>NC_140506.1:83447614-84766114 GCF_964339955.1 Pipistrellus hanaki | reverse complement strand
ACCTTCCTCACCCATTGCTTCCACAGACTCTCTACTGCTGACTGAAATTTATTCCAACCAGCTTTCATCATTCTAGAAATACTGTAAATTGGGTACACTTTCCCAAAGATGGAGTCATTCAGTGAATTCTCAAGCTCCAAGAGAATTATTTCTGGCACCTGCCCACTCATGGGAAAACACTACCTAAAAACAGAACACACCATGCATAAAAGAAACAGGATAACGTTTCAACCTGCCACTCTGTCCCCTTTTCCAAGAACCCAAAGCAACATGCAGAAGGTAACAACCGTCAAGCTAGTCTACAGTAGCTTAGGGTTTCTGCAGCATGTTGCCAAAACAGACTCTGAAAAAAACTGATGGCTAGTTCTTCCAATATTTCAGAGATATTAATGTATTTAAAATACACTAATTATTAGATTAAAACTGTATAAAATGTTTACTATTGTTAGTGGACTTTATAATATTTAATCCTTAAATATTAAAATTCTGGTCTGATAAAGTATCATAACATTACAACTGTCTTTATTTATTTATTTATGTAGGCACTTTGCATGTGCCAGGTATGGCGCTAAGAGCTTCCCAGGTATAAAGATTCCCTTTTCTCCCCCAATCCTGTTAGATGAGTATCATTTCATAACACAGATGCACAGGTTTGAATAGGTTAAGAATGAGATACCGGAGGGGACTCAGAAATGACAAATGCTTTGAGGAATTTTTCATCTGTCTCTGTTGGTGCCAATGAAACAGTTAGCCTCCCTCAGGGTGAATATTTCAGAAGAGAGTACTCGCTTGTCCCACTGATGTTTACCCACAATTTGGAAGATGCTCAGGGTAGATGCATGAGTGTCTCTCAACATGTTTTGAAGGCTTTTGCTTTGAGGAGGCTGGGGTGGAAATGAGTGTCCAACTGAATTCCATGATGGTAAGAAACATAAACCTAAAACCACACCAGCCTTCTGCAGACAGATGGCATTGTACTTCTTACAGATCACAGCACACATATGGCTGTTGGTGCCTGCCACCACATTAACAACTCTGGAAACAGCAACACACAGTTGATCAGAGCCACCATGGCTGTTTGGGGACTGAACGAGCTATGGTTACTCTGGAAGGAAAGGGATAACGGATACTATACAGCCCTGAGTCATCACCAGAAGGGGGGAAATGCAAACTTACATACACAGGAGTCTTCGGAATAAACTATAAGGGCCACTGTGTCATAGACAGAAGATCCACACTTAGATATCGAAGACATAAACGTCTTAATTTATGCAGTCCTGAACAAGACCAGCGAAGCCAAGGATGAGAGCTCGTCTGTGAAACACACAAATGGACATCCAGGAATCTTATAGCTCTCTGCCTGAGAGCCCTTCTGGCCTTTTACTCCAGATGTGTCTTGGAAATGGACTATAATGAAGGTAGCATAGTTAGCACAAAACACACTGATTTGCTATTCTTTGGGGGAGCCTGGAGTTCTGGGGGTTGGGCCTGGACTGTGATGGAAGGAATGACAAAAAAGTTGAAATGGTAACAAAGCCAAACTTCCTAATCTCTTGCACATGTCAATCTCGCTACAGTGCAGATGCATTCTTAACTGTTTTATTTGGTCTGTGTCGGATTTACATGCATACCATATTGCTTATTCTGTATTAGAGAAACCGTTAAGTGTTTATGATGAGAAAATTGCATGGTGGACAGGCTTAATGGAATTTGGAATATAGGAAATCACAACATCACCACTGGCATCCAAGGCATCATTATTGCCAACACACCTAGTGGGCATGTCCAGAAGACTTGCCCATTGATTTATTATTTTTGGTTAAGGACTCACCTATCTGGTATCTGCCATTCTCAGCACACACCTCACAAGATTCCTTGAGTGGAAGACTATGGCATGGAGCCATGTGCAAAAGAACCAACAAAAATAAAATACCTTCCTAAATCCTCTTCTTCTTTGCAGAGCACTATTGCACATCCAACATTTCCTCTCCAGAATGTTGGCCATTATGTATGTTTCCCTATAGTTAAAACATTAATGGAAGGTTTAAACATCAGATTCAATACTAGGCATTTTCTTGTACACACGTCTATTGCTGCAGGAATTCAAAACCCTGGGGGTAGAGTACGTATTATTCTTATTTGCAGCATAAGGCATAACATGCTCAGAAATATACACATCGCTGTGGCCTCTACTGTCCCTGGAACAGTACGATGCCGTTGACCTCAAGGAGGATCGAAGATAGTTGTCATTCATTGTCTGGGATGGCAACGAGTGTTTAAAGGAGTCCGAGGGGCATCTCCCAATGACTAAGCGTTGGTCATCCCCATAGGAGTGGAGGAAAGGGTTATTGGAGGTGTGGTCTGGCAAGAGAGACTTGCTCCGCTTGCTGTCCTCCAGACCCTGGGGGAAGAGGGAGCTTTTGTTCCCCAAGAGTTTGCTAGAGGGGACACTAACAAGACTCCCGTACAAATTTCCCTCCAGAAGCCGTTCCCTGTCCTTGAGGCTTATGCTCCGAGAGGGCCTGCTAAGGTCTATCTCCCTAGGCTTGTCGAGGATGTTATCATAGGAATGCTGACGGCTAATCCTCAGCTTGTTCTTTTGGAACTGGAGGGCGTTGTTCTGTGCCCAGTCCTGCTGGTAGACCTCCTCCTGGGTGGCTGGAGTCCCTGTCTCCTGAAGCATCTGGTCTTCATCAATGTCGTAGAGGTTCCCCATCCGTAGGCAGGCATCACACTTGAAGGGCGACCTCATGGTGAAATGGCCTGAATAGGTGGGCAGGTTGGAAAGGCAGCTTCTGCAGTGTGTGGAGTTCTGCCTGTAGCGGTCGCTGCCCTCGCTGAGTGGGGAGCTCTTGTCCTTCAAGGTGAAGTGCTTGGAGTAGAGCTTATACTGGTCATTGTTGGGAAGCCCATCTTCATTGTGCAGAGGGTTTCTGTTCATGGGCAGAGTGTCCCCCTTGCGAAAGTTCTCACTGTGGTCCTGGTAGGCATCTGGGAAGTCCATGTTTTCGGGAAGTGATATGTTTTCAACAAACTGGGGAGGATCTAGATGGAAACTGGGCTCCTTCTCACCATCAATGGTGTAGATCTTGTCCCTGGGGGAGCTCGATTTGGTTTTCAAGTATGAGCGCTCGACCTCGCTGCAGTCCTTGGGATACTTGGAGGCCAGAGACCTTTTGAAGTTGTCCTTGGTCTTGTGGCTCTTATTATTGTCAGGTTCCCTGTGGCACGTGGCCCGACTCGAAGTTTCTGAAATGTCTGAGTGGGCCACCTCTTCTGGAAGGTATCTGGGACTCTTTAGGGAGTGGGTCCTATTCTCCAATGTTCCCTCCTCCCTCTGGGAGACTGGGTTCTGGGTCATTGAATCTTGGCGTAGAGAGTCCATGGATTTCTTCCAAAGCTGCCGGGGCCTGGAGTTCCCTTTGGATTCTGTGCTCACGGCCACCTCCACTGTGTTAGGGTTAGATTCATTGAGGGTCAAAGGGTGCTGACCCTGGAACACATAGTTATTGAGGTTGTCCTTGTGCCTGTTGGCCACAAATGTTTGGAGTTCATTCATATTGTCCCCAAAAATGCTGTCTTTCCCCTGAAAGGTCCTGTTGTCTGAATATATCAAGTTTCCCTTATCTGAAACCATGTCCATGATCAGGGAACCTCTTTGGATAAGGTCGGCAGCTCTTTTGGGAGAATCTATTCTCGAGGAGTTCATGTTGGACATGTTTTTGGCCGACCGAAGGAATTTTAGCATGTTGCTCTGTGAGCCAGTCAGGTTGAAGTCTGGAGACTTCTTTTTTTCTTCAATGTGCACCCCGTGAATGCAGCTGTAAATGCCCTGTGGGAAGTGACAAAACACATCATCAGCAGCAGCAAGCAAAGGAAACCACTCCACACCTGAACTCTATCTGCAAAGGTCAGATATTTCCTTCTCGTAAGAGCCCTGGAGAAACAGCAAAATCCAATACGAAGCCTGATAATGTTTCCTAAATGGATGAGACCAGTGGCAAAGTATCAGGCTTATCTTTTCTCTCTGGCTCAAGATTACCAAACACTTTTTGCAAATAGTCATACATGAAGGTTGAGAAAAGGTATCAATGAATGTTCATATAACTATGAGGGTCTCGGTGCCTCCAAATTGACATGTAAGGCTATTTAATTAACCCTGCCAATACTCAGGTCACCAACTCATGCTTTTTTATTAAAATTTCTCAGAATCATCTTTGGAATTTGGATCAGAGAATCAGCTATTGACAACCAAACTAAATTGGCATAAAAGGACAACCTATTATACACTATACACGTACCCTCACACTGAAGCTATCAGTCAAGTCATGAGACCCACGTAGGTCAGTCAGAAAATCCTTTCTGATTCAGGTTAGGCATGACATCTATGTGTGATGAATCAGATAGGTTTTTTAATTTTATTTCTTTTAGGAATAGACATAGATGCTAGGATACAAGTAGCACTTGTAGGGGACTAGTCTTGCCACCATGTGGGGACATTATCCTGAGAGTGAAGCTGCCACAGAGAAAAGTGGAACCCAGGGGATAGAGAGATATGATGTAGGTCAAACCTTTGGGGCCACTCTCTCAAACTTTTCTCTTACCTCACTTGATATAGTCTTCATGTGTTTGTTTTTGTGTGAATTTGCTAAACGTAGTGTTGGGATTTAGCTGCGAGGGACAGTGGAGATTCCTGATGACACAGTGTGCTGCATTTAAATCCACGTAGAGACTGAGTGACTTACAGACTCCTGGGGAGCTCAAATATAGGCATGTCCATCTATATGTCTCTTGTTTTCCGCTACACTTTCTTCCATTCTTAAAAATAGCTGTTTAATTCTACTTAATAGTAACACAAAGGAAGAATTCAATTCATGTGCATTAGTAGGCAAGAGAGCACCGGTGACATTGTGTTTTGCAGACCCCTCTTCCCCACTCCTGCTCCAAAGTTTTGGCAGTCATACCTAAAAAGAAAAATTAGATCAAGCTTGCGGGATTTGACATGGTACTCCCAAGACTGATGAGGAGCCAGCCTGAGAGGGGTTTGTAAAAGTGAATGCGGCAGCTGCTGCTGACTTCGGCATGAACTTGTGAAAAGTATATGTGATTAACTGTGGACTGTGATAATAGTAGCTCCATCAGTTCCCCATGGTGGGGATGAGTTTAACCCGCAGAGATGCTCAAGGAACTGTGACAGCCTTGAGCCTGCTGTATTTTTCTTGTAATTTTCTGGAGACAGTTTCCATGCTAGCCTTCTAAGAGAGGTCAACAGAAAAGCCTACGTACAATTTGAGCATCTCTTTCTCTGACACTCAACCTTGGGCTGTGTGGCCCTGGCATCTCGCCCTTTCCCCATCTTCCTGCAGCCTTGTCTTTAGTCTCCTTCTCCGTGTCCTGTGTGGCTTCCTGTTTGCCTGCCAGGAGCCTCTATCTCCTCCTTATTACAAATGTTTGAGCTGCTTTGTTCCCCCTGATCTGCCCTTCTTGTGTCACCCTACCTCTCCTTTCACACCAGCATGAATATGCGCTGCCCATTCTGTGAGAGCTCCAAAGCAAGGCCTGCTACCCTTTGCTCCCAAAGGGTTGTTCTCCAAAGCCACTGTGGCCTCCAGCTTAGGCAAGCAGCCAAACCCCTCCTCAGGAACCACATCCCTGGGCTGGCGTTTCTTTCCTTCCTGCGGAGTTCTCTCTTTTTTCCTCTCTGTTATTCATAGGTCCTGGCTGTATTTTATAGATTGTGGAAATAGGGTGCCCTTTTGAACCCACAGAGGGCTATTGGTCCCAGGTGTGGATGAGCCAGCTTTTTTCACTGTTTCCAGCTGCCCCATCTGAGCTCATGGGGAAAGGAGTCTGGATTCCTTCTCCCTGGTCCTTGGATTTGTAATGTCCCCCATTCCTTACATCTCAGGAGACAACCGAGGCAGTCCTTTTTGCTGGTGACAGTAAATATTTTTTGTACACGAGAGGGAAAGCAATGCAGAGAGAGAAAACAAACGGTCAGGGCATCCTGCAGACTAGAGAGCACAGTTGGGGAAGTTGTAGGAGACAAAGGCCACAGCAGTGGGAGAAGCTCAGTTCTAATGTTAAATAAACGGCTTCTTTGAGCTTGGCCTTCTCCCCGGGCAGCTCCACACATGCACGGATCTCAGGTTTGTATTGGTTCAAATTATCCAGGAGCTTCCCAAGGGACAAGCCCACAAAGAGGGCTGTGTGTGTCTGTGTGTCGCAATAACTTGATGTCTATTGTCTGGCTGATCAATATGCTATAAAGAGAAATGGTGATGGAGAGACTTAGCTTGTGTGCAGAAACCCTGCCTTGGGGTAGAAGTGAATTTCAGATTAAAAGGTGCCTGACACTGACAGAAACAGGAGACCCAACCCTAACACATAGGCAAAGGTTCCTCTCTCATGCTTATTTTTCTGACATGAGAGATGAAGTGAGAAGACCTCTGTTGTTTCAAGGAAACTTAAGTGAACAGGAGGGCCCCATTCTAACATGTTGGGACTCCGTTTCTTCATTCATAGGATGGGTGTGAGCAAATCAACCACATATGATATTTTGAGGATTAGAGACAATGGCCTAGGCTCTCATTTACACACTAGGCATCATTCATTGTGTCCTTGTGATCTTATATTTGTAGGAAAGTAGGCTCTTTGCTTTGGAATTCCCCACTTCAGGTTTTATTTAACAGAAAATAATGGTGTGTGCACAGTGTAAACATTTTTGCTTTGGTGTCTTTGTTTATTTTTTTGCACTGTATGTAAATATATATGTAAGGTAGCATGTGTGTGCATAGGCACATAAGACCAGCTTAAAAAATGCATGCTGGCCCTTGGCCAGAAAAAGAAGAACACTTTTAGCAACTCAGAAGCACTTCTAGGCACAGCATCGGGGGCTAAGCCCATTCTGAGTTCCCCTAATAAACGAGAGAGAGGTTTATTAGGTAAATTGGGAATGAGAAAATCACATTAAGGAGGAGATCTTTCTATTCACACGTATCAAACTGTGCTTATTTTAAAAGACAAATCTTTTCTGGGGAGAAGGAGGGAGGGTAGTTGCTCAAGCAGGGCTCCCTGCAACCTTTGAGGGTACGAGTGAGGATGGCTGGGAGTTTCAAGGGTGCACACAAGTGCCTTCAGTGCTCCTATGGGAAGCACTCTGGCTTAGGGAAGGGAGGCTGATGTTCAAATTCCAGCTCTGCCAGCCCATGAAGGCACAACACAACAACAGCTGCTCCTGTGGGCTCTGTCTCCTCCCCGACACTCCCATTCTTCAAGATGCTCAGAACAGGAGTGAGGGATTTAGTTCATTTCTTATAATAATGATCCTATCAACTTGGCTTCTTAATGGTATCTCAGACAGAGGAAATGCTCTTCCAAACACAAGCAGGATTTATAAGTAAATGCAACAGTCTGCATTTTGCTCATAATAATCCCAGAATCTTTGGATATGGAAAGTCGTTAGTAACTGACAGAGAGAATTAGCTTAAAGTTGGCACACCTAGCTGTATGCATGCACGCTGTTATTTTTAAGCAATCTGTGTGTTTAGATGCCATCAAGCTAATTAAGAAATATGTATTTGCACCAAACTCAAGTTTACTTTGCCATTGAAATCCTTCTCACTAAGTTAATGTGTACCTTCTGAATCTCCAAAGTTTTTTAAATCACTAAATGCTAAGGATACAAAAATTCATTTTTAAACAATTATTTTGTTTCCTTGATAAGCTTAGCATACAAAATTAGAAGTTTTTAAGAAATATTTTTCACCATGTTTCAAATCCAAAGTCATAAAACTCTTTCAGAGTGAAAAAATTTCCAAGGAGAGTAAATGGGAGAAATAAGGAGATAAATAGATTGAATGGATGGATGGATAGATGGGTGGATGAATGGATGAACAGACATGAATGAATGAATGAATGAATAGGTGGATGAATGGATGAATGGATGGATGGATGGATGGATGGATGGATGGATACATGGAGAAATAGATGAACAGATAGATGATTGATACCAAATCTATAATAATAAAAGTGTAATATGCTAATTAGACTGGATAGCCGAAGGACCTTCCAGACGAAGCAGGAGGAGGGGAGCCTGCAAGGGCTGAGCCCCTTGCACAAATTTCATGCATCGGGCCTCTAGTAGACAGATAATGTTATACTATGTTAGAGGATGAGTAAACAATATGTATGTATGTGCTTTTATTATGATGCAAGTAAATTATTAGATTATGTTGAATATACAAACAGATTATATGAGTTGCATACACATATACTAGTATATTGTATAGTATGATTCATATCAAATCTCTTGTGTCACTTGTGTTTGTTATCTGTTGCTTGTGTAAGAGTGCAAGCTCTGTATGGTACACTATTTAGATTCAAACCATAGCTCCACCACAACTGTGTGTCCTTCGGTAAGTCCCCTAAACTCATAACTCTGAGTTCCCCCATTTGTAATCTGGAGCTAATTACAGTACCTACCTCATAGAGTTGGTTTGTGTTTCATGCGGTAGAGGGTAAAAGGTTCTTATAAGATGCCTAGAACATATATGTGCTCCATAAATATAAGCATTTTCCATGATTGTTATCATTACTGGTGAATTACTATGTCACATGTGCTTTCTAAGGCAACATACACATACCATGTTATGCAGAATAAAAGGAGATTTTCTTGAATTACATGCGAACACCCATAGCCTGTGTACTTTGTGCTGTAGTATCTGTTGGGTTGAATGTGTATTTTGTCTTGTTTGATGTGTGTGCATTTTCTCATGGGTCTTCACGTCTGGTTTCATTACAGACACTACTGCCCAGCACATGCTTTCCCATGTTTTGTTGGGGTGTGTGCACAAAGTGTGGCTGTGTGAGCAGGTTATGCATGTTCTGTTGGAATGCATGCACACACTGTCACATCCTGCATAGGGACGTAACTAGTGTGGTATAGCATGCCTGGCTGCTAATGATGGAGGCCATAGACAGCTTTGTTTGGCCCACATGATGTTTTTTGTGTGTTTTTTAATGAAATTGGTTACTAATATTTAAAATAGAAAGGTTTCATACAAAACCAGACCACTACTTTCTCATTTACAAATAAGAAGACCTGATGATATTAGCTCTGCATTCCCATTCTCTACTGAGGAGGACTGCCCCCTCCCGGCATGGAGAGGATTATGGAGTTGTCACAGGTCCTGGGTTCCTCCATTGTCCCCTCACTCAGAAACTCAAGTTCAGAAGCTATTTTTCACATAATTGGTGCTGCCTTTCTTGTGCCCAGTCTGCTTCACCCATTCACCCTTCCTTTCTGGCTTCTATAATCATCTGGGTTTGCGAATCTCAGCTTATAAACATCCAAGGTTCAGACCCCCTCCTGCAAGAATTCAAGACCCCCTGATTCTCTGGACTCCCGATGCTTCCCTGGACCTGCTACTGCAAAAGAAAGTGGCCGCCAGGGGTACTCACCCTGCTGATGGAGAAGAGCAGCCCCGGCCGGTCCGAGCAAATGCCCGTGAAACAGAAGCGCAGCTTCCAGTAGAAGAGATGCTCCCAGATGAAGGTGATGAGGCTGAGGGCCATGGCGGCCGCCAACATGTAGAACACTCCTGCCATGTTGTCGATGTCCAGCTGACTGCTCATCACCTCGTTCTTCTCGTGGTGGCAGATCCCTGTGAGCCACAGTGTCTCCAGCTCCTCCATCTCACCTGCACGGAAGACACGGCCCACAGGCAGTGAGAAGGGGGGCACGCACTCTGGGGCAAGCATCTTTGGGTGTGGGATACTCATGCATGACCTGTGGCTGTGTGACCTGGAGACAAATTACTGAGCTTTCCTGGTCTGCATCACTCACTTGTTGAGTGAAGGTAATGATAACAATACCTACTTACTGTCTGTTGTAGGAAGGTGAAATGAGATAATGTATAGTTTGGCACAGTTCCCTTTTTTGTTTGTTTGTTTATGTCATTATCATTATGTTCTGCCCATTCTATTTTTTTCTATCTTATCCCCAAACATACCCAATCCTGGAGCAGGCTAACGGCAGCCAGCTATAGTGGAAAGACCTGCAGTCCAGGCATAACTAGCTGTGACTTTGGAGCTACAGTTATCTTGCCTGTGAAATGGGTATATTTCCCAGGTTTGTGGTGAGGATCAAATGAACTCACAAACATAAAATTACAAAATGTAGTGCCTGAATCACAGGAACCCATACATTGCAGCCTTTGAGGTACTGTTGTGCAGAAAATGCCCAGCTCAGTGCCTGGCATACCATCGTCCTCAAATGTATTAGTTTTTTTCTTCCTCTTCCTTTAAAAGAACATCCAGGATTATCCCAAAAGGTCACCCACAAACAATGCATTAGGCCTCAAAGCATTGATTGAAAGGAAGCATCCCAATCGGCTCTGAATGGCCCCTTGCAAATTAAACACCTCCGGCTCCAGTAAGCAATTAAAGAAGTGAGTAGGGTTTTCAAAGGAAATAAGGTAATAGGCATGCTTAGCACTATTTTGTCTCCCTTTTACGTACTTTCTATCCAGTTGCCACTTAGGAGGAAATTTTCTGATTTGAATGCCTAGCAATCACACTAACTGTAGCAATTCACCCAACTATGGCACTTAGACTAGGATTCAGCCTTTACACACTACCCTCCAAGCGCAGTGAAAATCAAGGAGGTTGCATATAATGCTAAATGGAAGCTAGAAGTGTGTGTGTGTGTATGTGTGTGTGTGTGTGTGTGTGTGTGTGTGTGTGTGTGTGTGATCTCTAAGATACAAGAGACATGCAGAGCAAAACAAAGGAAACAGTCCACCTGATTACTGGCCCCCTCTTGAAGAACTTAATAAAATGACTATTTTCATATTGCTCTATTGCTCCCGTTTTATGTTTTGGGGAATCAGTGTGTACCGCTGGAGCTTTGTTCTAGCTCTTGACTGATTCAATGGGACACAGAAAGCTAAGTCGGCAGTTATTGTTTCTTGACCTTTTGAAGATGTTATGAGTTTTCTTCCGATCTAGATGGCAGCTGTTATTAGAAGTCGGCTCATAATTACTTGCTATGTAATTTCTATTTTCTCTCTACTTGCTTTTGTGAATTTCACTTTGTGGTGTGGAATCTGGGTGTGGGTTTGTTTTATTTGCTCTGCTTTTCAACCTGGTGAAGCGTAACTTCAATTCTGGAAAAATCTCATTCATTGCTGCTTTGCATATTAACTCTCGCCATCCTATCTTTAAAAAAAATTAATGGACTTTCATGTTTAGAGTAGAAAGTACAGTTTCCACATACTCCTAGCCCCCATTCCTCACACTTTACCCCATTAACTTCTGACACTGGAAGTGGCATTTTTTTTTTTTTTACAATTTATGAATAAAGCTTGATACATTATTATTAACTAAAGTCCATAATTTAAATTGTGGTTCATTCTTTGCTTTGTAGGTCTGTGGGTGCTGCTGATTACGAATGCTAAGCATCCACCATTGCAGTACCATAGTGTATTTTCACATAGTGCTCCAACTATTCATCTCTCCCTCCCTCCATCCCAACCCCGGCGATCACTGGTCTGTTAACAGTCTCTCTAGTTTTGCCTTTTCCAGAACATCATATGGTTGGAACCAGAGTATGCAGCTTTTTCAGACAAGCTTCTTTCACTGAACAGCATGTACTTAGGTTCTTTTGTGTGTTTTCAATAATTTGATAGCTTGCTTCTTTTTATTGCCGAATAATAGTCCATCACATAGATGTATAGTCTGTTTGTCCATTCACCTGCTGATGGACATCTTGGATGCTCCCTGGATTAGCCAGTTATGAATACAGCTGCTATAAGCCGTCATGTGCAGGTTTTGTCTGTGGGTGCAAGTTTTCAGCGCATTTGGGTAAATGTCTAGGAGCATATCGCTAGATTGCACGGTGAGGCTGCTAGCATGTTTAGCTTTGTAGGAAACAGCCAAACTGCCTTCCGAAGCAGCCGTGGCATTGTGCGTTCCCACCAGCAGGGAATGGGGTTGCTCCACATCCTCACTCGTGCAGATAAATGTTCTCAGCGCTTTGTATGTTACCCATTCTAATAAGAGTGCGGTGAGAGGTAACACAGTTCTCTAATGACACACGATAATCCTGTCTTTTTTCCATGTTGACAATTTTGTTTAAGCTCTTCTGGACCTTCTTATCCTATCCTCCAGGTTATTAACTTTGTTTGAATAGTTCCCATCCCTTTATCTCTCTGTCCTGGTGTTAGATGATTTGCACATTTTCCAGTTCATTTATTCCTTCATTAGTAATATTTAGCTTTATGTATTAATTTTCATCTATTTTAATTGTGACATTCATCTGGCTTTTTAAAAAAAAAAAGTTCTGCCAGTTCTTTTGATCGTAATGTCCTACTCCTCTGTTATTTTTAAAACTTTTATATTTAATAATTTCAACCCTACAGCCTTTGGGTTATTCTCTGCCCTGCTTCCTCCCCACTCCCTTGGTTCTTAAGGTTCCCGTCTTATCTGTTGGGTCTGCTGCGTCACATGGTGGATTACTTCCCTGTGACATTAGTCACTTTTGATTGTGAGCTCATCTTCAGCAGATTTGTTCTCCCCCTACACCCAGAGGGCTTCCGAGCTACAGATGCACTCCTGCCATTGGGTTCTGGGTTTGCTTCCATCATAGTCCAGGGACTTTCAATGCACCAACATTAGTATGCATTTATTTTTTTTTTTACTGTAATTACCACACCATTTAAGTAGTATACATTTAGACCTCCATACTCATTTTGGTGTTAATTTCTCAGAGCTTCAAACAGATGGCAAGCCTTCCTGTACTTGCTTTGCTTTGATGGACAGTTTTTTCTAATCTCCTTTTCACAGATGCGTTGACTCCTTGGAGGTCTCGGACGTATGCAGTGATATCATTTTCTGCTCCCTTGCATGTCCCAGGGCCCCAAGTGGCTGTCAAAGCCCGTCTCCATTTAACTGCCGCCCCTCAGCCAAAAAGTGCCATGGGAACATCTGAGTCCCCTCTGTTTCTGGCGCCTAAGGAGTATGTGAATGAGTGTATGTGCAATTGCATGTAATCCTGAGTTCTGAGTTTGTAGCATGAAATGGCCCATGAGCCTTGGGTTTTCCATTGTACCACAACCACATACGCTTGTATAACTTCTGTAATCAGGATTTAAACCGCATATGTATTTATGGAAGGAGAAAATAGGAAATGTGCATCTTTATAAAGGCTTCATAAGGAAGGGTGCTGGTTACTCAGTGGCGCAGGCGAAGGGATGGGAAGTGCTATCCTGATTTCAAATCCTTTCCTCCCAGCAGCTCTCCATACTTCCACAGAGTTGCAAAGGTCATGGGAGACCCTGTCACATTATCTCATTGTCCACTCAATGCCACCACCTCCTTGTTCAAGAATTACAGTAGGGCTTCGCCTTCTCAAAAAACTCTGAGGCCATCCCCTCAAAAATACCGTGTGCCGCTGGCTTCCCACACTTTGGAGTCTGTGGGGACACAAAAATAGGTCTTTTCACCATGTTCTGTCGCACTCCCAGCGCATTTTCCTTTTGGTGTTGTCCCACAGACAGCCAGGTTTGTGCGCCTGTAACGGGCTCCGTCTGGGTATAAGACGCATCGCCTTGATTCCTTTCAGAATGTGAATATAAAGACTTTCCCCTGCCCTCCACCCAAACAGCCCCTCTTTCTTAGAATAAGTCCACCAGGTAAGCCAGACCCACATCTGGAAAGGAGAACAAAATGCAGTTCTCAATGCCAAGTGCAGCCCGTTCCAATCGCTTTCCAGTCATTCATTTCTTGCCTCACAGCCTTCTGCAACGTGTGTACTGAACTGCAGTCCAAATACTTTCTTATTTCGTTTTTAATTTACTCAAGTACATTGTAATCTCCTTGAGGGAGTCGAGGGACCATGTTTTATGATTGTGGTGTTTCTCGTGGCCTGCAGCACAGAGCAAGCGCTGAACCTGTATTTTCCCTTTGTTTCTTTCCTTGCATCCCCAGGTGCACACTGGGCAGCAATGCAAAACGCCCAAGTCTGCTGGGTGAGCGTTTCTGCTGTATAAATAGAGAAAACGCAGAGCAGGAGGAAGCTTGCAGCTGGCCCCAGTGCAGGAGGCTGGTCGCCTGCATGTCCTCAGCTGGCAACGCAGCGAGTGCCATTTCTGCGAGGAGCAGCGCTGTGATGTTCATCCGGCTGTCAGTGGCTCCGTTACAAAGAGGCCGTGATCCCTGTCGATGCGATCTTGTACACGGGAGCTGGTAAATGGGACAATTAAATGTCTCTCCTGCAGCGGACTCATTCCTGCTGCAAAGACAAAAGCTAAGCGCTCTCTTGGGGGGAGAGGGAGCCTGAGCAGCGTGGAGTTTGAAGCCAGGCCCCCGTATTGTCTTACTCTCTGCCCCTGAGAGCCCAGAGCTCTCTTCCTGTCTATGTACATCTCTAGTGACAGACAGGAAGCTCACACACACTTGAGGATGCCTTTGTATCCATGGAAGTTAGACCTGTTCAGAGGATCTTCCTATATCTATCTTCAGGGGAGAAGGCCTTGCCAGCATGGGTCTCTCTGCCAGCCTCGAGTTCTGTGCCCTCCTAGGAAGGCTATGTGTCAAACCAGGTGTCACAGACCTCTCTCTTCCCTAAAGCCACCAGCTAAAAGGCACCGTGGTGGGGCTTCCCGAAGCAGGAGCCAGAAAGATGTAAAGTCTAGAAGGGAAGAGGCAAGGATATCAGACAAAGCACTGTGCACACAGTATGGCTGAGACTGGCTGCCATTAGCATTTTGGGTGATGCTGCAAGAGGCTGCATGAAACATACAGAATTGGTCAGAGTGAATCCTGTTTAGAAAGGACACAGACAGCGGGCCCACCCACCAGCATGGACTCTCACATCACCCATCCACTCACTTACAAGGCAGAAGCCACGACTTTCAGATTTGCAAAAAGTAAGGAATGAAAATTCAAGTAGGCACCCTCCAGCACATCATCGGAAAGGTTTCAGGTAGAAAACACTGGAATGAGCTACAAATGGTACTGCCCTTTCCCGAAGCTTTGGGGAGCATATTGGATCATCCTGTAAGGGCCACATAGTCACAGGGGGTGGTATGAGAACCAGACTGCCTGCATTCAAATCCCACCTTCAACAAGTGCTACCCACTTCATCTTAATCCAGATACTCCTCTTATATATCCATCTCCAACCCATTCATTTATCAACTTTCCTATTCTTTGGTTTAACAAAGTTATAGAAATTCTCTTCTCTTTCAGGCACTCTACTAGAATTTTCAGAAATTAAGCCATGAGCTCTCATATCAACTTAATGTGGCTGATGCCATTATCACACCCATTTTACAGATGGCGCCAGAGAGACTAAGGAGCCTGCTTAGTCTCTCTGAGCACCAGATCTAACACCTACCGAATGTAGGACAACAGCATCTACCGCGTGGGAGTTCAGTTGGAATTCATGAGGGTGCACACATGCAGTGCCTGGAGCACACTTGTTATGCAGTCAGTATTGCTGGTGATCACATTATTTCCTGCCTGAAGCCAAGGAAGCTTGGGTAGATCACATTCTCTTTCCCATGCCCTCCCACGTTGCCTATGAGGCCAAGGATGCATGTCCAGAGAGAAGGCTTAAGGGAGGCCTCCATCTATGTTCAATGTTAAGAGAAATCAGTTCTTTATTTAGCCCTCAGACTCATTGCCCCCACCTCCCCAGGGACCGCAGTTGCTTTTCAGATTATATTTCAGCCTGTTCGGTAAGACCATCTGAGCACTAAGGGCATTGCTCCCGGAAAGGATTTGCAGCCTTCAGACTTGCTGAGCATTCACCCCCAGATCAGTGGTGAAAAGTCAGTTGTGAACCTATACCCTTTAGGCTTCACCCAGGGCCTGAGGATTTGCTGCAAGTGCATCTTCTAACACCAGCCCATACATGTACCCTACTACACATCTACATATTTTATTCCCCTGGTCTCTGGCCAAAGCACCTGACCCTAGGCAGTGATTGTATGGAAAGAAATAGTATGTGGATTTAGAAGCTGGGTTTAATATTTTGTTTCATTTCTGGTCAAGGAAACTAATGCTTTTCGGTGTATGGGCCGACACTCCAACTGATGGACAACATTTAGTTTTGACTTACTCCTCCCCACATTCATTCACTCACTCATTTTCATTCATCCGTCCATTAATTCATCCATTCATTAAAGTTCTTAAGCACTTAGCATGGGGTTAGCATCTCTATTTTTATACAGAGATGTATAACACAGTCTTTGGTCCCTATAAGCTTAGTTAGAGTCCTGAGAGACAGACCTGTAGACCAGTGCTTATGGCAAGATGAGATGATTGAATTTGCATAAGGCCATTGGCAGGAAAACAACATGGAGTGTTTTGAGATCAGAGATTTGGGAGAAGGAAGAAGTGACCAAAGAAGAAGCCTGAGGGCAGGAACTCATTGCAAAGGACTCAGCTTTCATGCTAAGAAGTCTGGGGCATCCTGGGAGCAGTGGGGCCACTGGATGAGACCAGCTGTGTGCTTGGCGAACCCAAGACTCAACTGTTGTTCACGGAAGCCCGGTGTCTCCTCACATATCATAGAAGGCAGGCTGTTACAGGTAAGTGAGGGATGAAAAATCTGAACAATGGCTCTCCAGCGTGAAGGCATGTCACCAGGAAATCCTACCCCAGAACAACCACTAGTAAAGTTTGGTCATGGCCTCAGCTGCAGGCAGAATGTCCAAATTAAACTCTCCTGCTTCCAAGATATGTAACAACTGCTATTAGTATCACCAGCATCATAACAATTTATTGTGGATATACCAGTTGCGTGGTATCATGCTGAAAACTTGACAATGGCTATATTTCGGGTTCATAGTTCAGAGGTCTCCATCTACAGGAAGACTTCCCTGAATGCACAGGGATGTTGGTAAGAGACCACAGTATCTTCTGTGACATCAAGAAAATCTGTCACATTCAAGTATAACTGTCAATTGCTTCTATGTTCTCCCCATTGGGAGGTGAATTTATTCAGGGTGAAGATCTTTCCTTGTTCTTCCTGAATCTCCAGTCCCTGGCACAGATCTTGGCACATAGTAGGTGGGTTCATAAAACTGTGTTGACTATAGCCTTGGCTGAGAGATGCAATCAATCAGAGTTTCATTCCATACACCAAAAGGCTGTGGGTTGATTTCTGGTCAGGTCACATACCTACATTGCAGGTTTAATCCCTAGTCTGGTCTGGGTGTGTAAGGAAGGCAACTGATTTATGTTTCTCTCCCACTCAATGTCTCTCTCTCTCTCTCTCTCTCTCTCTCTCTCTCTCTCTCTCTCTCTCTCTCTCTCTCTCTCTTTCTCTTTCTCTCCTTCTTCTTCTTCTTCTTCTTCTTCTTTTTCTTCTTCTTCTTCTTCTTCTTCTTCTTCTTCTTCTTCTTCTTCTTCTTCTTCTTCTTCTTCCCCTCTTCCCTCCCTCCCTCTCAAAAATCAATAAAAAACACAAATACTCTTGGTGAGGGATTAAACAAAAGTGTGATGCCCTAGCTGGTTTGGCTCAGTGGATAGAGCATCAGACTGTGGACTGAAGTGTCCTGGGTTCAATTCCCAGTCAGAACACATGCCCTGTTCTTCAGTTCAATCCCCAGTAGGGGGCGTGCAGGAGGCAGCTGATCAATGACTCTCTCTAATCATTGATGTTTCTATCTCTCCCTCTCCCTTCCTCTCTGAAATTAATTTAAAAAAATAGAATAAAAAGTGTGTTGACTATAGATGACAAGGCTTTCCTTCTTGTTTAGCTAGTGATTCACTGATCTGAGAATCAGCAAGAGACCAAGAGAGGAAAGAATCTGTGAAGTCACAGGCAAAGGGGTCAGGAATAGTCTTTGGAACTTGAAAATCAAGGCTGACCCTGGGGGCAAGCACGTTCTAAGCAAAGGTCCTAGCAACAGAATCCCATAGTTCCCCATAGGGAACCGACTTCTATCCAAAGCCAAAGACGTCAGAATGACGTTGCTGCTGATCCCATTAGGATTTGCTGAGAACACCAAGAGGGGAACTGACCCCATTTCAATTCTGTTTCATGTCCTGTTCAGGGATTGGGCACTCTGAGTTTCTCAGAAGTCCGAATGGAATTGGAAATGGCAAAGAAGTGACTTTCTTTGTAGAAAATCTGGGGCATCATCATTGGCAGGCTCCCATTCTCCCGGAGAACAGATTCAACCACTGTGAGCTCTGAACTGCGGTTGGGAGTGAGGACAGCTTGGGGTCTGCGGATTTGAGGACAATTTTTTTTTTTTTTTGCCTAGTTGCTCTGGAAGGAAGCCCCACTGATCAGATCTGGGACTTAATATGTGGCCTTGAAACAGCGTAAGGTCAGCCAGACCACCTTATCACTGCCCTTGGGACTTTAGTTTCATTAATTCTAAACTCTTGAGTTTAGTCAGATGACCTTGGATCTGGAAATAATAGCATTTGGAGCCTAGAATCTCTGTATCCATAATCTCTGGGGTCACTGAACAACTTGCTAAAGAGAAAAAAAAATACCTTTGGTGTGAGCTGGGGAGCTGGAGAGAGGAAGAATACAAGATTCTGGACACAAATAGACTAAATTTGGAAGATAAATCTCCCTTATTTAAATGTCAGAATATTCCATTTCTGTATAATGCTGAGAAGTCACAAAACTAGAATAAAAATAGGCTTAAAAATATACAGTTATATGCAGAGACAGGCTGTCTTTGGCATAAATGTTCCACCTTCCAGTTGAGGTCTCTGCTCTGTGGATGGAGCTCGAGCACCGTGGAATTCATTGCAGGTTGTTGCCATCTGGCTGGGATTTCAGAAGGCCACGTGATCAACCATGCAAGCTGGAGGTGGGTAATTTTGTGCACACAGGTCCCCAACCTGTGTCTCTTAAAGAAGAAAAAGGAAAAATTGGAGAGAGATTTGGGCAACTCCATCAGATGCCAAACAATGTACATGGTCACAATAATTTTCCATTTGAAGATAGAATTGCTGAGAAATAATTATGTGGAGTTAAGACCGTAGAACATTTTCAAGAAGTCCAGAAAATTCTGTGTTTAACAAGCACTTCTGGAGTCTGCTTAACCAATTTGTCTCTTACACATAAAGATGGTCAAGTTGGTATGACTTAAAAGGAATATGCATTTGTGAGCACAAATGAATTCATAGCAACTTTTTGGCATTGCACATTTTCTCAATCAATAGTCCTGAAATTCCTATGACTCATAGTGTAAGAGTATGAGGGCTTTTTAATATCACAAAGGGATCCTTGTGTTTTAAAAGGCTATAGATGTAAGAAGAAGAAAAAAGCATAGCAAAAATTCCACATTCCATGCCAAAATATATCTTTCTCTCAGCAAGTAAAATGACATCACTGCCTTTTAGCTTCTTTTTTTATTGAAGTGCTCTGAATAAGCTTCCTGAGACTCTAAGGTCCTTAAGCAGAGGAGCTCATGCCCGTTTTATCTGCATTCCCCTTGCTAGGACAGTGCGAGTTTAATGGGTAATCAAGACTTGGCTGTGGCATGAAGGATAAAGCAGAGGAAGCAGAAAGAAAAGCAAAGGGGAGAGGAAATAGAGGGGACAGAGAAAAGAAGGAGAAGGGTGAAGAACAGAAAGGGAAGAAGGGGGGTCGGTTCTTCTCTGGCTTCCTCCCTCCTTATCATAGGTCAGAAGTACTGGATGGCAGAGAGACCAGAGCCAGGGATGAGTGGGAGATCATGTGGGGGTAGGGGAGTAGTTACATGCAGATTCCAACTCAGGTAAGTATGCAGGGCAGACACTATTGACTTTTTGCCCCTTTATACTAATGATGCAGCTGAGGTCAAGTGTGAGGAATCAAGGTCATGGATAAAGGAAGCTGGAGAAGAAATCTGCATCTCTAAACTATTGGCTATTTGGGGCCACCATTCATTATGATTGTACAATGATATCCACCCACACAGCCACCAAGGAACACACGCGGAGTTCAGTTATGCAAGCCTGCTTTACTTCTCTCCTAGAAGATAGAAACAGAGTGTGCAGAAATTAGAGGAGCCTCATGCAATACTGGTGGGAATGTAAATTTGTTGTACTTCTGAAAACTATTTGGGAGTATCTACTGAAGCAGAGTATATGTGCACTTATGGCCCAGCAATTTCATTTCTAAGTATATTCCCAAACAGCTAAGTGCCTACGTGCACAAAAATGTACAAGGATTTTCAAAGCAGACAAAAATGGAGACTAACACAGTGTCCATCAAAGCAAATATATAACTAAATTGTAATATGTTTGCACAATGGAATGCTATGCAGTAATGAAAAATAATAAGCTGTAGTTAATTCATTAATATGGACTAATGCCACAAAAGATACACATGAATATATGTTACATAATTCTACCACTTATTTGAAATTCAAGAAGCAAAAGCTGTCCATGAGCAGGGAGGACAGAGTGGTGTTGACTTTTTGTGGGGGATGTTGGCTGGGAGGGGCCATGAGGGAGCTTTTCTGGGGTGCTGGCCATATTCCAGAACTTGATCTGGATGGTAATTATCCTACCTAATATCCTACCTAATAAAAGAGTAATATGCAAATTAACCCACCAGTCACACCCACCAGCCAATCTGAGCAAGTATGCAAATAAACCCAACCAAGATGGCCATGGCCACAGAGAGCAGGAGGGAGGCTTGGGTTTCCCAGGCAATGGAAGTAGCCAAGCTTTCCTCTTGCCCTTGCCGGCCTAAGCCTCCACTCAAGGCAACAAAGTTTCAATTATAGAAGGTAAACGAATCCAAACAGAAATGGCTGCAGCTACAAAGCCGGAGACAGCAGGATGCTAGGGTTGCCCTCAGCAACAGGAGAAGCAAAGCTTTCTGCACACCCTGGCTGGCTCAGGCCTCCACTCCAGGCTACAAAGTTTCAATTATAGAAGGTAAATAAATTCCAATAGAAATAGCTGCCAGCCACGGAATGAGCAGGAGGCTTGGCTCTGCTCCAAGCTACAAAGTTTCAATTGTAGAAGATAAATAAATTCCAGATACCAGGGCCTTCACTTGGGTCGCCAGGGGGCGTGGCTGGCCTGCAAACCACTATAGGCCCCTCGCTCAGGCCACCCTATGCCCCAAGGGAACCCCTACTCTGATCTGGGACACCCTTCAGGGCAAACCAGCTGGCCCCCACCCATGCACTAGGCCTCTATCCTATCTAATAAAAGAGTAGTATGCAGATTGACCATCACTTCAACACACAAGATGGCTGCCGCCATGTGCTCAAAGATCCTGCCCCCATGTGGACACAAGATGGCCACCACAAGGTGGCCAGCAAGGGAGGGCAGTTGGGGGCAATCAAGCCTTCAGGGGAGGGCAGTTAGGGGTGACCAGGCCGGCAGAGAAGGGAAGTTGGGGGCAAACAGGCCGGCAGGGGAGCAGTTAGACACCAATCAGGCTGGCATGGGAGTGGTTAGGGGGTGATCAAGCTGGCAGGCAGAAGTGGTTAGGGGCAATCAGGAAGGCAGGAAGGCAAGCAGCTGGGAGCCAGCAGTCCTGGATTTTGAGAGGGATGTCCGACTGCCTATTTAGTCCTGATCCCAACGGGCAGTCGAACATCCCTCAAGGGGTCCCAGATTGGAGAGGGTGCAGGCTTGGCTGAGGGACACCCCCTCTGCCCCCTTGCACGAATTTCATGCACCAGGCCTCTAGTACAGTGGTATAAAAATTGCACATTGTGCCAGATAGTGAATATATGTTACAGTTTATAGAAGGCAAAAATAGAATAAGAGTGGCATACTAGAGGTGAAGGTGTTCTTGCATTTTGGGAGTCAAGAGAGGGTATAATAAGGAGAGTGGACAGAAGCAATATTTCTATCCAGAAAAAGAAACACCTTTTCTAGAAATATGAACTATTTACAAAGGGGGGAAAAAAAGAGTTAAAGAATCAAAAGGTATATTCTATGATAAATTCATCCAGATTCTTGGAATTATTTTAAGATAATTTTTAAAGAATACATTTTTTTTCACTTTTATCATTTAAACCAGAGGTCAGCCATCCTTTTTCTGTAAAGGGCTAATTGGTAAACTTTTGCAGCTTCCTTGAGCAGATGGTATCTGTCACAACTGCTCACCTCTGCTCCTGCCGCACAAAGGAAGCCACAGGCATGCCGAGTGCACGGATGATATGTCTGTGTTCCAACAAAGCATCATTCACAAAGCTGGCAGGGAGCCACAGTCCATAGATCATTATTTAAGCAATCAGTAAAGGGAGCACAATTATTTTTAAGAAGAATATATATAGGAATAAGAATAAATCCCAATTTAAGATCTTCACCCTTGTTATTCCCTCTGATACACAATGGCTATTCTCATACCATTCAAATTGGTGAGGTTGGTGCCATCAGAATCCCAATGGAAAGAGGAGGAAACTGGCTGTTAAAAAGGGTAACTTTCCAAGGTCATGGAGCAAGTAAAAATCACTTCTTGTAACCCAAAGCATTTTGTTCTTAGTGGCACCCCTGATGCTACATTTCTGACTTTGCATGTGTGAAATAATAAAAGTTTTAACAATTACTAAGAAATAGGAAATGTTCATGAAAATGTATATGTAAAATAGTTAAATGGTCAAACACTAGGTGAAAAGACAACACATATCTCCACCCTCCCGACATTCACTAGTATTCAAAGGAATTCAAATGAAGGCAACCCTGAGATAGCACATCATACCTTCTATAATAGCAAAAAGAACCACAATGCTCAGAGCTGCTACCTTGTTCTGAACTTGGTACAGTGACTCACTATTAATAGTAAATTTATTTGGCATCAACTTTTAGGGGCATTAATATGACTATAAATCAAGATTCCTAGGGATAGTTATAGCCATTTACCTTTCAAACTCCACATTTCAGAATTTGTTACCCAGAGAATTAAAAAAAAAAAAAGGTATGAAGATGTTCCTTCCATCATCTATAATAATAAAAGCATAATATGCTAATTGGGCCGGATGTCCTTCCGGATGAAGCGGAGGCTGAAGCTGCGGGATCGAGGCAGCAGCCTCAGCTGTGAGGGAGGGATCCAGGCAGCCATGGCTATGAAGGCCTACTCTTACACAAATTTCATGCATTGGGCCTCTAGTTATCTATATGAGCAAAAAATGTTTAACATTAAGAAAATAAAATAATGAGATATTATTTAATAATTAATATGATATTTTATGCAAAAATTAAAGTAATTATGAGGACCAGAATATGTAACATGAAAAATGTTTAAAATATACTGGCAAGTGGAATAGCAGAATATAAAAGTGTACATAACCAATAATTATTTAAAGAAACATGTCTGCAAGTAGCAAGGATCAGAAGATAATTATATATTGAAAACAATTATATTGGGGTGGTGGATTGGGATGCTTTTCTATGTCTATTATAGTGCTTTGCCAAATCAAAGTGTTTTTAAAAATGTAGACTGAGGGAGTCGGGGCCACTGTGTACTCATCCTGTCACTCCTACGTGAGGTTCTATGACATCAATGTTTGACTTACCAGCAAGACCTTCATTATGTTGTATTTCAACTTTAATGGTTCTCTTGACATTTGGTGTTCTTGATTTGAGCCATCCACTGATTGTCAGGCATAAGTGTGGCACTGCAGCCTTGTTTCAATACTGGTGTCAGACTGATAGTAAACACTGCAACTGCAGATCTCAAGGGACCTATTGGAAAATTCCCTGAGAATGTACACAGATAAATACCCTTGGCACTTCAACTCAGAGGAGCAGTCAACGACTCTCTGAAATATTTATAGATTTTATCTGTTTCTTAAGTAAGTACTGTTTCATTATTATTCTAAATATATATCTCTAGTTAAAATTAAGAAGGAGGTAAAGAAGTCTAATTTTTATGGTACCATCTAGTCACAACCCAATGGCAAATAGGCCCTTTAGTTCTACTCTATGCTTAAGATAGACACTTTCTTCTGTTGAAAAACTTCATTTCCATATATTGTAAGTAGTTTGCTCTGAACTAGTTTCTGGGTCATAGGAGGTATCCCTTGCTGAGGCATCAAAAGTGTTATTAATCACCCACTTTGGGTTTATATCATCAAAGATGCTATTTTGTGTATAAATGAGGTTCAGGTGCATGGAAAAAAATTAGACCCAGTCAACCCAACGCCAGGAATGATCTCAAACCAAACCTGCCTGGTGGTTTCAAATGGGTCCACATTCACATGTGTATGGGATCAGGAGAGTCAGCTGAGCTGATCCAAATATGGTTTTGTATTGGACTTAATCAATAAAAGCAGTGGCTCATTGTCTACCCAAATGGGGGTCTTTCTGTCTTGCCTGCTTTATTTTTTAACAGTTATTACATGAAAATGAAAACACTGGAAGCAACAAACACTTTCATGTCTATTTTTTTTTTCTTTCTGAAGGAGGGTGCTTGACATTCAAGCCTATTTGATGACTTCTGCCATTCACACACCACCCCGTATCTCCTATGCTCCTATTGTAGTCTCTGTGTACACCTCCAAGTTCCACACTATTTTGTCTCAGGTTTTCACAATTACCTAGGGCTCTGGATATGGAAACCCAGTTAGGAGCCTGAGAGAAGGAAGACGAATGAAACAAAGGGCCAACATCTACTTTCATGGACTTCAAACGGGTGAACAGTTGGCCAGGGTCATATGTACATGGTACTTGCCAATCAGATAATAAATGCTTCTAAATGCTAAACACTGTTATTCTAAAGAGTGGCTTTTAAACCTTTTTTAATATATATTTTTATTGATTTCAGAGAAGAAGAGAGAGGGAGAGAGTGACAGAAACATCAATGATGAAAGAGAATGACTGATTAGCTGTCTCCTGCATACCCCCTACTGGGGATTGAACCCAAAACCTGGGCATGTGCCCTTGACCATCATCGAACCCGGGACCTTTCAGTCCACAGACTGACGCTCTATCTATCGAGCCAAATTGGTCAGGCCCTTAAATCTTATTGTGTATTAAAATATCCCTGAGTGGATGTAAAAATGACCCAGGGGGGTAAAATGTCAGTATCTGCATTTTCCACAGGCTCCTCAACCAAGTCTGATGGACACAGAAGTGACACAAGCATCTTTATAGGTAAGGTTACTGTTAAAGGGCAACAGAACAGGAGTCTTTAGTTATTTTTATATTCCGCCACCTTGAGCTTTGAAGCTGCTCAGTTATTCTCTGTTGGACGCAGGGCTACAGGGAGAAGGAATGAATGAGCAAATGGCATTGTCAATGGCATCTGGTCTTTGCTAACTTGATTAGACGTGATTTACAGATTAGCCTAGCTCAGCCCAAAATCTGATTTCTGCCTTTGAAGTCTCAATTTGATTAAAACACGTTTAGCAAGAAACAATAACTTTCTGAAATGCCAGGGATTATGCAGCTCCGAGGAGCTCTGTGGAAAGTAAGCAATTTGGGCGACCAAGTAGGGTCTTTGTGAACCTGGAGAGGCTGCCTGTGCTGGGGCCGAACATCTGACTCGTCTTAATTACATTCTGTCCTTGTTTCATTCCTTCTCATTTCTTGCTTCTGGGCCCTGAGTTTTCCCCTAACTGCCAGGGTTGACTGATTTCAAAAATTAGGTTGAGCCTATTCCCACGGTGCCGGGGCCCGGGGCATGGACAAGTCTCCTTCTCCGTGGAAAAATGGAACGAAGTGTAGGTCACTCTCTCTCCCACCCTCAACCTTTGTCACCAAGTCATTTTTCCCAGCATTCTCTGCAGGGGACAGATGCTGTTCCTTCAGGGAAAGGGAAGGACACTGAATCTGGATTCTGACTGGTCTGTGTTTCAATCACAGCTTTGCCCCTTTCCAGATGAGAAAACCTGCTTTAGGGACGTCGATGAGGGTGACAGCAGATGAAGAAGCAATACTGCATAATGATTAAATCAAGGCTTTGGAGCCCCCTTGCCTAGGTTCCAATATCAGAGCTGCCTGACACTACTAGCTCCACAACTTATTTAACCCACCTGTGACTCAGTTTCCTCACAGGCACATAGGGACTAATAATCATAACTAATGCCATTTAATCATGTTGAAGATTGAATAAAATTAATACATATAAAGATGGAGAGTATTTTGTAACCCTGATTATTCCTCCATAAGTGTACCTATTATTATAAATATCTGTAAGGATAACATGATAATGGTAGCTGTTGAAAGATTTCCACTTAGAAAATGGAAAACTGTTTCTTCCCCTCAAAGGGAGTTCTCAGATTCTCAGAACTGCTTTCTCCCTAACCCCCATCCATATTTTTGGCATTTATCTCTTTAAATGGTTGCAATAGGGTGTTGCTGAGTCATCTGAGGACACAATGACCTATGTCACGAAAAACTGTTAGCCAGAACACCATCGGGAGGACAATTAGACATCTCTGAGTCAGGAGTGAGGCAGCCAGTGGTCTGAGCCTTGCTCCACCTTGGAGCCAAGCTGGGCCAGTAGACACTCTCAGATGTCTTCAGTTTCATCTGCAACATGGCAAGTGCTCAGCTGAACAAATCCAGCGTTCCCTGCCGGTGCCCAGGCTGACCACCACCTGACTGACCACCTACTGCACATCTTTCTTCTCTCCCTTCCCCACCCCTTCCTTTCTTCGTGTCTTCATCTCTCCTCTTCTTTTTCCCCTATCCCTCTTTATTGGCTTTATACTATTCTTTTCCTCTTCATCATTTCCCCATCCTTTCATTTCCTTTCTTCCCTTTTATTTCTTCCCCTCATGTATCTGTGTCATTCTTGCCCTCCCCACCCTCCTTGCCCTCCATTCTTCCTTTTGGCACCTTAATCTTTAGGAGAACTGGACAACCAACAATTTTAAGTCTTCTCTGCCCTTCTTGTCTTTCCCCAGACAGTCTAAGACCAGGAGTTCTCACGCTTTTTCTAGCAAGGGACAGATAGTAAATATCTCGGGCTTTGCAGGTCATAGAGTTTTTGTTGCAACAGCTCAACTCTGCCATTGCAAGTAGCCACAAACAATACCTGAATGAATGGATGTGGCTGTGTTCCAATAAAACTTTTTTTCCCCAAAAATGGGCAGTGGCTGGATTTGAGCCATGGCCATAGTTTGGGCCATAGTATGCCACTTCCTATGGAGAATATTCTTTCTCTTGTCTACCAACTTGACCTCAAACCACAAACTCAGTAATAATGTATGACCCACTCCAGTGCTAAAACCCAAGAAATATGTCATCTTGCTGGTTATAGCCATCCCAGAGGATTTATATTAAAAAGTATAAGTAAAAGAGGAATATTTGAGTACTACTGCACACAAATCAGACCATGGAGGAATCTGCCTCTGACTTACAATGAATACAGGCTCAGATGATTGGGAAAACTGTCTGATTGGACAGTGACTGCCTCGTGTCTCTATCTAATGTCCTTCCTAAAGAAAACAACATTCTTTACATCAGAAAAGATATTTAATTGAAGAAATAAGCCCTGCAAAAACATATCTGTAATGTCATCAAATCTATTCATTTGTTCATTCAACAAATTTTATTTGAGCACCTACTGTGTGTCAGACTCAGTAGTGAGCCCTGAGGGGAGAAAGAGGCAACAAAAATGGACATGATAGGGTATGCCCTTGAGGACTTATGATATAATGCAATGTACTGCAGCTGGCCAAGGGGAAGGACACTGAATCTGGATTCTGACTGGTCTGTGTTTCAATCACAGCTTTGCCCCTTTCCAGATGAGAAAACCTGCTTTAGGGACGTCAATGAGGGTGACAGCAGATGGCCAAGGGGAAGGACACTGAGGGCAGATCAGCAATGAGTAGGCACCTAATGTGTGTCAAGCACTAGGTTAGTTTGTTCACACACTTCATCCTTAAATGACTCTCATTTAAAGATGAGAAAAAGGGAATTCAGAAATTAATGTGCCCAAAGTCATACAGCTAGGAACTTATCGAACCTTCTAGCTTACCCCTTCACTTGCTTTGTTAAATGCCACAAGAATGCTACAAGTATGGAGCGAAAGGGCATCTAGTTCAGAGCTGTGAGCTCTAAGGAAGTCCTTCTGGAGGCCCTGAAGGATGGGCCAAATGTTAAATCAAGAAGCACGGTTAGGAGAAGAGGGAACAAGGAATTCCACCGAAAAAGGAATTCCATTTCTTAAAGGTGGTGGAATTTCAGACACGATAAAGAATTGAATGGGGAAAATATTTAGGAGTGAGCGGGCCTTCAGCAATTTCTGTACCCACACCACCAGGCCGTTCCTAAGCCAGCCCTAAGAAGATGGGCTGCTCACAAATGTGTCCATCCGGAGAGCAGAGGGACTGGCGCTCATCACCATCCCAGCTGCAGGGCATCCAGCTCTCCCAAGTTCCGGCAGAAGCCCAAAGATATTAAGCTGGGAAGCTGGACAACGGCAGTGCTGAGGCTATTAGTGACCCATCCAGTGGCTCAGAGCAATTTATGAGAATGCTAATTAGGTATACAAAGAGCTCCTGTAATCACACAAACACTGTACTCTGGCTGGCAGCATGGGTCCCAGCCATCAAAAGCCAATCCTGCCCGCTTCAGTGGAAGGGCAGCCAACAAAGACAGGAACTAGGCATGTTGACTGATGGTGACTCGCGGGGAAGCAGGGAGTGGCTTCTTCTCCTTGGGCTCTGCTGCACCCCTCCCCACCCCCAGATCTGAGCATTTGTATCCTGAAGGGTGCTTCCCACAGCTCTGGAGTTGTGCACAGCCTGGCTCCTTACTAATACAAGAGCAGTGTGTGTGGTCCCTTCGGATTTGTTATCAATCTGGATGAGTCTTTAAAATGACTGCTTACAAACTTGCAGTACAAGAGGGATAAGGGGAATCGATAGGTACCCAATGTACCTATCCAACTGAAATCATAGATATGATATATTTCAACTATTTCATATAGATCTTATGTGTCCCAATAAGCTATAGCTGCAGTCACTAGCTAGGTTTAAACTGGAAGAGTCCCCACAAAATGGGTTGCTAGTCACCTGTTTAACACAATATTAATACAAGAGATGCATATGTCATATCTTTCACATTTTTACATTTGATATCAATCACATATACCTAAATATGATATAAGTACAATGGGATATACCACATAAATAATTTATACAAATATACAGTGATTAGTGGCAATTAGGAAAATGCAAATCAAAACTGCAATGAGCTATCATCTCACACCGATGAGAGTGGCCATTATCAATAATAAGATAAGCAATAACAAGTGATGACGAGATTGTGGGAGAAAAGGAACCCTCATCCACTGGTGGTGGGAATATAGACTGGTATAACCACTATGGAGAACAGTCTGGCAATTCCTCCAAAAATTGAGAATAGAGCTACCATAGGACCCAACAATTCCTCCCCTGAGTATATACCTGAAAATCTCAAAATCATGTATTCGCAAAGTTATACGCACTCCTATGTCCACTGCAGCATTATTCATGGTGTATAAGACCTGGAAACAACCATAGTGTCCTGCAATAAAGGACTCGATAAAGATGTAGTATATAGACACAATGGAATACTACTAGGCCATAGAAAGGATGAAATAGTACCATTTACAACAACATGGATAGACCTATGCTAAGTGAAATAAGTCAGTCAGAAAAAGTTAAGAACCATATGATTTCACTCATATGTGAGATATTAAACTGAAACTCATGGACATAAACAGCAGTGTGGTGGTTGCCAGAGGGAAGGGGTGGTTGCCAGAGGGTGGGTCCTAATATAAGGTGAGAGGAGAAAATTTGACTTTGGGTGGTGTGCACACGGTGCAATGTAAAGATCTTGTAACATAGAACCCCACCCTGAAACCCATATGGTCATGTTAATCAATATCACCCCAATCAATTTAATTTAAAAAAAAACCTTTAAAATATAGGGTGAATACATATATTTAATTTTATTTGTTCAATAAATTTAGACTAGTAATGTCTCAGACACAACTAGTCATGCATTTCTGAGTTTAAATAGAAACCAACACCATGAAAATGGAGCAAAGTGCAAAATGGAAGGTTAAGTGTTTGTCAGTGCTAAAGCACATTCTTAAAACTAAAGTGACCTGACTATTCATGACCACGATTTCTCCCAGCAGCATGGTTTAATGGAAAGATGATCAGAACTGGAGTCACATGAACTTGGTGCAATTTTTAACTTTATGACCATCTAGACGAGCAGCATCAGCACCACCTGGGAGCTTGTTAGAAATAAAGAATCCCAGGCTTCCCCTCCCCAGACCCACTGAAATAATAATTCCCAGGTGGTTTCCATTCACACTCTAGTTTTAGAAGCTCTGCTGCAGCTCACTTAACCTAACTGAGCCTCATTTTCCTAGTCTGTGAAACGGAGATACTAAGATCAACTCTAGAATGTTGTATGAAGAGTTACTAAAACCATCTGTGATGTACTTAGCACAGAGCTGGGCCATTGAGTGCTCAAAACAATCATTTTCTTCCTTTTTCTCAGCGTTACTTGCTTCTGAACAATATTATTACACAGTCTGTTCTCCTCAATATCTTTTTGCTGGCTCTGTACATCAATAGAGCTTTAACCCCTCTTATCTTCCTTCTTTCTGTCTCTTCAAATCCCAGAACCACATAAAAAATTTACAAAATCCATGAGATTGGTGGGACCGATGAGATCACCTGTTCAACACCCCTTCACCCTCCAAAGCAGGAATGCCATTTTTAGGTTCCAGATTTATTCATTATTTATGTTCTCATTCAAGTGTTACCTTTTAGGTGCCAGAGAGATACCATGTACTCAGCAGATAATTGCTCAGTGTTGAATGAGTTAAGGAATGAATTTCTATGAGCTTTGGCCAATTCTATTCTTTATCTAAATCTCAGTATACTTATTTTTTTGTGTGTGAGCTTTTTAGTCTTTTCATTCTTCCACTTTAAAAAAAGCACACTAGTTTATCTCATATCTCACCTTGACTACTTTCTAATCTACACAAGACACTAAGAATACATATATATATATATATATATATATATATATATATATATATATATAACTTTATATACATGCATTATTGTAAATATGTTCATATTTTGAGATTAGACATTTTAAGTTTATATATTACCCACCAACTAGACTATAAATTCCTGGGAGGAAAGAAAAAAAAGATTGTGATATTTCCTTCTTGAAACATTTGTGCTTAGAAAGGTATATTTCCTTTTGTTTTTAGATCCTCATTCATCCGAGGATATGTCCATTAATTTTAAAGAGCAGAAGGGAAAGAGAGAGAAATACCAGTGTGAGAGAAACATCGATTGTGGTGATGTTTCTCTCATATATGCCCCAAAGGGGGTCTGAACCCAAAACCTAGGTATGTGCCCTGACCAGGAATTGAACCCATGACCCTTCGGTGCACAGAACAATCCTCCAACCAACTAAGCCACACCTGCCAGGTGGAAGGTATATTTCTCAGTAAGTGACAGATAGTCATGATCAAAGCTGAAAAGAACCTATGAGTGTTATTACTAAACTACTGAGAGCAAAGATCCCCACGGTGCATTCCACTATTTCAGAGAGGAAACAAAGATCATACAAGAAAAAGAAAGGAAAGATCTTGTTGGGATCCTGTGTATCTCTTATGGCAGACCAGTGGCCTTTTCCCTAGGGAAATGCTTGGTGGGCTTCATGTAAGAAGTTCCCCCAATAACCTAACACTCCTTCAAATGTTATGTTTATGCAGCTCGTTAAGAAAAAAATTTAAATATATTTCATTGATTTTTTTTTTTACAGAGAGGAAGGGAGAGGGAGAGTTAGAAACATTGATGAAAGAGAAACATCCATCAGCTGCCGCCTGCACACCCCCTACTGGGGATGTGCCCGCAACCAAGGCACATACCCTTATCCAGAATCGAACCTGGGACCCTTGAGTTCGCAGACTGATGCTCTATCCTCTGAGCCAAACTGGTTAGGGCAAGAACATTTTTAAAAATACTTTTGAAATTCATTACACTCGTAATTGTCTGCCAAAGCTACTCTACAACAAGAAATAAACACTCTATTCTAGAGGCTGAATAATAATTAGGCACTGCTCTTTACAGGTCTAACTTTAGAGCATAATTAATCCTGTTGAAGCTACATAAGATAAGTGAAATATTTATGCAGCTGTGTTAATTTATGTATTTACTCCTAGAGAGACATTCAGAATTTGGACACGGCTTTCCGGGAAGATTATGTTAAGACGCCCCCTGGAGCAACGTCATTTCTCTTCAATGTCTTTGCCTCCAGATGGTCTCTGAAGATGAAGCTGAGAAGACACATTTCCCAACCCCGACAGTCTGACCAGGAAAGCAATGAGCCAGAACTTATTTATAAGAATCTAGATAGTGCTGGTACTGGGAACATGCCTCTGGCCTATCTGAATGCCTTTATTTTTTATTTTCCAAAAAGAGGACATTTTTTGTTGTTTTCAAGATACCAGCTGGACCATGTTTTCACCAATACAACACTCAATAAGGTGTGTTGAATATTGGAATTGTGGATGAACAGTGATGATGAGAAGGAGGAAGTGGAGAAGGAGGATGGTGATGATGGTAATGATGGTGTTAATGGTGGTAATGATGACAGTGATGATAATGGTGTTAGGGATGCTGATTATGGTGATGATGTTAATGATGATGGTCATAATGGTGTTGGGGATGCTGATTATGGTGGTGACCGTAATGCTGATGTTGATGGTGACAATGATGACAGTGGTGGTGTTGGTGATGATGATGGTGATGGTGATAATAATGTTGGTGATGATGATGATGGTGACAGTTACCATTTATTGAACCATTTCTATATTCAGGTGCTGTGCTAGCTAAGCTCTTTACTTGCATTGTCTCATTTCATCCTCACATCAACCTTATCAGGTAAATACGCCTGTACTCATTCACAGATAAAGCTAAGAAAATCACCTCTTTCGCAGAAGTATTTACTAGTATAAATGGGACAAAAGATTTAGTTCAGATATGCACTAAATAACTCCTTCCTAAAGGGTCTACAAATCTTAAGTGTCTTAATTAGCCAATTTTGAAAGACAACTTATAGAATGAAATGTATTAGGAGTCTTACATAATTGACTCCCTTCTGCATTAAGGCCCTTTGAGTAGAAACTTTTCCCCTTACTAGGTAGGGGGCTCAGAAGTCCTCTGAGCTACAGTTTTTCCTCTGTGAAATGGGTATAAGCAATATTTCACTTCATAAGGTTGTTACCAATATTAAATTAAAGAACATTTGTAATGTATCCAGTATAATAATTGACATATCTTATTCCCTAAATATGTTGCTGTTTTATAGCAGATTCTGCATGAGTGACAGCAATGATGGGTAGGAGCAGAGCTAGAGCTTATTATTTGACAGCTATCCTCCATATTTAAAAGTTTCCTGTCAAATGAAACACATCCCAACACTAATCATTCATCCATGTGCGTACTTATTCATAAAATCCTTCATTGGCCAGTTATCTGTCATGTTCAGAATTTTGTGGCGCTTACTGTTATAAATAATACTTCTTGTTTGCTGAGCAGTTCACTCCGTGTAGGGTTGCTTAGGCAACCACGGTGGTAAAAGGAACCATCAGAAATAATCTTTCATCCCTGTTTGTGTCTATATACCTTGTCATATAACATCAAACTCCTCTCATAAAAGGTAGAGCATATCTCCAATCCTTTGACCTTGGGCTTGGCCACCTGTCTAGACAGAAATTTGTTAGTAGATATGAATGTGACAAAGCAGCCAGTTGAAATGTGCATGTGCCCTGTAGGTGTTCCTTTTTGTGCCTCTGACACAGCCAACACAAGAGCTTCTCCTAGGTGGCTGCTGACCTTTCAGCCTGAGGCCCAGAATAGACACACGTGGAACACAAACCACACAGTTGACCAAGGGCTTGCAGAGGGAGTGGAGTCACCGGAGCCATCATAGCCAGAGGCGAGGTCCTCCATTCCACCTGCACTCCCATGAGCAAAATGAATGTGAGTGCCTCTAAGATTTCACAGCCGAAGCTGGCCCACACAGCCACGAAGCTATAACACAGCGGAGAACAGGGCTCATGATCTAAGGAAGGTGCAAATGCTATTCCACAGGGAATTAAGAGAATAAGATGTCTATTTAGCAGTTAAATATAAAACATATTTAGATTTCTTGAGGGCACTGTGAGAATCAGGGTTCAATTCTGACAGAAGAAAGAAGCTGCAAGAGATCGTGGACTTGGTTCGAATGCACACCAACCCTATGCACTAACCTCTGCCCATTTCAATGTACTGGCCACAGAAATCACCAGATTTTCCTCTCCCCATTCTAGGCAGGCATAGCATATTCTGTAACCACTCTGACTGTAGCCTCCCCTCGTTCTTGACTACAGCTTCTGCCCTGCATCCTGTGTGTCTGTACCCTACTCATACTCACTCATGATTTCCCTGTTAACCTGCCATTTCTGCTGGCTTTGTCTTTCCTATCTCAGTGCTAGCAGTTCAGAGAGGAACCAGCCTGCCATCCGAGCCATGGCAGAATTGTAAAAAACGATGTCATGGCAAAGGCTATGGTGAGATCACCAACTAGGAAAGAGAGGACAGATAGAAGGAAATTCTGCTAGAAAGAATTGACCCAATTAGCTTCCATGAATGCCATAATACCCATAAGGATGGAAACTGTTATTGTTTTGCATGATAGAGAGTCAAGAAATGAACTGTAGTGAAAGCCCACAAGATTTCTGCTCACGATTCCTTTTCTAGAAATTGCTTCTCTTTCATTCCTTCCTCGGATAATAGCAGGAACTGTTGTGTTGGTACAACATAACCCTACCTTTTTTCAGTCCTGATGGGTCCTTGGCCCCAAATGCTCCAGGAATCCTTCCTCTGGATTTTGGAATTTAGAATTGAGAGACACGAGACTGCGACGTGTTGTGAGCTGGTTATGTAATGTCACTGCTCCAGGGCAGAGTTTCTCAGCTCCAGTCCTACTAACATCTGGGCTCAGATAATTCTGTGTTTTGAGATGTGGGGGTGGGGATGTCTTGAGCATGGTAAGATGTTTGCCAGCATCCCTCATCCCTAACCTCTACCCTCTATATGTCAGTAGTAAGCAGACTCCAGAGTCATGACAATAAAAAATGTCTCCAGACATAGTCAAGTGCTCCCTCTTGAAAACCACTGCCAGTGAGAGAGAGAGAGAGAGAGAGAGAGAGAGAGAGAGAGAGAGAGAGAGAGAGAGAGAGAAAGAAACTGAATTCGTGCTGTTGAGGCCCAAGGACTGCCCCAGTTGCTGTTCTTCCTCTAAATCCATTTGCTCAACTCTCTTCTAAATTCACTGAGAGGGATACTGTTGCATCCCCAAAATCAATTCCTTTAAAAAAACATGGCTATCTATAATTTGGTTTCTATTATAAGCAACCCAAAGAACGGTGGTATCAATGTGATAAGCATTCAATAAATACTTTTAGTGTGCAAAGTCATCACACAAACATCCATTGGAAAGCCAGTGGGGGGAGGGGGGTGGACCAAAGTGCAAGGGACTCAAGTCCTCCAAAGTAGGGGGTCACCCAAGGTCTTACCATCACCCACAAACTGGAGCAGGGCCAGGTCTATCTGTCTCTTCCAAGGTGAGCCTTTCTGGAGGGCAATTCCATACCCAGTGGTAGCAAAGATGTACCCACTCCCGATGGTCACCAGCTTGCAGCCTTCGTCCCGCCCAGCCTTGTAATTCAAGACCGCCGCATCGTAGATGAAAGCGTCCAGTTTCCTGCAATGACAAGAAACCAGGGAGTCATGGGAATGGTGGGGTACCATCTCAGTGCCCAGCTCCTGGCCCAATCCAGCATCGCACACTTTCTTTCTCATGGGAAACAATGGCTCAGGGCTGCTCCATCCTCTCATCATAAAAGGATCTATTTTTAATGAAGAGCCAGAACTTTTTTCTCCAAGTTTCAAGAGGCAACTAAATAAAGGCGTGAAGAATCCTTATGCCCAAGTGAGTAAACAGTTGAGTTTGCTGGTTTAAGTGTTGCCCTTAGTACTCCCAACAGTGGAGGATCGCAGCCTATTTAGAAAGGCTGCATCAGAACAAACTATTAAGAGGCAGGACGATTCGGGGTAGCAGACAGGCAGGCAAGGGAGTCAATAAGAATAAGGTCTCTTCCTCCCAAAAGAAACATACTTACTGTGTATTTATATTACAAAAACATGATAAAATAATTTTTAGGAACACAAATAATGTAGAAAATACTAAAAATACAAGTACAATTAAAATTGCCCATAATTCCATAACTCAAAGGCAATCATATTGGTGAACAACCTTCCAAATTAAAAAAAAATGATTTGAAAGAGAGAAAGAGAGGAAGAAAGGGAGGGAAAGAGAAGCACTGATTTGTTGTGGTTCTACTTATTTATGCATTTATTGGTTGATTCTTGTATGTGCCCTGAACGGGGATCGAACCCAATTCTTGGTGGATTGGGACAATGCTCTAACCAACTGAGGTACCTGGCCCAGGCCCAAACTTCCAAACTTTTTGTGCGTGTGCACACACATGCATAGAGTCACACACATACACACTCTTTTAAAACAGGGCTGGTAACTTTTCTGAAAAGATAAGCTAATAACTAGTTTAGGCTTTGTGTGCCATCCGGTTTCTGTCACAACTATTCAACTCTGCTGTTGTAACATGTTATGGGCCTAATTGGGTTCCCCTCCCCCCACATTCATATGTTGATGTCCTAACCCCCAGCACCTCACAATATGCTCTTATTTGGAGGTGGGGTCATTGCAGATGTTATTGTTAAGATGAGGTTGTTAGGCGGGCCCCTCCTCTATTATGGAAGGAGATGTGTGGGCACAGACACACAGAGCGACACCATGGGAAGGGGGGAGTGATGCTGCCACAGGTCCAGAGGCTGGGAGAGAGGCAGAGCAGCTCCTTCCCCAATGCCCTCAGAGAGAGCATGGCCCTGTCAGCACCTTGACCTCTGACTTCCAGGCTCCAGGACTAGGAAATAAATAACCTTGTTGTTTAACCATCACAGTTTGTGGTACACGTTATGGCAGCACTAGGAACTAACACACAGCATGGAAGAAAGCAGCTGTAGATAATATATAAACGAATGGACTCAGCTCTGTTCCAGTAAAAGGCTACTTTCAACAAGAGATTGGTCCATGGGCCGTTGTTTGCCAACCCTTGTTTCAACCCAGTCAAATAGAATTTTACCAGGCAAACTCTTTTACAAATTACCTTCTCTTCTCATTTCATACCACACACAGTGAACATGTTTCATGTCAACAAGCATGGCACTTTCCTGGGATACATTTATTTTTATTGAGCTATAATATATCCTCCTATATAATAAAAGAGAAACATGCAAATTGACCATACCTCTGCTATGCCCACCAGCCAATCAGGAGTGAGTATGCAAATTAACACAACCAAGATTACGGTTAATTTGTATATCCAGGCACAGAGTGAAGACTGAAGACAGTGTAGAAGGAAGCCAAACTTCGGAGAAGCAAGCAAGCAGGGCAGGGGATAAGGGAGGGAAGCAGGTAGGGTGGCGGAGAGTGCCACAGAAAGCCCTATTACAGGAATCTTCCTGCAAGGAAGCCTCTAGTATAAAGTAAAGTGCTAGATAAAAATTGAAATATGTACACATATTTAAATCATCGTGCAGATCAAGGTATAGGACATTATCATCATCTCCGAAGTCCTCTATGCCCCTCCCAATCACATCCCCTCCAAAAGGCTGGCAACATATAATCCCCTCCATGACATGGCTGTGCCTAATTCAGTCCCTAGATCTCAATTAGCTGGTGTGCATACTGTTTCCATTTTTTTAAATTATTTAATGAGGCAGGAATGATCACCATTGAACATGGGGATGGATACTCAATTCTAAAGTAGGTAGGAAAATAAAATTGGAGATAACTCCACTTCTTTGGCAACTTCTCAACATTACTGCCTTTCTTTCTTTAACAAGAAAACATAAAACAGTGAAGCAAAGAAAAATAAAAGTGGCAGAGAGAGGATGTAAAATGCTGCCTCCTTTTAGAGACAGCTGCTGAAGGATGCCCTATGGGAATAAAAGTATTTGGAAGGTTTACGGCTGCATTCTTCATTTTAATTTTTATTTCTGTAATGGTTAGAGTTGGAGCAAACCTACAAGGCTTGTCTCACCAACAGAAAAGACCCTGAAGCTTGTATCCAAAGCTGCAGGATTGGAGACGTGGTTTTATACTCAGAGAGCATTAAAAGGGGATCAGAGCATCCAAGCAGAAGAGGACGAAAGCTGGGCTTTGTCAATGGTGATAGTGATTCAGAGCTGAGGAAACAGCCTTTCTGAAGAGCCATCAAGCTGAGACCGGGGAAAAGTGGGCTGGGGAGATTGAAAAGGTCGGTTTGTGTGTCGTGGCTGCAGGGATTGTGTGGGGAGCAGTGGATGAGCAGGTAGAAGAGATCTGGGTTCTAGTCCAGCTTTGGCTGATGGTGCCTTCTCAGGAAAGTCACTCCCTTCTTCTGTGTGGCTGGTGTTCCTGCTGAGATGCTCACCCGGTTCCGGGATTCTATAATTTCACAAGCCAGCAGTCACCTTCTGTCACTTTCATAGGCCATGGAGACTGGATAACACGTGTTTCCTGAAGATGTCAGGCCATGGAAGGCATTTGTTCTCTTGATGAAGTGGGTGCATGCAACACCCATACTTCATGCATCAATGTTTCCATGGAGATGCCGAGAACCTGGGTTTTAAGAAGACTTTCCAAGCCTCAGCCAAATCTTTACTCTCAATTCCTCAAAAAATAAATAGAAGCACACTGTTATGGATGCACAGGGGCATTCAAATGTCAAGGCCATAAGCTGGTATTCATGGGGTGAAAGTTTTCTCCCTCCCATTAGCCCATCACATGCTGATGCATTTCTGAGCTGGGAATCTAAAACTGTACCAGTCAACGAGACATGTTCAACAGCGGTTTAAACCATTAAGCACAGATTTCAGCAAATCAATACTGTATTTCATGACAAATCTTTTTTTCAACTGAAAGAAAATACTTGCATTGTTAAAAAGAAGTTAAAAATCGCTGACATCCTCAAGAGCAGGCTTTGTGGTCAAAGTCTTTGCGCACCGAGTGAACAATATTTGACCTTTGTGGGCCACTGGGAGTAAATGGGAGTCATATAAATAAAGTGTGTGTGCAGTAACTGGCACATAGCAAATGCTCAGAACATGTAAGTGCATCCAATCAAATTCAGATTTTACAAAGGTGCTCACAACTTTGATGCTCTCTATGTGACAAGTCCAGTCTTAAATATTGTATATGCATTATCTCATTTACTCCTTCTCACTATGCACAGCTTTATATTTACTGCCATCCCCACTGTGAGATGAGAAACTGAGTCACGGAGAGGTAAGGTGACTTTTCACCACCGCCCAGCTTAAAGTGTCAGAACAGCTTTTGGATTTACACAGTTTGATACCCAAGGCCACAGAATAATCACTATGACCACATGATCCATAAGACTTGAGAAATTGACTAGGGCAGCTCTGTCTATTGCTTATGAAATCCCCTCTGAAAAGATAAGCTAATAACTAGTTTAGGCTTTGTGTGCCATAGGGTCTCTGGGGGTTACAGCCAGACATCAAGCCCAATGATATGAAAAGGAAGCAAGGCTGAGACCGGAATAGAGTTTGAAAAGATTAGGTGGGTAGGTGGGCTTCATGGGTCTCTTTCCCAACACACACGTAGTTGTGGACGGTCTGGAGTTACCCCACAGAAGACATGTCTGGTCCATTTGTTTGTGAGACGTTTAGGCGTGGATGGTCATGGCGTCGTGTTGAAGGTAAAGGTAAGAAAGAGGAAAAGGCTGCCTGGAACAGAAGCCAAATTTATATCAAAAGCACCTGAGGTTGGAGCTGAGTTGCTGAGGCGGCGGAACATTAGGCTGCCACATGGCAACCGGCAGCTCTGGGAGCATCACAGAGATGAAAGGTTGGCATGGGGGAAAGAGGCCTCAGAACTCAGAGCAGTCAGCAGGGGGCTTGCAGTCTCACAAGTGAGGAGCCCAGTGTGCTTCTCTATTCTGAGTTTTCTCCTCCTGCTCTTCAAGAGGAAATCGCCTCTGTCCCCAGCTTCCCAGCTCTTGCTGAGGTCACATGGCTGCTACCACCTAAGTCAGGGGTTCCCAACCTGTGGGTCGCGACCCCTTTGAGGGTCAATGACCCTTTCACGGGGGTCACCTAACACCATCGGAAAACACATTACGATTCATTAACAGTAGCAAAATTACAGTTATGAAGTAGCAACAGAAATAATTTTATGGTTGGGGGCCACCACAACATGAGGAACTGTATTGAAGGGTCCGGGCATTAGGAAGCTTTGAGAACCACTGGCCTAAGTGCTTCTCCCACTGGGCCGAGGAGGCCCAAAGGTCAGGACAGAGCCCCTATTCAGCCAACTCTACTCCCTACAGAGGGCTGATCATTTCTTCAAACATTGGCGACAAATGAAATGACACTTGGGCTCCCCAGCACGGGGGCTGAAACAGAACCGAATGAGTGCCATGCCAGTGTTGTGACATGCCCACCTCCCTGCCTGCATGATGGAGGCTGTGTGGGTGCCGTCACCCTCTCCTGTCACCAGCAGTCCTCAAGGAAAGCAAATGATTAAAAATGACAGCGATTCAGAATGAGGGGGGGGAATAAGACCTCCCTTCTGCAACTTTGCAAAGAAGCAAAGTAAGGACAACTGTCCCATGTGCCCCATGCTCCTTTAACCCAGCAGCTTCCTGCCAGGTTTTTTGACAGCTTTGGCGATGCTACGGCTTGCTGGAGTGTGCAGACAGGATCCTGTTACCTCAGTCAGCCTTTCTTGTACCTGCACGACAGCCTGAAAGTTCACTCCAGACCTAAGACTGTTTGTGGGCAAATCTGATTCCCCCAACACAAAGGAAGACCATGGCCCTTTTGAGAATGGGAGCTTGTTATTGTCAAGTGGCTTGACATTTCCTAATCAAAAGTTTCCGGTTTTAGCTCTTCATCTCCTCATGCATGTTTTCAGATGCTCTCTGGGAGGTGGGGGGAGAATCTCAGCATATTTAAAGGCTAATTATATAGCTAAAGTCAATTATTCATTCATTAACATTCAAGAAGCCTTGAACAAGACATTGACTCGTTCTGATGAATTAATGAAACTTCCGTGTGTGTGTGTGTGTGTGTGTGTGTGTGTGTGTGTGTGTGTGTTGGAGGTCTCAAGTGTTACTGAAAGTTAAACATCTCTTTGATGATAACTAAATGCATTTTTAGGTCATATCAAAGCCTTGTTAGGAAGGGACACACATCACCCGCCCATCTAGGCGAGTCAGCATGTCTGAGCAACTGTGGAACATGGATGGGGTTCAGCTCCACCTCTGCCAGCTGTATGGGACTTCTTGGGCTTCTTATCTGCAAGATAGGGGGTAACAGTTCTCCCCGAGGGCTGGCTGTTGGAGGGATGAAACAGAAATGAAGGTGTTCTGGACATTGCAGATCTTAATGCACAACCAGGAGCTTGTTGTGGCAGTAATGCTGTCACTGGGCAGGAAGCAATGGTGATGCAGACCATCTTCAAGCACCCAGACATGGGGCTAATTCATGGGTGAAGGGTATTCGTGGGTCCAAGAATTGGTACCACTGAGGCATGACTACCTTCCTAAGCACCTGCTTAGGCAAGAGCCATTCAACATGCACAGAAATTACAGCTGCTATCAGCACAGGATAGTCTAAAACTGGCTTTAGGGAAGTGATTTAGAATCAATCACATTTGACTCTAAGTTTGTGAACACAAAGTTTAATGCATTTTCAATAAAGAAACATTTTTCAGAGCAAACTCCATTAAGCTAATTTAATTCCCAGATTGATGTCTTGCATAGCATAGTTAAATTGTTTCCATTTTTTGGGGAAACTATTTTTACTGTGATCAATTCTTTGGTGCTTAAATTTTATAAAGGCTTTGACTCATTGATCAGCATTCGAACCATAACAAATTTTACTGATTTATAACTTCTGCTCTTTTGACATTTCTTTTGTGATTATGGTTTCCACAAGTCCAATGCATCTGGGTCAAATTGTGCAGAGATCCAAAACTGGCCAAGAAGATTGGAGTCATCTATGGATTCTTAGTCAATTACAAATTTCACCCTGTGTGCTTTCAGCTATTGAATTTAATTTGTGTTAATTATTTCTGCCAGTAATAGTCACTGTGGATTGGATTTTTAAAAGACTGATAGCTAATATTTACTTTTTAACTGAGACAATTCTGAGCAATTTTGTAAACAGAAACAGAGAGGCAGAGATAGAGGGAGGAAGCAAGGAAGGGAGAGAGAGGGAGGGAATAATACAGATGGAGGCAAGTACCGGTAAAACAAAGACATGGAGCGAGAAAGAGAGATCGAAGGGAAAGAACAAGAAAAAAAGTGAGGAAAATAGAGAGTAAGAGTCAGGGAAAGAATAGGAAGGAGATGGACTTATAGGGATAGAATAAGAGACAAAGAGGGAGGGAGAGACCGGTGGAGACATACAGGATAGAGGAGAGAAGGAGGGAGGGAGAGAGAGGGAAAAAGAGAGAGAGAGAGGGCAAACACACACTTCACCTATTGACTAAGAACCTCAGAAACAAGAAAGAGTTCAAATGATGCAGCAAACTCTTGCTTTGTTTCTGTTAGATTTCACATTAGACCCAAACTAACCATGTCCAAGGAGTTGATAGATCTTGTAATGCAGTCTTTTAATTTTTCAGATGAGGAAGCCTAGGCCCAGAGATCCCTGCCCAAGGTGTGCCACAGTCAGTGATTCCATATCCGTGTACTACTTGCTAAAGGGCATCCCAAATCCAGGGCAACTTGGATTTGGGATTTGGGATGCCCTTTAGCAAGTAGTACACTCTGGCATGCAGTCAGAGGAACAACACACAGGAAGGTGGGCATGTCTGTGTACTTCTCTAAGCCTTGAATTCCCCATCTGACCAGAAGGAAAGCAATCTCTCCCATGTGGGTGTACACCGGTTGGAGGGATTTGCTATGAATCTGCCACACGTTTGCCATGAATATGATTGGTGAATTATAAAGCACTATACAAATGCTGTTTTTTGCTCACGCTACAACTCATGTTCTGACACAGAAAAAGTATTGATTCCTCCTGGAATGTAAATCTTTAATAGAATTCTTTAGAATATACTCCTCAAGGGTTGGGATCAGAGCTGACTATTTACTGAAAATTCTATGGTGCGCCAGTGTACAATAAAGAATGCTAAACCTGTTTTCTTTGTTCAGACTTTTCTTAAATGTTTGCCATGGGCCAGATAGAGTGTTCTTTGCCTGCATATTGCATTGGACTCCTACGTCGAGGAACCAAAATTAGCACCATTTTATAAAAGGGAAAATGGGGTGTAAGAGGTTCATTTGCCCAAGATCCCAAAGCTGGACAATAGAAGGGAGGGAATTCGAATTTTGAGCATTATACTGTTAGTGGTAAGTGATGCCGAAGAGCTTGTCATACACTAGGACTATAAGACAGGGAGTCTCAAGGACCAGAAAACATGAAAATGAAAAAAGATAATGAAAAAAGAATCAATATTTGATAAAAACCTTATTATGTGTCAGACATAGTGCTGGGTACTTTCCCTAAGTCCATTCATTAAATTGTCAAAGGAAGGCAGGCTCAGGGAGGTTACTGCTGTGCCAAAGGTCACACAGCTGGTAATTATCAGAGCCAATGTAGGAAGCTAGGTATTTCTCACTCCAAAGTCCATGTTTTGCATGAGGAGGCCACCCAGAAAACAAGTCAATCAGTCAATCAATTGGCAGAACAAGACCACAATTTTCAAGACAGTTTGAATACCTTGACCCAGAAATTCTACTTCTTGTGATTATTCCTAGAGAACTAAGTGTGAAAGAGTACAAAGGACTCATCGAGATTTTTAACACAGACACTTGACTAATATCCCCCAGAGGGAATTGGTTAAATGAACGGTGGTGCATGCATTATAATGCATTGTTTCCAGCAGTCAGAGAGAATGAAGGCAAAGACACCTACAGATAAGGACAGCTTTCAGAACATATGATTAATTGGAAACCAAACTGCGACATATTGCAAGTTTGGTAGCATCCCACAGAATGAAGTTTTATAATTATGCACAGACATATGAATATATGCCAATATGTAACAAAGGTCTAGGAGAAATGACATGAAAGCAGAGAGCAGTGCTTACCTGGTGGTGGGGGTGGTTTGGGATTGGACATGGTCAGGTGACGCTTATATTTGTATTTTTTAATTTTTATAGAGAGAATATATTTTTAATGGGAAGCAATACAGCACAGTGGTTAATGGCACAGGTGCTAGGGCCAGTCCAAATCCCAGCTCTGAAGCTAACCAGAACTTGCCTGGATAAGTGACTTACCCCCTTTGCATAACAGATTATATATATATATATATATATATATATATATATATATATATATATATATATATATACACACACACACACACACACACACACACACACACACACACACATATACACACACTAGTGACCTGGTGCACAAAATTTGTGCAATGGTAGGGTCAATAGCAACTGGCCAAGTATTCCCAGCCAGGTATTCCCTCTCTTCCCCTGGCCCTGCCCCCTGGTCAAATTCCAAGAAGAACTCCTGGTCAAGGGACAATTTGCATACTACACTTTTATTACAAGTGTATATATTTGTAATATATACAGAGAGGGACAAACATTAATGATGAGAGAATCATTGATTGGCTGCCTCCTGTATGCCCCCTACTGGGGATCAAGCCCTCAACCCGGGCATGTGCCCTTGACCAGAATCAAACCCTAGGCTCTTTAGTCTGCAGGCTGACGCTCTATCCACTGAGCCAAACCAGCTAGGGCTGCATGACAGTTTTTATTAGATTTCACATTAGACTCTAATAATCATGTCCAAGGAATTGATAGATCATGTAATTTTTCAGATGAGTAAACTGAGGCCCAGAGATGTACCTAATGGAGACATTGGACCTACCAACCTCAGAGGGGATCCATGCACAAGAGCCCTATTGCACATGTGTGCACTGAGCAGCCAGTGTGTATGGCGTCACTCCCAGCAGCACCTGTTCCATGGAGCCTAAGCACTGAGGCCTCGCCCCACCAGACACCAGAGGAGAGCCTTCTCTGCCTGTGCTGAGGTCGGACACCTGTCAGAGATGGTGCTGGGAAAACCACACCATAACCCAGGTGACTGTTGAGGTTGAAGGGTCCCCTGAAAAATTCACGTCTGACTGAAAGCTCAGAATGTGACTTTATTAAGAAATTGGGTCTTTGCAGATGTAATTAGTTTAAGGATATTGAAATGAAATCATTTAGGAGGGTCCTAAATCCAATGACTTAGAAGAAGAATCATTTACAAGAAGAGACACCCAGAAGAGAAAGCCATATAGAGATAAATGCCAAGGCCAGTGTGATGTGGCCACAAGCCAAGGGGTGTTGGGAGCCCCCAGAAGCTGGACCAGGCAAGGAAGGCTCCTCCCCTAGAGCCTTCGGAGGGAGCATGGCCCTGCGACATGTGGAGTGTGGGCTTCTTGTGTCCAGAATACATTTCTATTGCTTTAAATCCCCAAGTTTGTGGGAACTTGTTATGGCAGCTCAGGAAATCTCTGCATGGGTATAACCTGAAGGGGCAGGACCTGAGTTTCTATCACTCCTCCACATGCATTTCTCTCAATAGAAGGAGATTGGAGTTGCCAGGGCAGGTGCAGCTGTTCAGAGTTGGCCCTGGGCACTTACTGGGCGCTGTAAACCAGTTCTCCCAACCTGTGCTATGGCCTTCACAGTCTGAGCTAGCCCAGCCCCAGGAAAACCCACTTCTCCGCCTGCTGCTAAATCAAGAGCCGAAGCTGGTTTGGCTCAGTGGTAGAGCCTAGGTCTGTGGACTGAAAGGTCCCAGGTTAGATTCTGGTCAAGGGCATGTATCTTGGTTGCTGGCACATCCCCAGTAGGGGGTGTACAAGAGGCAGCTGGTCGATGTTTGTCTCTCATCGACGTTTCTAGCTCTCTATCTCTCTCCCTTCCTCTCTGTAAAAAAATCAATAAAATATATTAAAGAAAACATAAACACCAAAAAACATGGCAAGAGAACACAGGTGGATGCTGTAACCCCTGGACCATGTATGTGTGTGTGTGTGTGTGTGTGTGTGTGTGTGTGTGTGTATTCCACAATAAAGAAAGGAAGCAGAGCACTGAGATTTTCTGAATCTGAGCTGTGGGTGGGCAAAAGCAGCCACTTCCCTGGTCCTAGTTCCTCCACTTCATAAGGAAAGTGTCTAACCCTCCCCCTCCAGGTTGGCTCTCTTGCCTGCAGGAGCAGAGTTGTCCCACCCTGGGTAGAAAGAAAAGCTGGGTCGGGTTTGAATGCTGGCTCTGCCACTTAACCTTTGGATGAATTGCTTCTGCTCCCTGAGCCTCAGTTTCCTCTTCAGTAAAATGAAGAGAATTCTTTTTTGGCAGAATTGAGTCAGGATGAAATGAGATCACATATCTGAATTCCTCTGAAATGTTCAGCAATAAAAATAAAAAGGGCGGTCCCTAAGGAGAGGGAGTTCCGAGGGAGCTCCAGCTTCTTCCTTCTGCCCAGAGGGCCCTTCCTGACCAGATGGGTCTCAATATCAGGGTCCTTCTTTTGGCTTATTTTCCCCTGCGAGTTCATTTCTTTTCTCCATCTCAATGGAAGGAGAAATATTGCTCACCCTCCCCCACTTCCCCTTTAAAGAAGTTTAAGGCTTTCAAAGCAAACAGAGACGTTTTCAAGTAAGAACAGAATTGGTTCTGGGTATTGTATAATAGCAGGCGATTGGAAACAGGCTAACTGCAATGTTGCAGGAATATGCACATTTCCTATTTTAAGATGTGACTCCAAGCATGGGCTCTGGAGCAGGTGTGACCTCAGACGAGCTATTGAATCTCTCTATGTCCATTTCCTCCATTGTAAATGGGCAGCACGCTAGCCATTGTCTCCTAGGGTTGTTATGAGGTTTAAACAAGATAATGCAGGCCAAACATTCAGAAAAATGCTCTCTATTCATTAGAGATACCTCGCCTCATTCCCAAAACAGCTCAGGTAGCTTATGCAAATTGCAGTAGAGAAAGGTTTCAACCCATGGATAAAGACACTGGAGTTGAGTGAGATCAGAGGTGGAAAGTCCAAAAGCAGATCTTCGGGACATAAGCTCTTCCCAGTTGCTAACAAAGAGGATCATAAAGAAAGCTCTGAATTATGTAGCACCCCAAGCAAAAGTAAGTAGGTTGAGGAATCATGTTGTCCACAAGATAAAAGCATGCCTCATAGTGAAGAAAAACAGTGCTGTTCACAGCATTGAAGTCTGAGAAATGAGGCAGGATGAGGATGACACTCGCAACAAATTGGTCTACAATAACGGTAACAGCAAGCTTGCAATAAAGAACTGCCTCTTGTAGGGCCCTCCAATGTCAGACAAGGTTTGATGAAAAGGCAGAGCAGGAAATGTTAATGAATATTCCTCCAGCTCAATGAAATAGCACCTAGTCATTAGATGTGAAAACTGTCCAGCAAAATGGTTTCACTGAGAAAAGCAAAACATAGACTTGCACGCATACTGATTCAACCTGTGTAAACATGTGGACAAATACCCAAAGGAAATGCAGGAAGAAAGGAAGAATTATGTTCAGCAAAAACAGTTTTCCCCCTGATTATTAGAAGTAACACTTTGGTTGCAGAAAATGTGTTAAAAATAAAAATATATAAAAAGGACCACAATCCTAATCATCTAGCAAGATATCTGATAACATTTTGATGTATTTCATCTTAGCCTCCTCTCACCTCCTCCCTCTTTCCTTCTCTTTCCATCTCCTAGTTTACAGATTTGAGATTCCCCCTTTACTTAATCCCCCCCATTTTTTTTTCTATTTTTAATGCTTCGTGGGTGGCTTTGAAATTCTGTTACTATAATTTTAATAGAATTTAACAAGAAATAATTCTAAGTACAAAAAATAAAAAGATGTCTGTGCTTTCCTGAGCTTTTATTGAGGAAAAGCATTCCTAAGTCTATGATGTGATAGCAATTATTTTTTAGCTTTATTTGCAGTGTGGGGGTGGATCTCAGAAACCAGGTCATTGTCGATCTGATTTTCTCTAGAGATGATGCTATCCCATTTAGGAGAACAGCTCACTGAACCCTGATGCCTATGCCGGCTTTCAAATTCAGCCGCTGAAAATGAACCCTGTGAGTTTGATTCTGCTTGACTGATAAAATACAGCTAATAAAACCTGCTCAAACAGTATCCTTGAAAGAACTTCCTCTGCATAACAACTAACTTCACTGAGGATCCTTCTACCTTCATGGTCTAACTTTGCCTTGGAAATTTCTACATCCCTGCATCAGTTTCTCTTGAGGATGGAAATAAGGATTCTGTGATCTTATCAACTCTCAAGTCATCAATTAATACATACAAACAGAGTGGCCAGATTATTATGATCTCTGAACACAAAATAATCTGGCCACTCAGTGTATATCCTATATAATAAAAGGTTAATATGCAAATTGTCCCCTCGACCAGGAGTTATACTAGCAGGAGTTATACTAGCCAACCACCCATGTCCCCTCCGCTTGACTAGGCGGGCTGGATCCCACCCATGCACAAATTCATGCACCGGGCCTCTAATATATATATATATATGTATATCAGTAGTAGTAGTAGCCAGATTATTATGTGTTCAGATATCGTAATAATCTGGCCACTCAGTGTATGTTGTGTAATATTATGTATATTGTATACAATATTAAGCATGCATGTATCTGATTATATTAAATACATATCCTCAGTTTCCAATTCTCCCCTAAACTCAAATCTCACATATCTAACTGTCAAGGCATTACCAAGTGAGGAGACAAGCCCTACACTTAATCATGCTACAATGTAGTTACTCAGTTAAGCAGCCTGTTTGTTGGGTAATGAGTTAGCCTTGTGGAACCTCAGGTTCTTCATCTCTTAAAGGAGATAATATTGGTACCCAGCTCATAGGAGTGCTGTGAGGATTCAATGAGATTATGCATGTGTAGCACTCAGGGCTTCATGTCACAAATTGTTAGATTCCAATAAATGCCAAGATGATGAGGAAATATGATGTTGTCCCAAAGGCACTTCCAACTTAACATGCTCAACCCTAACACATGTTCTTCTATGCTCCTGCTTCTCCTGAAATGCCCTTTCTCTTTCTTGTTCTGCCCACTCCACTGAGAACATCATGTCTCAGTATTTACCTAACGAACCTCTCAAAGCCCAGGCATTACCTGTACATGAGTCACTAGAAGTACTCATCAAAACATGGATCCCCGGACTGCAGGCTTTCAGAATCTGTGTTCTCAAATAGGGGCTCCAGTCCCACCTTTGCTATGAAGACAATTCTGACACTTAAAGTAGATGTGACCACCCTCTCCTTTTAATGATGCACAGATACATCATTTCATACAATTTGAACCTTGCAAAACAATGCTTATTGATCAAAAGACAACCATGCCTTCTAATTCTCTCAAAGGAATCAACGTAAAAAAAAAAATCCAAAGACGCTTGTCATTGAGCTGGAAATAAAATCAGATAGAAAACTGAGGGGCCGGAGGGCTAAAGATTGCAGCCTCTGAAAGAAATGAGGACTTTTCCAGAAATATTTATACACATAATTGTACATAAAATCAATTAAAATTAAAAAGTCATCCCACTGTGTCTTGAAATATGAGGCTCCTTGGAGTCCTAGGGATGTTGATAGTTTCGTTTAAATCTGGCATGAGTGCTAAACTTGCAGTTTCGCCCACTTGCCAAAACTTCTTGGAGAACACTGGCTCCTGATGACTGAGCATTTGTAAATCTAAATCTGTCGCCACTCATTTCAGCTTCAGTTCCCTCTTCCAGAGCAGATGTTCCTAAATCTGATTAGTGCACAGCAAAATCAACTGAGGAGCTTGTGAGAACATGCAGATTCCCAGGCTCTTCCCTCTTAAATTTAATTCTGTGGGGTTCAGCATCAACATTTTAAAAAATATATTTTTACTAGAGGCCTGGTGCACAAAATTAGTGCCACTGGGTGGGGGGTGTCCCTCAGCCCAGCCTGCACCATCTCCAATCTGGGACCTTTTGGACATCCCTCTCATAATCCAGGACTGCTGGCTCCCAACCCCTCACCTGCCTGCCTGCCTGATTGCCCCTAACTGCTTCTGCCCGCCAGCCTTATCACCCCCTAACCACTCCCCTGCCAGTTTGATTGATGCCTAACTGCTCCCCTGCTGGCCCAATTGCCCACAACTGCAATCTCAATTCTGTAAACTTGGAGATGGAAAGACTGATAAAATACAACTCCCTTGCCAGCCTGGTTTCCCTAACTGCCTTCCCCTGCTGATCTGATCACCCCCAACTGCCCACCCCTGCAGGCCTGGTCCCCCCCAACTGCCCTTTCCTGCAGGCCCGGTAGCCCCTTCCTGCCCCTTCCTGCTGGCCATCTTGTGGTGGCCATCTTGTGGCCACATCAGGGCGGCCATCTTGTGCAATGGTATTACAGACAATTTGCATATTACCTCTTTATTATATAAGATTGATATCAAGAACGGAAGGGAGAGGGAGGGAGAGGGAGAAATATCAATGATGAGAGAGAATCATTGATCAGCTGCCTCCTGCATGCCCCTTACTGGGGATCAATCCCACAACCCAGGCATGTACCCTGACAGGGAATTGAACCATGACCTTCTGCTTCATAGGTCAATGCTTCATCACTGAGCCATGCCAGCTGGGTCAGGATCAACATTTTTACTAGCACTCTCACTGCTTCATATTCAGGCTAGGACTTGAGAAACACTGGTCTAGAAGCCTAGGGTCATGAACAGCTCATCCCCATTTGGTTCAGGAGTGTCTCCCATGTCATAATCGACCTATTCCTTAAAAATCCTACTTCTGTCCATGTTTACACATCAGATCCTATTTTCTCACTGATTTACCTGATAATTTCTGTAACTGGATGCTTTAACTGGAATGCATGTCATTGTTAATTGAAATTTATTATACATTTAAATTAGCAATGAAACTGAACTGCTTAGTTCCAATTTTCTTGCTTCCCATGTTCTTCTTAAGGCAATTTTGGATCCCATTGATAAACATTTGGTTCACTTAATCTTTATGTGCTATCTCAATAAAATGTGATTATTGAGCCCCTTTAGAACCTCTCAAATTTTAGCAAGAATCAAAATCACCCATAGCAGGGGGCGGGGGATACTTGTTAAAATGCAGATTTGCAGCTCCATCACTGGAGAGAAGGTTCTGTGTTGGGCCCAAATGATAACTGTGATGAAGGTAGGGTTAATGCACTGGCCAGGTTTGAAGACACTCAGCTTTCCAGCCTTGATCTAAATCCTTTCCGCAAAATCGACAGCCGTTTATATATATAGTGTGTCTGGGTTTTGAATTAGTAACAGCTTTAAATAAGTGTTCAAGTGTTCAACATAAATAAAAGAATCTTAGAACTATTTTCAGAGGATGAAGCTTCCAATCCTCTCACTATTTAGATGGGGAAACTGAGGCTCAGAGAGGTACCTTTGTTCAAAGCCACAGCTTGCTAACGATAGAGCCAAGACTCAAACCAAGCTGGGACTCTCATTCAACCATAATCCAAAACCCCTCTTGTGTTCTAGACTCTTCCAAGAGGTTACAATCTATGAAGGAGCCTCCCCATCTTACTGACCCTGGTGCGTATATGCACACTCCTGGCTAAGTAACAGGTGGGTGTCACTGAGACTTGGGGGTGGAGAGGTGGGACCCAACCGCTGGGATATGTGCTCTGGAATGTCGAACTCAAGGCTCACTGGATTTTAGGCTAATAGGAGAATTAACAATTCAGGAGCATATGGACACCCACCTCTACCTTCCAGAGGGCTGGAAATTTCTAGAGCTGCTGCATGTAGTAAAGGAGGTAAATGTCTACTTTTAAAAGCTGGTGTTGAGTCCATGAGGAGTTCATTTTATTATGTATTATTCCTCACTATACTTTTGCAAAATTATTTTATCAAACATTTCATACTTAAAATACTATATTTCCTAATGAAAAAATGTAAAAAGGAAATAAGATGTGAGAGGGAAGACAAAGACCTCCAAGTGTGGCAAAGCAGACTTTTGAGAGACAGAAGTGGAGGCCACATTGGCACAGTCTGTCTGATCTTGTGCTGTTCTGTGGTGGCCGTTCTAAGAATGGGGTCCTCGTCATCATATGAGGAGTTGGAGTCATATGTAACACTCTACACCCAGAAAAATCCCAAGTAGTAGAATTGCAACCAAAATAGAAAGAAACGGGAGAAAACTATTTTGTAGCCTCAGAGTGAAGAGGGCTTTTGAATTTCAACCTAAAATCCAGAGGCCATTAAATAGGACTGGGAAATGTGAACACAACCTATAATAGTTGGCTTGGAAAAAAAATATCATCCGCAAGCTCAAAAGACAAAACAATTGGAGAAAAACATTTGTAATCATACCACAAATTTCTACTATAGAAATTAAAGGGGATAAAAACAACAAACCAATAGGAAAAAAAATAATGTTCATGAAAAGACCACAGTGGAAGCAAATAAAAACCATTCCCATGGCTAAGATGGAAAGGGATATAAAATGTGTCTTTTCGATATCTACTAAAATTGAACATACATTTTATAGCTTAGCAATTCCAGCCTTAGGTATATACCAAGATAAATGCACTCACTTGTGCAACAAAAGACATGAGAGAATGTCTTTCAAAACATCACTCATAATAGCCTCATCTGGGACACTCCACAAATGTTCATCAAGATTTGAAGAAATAGATGAATTTGTGGTTTATCCCCACAATGCAATTCTATACAGCAATGAGAATGATAGAACTGGAGTGATATGCAACCATCTCATAAACAGAATGTTGAGCTAAAAGAAGACAAACAAATAAAATAAAAAAATATGGTATGCTTTTATTTATATGTTAGAATAACAGGGGAAAAGAATCTACTTTAGAAGAGACAATGGTCCATGGAAAATAGTGACTGGAAAAGGCTGTGGTTGGCAGGGTGGGTGTGCGAGTGTTCTGGGGGTTGATGTCTTGTTAATTCCCTTGATGGACAGTTTATACAAAGCCATCAAACATATTTCCTGCCGTTTTTGGTTAATCCTCACCCAGGGATATTTTTCCATTGATTTTTTTTTTTTTTTAGAGAAAGTGGAAAGGAGAGGAAGAGACAGAGAGAAGCATTGATGTGAGAGAGACATATTGAATGGTTGTCTTCCAGACGCACTCCATTGGGGGCTGGGGATGGAGCCTGCAACCGAGGTCCATGCCCTTGACTGGAATCAAACTTAAGACCCTTCAGTCTAAGGGCCAACACTCTAAACACTGAGAAAAATGGCTAGTGCTATTTTCCACCTTTTTCAGCTCTATAAAACACTTTGAAAAACCCCTGCATGCCCGAATAAGCAGTATGTCCATGAGTTTTTGGTAAGCAATGGACTCAACATCCAAATACATGCTGTCATAGCCCCTGTCAGGATACCAAAGAGATTCTGAGACTGAAAGGACAAACTGTTATCAGCCCAAGGTCCTGGGGAATTATTCAGAGACCTGGGCTTGGTGGTTCAGAGGAGGCCCCTCTGCCCCACCAGACACAGAAGCATTGAGGCCTTTGCAGAGGGCCCGTGAACAGCCCGAGGAGGGGCTGTGGACTCACAATAATGCACTGTAGTAACATTTCACTAGCCAGGAAGCCCCATGACTGGGACACTCGATGTAATTTAATTTTCTGGGGAAGCAAAACTTTCCTCATTAAACAGCTCCTTCATTTAAAACAGAATCATTTTTAGTGACACCCTTTCAAAAATGTATTCTGCACATCCCTGATATTTAGTAAGTCCACAGAATAGAACTGAACCTTTACACCAAATTACAACACTAGCAATCCGGTCAACTATTTGTGCCAGGAGATTTCTGAAATGCTTGCCGGCACATTTTCTCATCGAACCCCTATCATTGAGTTCCTAGTAGCATTCCCATTTTATACACGAGGCTGAGAGCCATTGAAATACTGTCCAAGTGCACACCACAAGTATCAGCAGGAGAGGAGAAGTGTGCTCTAACTCCACAGCCTAAACTCCTAACCACTGTGCTGTCTTTTCTTATAGCCTCAGGAATTTTGCATCTGCTACACTGTGCATGCCACAGGTATACAAGAATATTAGATTGAATTCTCATTGCTTTTCTCTCCATATTGCCTTTTTCCTTCATCAATGTTATACTGTTAGTTTTCACATAAAGTTACACCCAAAAGCTTCTACCTAAAATCAGATAAAAACCTATATAGCATTGTGTTTCCAAATAAACTCTCAATCTCCTTAGATCTTTCTGAGAAGAAGAAGAAGAAGAAGAAGAAGAAGAAGAAGAAGAAGAAGAAGAAGAAGAGGAGGAGGAGGAGGAGGAGGAGGAGGAGGAGGAGGAGGAGGAGGAGGAGGAGGAGGAGGAAGAGGAGGAGGAGGAGGAGGAGGAGGAGGAGGAGGAGGAAGAAGAGGAGGAGGAGGAGGAGGAGGAGGAGGAAGAGGAGGAGGAGGAGAAGGAGGAGGAGGAGGAGGAAGAGGAGGAGGAGGAATGAAACAAACAAACAAACAACAGGCCCAAAATGGAGTCACTTATGCTAAGCCCCACATCAGCAAACCAAGACTTAATTGTGGTTTCAGCTTCTCCCAAGAATATGACCTTTAACCACTCAGTCTGGTCTGAACTAGTGAGGCAATCTGCCTGACTACCTGCCCTTCCCCAAAGGAGTGACCTAGCATGAAATGATCCACTTTCTGCTAGAAACTTCTTTTCCTTTCCCTTTTGCCTATAAAAGCCTTCCATTTTGCACAGCTCCTCAGAATTCCTTTCTAGTTGTTAGATGGGATGCTGCCCAATTTATGAATCACTGAATAAAGCCGATTAGATCTTTAAATAAACAGTGGGGGTTCAAAACGAATCACCCCAAGATGGGTCACCCTGGGGTGCAGATTAGTTTAAACTGAATACAATGGAGGCCCAGAAGGCTCAGAAGGAAACCTTGTCCTCGCCCCTTTCCTGCCTAAGAGTACCTGCTCTGGGAAAGGCGGTGTCAGCTATAATTAATATAACTATATTTTAATGTGACTAGAAACTGTAGTTTAATGTGACTAGGTGCAGAGACAGGGAGGAACCTCCCAAAGCCCATTTGATCCTGTCCTCCATGTTCCACTGTTTGAAGGTGGCCCAGCAAACATCTGTTTACTAAACATTAACTTTTTTCATCCTTTTGTGAAGTGCCTTAACTTCCTTTTGACTGGTCCCTTCACCACCCTACTCCTTATTCCAGAATGACACATATGCCTCATTTTACCTCACTGTCCTTGGAATTTTCATGCTTTTGTGAATTTTCCATGGTTATGTATTAAACTTGATTTTCTCCTCTTATTCTGCCCATGTCCTTCTAATTATTCTACTGGCCAGAAGAACTAAAAGGAGCAGAGGAAAGGTTCTCCACCCCCCAAGGAATTCAGTTGAATTCTGTTTTTTAACATTTCTATTTGGGTAAAATAGCCCACAGAGTTGGGGCAACTTCTTTATCAGCTTAAGAAACCCCACTGGCTCTCTGCATTTCAAAGTGGCCTGGATTTGCTTTTCCTTAACTCAGAAGGAAACCTGTGGTGCTCATCAGATTAACAAAAGCAGCCCTTAACTGGGTGCATCTGGCTGCCCAGCTCTCCAGAAAACATGTGGGGGGGAGGGGGTGGGACAGATAAGGACCAAGGCATACAGAGAGTCATTTTCTGTGAGGCTTATCAGCTAGCAGGCCTGTGGAGAAAAAAAACGCCACCATCCTTACCCTGTTTTCAAGCTGACCAAGGCATCCTCTACGCCCTTCTGATTATATTTGGTCATGTACTGATGCATGTAGGGGTAGTTATTCCGAATGTTTCTTTCCGTACTGCCATTGGGCACCGTGCCAAATCGAAAAGGTGGGGAATAGTCGTGAGGTCTCTGAAACTGGAGAGAGAGAGAGAAAGAAGGAGAAGGAAGAGGAGGAAGAAAAGAAGTCAGCCATCATTTTGCCTTGGGTCAGGAGTTAAACATATACATGCATTAGTACCGCAAAAACACATCCAGTTTTTTAATCACATCTCCCACTGGTCTGTGAGCTCCAGGGTCTGTCTCGTTCCATGCTCCTCCTCAGTACATACTGGCTGGGCACACAATAGATACTTGTTAGACTAAACTTTTCGGTGCCATTGTAGACAGTAGCCTAGTGGTGGGCATTGGGGACCTGGCAGAGCTCAGGAAATGCTGGTTGAGCAGGAATGAAGGTATTATTTTCATTTGGTTAATTTATCCATCTTATGATAAAACTAGAAGCCTGGTGCATGAAATTCATGCATGGTTAGAGTCCCTAGGCCTGGCTGGCAATCAGGGCCAATCAGAGCCTTTGAATGCTGGCTGGGGCCTTCCTTCCCTGGCTGCTGGCTGCCGGCTGGGACCTTCCTTCATTCTGCACCATCCCCTGGTGGTAAGCACACATCATAGTGAGCAGTCGAACTCCTAGTTGGTTGAACTCCCAGTTGGTTAAACTCCGAAGAGGATAATTTGCATATTACCCTTTTATTATATAGGATTTTCTGTGATCCCCACCAAGCATTCTGAACTCCATTTACAATGACCTTCACCTCACCCAGAAGATGATGAAGGGGAATAGATTTTGCCACCCCAAAATATGTTTCTTTGGCATAAGGACTATTTGGGGCAGATTCTTCAAAAACAAAATAACAAAACAAAAAACAGCAGACATGGGAGAAGCTCTGAAAACCAAGAAGTTAGCCTCCTGAGAGAGACATTTACATTTAAGAGGAAAATCTCCTTTTGTAGGGTGTCTTTCTTGCTATACCTCAAAGAGGAAGGTGACTAAATCTCTAGGAACGCTTACCAATGGAAAAGGCAACTGACTTAAGTCTACATAACAAATATACCCTTGTTAACTGTGCTTTCCTGGTAACCTCGGGTAATTGGTTCCCCCCCCCCAAAAAAAAAAAAAAAAAAAAACCACAAAAAAAACAAACATCTTTTGTATTTTTTTAGCTGGAGATGGTATTTAAGGTGGTAGCTTGGGCTATTTAAGGAAGTTACTTAGTTTTCTTGGGTATTTTCCATATATATAAGAGTTACACTTGTTATTAAATTTCTTTTTTCTCTTATTAATCTGTTTCTTATTATTGGGGGGAGAGGGGCATTCTCAGCCAGGAACCTAGAAGAGTAGAGGAAAAGTTATTTTTCTTCCCCTACAATGACTGTATGTCACCGCCGACTCATTTTCTGCTCAATCATTCATCCCTACATGCAGTATTATCGAAGGCCTAACGTACTTCAGGCATAAAGACAGACTCATGAACATTTATTAAGCTGATGTCCCTACTAAGCATTAGTTTCCTGGGGGATACCCATGTTGTGAATGGCCCTCAACCTTCATGAAAGCTCACTGTCCATGTTCCACTAGTTTCCCATGATTGGCTGATACTGTCCATTCACAACTTCAGCATTTGGGGCAGCCCAACTAGATGATGAGTCCAGAGAACTGGGTCTGAGTCCCCAAATCCCAGTGAAAATCTAGAGGCAACACAGGCCAATGGCTACAATTCTGAGCTCGGGTCCACAGGTTGTAAAATCAGGTTCCATCACTTCCAAACTGTGGGACCTTAGATAAGGCACTTCTCTTCACACTGCCTCCATTTATTTTCCACCTGTAGAGTGGGAAACACATCAGTACCTCTCCTTTAAGGGCAATGGGAAGGCCTAAAATTATATCATTTGTCAAGTAACTAGAATAGTGCCTGAAACAGAGTAAGCACTCAAAAATAAAACTATTATTATTTTCATTTTTATTGTCATTATGGTAAAAAAAAAAAAAGGAATGTGGTCCTCAGTTTTTTGTGAAATATAAAACTCTGAAAGTAGAAAATGATGTAATGAGACAACAGGCTAAGGTCTGACCTCCATTGTTCCTCAGAGATCATGCTAGGAGCCCCTGCTCTTTCAGAGGTGAGGACCTTGAGATCCAGAGAGAAAAAAGAGACCCAGCAATTCCATGGCAGAACTAGGGCTGGAATCCAGAGGTCCCTTAGACTTCCAGGCCAGTATGCCCTCCACGGAGCTGAGAACCGCCGGAGAAAACATGCACGTTTACCGAAGAGTCTGGCTAACCAGATATAGTATTCTTTTTTTCAGACTTCATTTAACTATTAAAATTTCCAGTTGAAAACCATTTCACCTAAATGAAGCTGCTGCTGCCTAATAAGCTGCCACAACAGGATTTGAGAGAAGTGGCCATACATTGTCCAAAGGAGAGCCTTGGAGTGTGAGTGTGTGTGTGTGTGTGTGTGTGTGTGTGTGTGTGTGAATAATAAAATGCTCTTTGCACCCAACCCAGACAAAAGCAGCTCAACTCATCACTGAAAGAGGAGGAGGCCCGAGCCCAGGCTTGCTCGCCAGTCAGCTGCCTGCTCTGGGAGACAGAGACAACAGCAGCAGTTCATAAATCTAAGTGTTGCAGCAGCCGCTCCCAGCCTCCAGAGAGAGCCAACTTGACTAACTGCCTCTACTTCCCGCCCCATCTGTTGCAGAGGAGCTGAGGAGCTCTGTTAGAGTCCCTTTTGTCCCTGCCTCTGGTTTGCACAGCAACAGGCAGATCATCAGCCTCTGTGTTGAATTCCCATGCTCCACTGGCCTTGACTGTACCACTATCCACACAGAAGCCAGCCCAGCACCAGGATCCAGGAACTCTTCCCACTGGACTCACGGCTGACAAAGGTTTTACAGCACGACTCACAATACATCTTCCACTGCCACCTTGCACGCGCGTGTGCACGTGCGTGCGCGCACACACACACGCCACTTCCCAGTGCTCACTCTTTCAACATACTTGATGGAATCCATGATGCTCTATTTTTTGAATGGTCACACCCCCTACATTAATTTCACAGCTAAGAGGTCACGGTCCACAGTGTGAAGAAGAGGGGCAAGCACAACTCATCTCCTGAGTCCCAGGCCCTCGTGTCAAGGACACAGTCTATGTTTCTTGGAGGAATAGTTTCTAGTGCCACATTCTCCCAGGGAGTTTCCCGTGAAAGAGACCAATGTGGGCTTTAGCATAGGGATGGGGATGCAGAGGCTTACACGGCCAGGACTGCAGAACAATGGAATCACAACCCCAGACCCAGTGGAACCCCTCATGGCTTCTTTCCCCAGGCCGCCCTCACTGTTCTCGTTTACCGGCTTCCCTTGAACTTGTGCTCAGAGCGTTCAGCTTCTCATGTGCCACTTAGGAACCCAGTCATTGTGAGCAGCTACGTATGTTCCCTGAGCCTAAGTTTCTCTGTCTGAAAATTGGGGGTTGCTGTGGTGATTAATCGGCAAACTGTGGCTCACGAGCCACATGTGGCTCTTTGGCCTCTTGAGTGTGTCTCTTCCACAAAATATCATGGCCTGGGCAAGTTTATTTTGAAGAAATGGCCTTAGAAGAAGTTTAAGTTTAAAAAATGTGGCTCTCAAAAGAAACTTCAATCATTGTGCTGTTGATATTTGGATCTGTTGACTAATGAGTTTGCCGACCACTGCTTTAGCCACATAATGAGCCAGTGTCCTTCCACTGTGGAGAACAGAGGATTAGAGGGTTATAACATTCTAATGATTTTCCTCATCCAGTATATGGCCAGGTCTGAAAGTCATCCAAGTGATTAAGACATGGCAAGCAATTTATGATGAAGGACGTAGAGATGCTGGTCTGGGAAATAAATGAAGAACGTGGTAATGGACCAGGACATTTCTCTGTTCCTCTTGTGAACCAACACTACACATTTATTAGAAATATCTGTCTTCTGTGGCTATAAATCAGGAACACTGGCAACTAGAGGCCCTATTTCTAGTGCAGTCTTCTCCCCCTGGTGGAGTTCCACTGGCTTCCTGATGTCAGCATCAAACAGCTATGGCCCTTACGAGGCTCAGAGGCCTCCATTCAATCAATGAGTATGGTGGGCCAGGGCCATCAGCATCAGGACTGCAGTGCCCAGAGGCAGCCCGGCTCCACAAGAACCAGGGGCAGTTCCCCCAAGTCCCTCCATTGTTGTCACAAAAGGCCAACTCAGGGCAATATCATTTTAGACTCCAGAAGTGAGGAATGGTTGGATCAGTCAGAGACGGTGACAATGAGAAAGAGGAGGGTGATGAAGAGAAGGGCAGAAGACACAGTAGGTTACTTCTAATCCTCACATCAACCTTGCCAGCTGATATTAACCCCCCTCCCCCTTTGATTAGGAAACTAAGCCTTGGGATTCTGACATACTGAAGGCCATATAACCATTACATGGCAAGGCCAGGATTTGAATCCAGGACCATTTGACCCCAAATATGACATTGCTCTTCCCATTACATTAAGCTGCCTCCCAAAGATGGGTCTTCCCTACCATAGTGAGTCCCAACAGTTTGGATTTCCAACTTCCCTTTAATAATTCCCAGGAGACAGCTACCAGTGAATCTGCCCACTTGTTATTTAAATGCAAGCTCATCTGATCACACCACGGACTCCAAAGGTGCCTCTGCACAGCAAGCACTAATCCTGCAAATGGCTTCATATGTTGTAAACCTAAGTTGTTACACAGGTATTCGTGTTTAAAAAGAGAGAGAAACCCACTGTGTACAGTATCAAAACAAATTGACTCAATATAGATTTGTATTGCGCAAACTTTCTCGGCATATCTGCTATTAATCTTCTGGGAGCATTTAGCTTATTTACTCCAAGAACGGTGCTGTTTATCTAATTGTATCAAACATTTAATTAAAAGAGCTCTCGGCTTGCCGCCGATGCTCCAAGGTTGCATCTGAGCTGGGTCCCGTGAGGGTTACTAGGTGTTTCCAAACGAGAGAAGGTCGGTCAAATTATTAGTGGTTCTAATTAGTTTTCCCACAAGCGGCCATATTATTTAGAACCAAAACTATGTAGCAGGAGATTTTTCCCCTCGCCTTTGAAAATAGCAACAAAAAGCAGAGTGGACTGCCAATGATTTTTCTTAAAATATCCTTGCATCCAGGACATGGCTCCCCAGTGCTTCCCCTGCACCTCCAGTCACTTCTTCTAGAAACTGCACCTTTGCTCCCATAATGTGACAGAGTTGGGTCACGGAGCATTGTGCCCATGGGGGACTTATAGGCGCCAAGGTACTTGCATGCTTGCAGTCTCCTTTCATCCTCCTACAACTAGGATTCCCCACTGACAGGGAGGGGTGAGGAGACACGACAGGTTCCATTCCAGGAAAGCATCTCAGAGCCCATATGTAGCTGAGAGGAAATGGGACCCAGCTTTCCATCTCTAAGCGAGGGCTCTCTTTCTCTGCTGCCTCACAGATGCTGTATGCTTTAGGTGGGAGTCAGCCAGGAGTCAACCCTGAGCCAAGGACTTGGGTGAACTTGACTTACTAAGGAAGGGTGCCAGGAGAAACCAGGGAGGGAGTGGGAGAAGAGGGTCAGGGGAGGGAGGAAGCCGAGCTAGGGTGTAATTTTAGGCAAAGTCTCAGCCTCTGCCTGATCTAGCAGGGAGCTCTGGAGAGAAAGCTGCTTCGAGTTAGCCCTGCCTGGAAGCAACAGAGCAGCTGGGCGTTTGTACCCTCACACTGGTTATGGTTGGTTACAGGCAACTGGAAAGATGGGAGAACATACATTCCCAGGCATTCACAGTTCCTGTGCCCAAAGGTAAATATCCTGAGAAGATCCCTTGTATGAGCCTTTATACAGGGTTCTCAACCTTTCTATTACCGTGACCCTTTAATACAGTTCCTCATGTTGTGGTGACCCCCAACCATAAAATTATTTTTGAAGCCAACCATAAAATTATTTTCGTTTTTACTTCATAACTGTAATTTTGCTACTATTATAAATTGTAATGTAAATATCTGTTTTCCAATGGTCTTAGGCTCTACAGCAGTGGTTCTCAACCTGTGGTTCATGACCCACAGATTGAGGACCGCTAGCAGGGTCACCTAAGACTTCGGAAATAGATATTTAATTATGATTACGATTCATTAACAGTAGAAAAATTACAGTTATGAAGTAGCTTCGATTAAACAATTTTATGGTTGGGGGTCACCACAATATGATGAACTGTATTAAATAGTTGAGGCATTAGAAAAGTTGAGAACCACTGCTTTATAGCAAAGGTGAGGCTGGGTGCACAGAGCTGGAAAAGTGATCTCAGAACAACCAGGGGGGGGGGGGGAAGGAGGGTGCCGATAGTGTCCAACACCATGATTTCTTCATTCATCAGCGAGTATGAACTGAGTACCTGCTAAGTGCCAAGTAACTCTTTCATATGCACTCTCCTGATATCCCCTTCCCCAAGACCATTTTAATTTTTTGAAAATTTGATTTATTGGGGTGACATTGGTTAATATAATTATATAGGTTTCAGGTGTACAATTCTATACTACATCGTCTATATATTATATTGTGCATTTGCCACCTCAAGTCAAGTCTCTTTCCATCACCAATTATCTCCCCTTTACCCTCTCCTATCTTCTTGCACCCCACTCTCCCTCTGGTAATCAGCATACTGTTTTTTGTCTCTATGAGTTTTTTGTTGTGTGTGTGTGTGAGAGTTTTTTGCTCTCAGTCTGTTTTCTGTACCTATGAGTCTGTTTCTATTTTGTTTGTTACTTTATTTTGTTCATTAGCTTCAACATATAAGTGAAATCATGTGCTACTTATCTTTCTCTGACTGGCTTATTTCACTTAGTTTAACACTCTCCAGGTTCATCCATGTTGTCGCAAAAGGTAAGAGTTCCTTCTTTTTTATGGCCGAGTAGTGTCCCATTGTATAAATGTACCACAGCTTTTTTATCCACTCATCTGCTGATGGGCACTGGAGCTTCCCAAGTCAATTTTAATCTCATTAGTTTTATCTCCTTTATACCACTCATTTCTGCCTGGAATTGTCTCCATTTATATTTACTTGTTTGACGTTTATTTCTTTCTACTGCAATTTGAGTTTCACGGGAGTACCAGCTCAGGCTGCCAAGTTCACTGCAGTGAAGACCAGTCCCAAGAGATGTCATGGGGGAACCAGCGATGAAAATGGGAAGACACTGGAGGCAGAGGACACAGAGTGCAAGGGCACCGGGTTGGAAATGAACTTGGAGTTTTTAAGGAACAGAGAGGGGCCTTAGTGATGGAGAGGGAGGGGATATATGGCAACAGCCAAAAAAATAAAGGGCTTTGTCGCCATGGTGTGTAGGATGGCATTTACTCACGCTACATCGGGAAGCCATCAGGGAGAGGCCACACACTACCTAAGGTGATGGCACTTTTATGAGGGCAACTCATTCCAAGCCCTCGTCATCTCTCTGTGGCAGGATCCTCCGTCCCTCTTTCAACCAGAGCAGATAACACGGAAAAGCTGTTAGGGCTTTTTCTGCACTGATTTTCTATTCAGCAACTTATTGATGAATGCCAAAAGCCTATATGTAGACTCATGTCAACAAGATGAGATGGTGAGATTTTATAGAGACAAATTATCCACACACACGAGACAGAAAATCTTTGCAGCGCTGCAATCCCTGTACTGCTGAGCTTAGCAAGTTGGGATGTGTTTTTGGAGGCTAGAATTTCAATAGCAGGATGCACCCCGTTTACCTCCTTTCTTCCTCCCTGTGCATTTCTGAATAGCCACGCATCCCCCGCAAACCCCCTTCCATTTCCGGGGAGAATGAGAGCAGGTGTGATCACTCCCGTCTCACAGCAGTAAGCACAGCCCCGTGGGGGAGTATGGGAGAGGCGTCTGAGTAAAAGGCACTGGTGGGAAATGAAAAACTGATCCTTTCAAGTCCCTTGAAGACATTTTAGGTGAGCCAGGTGTGCTGGAAATGGGACTGATTGGCCACCGAGTAAAAAGTAGCTGTCAAACTCAGCCAGCATGGCTCAGTGGTTGAGCATTGACCCATGAACCATGAATTCAGTTTGATTCCCAGTCAGAGCACATGCCCAGGCTGTGGGCATGCAGGAGGCAACTGATCAATGATTCTCTCTCATCATTGATCTTTCTATCTCTCTCTGCCTTTCCCTTCCTCTCTGAAATCAATAAAAATCTATCTTTTTTTTTTTTTTTTTTTTTTTTTTTTTTTAAAGCAGCTGTCAGCTTCCTCTCTGGATAGGGCTTAGAGGTGATATTTTTTTTTTTCATGTAATAGATGCAGACTCCAAGGCATGGAGTCTTTAAGAGACTCCTCCAAGATCACAGAATCAGGAGATAATTATAGCCTAGAGCAGTGTTTCCCAACCTTCTCTCATGATGAGAATCACCTGGTGGAGTTGTTAAAACACAGATTCCTGAATCCCAACTAAGAAGTGCTAAACTAGAATTTTTGGGAACATATAGGTAAAATTGTATACTTAACTAGTGCTCTAAGACAGATTTTATATACAGAGCACTAAGTTAGGTATGCAATTTTACCTATATGTTCTCAAAAATTCTAGTTTAGCACTTCTTAGTTGGGATTCAGGAATCTGTGTTTTAACAACTCCACCAGGTGATTCTCATCATGAGAGAAGGTTGGGAAACACTGGCCTAGAGCACCCACTCCACCCCAAGTTTGTCCTCATCCAGGCTCAGGATCTTCCTCGACGTCACACTCTCCCAGAAAGGATGGACTGCAACCAGAGCTGGAACCCTGAGCCACAGCGTCTCATCACCGGCAAGAGCATCTAAATAGAAGGACTGGCAGCGTGGGGAAACTGCTCCCAAATTAGATCTGGAACCTTTCATATCTAGGAGAGCTAAGCTATGGTTCTGTTCCCGGCATTTTCAGAAATACCATTGAAATGGAGAGGGGGAAAAACTCCTCTGCCTTTGTGCTTGAGTGGATGGGTCTGGATGACAGCGCCTGAATTGCTCCCTTCTGAGGGAAGAGCATTTGCGATCCCCCCTCAGGCAGAGAGAATAGCAGGGTCACCTTACCTTTTTGTCACTGAGGCCAGTCACTTGGTCCACAAATTCCTCCTGGATCATGAAAGCGGCCAGATTGGCCGTGTAGCTGGCCAGGAATATGACGGCAAAGAAGGCCCACACGGACACCATGATCTTGCTGGTGGTGCCTTTAGGATTCTGGACAGGCACGGAGTTGTTGAACACCAGGCCCCAAAGGAGCCAGATAGCTTTTCCAATCGTAAAAGAAGGCCCGTGGGGTGCTGCAAACGACAGAAAGGACATGCTCAGCATCTTCCCAAAATGTGAGTGCTTCATAACTACGCGATGGCCACTGACGGCTGCTAGAAGATGGAATTATGTCACACTTGTGTCCCTTCATTGCCTCAGAACCACAGCCACCGTATCTCCCTTTTTCCTTTAAAAATTAGAATTTGTCCTACATTTCTATCTAGCAGGGTTTTTGCCACGTTCCTTAAAAGAAAATAAAAACAAGAAATTATTATGCAAAACGTGGGTTTGAGTGAGAAGCAGTGTTATGACCAGTTTTAAATTTGGATTTGATTTCCATTGGGAGGGCACACACCTTGATAAAATGTAAAGAAAGCTTTACAGAAATGTGGGGTGGGGAGGGGGGTTGTTTCAGTATTCACCCCATGTGCATAAGAACCATGCAATTCAGTGGGACTGGTATTTGGTATTCTAATGTGGTTGTCCCTAGCACTTGCTCCTATTCAAACTCAGATGTCAAGTGTTCACAATATAGGAATTAAACCCCACGAAAACTCTCTCCAAATGGAGACATTAAGGAACAGAACCATAGGGCTTCAATTTTCAAACACTTCACAGATGGAAGACGCTTGGTTGCAGGATCACGGAACACGAATGGTGCTATCAGGGCACTCTTCCTCTGCGTGAACACTTGTGTCCCTAAGATTCTCAGATGTTCCCTGCAGCGGACTTAACTCAAGAGGCAGAACAACACGTTGAAATGTGGGGTGAGGAGGATGCAGACCAGAAAAAGCACACGGTAGGGCTTCCAGGACTGTTTTGCACAAGAAGGGGTGAAAAATCGATGTATGCCCTCATTTCATTGTAGAAAAGGTCTTCCTTTAACAGAAGGTTAATTTTTATGCCATTTAAGTAAATGAAGATGTAAAAAAATGATCTCCTCAGACTTCAGCTGGAGATGCAGGCAGAGTGGGCCATAAATAAAGCGGCAGAAGCGAATGCAGATTGATGGAAGTGATGAAGTTCTGGGCAGAGAGCCTAGGAGACACAGGCTTTTCCCACAATGGAGGCCAAATGCAGGCTACAGCGATACTTACAATACCCACACACAACGCATAAAGGAAAAGGCAATTAATTGCTTTCTTTTCGACCTCCGTCTCTCCTGTTTCTCTTTGCCCAGTTTTATGATCTTCTGGGCTCATTCCCAGCAGGCCGAGAACTCAAGAAAAAAATAATGAGAGTCAATCCACTTAACTTCACGAACCACTTCGTTTTATTAAGAGTGCATGTTGATCAGAAGTGACAGCGCTTGGGGAATCAGAAACGGGCAGTTGCAAAGGATCTGTCCTAGACTTTTGGGAATTCCTGATTCATGAATACGATTACGAGGCCACATAATTTTCCCGTGAAGTGCAGTGAAATGGAAGCAAAACCCATTTTGCACAAAGAAACAAGTAGCTGCTATTTCCTGAGCTTCCATATGCAGATGAGCAGGAAATAGAAAGCCTTGGTGTAATGGAAAGGCTAGAGATTTCGCATGGTAGGTTCTTTTCTTTACAATAATCTTCTCGTGAGTGCTTCGGCCAAAGGAGAAACTATTGCACATGATGGCCTCTGAATGATTTTTTTTTTAATTCTCTGAGATATATCTCAAATTTATCTACTTACCTACATCTCCATTACTCCATCCAAGTCCAAACCACTGTGGTCTTTTCTCTTGGGGACTGTAACACCTTCCTACCTGGTCCCTTTCTTCCCATTGTCTTGACAGAGTGGCTCTAGAGACCTTCCACACTGGCCATCTTTCATGTCCTCCCCCCACCCCTTCCTTTCCATTATATATTGAAGAAAACCTGAAATGCTTACCACAGTCAACAGCCTATCTTTCTGAATTCATCTTAAACCACTGTCCACTTCTCTCACTCACATCTTCTCTGTCTCTTAAGCATATCAAGATCTGTTTCTAGCCAAGGCCTTTGTATTTGCTGTTCCCTCTGCATGGAATGCCTTTCCCTCAGCTTTTCTCATGACTAAACTCTTCTCATTCTTCAGGTCTCTAATGTCATCTCTTCCAAAAGTCCTTCCTTGCTTGACCATCTTGTCTAAGTAGCCTCTCCATTCCATCATTTCACTTTGTTTCCCCCCACTTCTCCTTGAGATTTATTACAATCTGTGATTATTAATTCATGTATTTACATGTTGCCTACACAACTAAACTCCCAGTTCCCTGTGGGTCAGGGAGTTTCTATCCAATTTACCACTTTATCCCCCTAAACCAGTACAGTGCCTGGCACATAGCACCCTCTCAACAAATAGTCACCAAGTAAGTGCACCAATTCATAAATAGCACACACGCTAATTCTGCACATGTGAAGTCCTACTCTTCTGATCACCCACAGAAAATCGTCTCAGGTTCCACTCTATCAGAAAGCTCCTTACTGATAAAGCTCATTGCATCATCTTGTTAGTGAGGATCTGAGTTATGCTCCCATTCAAATTCACACAATTTTTATGATATTTTTACTATGTTTGATTTATTGGAGATGGTTTGTGTAGTAATCACCATTTTCAGTGGTGAAGAAGAAGTGGGAGGAGAGCAGTAAAACAAAGTTCCTAATAGATTCCCAGGACCGGTTGGCTGTTTCCACCATTGGATCTTCCGTAGGAAAAGAATATATGCGAATTAAAGCATCCTGTTTTTGAATAACTGTACCTTGAAGATCTGCTGTCTCTACAACCTCCAGTCATTTTTCATGGAGGAGAGTTGGTCCTGGCACCTTTCTAATATACCATCCACTTAGAATTTATTGTGCACTGGGGAAAATTCACTCAAAATGATGTAATGTGTTTATATACATGACATGAATATTGGCTTGCGTGGGAGCCTCTTAATAAGTTACAGCCAATGAATGCCTCCCAATTCAATTTCCTATCTACCGATTGCCACTTTGTCAAATACATTGCACTAAGGTCAGGCACTGTCAAGAGGAAAATATAACTCTTTGGGGGAAAATACCATTTTATAATTACATTTATTATTGAACAAATGTAATTATGATGCAGTACTTTGCATGATATTCTTAGAGTAGATTCTGTAAAGCCATTTTCTTACACAGACTAAAGTTGAGACTCACTTCAATTTTAATATTTCTCTTGACACAGATATTTTAAATTAATTGCCAAAAAATATTCATCAAATCTGCTTACTCAACAAATGAAATACCAGTTTTCACTTAACTATGAACTCCACGTTATAACAAGACAAAATGCTTCATTTTGTTTTATCTTTTTTTTTTTTTTTTTTTTGGTTGACGTGAATAAGCAATACTTGTGTGGGATTAAAAGTAATATCAATGACCCTTCGTACAATGGTTTAGCAAGGCAAATAGAGGATCACGTGTTCTAAATCTGAAACATTAATGGAAAAATAAACAGCATTACTGTTGAATCATGTTTATTAAGGGGTTCTCACCTTTCCCTTTGGCTAAGTTTCTGTTGTATCCAACAGGGCTAAAGTATTCAAAAACAAAAACAGCGATGGCGGACACGATGAGCAGCATCACAAACATCATCACCCAGACGGAGGCGCTGAACGGTTCTGCAGAGAAACAGGCCAGAGGGATGGAAATGTGTTCAGTTTGCTCTTCCTCGCAGCCAGGGCCAGCTGGAAGCCCAGAGGCCTATTTGCAGGCTCACCGAGAAACTTTCTCTAATGTGCATCTGATGGTTCAAAGGAAGCTCGTCATTTTTTATTCATACATTTGAACCATTCTTTATTCTACAAAATATTTGAGGCACTTTTATAAGACTGCACAGGCTAGGATAAAAATAAAGAAGCGCATATGACATTTTACAAATCAGGTCAAGGATAATAAAAAACAAAATAGAATGATAATACCAGGGGTGGAAGATAGAATGCAAATAAAGAGGCCACAGGAACCTATATAATCATAGAATCATCCGGAGAACCAAACCAGGGCTAGACTCCAATAGTCGACAATCAAGCTCCTTATAATTAGCATGAATTTTATTGTTTTAATTTTTATTTTTCCATGCTGGAAGGATGGTGTGCAGGGGATTCTAGACGTAATGGGAGAGTTACAACCTGTTAGAAAAGGATCATAATGCGTGAGGTTGATAAGAATATTGGAAGGCCGTGTCTGCACCACTGCTAATACACTCTCCCTCTCACCTCCTCCTAAGACAGGTGAGATCTCTACAATTTCAGAATCTTGTTGATGTTGGTAATGGGCTTCAATGCAATGATAACTTGATTAAAGGGCAGAGGAAATGAAATAGTAGATGGATAAATGACTAGTGTCCCTAAAAGTAGTTTCCACCAGTTCATTTTTATGTGGAGATCATAGGAGGGCAGGCCAACACACAAGGTTCTAAATCTTAAGACACTCTAAAAAGGTAAGAGATATCCTATAAAATAAATGAACATTTTTATTCAATCTGATTGAGGATATGAAAATAAGCTGAATAGAGGCATTTTATCTCTGTATGATATATATTTGCTAGAAAATCAGCAGACTAAAATATTTAAAATGAATATACAGGGTGGGGGGAAGTAGGTTTATAGGTGTTCATATGGAAAATAGTACAATATTTAATAAGTAATAATATAAGAATAAACTCTGTGTTTCATGTACTCACAACTATAAACCTACTTTTGGCCTATCCTGGATCCCCATGAGAAAGCATCATTGAAAAGAAACTGCCTTTGACACCAATGAACTTACAATCCTTTTCATCATAAGCAAACATTTTCTGAGGGTAAAATGTAAGAAGCCCAATAATACTTTTTGGACAATAGACATTTTATTATTTTTAAATTGTTTTTCTGATGGAGCTAGTCATACTCATGAAGAACTAGGCTGTTAGCAGACCACTTTCTTATTAAAGTCTGTAACTACCTAACAGAGATAGAGGTCATCACAAATTCCCATTTAATGACCTTAATATATAACAAGAAACTAATATATCTGAATCTTTAACCGTATTGGATACTTCTAAAACTTTGTGATGCCAATGTTTTTATTGTTTGATTCTAAGAGAGAGACACACACAAAGAGAGAGACATCAATCTGTCATACTTTCCTATAGCAGCTGTACTATTTGCAATGCAGTTTTGAAAGTGAAAATATGTTAAAAAGCAACAGAGAACAATAGAACTCACTTGACTTATATAACACAAGATGAGCCTGAAGAAATCATTGAGACAACTGAAATTTATCTTAGTTAAATTTAGCTTGAGTAATAAACAAAATTAGGTCCCCGAAATAACAGCATTTGGTAATGAGGTGTATACAAAAAGGGAGAGAAATAAATGAATAATGAAGAGATTAAAATTACTTAATATTAAAAACAGAGATGTTAAATTAATTCTTCAGGTTTAGTATACTAATGGGATAGTGAGTCTTAACAGAGAGGATCATTGTGATGAGCAAATGAACATATGCATGGGAAACATTTGGTAGTATGTGCTGCATACTGTATACATGTAACATATTGGATGAAATATCTGTTTGATTCTACAGTAAAAGCAAGACTCTGTGGTGCGGGGTGCTGTTTGGGGTCCTGAAAATGCATTCTGGTGTTTAAAAGATGGCCACTTACTGCTCTGGTAACTCTCTTTTCTCTGCAGGTTGTAATAATATTATACTGACATGTAAGAATCTGTGAACATGCAGTGGACTTCATTTGGCATTTGATTCATCCTAGTCACTCACTGGTCAGAAAATTAGGTGGATGCTGAGCAAGTAACTGATGTCGGATGATTTCCAACTTGGAAGGGACAACATCTATCCCCTGACTTATGAGCATGGCACAGAAATAAAAGTGTTCTGCCGCAGGATTCTGATATTAGTAAGTTTAAATTAGGTTCCTATTAATGTCCTGAAAGATTGCTATCATCAGATAGCACACATGCACGTGCTAGCGTGTACAAACACACACACACACCACAACAAAGAAAAGCATTAGAACACTGGTGAAGCGCTATCTATAATGTCTAAGGAGTGACCCAGAAATATGTTTGGATAACTCTGGATGACATCCTCTACTGGCTTAAAACAGATTCAACATTTATCCATGAGGGAACTTCAATCTATGAGACTCCAGGTCAGCATTTCTTTGGATCAAAGAATCCAACCTGCTTAGAAAGTCTTTAGAATTAAATGAATGGAAATATTGCAAGATATGTCATCTCTGTCCTTGAAGAGCTGCTGGTTACATTTTTACACAAAAGCTTAGAGGCATTACCTGCAAGGGTTTCTGATGTGAGTTAATGGGGCTTGCGGAGGAGAGAGAATAGGAAATAATGAAGAGCCATGCAATCAGATTTTGAATGTTTTGGCTCTTCCAGATGACTGGGCCAGTGAATGGAAAAAATGTAGCTTAGCCCGCTTCATTATGGCTTTGAAAACCTGCAGATAATGACCGTAAATAAAGGGGTGCACAGTCTATTGAATAGGGATGTAATTTAGTGGCTAGGAAAAATATTAAGCCTACTGGGTAAAAACAGCTTAGAAAATAGTGTCTTCTAGCTACAAATTATTTTGTTTTATTTTATTTTAGAAATACAGTAGGAAGAGTAAGTGAGGAAGGAAGTTTGACTAAATTTAGCAAAAATACTTGACTTTTTATGGAAATGCTCTACTAATGCAGATAAGATAAAAACCTAGGGAAACTGGTTGAAGCCAGATTCAATATCAGCGACCCATTTTCATGAAATAAGCCAATTGATATTGTTGTCTCTCTGATTGAACTGGAAAGAAAGTTCTGTCTAGCTCACTAAGAAGATATGTAGACAGTTTGTGAAAAGGAAAAGATCTCTTTCCATGAATTCACTTCCTCCAACCCTTTCCTAATCTCCAGGGCCAAGAATCCCTATTAAAGGCTCTGATAGGAAACTGGGGGTTGGAGGGTTGACTAAGTGACTGATAGTGAGAGTCTATCCAATAATTATTAAGACTCTGTACATATTGCATATATGGATCAGTGGTTTGCATATTTCATGGTATAGTGAGGCTCCCTTCTTAAGACATGAGCATTGTTATCCATATCAGAGAAAAGCAGAAAAGGAATGCAGTGAGGTGTATCTTTGTAAAGGTCTACAATATGTCAACAAAGGCTATGGCATTTGAAGCATTGGGTGCAAAATTGTAATCCAGTGAGTGGTATGAATTTCAACAGCTTAAATGGATTACAAAAAAATGAAAATAGTAAATCCATGTTACTGTGAGTAAGGCAATATCCAAAATTCTGCTCTACAACATTTCACTCAAGAGAATAAAGAATAAAAGTGTTGTTGGGTGCTGACATTACAAGTAAATGAAGACAGTGGAGGAATAAGGCAATGGGCTTGGAGATGGTGTCCACAAATTGGTTCTAGTCTGCAATTTTAAGGGTGCTATTGTTTTTTTTGTCTTTAAAAAAAGTGATAATTTAGTTGACCTTAATCAAACTATTTTTCACCCTCATACAGTTTTCTTCTAGTTGTCAATATTCATCTTAACCTTCCCAAATTTAGGACAAAACCACTAAGAGGGGAATGTCAAGGGCAAGTTCATCTGAATTCCATGGTCTTCAAGATAAGCCACTATCAAAAAATATTTATGCTAACCAAGCACTCAACTCAACCCTTCCCTTTTAAAGAAAAAATAAATAACGCTTGGCTATATTCCATACAGTTTCAATTACTCTAGTCAGGCTGCCTACAACATATATATTTATAGTGCTAAAGAAAACCAGATGATAGAAAATACAAATCTACTTTGCCTTAAAACAATCTTATGTCAAAACATAAATTTATGAAATAGTTAAAAGTAGCAGAAATAGAATTTCCTCCTTCATAATCCATTCAGCTTAAAGGATAGTCATTTAAATTATGACTATTAGTTTTAAATCAGTGTTTACTCTTCAGAATACTCCTATGCTTTTGTTAGAGTACTGATATAAATCACTGAAAATAATGCAGTCACCATTCTTTTCACTCTTATATCCAGTAAAGAAGTGCCTCTCATTCTAGTGAGAGATGGATGATGGGGGTGTGGATGCTCAATAATGGTTTATGGGATGATTTAAGTTAACTGGGACAGACAGGTTTATACTTTAAATGTCTTTAAGACTTTAAGAAATATGTCTACTCATCTACATTCTACACAATCAAGACCAGTATCTAAATATGTGATTGTGTTTTCAGCAGGTTTTTCCAAGTTCGAGGTAAATGAAAGATGTTAACTGAGGAAGAAAGTGAATTGGGATCATTCAAACATGACATGTTTTGGAATATGCTGATGTGGTTAAAATGGAACTGAACTAGTTCCTACCTGGTTCCATCCATGGAGCAAACAAGACAAAATACCCAAAGTTCATTGTAGGAAAATAATAGAGACTAGGAGGGTAGATACCTAGAAAAGCAGAAGGTGACACCGTGCCGTTGCTTCTTGAAACCATGACACTGATCCCCGTCTCCACAAAGGGCACAGAGAAGTCAACCACTTCTGAACGTTCCTCATTGATGGTGAGTGAGCCTACTGCCATGACCGCCCGCTGATTGACCACCTGGGTACAAGGCGAAAAAGCACAGAACCTTTATTTATCCCCCCTCCCCCCTCCATCCCTGAGGACCTCAGGCCCTGAGTCTGAAGAGGAGCCTGTGGGATGAGAAGAGAACTTACTTCCCCAATCATTCCATTCCACACGTTGTTCACTTTTTTGCCATGCTTCCCATTCGTCACCAGGTAGAGGTCATAGGTGAACTTCACCGTTCTGGAGAGCTTCTTTAGGATGTCAATGCAGAACCCCTTGCAGCATTTTTTCACATTCACTCCCTCATTGGTGGAATTACTGTAGAGGAAAATTCCAAGACCGTAGACTGTTAGTACTGGAAAATTTGTTCATAATCATTAGCTACGCTCTTCCGCTACTTTTCACATGGGAAATGGCAGCTCAAAGTGAGGAAGTGGCTTTTCCAAGGACACGCAGTGAGTTTATCACAGCAAAAGTGGACAGTGCTCTTAATTATAAGATCATCATGACAACGCCTAACAGTTATTGAGTAATTACTACTGGCTATGCACTGCACTAAATGCTTTGTACTAATTATTGGATTAATCTCCATGACATTTCTCTTAATTAGGTAGTATTTGTATCCCTATTACACAGTGAGAGTGGCTGCCTCTTACTTTTAAAAGTTTATAGCACACATACCCTTTTCAGACCAGATCTGATCTAAGCTGATTTGTAAAAACTTCCTGGAAAATGAAAGAGGATGGGAAATTCGCAGGGGAAGGAGAGTTTTGCGGTGCCTTATCATTGCCGATAGAAGTCTGCAACCAGAGGGACAAAGTAAGAGTGACTGGCTTAGGAAATGCCTTTCTTTATTGGAAACAAAACTGCCTCAGCCAAGAAGCAGGAGACTTGAGGTTTATCCGCTGCCTGAGTCCATAGATTCATGTCTCATGATTGAGTCATCTGTCTAATCAGGTCTCTTTCATTCTTTTTGTTTGTTTGTTTTGTTTTCTGTTTATTTATTTATTTATTTATTTATTTATTATTTTTTTATAATATATATATTTTATTGATTTTTTACAGAGAGGAAGGGAGAGGGATAGAGAGCTAGAAACGTCGATGAGAGAGAAACATCGACCAGCTGCCTCTTGCACGCCCCCTACTGGGGATATGCCCGCAACCAAGGTACATGCCCTTGACCGGAATCGAACCTGGGACCTTTCAGTCTGCAGACCGATGCTCTACCACTGAGCCAAACCGGTTTCGGCTTTATTTCTTTATTGATTAAGGTATTACATATGTGTCTTCATCCCCCTGTTACCCCACCCCCCAACCCCCAACCCTACTCATGCCCTAACTCCTCTGTTGTCTGTGTCCATTGATAAGGCTTCTGTGCATGCATACAAGTCCTTTGGTTGATCTCTCCCCCTTACTCCCACCCTCCCCTACCTTCATTCATTCTTAACATTTTCCCTCCCTACCTACATGGCAAGAAGGGTAAAAGGTGACACCATTAAATAGCAATGCCTTTAATCATAAAAAATCTGTTAAAATACAGAATTTTTTAAAACTGTCATAAAAGGCATCATAACCTACCAGGGTTACAGTCATTGCTCTGAGCCAGCCACCTTGCTTTATTTGCCTGACAAAGTCATACTCAAAGGACACCCACAAAAATCAGAAATGCCTTTTAAAAAGAAGGAAGCAGGGGACTTGACAATTGTTAGCCAAAAGCACGCAGAGACAACTCAGTCTCAGTCTCAGTCTCTGAGTCGCACACTGATTCCACCTTGCACTTGGCCATTCTATTAGCTCGACTTGCTGCCTTTGAGTCACACATGCCATGAGATATGTGCTCTGTTTGAATATCCCATTGTTGGCACATCTACACTCAAATTATTACCTGAGAACAGAAATCATGTTTACAGAAATTCAACCTCATAATAAGAAAATACCTACATTTTTGCATCATATGAAAAAGTAGGCTATATAGTGCTATATACAGAATGCTCACAGCTACATAAAAACAGATGAGCTTAGGAAATATCTGAATGGAAAAACAATAAAATATGAAGCATAGATATTTGTGAATGGTGAAATTTTTTTCCATATTAGCCCCCCTTACATTATCTATAGTAAGTACATACTACATACATAAATGGATATAAACACACATCAAGCACTATTAGTGTAGATATTCATCTACACCCATGAGTATAAACAGATTTGATCAAATAACTTTGAGAAGTTAAATTGGGTTACAAAATGAAATCTTTATTTCGATGGTTTGCTTATCTCAGAATCACAGATCACCTCTTCTGAACGGCTGTTTCACCATTGCCTTCTTCCTATCCTATCCCCAGTCTCAACCAACTTGCTTCTCTCAGCCAGGATTACTGTGGAGACCTTATTTCTAGCCTATAGGCTGGATAACCTGCTCTGACCCTGCCAACCTCAGCTTAGGGGTTATGGGCGGTTACACCTGTGTATATTTACATATAATGACTGGTGGACTCAACTGCACAGTGTAACAGGAAGTAGGTACCTTGCCTATCCCCACAATTTCCCAGAGCAGAAGGAGGCCAGGATGGAATTACAACTGCTATAAGTATATTAAGTTAAGGGCATGTCCAAATAGGATTTCCTTCTTGGTATCTGTGACTCTGAAAAATGTGTAAAATCAAATTATCTTTCTTCCCAGACACCACAGGCCATGCATCAATGCTTCTTGTCCACTTCTTCCCATTTGTGTCTCCCTCACTCTCTGCTGCTTTGCTTCTTTTATATTCCTTCCCCTGGTCAAGATTCCTGGAAGAGTTTGGACAAGAATTACAGATGCTCCAGGTTTAAGATTTCAGGGTCACTGGCATATAGTGACTTATATAATTCTTTGGCCTTCCTGAGCACTTTAACCAGGTTATGAGTTAATTATACCCCCACATCCCCTAATACTAAGTTGTTTCTAGATATGAAATTATTGATGCATTTTCATCCAACAAACACCACCGAGTGCATGTATTATACCTACACCCAACAAATACCTACTCTTTGCATGACATAGAACTAGGCCCTGAGGACATGGGTTGAAGAAGACATGCAGCAAATGCAATAGTTGAATTTATCATGGGGGTTATGGAAACACAACCAGCTTGTAATGGGGAACTTGTAGTTGATTCCTATAACAGCCTGTGTGTGTGTGTTACTTAACCACATCGACATCTGAGAAATGGTGTCCATGTACTCTCTCTCAGCTCTTTTCCATCACCCAAAAATAAAGGGTGACTCATAAAAACAAATATAGGGAAAAGGATCCAGTAAATCCAATTTTTTGGCTCTACAGTTTCCCAGTGTGGCCCCTGGATATAAGTATGGCTACACCAGTCAGACAGAGCTGCTTTCACATGCTAGGCCTGCTACTAACAACCATGAACACTCAGATGAGTCTCTTCACTCACAGCCTCGGTTTTCTCTTTTGTTAATTGAGAAGACTGATACTTACTTTGCAGGATAGTTGAAAAGATAAAATAAAGTACCTAAGCGCCTCTCACATAAGCACTTAAACATCTATCTCTTCTCTTCTCACCAATGACTTAACAGTTTGGGGGATTAATTGATAGTATGGCCACATTTCTTTCTATGCAGCAAGGCCAGATCAATTTTCCTTACCATTCAACTAGCAGGCTAAAAGAATACTCTGGTTTCTCAGCTCATTTCCCATTACCTGTGTTTTTAAAGACTTATGGGCACCCTCAAGACCCTACCATTCACTAGAAGTGAGAGACAAAGGGTTTTCTCTGGGAGAACAGCTCCAAGAAAACAAATACGATCATGTTATCTAATAAGTATCCTTTTTAGAATCAATTGGCCTGCCTTATGTTACTTTAAGAAATGCAATTGATCCAATCGGTGTTAATGTTGGGATTAGTGGAACCTAGTAATTTTCTATTGCTCTCTGGTAAAACAAAGATGAACGCTAGCTAGATGCACAGTAAACTTTTTATGTCTCCAGGTGAGAAAAAAAAAGCTTCAAGTCATCACCTCCCACGGGAACTAACCATGTGAATCTGAACCAGTTAATCTGTTTATATTCTTCAGTGGAAAAGTCAATTCTCTCGGAGAGAGTCATTTATTTGGTGGTTCATTTTCTCCATACAAATGTGACTCAGGACTTGGTGATCTATTGCTTTTGGCTCCAGGGCTTCTGCTTTTAAGACTTTAAGCCCTATTGTTAATTGTGAAGCGCAAGAGGCTCTACTTGCTGGCCACAGTGAAATAGAAAAGGCATTGTTATCCTAAGGGAGGTTTTTCACAGAGGTTATACTCTTTGCTCTGTGCCAAAGAGTTTTAGTTTTCATCATCTGACCAAGTTCTACTCAAAGAACACCCATTCACATCAAAACATTGACAACTATCCCGTTGTTTCCCCAGCTCATCACTCCATAGCACTGCACTAGGCTTCATTCAGTTCCCCAAACTTGACAATCTCTTTCCTGCCTCAGAATCTTTGCACCTGCTATTCCCTCTTTCTGGAAGGCACTTCCCCCAGTTCTTCTTACATTTGGCTCCTTTTTAAAATATATACATATATTTTTTTTATTGTTTTTTTTACAGAGAGGAAGGGAGAGGGATAGAGACCTAGAAACATCGATGAGAGAGACACCGATTCAGCTGCCTCCTGCACACCCTCTACTGGGGATGTGCCCACAACCAAGTTACATGCCCTTGACCGAATTGAACCTGGGACCTTTCAGTCCACAAGCCGACACTCTATCCACTGAGCCAAACTGGTTAGGGCACATATGGCTCCTTTTCATCCTTTATATATGACCTTAATTCTTACCTGTGTGAGTTAAAGGAGCCTCACATCCATCAAGCTACCATCCTCTCACACCACCTTCTTTTCATCCTTCCCAAAGTCTACCAAACATGGAACTGCCCTGGTCCTTCATTGGTTGAGTTGATTTTTACCTGTGCATGCTTCATGACTGCCAGACTTTTGTCTTTTCTGTCCATTGATGCATCCCATGTGCCCAGAACTTTGCCTCACTCATAAACTGTGCTTAATGTGTATTTATTTATTACTCAATTCATTCAAAATTTCAATGCCAAAGAGGCTGACAACTCCAAAAAGGCTGATCATTATCTTTTGAATAATTTCTGAATTTAAATTCCAAAGTGGCTGAGTACTGATAACAAAGTGTTCTCCAAACTGAAGTGTGCCTTCAAAATATATTTAGCAATCGTATTTTTAAAAAATTATCTGTTTCCCAAGAGCTGAGCTCTGGGGATTTGCATCTTGTATAATGTGGGGAAAAATATCCTTTTACCCATGTTTTCAAGCACCATCAATATCAGTATGTCATGTTCTGTGCTTGCCACTGGGGGTACCAAATTAACAATTCACATTCCAAATTTGGGCAACTAATAATCCAAGAGGAAATACAGACAAACTATACACCAGAAAAAATAAATGGTAACAAAGAAAGAGATAGAGTGGAAAGGAGTGGATGTTTGTGTTCCTTCAAATTCATAAGTTGAAACCTAATCTCTAATGTGATGATATTTGGAGGGGGGACCTTGAGGATAATTTGGTCATGAGGGTGAGGCCCTCATTAATGGAATTAGTGCCCTTGTAAGAAGAGCCAGGAGAATGTGTTTCCTCTCCTCTACAATGTGAAGAAAGGACAATAAGCAGAGGACCCTCATCAGACAATGAATCTGCCCAACACCTTGATCTTGAATTTCCAGCCTCCAAAATTGTGAGAAATAAATATCTGTTTTTTAAGTCACACAGATTATGCTAACTTGTTATAACAGCCTGAACTAAGAAATGGACACATATCCAGAGTACTGTGGAAGTATGGAGAACTAACCCAACTTGGGGAGGAAGGATTTAAGACAAGCAAGAACCAGTGAGGTGAAAGGAGGCGATCAGAAAATGCTCTGAACAAAAAGTAGATTTCCATCCAATGGTAGGCCTTTTCCTTTAGTGAATCCACCCCAAGGGTGGTATTTTTGTTTACATTTGCAATAGCAAAGACTATAGTTAGGGGCTTGGGTCTTGTGCTTCTCCAAAAGGTTTATATGTTAGGGAGAAGCCTTCACCACAGGCTCTGATACAAAAGTCCATTCCTTTTTCAATTGTAATGAAAGAGGGAGTGTCATAGGTGCCATGCTTGCTTGCTGCTGCTGAGCTGGGATACTAGCAGGAGTTCAGGTCCCCTTGATCACACCAGAAAGTCATTTGTAAGGTGTGTGTTGATCCCCAAATGGAAATAAAGGTTTTGAAAAGTTTGGATCTAGGAAATATAAGAGATGGGAGGAAGTGAAAGGTGTGGGGTTGGGGAGGGAGTCAGCCAAAAAAATATAAAGAAATTAATTGTTTAAGTAACGATTGAAAGAGAGGGTTGATTCTGCATAATAGTTAGAAAATGGACTAGACTTTGAGTCCTGCCTCTTTCATTTACCAGCTGAATGGCTTTAAATGCATACCTTCATTTTTCCCCATAAAACTCCATTGTTATCTCGTCTGAAATGACAAAATTGCTTACCTTGCATTGCGGTTGCTGAAATTAAATAAGGCAAACCACTTGGAGTAATTCCAGTTTAAGTACTTAAAAAATTTATCATCCTATATAATAAATATGTAATATGCAAGTGGTCATTATGCCATGAAGCATAACAACCGACCAAGTAACACTGGAACACAGATCAGCAGGAGGGTGGGACAGTGAGCTACAAGTGGGCAGCGGAGAGCTACAGGAAGGGGCAGGGCAGCAAACTATAAGGGGAGTTGCGGGGGTGGGGGGGGAAGCTAGGCAAGTGAGGGAGGGGTCGGGGGGAGCTACAGGAGGGCCGGGCAGCAGGCAGAGAGCTATTGGAGGGTGTCAGTGAGCTACTGGCACATGAATTTGTGCACAGGGCTACTAGTTATATTATCCTTATTATAACAGGGAGTATTTTACATTACTCTGTATTCTTTTATAGGTTCTGTTCTTATCAAGGACAAATGCCATTTAAAGGATTGGGCACATTCAATGTGACAGGGTCCCCAACTCACTTGATCTTGACGAACTTTCGACAGGGCACAGTGTTCCTCACACAGGACTCCGTCAGCGGGTCTATGTCTTCCACGATGACAAAGGGGGCCTCCTCAAGGGTGACGATGCTCAGATGGTTGTCGTCCGGCTCACAGTCGGAAAAGGACTTGTACCTCGGCCACACGGCGTGCCTCAGGCTCAGGGTCTGGTTCTCCCACTTGCCCACCTGCATCATAAAGACAAAGACAGGTGTGCTTTCTAGCACAACTGATTTCTAGAAAGAGGAGTCTTTCCCCATAAGAGGAACAGGAGAAAAATCCATCCACCTTAAGAGTTTTCCTGCTACTTGCCTCAGCGTACGCATCTGCTTTACATGTTGAGAAAACCGGGGACAGAGGGAGAGCAGAATATTGGGCACAGATGCGCCCCAGACTAATGACATCACGGGGGTTTGCCTAAGTACTAACACTTTTAGAGCTCCCCAGGTGATTCCCAAGTCCTGCCAGAGTTCAGGATCACTGATGTCATGAAAACAGCACAAATTTTTAGAAGCAGAGAGACCTGGGCTTGAATCCACAATTCCACCACTTATTAGCTGTACAACCCCCAGGCAAGCTCTTAATCACTATGAGTATCTGTTTCTCACCTGAAACTATTCCACCTACTTTAAAGATGCCTAAAGTTGGCATAATTCCAACTACTTTATAAAGATGTCGTGAGAATTTTTCATTGATTTGAGAGAAACATTAATTTGTTCCGCTTAGTTATGCATTCGTTGGCTGATTCTTGTATGTGCCCTGACCCGGAATCGAACCCACAACTTTGGCATATCGGGACAATGCACTAACCAACTGAGCTACCCGATCAGGACAGGATGTGTGGGAATTAACAAGGCAATTTACAATATGAAAAACATATAGCACAGTGCTGGGCACAGAGTAAGGACCACATAATTTTCTTTTTAAGTATAGAAGAGAGACAACAAAAAGGAGGAAGTATTTTTTAATGCAATATTAAAAAAAAAAAAAAAGAGGAAAGGGGGAGAGGAAGATGAAGTACAGGGAAGATTCTGGGAAGAGACAACACCAGAGCAGGTGAGGAAACAGAAGCCAAGCTCAGACATTGGTTCTATTTAAGTTGCAGATTGAGGTGAACTTTTATTAATCCAGCACCGAGTGGAGACTTCTGCTTAGTACACATCAAGACCTGTCAAAACAGAATCGATGTGTTCCCTCGGAGCAGCAGCCGGCGTCTTAGTGAAATCAAATTAAAGGCTGTATGTTTTGAACCTTAATTTTATTTGACAGCTTGTTGGCACTGTTCGCATGCACAGAGGAGAAAGCTGCCCCCAGCACCGCACTTTCTCTTTCTTCGCCCTCCTCCCACAAGCAATTGCTTGACACCACAGGTCAGCCTTTTAATTGTAATATCAAACTCAAGAAAAAGGCCTAGTCTGAAACGCTAAGTGCCAAGTCCAGGCTCGCCTGTGTTGATATGACCCACCGGCTCCTCCCCCTGGAATGTAAGTGTCACTGGAAATGAATTGCAGGCCCTTCAAGAGAATTCAGACTCTCTGGACACCAGGAGAGAGGACGGAGAGGTGGGTGGCGGTAGGGGAGAAGGGAAGATAAGGCAGCCAATGTTCTCTAAGATGATCTCATCATTTGGACTGGAGAAATCTTTGCTTCTTGTAGAGAAATAGGCCATGTGGCTAATTTAAAAAATTGTTTAGCTTCATGGATACCTTTCTTTCTTTCTTTTTAATATATTTTATTGATTTTTTTATAGAGAGGAATGGAGAGAGAGTTAGAAACATTGATGAGAGAGAAACATCGATCAGCTGCCTCTTGCACACCCCCCACTGGGGATGTGCCCGCAACCAAGGCACATGCCCCTGACCGAAATCGAACCCGGGACCTTTCAGTCTGCAGGTTGACTCTCTATCCACTGAGCCTAACAGGTTTTGGCTGGATACCTTTCTTTTTAAGATAGGAAGGGGAGCAGAGTAGTTTGTATCCATGCTGTGATATGTAACACTAGCTGGAGAGAATGTTGAGCCATCAAATTCTTCATTCCTTCAACACGGGTTTATTGAACACCAACTCTGAGCTGGCACCAGCCCGGGAACACTGATGGATGGAAACAGAACACTTCTTTCCTCCATGGAACTGTCAGTTGACTGCAGGTCAGAGATCAAACCTTTAATAATAAATAGATTAAAGGCATATCCAAGCTTTTCCTTTTGGGGAATGTTATGCCAACTCCCCTTGTGTTTTCTTCCAGAGGCTGGGTAGTTCAGTAGGTAAGCGAGTCGCTTTTGGAGTCAAACAGAGCTAAATATTAATCCTGGCTTCACTCATTAGCTGAGTAGCCTTAGGAAAGACACTCATCCTCTCTGAGATTCACTTTCTCTATCTGTAAAATTCAGATAATAACAGGATACACCTTTCAGGACTGTAGTGAGATTTGAATGAGCCAAAAATATGCAAGAAGCATTGAGCATAGAATTTAGCACATACCATACACAATAGCTGCTATTATTTTATTATTGTAGTAGTAGGCATTTAAGATGTAGCTCAAATATCACACAATCTTTAAAGGAATTCCTATGTTCCTTAGTAATATGGAACTTCGCACCTATCTCCACCATACCATTTGATGTTATAATTGTAACAATATCACTTTTGGGACCAGGAAATATGGCAATATCAGCCAAAATCCTACATGATGAAGATTATTAGTCCAATTTCAAAATTCAGACAATGAAAGCACAGCTAATAAGTGGTGGAACTAGAGCTACAGCATGGGTCTGTCTGAGTCTAAAGATGCTTTCCTACCAGTGCATTTATTAATTGATCTGCATTCATCATAATATAGCTCCAATACCCTTTCTTCCTTCAGAGACAAGCACTAAGGTCCCAAAAAATACATAGAGGCAAAGACTGTTTAGCTAGCAGGTCTATGGTGATGTCATTGACCACATCACATACCTTACTCGGTGGGAGGCAGGCAAAAGTACCATCCAGCTCAAGGCTGACTCACGGAGAGAGAGGTTGCAAGGGTTTATGAGTTCCCAGAGTGCAATAACTTCCTAAATCTTCTCTCTCTCCCTTCCCAACATGTCTAAGTAAGCACCCATGAGTTGGCCAGGGAGGGTGGAAGTGAGCGGTGGGTGGAAAAACTTGATCAGAAGCTGAAGTTGCTGTGTAAACAATGCCCTAGATCCTGAGAGCTCTTGTCTACTTCTCTGTGTCTGACAGGTTCCCATTCCAGACCCCAAATATCCCAACTCCAAGATTTTACATACCAGACAGAGGAGAACAGACATCCTTCTGTTTCCCTTCTGATATCCCAAGGACGATAAATGAGCCCAGTGTTTACAAACATAAGTATTTATTGAATGAATGGCTGCTGGGTACCAAGAACTGTGCTAGACACTAAGGATACTATAGAGAAAATGACAAATCACTTGCATGGAATTCTTACGCTAATTGGGAAGACACACATGGGTCAAATAATTACACAAAAGTTTATATCATGCAAACCAGGAGAAAGAAAAAAAGTGAGTGGGTAAATGAGAGAAGAGAGGGGGGGGGGGGGGAAATCACATAAGGCTTTCCAGAGGAGGTGACACAAACTGAGACTGCAAATCTAAGGTAAGGGGGTAGGAAGTAAAAGTAAGAAAGAGTACTCCAAGAAGGCATGGGCCAGATTATGCAAAACCTTGTAGGTCCTGTCAAGGAGTTGAGATTTACCCTGAGAGTTAATTTAGTCTGTTTAGCCAAAATGGAAAATGATATATGAAGTCATCATGAACATATTTCTGTATATTACCTGTCCAAAAGTGAAGGTTCTTTGTTTCCTCAATCCATTTTCTTCCTTTTTTATTATGAAAAAAATTAACTCATACAAAAGAGAGTGGTAAAATAAATCTCCATATTTCCATTTTTTCCCCCTTCATTAGTTACTAACTCATGCCAGTCTTTTTCATTTATACTCTGCCACTTTTTCCATGCTATATATTGAAGAAAGTCCCAACTATCATGTCATTTCATTCACAAATTCTTACTTTGATTAAAATATCTAACCTCCACTTGCTTAATAATAGCATACCTCAACAATCTATATACATATTTATGTATTTGCTTCACTCGTTAGATTATGATTCCCCAGTCTAGCGGAGATTTTTTTTAAAAAATGGTGATTGATTGCTACGTCTCCAGCTTTGAACTCAGGCTCTAGTACAAGGAGGGACTTAGTGGGTAGTTGTTGATGGAATGAATGAACACACAGCTTGAATTTTTTTTTAAATGTCCATGAGTCAGAAAATACTAGTAGATTGATCAGTGTATCCTTATATGCCTCAGCTATGGAATCTTGCACCCTGAGGAATGACCTAAGCTGAGCCCATGGGGATTTTCTCTGGGATTTTTGCTGGGACTAGTATAACAGGGTGGGCATGACAAAAGAACCAGAGATTAAACATGGAGCTAAAAAACAGAGCAGAGAGCAATAAAGTCTTGATGGCATTGCCTGAGCTCTTATAACAATAAAAGTTGACAATCACTAATGCCTTTGTACCATTCTTAGCATTAGTTTATTTTTTTTAAATATATTTTATTGATTTTTTACAGAGAGGAAGGGAAAGGGATAAAAAGCTAGAAACATTGATGAGAGAGAAACATCGACCAGTTGCCTCCTGCACATCCCCTATTGGGGATATGCCTGCAACCAAGGTACATGCCCTTGACTGGAATCCAGCCTGGGAACTTTCAGTCTGCAGGCTGATGCTCTATCCACTGAGCCAAACCGGTTTCGGCATTAATTTAATTCTTATAAACACTTCACTTTATACACAAGAAAAAAAGGCAAGGGAAGATGATTTTTATCTCTATTATGAATTTTTTTGTACTTAAAAACATTCCCAAACTCACTCAGATAGACTGTGTGAGAGAAGAAAAAAAATCTTTGCCTTCAAAATAAACTGCATTTTGGTGATAAACCTTTGAGGGTTTTCAGCAAGTACACTGAAGTTTTGAGGACAAAGAAAAATAATTGACCTCTGATGGAGAAAAGTTATTTTGTTAAAAGAAATACGAAAAGGGGAAATTAACTTTGTAATGATTTTTTATTCATTCTTATTAATAAATTTAAATTCGCTTTTAGAAAGTGAATTGCTCTTAAGGCCCTAGAAAGCATTTTGTGAAAGGGTAGTGATTACTTCTTGAAAGGTTCAGCCAATACTTTCCCAGAACAGAGTTGATTTCATCTCCAGGAATAGTCTCTTAAGTTAATATTTACCCCTTCATGCCTGGGTAAATTCAGAGACTTGTCACAGAGGCTGCAAGAAATTAGGTTAATAGATGTGTGTGGCTCTCCTTTCAGAGATATTAGTGTTGGGCCTTATTTTATCTATTCACGAAATGCTTACAAGATACAATTAAAATCTCTTTATTACTGGCTTCCTGGTTTCCCAAACCATCCCCTAAAAACATATATCTAAACACCCCTACTCAACTCCTCCCATGATGCATTCTGCCTACAGAATCCAACCCAGACTCCCCTTTACATTAAAGCAGTGGTTCTCAACCTTTCTAATACTGCGATTCTTTAATACAGTTCCTAATGTTGTGATGACCCCAACCATAAAATTATTTTTGTTGCTACTTCATAACTGTAATTTTGCTAATTTGTTAATGAATTATAATCTGTGTTTTCCGATGGTCTTAGGTGACCCCACAGGTTGAGAACCGCTGCTGTAGAGCCTAAGACCAGAAATATCAGAAAACACAGATATTTACATTATGATTCATAGCAGTAACAAAATTACAGTTATGAAGTAGCAACTAAAATAATTTTATGGTTGGGGGTCACCACAACATCAGGAATTGTATTAAAGGGTCACAGCATTAGAAAGGTTGAGAACCACTGCATTAAAGGATCCTGTGATATAGGTCCAATTAACCTTGTTCCACTCTCATTGATCTATCACATCTCGTTCTTATACACCCTATACATAATCCCACACTAAAACATGTGCACCTTCAAAACACACATGCTCACTATGTATACCTACACATACTCACTACCTACATATATATATAAATGTCCACATGTGTATATATGTCACATACCTATACATTATATACAATATATACCTATAAATACACACCTACATGCATACACTCATACCTACCCAAACACAATACACTCACACATGCACACATACCTAGCCCATACCTAAACACACTTCTACACACACACTCAAATATACACACACACTACTAAGCCACAGTGATGTATCTAGTTTTCACTTCTCACCACACATACCTTGAACAACATCCACGTCCCTACTTGGCCTGGAATATTTCTGCTACCTAAAATTCCTCACCTTATTATCTCCACAGTTTGAAATCCTACCCATTCTTTCCAGGTCCAGCTTAAATGCCACTTCTCCCATGGAGCCTAATTCTCCCGGTGGATTTCATTGTGCATTTTCTGTGCCTCCAGAACATTTTCTTTTTGAATTCTGCCACTTGTCCATTCATGCCCTCCACACAGATGCATCCGGGGCTGTACCCTGTGCCAGGCACTGCAGAAGGCTCTGAGGCTACAACTGTAAACAGCCCAGGCCCGGTTCCCACCCTCAGTTTCCAGTCTGGTTAGAGAGAAGTCAAAACTCAATGGCAATAAAGCAAGATGACTGCCTCTGGGGTAAGCACAGGATGCTACTGAAGCAGACAGCCACCTGCTAAGGAAGGAACCAAAATTTGCTTCCTGTAGGAAGTGGCTTCTAACTATGAGCCCAGACCAGCAGAGTTGTGGTTTGGCTAGTTAGGGGTTTTATCATTATCCTCAGGGCAACTGAGGGGTATGGAGGGATGGGGTAGGGTGATTAAAGACTTTTAATCAGGGGAGGGCTAAATCGATGTGATGTATTAGAAAATTTCTTACCAATGCAGTGCAGAGACAGGTCTTGTGGCTAAAATTGTGAATTCGGAGAGATGGGTTAGGAGGCAGTTGCAATAATCTGGATGAGGCTCACATAGGACCATATCAGTGAGGCCAGCATAACTCATGAGATCTCAAAGTGGTAGAATCAACAGAACTTGGAGACCAATTGTATAACTGTATGTAAGTGGGGAGCGATGACCCAGACTGCACTGAATTACAGTTCTGTTGAGTATCCGGCCTGCCCAGGCTTCCACAACCACGTGACCCCATTGGCTATGCTATGGCATTCACCCACAAGCCAGTTCAATAAATATTTGCTAAACTGAACTTGATTCAGACTGCAGCCTACCATCCATTTTTACTTGGAATTCAGAGTTAAAAGAGGAAAATGACCTGTTTACTCAGCTCCTCTCCTTGGAGACAAGACAACAGGGATTGCAAAATTAAATATCAGAAAGGAAATTTATTAAAACTGACGACGGAAGCGGAGTTCACACTGCCTGGGGTCTAGCTTGCCTGTCCCCGGTTAGCTCATTGGGTGATTTCGTAATCAAGGTGGGAAGGGGCCTTAAAACAAACACTCCATGTGTGCAAGACATCGGAAAACATTTCACTTTAGATAATAAGCAATGATTTACTCCCAAGCTGGAGAAAATGAGTAATTAACTCCTCAGGAAGATAAATTTAAGGAGAAAAACAAGGCAAACAGGAGGCCAATTTCTCTCCACCTGAAATATAAAGTCTTCCAAAGGACACAAAATAAATGGCCGTGAAGGAAATTTAGAATGATTTAATGTCCATACTTAGCATAACTAACATCATTGATTAGCATCACTTCCATGCCTCTGCATGCAAATCTAATACTGTAAGCAAGCTCATAGCAGGGTGACACACAAGTAAGTTTGTGTTGGGTTGCTGCTTGAAACATGACACAGATTTCAATTTGATTGATCAGGAAACCAAAGTACCGATGTGTGAGCCATGGCCTGATATGAAGTCGGAATGTTCTCTATCTGGAGAACCTTGTAATTGAGTCCAGTGATACTTTTTTTTTTTTAAACCAAACCCCAAGTGAAATTTCATCCAAAACAGCTAGAGTCTGTTGGAGCAAAACGTCTCATCGGAACCAAACTTTTCCCTTCATGGTATATTCAGTTTCTGCTACAAGGAAACTGTTGCCTGGGCCGGGTGGCTCAGGTGGTTGGGTGTCATCCTGAACACCAAAAGGTTGCTGGTTGATTCCTGGTCAGGGTAAATGCCTGGGTTGTGGGTGTGCTCCTGGTCGAGGTGCATGCAGGAGGTAACCAATCTATGTTTCTCTCTCACATCAATCTTTCTCTCTCTCCTTTCCTCTCTCTCTAAAATCAATTTTTTTAAAAATCTTTTTTTTAAAGAAACTGCTGGAAAGCAGGTGTGGGTCAAACCTATTTTGTCTTCAATACCCGGAGGCCACAGAGGGCCACTGGCAGAATGACACTAAGAATTGCTTCCCAGCTACAGAGGGAAAAGGTCTGCTACCTTTGAATGCATTGTCTTAAATGGGACTAGGAGACTTGGGCATGAATAAGAACCTCTCCTTGGGAGCTAATTGAGAAGGTAGACTCCTAGATCTCAGGAGTGCCTGCATCAGTAGGTCTGAGAGGAGGCCTGGGAACATGACTTTTCAACCAGGATCTAGGTCATTCCAGGATCTAGGTCATTCAACCAGGATCCAGGTGGTCTAAGGACCACATTTTGAGAAGCACCTGAAGACTACACCTATGGGTCCAGCATGATTGAATACGGCATAAGAAAAGATGGAAATCTTTCTTCTTGGGTTACTTATGTAACCAGTAGCAATTGCCAGCAGATCTAAATGAGTTTAATCAGCTATTAGAGCCTTAATTAAATTCCTTTCAGTTGAAATTTCAGAATTGCCTAATTGTTACACAGCTTACATTAGAGCAGTTGATTTCCCCCCCCCCTCCTATAATAACTGCTCTCAGGGTAATTTAATATCTTCATGGATAACCGTGTCAGTTATTTTAGCACCCAGCACTGAGAAGGGAATTCATGGAGATGTGTTTTGATCATTGTTATTTCCATAAAACAACTCAAATACTTGCTTCCTTTCTCGTCTTCACGTTCAGCCAACAGCTTATTTGACCTCAGACTTGATGGAAGTCTCTGGGACCACGAGCCACCATTTCCTTTAGAGGTTCATGTATAATCTTCCATTCTCCGCAGTTTCTCTGCTCCCCAAGTTCTATTTCTCTGGTTTTCTTTTAATTCTTTGTGTGCTCTCGTAAGTGATGTGTCCTGGTAATTAGCTAAACAGTTAATAGTGTTTTCTTTATCTTCTTTGGTGCCACACTGGAATGATCTAACATGAGAGGCTTGAAAATGCAGCAGAACATAAAAAGAAGCTCTTTCACAATTTCTAATTAATTTTTTGAACATATTCTTGGGAGTCCTTTATTGAGCAACTTCCATATCAATCCATGCAAAAACAGTCCAGGAGGAGATGTGGGGGGTGGGAGAGCTGGGGATGGGACCATCACAGAAACTGCAAAGGGTGAAGGGAAGGAAAGGATGTAATATGGGATCAGCAGGCTGGAATAATGATTATTAAACAATTAGTAATTATAATAACTGGCAATTCTTGAGGGACCACCCCACCATGCCTGTTTTTTTCTTTTTTACCCTCACAGACCTGTAAAGAAAAGGCCATTATAATCTTTCATTTCCTGATTAGGAAATGGGGGGCTTAAGTGACTTGCCCAAGAGAAAACAGTGCCTGAGAGCTTTTGGAATCTGAGCTCAGACCATCTGACTTTAGAGCCTGGGGGCATTATTAGCCTTTGATATCCCCCAGACTGCCATCAGACTTGCTTTGGGAAATATTAAGGCAAGCAGGAGAGGTTGGTGGTGTTGCTGGAATGCTCCATGGACCTGCTGCAGGAAGCGGTGGCCTGGGGGGCTGGAGCCCCGGAGTTCTGCCTCGCACTGTGCAGTCTCCCCATTTTGTGGAAGGGCAATGTCTTCCTTTTCTGTGAAGCACAGCCAGAGGTGGTCCTCTTGCACTTTTCTTTCGTGTACCCTACTTTTATTTCCTCACTTTACCTGTGAATTGATTCTTCTAAAGACCTTGAATTCCACCAGGAAACGGCCTCTGCCAGCAGGGCCGCAGTGAGCCCTTGCTGGCTGGAAGTTGCATTCTGCTGCTATTAACACTGACATCCAAGAAAACGATTAGAATAATAGATCAGGGGGAAAAAATCCACCGCTCAAATGTGACCTGAGTGACAATTAGTTAATTTGGGGATTTCAGCCAAGCGGAATGTAATTAAGCCTCTAACAGCTGATTAGCCTTTTTCTTCGCCTCTGTAATCATCCCCATTCCTTACGTAAGGGGCCTTGGAAGACAGGATTCCATTTTCCCTCTGTGTCATGTTGCACTGGAGATGCTGACGGCCAAGGCACCGCAGGCCTGTTTATAGTGCTGCATCTGTTATTACCAAAACTCAAACATAAACTTGGTTGAACTCCTTAAAAGGATGCTGCCTTGGAGAAGAAACCCAGAATGCATATAGGTCTGCAAAAACAGTCCAGGAGGAGATGTGGGGGGTGGGAGAGCTGGGGATGGGACCATCACAGAAACTGCAAAGGGTGAAGGGAAGGAAAGGATGTAATATGGGATCAGAACTTGACCCAAGGTCAGTCCTCTTTCACAATAATAGTGATAACCATTATTACTTTTAACACCTTCACAAAGACAATTTAGGAAAACTGTCAAGGCTTCTCTTTGACCTTCTAATGTACCTTTTTGGGTAAATTTCAAAGATCACTGTCATTTCTACTTGTAAGAGAAATGAAATGCCTTCTGCAACCTGCTAGAGTAAATAGCCCTTTTTGGGAGTATTTACCTGAATGACATTTAGCAGCTCTCATTCCCTCGATAGAGTTGCCAGTAAGAGTTAGGATGCAGTCAAGAGATGCTTATTCTGATGCTGAGCTAATATAGCTGCTTGCATTTATTAGGATTACAAAGTCCTTCTTATTAGCGTGAAAATTATGACAAGGTTGGCTATGAATACAGACGTGACCTCTCCTCTTACTATTGGGCAACTTTTAAAAATAAAAAACCTTGAAAAGTAGCAAACTTTGGGACTAACAGTTCATGAAAGGAGATAAGTTCTAGGTAATTAAGTTGCAGACTAGGGAAGCAGGAGACTTCAATGCATTACGTCTGACTTAGGCGAAGGAGTAGGCCCAATGCTGATGGATTTTCCTCACTCAATGTTATGTAAAACGGCCAACTTCATTTGGATCTCGGCTCGGCCCTGAGCTTTTAAAGTTAACCTCATTGACAGTGTCTGCAGAGTTTTAAAATAAGGTTATAAGACCTGGGGGTTTTGATCAGCTGCAAAGCATTTTATCCCCTCATCCGTGAAAAGTTACTGGATTGTGAAAGTTGAAGTGTTTGGAACTTGGTGTCAGTTCTCTGATGGGCATTTGTTTTTTGTATTTTTTTTTTTTTCCATATCAGGAGCAAAACAATAAATTTAAATTTCTGAGGCGGACATTTTCCTCCTCTCATATGAAAGGGTGAGCCAGGGGTTGGTGCCTGAAGCCCTGCTGGGTTATTATGAAGATGCTAACCAAGCCCTGGTGCATGAGTGAAATCCATCACTGTGATAAACGCACACGGATCAGAATTTCAATTCTCTGTAGATACGATGGTATTTTGACAACCATTTTTCTTTGCTCGGCTCTGGCCCCAAACTATTTGCTCCAGGCTTGTCTGAGGCCTCAAGTATTCCAGGGAGAGGATCCTCTGCAATACTGAAGCTGGCAGAAGATTTAATGGTGAGGAAACAGTAATAAGCTGAACCACAGCTTTGCCCACTGTTAAGAATATGATTAGAAGACAGTGGGGGAGACGAGGATCCTCTTGGGATGGGCCAGATTAAGCCTTGGCATTTCAAAACTAAAGCCCAAGTAACCCTCTACTGTCTGGCCCAATTTCACCCAAACCTATTAACCTCTTCTTGGACACTAATGAACAATTTCAGAGCCCCGTAGAGTTCCTGGGAGGAAATGACAATCATGGTGCCTAACCAAGCAAGCATTGTTTTCTCCATTGAATTATACCAGCAAAATCAATAGGGTTAAAAACTCTAGAATTGGAGTCAGAAGACCCAAGTTCAAGTTCAACTATGATGCTTATGAGCAACATCGATTTAAATAAAATAAAACAATCCCGATTCACACAAACTAGGCTAGGCTAGAACCCCAAGGTTCCTAATTATTCTGACTGTTACAACCAATAAATGAGGCTATTTCCAGGAGTTCGGTTACTTAGGGTTGGATGACATTGATTTATTGGTTTTTTCATTCATTCAACAAATGTTTACTGAGTGCCTAGTATGTATCATAAACTGTTCTGTCACTGGCGATGCAGCAGTAAATAGGCTCTAAGCTGTGGGTCAGCAAACTTCAGCCCAAGGGCCAACTATTTTTGTACAGCCTAGGAGCTAAGAGGAATGTTGCATTTTTTAAATGGTTGAAAAGATGAAATAATATTTTGTGACAGGGAAAATTACATGAGATTTGAAGTTCAGTGTCCATAAATAAAGTCTGATTGGAACACAACCAAGCTCATTTTCTTATATGTTATTTATGGTTGCTTTCACACTAAAACAGAAAATTGAATACTTGCCATACTCCCAGTATGGCCCACATACAAAACTAATATTTACAAGCTGCCCTTTACTTAAAATGTATGCAAACCCCTGATTTAAGTCCATGGCCATAATGGACCCACCCACCAGGAGAGAAAGTAAAACAGCATGCCCTCAGAATTAATTAAAATATAAAACAGAAAATGGTAAGTCCCAAAGGAGGAAAAGGTAAAAGAAATGCAGAGGGCATCAGAAATGAGAGGGCAAATCTGATGAGAGAGAAAATAAATTATGAAAGGAGTGGCAACTGTGGGGAGTTATAGAGTAGGCAAAGGAGTTGAAAAATCAGGATAGAGAGAAGGTGTAACAGTGGGGAATTATAATCAACCCCACTGTTCTTTTGGCATTGTTTCTGGAAATACTGACTCTGACTAATATGTAGCTTGTAGATATGCAGCATGTTTGTATAAGAACCCTAAGAGCTAACTTCAGAAGACACATATTCTGACCTTCCGAAGCCGGTTTGGCTCAGTGGTAGAGCGTCGGTCTGCGGATTGAAAGGTCCCGGGTTCGATTCCGGTCAGGGGCATGTACATTGGCTGCGGGCACATCCCTGGTAGGGGGTGTGCAAGAGGCAGCTGGTTGATGTTTCTCTCTCATCAACGTTTCTAGCTCTCTATCTCTCTCCCTTGCTCTCTTAAAAAAAAATCAATAAAATATATTTTTTTAAAAATAACAAAACAAAACAAAAAAAGAATTTGCTGACCTTCAACCATAGAACCAAGATGATGCACACCAGACCATCACTTGACCAGTTTCAAGATCCTTATCAGAATGGGTCGTGCTGGACTGCACATAGAAAACTTTTCAATACTCTCCCATTTTATTTCTTTGTTCTGCTTTCTCTCTCCCTCTTTATAAAAATCTCTGCCTGCACTGAGGTGAGGAGGTGGGCTTTGCGACAAGAGTCTTCCATCTCCTCAGGTGACCAGCACCTGAATAAATCTCTTTCCTTTTCACCAGAACCTGTCTCATGAATTTGTCTTTCATGTTGGGAGGCAGTCAAAACTTGGACTTCTGGGTTGAATGAAAAATGTGAATGAAAGCACAGAAATTGAGTTTAAAGAACATGTTTGTGCACTAGGAAGTTGTTGGTGTGGCTCAGTGGTTGGGTGTCAACCTATGGACCAGGAGGTGACAGTTCAATTCCCAGCCAGGGCACATGGCCAGGTTGTGGTCTCAGTCCCCAGTAGGGGATATACAGGAGGTGACCCGTCAATGATTCTCTCTCATCATTGCTATTTCTCTCTCTCTCCCTCTCTTTTCCTCTCTGAAATTAATAAATATATTTTTAAAGTTGTCTAAATTGGATGAAATACACAATATACAAAAAAAAAATAGAAATAAAGGAAACATTGAGGTAAGATCACAGAAGCCCCGTTGGCATAAAATCCTTATGTGCACTTTGAAATTTGGTGGCACTTGACTTCAATTTGGCAAATGGCCTTGGGAATCCCTTAATGATATATTCAACGTCTGAGGATAATATTGGTGACTTCATCCAGGTATGGCTAATATTTATCACTATCCACATCTTTTGGGATTTTCATATAATTGTATCATTTATTTTATAAATGCATTCATATTTGTCAGACTATTTTGATAAAATTAGAGGTCAGTTTTTGTTTTGTTTTGTTTACCTCCCCTTTATTGATCACCTTCAGTTCACTTTAGCCACCCATTTCCATAGAGGGGATATTCATTTAGAATTGCTTGATTTCAAAGATTCTAAATTTAAAATTCTAAATTCTAAACTTGTCTCTTTTCCAGTATTATTTTGGCCATTGGCCCTACTTTCTCCTAATTGATCTATTCACTCACTTCCTCTCAGTTCCAACCTAGACTTCTTCATCTATCAAATCAATAGCTGTTGTAGCTTTTTTGGACATACCCACAATTATCCTGCTCCCACTTCATCCTCCTGTCATACCCACTTGGCATTTACTACCCTCCCCCAACTCTGAGTCAGTCCAACCACTTCCACAGCTGTAAGCCACAGAGTACAGGCAAACAATCTCCCAAAACCACTTTAAATGATAGGACTCCCTCTCTGGTTGGAAATCCTTCTCCCTTTTCCTGATTAGCTATCTCCCATTCTCTACAACCTATTTCAAGCCTTCACACCTGCCCACAAGACTGCAATTTCACCAGCTCCATCCTCACTCCCAGCTGATGAATCTGTCTCTTATTTCACAGAGTCTGTAGACAACCCACACACCCCAGAAACTTACCTGCCTCTGCCCATGTCTTCCTTCTCCTGTCCTTTAATAACGAAAGAGGCATCTCTCCTCTAGTCAAACACTAATCCCGTTATTTGTGCTCAGGATTCAGTCCACTTCGGTACCAACCTCTTCTCTAAATCTGGCCTCACCAAGATCAGCAGTCACTTACGCATCACTAAATCCAACAGGTATATCACATTTGACATTGAAGCTACTCCTGCCTTCCTTGAGTCTCCCTGCCCTAGACTGTCATGATCCTGCCCTTTCTAGGCTATTCTTCACCTCTTTGCCATCTCCAACTCTGCTAAAATGTGAGCTCCTCTATCTCTGCACATAATTTATGTGTCCTTCCCCTCCCTCATGCATCCAGATATCCATGCTCAGGCCTCTGCTACTGTCCATTCTTCACTAATCATCTCTATGTTGATGACCCTCACATCTTACTGTCTTTCATCAGCTCCTCTCCAATGCCTCCAAGAAACCTCAAGCTTAGTGAGCATAGAGTAGAACTTATGTCATATCATCTTCAACAGTTTAAAGAAGCATAATTTCTCTCCCATGTGCCAAATATGAGTTATGGAAACCCCAACCCCGGAAATGTTCATCTCTCTCCCTATACCCCCATATATATTAAATCAATTGCCAAGGTTTGCTAAATATAATATTTAAATATTTCCCCTTGTTCACGTCTTTTCTGTGACCACCACCCTGGTCTTGACCTCTTGCTGGTATCCCTGCCCCAGATAGTGTTCCTCTCAGCAGATCCTCCAAGCAGCAGCCTAAGCCATCACTCTAAATAGCTCTGCACATGTGATCATTCCACTCTGCTCCTTAAAACCTTTTGATGGTTTTGGAATCAAGTGAAAATGCCTGTCCATAGTCCACATATCCAGCCCACTTCTGAGCCTCTCTAGGTCTCTGCATTCGTGCTAACCTCATTGTGGACAACCACCTTCCCATTCCACAACTTTCCCATCCACATTGACTCATGAATCCCATAGAACTAATCCCAGGCTTCTGAATACAACGAACTTATCTCAGTGCCAGGTTTCAACAGATGCTGCTCACCCAGCTCAGAAAAACCTCTCCTATTCTCTGCCTTGCACCTTTTCTTGACCTTCAGAACTCTACATGGAGGAAAGCCTTTCTGGGAAGCAGACCCTGACCCTGTAAAACTGGTCGCGCATCTCCTCTTTGTTTATCTCATCAAGTATTACAAGGAGTCATATGCTAACCTTTCTGCCCTAACTGACTCACTGAGTGGGTTGGGGGACTCTATTCCCTTTGTTGGCCTTAGAATCCCTTATACCCAACTCAGGACCTCTTATATAGCAGATGCATAAAAATTTATTATGTAAACCACTAAGTAAGTAAATGTGCCAACATGAACACCATAACCCTAATCTTCCTGTAATCAACTTTATTGGTCTCTTCTGGTAATTAAAATGTACTAAAAACAATGTGGATTTGGAGTCAGCTGGAACTGAGTCTGCATATCAGTTTCTCTGCTTATTAGCTGTGTGACCTTGGCTAAGTTTATTTCCCAGGCCTTACTTTCCTTCTCTGTCAAGTAGGCATCACAGGAGTAATCGTATCATATGATTATTGTGAGAATTAATAAAATAGTGCCTACAAAGCACTTACACTGTTTGCTACAGTTTGGCCCATAGTAGGTATTCAGTCAAGGTTAGTTCCATCCCATCTACAATGTGCATGTCTCATGATGTGGAAGTTAACCCCTGGATGCAGGACACTGGCTGTTACTCCAGAACAGGGGAGGCAAGGCATTGATTTTATCAATATTCTAGGCCCAGGGCTTGTATATCAAAATGACACTTGGGAAATGCATTTGCTTTTTGTGCCCTAAGGGAGACAGATATGTTCTTCACGTACTGCTCCCTACTGTAGACAGAACTGATTTGCCTATTAATATAATTCTGTGCACGGAGAGGAAGGCTCTGCCAAGAGCAGCCTGGCATTACTTTAGCTCTATCAATAAGTCCAAAGACCTGATGATCATTTCTCATTCCATTCCCTGGTTGGAGGTTCTGCACAATTAAGGCATAGCATTAATTTCATACCCCTACCTTTCTTGGATCCTTATTACAAAAAGTGTGACCTATGGATATACTTTTTAGAGCTCATGGGCTAAGAAGCTGTAAGAAGAGAAAAAGAAAGAAATAGAAAAGGGAAACTTCAGATGATAGACACACATGGAAGAGGCACCCTGACCCGAGTGTTATATATTATATGGACTAGAGGCATGGTACATGACAATTCATGTACTCAGGGGGGGTGGGGGTGTCCCTCAGCGGGCTTGTGCCCTCTCACAGTCCGGGAGCCCTCAGGAAATGTCCAACTGCGGCTAAAAGGAGCCCCCACACTGACCATCAGGGGGAAGCTCCTGCACTGAGTGTCTGCCCCCTGGTGGTCAGTGGGCATCATAGTGACTGGTCGTTCAGCCATTAGGTCAATTTGCATATTATCCTTTTATTATATAGGATAATATCAAATTCCCAGGGTTTAGATAGCCCTTTATGGGTTACAAGTTGCTGTTTAATTGTCTCATTTCATTTGGCCTTCATGGCAGAGAGTCACAAAAAGGTGAAGAAGATATTATTACAATATTTCAGAGCAGTAAACTAATGTTCATTCAAGTAAGTTGGACCAAAAAGTATAGCAAATAGAGAAAATAACTAGTTTTCTGACTGTTGGCTGAGGACTTGCTTAATTGTATATGTCTCAGCATTCATTTCCTTGTCTGAGACTCAAAAAGAAAACAAAGGGACTATGATTCTTGAATGTGTTCATCTTAAATTTTGGTCCAACTCCTTTGAAAAAAGAGAATGCCAACAGAAGGCTTCTAAAAATCCTCAAAATGTAAAGCAAAACAAAGCCTCATCAAAAACCACCCTAATCACTATCATTTAAAAATCCATATTGCACTTTACATAATAGTTCCCATTTATTAAATTTTACCTATTATGTGCCAGGCCCCATGCTAGATGCTTTACATACACTATTTGTAATCCCTGCAAATTATGAACTGGCTAGGTGACTATGTTCTAATTAATTCACTTCTCTGGTCCTCAATTTCCTCATCTATAAAACAAAAATAATTATAATATCTACTGATTAGGGTTGTGGTGTACTAAAAATGTGATTGTGTGTGTAATATGTTTGGCTCAGGGCCTATGACAGAGCCAATGCTCAGAAATAGTTAGGCTTTTTGTTTTCATTATTTGGAATTGCAATTACATAGGAAACACAAACCCCATGCTTTCTTTTCCCACTTGAATCCCGTGTTTCCCACAACACTGGGTGATGTCACCTGCATCTTAGAATTTGATTGAGGAAGATAATAGAATAGTATTTAGTGGTTAAAGCCTGGGTTTCAGAATCAGACAAATGGGGATTCAAAATCCAGCTCAGATTCTTGGAAATTAACTTGTTCTCTGTATTATTTCATTTTCTCCCTCATAAAATGGGGATAATAATAGTAACCACATAGTGGTTTTGTGGGATTGAGAGAGATAATGTATCTAAAGCTCCGTATGACCCACAGCAAGCATTTAATAAATGGTAGCAGTAATGTCTTCACAGAAACCCATTTTTACTGAGGGAAGCACTGGTTATTTGAGAAATACAAAGAATGACAACTTTTCAGAGTAGGCTCAGGTCCCAGAACTAAGTGTTGTCTATGGCCAACTCAAACCTATAAAATCGATCAAGCCCCAGTTCTCCCCTAAATGTCTCAGCTAGTAGCCCCCTATGAGCGCATCAGTCCATTCCCGCTGACCACGGTGCTGACCTCTCTTTGCCAGCAGGAACCAATCCCTAATCTTTTTTTATTTTAATTCAGTCTTTCTATTGTGTAAAACCTATAGTGAAGTGTCTGAACGCTCTTTTTAAAATTTTTCTTGTTGACACTATTACAGATGTCCTTCATTCCTCCCCCTCCCCACACCTTTATCCACCTCTATCCAACTGCCACCCCCTAACCCTCTGGCCATCACCACACTGTTGTCTGTGTTTCTGGATTATGCACATATGCCTTTGGCCAAGCTCTTCACTTTCTTTCATTCAGTCTCCCCCATCCTCCTTCCCTCTGACTCCTGTCAGTAGGCTCTATGTATCCACATCTCTGCTTCTCGTTTGTTCATCAGTTTATTTTGTTCACTAGATTCCACATTAGTGAGATCACATGGTATTTGTCTTTGTCTGGCTTATTTTGCTTAACATAATATCCAGGTCCATCCATGCTGTTACAAAAGGTGAGTTCCTTCTTTTTTTTTATAGCCGCATAGTATTCCATTGTGTAAATGCACCACAGCTTTTTGACCCACTCATCTACTATGGGCACTTGGGCTTCTTCCAGATCTTGGCTATTGTGAGTAACACTCTATGATCATAAGGGTGAATATATTCTTACTGATTGTATTTGGAGGTTCTTAGGACATATTTCCAGAAATGGGATTGCACTACCATTTATCAAACTATATTATAAGACCACTGTAATCAAAACAGTCTGGTACTGGCATAAGAACAGGCATATAGATCAATGGGACAAAACAGAGTCCAGAAGTCAAGCCATCTCTCTATCATCAATTAATATTTGACAAAGGAGGCAAGAGGATACAATGGAGTAAAGACAGTCTCTTAAACAAATGGTGTTGGGAAAAGTGGACAGGTACATGCAAAAAAAAAAAAAAATGAAACTAGACCACCAACTTACACCATATATAAGAAAAAACTAAAAATGAATGAAAGACTTAAATGCAAGTCACAAAACCATACAAATCCTAGGAGAAAATTTAGGTAGTCAAATCTCAGTCATCCTCATAGCAATATTTTTGCTGATTTGTCTCTAAGAGTAAGGGAAACAAAAGAAATAAAGAAATGGGAATATGTCAAACTCAAAAGCTTATGCATAGCAAAAGAAACCATCAGAAAAATGAAAATAAAACCCTCTGTATAAGAGAACATATTTTCCAGTTATACATATGATAAGGGGTTAATTTCCAAGTGATATAAAACACTCATATATCAACACCAGGAAGACAAACAATCCAATTAAAAAATGGGCAAAGGACCTGAATAGACACTTCTTCAAAGAGGACATACAGATGGTCAATAAACATGATAAAATGCTCAATGTCACTAATCATCATAGAGATGCAAAGTAAAACCACAATGAGATATCACCTCACACCTGTCAGAATGGCTACTATCAATAAGTCAACAAATAATTGCAGGATGGTGAGTAAAGGGAATTCTAAGGCACTGTTGGTAAGAATGCAGATTAGTACAGCCACTATAGAAAACAGTATGGAGATTCCTCAAAAAATTAAAAATGGAACTGCCTCCCCCTTATCTTTTGGCATTGATTTGGGATTGGAATTTGCATTAGACACATCCTTGTCTCTAATCTCTGTCCTGGTTGATTGATCATATAACTTGATGGATGGCCCATATTTTTGAATCTTTACCCAGATTCAAAGCAGTGACAATTCCCAAATGCAAAACCTAGGGTCTCGTTTTAGTAACAAAACTCAAGTCTTGCTGAGTTGTTTCAAGTTACCAAGTCAAATGCTACCTGGGGAAAGAGAGCGTATGGTCTTTGCTGAGGAACCTTGAAGAAGTTGCCTATCCTCTCTGCATCTCAGTGTCCTCCCCTGTTAAATGGAGGCTAATATTCCTGCTGCCCCTATAGAAAGAGTGACTGTCAGGATCCAATAACCAAATCTGATTCTTGCCCTCCTTTCCTACCTTATCTGCCTGTCCTATTTTTTTTCAAGCACATTTGAATCAGGCAAGTAAAAAAAAAAAAAATGCCATTAGCTATAATCTCCTGGCAGACTTAGAGATCAGCGCGGTGGGGGACATCGTGAAAAATCAGGGTTCTTTCAACCCAGATGGTATGTTTTAAACTTAAAAGGTAGACACAACCTAAGAAAGAGGCCATCATTTTCTTCAAGTCATTCTACAAATCGCTTCAAGGGAAAAGAAGTTGATTCCCTTGTCTTTTCTCAGCTTCGGATTTTTTCTTTATATGCATTCCCAATGGACTCTTCATTTGCACACTGAGAGAAATCAGTTGATTCAGTCCCTACCAGTTTCCTTCTCAAACAGTTCCATTCAGCCTCTCAAATTTGCACAATTATAATTCAAATGGAAGGAAAATAGACTCCAAGAACTATAGATCTGATTGTGATGTGCTTTAAAACAGTTTTCAAAAGACAATGTCTACAGATAAGGAACCATATGGTGGAGTAATAAAGAATGAACAAACAGCTTACTGCAGGAGGGGGGGTGGTGATTTATATCTTTGGGTTCCAAAGAGTACTCTTGAGTGGCTTTGCCCAAAGATGCAAGAGTCTGATTATGTGACAGATTTGTGTTCAGCTGAGTGGGATGCTCTGAGCTGTGCTCAGGAAGAGACACTGCATTAGTTGGGGCATCGAGTACCTGTAACAGCCCTCCCTGCAAACACCGGGAGCATGTCCCTGTACAGGGATGAGGGACTCCCAATGCAGTTTTCATAGTTAATGCAATGACAGCCTTCTCTACTGATATACAAAGAATTCCTACCTCCATCAAATGGTGTTATAGGAATAAAATTGACTTTGGTGTCTGGCAGACTTGAGTTGGAATTTAGACATTGTCCCTTGCTCTTTAACCTTGAGAAAGGTCATCAATCCACTCAGAGCCTCAGTTCCATTATATATAAACTGAGAGGATGGGGGATCTAACTTGGGCTAAATGTCTGTTAAAAGGGAATGAAAGTAATGCCTATACAGTCCCTAGACTATAACCAGGGCACAACAATTATTTTTATTATTAATTATGTTATAAAATGTGGGGGAGTTATCTCAAGCTATCAAGTGGCCGATGCCTTCATACTCACGGTCTAGAAAGCACAGTAAGTCTTCCACAGCGTAGAGATCAATGCTAGGAATACTCAATTCCTCTTTATCTCTGCCTCTCCCTCTGGCCCAACCCAGGCTCCAATGCCCAATCACACATACACACACACACACACACACACACACACACACACACACACACAAAGCACAAAAAACAATAACCCACAAACAAACAGCATAGTGGGGTGCACAGCTACTGCTGCCAATATCACAATTGAGAAAACCAAACTGCAGCTTCAGACACTTGTAGCCAGAAGCAGATTGCTGGGCTAGAGCACTTCAGTGTTCTGTCTCTTTTCTTACAGACAAATGTCATTCCCGCCTTCACCGTCAGCTTGCAAATGGGGAAATAACAGGAACAGACAGAGACAATGCTAGGAAAGTAGGGAGCAGGTCTGAACGACAAACCACTGGTCATTGTATGTGGGATGGAAAGTAATCTGGCTGCTGCTAACCTGGTGAATTATGAAATGCAGAAAAATAATGAGGACCAACACATGTTTGTGACTGAGTCAATACAGTGGGACAGATGACCTTCACCCTTCGGACAAAGATTTCTTTATCCTCGACGATAAGGGCCTATGCTAGCTCTTTAGGAAGTCTTTTCTCACTCCTTTCATAACACCCAGGTAGGCTTAATTAACTATACTATCAGCACTCTTCTTACTATTTTGTATTGAAAGTTCCATTTCTCTGTCTCTACCACTAGATTGTGAGCTTTCTGAGGGCATGGATATTGTATTATTCATCTCTGCTTCACCCATACCTACCACAGGTTTGGCCTAGAGTAGGTAATTAGTAGTGGGTGAGTGGGTGGGTTCAAGAGTGGATGACCAGGTGATAGATAAAAGACAGCTGTTCAGATGAATTGATGAACGAATACATGGATGGACAGATGGTTGGATGGATGGATGGCTGGCCAGACAGATGGTTTATTAGATGACTTATCATTGGATGAATGGCTTTGTGGATGAGTGAATCAATGGATGGACAAGTAATTTAATCACATCAGACATTCATAATTAATAGTTCTTTATCCTAAAAGGTAAGATTTAAATCTATTTAAAGGGCTATTTATTGTCATTTCCCCCCTCCACTGAATTTCAAAGGCAAATATTATCCACAAGAATCTCTAAGTCTTTTATGAAAATGTCCATCATTTATCCTAGTAACTGTGCAAGTGGTGTAATGAGAATTAGACTTGGAGACTCACAAGTCTTAAATTTGAATATTTTCTTCTCAGCTATTGATAAGAAATGTTTCTGACTATCTCCAAGTTTTCCCTACTCATAAATCAGAGAATACCACCTGCTTCACAGGGTTATCATGTAGCTAAAGTGAAATAAGAAATATGAAAACCCATATTATAAGGTTTGGCATAGAATAGGTATTCAACAAATTTGAGCTTATTCAGAAGCTCACTAAAGTCAATCCCTTTACTTGACTCATTTTCAAAATTATTTTAGAAATATTATATCTTTCCCCAAAAATAAAGCTCACTGAGAACACCAACACAGCCACCAGATAAAGCGTTACTATCTCTGATTAAAGTTGGTTCCTGTTGGCTCAGAGACCCCTGTGGCACTCTGAAAGAATCTAGCATTCCAGGGATCATAGAAAACAGCTTTCCCCAAATAACACACGAAAGTTTCAGTCTACATTCTGCAGTGCTGGGCCTAAAGGCCTCGGCTTTCAATCTCCCTGCTCCCTCCCACTCTCCTTGGCCTCCTCCTTCTGTCAGAGGAGCTCAGGGCTTTGCATTCATCTGCAGCACGGAAGAGATGATGGCCCTGTCAGCAAAATAAAAATGGTTTTCCACTGAGTTCAGGAGTTTCTAGAAATAAGCCTTCCGAGAGGCTTTTTGAATAATTTACTCATCTGAGATCATTTAAATAATCTATTCACTCATTTTCATAATTGATGGCAATGGAAAACTATCAAGGGTGCAGCTTTTGTCTTACATTCATACCATCTGTCAGCTTAATCAAGCCCCATAACCCTCAGATGGCTTCCTCACCAACTGGGTTTGGGAGTTAGGGAGCAATGGATATTCTAGGCAACATAGTTGTTGACTCTGGCTCTATTATAGATCTACTTGGCCTCAATTGTGCCTTCATCACTATCACCTTGGGCCAGCCATTTATCCCATGCAGCTTCCAATTTCTCTCCTATAACCTGGAGCTCCAATTATAATTGGGCTGGCATTTATTGATAATCTATTGTGCCCAGTCAGTGTTCTAAGCACTTGATATATTATGTTGTTTAATTTTCCCAACAACCCTGTTACCTCCATTTTAGATATGAAGAAAATGCAGAGAATACTATGATACTGAAGCGAAATAATGCAGTGAAAACATTCTGCCCAGGAGCTGAACTAATGACTTCTGCTACCACCATGATTATCGCATCCATCACCAACATCACCATACCATCATCATCAGTCATCTTTATCATTAACATTCCCATCAATGTATGTTTCTATACAGATGTCTTTTCTATGAATTGCTTTTATTAAATTTTAGAAGTCTTGAAAAATGTTTGCAGAATGCTGCCTTGCAGAAGAGCACTGGTTCAATTGCTATTCTTTTTGAAGTTGGGCTGATGTTACAACTGAAAACAAAATAAACAAACAGTGTAAGACAGAAACACACACATGGAAATAACATCACTTATTTTAGTTTGATGTGTTAACTTGCTGGAGACTTACTATATTTTCCCCACTGTGACCTGACATATTATACTGTGTGGTTATTTAAAATAGTCACTATGCATGATGCTAGATGATAATTTCAAATCTTTGGTAATGGCTTAACTTTCCCTCTCGATGGCTCACATAATTTGAGAAACTTAATGATCATTATATAAGAAAACAAATTAAATTTCACACCCACTCTGCTCAGGTAGTGATATTACCAAATCTATTTACAAAAGGGGGGTACTTGACTTTGATTGTGGGAGGGAAGAAAGGGAAGGAAGAGGGGGAGAGGGAGGAAAGAGAGATGAGCAATGTTTTTTACAGGAATGGCAAATTTCTTCCAAAATGCCTAAGTACAGACCATGCCTAAAAAATTTTTTTTTAATCTGATTCCTCTCTGCCACAAATATCTCAGCAAACTATCCAATCAATGCTATGAGCTTTCAATTCTGGTTTTTGCATTTCTCTCAGATTCTGCTGCCACTGTTGTTGCTTACACCTACATCCCCTTGAACCTGAGCTACTTAAATAGCCCCTTAGAAAATTTTCCTAAAGATGTATGCCAATCACTATTTTATTTCTGAAGAAGAAACTAGTTTATGAGGTTCATATATCCTGGCTTTCTGGCTTACTAGCTCTGTGACCCTAAGCAAGTTATTGAATTTCCCTGGACCTCACTGCCTACATTTGTAAATCAGAGTATAGTAGTATCCATATTACAGTGTTCCTATGGGGATGAGATAAGTTTATATATTTAAATGCTCAGCACTAGGCATGGTATATGACCAATACCAAAGAAATGTTAGCTATTACTATAATTATTTTTATGTTGTACTCTCATAATCTGTTTTACAGTGCCCAAAAGATTACTGAATCAAGTCCTGTAGTCTGTAATTTCAATTCCAGCATGGTCCTTCATGCCCATAATTTCCCTTATAATCTGTATTCATTTTTCTATTGTCATATAACAAATTACCTCAAATTGAGCTACTTGAAACACACCCCCTTGTGATTTCATGGTTCAGCAGGCTCATCAGGGTCTCAATAGGCCGAAATTAAGGTGTCAGCCAGGCTGGGCTCAGAGTTTGGAAGAATCAACTTCCAAACTCATTTAAGTTGTGAGCTGAGTTCAGTTCCTCAAGGCTGCAGGACTGAAGTCCTTGTTTTGTTGCTGGTTATTGCCCAGAGATTAAATTCAGCTGCTGGTGGCTACTCACATGCCTTGTCATGTGGCCCTCTCAATGCTCAAATCCAGCAGTCATTCAACTCTTTCTCATGCTCACATCTCCCTGACTTCCTTTTCTGTCAGAAGTTGCAAAAAATCTCTAGTTTTAAAGGATCATGTGATTAGGTTAGGCCCACCCTGATAATCTTCCTTTTGATTACTGAGAAGTCCACTGAAAATGCCCTTTGTGTTATCTAACATAATTACTGAAGGCATATCTCATCATATTCATGGTCCCACTCACTCTCCCAGGGGAGAGAATTATAGAAAGGTGAGGGTTATTTAGAACACACAGCTATGTTTCTGACACACTGAACTCTTCCTCAGATGGGCCTTGGGCACTCTTGCCTCTGGACTTTGACTTTCAATGTTTCTCCTAAATGGAATGGCCTTCCCACACATGTTCAGAAGTCCAGATCATGCTTATTCTCTGAGAACCTGTTCAAATGAGCAGCCCATGCCCCTTCTCCCTACTTTCAACAAAGCTATTCTCTAAATATCAGAGTTTTATCAGAAAATCTTTTGTGGCACGTTTCACATTATCTCATAATTATGAGCATTTTCTAGTGCATTATTAGACTTCAGTTATCTTAAAAGCTGGTCCATGTCTTATTGCTACCCTCTACAATGACTTGGACATAATAGGTACTTAGGAAATTTTGTTGAATGGAATAAATGTGTGAATAAGTAAGGGTTATATATCCAAAATTCAATATACTCTGTTTATGGGATTTAACTGAAAAAAAAAACTCAATAATTTTGAGGACTCACTAGGTGACAGGATCTAAACTATATCCATAAACAACACTTTATTTGACATTGCTACTGTCTCATTCATCAGAGATTACTCAAGGCACAATGAGACTCCAATTTCCTTATTTGCTTGTCTCCCATATCAATTCTCTTAAGCATTGCCACTAAAAGTGTATTGCAAAGGAATAAAGAGGCATAAAGACTAAAAAGCAAGAACTCTTGAAACTAGGATGACAAAACAATTTTTGTCAGGGTTACAAGGAATAAAACTAGTCTAATCTGTGCCCTAAAGCAGTGGCTCTATATCTCTAATGGACATGAGAATCACTAGGGGAACTTATGGAAAAGCAGAGACAGAAATGATTATTCTCTAGGTTTGAGATAAGGCTAAGACTTCTATATCTTTCCCATGGCGATTCTGAACTAGGAAGCCAATTGACCACACTTATGGAATTATCACACTAAATGATGTACCTCATTTAGGGGAGCTCATAAAAATGTTTTCATTCCTTCTCATATTCTTTCTACAAACTTTTATTGAGTCTCAGCTGTTGAGCACCAGAGATATAATGGTAAAGGACAAAATGAAAACCTGAAAGCAAACAAACAGTATTCTTTCAGTCACAGCCAGAGTTCATGGCCTCATCAATAGGCTGCCATTGTTTTTCTAAACTAAGTGAGCACATAGTAGAAACCATAATATGTTTCTGTCCACTTGTACAGTATGTAAACAATGCATTTCCTTTTCGGCAATCCATAGAAATGTTCTACCAATTGTCATTTATTGGTCTCAATTATGATTTTCCTCCATTTTTTAACATAATTATTGGAATGTGTGTGTGGAAGTAAAGTACAATATTTGCATAAATACTTCAGTCCTTTAGCAGGATGAACATTTCTTCAGGTTATTGATAAAACACACACACACACACACACACACACACACACACACACACACTTGGTTCAGAATAGCTCTTAGTAAGTTACTAGAAATTGTATAGAGGTCCTTCTTTGCACCAGAAATAAAGCCTTGAGGTAGAGCCAAAGAAACATGAAAGCAACAGATCTATTCCTGATGGGTCTCCAGTCAAAGCTGAAAAGAATAAGCAAGCAAATAATTACAGTGCAAGCTGTTTCCACTCTTGGGAGGTCTGTAGAAATGAAGTAGAAAGAGCAGAACCCACTTTGGATTATGCAGATGTAGAATCAATGGGTAGAATGTCCTTGGCGAAGAGGGGGAAATGTTCAAAGGGACATGAACATCAGGACATGCTATGCATGAGCGGATGACAATTGAATATGAGGGCCTGGAGGATAGAGAGAGGATAATAATAAGGCTTTCTATGCGGGGTCACAGGAAAATAACCATATTCCTGAGAGAAAGATGATGACTTTGACTTTAGACAAGATGGAGTTGGAGGTCAGTGGACGATACATGTGGGCATGTTCTGCAGCCCAGTCTGGAGATCCGGGGATCTGGGCTGGAGGAAGGGACCACAGTGTGGAAGGCAGCTGAAATCAAAGGCACCGGTGAGAATGCAGGGTGGTGAGAGTGAGGAGGGAGTAGACACATCAGAGCAAAGAGAATGGGACACTTTGTTCAGGAAGGCATACTCAGGGATCTACTTTATGTTCTGGGGCATCTCTGTCATCATTAAAAAACACCTGTCTAAAAAACAAGAGGGTTGTTTTTCTTTAATATTTAAAACTTTTGTCCTATTTATGCTTGAAGTCAAAAACTGCTTTATAAAATCTTTCTTTACATGTAACTTTTTTGTCTCTATCTATATATTCCTTTAAAAGTTAGTCTATATGTATATACAAACATATACAGCATATATATATATATATATATATATATATATATATATGTAATTTTAAACAAGTATAGCCCTAAAATAGCAAATAGAGTTATTTCCAAAGCATATTTTTCAGATAGTTAATAAATTGATCTGGCTTGAGAAAATCCAATCTATCGTTCAAGGACCAACACTAATGTCCCTACCCTGATGAAGATTTCCCCAACTGACCTAATCAAGTTCACTCCCAATTCCCAGAAATGACTCAGTGATGAGCTAATTAAGGAGAGGGATGGTTTCCTCCTCATCCTTGCACCAGCCCTAGTGCCTGATGGAATATTGGTCACAGGGTTGGCCCAGAGGGGATATCAGTTGTCCTGGCCGGGGTTGACAATTGGCTTGCATCCAGAGTACTGTTTCCAAGCATCTCTGGGAAGTGTTGGACCTACAAGCTTTGAGGCAGAGCAAAAAGCCCTGGTTTGCAAGAGAAAGCCTGCTCACAACAGTGCTGTGTCTGCCAAACACAGGCAAGCATTGTGCATAGCACTGGATGAATCCACAGCAGCCACACACAAAGGCTCAGCAGAAAGCAAATTTCCTTCCAAGGGCTTGTCACCTTTTGCAAGAAACACTCGTTCCATGCTGTTAGTTCCAGTGACGCCACTGGGTGACCTCAGAGATGAAAAGAACCTCTCAGTCCCAGGATAACAGATCTCCCCTTGGCGGGCCTTCCCCTCGGCTGACCTGCTGTACCAGCGAGTGCTGCAAGGGGGCAGGTTGAAGGCAAACATGCCTGGCATTTACCTGCTCCACTGGCTTGCTCGGTCTTCGAGGCGGAAGTACAAGGAGTTATGTCTGAAACACTGGATCTCCTGGGTACCAAGAGAATAGACCAGCTACAGGAAGCATTTGTACATTCTAAGCTCAACTCAGCAGCAATTCCCCGAGCTGCCTCTTTGAGAAATTGCTGTATTTCAACAGAAATTTAAAAGAGGACACAGAAAATATTAAAAGGACATCTTCTATATCTGGTAATGGAAGATATCAATGATAGCCTTCTTTTATGTGATGTTATCACTTACCCTGCAGTGCCTCCCTACAAACAGGCTCCCTGGCAAATAAGCTAGGTCCAAAGGCAAGAGGAAAATTTTATAGGCGTGAGTCACGCCTGACCTGACCCAGGACTGGTTATAGCCAACCAGGGAGAATGGTTTTACAGCTTTAAAAGGGCTCCTCAGATGGTGTAACTACAAAAGGTTGGAAAATAACCCCCAAACTCAGTATCACGGACAGAAGGGCTCAAGTTCTGAACCTCCTATTAAGGGTAAGAAAAAAATAAAATAATAACCTGCATTTGGGCTCTGCATATGGAAGATGAAAGAAAAACCAGAATCTGAAGGATGAGTGAAAAAAAAAGTGAGGATAACCCTAGCCGATTTGGCTCAGTGGATAGAGCATCAGGCTGCGGACCAAAGAGCCCAGGGTTCAATTCCGGACAAGGGCATGTACCTGGGTTGCAGGTTCCTCCCTGGTTAGGGCCCATGCAGGAGGCAACCAATTGATGTGTTTCTCTCACATCGATGTTTCTCTCTGTCTTTCCCTCTCTCTTCCACTCTCCCTAAAAACAAATAGAAAAATATCCTCTGGCAAAGATAAAAAACAAAAACAAAAACAAAAAACAAACAAACAAAAAAGTGAGAATAAGGAAAGCATTACAGCAATAATGATGATAATAATGCTCCAAGTCTCAGATGCTTAAAGGATGGCGGTAGAGTGGGCCACAGGGAACAGTAGAGGAAAGAGAGGAGATGACAACTAGGGACGGTAACTAGAACCCAATGCTTCCCTCACACACCACAAATGCACCCCACCTCCCTCCACACACACTAGAGTCTAACTTCCATGAATGCAGAAGTTAATTTTCTGTATTTCTTGCTCACTGATAGATTTCAAATCTCAAGAAAAGTGCCTGGTACATAGTAGGCACTAAATAAATATTTGTTCAATGGCTGAATAATCAAAGTTGTCACTCAGTACTTTGGTGTACCCCCTGAAGGAAAAATAAGAGTAGGTATTCATTCACTAAGCAATGGCTAATGTTGTTATAATTAGTACTCATTTTTGGGAGTTAAACATGAAATTTAGTTAACATTGGTAGTTAAATGTACTGAGTATCACAATTTGAAAGGTTTAAAAATTTTTAAATTAAAGTACAACTACATACAATAAAATAAACATCTCTTGTGTGTTAGTTTGATGCATTTTGATAAATGTTCAAGATAAAGAACACAGTCATAAATCTAGAAAGTTTCCTATGTCCCTTCCTATTAATGACTCCCCCTCCACAAAAGCAGCTATTTTTAAAAAATATATTTTTATTGACCAGAAAGGAAGGGAGAGGGAAAACTAGAAACATCAATGATGAGAGAGAATCGTTGATAGGCTGCCTTCTGCAACACCCCACACTGGGGATCAAGCCTGTAACCCAGGCATGTGCCCTGACCGGAAATTGAACAGTGATCTCGTGGTTCATAGGCTGATGTTCAACCACTGAACCACCCTGGCCAGGCAAAAACAATCATTATTTTGCTGTCTAATCCCATAGCTGAGCTTTCCCTCTTCTTGACCTTCACAGAAGTGGAATCATACAGTATAATCTTCGTGTCTGGCTTCTTTTGTTCAACATAATGTTTTTGAAATTCATCCACTTTGTTATGGGAATTACTAATTCATTCCTTATTAATGAGCAGCATTTCATTTTATGAATATACCATAATTTATTTATCCATTTCCTTGCTGATGGACATTTGAGTTCTTCTTGATGTGTTGCTATTATGAATAAAGTTGCAATAAATATTCTTATACAAATATTACTTTTGGGTATACATTTACACTTTTTTGCAGCAAATACCTATGAGTGAAAAGGCTAGATCATAAGGCTTATCTACATGTTAGTTTATAAGAAACTGCTAAACACTTCTCCACTGTCGCTGAAAGTTTACATTCCCCCCAGCAATCTATAAAATATTCAGTAGCTCCCTATCCTTATCAACACTTGTCATTCTTTTTCATTTTAGCCATTCAGGGTGTGTAAAATGCTACCGCACTGATGTCAAAGATGTTAAGCATGTTTTCATGCTTAAATCAATTTCCCACTTTTAATTGTCTTTTTTTTTCCCTTTTCATTATTGACTTAAGTTCTTTATATATTCTGGATATGAGTCCTTTGTTTAATATATATAATAAAATATAAAATCTATATTATATAATAAAAGACTAATATGCAAATTGTCCCCTCGACCAGGAGTTTGACCAATCACTATGACGTGTGCTAACTACTAGGGTGTTGCGTGGAACACGGAGGGCAACAGTGATGATGCGGTGCTGGCAGTGGGCGGCAGCGGACTGAGTATCACAATTTGAAAGGTTTAAAATGGGCCCTGAAGAGAGCAGGGCTGCAGCAGGATGGTGGAGCAGGTGAGCAGGCAGTGCCAGGCCAAGGTGGGTGTGAGCAGGGCCCATTTGCTTCGCAGATGGCAACCAGGCAGGGGGGGCAGGGCCACTGCCTGGCTACCAGGAGCTGAGGCAGCCGGGCAGGAGCCAATGGCTCAGGTGGAGGGGGGCAGGCGGGGACCCTGGGACCCAGGTGTTGGCCTGGGCCCAGAGGTCAGCTAGGACCTGCCCTTCCACGCCAGATGCTTGCGCTTTGCTAGTCAGCCAGGCCTAGGGACCTCACCTGTGCATGAATTTTATGCACTGGGCCTCTAGTATATATGTAAAAATTTTTTCCTAGTTTGTGGATTACCTTTTTCATGTAACATGAAAGTTTTAAATTTTGATGGAGGCCAATTTATTACTTCAGCTGTATGTATATTGCCTTTTGCATTCTGCTTGCTCAGATACAAAAATATCCTCACATATTTTATTCTACAAACTTTATACTTTGAGTTCTTACATTTCAGTTTGAAATTTATTTTAAGTTATTCTTTATGTATAGTGTGAGGTCAATGCTTATTATTTTTTTCATTATGGATATTCTGTCTAGTACCATTTATTAAAGACTTTCTCTTATCCCCTGTTGTCAGAATTATTCACCAAACAATTTGAATGTATATTTGTAGATCTATTTTTATTATTTTATCATTAGACAATATGTTAGTTACAGGGTTTTCATAGATAACCTTTATCAGATTGAGAGAGCTACCTTCTTTATTATGAATGGGCATTGAATTTTGCCTAATGCTTTTGCTGCATCTATTGAGATGACCATAGGTTTCTGCTTTACCAGTCTTGCATTCTTAAGGTAAATTTCAGTTATCCATGATATAGTATCCTTTTTAATGTATTGCTGGATTATGACTTCTAGTATGTTGAAAAATTCTGTGTAGTTTGATGTTGTACCTTTTTTAAAATTTCTGGTAGAATTCACAGTGAAACCATCTAAGCCAGGGTTTGTTTTTGTGTTGTTTTTGTTGTTGTTGTTGTTTAAATGGGATAGTCTTTAGTAATGAATTAAATTTCTTAGCAAATTTAGAGCTACTCAGATTGTTTATTTCGTTTTGTGTCAGTATTGGAAAACTGTCAGTCTTCAAGTAATTTGCCCATTTATCTACATTGACATATTTGTTACATAAAATTTTCATAATTTTAATGTTGTTCAATCAGTGTTGCTCAGTGGTTGACCATTGACCTATGAACCAAGATGTCAGGGTTCAATTCCCAATAAGGGCACATGCCCAGGTTGCAATCCCAGTAGGGGGCATGCAGGAGGCAGCTGATCAATGATTCTCTCCCATCATTGATGTTTCTCTCTCTCCCTCTCCCTTTCTCTCTCTGAAATAAATAAAAATATATATATTTAAAAAAATAATTTTAATGTCTGTGGGATATGTAATGTCTGTAATGATATCCCCTCTTGCATTTTTAGTATTGGTTTTTAATACTTACGTTTTCCATTTTTTGTATGATCATTCTTGCTATAAATTACAAATCTTCTTAATCTTTTCAAAGAACTTGCTTTTGGCTTTGTTAGATTATGTCTACATATTGTGCTCTACTTTGTCAATTTTTACTCTTATGTTTATTATTTCCTTCTTATACTTCATTAGTGTTTACTCTTTTTTTTTTAGCTTTTTAATGAAGAAGCTTAAATCATTGACTTTTCATTTTCCCTTTTTTTATTATAAACATTTAAAGCTATGAATTTCCCTTTTAGCACATCAACTTTATTGCTCCAATTTTGATATGTTGTGTTTTCATTGTCATTCCATCAAAAATACTTTATAATGGGTTTTTGAATTATTATTGGATGCATGGGTTATTTATAAGTGTGTTCCCTAATTTCCAAACATCTACTGATTTTCTAGACATATTTTTGTTATTAATTTTTATTTTAATATTGTGGTGGTAAAAAATGCATTTTGGATTATTTCAATCTATTTAAATATATTTAAACTTGTTTTATGCAGAATTGGTCTAATTGGTGAATTTTCCAAGTGCACTAGCAGGAATGTGTGTTTTGTAGCTGCCCTATGTAGCAAGCAAAGTCTTCCAAAGCTTCATCATTCCTTTCTGGGAATCTGTCTTTATCCCCTGCCCAACCCCGCCAAAGTCAATGCTATGGTTTTACAGTATTTTCTTCTGACCTTGTTAACTCTAGTACAGTACCCACACTACACCAGGCATCTTCCTGCTCCCCTAGAGTCTCTCAGGTCTCTACCCGATGAGCAAGTTGGAGATAAAGCTGCGGAAGTAGTTTGGGGTCATGCATTGCTTGTCAAAAAGACAAGATAACAATATAGGCTTGCTTTTCGGTCTCTTTTATTTCATTCTTCATTCTTCATGTGATCTTGTAGTGACTAATTTGAGAGTTCAATTATGGGGGAGGGAACGCAACTGGGACATTGACAATACAATATTGTCATTGTATGCATGGCATCGATTGTAAATCCCTGTGAAATCTCCCCTCTCTGGCTCAGGACATGGTTTTTATGGTATGTGAGATGATTGTCTTCATGCACAGTTATTTTTTATAGCTAATATATATGTACTAGAAAATGTGCTTTGCAAACAATATAACCCTCCTCTTCAACCTATGCTTTATAGACGCGACACACTTAAATTTTAGAAATTAGTTGATTTAAAATAAAAAACTAAGTAAGTGAAAATACAGGGGTTTCAACCATATGCTTAAATGTGTAAACATGAAACACAGTTATGAGGTTTAGGCAAACTGGCGTGATCACTGCTATCCAGTCAACATCTGCTACTGCAATGATGCGAACAAAATCTCACCGCCTTGAAATTGTCCTAAGTCCTTCAAGGACTCTTCCTCCTGAGGTTTGAGACCCGGCATAGAGAGCAGCACACAATTAACACAGGGTACCTGGGGGATGCAAACATTGCACCTTGCACTATTTGGCTGCCTTGTTGCAAAGGCAGCTGCATGGGATGGGACGCAGAGCGGCTCAATGAGAAGTAATTTGGAAAAAGAAGTAATTTGAGCCCTTGATTTCCCAGGCCCTCATCCCTCCCCTGCATTCGGCACACAGGACACTCACCTTTTCCCACTCTCGGTCCTTGTTCAGCACAATCACAACCAGCCGGGGGTGCACCTGGTAGCCCTCCTCAGTGAAGGACAGGTCTTTGCCATCCCATGTCACATTGACCATAAATCTAGAAAGAGGAAGAGAGAAAGACAATGTTTTTAGGGAAGAAGAAGAGATGTGTCAAACCAATGAGTGGATGCCCCCATCAGGGTAACACTGAAAAAGTGTACACAAGTGATGCCATGCCCATCTCCAGCAGCCTCTGTCTGTGGAAGGAGTAGTACCCGTGCCGGCACTGTCCCCTGACCAGGCGCTCTTTTCCATGAGCCTATAGTCATCCTCAGACTCCCCAATCCTGTAGTGACCGACTGTAATTAGCACATGAAAGGAGTCTTTCTGTCCTACCAGATCCATATACCTTGTTCAAAGGACCTTAAAAAAGGATCTGAAAGCATGTTCTATTATGTTTTAATAAGCTTCCTTAAAGGAAACTCAGAAACCACACAATCCACAACTTCAACGACATGATTTCCCCTCCATTCATTATTCATTCCACTAATATTTATTGAATATTTGCTACGTGCCAGGACTCACCTGGTTAGTTGGGGATAAATAAGGAAACAGACATGATCACTCTCCTCATGAAGCTTCTAGTCTAAGGGGAAGTATAGGCATTAATTGATGAATTACAGATCTATGTCAGTGTTACCATAGCAAGGTTGGTGTGCTGGGTGAAAGTGAAACAAGAGTCATCAACGAGACTTCTGTAAGGAAGTGCAGCTGGTCCTGAAGGGTGAGTCAGCATTAACTAGTAAAGATGTAAGCATGTTCCAGGCAAAGGGAACATCATGTGCAAAGGCCCTGTGGTAGTGCGTATGAGGGACTGAATGTAAACCTGTGAGGATGAAGCTGAGAGAGACAGAAACATGCAGGATGTGGGATGCCTGAGATGATGAATAGGGACAAACAATGCAAAGCTTTTCAGGCCATGCTAAGGAGTCCCATCTTGTTTTAAAATAATGAAAGACAATCGAAGTTTTCATTAGGAAAGTGACATGCTCAGACGTTCCTTGTATAACATGACCTAAAGGCTTTATAGAGAATAGATTTGAAGGGGATCAGAGTGCATATTGGGGGTTTGGTTACTGTGTACTCATTAGCCACGTTAGATTGGATGTTGGCTTTGGTCCTGGTGTGGCCCTGAAGAAAGAGAAGGATGAGTAGGAGCAGCAACAAATAGCACCAATTGGAGGTATTTGGTGATGGATGAGATGAGAGGGTGATGGAGATAGGTTATTAAGGACAACGCTTCACTATCTTTCTTATATAATATTCCTGCAGTCAGCTTTTGGCAGAGGTGTTTTCATTGCAGGTGGCATCTGTCTGTCTTACAACACTCCTGTCGCCACCACTCCTCAAAGCCACCTTGCCTGCAGTAAGGCTGACTCAGGTGAGGAGACAAGGCGGTCCCCAGAGGTTCACATTTTCTTGCAGCTTGAGGAAAATGTGATGTTGGCAACAACTTCCACAAAAACACACCACTAAGCAGGCACTCAATAAATAAGTTGGACTGAAGCATTCAAAGACTTCCCAGACAGACACAGCATCTCAAAGTCATAGTATTTTCTTGGTTTGTATTGTTTTGACACTAAAAGTAGACACAGTAGTAAAATATTAAAGAGGAATACTAGACTACAGAAAAATTCCAAAAAGACAGGTTGACCTATCTGGTCTGCCCTCAGCCCTCATGCCGCAGACCTGGCTGTGTTGTGTGTGAGGAGAATGGCAAGATAAAGAAACTGGGCAAAGTCAAAGAACAAGGACTGTGTATCTATTCAATGCACTAGATGCGCCATTTGGGGGATAGATGTGGGGTGTAAGAAGTCAGTAATACTTTCAACAATAAAGACAAATTTTAAATAAATATAAAAGAAAAAAATCATGTTTTTAAAGACAAATTAATGGCATGGAAAAATGCGCAGTATTTAATGTTAATCAAGCAGAAAAGAGGATAAAGATAGGGCTTGTCAGTGCATGGAAATTTTACAGATACTTTTTATTTTCTTTTGCGTATCTTTGTAGTCTCCAAAGTTATGCAAATACTTTCCATTTTTAACAAAAATACTGTTTTTAGCATAAAGCACTGCTATTTTAGAAGCAGCAGCAGAGTAATCACTATTTTAGTTGGTACATTTGAGGCATCTCAGATCATTTTCTAATAAGAACATTTATTGATTCAATAACTCTTTACTGAATATCTATTATGTGTCAGGCCTTATGGTGAGTCCTATAGATACAGAAATAAAAAAAAAAAACACAGTGCCCGTCTGTCCTCTTACCCACGTTCTTATAATTCAGTAACACATATTCATATACAGTGATAGCACTTAGAATGTCACTTGTGTACTGATGGACAGTGTGATAAGTTGTGAAAACATAGAGAATGACCCCTAACTCAACTTAAGGGATTTAGAGAGGGTTCCCGGGGAATTGTGAGGCGTGAAGGGACCTAGGAGAGGCAGGAGAAAAGGATTCTGAGCAGGAGAATAATCTGAATTAAAGAAAACTCAACAAAGGGAGTGACACATGTAAAAGAAAGTAGGGACTAGCTTAGAAAGGCAGTGGGATTTGTCTGGGAGAATCTCTGAAGCCAGATCATAAGGGACCTTGGATGACACCCTGAGGGTTTGGATTTTGTTCAGAAGGCTGTGGGGATTCATGAAAGGTTTTAAGGGGAGGTATGATGCACTCAGATGTGTTGCCAATAGAAACATAAGTAAAAATGCTTCTTTGCGTTTGAAGACAACTTCAACATTTTTGTTTATGGTTAAAAAAAACCCAACACATTCATTATCTCGATAATCAGAGCTGGGTTTTGTTGTTGTCGTCGTTTTATCCTTTGCTGCTTCCTGGCTGTATTTGATGAACTGAATGGATGTGGTCCAGGCAACACATTCAAGGAGTGTTACGCTTCACACTCCTTTATTGAGACTCTTGAGAAGACAATTTGCATGGACTGACTGGGAGTTTGGTCAAGTCCCTCATTACCAGCCAGCTTTCAAAACTAACAGGGGTCTAAATTAAGCTGTCTATTTTCAAGTTAACTATTTTTGGTTTTGTTCACCATGGTTATTTTTGGCTCTATCACATTATCTGGCACACCACTGAGCAGAGCGAATATTTGATGGTAGAGTGTGTTGACAGTTTATCACCAGAAGTGCCATCCATCCATCCATCCATGACCATCAATCCCTCAATACATTCATCCACACATCTAATAGACATTTTGTATACCTACTATTTGCCATACCCATACCAAGAACCATGCTAGGAAAATAGTACAAAAATAAGCAAATATACAAGTGTCCCAAAAACATGTATACACACTTTAACACCTGATTGCTTAATTGATGTTTCTTTCTTTTCAGCCAGACTAATCTTTGAACAAAGGAAATTCATCCTAAAATGCCATAGGAAGTTTGAAACTCAGTTGAAGTACAAACACTGCCTTTATAATTATTCAAAGCTGAAAACTCACTTAATTTTCATTCCTCTTAAGGTTTAACTGATTTGAAATAATGGGTGAAGCCAGACTATGATTTGAACAAAGAAAATTTATCCACTAGACTTTTTTTTTTATGGGGATACATAAAACATAAAGTTTACAATACAAAACTAGAAACAGTTGACAAATTAAGGGCACACAAATACCAAATGCAATTATTCTTGACATTTGTGATTCCATTGCTTTGTATTATCAGCAGTGCCTGGACCAGAATGACCATTGATGTTGACAAAAAAATTATTCATTTCTGTAGATTCTTTTAAATTTTGAAAGTGAACTGTATATTAATAAATACTAACACTGTGTATACATTTTTAGGAACACCCTATATATCTGCAACAAATAACTGCAATAAAGAACAGTAAGTTAGCCCTGGCCAGTGTTGCTCAGTTGGTTGGAGCATCATTTTATGCACCAAAATATGGTGAGCTCAAATCCTGGACAGGCAGGGCACATACCTAGGTTTTCGGTTGGTTGGATCATGTGCAGAAAGCAACTGATTGATGGGTTGATGTCTCTCTCTCTCTCTTCTCTCTCTCTCTTTCTCTCTCTCTCTCTCTCTCTCTCTCTCTCTCTCTCTCACACACACACACACACACTTTCTCTCTCTCCTTCTGTCTAAAATCAATTTTAAGAAGAGCAGTCAGTGTAAAATTAGAGATATGTACTAAGTAGATTGGTAAAGAACATAAGGACAGAGTGGCCAATTCTATTGTGGAGGCCGGGCTGATATCAGGAAACAGAGTGGCAGATGTTTGGGTTGTGTCGGAAGAAGAGCAAGGGCTGGCCAGGTGAACGTCAAGGGGAAGGAAAGGAGATGCACTGCATGGAGAAACTGCAAAGTCAAAGGCAGAGAACCATGAAATGGGACTGAACCCTGTTCATGGAATTTCAGCATAATTATTCAGACAAAGACCACCAGCGTCCTTTCAAAGGCCACAGAACCATGAACAGGATGGAACTCTGTTCATGGAATTTCTACATAAAGGCTCAGAGGAAGACCACTCATGTCCTTTACCTGGGCTAGAGAAAATCTGTTACCAAGCCATTTTGTAGCTGCTCCCAAACTCAGAGTTAGGCCAGCTAATTCACCGAATTTCTTTTTTATTTTAATTGAATCCAATGAACTCCAAGCCAGGTGTTTCTTATTCAACACTTTGAGATAAATAGTGTTCAGGTTGGATCTACTGTCCTCATTAGGGTGAAAATGAAAAAACTTTTCAATCATCAAGAAGTTTGAAAATATTCCATATGCTATCTGTTTGGAAAGGGCAGACCAGAGAACAAATGTTTTCGGTTTGACTGAGACATGTGTCTTCTTGGAGAGAGCCATTCATAGGACTATGTTGTATGAACTACAGGTCAAAGTCATCACTTTAATCACGGGGCCAGCATGTGCTGTTGAATACCCAGGTATCTAGTTGAATTTACTTAAACCCCTTCTTCTTTAACTCCCCATCTCTATTTCCTCCACTCATTCCTTTTTCTCCCATTTGTAGTGCAATTAGATGGAATTAGCAGGGTCATTATTTAGATGCAAACACTGTTGTTCAGATTTTATGGCAACAATTACATGGAAATTCTCATGCTAAAGATTTTTCTGTGTTCCTTTAAAATTAAATATTCTGGATCAATGAGTCCATGTATTCGGTGTTAATATTGTCTTCTTCCTTTTCTTTCTTTTTTATTAAGGATCTACAGTTCCTTGGGAGAAAAATACAACACTCTAACCCAAATTTTTGCTGAAAGGTAATTTCATTATAAAGTTGGCAGGGAGCAAGAACCTATTACCTTCAATTCCCCCATCCAATTTCTAGGAAGGACAATCCATATTTCCTTGGGCTTTCTTCCCATTTAAACTTGTTCCGAAGCAAAATTCTTTACTAGGGAAATATCATTGCACACCCCATTGCTTAGTTCCCATTAACACCTGCTGGGCACTTGTACAAAACAGTAAAATTTTATCACTGGTTTGTTTACTTCTCAAAAATTGACGATAAACATTTAGTGACCAGCTAAAATATGAGAAATTCTGGCTGCTGCTAAGCTTCAAATTACATTTTTAAAATCTCTATCAGGAGCAATAAATACATGAAAGCAAGCTGGGAAAATATAGAATGGGGCCCTCTGACAGTTTGCAGAGAGTCCACTTCTATATTATCATCACTCATTGGTGGTAAAGTGTCAAGTAGTTGTGTTTTATTGTTAGTGATATACCCAACACTAAACCAAAAAGTGTGTAAACCTACAGAGTGGGACAAAAGTAGGTTTACAGTTGTTCATATGGAAAATAACAAAACAATTAATAACTAATAATCTCTCTATATAAAAGCCTAATATACAAAGTGTTCCCTTGGGAGTTTGACCTTGAGACCTGGAGTTCAATCACTTGCTATGGCATGCACTGACCATGAGAGGGCAGTGCAGAATGAAGGGAAGCTCTAGCTGGCAACCGATGGTTGGGGAAGGGAGGTCCCAGCTGCAAGAGACCCTACCTATTCATGAATTTCATGCAGTGGGCCTCTAGTACAAGAATAAACTCTGTGCCTTGTGAACCTACTTTTGCCCACCCAGTATATGACTTACATACAAGTTTCCTTTGGTATCTAGTCTTAGGGCTATGAAGTTAAAGTCCAAGTGAGATAAACATTACTTGCTTGCAATTCATGCCCTATGATGTGGTGTGTGGGGATCAGAAAGAACATTGAGAAACAAGTAGGCCATTTTCCCTGTGTAATTATGACTACCAAAAACTGGGCCAGAATGTCATGTTCTCTCTAGACCTATCTAATTTGGTAGCCACAAGCTACTGAGCACTTGAAACATTGTTAGTCTGAATAGAGATGTGCCATAAGGGCACGATACACACCAGGCTTGGAAGACTTTGTATTAAAAAAAATTGTGTAAAAAAGTTCATGAGTAATTTGATATTGATTTCATGTCAAAATAGTTTAGACATATTGGGTACAATAAAATCTATTACTAAAATTAACTTTTACCTGTTTAAAGTGCTGCCAGAACATTTAAGATGACTCACAGTATCTGTCTATTGGACAGCTGTTGTAGACTGGCTTTGGTGAGTGTGGTTCCTATTAAACCAATAGACCTCATGCATCATGAGGCAGCGACTGCATCTGCCCTGTTTAGTGCTGTAGAGTGTCTGGCCCCTAGCTGGTGCTGAATGAATATACTCAGAGTGGATGAAAGAAGGAACCACTATTTCTACATCATGGATGACAAAACCAGCTCCACCACTGCCAAGATCTGTCATTTTGGACGGTGTATTTAAAATCCTCCTAGCTCCCATTTCCTTCTATGTAAAAGCGGATTAGGTTAAACCATATGAACTAGCCATGACGTTTTCATATAACACATACCTAACTCCCAGGTTTGGAGTGGGATTAGTGAGTGGTGTACATAAAATGCTCAGCACAATGCCTAGTACACAGCTATTGCCTAATAAATAGCAGCTAACATTTAGATAAATTTTCAGTGCATTTTTTACTGTTTTTTTTTTTTTAATCTTGTCATGTTTTCGAACACTCTACCCAAATACAAGCAGATCTTTCTAAAACCACACTTACCGCTGCCACTCAGTACACTTGTGTCCAGGGTCTCTCTGTCCTTTCATCAAAAGCCAACTGCATATGGGCCATATCAGCTCCTTCAACTTTACTTAAAATGTCTCATTCCTCCAGATTTCTATTTTCACTCTTTTGCCTTACAGTGGCAAGTCTCCTTTAACTTCCACAATCTGATTATTTGGAATGTTCTCTAGACATATTTATTATTCGCCATTTCCCTTCAGACTTTAATTCTCTTACTGTTTCATAAATGCCACCATAACCCATTTAGTGTTTCTCAATTTTAGGTTAATTTTCCATCTGCTTTGCCATTTGCCACATTCCCTGGGGCCTTTTCCCAAATCGCACTATCCCTTAAATACCTCTGTGAAGTGCTTTGGGTGTCACCATTTTTCCTTAGTCATTTAATTTATATGAGTGTTTTCTGTTTTGGTGCGTGTGTGTGTGTGTGAGTGTGTGTGTGTGTGTGTGTGTGTGTGTGCGCGCGTGTGTGTTTCAAAATAGTCACTGGTTTCTTAACCTCTTTTAAGTTCTCAAGACACTATCATTTTTTCCCATGGTTTTGCTCTTCCCAGTTTTCTTTTGTAGGTTTGAGATTCTCTCGACTTTGCTGTCTCACTTAGCACCCTTGTATCTGCATTCCCTTATGGGCATGAACCCTCCCCTCTCTTCAGAACAGTCATGGAGCTATCACCCTTCAATTCCCAACTCCTGCACTGTCCCTTCCCCAGAAACTCCCTTGCACATTTCTTTTCAGTAAGTTTCTGAATGAATGCACTTTCCTTTTTGCTCAGGGCTCAGTTTCTTATACTCCTTGATGGTTTCCCATTTCTTCTGAACAATTATTGAAGGCATGACCACAGAGCTGAGTCTTAAATGTCAGGATAGAAATGTAATAACTTGAACACAGACCTGCATTTTTTAGCCCAGTGTCATCCAAAACAGACCAAGGAACTACATCATAAAGAAAAAGAAAGAACTAGGCTTTAAAAAAGAGGGGAGTATTTACTCTTTCAACTCCAACCTTACTGTGGCCAAGTAAAACAAAATAATGATAATTGTCCTGGCTGAATAATACTGAATTAAAAAAAAACAAAAAACAATTAGAACAGGAGATGGTATGATCCATAAGGCAGGGATCCTTGTTTGATCTCTGCGATTCTAAAACACCTAAGAGAATGTGTACCTTGTAAGAAGCTCTGAAAAGTATTTGTTGACTAAATGAATGAGCAGACAGAGGCCTCCAGGAAATTGCTCATCCAATGCTTATTTCCTGCCAGCAACTTCAGACAGGCAATTCTGCAAGATGTAGGCTTTGGAATCCGAGAACCTGGGTTAGACTTCAGCTCTGTGGCTTTCAATCCCAGGTAAGTATAAATTCTCAGAGCACCCGTTTCCTCTTCTGTAAAAGTGAGGTTATATTAGCCACGTCACTGTGTAATTATAGGGATAAATTAGATGGCATTTAATGAGATAAGGTATGTAATGTGGTCAGCAAAGTGTTTGTCACAAACAAATGATGGTAGCAGTTGCCATGGTTTTACGTAATTATCTTTTCTCCTCCTAACATCTGAGATTAAAGGCTTTCTTTTAGATGTTGGAGATATAACAGAACTGAAGTCTAACTCAGGCTCTCCGATTCCAAAGCCAACATCTTGCAGAATTGCTGATTCCAGTTCCCCGAGGGAGACAATGAGCCCCGAGGCCCCTGCCCCAAGGAAAGAGGAGGGGCTAATCTGATAGCTCAGAGCCCTCAGTACCCCTAGACCAGGCTATGGCGCAAGGGTGGTGATTCGGTGCCAGCCTGCCCTGCACCTCTCCTGGTTTCTTGTCTTTGGTGATCACACCTCAGACAAAGGTGACTCCACATGCTGTCTTTGTAAAACAACTTCTAAGTCCAAAATTTATAGTAAGTTAGGACAAAGCTTACTCTGTAAATATGACCCTTCCCTCTGCCATACCCTCCCCCAGCAGATAGCACACCTGAACCATGTGGCCGAAGGTGTACACGGGGAGCAGGACATATAGAGTAGGGTCTAAGATGCATGTCCTAACTCTACCTCATCAGGAGTTATCGGAAGCCTGAGTGTCCATGACTAAAGTGGTTCTTAGAATCTCACTCCCCTCTTGTTCCTTATGTGTATGGTTCTTTCAGGAACCTGGTTGGGGATCTGGACAATCTTGAGGTTCTGGATAGTATTTTGTAGCACTGTCAAAATAGCTCTAAATATATCACCATTAACCTCCAATGCCTGCCTCATCTAATCATTTGGAACTGAGATCAATGGAACTATCCTTGTAATGAGCATCTATTCCAAGAGAGCCAAAAAGATTAGGTAATTTGAAAAGCAGTTTCTGTGAGCTCACCTGCATCTATGCTTCCAAATTATGTGGGATCGCAAACAGGCAGTTGTGCATAAATGTTGCCTCCCTACCCTCCCTCCCCCTCCCCGCGCAATAGTTTATAAAATGAGATGATATGGGTTAATTCAAGGTGTGATTTTATCCAAGAATTTCTGGACACCCCATCCTGGAATATAGGCCCCATGAGAACAGGACAATTGTCTATTTTCTTCTTGGCTATATCAACATTCCAGAACCTGGAACAGTGCCTGGTGAAGAGATGTTCAATGCACATTCACTGAAGGGATAAAAAGTCTCCATCCTTTGTCATGTGCTCTTGCCCTCTGCCAATGAATCCTACTTTATCTCTCCACCCAGTGGGTGTCAGACTGTGCTCCATGGATCACTGGGGATCTGATGAGGTAACTCTAAGACAGAGGAGATGTTGGGGTGAAGGCACTAGACTTCTAGGATTTCCAGCTCTGCTTGAATCTTTTATATATTGGACTTCCTTTAAGTTATTATTTGGGAAAAATCTACTGCTTATATCAGTTATTTAAACAAATAAGTCATAAAACAATTAAGAAACATGACCTCCATGTTGATGCACAGGAGGGATGGATGCTGGTCTTCAAATAAGGAGACCTAGGCTCTTGTCTCATCTCCCTGAATAGGTGACTAATAACTTCTTAAAGGACTGAAATGTATTTGGCACCTAATACGTGCTGAGTGTTGTACCAGATATTTCCCATCTGTTCATGAACTTTCACCCTAAGAATTAAGTGTGGACTTTCCAATTTACAGAGAAAGAACAAAGGCCCAGAGGATTTTTAGGTTGGTACCAAAGGCTACAGAGAGTGTCAGACACTTGTCTGTGCATCAATATCCTCGCTCTCTCCTCTTCTGCCTTAGGAATAGAAACCCCATATTTAGCTAGCACATAGCCTTTTATCATAAACTTTACATTTCCCAGCCTTCCTTGGAGCTAGGCATGACCATGTGTCTATGTGCTGTCCAATAGGAGAGATAAGATATGATATGTGTAACTTATAGGGAGTACCTCATGGGGAGGGAACGGACCCTTCTCTTCTCCTTCCTCCTTCCTGCTGGTTGTGAGGCACCAACGTGACAGCCATCTCGGTCACCATTAGGTAGAGCCACTGACTGAGGGTGGCAGAGTCACAGGCAGAAGCAGCCTGGGTCCCTGATACCATGGAGTACCACACAAGCGCTGGGCCACCTCTGAACTCCTTTTGCAGAAAAGAGAACTCCATGCCTATCTTATTTAAGCCACTTTTATGTTTGGGGTTTTGTGTCACTTAAAAACAACTTTAATCCTCGCTGGATTAAGAGGTCGATTGAACCAAAATGGATTCCAAAGGCTTTGAATTAAGCTGTGCCAGTTATTTAGCTTTTCTGAAAACTATGGGCATGGCACTACATATACTTTGTTTCCTTCCAGCTCTGCAATATTTGATCCTGTCTCTTGTTCTCCCTCCCAATATATAACCCTATATTTGGTCCTATCCCCATCTCCTGCTACATGCTGTTCCTCTCACCTACACTGCCTTCCCTCCTCATTATGTTCAATCTAAACCCAATATTTTTTCCTTGGCAAGTCTAATTTCAAGCTCCATTTCTGCCACATGGCGTTTCCTGATAATCTTACCTTTTAATCCATACCTCATATTACAGCCCTTAGCAATAGGCCATCCCCTACTGTTCTTCTAAGGATTTCCCATCCACACATTTGGTCTCACCAGAAGCAAAGATCAGATCTTGGCTTTAGTCGTTCATGTTTCTCTAACACCATGCTGTCGGGCACAGCATGCTCACATTTATTGACTCAATTCGAAGCCCAGCTCATTAATCTTCACCTCAGGACTACGTTTTGCCCACTTAACACCAAACACTGGGCTGAGTGGGGATGATAAGCCGGGCCACGTGTCTTTGTGTGCATTATGTTCTGTAGATATAGTTCCTTCCCATCCTCTTCATCAGAGGTGGGGAATGGAAGGCCCCAGAAGTCATTTGGTCTGGCCCTGTCAAGGCATTAGGAGTGAGTTAAATGTTTGACCAAATAAAGCAGGCTAAGTTTTAAGTTGATAATTTTGTATGGCCCGCAAATGATGTTGTAACTATCCAAATGGCCCTTGCAGGAAAAAGGTTCCCCACCCCTGCTCTACGTCATGTTTTTTGGCCACCACTCATGATCATTTCAAAGCCTGCCCACCAAGTCTTACCCAATTCCCTCAAATCAGATATGTTCTCTCCCAATTCTCAGCCTCTACACCATATGCAGAATGCTCTTTTCTTAGTGTATACCTTCATTGTTCATGTATAGTCCCAAGCACCTTTTTTTTTTTTTAAGACTTTTGTGGTGGTTAATTTGATGTGATTGGACTAAGGGATGCTGGGATAGCTTGTATATGTTATTTCTGGGTGTGTCATGAAAGTATCTGAAGAAATGGAGTAATGGAAAACTAACCAGTTTTCTGATGGACTAGGTAACCACTGGTTAGTTTTCCATTACTCCATTTCTACCTTAAGGATAAGCACCAAGTTGAGTTCTCAGGAGGAATAGAGAACTTTCATGCTTTCCCAGACAGAGAAAGTAACATCCATGAGTGAAATGGGCCAGGTGCAAGATTATAGACAGTGGGAAAAATACCAGCTAGTGGCATTTAAAAACACTACTTTAAATGAAATAAAATAAATCACTCCTCACTTCTTTGAAATCTGATCTCTATTCAAACTTAAGAATATCTGTGTTTCTTCCTCTAACAAAAACACAAGCTTTCTTCTATGATTACATCCTTGTAGGGTGGCTTATTGACATACAAAAAGCTCTCTTCTTTGGAAAAGCCCCTCCCCACTAAATATATCTGGGCATCTATGCTTCCCAACATCCCCATAAAAAACAGATCTAGTGGGGGAGGGGTGCACCTGTTCCAAGCTGTATCCATCAGATTCTCTCTCCTGAAATTTTGAAACTTGATAGGTGAGACAGAGACCACAAGTTTTGGGATCTGGACTAAGTGAGAGTAACTTTACCCTATCAATGAATGTTGCCTCGTCTTCTGACCTTTCCAAACCTTGGCTGCTCAACTTCTCCTTTGGTTTTTAACAATACTCTGATAGTCCCAATATATTTTCTATCGTTCCCTCTTCACTACCTCCTTTTGTTTAACTTAAGCTAATCAGAGGTCATTTATGTCACTTTCTGCCAAAATAACTGAAGTAATATTCACTTTGTTCCTACCTGGACTACTATATCTTATCTAGTCTCCAGATTCCTTATATATTATCCCTCAGATTAATAAACCCACCTGCCAGGTAAAGGATATTAAACCTTTAGTACTGATTATGTACAATTCTGTTCCAAAGCCTAAAATGACTCCCTATTGTCCAGAGATAAAAATTCATGCTCCTACTTTGTCAAATATTAATTGAGCATAGTGTTTTGGGTTGATATCTGGTTCTCTATTCTATTCTATTGATCTATATGTCTGTTCTTGTGGCAGTACTGGATATTTTGAGAACAATGGCTTTGTAATACAGCGTGAGATCTAGTATTGAGATCCCACCTACTTTGTTCTTCTTTCTCATGATTATTGCAGCTATTCAAGGTCTCTTTTTATTTCAGATAAATTTTTGGAGAGTTCGTTCTAGGTCTGTGCAATATGCTCTTGGTATTTTAATGGGGAGTGCATTGAATCTCTAGATTGCTTTGGCTAGTATAGATATTTTAATGATGTTGATTCTACCAATCCATGAACTGATCCCTTGAGGATGCTCTTCTATCTATTTATGTCTTCCTCTATCTCTTTTTTCAAAGTCCTATAGTTTTTTGAGTAGAGGTCTTTTACCTCCTTAGTTAAGTTTATTCCTAGGTATTTTAATTTTTTTTGGTGCGATGGTAAGTGGGATTTTTTTTTATTCTAAGTGAAATAAGTCAGTCAGAGAAAGATAAATATCACATGATCTCACTCAATGGCAGATTATAATGAACAACATAAACTGGTGAACAAAAATAGATTCAGAGACAGAGAAGCATCGATTAGATGCTCCAACCTCAGAGGGAAGGCAGGGGAAGGTGGGGGTAAGAGGGAGAGATCAACCAAAAGACTTGTATGCATGCATATAAGCATAACCAATGGACAGAGACAGCAGGGGGGTGAGAGCATGTACAGGAATGGGGTGATGGGAAATGGGGGATATGGACACATATGTAGTACCTTAATCAATAAAAAGTTAATTAAAAAATCCATGTTCCTTAGCCAATTTTAACTTCCAACCTTACTTCCTACAGCTGTTCTTTATGTATTCTGCTTTGGAGCAAACCCAAGCATTTCATGGTCTCCTGCTAAAGCCTTATGATATCCCACTTCCTAGCTTTTGCTCCTACAATTTTTTTCCACTGGGAAAGCAGTAATCGTTGTTATTTCTGGATGCTTCCATTTCCTCCCTTTCCTGGCCAATAAGAGTGCCTCTGGCCACAGTGATTTCTTGGGGGTGGGCACATAACTCAGGCTCATCCAATCAGATTTCTTCTCTGAGAACATTCTCTCAGAGAACTGTTTCTCTTGATTTAAGGAGATACAGTAACAAAAGTCAGTGAATTCAGACGTGTTTTAGATGACACTTTTTCTTATCTCATGGTGTGAGGTGGGGACAATGATCCATAATGGAGAGGAACATAGGAGGGAGAGAGAGGGAGCAGGGGAAGATAATTGAAGATATCATTTGAGGCTGGATCTAGACATGCCAGATAACAGGTACACCCCCAACCTTTCCAGCTGAATAGATGAATAAATTATTTTGTTTTTGCTTAAGTTAATGAGAAATGGTTTTCTATTGCTTAAAATCACAAATATATTAATTTATGTAAAATACTTTTCTCCCCTAAATAGTCACACATTCAGACCTTCCAAAACTAAGCCCAGAGTTCACGTCTTCCAAAGACCTCACTCCCTCCTCAGAAGCCCATCACTTCTTCTGCATCTCCCATTCCACCTTGTTATTGTAGAGTCTCTTCCCCCACCCCCTCACACACACACACACACACACACACACACACACACACACACACAATTTCCTTTGCTAGAGGGTAAATTCTGGGGGAACAGGGACCATGTCTGAGTTATCGCCACATGGCCTACACCCCAAGCACAGCATCCAGCATATGGCAGGTGATCAGTGACCATTTGCTAAATGCACAGGAGCAGGTTTTCATCTGGCCAGAGCTGGAGTCCTCGGCAGCGAGGACACTGCCCTGGTGTGCTGGCCGGCACCTCAGAACCATCAGGACAGAGTAAATATGTCCTGGCCAAAGCAGCAGTCTGGACGTGGCCGTCTCACAGTGACACCTAGCATCCTATGTACATCCAGCAGCAACAATGTTTCACGTCCTGCCACAGGTTTCTGGGGTGGAAATGGGTCCCCAAAGACTCAGCTTTGCAGCCCCAGTCCCTGTGCTGAGAGTCATATAGTTGCCTGTAATTGCTAGGCCACTTTCTTGGTGAGAAAGAAAATGCTGTGTTTACCTCCTAACAAGAAAAGAAAAACCGAGAAATCAAAGAAGGTTTGGGGTGTTTTTGTTTTGTTTTGTTTTGTGTTTTTTTGTGTGTGTTTTTGTTATTGTTGTTTTTTTATTTTGTGTGTGTGTGTATGTGTTTTGTATAAATGATAGAAAGAATATAGGTTTTGATTTTCTTTTTTTTTCTTTTTTTCTTTTTTATTTTTAAAATATATTTTATTGATTTTTTACTGAGAGGAAGGGAGAGAGATAGAGAGCTAGAAACGTCATCGATGAGAGAGAAACATCGACCAGTTGCCTCTTGCACACCCCCTACCGGGGATGTGCCCGCAACCAAGGTACATGCCCTTGACCGGAATTGAACCCAGGACCTTTCAGTACACAGACCGACGCTCTACCACTGAACCAAACCAGCTTTGGCAGGTTTTGATTTTCTTTAGCTCCTCTTCCTACTTGTTTTCCAAATAGCTTTAAAGAGTTCATTTTAGACCTGGCCAGTGTGGCTGCGTTGGTTGGAGTGTCATCCCGTGCCCGGATAGGTGGTGGGTTTGATCCCCAGTCAGGACACACGTGGGAGGCAACCAATGGATGTCTCTCTCTCTCTCTCATTGATGTTTCTCTCTCTCCCTTCCTCTCTGAAATCAATTTAAAAAATAGTTATTTTTACAATGACAGGGAAATAATTGTAAGAAAAGTAAGAAGGGAAAGAGAAAACAAAAGAGTAGAAAGAAAAAAAGAAGGAAGCAACAGAAAAAGCCTGGGGAAGGCAGAGACAAATAGACTGGAGAATGATGTGTGGAAAGGGGAGGGTTGGTGTCTTCTCTCACTTACATAACAAAACAAAATGGAGTTTGAAGCTGAGCAGGGCCCTTCAGGAAAGCTGGGGAGGGCGATGTGGGAGGCGATCCTTGCCAGTGGGATGGGAGCGAGAGTGACAAGATGGAGCGAGTCCAGCGCTGGTCAGCAGCAAGCAGGAAGGGGAGCAGCGAGAGCAGAGCCCATGCTGTGGTCTGGCTCCACGCCCTCCATGGCGACATTGGGAAAGTAGGTCAGTTGCAGAACTGGCGGGGAGATGAATGGTCAGCCAGGGACAAGCGATGGGAAGTGAGGCTGCGAGTGAGAGGCTGACCTGACACAGGACCTGGGAAATGCGGCACTTCCCAGTGCTACAGGAAGAATGGAAGCCAGTTCCAGCCAGCCCCACCCAATAGCCCTTTACCCAAGGAGGAAATGTGATAAGTCTGATACCTGACATGGCAGCCCATCTTTGCAAAGCTCAATAGGATAGCCGCCCATCACCTGTGGCTACTGAGCCATTGAAATGTGGAGAGTGGGACTGAGGAACTGAATTTTCAATTCCATTTTATTTTAAACTACGTAGAACTCCCATGCATGAATTCATGCACCAATGGGGTCCCTCAGCCTGGTCTGCAGGATAGGGCTGAAACCGGCTTTCCAACATCTCCGAGGGTTCCCAGATTGGGAGAGGGCACAGGCCAGGCCGAAGGACTCCACCAGTGCACAATCAGGGCTGGGAAGGGACATGGAATGTTAGCCAGCTGGGGACAGAACACAGGAGGACTCCAGGGCATGTCCAACCCATCTTGCTCAGTCCCAATTGGCCAGACACCAGCAGCAAGCTAACCTACCAGTCAGAGCATCTGCCCCTTGGTGGTCAGTGCACATCATAGAAAGCAGTTGAGTGGCCTTAGCATATCATTAGCATATTACGCTTTGATTGGTTGAACGGGTGACCAGACACTTAGCATATTAGGCTTTTATTATACAGGACATTTTAAATTGAAATAGCCATCTATGGCTAGTGGCTGCCATATTGGATAACTTATAGCCAGGAACTGTGTGCATCATATTAAAAAAGGAATTGAGCCCTAGTTGGTCTGGCTCAGTGGATAGAGCATTGGACTGTGGACTGAAGGGTCCCAGGTTTGATTCCAGTCAAGGCACATGCCCAGATTTCAAGCTTGACCCCCAGTGTAGGGTGTGCAGGAGGCAGCCGATTAATGATTCTCTCTTATCATTGATGTTTCTATCTCTCTCTCTGTCTCCCTTCCTATATGAAATCAATAAAAATATATTTTTTAAAAAAGAATTGATGGCCAATAGGAACTAAAAGGCTGCTTTCCCTGATGTAATCAGCATACTTCAGGTGGTGCACAGATAGATGCACTGGGATGGTGCACGGGTTGACTTTATCTTTAGAATTAAATTTGTTCATTTTAATATATATTTGAAAAATGAAGCTAGCACAATCAAACCCATTATTTCATAGATATCACTGCTAGAAAGAAACTATGGTGGAATTTTATATCTCTAAAAAGGTAAATCAATAAATAAAAAGTACTATGTGACAAATGTTATACAGGGTTTACAGATACAACAGAAAGCAATGAACATATTTCACATAAATGGAATCACATAATATATGGGGGTTTGTGCCTGGCTTCTTTCACTTAGCATAATGTTTTCAGGGTTCATCTATGTTGGGCATGTGTCAATATTTTATTTCTTTATGTCTGAATAATATTCCATTGAATGGATGGACCATACAAATGTATCCACATATCTGATGATGGACTGTTGTGTTATTTATACCTTTTAGTTATTGTAAGTGGTACTGATATACATCCCTATATATGTTTTTGGTTGCGTGCCTGTTTTTCATTTTGGGGGTATGTAATTGTTTAGGGTGATGGAAAAGTCATGGAACTAGAGAGTGGTCATGATTATTCATTGTGAATATACTTACTGCCACCAAGTTGTACAATTTTAAATGGTTAAATGCCAAATTTTATGTTATATGTATTTAACACAATAAAACTTTTTTTTTTTAAAGTAATGGGGAAAGTAAGTAGATGGCTGAATAGAAACCGAGTTGGTTCAAATTATATAAAAAGTAGCTTAAACGAAGAGATTAGATTTTTCAGGGATCCCAGAGTATCGTTTTATCCAAAAATCATTTCTACAACATCTCCGACAGAAAGGTGAGCCTAACACCATAAACACAAGAAAGAAAAGCAAAATTAACAAGTGAGACTACATTAAACATGCATGGCAATATACATAGTTTAACAACATAAAGCAACAACCAATAGAATGGGAGAAAAATGGTTGAAAACCATGTATCAGATAAAGGGCTAATGTCCAAAATATATAAGAAACTTACAATTCCTATGGGCAAAGGATTTAAATTGACCTTTTGCCAAAGAAGACATACAAATGGCCAACAGGTACATGAACAAGTGCTCAACATCACCATTCATCAGGGGAAAGCAAATCAAAACAATAATGAGCTATTACCTCACACCTGTCAGGATGGCTATTATAAAAAGAAGAGATAACAAGTGTTGGCAAGGATGTGGAGAAAAGGGAACCCAGGTGCACTGTTGGTGGGAATGTAGAGTGGTGCAGCCATTCACTATGGGGTAAGCATCCAAAGGAAATGAACAAAGGAGCTAGAAGAGATATCTGCACTCCCATGAGGTAGCATCATTCACAAAGATCAAAACGTGAAAACAACCTAAGTGTCCTTCCACAGATGAATGAATAAAGAAAATGGTAAATTCACATATTTTTCAGCTCAGGAAAGAAGAAAAGCCTTTTATTTGGAATAACATGGATGGACCTTGAGGGTATCATGCTAAGTGAAATAAGTAAGACAGAGCAAGACAAATATTGTATGACCTCACTTATATGTGGAATCTAAATACAAAAACAAATAATAATAGAAACAAACAAAAAAAAAACAAGCTCACAGATACAGAGAACAGATTGGTTGTTCCCTGAGGGGGTGGACATTGAGTGAAATGGGTGAATGTGGTCAAAAGGTACAAATTTGTAGTTATAAAATAAATAAGTTATAGGGTGTAAAGTACAGTATGGTAACTACAGTTTATAATACTCTGATGTAGATGGGAAACTTGCTAAAAGAGTAAATCCTAAAAAATTTTCATCACATGAAAAAAAATGTGTCTAGATGCTAACTAGTATTGCGGTGATCATTTCACAGAATATACAAATATCGAGTCATTATGTTGTAGAGGTACAACATAATAATAGCATTATTATATCTCAATAAAAACGTTCTCATCTCATAGGGCTGCTGTGAATATTAAAAGAGCAATGCTCACAAAGCACTTTGTGAAGAGCCTGGGACAGAGGAACTGAAAAGTAATCATTACTTATCATTTATTAATGGGCACAATTAAAGGATGAGGAATCTGGGCTAAGGAACAAATGTTGTGGAATTCTGTACCTTAAAGGGCATTAACAGCTGTGCTGTTCAGCAGATGTGGATGGTAAGATCCTAAGGCAGAGAAACCAATAGACCTGAATGGTCTCCACATAGAGGGTGTTAAGGTTATTCATCTAAATTGACAGAACTACCTCCTGCCACATTTGACCCTCACCACACACTGCAGAACCCATTCCTGACAGACAGCTGCCCATCTGATGGGAGTTGTCCAGTGGTAGCTCCCCCACTTAGAGAGCTCTAAGTGCTTAGGAAAGACTCCTTCTACTGAGTCCAAATTATTTCCTAGGAACGGCCATCCCACTGGCTCTCGTTCTCCATTGCAACAAAGGAGATTAATTCTACTCCTATTTCCAGATGGCAAACCTTTAAACTCTGAAGATGACCCTTATGTCACTCCTGACATATATTAGACACTGGCAGATTGTTCTCTCTTCTCTGCAATCAAAACCCAGAATTTTCAGAATGTTTTCAGAATAAAATCCCATCCCACAGACCTTTGTAAAGATTTATAGGCATTCGTTACAATGAGTTACACAATCTTGTATTTCTTGTCAAAGAAGTAATTGAAATGTTTCTTACATCTCCCTTCTATATATGAATGATTAATAATAATACTAAGTTGGGGGTCCAATATATATTAAGCATAGTGCTGGGTGTGTAACATAAGTCATTCCATTTCATACCTCATCGGCTCTGCACTTAAGCTGCTAACACAATCAATTTCAAGAGAGTTCACATGTTTCAGAAATTGGATCTGTGTCCTGGAATGAAGCCTATTCTACACTTCATTTGCACTTCACTCATAAAAACGCCCCTTGGTAGGAGCTATTTGATGTACATGGTCCCTTTTCTTAGCTTTTGCCTTTAACTAGGAGGTCACATTTTGCATTCTCCAACTCAGTCCTCAAAGGCTTTCAAGCTGCTTAAAATGTAGAAGGCAGGTCCTATTGCGTGGGCTTGAAGTTTGGGAAAACATTTTTCCCCACCTCTTCTTTGGGAAGAATATTGTACTTCATCCACAGGAGTTCTTTGTACTTGTTGCTGACTTTCAAAAGAAAAAAGAAAGGAGGGGGGGAAATTACAAAACTCCATTATGTGAAGGCACTGGAATCAAGTGTGAGAAAACAATGTAGAACAGAGGCTCCTGAGAATCCAGGCTTTAACAAGAAATAGAAAAACCATTCTTGCTCAAGAGATGACACACTTCCAATATTAATATAAAATCAGAGACGAATTTCTTCTGGTTGAAGCAGAGCCAGGAATCACAAGTGCCAAATCATCGTTTTAACAAATGGTAAGTCTTAGTATTTCTCCGCTGGACAGAAACACCGTGAGAGACAATGAAACTTTACAGAATTCCCAGTTTCCAGTATGCTGGCAGCCAAACCCAGCAGATGTACCACCAACAAAGGCAGACCAAAAACCTGCCTAGCAGGGCCACTGCTTGGCAAATGGGCGGCCTGCCACCACGCTGGTTTCTATTTCAGACAACAAAATTGCTCAACACTGTCTAATAGAGCTAACGCAACCAGCTGTATGGCTGACAAGTCTGCACCTGCTTACAGTATCATATCTGGCTCTAAACAACACAGCCTACGTGGGTCCCTCTCACCACACTAAAGCGCAGGAGAAAATGTCCCGATACACAATGTCTGGAACCAGTTTCCAGTGCCCATGATCTGCTGGGGTAGAAGCTGAGCTGATCGCAGATGTATAAATGGCCGCAGAGTGGAAGGAGCTGGAGCCTAAGGGCCTTTCATACCCAGAGCTGAAAGAAACGTCAATGACATGAACTTGCCCTTAAGACCATGTCAGCTCCACCATCCGGATCAGCAGCAGCAGTCAAACCAGCCCCGGAGATGTAAAGCCTCAATTGGAAACTGAAGCATGGAGTTACAAAGGCAGCTAAGGGGCACACACCACCAACAGCGACATTTCCCACATGCAAGGCCATGAATATGTTTCCATTTATTTGCATCCTATTGACTATGCAGATCGGAATAGGGCACGCAGAAGAAGCCGAGGCTGACAGCAATATATAAGTTGGAGAAACAGGACTCAACTGGTTAAGAAACACATAAAAAATGGAAGGTCTGGAACTGAATCTATTTAAATAACAGCAACCCCCTTCCTTAGGTAGAATAGCAACTATCCAAACATTTTGATTAAAGTAGAAAATAACTATTTTTTTTTCTCTATGATGGCAGCTTTGCAGTCTGATTATTTATCAAGGCAATTGCTCCATTTTTCTTTTATCGCTTATGTTCATCCTGCTCATCAAACTTCTAGCAAGACAAGAGATTTACAACTAGGAATATGCTCGATGCAACGCGATTCCTATTAATATCAGAAGTATGTCATCAATAGAGACAGTTTCGGTGGTGATGACAAGTGGGTTTGGAATTCAACTGTTAGGGTTTGTGAACTACCCTACCAACTTGCTAGTCATGGAAACTGGGCAAGTTGTTACTTCACTTCTTCCAACCTCAACTTCCACTTCTGTTAAATGAAGATAATAACAGCACCTACTTCGGGGCATTGTTGTGAGGAATAACCTAGTTAATAAATAAAAATAATTTGGCACAATGTGCCAGGCACACGCGATCAACCCTACTTGTTGTAGAAGTGGTAATACCATCAGTTGTTATTATCAGCATCTTTGCTCCCTGAGGTTGTTGAGAGAGTTGGGACATCACACTTCCAAGCCTTTGCAACCTTTATCTTCTAGGTTTGGAAGTGTTACAACTAGGTCAATGTCTTTGTGTGACCTTGATTATATCTCATCACCTCTAGGAACATTATAATCTTTAGCTGTTAAATGAAAATAATCTCATATGACTCAAAATTGTTCCAAGGATGAAAGGATATTTTGTATTTGAATCTAAAACATGCTACATAACATTATTATAATAATTATTAATTATGGCGATGTAGAAGGGGAACCAGGCAAAATAATGGTCCTGTTAGCCACAGATCCTCTCACACAGCCCAAAGCTTCATGACATGAGGTCTTGTGAAAAGTAAAAATAGCAAGTTATATTAAAGTGCCACCCAACTTCTCAAGGGAACCAAGAGGTTGGGAATGGGAGATTTTTCATACACCCTGACTTTGCAGACATTAATAGAGTGAAATCTTCTCATTCTTCTCTTACTTTCAAGTCCTCCTGGGGATATGATGGAACCATTCAGGACTACACAGCACAGCTTTAAAAACCACCGCAATACCAGGACAATTGCAATGTATTCTCCACTCTGTGGGTTAACAGAGACGCCTAGTGTTCCTGTAGGGAGCTGGCTCTGACCAGGGGTTGGCTCAACTCAGAATTATCCACCCCCAGCTCTTCTCCGACCACACTCCCATTTTCATCCTTTCAAGGTCTCCTCCCTCAACCACCAGATCTCAAATGAAAACTCTTCAAGCATCTCCTCCAGCTTTACCAGGACAGGAATGGAGTTGATCACAGAATATCTGAAAGGAACTATCCTCTGGAGGATTAAGTAATTGATGTGAGGCAGTGACTAACATCCTTTGACAGCCGCTACTCCATGGTTTTTCTTGCACTTCACACACTCAACCGTATCCCTTTCTTATAAACACCAAAGTCTTTCCTATCTCCAGGTCTTTGCACACTCTCTTCCCTTTGCCTGGAATGACTCTCTCTGGCTCTTTTCATGTCTGGTTCTTCATCCTTCGCTTTAAGATGGGATGTTACCTCCATAGAAATACGTTCTCTCTTCACCCTATACAGAGAAGTGCTCCTCCCATTCTTGAAGTTTTCCATCTCTTTCCTTCTTAGCAGCCCCAAAATTGTGTGATTATTTTATTTATTTGATTCCCTCCTCATTTTTTGTCCCTATTAGACTATTACCATACTCATGTTTTGACAGTATACACTAGACAAATTCTTCAAATTAAAAAAAAATTCTTCAAATGAATGAACAAATGCAACTATGACACTTACCCACTAATGCTATGACCTCGAAAAGGTTACTCAACTTTCCAAAGCCTCAGTTTTCTCATTTGTAAAACGCGGGTATTGCCTACATTACAGGTACTTAGAGCACTGGACATGGAAGACCCTATGCCTCTATTGCATCAATTTTAAGACACCCCCCCACTTTTTTTTTTTTCATTTTAAGCTTTGTGAAATAAAGATCCTTTATCATTGCTGGAGATATGGTAACATTTCATTCTTATGTAGGACCCAAGTGATTTTACATTTTAAAAAAAATTGCCCCTGGAAAGACATGGTTATATGGTTCCATGTAGTTATTTATTTAAGGAGCAAGTTAACATCAATGCTAATGCTTTCTGCTCCACAATGTCACCACCGCCTCCCTCTCATTTCCTCTCTAAGGACTCCTCTCCTCCCCAGTGTCTTAGATAGCAAGACTACATTCCTACATTTTTTAAAGTCTGTTTTCCCTTCAGAAAGCCCCAGGGAGCTAGGATAATGAAACACAATTAGCTATGCAGAGCAATCCTGCCATCGAGGTGACATTTTCTGTCCCAATTTCCTTGGTCATTCTGAGAATTATATTATTATAAAAGCACTAACATTCATAGGTCACTTTGCATGTGCTAGGCATTGAGCTAATTGCTTTGCATGCCTATTTAATTCTCATAAACTCCTCACTAAGAATGGGGACCAGTATTATCTCCATTTTACAGATGAGAAAAATGAGGTCCAGATGTATTTAATTACCTGCTCCCACCACTTATAAGTGGCAGAAAAAGCTAGAATCTGATTCCAAAAACCTGTGGATTTATAGGCTAGAATAACCCAAAGGCTACAAACATATACAGAGCACAAGTTACATCCATCAAGGCATTTTCTGTCTGGAATTAAAGGGCCATAGTTGTTTTGTATAAAAGAATCTTTCTAAAACTTTTATTTATAATATTCCCTTGTTGGTCAATTTTGGCTTTACTAAAGGCAACCATGTTCATTTAAAGAGTATGATACATCAACTAATTAGCACAATACTATAGATTAGCTGCCAAATATGCATATCCATCCAAGTTCTTTTGGTTGCCATTATCAGAAATCAACTTGAACAAATTTACACCATGAAAGGAGTTTAGTAGTTAACATCTGAAAAGATCAATAATAGGGTGGACTTCGGGTGAAGTTTGGTCATGGCTCTGGCTGGTTCTCCATACCATAATTCCCTTAGTTCTTTCCTACGTGTGAGTCATGTTTATCCTCAGTCTAATTTCTTCTATTGTAGAAATATGGCAGCAGAAATTCTGGGCCTCACATCTGCATACTTGCCATATATCAATTAGTCCTGAACTTCTCTCTATTAGATCAACTTCAACAGGAAATGAAATGGCTCAAGGGAAAGAAAAAGCAATAAGACTCCAGATACAGCCTGGGCAAGCTCAGGGGTCTTTGTAGTAGTCTACCTCACTCACCTGCTAAAACTCTCCAACAGTTTCCCATAGCACTAGAAACAGAACCCAAAACCTCCACCCTGATCTAGAACACTACAGAATGTGGTCTCCTCTCCAAACATGTGTTCCTCTTGTCCATTCTGCTTCTACCATTCTAACCATCTTGCTATTCCTTAATCTGTCCAAACAATTTCCCAACTGCAGTCTTTTGCAATTGCTGCTCCCCGACCCAGAATATTCTCTCCCCAGATCTTCACATCACTTTCTTATTCACTTCTGTCAAAACTTCACCTTTTCAACCATTTCATCTAAAATAACTACCTGTCAATACCAACTTGACATTATATGTTTATTCATTGATTTTTGGTCTCTCCACCAGAACAGGAGCTTTAGGTGGGAGTTTTTGTCTGTTTTGCTTAGCATGTGTGTGTCTCCTACCTGTAGTAGGAATGTTACTACCGATTATAGGTATAAGACACATACTAATAAGTGTTAAATACATGAAGGGGTAAATGAATGAAAATGCATGTGTGAATGAACAGACACATGAATGAGGCAATCAGTAGACGAACATGGGTAACAGATGCCAGGGGACTGTTTTTATTGTTTGTTTTTTGTCTTCACCTAGTCAGTTGAAGAAAGCACTTTCTCTGTGTTCAGGGTTTACAGCCTATTTAAGAAACACTCTGTTTCGGGAGCAGAAGATTTATGAAACGTGACATCTGTAAATAGTTCAGAGGCACGAAGGTTTCCACCCCCACCTTCTATGCTGAGGGGTAGATGTTTTCCAAAGGTTTGGCCTCCCTGCATATGTGAACGTGACACTTCAAAAATCAAAGCAGACAACCCCATTTTGACCTGGTTTGTACCCAGTAGCAAAATTAAAATTGGCTTCCCTCTTCCCTTCTACCTTTTATTTCCTCCCTTCTGCCTCGTCAGAATTACTGAGACACCCCTGCTGACATTTTTGCTTAATTTTTTTTGGCCTCAAATTCATATTCATTAGCCTTCATCAGGGATGCACAGAGTCTGAAGGGACTCATTCTAGAAAAATTTAAAGGAGGTTGATGACTATGCAATTGAGCTTTTGACTATTATCATGACAATTCTCCCAAAAAGGACCAGCTTCTCCCTCTGTTCTTCCCTTGCTTTATTCTTGGTGGTGCCAAACATCAATCTCCATGATACTGACAATAACAATAATTGATATTGATGCTGAGAATAGTAACATTTTCAGAAAGGTTTTGTGGTTTAGAAAATGAATTCCCATTCATTTTTGTGATAAATTAACTCACAAGACAAACAAATGATTCCTGCCCACAGTGAGAGGACCTGTGTATGTGCTTTATGCTGGCACTGGAGTCTTCCTAGAGCCTCATGAAAATATACCTGGATCCCCACCTTTTCCTGAAAAGCCAGGAAATCAGAAATCAGTGCTACAGTCAGAGAGGCCATCTTAATCCATCTCTACCAGGTGACCCCGGGAGAGTTATTTTTATCTCTGAGGTATTTTTCTCATGTGAAAATGAGAATAATAATACCGCCTATTTCATGGAGTTGTTGTGAGAATAAGTTAACGCATGTAAAAATGCTTACCATACCATCTAGATCAGAGCAAGTGCTGTGTTGGCAAGTATCATTATTCACTCATTCAACATATTCATTAATGTCTATGCAATGCTAGGTACTGGTGTACAGATAAAATGAAGCTCATCATCATCATCCATCATCATCATCATCATCGCATCATTATTAATCACCAAGGACCTAGAAGGAGAGGACTGGTGCAGTGGAAGCCATACACCAAGGTCTGGGAGAAGAAAAGAGATGGGGCTCTTAGCATGCACTTGCCACTAGCCAATCTGTCGTCTTTTCAGACTCAATTTCTTTATCAGGAACAAAGCACAGAGACGTGATTTGTGATTTTGATGTTATAAACCCTGTTGAAAACCATTAGTTGCAACTAATAATGCCTTTTACAAATCTGATCTGAATGTTATCGATGACTTATTTTAAAAATATAAATTACGGCAGACTCACTGTCATCACTTGCTTGCACTCTCATGTTTTCCTGAATGGGGTAAAGGGGGCTGGAATTACACTTGCACCTTAGGGATCATGATAATATTGCACAAGCCTCCAGAAGCTTCCTTATGTACAAAAAAGAAAAATATTTTACAATGATTGGTCTCAGTGATTTCCAGCATCCTTTCTTACTCAAATATCATGAAATTCAATTCCAGATTACTGTACCCAACACAGATGAAGAAGCTGAGACCAAAAAAGTTTAGTTTTTTTAAAGATTACAGCCATATATAAGGGCATAGGTTAGAACCCTATGTCCTAAATCTTAGTTTGTGTTCTCTGATACTTAATTTTATATGCCAACTTGACTAGGTCGTGAGGTTCCCCGATATTTGGTCAGACATTATTCTGGGTGTTTCTGTGAGAGTGTTTGTGGGTGAAATCAACACTTGAGTCAGGAGATTGAGTAAAGTGTATTGCTCATCCCACTTAGGTGGGCCTTATCCAATCAGTTGAAGGCCTGGATAGAAAATAATAATAATAAATAAATAAATAAATAACCCTCCCATGAGTAAGGGGAAACTCCTGCTACCTGACTTCCTTGAGTGGGGACACCTCTGTGGGGAAGCATGGGGCTTGGTTGGAAAGTCTGTAAAGTTGGGACCTCTAGTGGGACCTTGCTGAAGATGGCAGCCCCTGCCTTGACTTTTCCAAACTAGTCCAAATCCCCAGGTGTTTTACTAAAATCTCTGTTTAATCTTCAAACCTGACCTTGAAGATGCATATGTTTTCTCAAGGATACTTACCCTGCTGATTGTATCTAGAGCAATGGTTCTCAACCTTTTTAATGCCGTGACCCTTTTTGCAGTTCCTCATGTTGTGGTGACCCCTCAACCATAAAATTATTTTCATTGCTGCTTCATAATTGTAATTTTGCTACTGTTATGAATCGTAATGTAAATATCATGACCCATAGGTTGAGAATCGCTAGCAGGGTCACCTAAGACCATCGGAAAACACAAATATTTACATTACAATTCATAACAGTAGCAAAATTACAGTTATGAAGTAGCAATGAAAATAATTTTATGGTTGGGGGTCACCACAACATGAGGAACTGTATTAAAGCTCCTGTATTAAAGGGTCACAGCCTTAGAAAGGTTGGCAACCACTGATCTAGAGGTTAATTTTAGTTCAAACTGTTGTTACAATAAAAGCCTAAGGAGGCAGGTAATCGAGGCTATTTGCTCCTAAAGCAAACAGCCCCTTAGCCTCTCTTTCATAGAAATGTGTGTCAGAGCAATCATTCATCCACTGCTGGGCACATATCAAAAGGAAACATTGGCTCTTAGGTCTCAAAGCTGCCAGCTCTTGGGTTGGAATTTACAGCATTGTCTTTCCTGGGTCTCCAATTGGCCAACTGTAGATCTTAGGACTTCTCAACCTCCATTAATTATATGAGCCAATTTATCTATTTATTCTCTCTCTCTCTCTCTCTCTCTCTCTCTTTCTCTCTCTCTCTCTCTCTCTCTCATATGTTCCTCCCTCCTTCTCTTTCTCTATTGGTTGTCTTTCTCTAGAGAACCCTGACTAATACAAGTTCTATTTCCACCATCACACAAAAACTTTCATGATGGCAAGGAACATGACTTGCTGGACACCCACACCCATCTGGACCCAGTTTTCTATTCATTTTGTCAGTAAACCCATGCTTTATGCCCTTACATTCATGCACCCCTGTGTGCACATCAATTCCGGACTGTCCTGAGCAAATAGCCATATGTCCCCATGACTTCATTACTTGAGGATATACCTTGTGTCCGAATGACTAACAGCTTCCCATTATTGAAGCAAGAACTTTCTATACTCAACTCAATCTCCCCTGAGGTTTTCCAATCTGGCTGGTGGGAACAGACAAAAAATAACCCTCACTATTCCTGGACCCAAGTGAGTGCCAGCACTGCTACTTCTACTCTTTGGGGGTGTTCCTTTCCCTGGCCCTGATTGCTTTTCTCACCCACTTGTATTGATCAGTACTCAGCTCTGCAATAAAGAGGGACCTTAGGCAGATCTCCTGGGTTCTCCATTTGTGCAGGTCACTTTTCTCAGATACTGTCTTGTAAACTCCAGCTGCTCTTATGTCCTAGACCCGTGGTTGGCAAACTGTAGCTCAAAAGCCACATGTGGATCTTTGGCCCCTTGTGTGTGGCTCTTCCACAAAATACCATGGCCTGGGTGAGTCTATTTTGAAGAAGTGGCATTAGAAGAAGTTTAAGTTTTAAAAATTTGGCTCTCAAAAAAAGTTTCAATCTTTGTTCTGTTGATATTTGGCTTTGTTGACTAATGAGTTTGCCGACCACTGTCCTAGACTCATTTCCATCTGTTCAGCTCAGAGATTTCCCAGGATTTACCTGGTTTCCCAACCTTAAATTCCAGCCTGGAAACTCTCTCAAGGCAGTGAGATGGGGCATTCATAGAACTCATGTAGTTTATTGCCTATCTTCTTTTGCCTGATATTGAGTGGCTTAAAAAATCATGTCATATAGTTTTGCCCATTTTTGATAGCTTTGTTTAGTAGATTAGAATATACCCAGTCCCTATCACTCTATCTTGGTCAGAAGTAGAAGCCAATAGGATAAAATTTAATGAAGATGAATGTGACCATTACATCTCTCAAATATACCCCTTGAAGTTAGAATTTACAAACCCAAGAGTTATTTTTGCAGCAAATATTGAAAACCCCCGAATCATATAAGAAATCAGATTAGAACCATGTATTTTACTGGGTTTAAATGGAAAACTAACATCTTCAGCAGTGAGCCTTAACAAGCAACATGGGTTTGTTCAAACTCCATCACTTGCCATTCATCAGACAGATTTCAGAATATTGCAGAAAAGCTGGACACTCACCCCACCTCTTACCAGAACAAATATTTTCTTCCAGCTTTAGAAGGACATCTACAAATGAATCTAATCTGACAAGTGAGAGCTCTCTTTGGGAAATTCAGTAAGCTCATGCCTACTGCACAGTGGGCAAGCCATCTAGGCACAAGCAACCCCAATTCACACTTGTCAACTGACAGGAAAAGTTAATTTATGATCCTGGGCCACATAAAATGACCACATAGTCCCAGATGACTTATCTCCCAGGCATCTCCAGATGAAACTTTAAAAGACAGTTTTATTTTGTTTTGAGAAAATGTGAATTAAAGACTAGAGGCACCTCTTCAATCCCATGGAGACTCTAGTCACAGAAAATCAGCAGTTCTTTCTGTGATTTTGCCAGATGTTTGCTCAGTGAAGCTGAAAGCATATGGAAAGAGAGAGACCTCGTTGTCCTCAGATCTTGTTGGACGGACTCATGTGTAAAGAACCCTGGAGGTAAGATATCAAAACTTGCCTGGCCGGCATGGCTCAGTGGTTCAGCATCGATCTATAAACCAGGAGGTCACAGTTTAATTTCTGGTCAGGGCACATGCCCTGGTTGTGGGCTCCATCCTTAGTGTGGGGCTTGCAGGAAACAGCGGATCAATGATTCTCTCACATCACTAATGTTTCTATCTCTCTCTCCCTCTGCTTCCTGTCTGAAATCAATAAAAATATATTATTTTTAAAAGATATCAAAACTTCCTGTCATCACTTATTCTATTATCTATCACTCAAGTTCTTGTTTAGCAATGATTATAAATAAAGATAAAACTAACAAAATAAACACAAGACATATTGTGATATAATAAAATACTTAAAGAAACCATGGAGATAAGTAAGTAAGTGGTCTAGGTGGGGACTAAGGTAAATTGGGCAGGCCCTCCTTGATCTGAAGTCACTTCTCACATTTGGCTCACCATCTCCAGGTGTGAAGAAAGTTCCAGTACAAGATGGTGACCTAGGAGGCTCCTGAATTCACTTCCTGCCATGACACACTGAATCTACAGCTGCACATGGAGCCTTTGATATACATGAGCTACCCAGGCACAATTCTCAGTGAAAGAAATCCAGAAACTAGCTGAGCAACTCCTACAGATCCATGGAATGAGAAAATGTCACATCAGAGAGAATAGAAAAGGGCTGATACACACTCCATAAACCCCACTCCCAGCACAGCAAGACATAATCAGGATGGAATTCACAATGCCCAGGTTCTCCGTGAGAAGCAAAAGATTTGACCCAAATGCATGTCATATAGTTTTGCCCTAACTTTTAAGACTTCCAGATAGGAATGTGGGATTATCATCAGTTCTTCATATTTTTCAAGACTAGCTAAAAAATATGGTTTTTCATAAAGTCTTATAATTTTGCAAATAGTAAAATCATTCTGTGAGTCAACAGCAACTTCAGGCAAAGTAGTATGGATTTAAACCCTATTATGCAACTTTTGAAAGCAGTATAATAGGGTTTATATCCAAAGAAAACGGAATTTAAATTTTGGCTTTGTTTTACATTAGCTGTGTGGCTTTTGTCAAGTTAACTAACTTCATGGATCCCCAGTTTCCTCATCTATAATATGAGTTATTATGATTTATAATTGACCTGCTGGTCATATACCCAACATCCACTTCCCTCTTCCTCATTCTTAACAGAATTCATATTGGTTGAGCCTTCATGCCTCCCACAAGACTCCATGGTCTTAGGGAAAGCTTACCTCATCCCCAGTTCTAAGAATAGTTCTTGTTTGTTGTAACCTAATCCTATTTGCCTTCTTAGTAATTGGGTCAGGAGTCCAGAATTAATGACATTGGTCCAAAGATGGGCATAAGACCTAATTTGGCCACAAAGAAGTTATCCCAGGTATTGCTGGCATGAAGGAAGCAGTTTGAGAACAAAAATGGCAATTCCAAGAGAGAGTCAAGAGATCATAAGGAAAATTACCAGAACCTTGATCATCATACTGGACCTGAAGTCCACCCTACCTCCAGAAATACAATCAAATCATTCAAACATAGAAATGAATTCGCTGATAATTATCTAGAGTGAAAACATCCAAATTCATACCTAAGGATTTAAGATAATGTACCTGAAGTGACTGGCACAAAGGAGGCACTTAATGCATGGTAGGTTGTAGCATTAGAGAGCTTTAACACTTCTATTATATCACATTTTAAAATATATGTACTTCCATAATATAACTTAGGAAACTCAAAGTTATCCCCCACAGAATGATGGATTAATTAAATTTATAGCATCTTTTTATGAATAGTGATGGAAATGGAAAGGAAATGAGCCCAGGTCTCAGGAGAGCTGTTCCCCAGAATGCAGGATGCTGAGCAGTGTATGTTTATTCCTTGTGTTGGAACCAAATGAAGCAAATCCTCAGGAAACTGTCTATGGGGATTTGGGCAGGAGTACACCAAACATCAGCAGATCAGCCAATTCATTCACCAAACTTTAGGACTTGTCTAACACTGTGGCTGGCCTCCCCTGCCCATGTGGAATCCAGCTAGCACCACCACGATGAACAGTGACGCCTCCATTCCTGGGATCCACCCCACCCTGAGGCACTAGGAGCCTGCACAAGGGCTCAGGCACACCCGCAGGCAGGCAGCCCTCAGAGGGAGGTAGGAGATGGGGAAGCGGAGAAGCAATAGGACGAAGGCAGAGAGCAGGTGAAGAGGCCCATTCTGGCTGTGTAGCTCTCACCTGGAAGGAATAATAAGGAAGGTTTCTGTCCTACGTATGAGGGGGTGCATTGACAGACACTCTTCCAGAAGGGCCAACAAAAGTCAGCTTGCAAAGGAACCAGCTCTGAACACTGCCCCTCACACTGGGCCACATGCTCCTCTCTTGTGGTGGAGAAAATTTTTTAACTTTGTTGTTTCGTGTGACAGCAGATGTTTCCCAGACATGTCAAAAATGAAACAAAAAGTAGAGGTTTTCCCCTTCCTGAGGTGTCACCTCCTCATCTCTTAAAATCCAAAGCTTGGCTCGCCACCTATGTCACAGCTCCAGCCCAGTATGGTATTTGTTTCCTTTGACTCAGACGACTCCTATTCTATTTTCCTGGCAGTTCATCCTATGATACATTTTACTTTATTACTAGGTTGCACTAACCCAGGTGGGTTAGCACTGGCCATAGATGATAGAGCCTCGGAAGGTCCATAGTAGCCTCACAATGTCTAGCATATAGCGGATACTGCACAGACTTCACTTGGCTCTATAACAAAATAAAGACGGGGATAGGAAGTCTCCATGGGGGGGGGGGGAAGGGAGCTGAAATTCACAAGTCCTTCTCCCCAGTATTCTCCTCCCCCTCTGGCATTCTTTACTAACTAATGTGAAGCTCCTCATGGTCCCGCCTCTGATTCTTCGTTCTTCCCTATGTGATCTCACCCAATCCTGAGGCTGTAACTGCCACCGATAAGCTCAAAACTTGTGTACTGTATTTTCAGTCTGACCTCAGACTCTTCCCTCCAATTGCCTACTTGAATTTTCCACATAAATGTCTCAAATGTGTGTTTACTCCTCCAATTTGTCTCTTCACGGGTTTTGTAAAAGGCACCACCATCTATTTAACTGTACAAGTGAAAAAATATTATCATATATCCCTTTTATCATGTTATAGTCATGTATCAAGTCTTATTAATTTTACCTGCAAAACATGCATTGAACCTACCCACTCCTCCCAAGTCACCATCTTCTCTCCCCTAGACTGTGTCATAGTCTCCCAACTGGCCCAGTGCTTACACATGCACACCCTCTGGTCCCAGTATACTCTGGTCAGCAGGCACCAGAGTAATGAAGAGAATGCTTTCCTTTGCTTTATCTTTTCCCAGAAGAGAGTTGCAACAAATTATTAGTATATGTCACCAAATTAACAAGTTTTAAAATGAACATTTTCCCCATAGCCCTGAAGGAAATAGATCAATACATCTGTCTGTTGGGCAGGCTGGTCTCCACATCCAGATTTGCACCTGGACTAAGGCAAACCTGAACAACGCTTACATTTTTTGTATGACCCCAAAACAACCTAAAGCTCCGTTCCTTCAAGGTGAAGGCCTGGCCAATTTCGGTCCTTTCAAGTTGCCAGCATCAGGTTTCCACCATTTGTCAAGCTATTCATTGGATGCCAACTGGAAATGATTGACTTGCATTGCAGGGCTGGCATACGGTGCTTTTGACTCCCAGCCAAGAAAGAGAGGCTGTGTTCCAGGAGAAATGCCAAAAACCAAGATGATGCTGACGAGAGGCTGTTGACTTAGCTCTCAGACTGAACACCCGGGGCACAGCCCACTTCTCATGGATCCAGCAGGACACACAAGGGGTCCAGCTCAAGCTATGCATCTGGTCCAGAGAAGCAGAATTAACTGCTTAGGGTGCCAACTACATCCTAGATGTTAGGCTAAGTACATTGCATGCATTTAAATGTTGCCATAACCCTCCTTGGTTAGAATGATCTCTGTTTACAATCAAAGAAATTAAGTCTTAAAGCAGGGAAGTAGCTTGCCCAGGACATCTGGATAAGGAGAGGGTTTGAGCACAGCCCTGTCCAAACTCACATCCCACTGAATCACAGAGCGCCATGAAACAAGCTTTGGGGTCTCAGTGTGGCACATGCCCTGGCTTCTCTCACTACATATCTCTTGGAGGCTCTGCCTGTCCCTGTTCCTCATCCAGAGTCCCAATCAGCACAGACCCACAGGATGGCTTGGTCTCCTGGGTGCCTGGTGTCCTTGCCAGAAATGTTTGAGGAGCATATGGTGGTCCAACAGACAAATCTTTGCAAAAAGTTATCACATTCACCGTTTTAACTCCGGCCAACCTGGAAGAATTGCTTGAGCAGGCTCTTCTATTGGCATCAAAAAGGAACCAACGATGATCATTCTCGTTATCAAATAAAAATATGCCAACCAGGCTAGTGCGGTCTCTTCGTGGGTCATTAAATCAGGAACTTTTCCTACAATTATTTTAGAAACAAAGGCTGAGAAAAAAAGCATCCGTGTAACTTGGATATGAAGTAAACTCACTCTCGCTTATCTAGCTTCCATTCCTTTCCTATCCATCTGGGTAATAATTTACAAGGTTGGTGCTTCTTAATGCAGAGGCCCAACTTCATAAATCAAAAGGTTAATGTAAAACATGTAAGTGGTCAAATCAGGTGTCATCAGTTAAGGCCAAATAACTTTCCCTCCATACTAATGTGTAACACTCCCAGGAGAAGATGTTCTTTTCTTACTGGTCAGGGCTATAGATCTACTTGAGCACTTCTATTTGGTTTGCTATGCAGTAACTTCTCCATTTCCTGCTCCCTCGACTAACATCAGAGCCACAGGACATATAGTTGCAATTCAGATGTAAAAAAATAAGACTAGACTACACCTCCATTTCTCACATTCTTGCCTGGGTATAGCTTGCAGTTTAACAGTATAAGTTAAAGTAATAATAATGATGATGATGATTATCATCATTATCATAAAATAATAAGAAGGCAGTAATGACAGTTGTGAAATGCGTACCACCTGCCAGGCTCAATGAGAAGTGCTGTACATAGATTTCCATTTAATTCTTCTTTAATTAGAACAGATGACCGTAACACACACACACATGCATTTTAGATAAAAACCTGGGTTCAGAGTGGCTAGTAACTGACACTTGGTCAGTATGTGGCTAATTCAAAACCAATTCTGTCATATTACCCAGCCCATGAATTTCTCTATGCCACACTGCTCTTCTTTGCCCTGGCCAGATTCCTCCCAAGGTAAACCCTTGGCAAGAGGATTTAGATCTGAAATGCATCTACTGCCCTACCTAGTTTGGCTCAGTAGATAGAGCGTCAGCCTGCAGACTGAGGAGTCCTGGGTTTCATTTCTGTCAAGGGTACATGCCAGGTTTGTAGGCTTGATCCTCAGAAGGGGGCGTGCAGGAGGCAGCCAATCAATGATTCTCATCATTGATGTTTCTATCTCTCTCCTTTCTTCTCTGAAATCATTAAAAATATATTTTTTAAAAATGCATCTAGCTATTCCTTCTGTGATCTCCTCCTCAGTAAGCGTAACATGTGTTTCCTCCAATGGAGAACACATGAAAACATGCACATACATTTTATCTATTACAGTAACCGTGTACAGACTGCTTCCCATATGCCAGGCTGTGGGCTAAGACGAAATACTTTTCATATATGAGTATTTTACCTGAGGGAGCAGACCTGGAGGGATAAGGTAACTTGCCCAAAGTCTTAGAACAGAAGAGTTCTGATCAGGGATTCAAACCAGACAACCTGGCTCCAGTGCCCACCCCCGTAACCGCGAGGCCACAGTGCCTCCCAGGTAGCCCCATCCACCAGCGAACTGGACAGATCTTGGGACAGAACTGGACAGAACAGCCTACGTTCCACCCCAGCGAAACAGGTCCTGGTTTACCTTCCCAGGGCTGGGAGTCGCCAGTGAAAACTCTGTGCTTGGCGAAGGAACAGATGTTTAATAACTTTGCAGTAGCGAGGAGGAGGTTACATAACATGGCTGAGCTATTTTTGAACTTTGGAAAATGCTGACTGCTCTTTTCAGAGTGCCTTCTGTAAAACCAGGAATGTTCAACCTAAAGACTATTTCCCCTTTTCCTCTCCTCTTTTCATTCTGGAATCCCAGAAATGGAAACAGGTCCATGGTAAGATCAACACGCCCCCAGAGCAAACCCTTCTTCGTACCGGTCCAGCATCGTTAGCAGTAAGTCACTGCTGCAATAGCCTAACTACCACAGCTCTGTGCATACGATTGTGAACAGTAACCACAGGACCACCGAGGGACATCACCACTGGCCGGGAGATGTGCTCAGCCAGTCAGAGTGGGACCCAGAGCCTCTCAGTAACGCATCGTGAAACCATCAGCTGTGGCTGTGCCTGATGCTCTTCTGAAGCCAGTTGCTTCCTGCCCTCTGCATTGTGGGAGAAGTGAGAGCTATTTCTTTACTAGATGCTTTACAGAGGATGACTTTTTAATGCAACTGAAATGTAACTTTTATAGCTTAGCATGAAAACCTCTCACTCCAGATTCCTAGGCTCCACTGAGTGAGTGATGGGTCCATCTCTGTTCTCTGCCTTCAGCCGCCCAGCAACCAAATGTCCATCAAGGCGGGTGATTAAATCACAGATGCTTAAAGAACTTCTTCAACAGAATACAAAACAGCCACTGAGAGGAATAGGGTTGAATGCTATGTATCTTCCTAGATCAATCTTGAAACCATATGGTTGAGGTAAAGAAAATTCTAAAACTTTAAATACCATTTTGGTACCTAAGAAAGAACTATATTGGGTCTACGGTTGCACATATTTCAATAACAAATGGACATGGATTTGAATGGCACCACGTTTATTGTAGTGTTTGCCCTCCCATGGAGAGGAAGGGACCCTGTGCTAGGCCTGGTATAACCTTGCCCCTCAGAAAATATACAATCTAATGAGGATTTCTTTGTACAATCTAAGCAGGATTTCTATCTTATCAGTAATGTGTTATTTCTTTTTGTTGTTCTTTTTTTAAAATATATTTTATTGATTTTTTACAGAGAGGACGGGAGAGAGATAGTTAGAAACATTGATGAGAGAGAAATACCAATGAGCTGCCTCCTGCACACCCCCTACCGGGGATGTGCCTGCAACCACGTTACGTGCCCTTGGCCAGAATCAAACCTGGGACCTTTCAGTCCGCAGGCCGATGCTCTATCCACTGATCCAAACCTGTTTCGGCTGTGTTATTTCTTTTAAAACTGTGAAACACATGTGATATATTAACCTTTGTTCTCTGTGGTAAGTACTCTGGTGGGAATTTTATTGGACTTCATACTTTCGCATAGTATTCTTTTTCAATATATATATATATATATATATATATATATATATATAGAGAGAGAGAGAGAGAGAGAGAGAGAGAGAGAGAGAGAGAGAGAGAGAAAGAGAGAGGTGGGGGGGGGGTCTTGTTATCTGAGTTTGTCTTCAGACAAATCTCTCCTGTCCTCATTAGATTGTACATTCTCTGAGGGGCAAGGTTATGCCAGGCCTAGCACAGGGTCCATTGGATGGGAGAGGTGATTTTTGGAGGATGGAAAGATACAGTCCCCTTAATCCTTTTCTTAACAACCGCCTTCGTTGGGCTTTCTCGAGGCCCCAGTGCTCACCTTGCCTTGGACAGGGGCCACTCTCCCGGCATGCTTAGAGCACTGTGACGATGAGGAAGTGTGGTCAGGGGCTTGCCTGTGCTGGATTCCAGCCCCACACACTCAGTGGCACCACCGCACTCCATAAGTGGAAAAGGTTTCATTAAACACCAGGCGGCGGATGATAACCTATCACACCTGACTCATCCCTCCTCTGGGGCTGAAACATCAGCTACGAAATTGCCGCCCTCAAAAGCACGACTCCTGGAGATAGCACGACAGTGTTCACAGCAGTAGGATTTCTTTTAGGAATGGAATTCAGGGTGGTCACTGGAAGGAGATCAGAATATCCTTCTCAAATTCCTTTTCCTGTATATATTTTATTTCAATTGCCTTAAAATTGAGTTGTGTTTCCATCCAAATTATACATTTCTGAATATCCCAGCTGCAGGGCACTTCTTATAATGAAGAGTGAGGATCATCAGCCCTTCGCTTGTCTTTGGGCTGACAGCAATCCTGCCTCTGTGAGAGGCTCCCATATTTCCTTCGGATTTACCCCTGTTCCTTCCTGCTATTTGAACGATTATTTAAAATGCTGAAAGTGGCAATATAGAAACAAGATCATTAAAAAGGGGGAGAGGGCTGAAACAGGTTTGGCTCAGTGGATAGAGCGTTGGCCTGCGGACTGAAAAGTCCCAGGTTCGATTCCAGTCGCATGTACTGCCTTGGTTGTAGGCAAATCCCCAGTAGGGGGTGTGCAAGAGGCAGCTGATCGATGATTTTCTCTCACCGATGTTTCTAACTCTCTATCCCTCTCTCTTACTCTCTGTAAAATATCAATAAAATATATTTTTAAAAATAAAATAAAATAAATAAAAAAGGGGAGAGGGGGGAAAGGGAAAATTTCAAAGGGCCATGATTTCTTAATTCAAGAGTTGTTCAGGATTATGTCAATTTTATAAACCTTAGACACACACACACACACACACACACATACATACATGCACATGTGCAAAGGTATATATACCTCCAGCCCCAGCCCAAAGATAATCCCTGTCCTGGAGCAGATTCAAAGTCCTAAAACCTCCCAGAACCATTTTAAAGAGACGCGTTACTCTGCTAATAATAAACCAAACTAGTCTGCTGACCCTCATTGCTGGTGACCAGAAAAACCTCACTGATCACTCTGACAGTCACTCCCTCATTACTAGGTGCTGGGCACTGTGCTGAGCAGCACTTTTCATGCATCACCTCATTTCATCCTCACAAAACACCTAGAACGTGGTTCTCGATGCATGACCCCCAGACCAGCAGTACCTGCATCACCTAGGCACTTGTTAGAATGACAGTCTTAGGCCAAAACTGGTTTGGCTTAGTGGATAGGCCAGTGGACTGAAAGGTTCCGGGTTCGATTCCGGTCATGGGCATGTACCTTGGTTGTGGGCACATCCCCAGTGGGGGGTGTGCAAGAGGCAACTGATTGATGATTCTCTCTCATCGATGTTTCTTTCTATCCTTCTCTCTTCCTCTCTGTAAAAACTCAATAAAATATATATATAAAAAAAAAAGAATGACAGTCTTAGGATTCAGCCCAGAGCTTCTAAATGAGAGCCTTGGAGCATGCGACCCAGCAAGCTGAGTTAACAAGTCCTCCTAGTGGTTCTCATGCATAATGAAGTTTAGAACCGCTACTTAGAAAGTAAGTGCTATTATCATCACTCTCCAACAAACTGAGGCCCAGAAAAGTAAAATGATTGTCCAAGTCAAATAGAAAGTGGTTGATGCTGAAACCGGTTTGGCTCAGTGGTAGAGCGTCGGTCTGCGGACTGAAAAATCCCAGGTTCGATTCCGGTCAAGGGCATGTACATTGGTTGCGGGCACATCCCCGGTAGGGGGTGTGCAGGAGGCGGCTGGTCGATGTTTCTCTCTCATCGACGTTTCTGGCTCTCTATCTCTCTCCCTTCCTCTCTGTAAAAAAATCAATAATATATATGTGTGTGTGTGTGTGTGTGTGTGTGTGAATATATATATATATATATATATATATATATATATATATATATATATATTTTTTTTTTAGAAAGTGGTTGACACATGATTTGAACCCTGACAAATCTGACTCCAGAGTCCTGTCCCTTAATCCCGGTGCCATACTACTCATTACCTGAGGGTTGAACATGGGTTAAATCAGCAAACAGCAGGTAAAAGCATGCAAAACGGATGTACGAGTGTGATGCTTCTAACTCTCAACAGCCGAGTCCTAATGATGGGCCACAAAGAACAATGATGCTTCTCCTAAACATACTTAACTTAAATGTCCACCAAAGTAGGAGTCGTTATATAAATTATGATACATCCATGTGATGGAATATAATGCAGCTTTAAAAGCGTGTTTGCAAGATTTCCAGTGCCCTATAGAAATATGTAGGACAGAAGAAGGGGAGAAATTCAGCTACACACTCATCCAAGGACTAGGAGCACCACTGTGGGCAGTTTTCCAAATGTTAACATGTTGGTGAGGACGTGGGAAGTGAAGTGATTTCACAAATGGCTGGTGTGAATATAAATTGATATAGCTGCTTTGTAGGACAATCTGGCAGTAGACACTTACATTTTAAAATGCACATACTCTGTGGCCCCCAAATTCTGCTTCTTGGAATCAACACTAGAGAAATACTTGCATATGTGCATAAAGAGACACATAGGATGATTAGCTCTGCAGTTTAGTTTCTAATTTAAAAAAATAAAATTAAAAGAACCTAAATTTCTATCATTATGAAGGTTGGATAAATGAATCATGGTATATTCCTATTGAAGAGTACAATGAGTAAATTATGAAGGATGTAAGCTTTCATATGTGTATGTTTATAAGTGTATATCTACATACACACATATCTATATATTCATACATATGTATGTACATACGTGTATCTACATATATGCACATACATATTTGAAATGTATCTATAGATAGAGAATTGATGGATGGATAGACAGATCTCAAGTGTAAGTTTTCATGGAATATTGTTAAGTAAAAAAGTTAAGTTTCAGGAAACAATATACGAAGTTACTTAAAAACAAAAGGAGAGGAGAAGAGATGAAAAGGGAAGAGAAGTACAGAATCAAACAAAATAATCCCGTGAGCACTATACAACACTCCTGATTTTCAGCTCACATTTTCAGCAGTGAGTACGTATTGCTCTTCAACAAACAAACAACAGCAACAAACACCCAACTCTGACCCCAAGCAGAGAGAGAGAGACAAAGCAAAGCGCCGCCTCTTACTGGTGCAGGGTGTGCAGCGGGGCCTCTGGCTTCTCCGTCTGCCCGTAGCAGCTGGTCTTGGCCTCAGGGATGTAGGAAAAACTCTCCAACATGGAAGACGCAGCCGTGGTCAGGATGCCCAGGCCGTCCCTTACTCTTGCCTGCAGGCTGTAGTCCCAGTCATCATAGGAAACCGAGATGAGTCCTGAGGGAAATTCTTTGGGGATGAGTTCTGTGTTCCCCGAGACCAAGCTGGGGACAATCCAGAAGAAATCATACCCGGTGAGGCCCAGAGAGCGGGCCTCGCTTAGAATGAGGACAGCCTCGTCTTTGGAGCAGTAGAGCAAGATGACAGAAGAGTGGATCTTCTTTAGCTGGACTTGCGTCTTGGCATCGTCAAAGGAGGTGTCCAGGGTGATCACGTTCTGCATGTCCCAGCCCACGAAGCTGTTGTCCACTGTGGTCTTGATGAAGCTGATGAAGTCCCTGTAGCCAGGGTAGATGGTGGTCACCAGGGAGAAGACGTGCCAGTCATAATCCTGCATGATCTTCATCATGACCGTGGCTTGTTGCTGGATGGACGCTCCAAATTGGAAGAAGGTAGACGTCGGATCCTGCCAACAGGTAAAAAAAGAAAAGCAAGATGAGGCAGAAAGCAGCTTATGCAGCACCATCTGTCTTTATAGGCTAACAGAAGCTCCTTCCTAGAAGTGAGGGGAAGTAAGTCACGTATCTATTCAGTCTCAAACATTCCTGAGCACCTACGGTACGCCCCACCCTGGATGAGATACTGAAAATACAAAGATGAGAGAAGTCCTGAAGTTGGAGCCCACGCCCTGATACAGTGAGGAACTTCTGTTACTCTTGTCATCTCATCATCCATGCTCCTCATTTTCCTCTAGTTCATCCCATCCACCATGCCCCTTTGAATCCATGTGCTTCCAACAGAACAGACTCTCTGGCCCCCAGGCTCACAGCTGAGAAATGAAGCCATCAGCGACAAAACAGCATCAGTAAATAGAGATGAATTCCTCAAGACACTTAGACCACCTGGAGCTGGCCATGCCCGCTTTACTCTAGACCTGTTTGTTTATAAGCCAGCAAGTCCCCATGTTCACTTGAGCCAATTGTAGTGGAATTTCTGTCCATTGAAATCTAGACTCCTGTGCAATATAGAGGATGATAAGTGCTGGGTAGACATCTATCTGTCAATCAACAAATACTGAGTGAGCACCTAACTGTGCAATAACAGCTTAGAGAAATGATACACACGGCAGGCACAGACATTGCCTCTGTCTTCATAGATCTGCTGGGAATTTGGGAATTTGAGAAAGAGCAACTTCCATAAACGGGGGGGGGGGGGGGGGCTGAGAGAGGCACGAGAGAATGTTGAAGGAGAATCCAGGCGTGGAAAAGAGGAAACGGATGAATATTAGAGTCAGAGGAGCCCTGAGAATACATCTTGACTATGCCAGGAACTACAGATAAATGCATTATGGTTTGTGAAATAGAGGGGATGAGATGATGTTGGAGAGCTTGGCAGGAACCCCATCGCATATGGCCTCAGGGGTTATGTTCAGAGGCTTACACTTTATTCCAAACATGAGGTGGAGCTGCTGGCTGCTCTTATTCTGGAAAGTGGGGTGGTAACTTGTGTTGGGTTGAGTGGCTTCTAATAGTCCTAACACCTCCCCAAGTCTATGGTCTAATCATGAGAACAAGTTTCCATTTGAAAAAGGCAGCTGATATATTCAGTTGAACAACTTACAAATTACCTTCTAACTCCTTAACTCATCAAAGCTGCATGAGGATCCTCAGAAGTTGGGATATTGTTAGCAGTGGGAAAATAGGCTCAAAATGGTCGTAGCTAGTGAGTATCCACACTCAGGCTCTGATTCCATGTCCAGCACCCTTTCCAACACAAACCACCGTCTTCTTGGGATCCCTGAAGACCATCTTAACCCCGGGTGCAAAAATGCCAGTGAAGCAAGGTATGCCTCTGTGTTACAACAAATCAGGATTTGACCAATGCTGAGACTTATTTCTTCCTGGGAACTAAAAGAATTCTCAAAAGATCCTCACTGTACCGCAGCCATGCATGTTTTCTTTTGCATTCTGTATGTACCACGTGCACTTCCCACAAACTTGGAAGTATGAATATGGGGACTCCAGTGTGTGTGTGTGTGTGTGTGTGTGTGTGTGTGTGTGTGTGTTAACAGTAAACAACTCCATTCATAGCTTTCAGAAAAATACTTTGTAGCTGTATATCTTGATTCTGAAAGAGTCTGCATAATTTTTGCTGTGGGCTCGCACTGAACAGAAAGTTTTATCTGAATGGGCCAAAAGCTATAGTTCTTCGAAATTATAATCCCCTTTTCCAAAATGCAGGGGGTTGGGGGGATAAATTTGAGTGCAGTGTAGCCTGAAGAGAGAGAGAAATAAAAACAGGAATAAATGCCTTCTGCACCCCTGCCAATGTTACGGTTCTATGAATTTTACCTAATTAAGTCAATTAAGATGGGAAACAGGTTTAAAGACTTTGGGTCATTATCTTTTTCCTTACAGAAGCTTTTGGAGAATTCCAACATTCTTGGATTGATGAATCATTTTAAATCATCCTCAACAGAACTGTGGACTACTCAAGGGCAGAGATTCTGCTGTCCTCATCTCTCTGTCCCCAGAACCTGGCAGAAGGCTTGGCACATGACACATCAGCTAATGGATGGTGAAGAAATGCATGAGTGGATGGATGTGCGCGGATGAAGCCTAAGGAGACTGTCCTTGGTTTAAACATAAAGTGAAAGGGAAGAACTCAGTATCTGAGGTTGTGTTCTGTATGGCTCTTGAATGTCATGTCCCAAAACTAAAACCTTTCAACATCATCACCCTACTATCATGAGGAACCCCTTCTCCATCAAACACCCAAAATACATTTAATGGGTCTTTTATTTATAGTGAGATGTAGGAGCCCTATAAGCCCCAACATGTATCCATAGAACCTCAATTAAATACCCAAAAAAGGCAACAACATAACGAACCCACCCACAGGAGAGAGCACAGAAGTGAAGTCAGAAGGCAGTTATATTCATCAACCTTATGTGCTGTCATGTGCCTCTTGAAGGGGACTGAAAAGTTCCAAACTTAATTACAGAAGAAATGTAATAAGGAGCGAAGATGCCTCTGAGGAAGCCAGTCACCAGTTACAGTATGACCACTAAAGGCAATGGGACCAGCGTCTTCTTGCACTGAGCACACAAGGAACTCAGAACGTTCTCAGGAGGACACATGCTAAGGGCACAGCTAAAACCTAATTTTAAAAAAGTCTCAGAGACAACCTCACCTACACAAACTTCCTTGGAATAATTGGTATTGGTGGAGGTGAAGGTCAAACATGTCCCATGTAGGAGTTGATGGGATGTGGGATGCTCCAACCCCCTTGCTCCATGTTCTATGAGCTAGATATGACCAGTGTGCCCAGGAGCAGCTTTGTGCACAAGGCAGAATTGTATGCAAATGCAGTTTTATCTGGTTCTCCACATAGAGAGGAGGTCGCGGCTGCATTGGGAACTTTATGAAGGAGAAAGATAATTATAAGGATAGCAATTCGTTGGCCAGGAGTTTGGCACAGGCCTTCTGGTAAGAGTATGTGCAAACTTACTGCCTTGTGCATCTCCACCCTCCTGTCTTGCAATACTTTAATCCAAGTTCAATCTCTCCTATTACTCTCTTGTGATCCTCACTAAGATCTTCTCCCTGGAGGAACAGCAGTGTAACTTCTGAGGTCAGACCACCCAGGTACCAATGCTAATTGTGTGTCCTTGGGAAAGCGCACTTAACCTTTCCAAGCCTCAGTTTGCACATCTGTACAATGGGTATGGCAATGGTAATAATTACACCAGCTAACATGACTGAAGTGCTTACTATATATGACAGTCATGTGGCTAACAACACTTTTTTTGGTGATATTATCCTTTAATTCCATCCCTAACCAACTTTCTAAACTGGTCTTTTCCTTATTTTAGAAATGAAGAAATAGATTCAGAGTAGTGACTTCTCCATGGTTACATAGGCAGTGAATCAGGTTTACCTGCCTTCAAAATTCCAAGCTTTTCACCCCTGCACCATGCTATTGGCAATGATAGTATTTCCTCATTGAGTTGTATAGAAGCTTCCAGTACAGTACCCGCTACATATCAAATGATCAACAAATGTAAGTCACTGTTATTTCCCCAAAGGCCAGGAATCTCAGTGTCTCATATCAGGGTCTCATGCCACCCCCTCCACTAAGGAGGTAATTCACACTCTGAACTTGAGAATCTCAATAACTCACCCTATTCATGGCTGCCTGCTGCTTTAACCAATATACTTCTCTACTCTATAGCCACTCACCTATGGCCTCCCTACACTTGTCACATTAAATTTAGACTCTGTAGCCTCCCCCTGCATGCCCTCAGGTCAAACCCTGTAGTTGAAATAGCATGGGATCTGGTCCATCAAACCTCAGTTCAAGTCCTGGCACTGCATTAACTAGCCATGTGACCATGGATCATCACTTAAACTTTCTGCATCTGAGTTTCTTTGCCTATAAAATGGAAATTGTGAGCACAACCTCCTGGGGTTGCTGTGAGGATGGGATGAGCTGGTAGAAGTAACGGGCTCATCTGCCTATGAGGACCCCAACATCTTGGGGGTTCCTCTCTATGTGCTCTGCCCTCTAGACCACACGGACACCCCAGAAACCTAAGGGGATCCCTATCCTATTTCAGAAATTGGTATCTCCAGATCCACTGGCATGCTGGTCTTACATTCCCCCTGCAAACCAGCCCACACTCTCCCTGAGCCCAAGGAAGCTGTGTGAAGAGGAGAAGGAACTGTCTTTCCTCGCAGTGATGAATAATGTTTTAGAGAGAAACCATCACTTGTGTCCTTCATGGACCTCATGCAGTTACTTTACACCACTCTTATGTCCTCTGACATCTGAAACAAACTTCAAAAGCCATTGTGGACCAAAGGCATTGTAATCCCCTCAGAGAGATGGACTCGAGGGTTATTTGCAAAACATAATTGCACAGCGAGGCACTGAAGAGGCTCACGTTTAGCACTGGATTTTTCTAAGGCAGTTTTATAGACTGGCAGGAGGTGATGGGGGAATTTGGCCATGTTCCCAGGGCCTGGCAGCTGATATGCCAAATGGCCCTTTCTTTCAGGGCCCTGGCCATTCTTCCTGCTCCCTGCATGGATAGCAGAGGCTGTCCCTCCCGCACTTAACCTCCTGCCACCGCTCAGCCTGTCCTTTTCAGATTCTGTAGAGCAGCCTCTGACCACCTCTGGCACCAGCCTCCTCAGCAGCGTGAAGCTGGGGGAGAGGAACAGATTTCAGACACCCACTTTGGTTCTGAGGCAAAAGCAGTTTTCCCCATGCTCACTGCTCTGCAGAGCACAGAACAAACTGTTTCAAACACAAAGCGAGGGAGGCAGGGAGGTGTGAGATTCTGGGTGTCTGCTCTCAACTCTGTGCGTCAGTCCCACATGAGGTCTCACTCTAATGTTCTAAGATGTTCCAGAGCCTGACTGGGTGCTCAGGGTCAGACCTGACCCTATGGATATGAAGATCTAATGTTTATTAGAATCTAATGCCAACTTTCATTTCACTTACTCATTCCACAAAGGCAATAAAGGGCACCCATACCCATTATCTCTTTTTTTATTCTAAGTCCCCAAGAGATGAGGCATTGGGAGTGGTTATAACAATCATGGGTGGCTTTTATCATAAGGTCACAGGAGGAGAGGTTAAGTGATTTTCCCATATCTATATAGCTCCAAGCTGACAATAGCTGTTATTGCAAAATGCCATCCAATGTTTTCCTTACACACAATAGTAGCTCTCATTCCTGGCTGCACAGAGAATCACTTGGAAAGGGATTTAAAAGCACCAGCACTTGTGCCCACACCAGTCCAGCTGAAATGAATTTCTGTGACCGGAGTATATGAACTCCAACACTGATTTATTTGTTTTTCTCTGACTCATCTCAATGGCAGGATGTTATTCAAGTTAGTGTCTTCAAAGCCTGGCACAATGTCTGACACACAGAAAGGGCCCGATAAATATTGGGTGAGGAACTAGAGGAGCAGAAGCCTCATTCTCAGGAAGCATAAGAGAAACAGAGTTAACCCTGCCCCCATTTCTATAACTTATTTTCCTTCTGCCTGCCAGGGTGGGTATCAAGAAAAAGGATCATGATGCAAGTGACCCAGCAAAGATCAAGAGAAACTCCTTGGGAATTTTCTTTCTCCTGCTAGAGGATTGCCTTGGTGAGCCATGATTTACTTTCTGCCACTTTTATTGTGTATCCGACTGAGCTTTCAAACATTTTCATTTCATTTTCCATGGGTGGGATAAAAAGTAAATGTATCAAACTTGATAAGCTTGAGGATTCAGATGAATAGCATTCTCACATACATATAAGCTAAGTCTGTCCTACTGGAGGATTTCTGTCCATCATCACCCATCCTCCTCTTCCACCACCACTATCATAATCATCCCCACCACCACCACCATCATCATCATCATCTCCACCACCATCATCATCATTGTCACCCACCATCATCATCACCCATCACCATATCCATCCATCATCATTATCCGCCACCACTATCATTATAATCATTCCCCACCACCACCATCATCATCATCACCCTTCTCTTACTCATCATCATCATCATCATCATCATCATCACAACCATCATGGTTACAATCACAACTAATAGTAATTGGACATATCCAATATGTAGTGAGAATGTAGCATGCCCAAACTCACATAGCTTGGACTTGGCAGAGCCAGGATTCAAGACCAGACAATAAAAATCTAGAATCTGTAGAATCTGAATGCTTAGTTACTAGAAAAGTGATTTCAGGTATGTGGAACAGGAAACGTGTGTGTGTGTGTGTGTGTGTGTGTGTGTGTGTGTGTGTGTTGAATAACCACCACTCAATAAAAGAAAACTCCAGAAATGAGAATAAATGTCAAAGATCTCCAATCAATTGGCAATCAGTTTATGTAGGAGACTGAGGCTGAGGGTGAAGTCATCCTCAGATGCCATTTCCCAAAAGCACATCAGCGCCACCATCCACAAGCACACTATTTCATCCCGTTGGACCATTTCATGACTCAGGTGTTAGCCTTCATTTTTTTCCTATCAGAAAAGAAGAGGGAGTCTCCTCCCACATTTACTACTGCAGTTAACCAGCACTCAAGCTCTGATTACCTCTTCATCACCCACAGGTTTATTTCTTTTTCCTCTCTCTATTATACCTGCTTATGTTCAGAATGTCAGCAGTTCTCTGTCTCAGACTATGGAGTCCCTACCCCAGACTCACACACATGCCACACCGCTAACAGAGCTCTTTTTAATGTTCGAATTGCAGCATCGTGTCCCCCATGCTTAGTTTTCCTCAGAAGCTCCTATAACGTTCAGGATAAAATAAAATAAAACCACACACCAACCCCATGACTATCCAAGTGTTTGGGGTTCAGCATCTATCTCGGTACCTGAGAGAGGTCAGGGACTCCACAAACATGTAACAAACGGAATTAGTGATCTAATGAAGCCAAGTAGTGAGTGCTTGGAAGGAAAAACCAAAGGAAGCCTTCATGTTTTCCCCTGTCCATAACTTTCCCAAAACACATCAACTCTATCACCCACAAACACAGAATTCCACTTCAATCAATTTCCACTCATTGGACCTTTTATGATTTATGTTCTATCCCCAGTTTGCTTCTCTTGGGAACAAATCCGCTAGCATTCTTCTAAAATAGCCTGGCTTTCTCTTCCTCTCTCTTCACATAAGAAGTTTAATCCTAAATCCCTGATGACTGTTGGGTTCCCAGCAAGGGTAGCTATCCAAGGTGGCTGGAATGATCTGATTCAGAAACCAGGAGAGCAACACCAGTCAACCCGGAGTCTATTCACTAGTCTCTTGGAACAGAGTGGAAGGGGTGGGTATTAAGTAAGGTCATTTTTAAGAAGAGTTCTACAATTTGGGGATCAAGGAAGGGAGCCTTTATCCACCTCCGAGCCTGGGCTCCCAACACAGCACCTATTGGCCACATATGACTATTTAAATGTAAGTTTAAGTAGTACGTTTCTCAATCACACTAGCCACATTTCAAGAGTGCAATAGTCTTTACACTTTAAAGCCGATGCTTTCCTACCCCTGCCAGCCTCATCCCTAAAGATGCCAATTCAGTTGGTCTGGGACAGGGTCCAGGACTTTTTTTATTCCCTCAGTGAGTGTAATGTGCAGCCAGGGTTGAAAACACTAATCTAAGCCTTCAGTATCCGGCCCTGAAGCTGTGTATCAACTCAGTTGGGGAACTTTTTATGCTTACAGATTTCTGAGCTCCACATAGTCCCCCACTGCATCAGAATCTCCATTAAGGAGCCCTAGAATATGTACTAATATTTTCCCCAGAATAGGCTGATGGACAGCAAGACATGGTACGGCTAGTCCACCTTCCCTAATTTTTAGGTAAGGAAACTGACACACCAGAATCTTGGATGACTTGTTTCAAATCAGTGGTACAGTGTGAACAGACACAGGGCCTCTCGCCTCCTAATTTGGTTCTCTTTGCTGTGTCATGAAGTCATCAGGTATGAAATGTTTTCTACAAGGAATGGGTTTGTAGAAGGGACACGGGCTTTGCTGACAGCCTGCCTGAGACCTGCTTCTGAGCACAAGTGAGTTATTTAATTTACGCCTCTGTTTCCCCATCTGAAAAACTGGAATAATAATAATACTAAGAGTCACAGCTTAGCAGGTCGCTGTGCATATTTTCAGAGGTAATGTACATAAGCACTTGGGACATAGGAGCTGCTTGTTCAGGTTGAGTTATGTTAATAGGGGTGATGATGGTAGCCTTGACCATCAAGCACCAAGTACCACATCCATCATGGACTTCTTAGTGTCCCACTTCCTACTTACTCCTACCCTTCTGAATCTCCAGCACCTATCTTTACCTCCCATCCCGCAGCCCTGACTTGTGTGTGGTCGCCTAGTTGCTGAGAGACATGCATCTTGCCTGCCCCTCACACTAGAATTCTACAGGGCAGGGCACCAGGCCCTTCTGAGTCCTCAAAACCGTGCACAGCACCAGGCCACTGCCTTAGGAATGAAAGTAGGAGTAGCATTCTGAGTCTGCAAGGCTGCTAATGGGCAGAAAGGAAAAATTATGTATTTGAATGAACCTGCCAGTTGTGCTTCTCTAGAAAGAAACATTCATATACTGATTGCCTTTCTATATATATATATATATATATATATATATATATATATATATATATATATATATATATATTTGATTTCAGAGAGGAAGGGAGAAGGAAAGAGAGAAACATCGATGAAAGAAATATCAACACATTGGGGATTGAGCCTACAACCTGGGCATGTGCCCTCGCCAGGAGTTGAACTGTGACCTCCTGGTCAACCACTGAGCCACCTGGCCAGGCTACTGATTGCCTTTCCTTCATTCAATGAATTTAACAAACTCTGGTTATGCACCAGGCATTCTCCAGGGGAAATGAATCTAGAGAAGAAGGCTACCAAAGCAAAGGTCCCTGCATTTATGAAGGTTCCACTCTTGGGGGATTAGATAGACAAGGAAGAAGGAAATCAATACATAGACTAGTTTCCAGGGAAGCAGGTGAGCAATGGTTCAGGAGTGGCGTGGAAAGCTCAGGAGCTCCGCTTTAGATCACCCTGTCAGCCACATTGGCACTTCTCAAAAGGATGCCAAGGAAAAGCCAGCCAAGAAAAGCTGAGGGTGGGGGGTGCGGGTAAGGAGAGCCATCCAAGCAGGAAGAACAGAGTATGCAAAGGAAGGAAAGGGTTTAGCAAGTTCAGGGAACAAAAGGAAGGCCAAAACAGGTGTCATATAAAGGGAAGTAGTGGGAGATGAGTTAGGACAGTAAATAGAGGCTATATCACACAGCAAGTGTCCAGTAGTTCTGGAAAGGGTTCTGGATTTAATTCCTAGGTCAATCTCATTCCAAACAACTCCTCTGTTAAATGCACGATTAGTGTTTCCCAGCAGGGGAGCAGGAACATGGAACTTGGAGCATGCTGGGGTTTCATGTGAGCCAGCCCTGTTCTTCCCTTTGGAATCTGATCTTTGCCCAGAGGTCAGCCTTCATTGAAGATACTGTAAAGCATGTAACTGTCGGCTGTACCAGTTACCCTAACCTCTAATGGAAAGACTGGAACTCCCACGTCTACCTGGGCTTTCCAGACTTTCTCTCAGTTTAACATCCAGAGCTAAGCTCTCCCTCCAGCGAGTCATACAATGCTGGAGAAGAGAATGCGCAAATGTATGAAGAGATGTATTTCTTGGCTGCACCAAGAACAGCCCAACATCCTCTGCATCCATCAGAACTGCCGATGAGTGTGCTCTTGGCCCCAGCCAGGCTTTCTGGATCGTTAGCAGGGCTGGCCAAGAAGGGACACCTGCTGAGATGGAGGCTCTTATTTCTATGCAAGGACAGAGCAAAGGCGGGAGCTGGCTTCATCCAAGTGCTCTGTCAAACCGCAGGTGAGCAGCTAACTCAAGGCTTACAAACAGGGCCCTTAGCAATTACAGATCGCCCGAGGCTACACAGGAGCGTCATTTGTTGTTGCTGCTGCTATAGTTATGTTTTATTTTGTGTGTGTGTGTTTGGTCAGTTCCAACTGTAACTGAGCCATTGGCCTTGCTCTGTGCCCCTGAAGCCATTTTTTTCCAAAGCGTGAACCTCCCTGAGCCAGATCATAGGCATTTGTTATTCTGACCACGGATCATCCTTTCTTCCTCTACTGATAATAGTGAATTTCCACTGGGGGCCATCCTTCCCCCTCTCTCAGTCAAGCCAATTGGCTCATCCAATCCCCACAATGTCAGCAATTAGTTCAAGGGTAGAAAATGTCCTAACCTGGCCCATTCAGACTGACTCCCAGGATTTGTGGAGAAAGCAACTAGAAACAGACCATTTCTCTCATTGTTAGACTTGAGTTTCTGGCAGCCATGCTACACCACTATATTCCATCCTGAGAAGGCAACCATCAAAGCCAAAGGCAAAGCTGAAAGGTGGAGAGTTAGCAAGTTCTAACACCCTGTTGAGCACCTTGTTCAAGCCACACCTGAAGCCAAGTACCCATGCTGTCATTGCATGTCCCAATTATCTCTTATTGGTTGAGCCTATTTGAATTAGCTTTTCTGTCACTGGCAACCAAATATTCCTGGTGCCACTGAGGCTAGAAAAAATAAAAACAAAAAGAAAAAAATGTAATTTATTTCTCACTCACCTTCCAAACTTAGATAAAAATAATTTAAATTATAGCCTGGTTTGGCTTAGTGGACTGAGTGTCAGCCTTTGGACTGAAGGGTCCCAGGTTCGATTCTGGTCAAGGGCATGCACCTTGGTTGTGAGCACATCCCCAGTGGAAGGTGTGCAGGCGGCAGCTGACCAGCGTTTCTTTCTCATCGATGTTTCTAACTGTCTATTCCTCTCCCTTCTTCTCTGTAAAAAATCAATAAAATAAAATAAAAAAAGAATTCAAACTACATTCGTATTCATGCTTTCTCTCCTTGGAGCAGCTGCCTCTCTCCACATATCTCCCTCTTCCTGCATGTGCTCTTAATCCTTCTTTTACTGTTGACTTTTTCTTCAACATGCCGCTGTGATTGGTTTCTTCTCACAGCCTGACAGTCACAGCCACCATGTCCCAGATGAAAGACATGACAGTTGCCACAAGTAATAATCATTTGTCATTAAACTGTTGCAGGGAGGAGAAAAAGCAAACCGGTCATGTTTGTTACGTCTTCATCTCTGGCTGTCACACTCGGGGAAGCTGCTGTGGAACTGCGGGAGACAGCTTTATTTTCGGAAAAAGGAGAGTCTCTGACATTCCCATAACACCTGCTGGGGGCAGGCCCTGGTGGTAAACATCCGAGTACAAATGTCCTCTTCAAAATGCCCCATTTCTCTAAGAAATGTCTACCAGCAGCTCTGAGAGCTGAGCCTGTGAGAAAACTGCTTCTCCCTTTGGGAGTCTGTATGTTCATGTTCTTAAAGGCCCAGAGGTCAGTGCCAAATAGACAGAGGGTTCAAGCCTTGGCTCTTACTCTTACTAATGTCAGGACCTTGGGCGCCATCCTTAAGATCTTGGAGACACCACTTTCTCATTTTAAATGGAGGGGACATTAGTCCCTACTCTCAGGAGGCTGGTGGCACTGCGATAATGCATAGATTGCTCTCAGCACATACCAAGAGCTCAACCCACGGAAGCTGCGATTTAGGCTGTTGTCACCATGAAAGAACCACAATGACAACAGTGAAATCCGAAAAGGACAGCCCATCAGCACAGCATCAAAGCAAACAGAGGAGATGCCTGTGGCATGACCCAATGACAACCTGACACCAGGGTCCAGAGCAGCTTGTACTGTGTGCTGGGCACGAGCCGAGGACCAATAGGTAGACAACTCGACTCAGTATTAAAACTCAACCCCTTCATATGTATAGTTTCAGTTTTGCAAAATGAAAAGAGTTCTGAATATGAATGATGATCTTGGTTGCACAGCAATATGAAGTACTTAATATCACTGAACTGTACACCAAACAGCCAAGATGGTAATGTTTATGCTACATATATTCTCCCATAATAAAAAATGTTTTAAGGGAGGAAATAATATTCAACCCCTTCAGGGCTGAGCAAACCAGAACTGCTCCTCAGCCAAGCAAAGAGCTTCAAGTGCGTGCAGTCCTCACACTGCCCTCCCAATGAAGCATTGCTGTTCCCCTGTTACAGTTGAGGAAGTTGAGGCTTCTAGGGATGTGCTTCTTTGCAATCCACAGGGAGCCCTGGGGCCTCGTCCACTGCGGGGGACACTGGGGGGGTGCAGGCTGGATAACTGCCCACAAGCTCCCCGGTGGCACGTATGTGCTGGTCCAGAGTCCAAGCTGGAGAGGCTCAGTGGCATGGTTACCGTCCCGGGCAGCATTGGGCAGAGCAGAGGTTCAGACCCAGGTTCTGACCCCACAGCAGCCTTCAGCCATGACTCCCAGGGGACTCTTTCTCCAGGGAGGAGTGGGGAGTGACACAGACAGTGTCTGTTGTCCACAATCCTCACCTGTGAGTTTCCATTGGGCCTCCCCTCTGGGGCTGCAACAGCCGCACATCACAGCCTGTGGGCACTGTCTTATCTGACAAAGTGTTTGGGAGAGGCTGAGTCAGAAGGCACTGCACTGCGTGGAAGGAAGGAAGGGGGACTGCTCTGGGGTGAGCCACACCACTCCCGGGGGAAAGCTGGAGCCCCCGAGGAACCATTGATTTCAGGGGGGATGGGGGGTAACCCATCATTCAGAAGGTGCCCATGCCCATCTGCCCAGTGAGAAATGATTCCCCCGGGAGCAAAGCCTCCCTCTCTCCTGCATGCAGCCCTGCAGCTTTCACACTCAAGGGAGTGGCTGTGTCTTTCCCAGCCTCCATGTTTTCATCTCTGACATGGCCCCAGGGGGACTGGTTACCTGGAGGGGCGGTGGGCATCAGTGACACAGAGATACACAAATCTCCGTGAACTGCAAAGTGGGGGGCCAACATGCAAGCTCTTTGGGTACAAACAAACACAGCTGCCTCCTCTCACCCCTCCTCCCCATCCACTCCCACGGTGCTCCCAGAACACGCTGCCCAGGCCTCTCCTGTGGATCTCATCACCAGGTATTTTAAGTGCCTGTTTAAATATCTGTCTCCATGTGACTAGATTAATGCTAATGCATTTCTGCAGCAACAGCACTAAGTTCAGCTCCTGGTACATGAAGGAGCCCAGAACATGCTAGCTGGAGGCATAAGTAAGCAGAGGAATGAATGAATGAATTAATTAATTAATTAATTAACGAACGAAGGAACAAATGAACAAATGAACGAAGAGGGTTGTAGGTATAACAGAGTGATGGAATGAATGAATGAGTCAGGGCACATCCATGGAGTTATGAAGTTGGGGTACAAGTGAGTGCTCCGTGGATGGGGGGAGGGGGGGAGGTGCAGGAAGATGGGAGCTAAATCTGAGTGTCTGAACCACAGGAATCCTTTGCTACCCAAACATTCATGATCTGAAGGCGGGAAACAAATAAAGAATTTATGGGGGTTAGGCTGGCATTCCTTGCTATCTGAACTCTTGCTACCTGCCTCCAGAACTCAGGAAGCAAACAGTTCCAGAGGAAAAGGCTGTCCCTCCCTATCCAAACCCAGGAATGGAACAGATTCCATCAAGCACCCGTGTCCATGCTGCCGTCAGCACTGACTCTGGGCTCTCGTGAGCACGGACACACTGCTTCCCTTCCCCAAACTCCACCTCACTCCCAAGCCCCCTTTTCTGCCTTCCCCTCCCAATTACATACCCTCGGCATAGAAACCAGGCCAAAAGACCACATACTGCCTGGCTCCAAACATATGGCACATCCAGAACAGGCAAATGCATACAGCGAGCAGACCAGTGGGTGCCCGGAGCTGGAGATGACAGGAATGGGGAGTGACTGCTAATGGATATGGGGTTTCTGTTTGGGGTTCGGGAAATAGATAGTGATTCCATGACATTGCGGATATACTAAATGCCATTGAATTATACACTTTAATGTGGTTATAATGGTAAACCTTACGTCCATTTTATCACAACAATAAAGACAGATAAATAAATAAAGCAAGCAGGGCCTACAGCTGGCTGGCTGCTTCATCTAGGTTCCTTCAGTCTTGTAGTCCCTTTGGTGAGATTAGGGAGCCCTTGGATCTCATGTCCCTTAAGAAAGAACTCCTGAGGGCCTGTAGGAGCACACTGCCATCCATATATTCCTGCTCCACCCAGGTATCTGAAGTCCCCAAGCAACCTCATGGTCATCAGTCATCCACTGACCTCACAGAACCTATTGCGTGAGGGGCTGTGACAATGGTCTGCTCTAGACGGGGCTCCCAAGCAGGTGTGGCCCTTCCTGTCCTCCCACATGCCCAGACAGGATGGTACAATTGCTTTGCCAGAGCACAGACCCAGCAGGATCACAGGAGCAGAACTGATGCAGTGGAAGGCACACAGATATTGGGATGAGGCATATTTACATTCAAGCCTCCGTTCTGCCCTGTGCTAGCCTTGTAGCCTTGAGAAACTGACTCAACATCATCAAGCCTTCGCCTGAGACAGGAAAAGCAATTGCTACCCACCTCGTGGATCAGCTGAGCTCATGTACATAAATCTGTCAGCACCAAGCCTGACCCACACTGGCTACTACCTACCGATTTTTGCAAACCAGTCCCTTTTTCCACATTATCTTGTTCAATCATTAGCACAACCCCATGGAGTAGGCAGTATTAATGTCCAAGTGAGTTCATTTGAATGTTGCTGGATTTTAAAGCCCTAGCTTGCCATCACTGGGCAATGTGCACCCTCCTCTTCCTCAATCTTAACCTGTTTGCTCCCTTTCCTTGACCCAACAACGCTGGCTCCTGTTGCATATATTCTAATATATATGCCTAAATGTTGCCTAAGCTCCCCCTTCCTCAGCGCTGGGAAGGTCATTGCCGGCTTCTCCCTCTGGAAGTAATGCCTCCACAGCAGAAGTATGAGCCCTAAACTAATGCCAAGAGATCTAGCAAGCTAATCTACCCCATTTTCCTTGGAAATTATATTCTGCTTTCTAATCACTTGCCCATGAAGGTAAAAGATTCCAGAGCTTCCTGTTACACGCATAGACTGGGGCATCTGAAGGGCCTCAGATATATGCATTTCATGCTCTTAGAGACAAATAGACCAAATATGGAGTACCACTGGCCCTTTGGTCAGGGCCACCGTAAATGCTCATGTGCGCATGTGCGTGTTCCTGTACATCAAAAAGCCACCATTTGTTCTCTGTGACGTGTTAAGCTGAGATCCACTTGAAGCTCAAAAAAAAAAGAGGATGAGTTAATTGTGATCTGAGTTCACCAATACATTTGTCCTCTGAGCACAACTTAGGAGCATCAACTAGGGGTGAGAAGGGAGAGGTTTTTAACAGAAAAATTGATGGTTTGACTGTTTTCCTGAGAAGTAATATAAAAGGGAAAATTGAGTGCTAGCCTCTGAAGAGGATTTCAAATTACTATTTATTTATGGGGAAAAAAAACAAACAAAAAAACAGTTGACAATGGTCCAGCTCTGACCTGGGCCTCCCAGTTGCAGCCACACTCGGTGCTGGCTTCACTGGGGCCCAAGTCAGCTGACTGCTCCTCGAGCTCAGCAGGTTTGTCTTCTCCAGCCTCGGACCCAGAGGAACTTCAGGGCCCCAGAGGCAAGGGGAGCCCTGACACAGGTCACCCACTGCCCTCCAACCCTGCACTTTCCCTCACTCTCAGATAGTTCACATTTGTTTCAACCCTTGCAGAAGCCATGGGAAATTGGTAGATGGCTCTCTTTCTTCCTTTTTTAGAGAGACCTGAGGCTGTAGGGTAAGGGAGGAGGTGGGCCCAAGGGGAGGCCATGCCTTCTGGCTCATTCTGTAGAGTGCCACTGAATCTGGTTCCAAAGCACTTAACCCCTTTATGTTCCAAACAATTTATATGATTTACTTACTATGTCTGTTATTTTCTATCTGACGACTATCCCTGATAGAATATAAGAAATATTTTGCTTGTTCGCTGATGCATTCCAAGTATTTGTAAAGTGTGCTGTATAATGGACCGTAATATATATATTTGTGAAACTGAATTGAAGATATTCAAATTGTTGTTGGAAGGAAGGGATGAAGTCAGGCAAGGAGAAAGTAGGGAAAGAGGGAGAAAGGAAGACAAAGAGAGAGGGAGGGAGGAAGAAATGAAAGGAAGAAAGAAAAGGACTGAGGGTAGGAGAATGGAGAGACAAAAAATGAGTAGGAAAAAAAGAAATAAGGAGCTAAGGTTTCCTACAGTTGATTAAAAGAATCCACTGAAGAATTTTAAGCAGAGGTTTAAGCAGATTTTTTTCTTCTGAAAGAACTACTCTGAAAGAGGCCATGTAAGCAATCCCAGAAAAGGGAATACCACCTGAACACCATTGAATAGTGTCAATGGAGACAAAGAAGAAATAGTCCAGAGATGCTTAGAAAATTGATTTAATTGGCTCTGGCAACCAACTGATGGGATGGGATTGGATGAATGGGATGGGATGGGATGGGATGGGATAAATGGGATGGGATGGGATGGATGGGATGGGATGGGATGGATGGGATGGGATGGGATAGGACGGGATGGGATGGGATGGGATGGGATGGGATGGGATGGATGGGATGGAATGGATGGGATGGGATGGGATGGGATGGGATGGAATGGGATGGATGGGATGGATGGGATGGATGGGATGGATGGGATGGGATGGGATAGGATGAATGGGATGGGATGGGATGGGATGGATGGGATGGATGGGATGGGATGGGATGGATGGGATGGGATGGGATGGGATGGGATGGGATAGGATGAATGGGATGGGATGGGATGGGATGGGATGGGATGGATGGGATGGATGGGATGGGATGGGATGGGATGGGATGGATGGGATGGATGGGATGGATGGGATGGGTTGGGATGGGATAGGATGAATGGGATGGGATGGGATGGATGGGATGGATGGGATGGGATGGGATGGGATGGGATGGGATGGGATGGAGATTTTGGTGATTAGATGGGGAAGGACTTGAGGAGAATGATTAAAGGAATGTGATGTCACTTTCAAGGTGGAGAACAGGTGAGAACATTGTACCCCTGGCACCTAGCATGGTATCTGACATACAGAGGTGGCTCAGTAAATGTTTGTTAAATGAAGGAGGGATCAAGGGGGACACGCAGGAACTGGTAGGAGCAGGGAATAAAGCTCTGGATGAGCTGCTTGTGAGACTCCCAGGAAGACAAGCCCAGCAGGCAACAGGAGATGCAGGTCTGAGAACAGAAAAGAGGGCAGAGCTGAAGCATGAGAGGCAGGAGTTGTGCTCCTGCGGGGCCTGTGGACAGCTGCTGATGGCATCTACCCCACTCAGAATGAGGAGAGCCTTGAGAACGTTAGGAAAACATTAGAACGTGTGGTCCAGCAGAAGGAAGGACCCATGAAAAGGAGACTGAGAAGCCAAGCAGGAGAGGCACAAGGAGAAAGCAGGGGAGCATGAAGGCTTAGAAACCAAAGGGAGCAGAGAGCCTCAAGGTAGAGGAAGGGCGGAAGGTGTGAGAAGTGTCTGGGAGGACAATGACCGGGAAGGATTGCTGCACAGGCCTTGAGAGGGTCGCTGGGGCTTTGGCAGGAGTGGAGGCACAGAGGCCAGACCTCAGCGACCCAGAGGGTGACGGAGACACCAGAAGTGAAGCCGACAGTGGAAGAAGACCCAACACTCTCCAGCTAATCTGTGCTTCCTCTCCAACGCCAAGATGCTCTGAGCTAGAGAGGAGAATCCCTCTGCTGGGATCAAACCTGGGGCAGCTGGCTCCTCCCCTGCCCTCTCTTTTCCCATCCACTGGGCCCTCAACATCTTTCCTCCCGTGCCGGACAAAGAAACATGTGCAAGAAAACACAGGGCGTCCTCAAACAGGGCCCTCCATGCTGAAGGACAATGGTTCTCCTTGTTGTTTTATTCCAAATGCAGGCTTGCAATACACCTTCCGTGTTGAAGAATGGGGTTCCTTCATTCTTCACTCTGGGCATCCCTTTCTCTTTGCAGAGAAAATATAAAACCTAACCGTGTTGCTCCCTGGAACATCAATGAAGTAAAGGCCGACCACGGTCAGCCGACTGAGACAGACTCTGAAGTAGAGACGGCCGCTCTCTGCAGCTCACAGGCCCTGCGTTATCTTTCCGTTGCCGGCTCAGTGAGGGTTGCCAACACTCTCTCATTTGAACAGGACAAAGAGAACCGGACACTCAGGGGCCACTGAGCACTCGGCTCATTAACTGCCAGCTCAGATGCCTCTTTTTCTAAAGCTCACATGAGATGGCGATTGGACAATTCTGGCATAAAAAACCCAACTCTCTTCACGTGTTTAATCCCTTGCCAACCAAATTTCAGGCCACAAATTAGAAAAAAACAGAAGCACTGCAGGTACCAAAAAAAGCTGGGAAGTTAATGAGCCTTTTGCCTCTAAATGACACTATCTCTCCACACTCAGTTAAAATGCATCAATGAAGCGAGCCCCAAGACTCGTTATCCGTCAAAGTCCTCCTTTCTCTGGGTCATAGCATGTTCGTCATGTCAACCAGTGTCAAGTTTATAGCCGGTGTTGGGAGGTTTGCTCCGTGGTGGTTTTTATGCGAACAGTGACTGTAACTGTGGAGTTGCCCTCCCCTGAGATCATGATGTACTTATTCTGCGAGCTGTCTGGCTGGGCTTGGGAATGAGTTTGGTGTCGTCCCTGGAGGCACTCTGTAAATCCTTGCAACCAATGCCCGAGTCAGGAGGCGGTTTCACTCTCTGACACCTGAATTTCTCTCTGTGCTGCCACTGACCACTCAGTGTCAAATGGCTCTCAGGACAAATATTACGAACCGCAGTGCGGCCTGTTGATGACAGCAGGGCCCTGTCACCTACTTGGGTAGGCGCATCTCAGACCACATGCTACCTTGCTTTGTCCCCATCTGCTACAGTGACCTCTCAGTCCCCTGTGCTCCCACAGTGCCTTTGCTTGTGCTGTTCCATCTCCCTCCTTCTCGGTCTCTTATTCATCCTTTATTTCACTGCTCGATCATTAATTTTTAAGGGCAGCTTTTTCTGACTTCCTTGATTAGGTAAATGTCCTCTCTTCTATGTTCTTCCTTGGATTCTCATAACACTTTATGTGGTTATTAATTCACCTTAAGTAAGTCCCCCCTAATGCATAGGAAATATGTTTCAAGACCCCAGAAGGTGCCTGAAACCACAGACAGAACCAAAGTCTATGTACACGATCTTTTTTCCTATACATACACATCTATGATAAAGTTTAATTTATAAATTAGGCAGAGTAATAAATTAACAACAAAAAATAAAACAATTATAATACACTGTAATAAAAGTTATGTGACTGTGGTCTCTCTCGCCGTCCCACTCCCTCAAAAATCTTACTGTACTGTACTCACTCCTCTTCTTGTGATGATGTGGGATTGTACAATGCCTATGTGATGAGACCAAGTACAGTACATAGAATGGTGTGCAATTTAACACTTATGGATTGTCTGTTTCTAGAATTTTCCATTTCATATTTTCAGAACATGGTTGGCCATGGGTAACTAAAACCACAGAAAGTGGAACCAAGGATGGGAGACTACTGTATAGCTCTTTTGAATGTGCAACACACACACACACACACACACAAACACACTAGAACTATGTGTGATGTTTGATTCTGTCCTCCTTTGTCTTACTAATCACTATGTCCCCAGCACACAGAGGGGCCTGATTTGTGTTTTGGTTTGTTTTAATGGCTCGGCTCCTTGTGAATGAGGTTAGGAGCCTTGCCCAAGTGTGTCGGTGTGCCTAGGGCCTTTAGACACACAGCACCAAGGAGGACATTCAACTCAGAGTCTCTCTCCGCCTCCATCTGCAGCAGGCCAGGAAGCACAGTAGGTTATATGACCTTTGGTCAGGAATGCCCAGCAACCTGGGAATCGTGCTACAAATCCTGGCCAGTCCCTGCCATTATTTCCATGTCATGCCTTAAAGTTGTTGGAAAAGTTTTCTTTACTTTTAAATATATATATATATATATATATATATATATATATATATATATATATATATATATTTGATTTTTTTTTCCAGAGAGGAAGGGAGAGGGATAGTGAGTTAGAAACATCGATGAGAGAGAAACATCGATCAGCTGCCTCCTGTACACCCCCTACTAGGGATGTGCCGGCAACCAAGGTACATGCCCTTGACTGGAATCGAACCTGGGACCCCTCAGTCTGCAGGCTGACGCTCCATCCACCAAGCCAAACCAATTAGAGCTGAAAAGGTTTTCTTGTTCAAGCTGGTGATCAAGATGCAAAATGATTTTGCCGGAATCAGCACTCCTGGCTTCTAGGTACCTGGTGAACACCGAGGAGTGTGCCAGGCAAGTTCAGTGCAATAGGCAGACTTTGTTCAATGCAGCTCACACTGGGAGGAGCTTGAACAGAATCCATCATCCTGTGGGCTCCGTTGTCTGTGTTTTTTGTATTGTTTTGTTTTTTCTCATTTTAATTTCTAAAGTTTTAAAACTTCTGCTTTTACCAATAAGCAACACCACACCCATATTTTAAGCAAAGATGAATAAAAAACTCAGATTATCAAGGGTTCTGCTTGAGTCTGGTATGTGAGATGTGTGTCTTGGCAAAGACATTTCCTTTCACTGATCCATGGAACCTTGGTTTCTTCATGGAATGACAAGTAGAACCATCTTTACCAATGTCCCAGAACTCTACAAAGGACCAGATGTCAAGTGTCACTTAAATGTGTTTCCCTTTAGTTAATTCATTCCTTCATCCTTTTATTTATTCATCTTTGTGCTGAAGAGTGGGGATTCAGTGGTGAACCAAACCAGCTCTGGAACCTGCACCCACAGAGCTTATGTTCTAGATGGAAAGACAAGCATTCATCAAACAACCACGCAAATGTAAAATTGCCATTGACATTTGCATTTTAAAGGGAAAGTATATGGTGCTTTAAGAGCACAAAATGAAGGAAGTTGAGGTGCTCAGAGATTCTCCCCAGGAAGGGATGCTGGGACAGGAGTGACCAGAGGGACAGGAGAGGAAAGAATGCCTCTGGGGAAGATGAGCTTCACCTGGAAAGGAAAGAGTGGGGTTCCCAAAGGAAGTCTTTGGGGCAAGGGGGGAGAGAGACCTGTTTTCTGTGCGTAAGACATATTTTTATTCCTTTATACATAAAGAACAGCTTATTACCTATCTCTCACCCCTCAGTTGTTCAGGGATCTTTTCACAGTTTCTGTCTCTTTCAATTATCTCTTTCAATAATTCCCTGGCTGCTAATCAGAGAAAAAGTGCTAATTACCTTATTAGCACCGTTTTGCTTCTCTGTGACCACGAAATGCTCTTAACTTCCCCCCACATGGGAACAGCATGGCCTGTCACTCTGACCTGTGTGCTCCTGCCTCATGCCTGGAGCCTGTTCTCAGCTACAAGGAAGAAGACAGACTACCCGGCACCAGATCCTCATTACTCATGGGGAAGGTGAGTTAAGGGACCTGTGGATCCTTAACCGGTGGATCCAGGACAGAACTGCAAGCCGAGGGCTGCATTTGCTGCATGACAGTCGCCACTTGCCTAGTGGGCCACCCAACGAACATGGCATTTCACTTCCTCAGCATCAAGATGCAGATAGGGTGGTTTCGTTTAAGGAACCTTCTTTTTCATGCCTCCTCTCATGAAACCCCAATTCTCCTTGACAGACATTAACACGAACAAAATTTCAATCCACAGTTGTGCTCTGCTTATAGTGAGCAGCCAGGGTGGCAGAAATGAAATAAATATAAACCCCGAGAGGTAGCTTCCCAGAGAAAAGGAGATTACTAAGATTATGCAATCACATCATGCCCAGACAGGGGCCAGAATTCCCAATCAAGGAAAGTGGGCAAGGAATGGGGCAATCTCAACTCTTCCTTAATGGGGCGATTTCTCAACCAAAAAGGTGACCAGTGACAGCTCTGAAGGGCTAGGTGGCTCAGAAAGCATTCTCTTTGAAACTTACCTGAGGACTGTTCTATAGACATGGGTGGGAGAACATCAGCTGAACCTCTTCCAAAGGCTTCCAGCAACCACTCTCTTAGGGTTCCAGAGAGTCACATTTGTCACCCTCGTGAGCAACATGAGGTGCTAATGAAGACCTCCCTCAAAGGATAGGCTGGTTGATTTGTTGTATTTATGGTGTGTGCTTCTCTAGGTTACACTGGGAAGGAGGGATGGTGGCTAAGTGTGTTAGGGTCCTAGCTCAGCTCTCTCTGAGGTGGGGGATTTTGAGCAAACTGCTTAAGTCTCTGTGTCCTGGTTTCCTCCCCTATGTGGGGATCACAACTATACCTTACGCATCAGACTATGGGGATTAAAGGTTGCAACTGTATAAAAGCACTTGGCACACAAGGAACTCCCAACACAGTTAGTTACTGTAATTGCCATCATATGTCATCTGGTCTACCCTGAACTGCTACCACATGCAGCCTCCTTGAATGCTGACTTGCCACAGAGCCATGGCTCCCCATGCTGGGCAATGTTGGACCTCCAAACCCATCTCTATTGGCAAACTACACTGTTAGTTGCCAAAGTTGTTATTGATTATCCCTCATACCTATGAATGATGCCACACACACATCCACATATATACACAACACACACACATGCACACACACACACACACACACACACACACAGTTCAGTCATGCTGTGCTAAATTTACCCATGGTCTCTTGGGTCCCTGGGTCCATAGATTTTTATTTGTAGAGTAGACCCAAGGTGAGGCACAGGAAGCTGTATTTTTAAAGCAGTTTATGAATAATCAGATCCTCAAATTGGTCCCTAGGATGGACCCCATGGGACAGAAACAACTTGCCAAAACAATCATCAAGAAATGCAGGAGGAAGAATGTTTACTCCTACACTGTGCATGAGGTATCCATTGTCTATCTTAACTTTCATACCGTATGGTAAACTACTTGAGAACAGAAATTATATCTTGAATAGTTTCATACTCCCACCTTTGCCCAAGCCACATACAGAAGGTGCTCAATAAAGATCTAAAGTGCCTCAACAGATTGCTAAGTCCACACAAGCATGGCCTTGCTCACTGTTGTATCACCTATGTGAGCATATAGGAGGTGTCAACAAATATTTGTTGAATAAATTAATGATGAATATAGAGAAGGTATTATGTAAAAAGCACAGAGAATCGATGCTAATTTGTGTTGACACAGGCAAATGTTTAGCTTATGCCTCATAGCATACATTTTTATGATCATCTTTCTATGAAGCCACTGAAGCTGGAGCCTCTGATCTGGTGTAGTCTGCATCTGTGCTGCCCCATAAGCACTCACTTCCATTCAAATGTTTGGTGTTGAGTGTCACAAGAATGAGGAACAGTTCCGACCAGAAAAATAGGCTGAATTTGTATTCATCGGCTGCAATGCCCTGAAATCTGCCTCAAATGATTCACAGCCCTTTTTTCTTTTTTTAAGAATTTAATTTTATTTCATGTTTTTGTTAACCCTCACCTGAGGATATTTTTCCATTTGTTTTTAGGAAGAATGGAAAAGAGAGGGAAAGAGAGAGAGAAATACTGATGTGAGAGATACACATCAATTGGTTGCCTCCTGCACATGCCCTGTCCAGGCCGCAGGCCAGTGAGGAGCCTGCAATCAAGGTACATGCTTTTGACCAGAATGGAACCCGGGACTCTTTTGTCCACAGGCCGATGCTCTATCCACTGAGACAAATAGGCTAGGGTTCACATCCCTTTTTAAAACATCTTCTTCAACTTCCTAAGAGACAAAAAGGCTACATTTCTTTGCCCACCCCTGACCTGCCCACCAGCTCTCATCTCTGAATCTGACATTGTGTTTCCCATTTCAAATCCTCATACCTCCTAAAAATCCTCCAATAAGAGCTCAGGATGGGCTTGCGAGTTCCACCTGGTTCTGATAATCAAGTTTTGGCACTTCAATTTCAGCATCCCTCCCATTGGCAGAGCAAGCCTCCTCAGTATTTAAATATGCAAACTGAGTGTGAGCACGGTATGCGATCCGTGAACTCCTCACCTGGGATGATGCATTCCAGCCCTGCTACAATTTGTTATACAGGCTTCCTGCTGTGCCAAAGCATGGAGCCCAGGGGATCTGCAAGGAATTGCTGGTGGTATCCTCATTGCTTTCTTCTTTTATTAATTAAAAAGTAGCACATAGCAACAAATCTGGGGATCCGCTAAAGGCACGTAATTCCAACAATGCCAACACTCTAAGCCTTAGAGTCTAAGGGATAGGGGATGGTGTGGCTTTAGGATTGGGTCCCAACTCCGCTGGCTCAGGTAGAGGACTGTAGAGCCTAATGGTACGGAACATGAGCTTTGCCTAGTGCCCTGAACACAGGAGAGGCTCAATAAGTAATGTCTCACAGCAAACAATCCATTCAGTTCAGTTGAATTAATATTAAATAAAATGCATCAAAGCCACTGAGTTTATAAAAACCCAGGAAAAAGTTAAATGGAAAGTAAGACATAATTTTGCAGGTGTACCATGATCATTACTATAGTAAACAAGCCAATAATATGCTATATAAAATAATACAATGAGATTATACACCACAAAAATAAAACAGGGATTGTCCCGGGGAGGTGGCAGATGGATGCCTTTGTTTTCTTCCTTTGCTTTTCTATATTTTTCAAATTTTCTATAATTAACCTGTGTTCCCTTTATAAAAGAAAAATCAATTAACTTCACTTTAAAAATAGATAGCCCAGCCCTGACCAGATGGCCGAGTTGTTGAAGTATCATCCCATACACCAAAAGGTTGGGGGTTCAATCCCTGGTCAGGCTGCATGCTTGGATTGTGGATTAGATCCCAGTCAGGGACCTAAGAGAGGCAGCCAATCAATATTCCTCTCTCACTACCTCCCTCCTTCTCTCTCTCCTCTCTCTCTCTCTCTCTCTCTCTCTCTCTCTCTCTCTCTCTCTCTCTCTCTCCTCCCTCTTCCTCTCTCTCTAAAATAAATCAATATATATCCTCAGGTGAGGATTTAAAAAAAAATAGCCCAGATAAGTGTGGGGAACATATTTGTTGAAATCAACCAGTCCATCATTTATTAATTGTATGCCTGGGCCCAACATGTAATTTCTTGGTCTCAATTTCTTGATTTATATACTAGAGATAATAATATCTACCATTCAAATGAGTGATTATAATTGTTTTCACTTACATGAGATAACTGATGCAAAATGCTCAGCATAATAGTGCCTGGTATGAAGTAAACATCCAACAGAGATTAGGTAGAGAAATACTTGTTCATGTGCTCATTTCCTTGGCCCTTCAGTGAGCCTCTACTTTGTACCAGGCACCACTGCCTCACTGAAGCTCATGAGGAAGACATTACAAGCTTGAATCACCAGGTCCCATTAGGATGGCAATAGAAGACCCATCTTCCAGGCTGGGTGGGAACTCATCTATTGATACAGGGTCGCTGGTAGAATGGGGAAGCAGAGAGCTTTCAATACGTGACATCATGGATGAACCCCAAAGACATTATGCTTGAAGAATCCAGCCACAAAAGAATGTACCCTCTACAATTTCATTTATAACATAACATGACATAAATTTCATATCAAGTTCAAAAATGGGCAAAACTACTCTATGGTGATTTAACTCAGAATAGTGGTTATCTTGGGATCAAAAGAGACCTTTCTGGGACACTGGCAATCTTTTTAAATGTATATGACTAAGTTGGACCCATCTAGATAGTCCAGGATAATCTCTCTATCTCAAGGTCACAACAAAACGTCCCTTTTGCCATGTAAAGAAACCTATTTGCAGATTCCAGAGACTAGGACATAGACATCTTTGAGAAGGCGTTATCCTGTCTACCACACACAATGTTACCGAGCACAATGCCTTGCTTATATGTGCTGAAAAATAGTCAGTTGCTATGATATCACTATTCTTATGACACCAGATTCAAAGGAGAAGGAAATGATAGAGCCTCTGGGGCCAATAGGCATTCAATCTGAGCCAAACAAGCTGTAAATCCTGAGGATGCTCAGGTCTTTAAAAATTGCTCCAAAAGATGAACAAATCTAAAATTAGTTTCTATTGGAACAAAAGTTTCTAATAATGTCAGACTTTCTCACTAAATACTACCCATTGCATAGTCAGATGCTGGCAGAACAAACACTGCTTGGTGCTGCAGCATTTCCATACCAACAACTAGAATAGATTCCTCTCCTAACCCTCTGTGCCATATCAACCAGCTGGTCTGGTCTGACTCATAAATGGCTATCGCCTGGTGGTGGGTGATGAGAGAGCTCTATAAACCATTTGCAAAGAACTCCTAGCAACTAGTGCGGTACAACCAAAAATACTCTCAAAAGTTGCTTCAATTTCTTTAAAAGTGGTGCAGCTAGGAAGCCAGGAAACTGAACACAAAGCATTTAGGGCTAGGGTATGGAATAGAGGCTTTTTGAGTGAATAGCGAACTTTCCCCCCCACTTTAAGCAGACATTGCTATAGATTCTGACACTGCTCCACAATTCCCCACACTCCCATGCTTGATGAGAATTCTGGCTCCGTGAGAGCAAGGACCACGCCTGGACTCCCATGCCCACTTCAGTGTCTGGCACAGACAGGACCCAGTAGAAAGTGTTGAATTAAAGAATGAATGAATGGATGGAGAATCACTGATGAGCAAATCGGTATCACAATCAAGGGTTAGTAATCTATGACCCATGGCCACATCCACCACACAGTCTATGTTATACGGCCCCCAAACACAGCCACACTCATTCCTTAATGTATTGTCTGTAGCTGTTGTTCTGTTCCAACAGCAGAACATGTGGCTTCTTTGCCTGCCAAGCCTAAAATATTTACTATCTGGCCCTTCCCAGAAAACTGCTTACAATATATGTTGGTAGCTCATTGGGACAATCTTGGGATCTTTTATATGCAGCTTCCTAGGCCGCCCAGAATCTGAATTTTAACTAGTTCCCCAAAGTCTGAGAACCCTTGTTCTAAAAGGGTAGTGATCTGATTCTAAGGGTTCTAAACATTTGGATTGAACCAGGATCACTAAAAGGCTTGTTAAAATGCCGATTGATGGGCTCTGCCCCCAGAGTTTCTGAGTCGGCAGAATTGGTATAAGAATGTGCACTTTTTTATCAGTTCCCAAAGGATGCTGCTGCTGGTGGTCCAGAGACCACACCTGAGAAGCACTTCCTGAGGTCACTCAATGTCAATCACTTTTCTGAAGTCACTTGTGTTCCACATGTTTTACAGTAGATTCTGGGTTGAGTAGATCACACATTTTGAAATTTGGGGTGAATTCTTCCTGCAACGTTGTGGCAATAAAGAATATGAACTATGAATGCACTAGAACTGTGGTTGGCAAACTGCGGCTCGGGAGCCACATGTGGCTCTTTGGCCCCTTGAGTGTGGCTCTTCCATGGCCTAGGTGAGTCTATTTTGAAGAAGTGGCATTAGAAGAAGTTTAAGTTTTAAAAAATTTGGCCCTCAAAAGAAATTTCAATCGTTGTACTACTGATATTTGGCTCTGTTGACTAATGAGTTTGCCAACCACTGCATTAGGAGGCTAATGCAGCAAATTGACAGAGAGAAAGGCACATAGTTTCATACAGTGATTCATGACCTACAAAGTTGATCCCCATCTATTATCTCTTCTAAACCCTAGAACAACATTGTGGGGAGGCATTGCTATTACAACATAATCCTCCTCCCCATTTTTCAGGAGCAAGAATAAGGCTCAAAGGAGTTAAAGATGCAGGTAAGTTCCTCCCTTCCCCTCCACCCGCTTGTTTAATGAAAATGTGTCTAAGCCCCGTCAAGCTCCCTTCTTTCTTCTCCCTCCTTATCTGTGACTTCTTCCCTCTATTGACCTTTTTACACTGGCCTCAACCATGCCCAAATCTCTCCCTTCCTAAAACTGGACCTTTTATAAGCACCGCCATCTCTCCTAGATGACAACGTGACCACTCATCTTCCCTTTGCTGCCAAAGAGCAAGCAGCCCATGCTCTCCAAGGTGATCATTTGTCTCCTCTTTCGGCCAAAGAGCAGTCTGCCCTCCAGCTCCACATCCTCACCTGTCATTCACTGCGCAACTCACCATCTGCTGTTCTTAGTCCTCACCCCTTCACAGAAACGGTTCTCTGCCAGTGCCGTCCAATAAAAATAGAATGCAAGCCACATATATAATTTTACATTTTATTGTACAGACACATGGAATCAATTTTAATAAGGCTTCTTATTCAATATATCCAAAATATTGTCATTTCAATGTGCAATTGCTATAAAAACAATTAATGAGATTCTTTCTTTTTCATAGTAAATGTCAAATCCAATGTAAATTTTACATTTACAGCACATCTCAACTCAGTGTAGCCTCATTTCCACTGCGCAGTGGCCACATGTGGCCAGTGGCCAGCAGATTGGTTAGCAGAGGAGGTCTCTGTACTCAAGATGATCTGGTGGACATGTCCCACAAGCCCTTTTCAGAAATAAGGTTGGCGTATCTTTCACCTACTGACTGTTACCTCTCTTTTCTCCTGGCCCACTTTCCTCATTGTTTCCTGAGAAACTCTTTTTCTGCTTGTCCTTCTCTTGCATCCTGATCATTCCTTCTCATTGGCAACTCTTCCTTCACTCACCTGCTAAAGAGTTGGTGTTCTTCAGAGTTCTGTTTTGTGTCCACTGGTCCTCTCTTAGTAGGTCAGTTACTTGGAAATTGTACTCTTTATGGTTTTAACCATATGCTGATGGATCTCAAATCCACATCTTTAGGCTTGTCCATTCCACTAGGCTTCTATATCCAAATATCCTGGCCTTCATGGGACCCTGTTAGCCAACTTAACCAAATGGGTTCTAAAATTAATCTTATAATCCACCATTAAAACCTGCTCAGTGAGTAACACATCAATTCATGGGACATCCAGATCAGAAACCGTGCAGCAGTGGTTCTCAGCAGGAGGTAGTTATGCCCTGGAATCATTTGGCAATGTCTGGAGACATATCAAATTTGCAAAACTTCAAGGGGAGGGTGTTACTGATATCTAATGGGTAAGGACCAGGGATGCTGCTGAACATCCTACAATACGTAAGAAAATGCCCCATAACAAAGAATTATCCACTGAAATTGGATGCTTGTCTTACATCATATACATTAGTCAACTCAAAATAGATCTAAGGCCTAAAAATAAGACCTGAAATGGTAAAACTTCTAGAAGGAAACATAGGAAAACACTTCACAACATTGGTCTTGGCAATGGACTCTTGGATATAACACTGAAGCACAGGCAACAAAAACAAAACTAGATAAGTAGGACAAAACCAACTAAAAAGCTTCTGCACAACAAAGAGCGGAAAAGAGAGAACAAAAAGGCAACCTCCACAATGAGAAAAAATATTTGCAATCATATATCTGATAAAGGTTTAATTTTCAAAATATATGAAAAAATTCTACAACTCAATAACACCACCAACAAAATAACCTAATTTTAAAAAATGGGCAGAGGACTTGATTAGACATTTCTCCAAAAAAGAATTTCTCCCAAGGCCAGCAGGTATAGGAAAAGGTGCAACTCACTAATTACCAAGGAAATACAAGTCAAAACCACAATGAGGTATCATCTCACACCCGTTACGATGGCTATTCTCAAAAAAATAAAAGATAATAAGTGATGATGAGGATGGATAAAAGGGAACCTTTGTGCACAGCAGGTGGGACTGTAAATTGGTGTACTCACTATGGAAAACAGTGTAGAGGTTTTGCAAAAAAAAAAAAAAATTTAAAATTACCATATGATACAGCAATCCCACTTCTGGGAAGTGAAACAAAGTAATTGAAAATAGGATCTCAAAGAGATATCCTCACTCCTACATTTATTTGCAGCATCATTCACAATGGCCAAGATATGGAAACAACTCAAATTTCCATCAACAGATGAGTGAGTAAAGAATATGTGGCATTATATACATACTAGTGGCCCAGTGCATGAATTTGTGCACATTGAAAGGAAATTAATTAGAAGAAATATTATAATATAGCTATTCGCCCTTTCTCTATAATAGAAGTGTCAACCAAATTCAGATCAACAATGACAGATCGAAACACCCATGCGCAATTGGTGCCAGTGAGAGCTTTATATATATACTTGCTTCATTAGACCTGCTTTCTGATTTAGCTAAACTTTTTCCAGTCCAGTGAAGCACCCCAACTTCTCTTTCAGGTAACTATCAGCAACAGTAGCAAATCAACATGACACAGATTATTACTGTAGATCATGCAGGGAGAACAAAGAGCAAAATATTTAACTGCAGCAATGTTTGACTATATTCTTCACAGTGAGAAAACCTGAAGTTATTTTCAAGGTCTAGCATTTCTTACTTCTTTTCAGTAGGGTCAAGTTTCTAAGCTTTGTAAATCCCCATTTTCTAGATAATGAAAAGAAAATAGGATTCCATCAAGTTTCTTAACTACTTACTCTAGGACTTCTGTGAGGATCAAATGAGATGAGGCATGGGAAAATGCTTCAAGGACATTTGGCTAAAGTGTAAAATGTTTCCATCTGGCTATAAAACAAGTCATGTTCCTGGACTGAAAAAACTCCAAGGAGGCTAGTCACTAGAAAGAGGAAGCTGGGCATTGTTACATGACATCATTATCTGGCACCCACAGCCACCGTTTCTGGGCTGGGCTGGGCTGTGGCCACATTTTGTACCTCTGCTGCGATTTGGTGTGGTGTCACTCCTGGGTGATGGCCGGACCTGTGTCCCACTTGGGGAAAGCCGAGTATTGTTTTGTGGGCGCCAGGTCTGCGGTGCCATTTCTCTGTAAACAGCCAGTGTGTGTCACCGCAGCTCCCACATTGAGTGTCTGCCCCCTGGTGGTCAGTTTGTGTCATAGCTACTGGTCAGATACTTAGCATATTAGCCTTTTATATACAAAATTCATGCATGGGAGTGTGTGTCACTCAGCCCAGCCTGTACCCTCTCCAGTTTGGGACCCCTTGAGGGATGTCCAACTGCCCGTTTAGACCAGATCCTATCAGGCCTAAACGGGCAATCGTACATCCCCCTCACAATCCAGAACTGCTGGCTCCCAACTGCTCACATGCCTGCCTTCCTGATTGCCCCTAACCACTTCTGCCTGTCAGCCTGACCTCCCCCTAATTGCCCCCTGCCAGCCTGATTGATGTCTAACTGCCCTCCCCTGCAGGCCTGGTCACCCCTAACTGCCCTTGTCTGCAGGCCTGGTCCCCACAACTCTTCTCCCCTGCAGGCCTGGGTCCCCCCCAACTGCCCTTCCCTTCAGGCTTAGTCACCCCCAACTTCCCTCCTCTGCTGGCCTGGTCACTTCTAACTACCCTCCCTGCAGGCTTGATTGCCCCTAACTGCCCTCCCTTGCAGACTTGGTCCCTCCCAACTACCTTCCCCTGCTGGCCATCTTGTGGTGGCCATCTTGTGTCCACATGGGGGCAGCCATATTTTACCACATGGGGGCAGCCATCTTGTGTATTGGAGTGATGGTCAATTTGCATATTACTCTTTTATTGGGATAGATGATGAAATATTATACAACCTTAAAAAAATAGAAAATGCTGCCATTTGTGACAACATGGATGAACCTGTAGGACGTTATATTATATTATATGAAATAAGCTAGACACAAAAGGACAATTACTACTATGGCACCGCTTAAATAAGAAATCTAAAATAGTCAAGCTCATAGAAGCAGAGAGCAGCTCCACATTTCATTTCTCTTCCCCAGGCCCTGGTCACCCCTAACTGCCCTTGCCTGCAGGCCTGGTCCCCACAACTCTTCTCCCCTGCAGGCCTGGGTCCCCCCCAACTGCCCTTCCCTTCAGGCTTAGTCACCCCCAACTTCCCTCCTCTGCTGGCCTGGTCACTTCTAACTACCCTGGGGAAGAGAAATGAAATGTGATGCCGGGCCTGGGGAAGAGAAATGAAATGTGGAGCTGCTGTCCAATGGGTATAATCCCTATGGCAAGATGAGTAAGTTGCAGAGACCTGTTATAAAACACTGTGTGTGTAGTTAACATACTATACTGTACACTTAAAACTTGAAGAAGGTAGACTTCATGTTCAATTTTCTTACTATAAAAATAATAAAAGAATTATCCATTTCAAAATACCAAGTGTTCCACTGCTGAGAAACACTGCTTCTAAGAGTAGAGTATGGACTCACTGCATTAGCATTACAGGAGCCTAATAGACAAATATATTCTTACTAGTAGCCGGTTGCAGGAAGATTCCTGCAATAGGGCTTCCTGCTTCGCTCTTCCCCACCCCACCTGCTTCCCTTCCTTCTCCCCTGCCCCACTTGCTTGCTTCTCCACAGCTTCACTCCCTTCTGCAGTGCTTGGCTTTTTTCTAAGCTCTCTTGATATGCAAATTAGCCACCATCTTGGTTGGGTTAATTTGCATGCTCACCCTGATTAGCTGGTGGGTGTGGCTTAGGCATAGCAAAGGTGCAGTCAATTTGTATATTACTCTATTATTAGGTAGGATGCCCCACCCCAGACCACTATACCACAGTCTATGAAGTGGAGCTCAGAATCAGTGATCTCACAAGCTCTTCAGGTAATGCTAAAGTTGGTGAATCATTGCTCTAGGTAAAAACAGCATTAATGTCACCGACATCCACTGAGTTCCCATTCTGTGCCAAGCATCAGACTAGATGACAAAGAAATGGAAGCCCCAATTCAAAGTTTGAGTCACCACATGACTTCAGCTTTCAGGATCCAAATTTATGAGCCTCTAGGTGAATCATGTAACTCTCTTTTCCCCTGTTACATTATTCCAGAGGAAATAAACCCGTAAAGCTCATGAAAGTGGTACAGTACTAGCCCTAAGAACCTGTGATAAGCTAAGAACGTTTAATGTAATCCCCTAGGCCAGTGGTCAGCAAACTCATTAGTCAACAGAGCGGCAAATCACGGCTCGCAAGCCACATGCAGCTCTTTGGCCCCTTGAGTGTGGCTCTCCCACAAAATACCACGGCCTGGGTGAGTCTATTTTGAAGAAGTGGCGTTAGAAGAAGTTTAAGTTTAAAAACTTTGGCTCTCAAAAGAAATTTCAATTGTTTTACTGTTGATATTTGGCTCTGTTGACTAATGAGTTTGCCGACCAGACCACTGCCCTAGGCAATCACTTTAGAAATGCAAGACATATAACCAAAACCAACAAATAAGTTTAAAATGGAATTCTATAATATCCTAAAAGTTTTTAAAAGGGCTGGTATTATGAATAGCTTGGCCCCCAAAGATGTACATGCCCTAGACTCTGGATCCAGTGAATATGCTGTTACATGGAGAAAAGACTGCAGATGTGTTGAAGGACTATAAAATAGGGAGGTTTTCCCTTGAGTCCAATAGAATCACCTGTGTCTTTAAAAACAGAGAACTTTCTCCACCTGGAGTCAGAGAGCTACCGCAGAGAAGTCAGAGAGATTCAGAGATTCAAAGGAGAGGAACAGGACCCACCACTGCTGGAGGGGGTCATGTGGAAGCTGAGGAGGAAATGCAGGCTTCAGTCCTACAACCCCTTACATCCCTGATCATTTGTTACAGCAGCCATAAGAAACTAATACAGCGTGTCAGGGAGAAGAGAGGAATGAAAAATGGAAACTACAGAACACACAATCAAATGGTATATCTAATCCAAAGGCATGCATAGTTACAGTAAGTGCAATGCACGAAAAGGTAGACATTATCAGAATGGACCAAGAAAATCCAGACCAACTATTTGCTATCTATAAGAAATGCACTTTAAATATAAAGGCACAAATAGATGGAAAGTGCATTAATGGAAAGATTATATACCACACAATCAGTAAGCATTAGGAAGCTGAATCATCTGTATTAGCATCAGAAAAAAATGGACTTCGAAACAAAGAGTAATAGCAGAGACATTTCACAGTGATAAGAGGGTCAATTCATCAGGAAGATGGAATAAACATAAATGTGTGTGCACTTATAGCAATCTCTAAATACATGAGAGTGCTAAGGGGAGAAGTAGACAACTCTCCAGTCACAGTTTTTCTTCAACTTCCATCACTAGTATTTAATATATATGGTAGTGGGAGGGAGAGGAAGAGAGAGAGGTGTGAACATCAATAATGAGAGAGAATCATTGTACACCCCCCACTGGGGATTGAGCCAGCAACCCGGGCATATGCCCTGACCTCATGGTTCATAGGTCAACGCTCAACCAGAGGGCCACAGCAGCCTGACTCACTCATTCATATTTGCCATTAGTTATTCTCTGTCTATAAACCAACTCACTTTTTATTGAAATTAGGCTATTTAAAGGGAAATGTTATAGCTTGCATAAATGGGGAACTCTGTGTCACACAAATAATCACCAAGAAAATAAAACACCCTGTATTGTTAAATCCTAGTGTTCTTGTGTTATTCCATGCCCACACTGAGTCCGTGTTCTTCAATCTCATCTGCCTTCATCATCCAGGGACCAAGGTGCCAGCCAAGTAGGGATCATCCCTACAGTTAGAGCCCTCCAAATGATCCAAATTAGCCACCCTAAACTGTTTACCCCATCCTGTCTTGCCTTTTCCTCAGAAACCCCCAGAAAAGCTTTAGCCAAACATTTCACTCCTTCCAGCTCTACTTCTTGACCCAAACCTGGTGCTCCTCCCTCGGCCCTGCCTGGTGAGTCCTTCCTTTCTAGGGGAACTGTGAGTAACATGAAGCTTTTCTCTCAGTAGCATTTACCTCTCCATGTGGTTGCTCGCTCAGGCAGCTTTATAAATTAAGACCCAAGCACGGAGCAGTGTGCTGGGAGCAATCAGCATCCGAGTGTATGCTGTGACTGATGCCATCCATGGAGTTACAGACAGCAAAGTGAGTCCTCAGGTCCCAGCAATGGAATCTCAGGCAGGCAACCCCGGCCTCATGGGAATCTAACAAAGAATGCACGTCCACCGAAGCTGTGCAGCCGGCAACTTGTACATCCATCCCTAGGGAAGCCAGTATCCATCAGATGGCTGGCCTGGCACCACACTAGATGAGATTCTAGATCTGGAAATCCAAGATCACATTAGTGGAATACTGAATAATTTCTCCTGCTTATGCTCCATACTCAGTTATAAGGGAATGTTGTCCGAGGCTTGAAACAAGAGGGCCGTAACCAATTTTGCTTCTGTTTCCAACAACAAATAGGGAGTTAATACTCCACATTCCCTAACTGATCGCAGTGACTAATCGCTAATCAACCTATTTTTAGGTGGCCCTCACTCAGTGCGAGGCTGGCTTGCAAGAAACCAATTTCAAAATTTAAACCGACCAAAGTTTGAGTCCGGGCTCTGTCACTTGCTAATTGGCTGATGTGAAGTTAAGTCTCTAAATCTCAATGTTCTGGCCAAAACCGGTTTGGCTCAGTGGATAGAGCATAGGCCTGCGGACTGACGGGTCCCGGGTTCAATTCCGGTCAAAGGCATGTACCTTGGTTGCGGGCACATTCCCAGTAAGGGGTGTGCAAGAGGCAGCTGATGGATGATTCTCTCTCATCGATGTTTCTAACTCTCTATCCCTCTCTCTTCCTCTCTGTAAAAAAATCAATAAAATGCATATATATTAAATCTCAATGTTATGATCTGTAACACTGAGGAAGTATTCCTTATCTCACCCTAACTGGGAAAACTATAATGAAAGGTAATAACATTCATGGTATACCATCTTCAGACACTATGGTAAGCCCTCCCCATGGATCCAAGCACGTATGTAGAATCTAAAGAAGAGTTGTGAGCACAGCCAGGTGCCTGGTGCAGGGTGCCACCCACTCCAGGGCTGACAGTCAAAGGCAGAACGCAAGCACATGTTTAGGCCACTCCGCCACTGGATTTTAACTGGTTCCCATGTAAATGCATCCCTCCCCACAAACACCACATTCACACAACTCAGTTCCCATGGCTGCCTTTCCCCAGGGAAGTCCACTTTGCTGAATGCGTACCTCTCTTGGCCTTAGTCCCAGCTCCAAGCAAACTGAAAATCCATTCTAATTTACAAAAGAAGGATGCTCTTAATTAGGTTGCCCCTGGAGCTTGGACCACAGAGGCAATGAAGCAAAGGCCCTTTGGCAAGAATGAGGCAGCCAGAGTTTGAGAAGAAGGAGGTACACTTGGACTTGGAGCTTGGATCCTGGCTCTGCTGCTTATTAACTGCATGAGTGGGGACTCCTTCACATCTCTCAGCCTCTTCCTATGGCCACATGAGACTGTTAGATGCTAGTTTCTAGATACTAAGAAGCTAGAGTGTAAGCAAAGCACCAACCACTCAGTTGTCAAAGCACCATGGGGAGGCTGTGCGCTCAGGGAGCTTCAGAGGACAGTTCAACTTCGCCCTCCGCCTCTCCTCTTACTTCCTTCTTATCTTCCCCCCCACCTCTTCCCTCCTCCTCTTCCTATCTCTTCCTCTTCCTCTTCATTTTCCCTCTTCCTCCTCTTTCCTCCTTCTCTCTCCTCTTCTTCCCTCCTCCTCTCCCTCCCCTCTTCCTCTCTATTCTTCTCCTCTTTTCCCTCCTCATCCCACACCCTCTGCTCTTCCCCTTCCCCTCCCCTCCTTTTCCTTCTCCTCCTCTTTCTCCTCCTCTTCCTCCTCCATAAAGAAAGGATCCATCCTCATTGATAACATTAGATTTCTCACCCTCTGTGACCTGGGTCAAGTTTACCATGAAAACAACTCTGCCAGTAGGAACGCTCCTGTGGAAGAAATTTTTCATCTCTTTTCTTTCTGAAGAAGAGCAAGCAGGGGACCAACAGTGGCGTCTCGCAGAAGATGAGTGCCCCACCGGAACCAGAGTGCCATCTCCATCTCTGTTCTGGTGACATGACGTGGCTCCCATTCTTTATCGCAAATGGCAGGTTACTCAGCGAGGCAGAGGGAGAACAGCAGATGGATGTGACAGCAAGTTCTGCTATGTACCCACAGACACTTCGAAGACATTAAAAAGTTGTGCCCACATTTCCTACTCCCACAGCGAACCCTGTGAAGAGATCCTGACGTCAGTTTGAAGAGCGTGTGAGATCACGCCCTCTCTTTGCACCACAAGTCCTCCCTCTGGTCACGCCAGGCACAGCTTAAGTTGACCTCTCTGGCTGTGAGAAAAGTGAGGCGAGGGAAGACTAAGACTGTAACAGGTTTATTTTATCTGCTTCAAAGGAACGCCAGTTCTGGAGCCTGATGAAAAGAATCCAAGCTTTTGGTCTGTAAGGTACTAGCAATGAGAGGAGGGGGCTGCCTCAGTGCTCCCATCTCTAAAATGGAAGGAGCACTGAGAGCAGCTCCATGTGGTTATTCTGAAGACCAAATTAGACCCACCTAAGGCCAATCTCCCCACCCTGCACCTCGATGATTTCCAGACTGTGATTGGCTTCTGGCCTCAACATCTTTGCACTGGCTGTTCCCTCTGTCTGGAATGCTTTTTCCCCAGCTCCTCCCATCGTGAGTGGCTCCTTTCCATCCTTCGGGTGTCACCTTGAATGTGTCGCCTGCTCTGAAGTTTTCCCTTTCAGAGCAGGGCCTTTGCCCATTTGTCTTTACCACAGCTCTCTGCTTATCTTCTCCCCAGAGCACTTGTCAAAATCTATGTTTAGTTCTTTCACCTGTGTATCAATGTCCCCCTATACTGGAATGTAAGCTAGAATCTGATCTATGTTCTTATCATCTGATGCAAGGATGGGGAACGTCTGGCCCTCAGGCCATATAAGGCCCAAGAAATCCTGTGGTCTGGCCCTGCTAAGGCAACCACAGTTGGGACTCGGAATTCAATATATCTAGGAACTTTTTTCATAGCAACTAAGTTCATATTAAGTGAATTGTGTTAAGCAAATGATGTTATAAATATCCAAACTGCCCTTGGCAGAAAAAAGGTTCCCCACCTTATATCTAGTGCAATGCCAGCCTCATAGGTATTTAATAAATATTCACTGAATAAATGAACATATTAGAAAATATTTGGGAACTATAAAGTCCTGTATACATATAGGAGACATTCTATGTATGTATTGTATGGATATATTGAATATATATATTTATATGCACACCATACAGAAAGTGAAATCATAGACTTATTCTGATGATACTGGAACATTCCTTTGTGTAATGTTTCTCCCTCCCTCCACACCACCCCACCCCCCATGGTCTCTACACCCTATGGCTAACCTAACCTAGAGGAGGAATAGAGGTTGGCATGGGCCCCAGAGTGAAAAGACATCAGTCACTGTGACTGTCAAGCACAGAAGTGGAAAACGCCAGCCCTGCTGTTTGTTATTAACTTCCTGACTTGACAGATTCTCCTCTGTAATCTCTAGACAGCCTTGCCATGCTGCTCTCAGGGCCTCCAATAGATATATTTTTTAATATTCTGTTACACCCTTTTTTCTGATTTATTTTTGAGATATGACTAATATATAACACTGTGTTAGTGTAAAGTGTGCAGCATGTTGATTTAGTACAGTGATATATGATTACCAGTGATTACCACGGTAACATTAGCTAAACACTTCTATTGCCTCAAAATGTTTAAAAGAAACTGAGCTGGTAGATTTTGACCAATCTGCAAAGCTATATTATAACTCAATTAGATCATTACAGGGATATTTGCATAAACTTAGGGCATTATAGTCATTATAAACGTGCTGCTATTGAAAAATGTCAGAGAAAGGAGAAAAAATATAATAATGAAGTCCTATGTACCACTTCATCCAATTTCAACCATTTTTGACCAACCTTGTTTTGTCCATATTCTCACCAATGTCCTTCTTTCCCTGGATGATCTTGAAGCAAACCTCCAGACATCACATCAAGTATTGCAGTATGTATCTCTCAAAGTCAAGGACTCTTTTTTAATAAAATATCACAATACCATCATCATACTCAGAATGTTTGTTAAATCCTTAATAGTATCAAGTGACTGGTTTATGTTCACATTTCCCTGCTTGTCCTATATACTTTTCTTTTCAACTTTTTATTTCGTTGAATTAGAATACCAAAAAGGTCAATATATTATAATTGGTTAATATACCTCTAAAGTCTCTTTGAACATATAATTTTTTTACTTTATTTCATTGCATCATTGGTTAAAAACCTGGATCTTTGGCCCTAACCGGTTTGGCTCAGTGACTAGAGAATCGGCCTGCGGACTGAAAGGTCCCAGGTTCAATTCCGGACAGGGGCATGTTCCTTGGTTGTAGGCACATCCTTAGTAAGAGGTGTGCAGGAGGCAGCTGATCAATATTTCTCACTCATCGATGTTTCTAACTCTCTATCCCTCTCTCTTCCTCTCTTTAAAAAATCAATAAAGTATATTAAAAAAACAAACAAAAAAAAAAAAAAAAAACAACCCTGGGTCTTTGTTTCTGTTTCCAACAGTCTGGATAAGCATTATGAGACAATTGGATTTCCAAGATGTCATTTCTCAGACCTCTATCTCTCCCATGTTTGTTGAGAACCAGTAGCCTAATCTGAAGGCTTGATTGGATGAAGATTTCAATTATTTCCTCCCCAGACTATTCATAGATGGTGCATACTTCTTTTAAGAAAAAAAAAAAAAAAAAAAAAAAAAAAAACCAACAAAAAATACACACCAATATCTAGTTATCTCTTTTTGTAACATTAACGGGCAATGATGATCATTGCCTACTGGAGTTTGCAAGGCAGTGGTATTCCAATTCTGTTATTCCTTTTCATTTATTACCAGGAACAATGCCAAAAAAGAGAGATTTTCCCTCATTAACTATTTGGTTAGCCTGATGGATAGTTTATGCAAGAAAGGCAGGATAAATGCCGATTCTCTCCCCTTCACGTAGGTTTTTTAAATGATGAGTTGGTTTCTTAGCCTCCTCATGAAGTTCCCAATGCTTTATCTTTAAAAATATTTCATTATAAACCCATAACTGTGTTATTAGAAACCCATGGATTTCATGTGTTTCGATCTTTTGCAATTAGCATCCTTAATGATGCCCCAAGTGTGCCAGCTCTGACCGTGGGGACTTCCCGCTGGCTTCTGAGTTCTTCAGTCCTGCTGTCCTGGGTAACTGCTTTGCTCTCTGCTAGGAAAAGATGCTCTAGGTAGAATTATCTCTTCCCCTAGAAATCACCACTTCCCCAGTGATTGCTTCTGTGGAAAACAGTATTAAAAACCAAGCTCCGAGTGCTAGGAGTGCTTATTGTCACTAAGTCAGTTGCTGTTGTAGAGTACATGTAATTTAAGTCATTTTTAAGAATCAGTAGATACTGGAGAAGTGCTGAAAACCTAGGAGAAGTTATCCTTTTATGGGAGACGATTGCATATACAGCTCCCAAGTGTTTCCTGGTGCATTCATTCAGTGCTCAGTTGCCTTCTTCTTCTTTTCTTTTTTTCTTTTTTTTTACCATAATGACTTTGTATGAGATTCAACTATGATCCTTCTATGTTGTTCTCTTTAAGTGAAATGTTGTTTTCCTGCTCTTTCAGGAGGAAGAGGTGGGCCCCCAGAGAGCTTCTCTCCTTCACGGTTTTGTGTTTCTCTATTCTGCTTTGATAATAAAGTGATTAAAAATGCGCCCTCTCATTTTTTGAAAGCTTCTTCCTCTGCTCCCTGAGCCTCCCATCTGGACTACTTCTGCCACTTCCCCTGTTGTCTATGTCCTGCCTACTTTGGTTCTGCTTTGAGCTTTTTCCCCTGGTGTGCAGGGCTCTGTCCTGGAAGAATATTCAAGTTTGTCACTTCTGAGTGTTTGTAGGGTCGTAGCCAAAGGCTACACCAGTACCCTCAGCCCTTCCTGCTGGCCCCTGTACTCCCTCTGAATTAAAGTCTGCAAGACACCCTCCAGTTTCTGCTGTCATCCTTAGCATGGGCCCCAGGAGGGCCCAATGATGATTTCAGACTTCTCAGAAGTAGCTGCCTTTCCCTCTGTTTTCTCCCACACAGTTTCTAAGACCCCATGGGAATTGGAGCTGCTGGTGGTTTTATCCACACGGTCATTTGGAGGGTTGATGGGGACATCCTGTCTCAGAATTTCTTTGTAGATGCTACTCAGGAGGTTTGTTTGTTTGTTTGTTTGTTTCCTTTGTGGATCTGCCTTCTATTGAGGCAGGGTTCAAAGATGTTCAAAAGCTCAGCTGCTACTACATCCCAGATCTTCCTGGTAAACATATTCTTTCTTTTTTCTTTTTTTTTTAATATCAAAAGTTATCACTTTTAGTTTTAAATAAAAAATAAAGAAACTAAGCTAGTATGAGCAACGGATGCACAAGGAATCACAAACCACTACAAAGGAGATTTTAAAATTCTTTGAGGCATTCCAGAGAAGAAAGCCCATTCAACTCTGAAGTCCAGTATATTGGAGGTGAATGTTCTGTTGAAATCTAGGTGTTCTAGTGGTTACTGTCCGATCTCCAATTCACAGAGGCCCAGTTTTGCTTGCCATTTTAACTCTATGGCAACTTCAAAAATTGATGCAATCAGAGCTGATAAGTTTATTCTTAATGTGACCCTCAGCTACAAATGCACACATACCAAATGTGCCCCTTCTTTCACACATACACACATGTATGTGCACATACACACACACACACTCTAAACAGTAACTTGACTTTATTTGAGTCTCTGCCAGGAACTGAACTCTTAACAAAGTTGCCTGATTTGTCCAACTCTGACTCCTCAGTTCAGTTGGGCCCAAACTCAGGGAGAGCAGTTGCCTTGCCAGCAGTAAGAAGAAACCAAATGGTGTTATTGCAACATCCAGCGATGGGGCGAAATGATTTATATGCTCATTTCTATATGGTTCTCCATATGGCATGAAAAGAAATTTCAATTTATCCTTCTGGTTCCTAGCTGCCTTCATCATTAGGAAGCAATATTTATTAGTCAAATTTTTAAAAGGAAAATACATTGGGATGAGGTTGTGCTCTAGCCAAAACCATGTGCAATCACAGTCATCTTGATTCCAGCAAGGAGAGGATTCTTGATTATCTGGATGAGTAACAACTTCGAAGGAAAACAGAAGCATCCATCCTCCTCTAGAAACAGAAACCATCAGCACCACGGTCCCTTCTTCCTGGGTACCAACGTACACTGCTACCAAAGGAAATCCACCAATAAAGCAGAATTCTATAGCCAAGAAGAAAATGTTCAGGGAGAGATTGTAATAACATAGGAAATGCTGCTGCGGTTTGCCAACCACTGAGCTAGAGAGTTAGGTGAATAAAAACAGGACACAAATGAACCTATAAGATGGCCTTAAAAGATACTCATAAGAAGAGAAGAAAAAAAGCCTATCAAAATGTTACAAGGATGATGGGATTACAAGTCATCATTTTCTATTTTATAGTAGTCTCTGTTTTTAACAATGTGCATTTATTATAACCAAAAAAGAATAAAATATGTTAGTATTGTCAATGTTTTGTTTACCTTTAAGATCTTAATGTCACTCTCCCTTTTCTATAAAACCTACAAAAGGCATAAACCCTCATGGCATAATTCAATTATTTGGTGAGCATCAGAATCATTCAAATGAGAGGGGGTTTTTTTGAATCTTTGCATGAGAATATGTTTATTGATTTTTAGAGAGAGGAAGGGAGAGAGAGAGAGATACATCAATCATTCGTCTTCTGTACACACTCTGACCATGGATCAAACCAGCAACCTAGGTATGTGCTCTGACTGGGAATCAAACCCACAACCTTCTGGTATATGAGGAGATGCTCCACCAGCTAGGGCTCAAATGAGTTATTAAAAGGCATATACCCGAGTTCTACTCCAGTCCCACTGACCCAGAACTTTGGAATATGGTGCCCAGGAATCTGTATTTTGAACAAGCATACTTGGTGTTATCAATGCAGGCATTCCTTGGGCCCTCCTTTGAAACACTGTATTAGAGACCTGACTTAGGGACTTAAGCTTCTATTTTCTGTTAATGGCTGTTTGTTACTGCAGAGTACGTTTTAAGTGCCTGCAACCAAATTACTAATTATAGAAAAATAGCCACAAAGTTGTCTCAGAGCCCTTCAAAATGATTCCGAGCAAAAAAGATGACCAAAAACATGCTAGCTCTTCCTTTTTAAAAACATTCATTATGGAGTTGTATAGCAAAAACTGTCCACTTCCATCTGTAATTCAGAAACTAAGGAAGAAGGAACAGCAGCTAGAATAATGTCATTTTCTTGGTATGCCATTAGGCCCACGTGTGGAATTCCACAAAGAATATCTACTGAATGACTGCTAGTTTATGCCCTGTCCAAATGCCGTAAAATAAATGAGGGCATGTGAAAATACATATTTAAAAAGTGGTATACTAAAAATATCTAGTCTCCTCTGCCTTGTGCTAAACTGAGAAGATAAAACTAATGATACCAAGTAGAAGCAAAATATTAGAGATTCAAGTTGTCTAGCTTTGGCATACATAAAGCAAAAAGAGTTGTCAGTCACATAAGATCTGTTTTCTCTGATTAGCCCAATTCAGAGGCAATGGTCTCAATCCTTCTAGACCAATGATAGGCAAGCCACAACTCATGAGCCACATGTGGCTCTTTGGCCCCTTGAGTGTGGCTCTTCCACAAAATACCACATCTTGGGCGAGTCTATTTTGAAGAAGTGGCATTAGAAGAAGTTTAAGTTTTAAAAAGTTGTCTCTCAAAAGAAATTCCAATCGTTGTACTGTTGATATTTGGCTCTGTTGACTAATGAGTTTGCCGACCACTGTCCTAGACCATCCTGGTCTAGATTGGGTAGATACAGCCATTCTAGAAAGAAAAACATCCCATGCATGCAACCAATTTGATAAACATCAAGCGATTGTTTTATAAAAGTCAGTATTCACTGACTGGGGACAGGAATTGTCTCTACCCAAGACATGAATCCCAAAAAGTGTAAGACTAAGACTTCAATGCATCTAGCAAATGGTTTAGCTGGTAAATGGTTTATCTGGATCATGTCTAATCCTTAGAGTGACCATTTTACAGACAAGAAATCTGAGGCTTGTAGAAAATAAACCCAAGATTCTAACCCTGTCATTTCTGCCTCCAACATCCACATGGTCCCCAATACACCAACCTACCACCTGTCAGAGGCAATGAAATATAGTCAGGTTCAAAGAGCAGCAGGTACCTAAGTGGCCCCTGACGTCAGGCACAGGAAGCAACTGTGGAAGGAAGGACACACCAAGGTGTTCTGGGATTGTGTCTCTCCTGGCCACTGAAAGAAAGAGCCCCATTATTATAAATGTGTATTGTGGGTATAAAATATCTCAGAGACACGCATTTTTAGTAAAATCTTAGTACTTACTAGTAAGTAGTGGACAAATCATTATGGAATACCACTCAATTTTTTTTTTTTACAATTTGAAAGCATCCATGTAACTGCTTCCCAAATCAAGATACAGAGCATAACCAGAAACCTCCCTCCAGCTTCCTTCAAGTCTATTCCCCTCAGCAGTTACCTGGGCATCTCTGTCTCTCTGTCTCTCTGTCTCTCTCTCTCTACACACACACACACACACACACACACACACACACACACACACACTTTTAACAAGGACAAAGAATAAAGAGCACCTCGGTATATCAGGCACTGTGATAGGTACCTTAATCTTCAGTTTTTTCATTTTCACTCTGAAGAAAGCATTATTATGTTCTCTCCACAACACCACAAAACCTCCAGTTCTCCCATTTTGATGGAATGTAGCTCCAGATCCCCAAGAACTCGATGTCATCAACCAGAAAGATGAGAAGGAAGAAGGGTGCAATCAATATACCTACTTAGCTAAGAGTTAAAACTGTAACTAACTCCTATTTTTTCATTTAATCAATGTTGAAACCTTAACATGTTGGTCCATTTTCCTGCCTTAATAAGGAGATTCAATTTTGATGTGTGTTGAATCTTGAAGACTCTGGCAGAAAGTTGGTACCATCACTCTGAACACGAATAATCATTGCCCTGGGATAAAAGATATATATAAGGTTGAGGTACAAATGAATGCCAACCCTAGATTCTGCCTAGAAATAGAGTTCTGACTACATTATTAATAATGGCATTTCTTCCACCTGTTTTGATCTCATAAAGGTCAAGTGTAGGAGAAATTCTGGCTAACAGAGCTTGTAAGGTAGGTTTTGAATAGCTCAGATTTCTTTTTTTAACAAATGACCTGTTATTTGTAAGATGCCAATGTTCTCATTAAAACAAAAATGGAAAAGGCAAATGCTTGGCATTTCTTAATAAGGCACTACACTGAGCATGTCACAGGAGTTATCAGACTTAATGTTCCCTGATCTATTATCGGGTATTATTAAGTCTATCTACAGATTGGGAAAACAGAGGGAAAATGATGTGCCCAAAGTAGAGAAACAATTGGATGGATCTAGGTCATCTGGATAGCCAAAGGAAAACGACGACAGTTATCAAAAGACAGGTGGAAGACAAGTGAAGTTTAAGAATACAAATACAAAATCCATCACAATGACCTTGGAGAATATGTTTTACTTCATCTGGCCCTACTTCTGGTTCTGAATAAATGGTCCAATTGGTAAAATAAATGACATAACTTCAAGTTGCAATCATGGTTCTGAATATGAGGGCTTCTCAGATGACAAGAGAGTAGAGAAAGCTGGAAGGAGTGGAAGGAGGGATTTATACATCTACAAGCTCTCAGAGCTGAAGTTCCCACGTGAAGGTGGAACAGGGGAGAGGTATTTTATTTGCTCAGCAGAAAAAGGGCCAGCTTCACTCTCTGCCAGTTAACTGCCAACTGTTTGTGTCCTATTTCTTGGTGCCATTGAAGGTAACAAACAGATCAATATGTATCTCAGCTTCCAAAGTTAAGGAGAAGGTATCTCTGGTGAAAATAACCTGCCCTGTTTTAGCTCCTTCAACCAGAGACAAAGAACAGAGACAAGTAACATTTATTATGAATAATTGCTGATGGGGCAGATTATATATTGTTTTTTATTTCATGCAAAGGTTCTGTTTGCATCAACCAGAGCTAATAAATCAGGATAAAGAGGAACCAAAGCAGTTCACATGGAAATGTTGACACTGGACAAACCTGAGACAGTGGGGCAATCCTCGACAATTAAGCAGTAGATAACAGGAAGTACAATGAAAGCCATACCCAGGCCCCAACTCATCTCCTTTCTATCTTTCCAACGTTACCTTTTCCTGCAATAAATAATGATGATAAACTCTCATATCTTTAAAAAATTATTTTGTTTCTCCTGAGTTGAGACTCTTCCATTTTGAATCTCTCCCATGGTTGGGACATTTCTCCATCCTTGTATTCCAGGTGGGGAAACAAAGACACAGAATAATTCAGGGTGATGTCATATCCCCAAAGGCACCAAAACACTCTGTCAAAGAGAGAAGTGAGGCATGCGACGGGGAGTAGGGGAGGCTGGGAGAAGGTCAATGGGGAAAACAAAGGAGATATATGTACTACTATATGTAATATTTTAAACAATAAAAAATATTTTTTAAATGAGGTAAAAAAAAAAAAGGATAACTGAGAAGAGAACCTAAATCTTCCCTATCTCCAGCCCCCCAAGTAAAGTCCAAGGCTCCACATCCACAGAGGCAAGAGGCCATCATGAATCAGTATAGACAGTTTGTGCAAGGAAGTGGATGCAGCCCTTGTTCTCACCCTGTCCCTGATTTCAGAAGCATCCCTACATGTTTCAGTGTTCCATTACACTGTCACTTCTTCTCCACTACAAAGAGTAAAAGAGTAGTTTTCTATCATTTAGAAATTGCAGATGGATAGTTATTCTTGAACATTCTGAAACAGAGGTAGAAGAAATTCATCACATGGAATCCTGCCCTGCATGCTATCACCTCCCATCTCTGGCACACTTGCTCGGCCCTAAAGGTAATGCTGTGAAACACCCCCTTTCCCACTTGAAAAACAAAATGAAAACTCAAGATCTTCAACTGCAAGGTTCTTTTTTCCAATTTCCAAGGCAAACTGCTGAAGACAACCTTGAGCTTGTCAGAACACAAAACCCATTTATCGGCTCCTGCATGGTTTCTTTCACTTATTTGAAGAGGTGACTTGGGTTACTCATCTCATATTGCCTGTGCCCATGCCTTGTATCTCCTTCTCTCTAAGACAATAAAGCAAAATGCCATTGTTCAGGGAACTGCAGAGCCCAGGTGAGAGGTGGGATGAGAAGGGCTCAGTCACGGGATCCAATCAATTAGGAGGAAAACATTCTCTTCACTAAGCTCTGCCTCAAGGATCCACTTCCCAACATGCTAACCTTTGTGAGTCAATGCAGTGGGAGACGGGAGAGTTGATTCACTATTCTAAATGCAGGGGCAAGATGAGGGGAACTATTGATTTCTATCAAAATAGACAAAGAGCAAACAGAAGACCACGGATAGAGAAGGATTTGAATACAAATGGAAACCGCCAGGTATAACTCTGAGAATTTCTGGACTAAGTTTCCAGCCAGGGTCACCTACAGCACTGGAGCATGAAAAAAATATTGAGCAAAATTCTAGGCTCAGCCAACATCTCCATGTCATTGAATTTCCATTACCCTGAAGGTGTTTCTTTTGCCTACAGTTGCCATGGTAATGAAGGTGTTCTTGGCCAGCATCTTGATGACAATAAGTAAGCAAATAATCTAATTCCAGTGAGTTATAAAGGTTAGGAGGTAAATAAATGCAAGGTGATGTGACAGGGTGTGACAAGGGGAGGGACATTCCTGGAGACTGATTTGGCAATCCATGTCCCCGAAAGGATCAGGGAATTGTGGGAATCCCCTGGAACTGGCGTAAATGAAAACTGTTATGTGGATGTGCATTTTCCTGTGAAGAAAGCTTTCTGCAAATTCTTTGCAGGGTCTTTTCACCCCTACAAAAGGTTAGGAATAACTAACCTTTAGGGAGAATCATTCAAGAGGGCCATTCTGAAGACCCAATGACAATGAGAAACCAGGATTGTGGAGACTTGGGGCAAGTTGGGGAAAGGAGAAGAAACAGTGATCTAGGTGATAAAGATGGTCAAGAGAATTTGGGAGAAGAGAGATTTTTAAGTAGGTTCATGAAGGAGATAGAGGAGGAAATAGGATTTTCAAAAGGCTTCCTAGATGTTTACCCCCTCAGGATGTTCGATAAGACAAGAATTTTTTGTTGTTGTTTTGGCCAAGATATGAGGCAGGCCACACTTTCAGGCTACACTGGCATGGTTAGTAAATGTACCCAAGGTCTGGTCATCTAATAACCACCCACCTCCTGCCCTCTCCCGCCCTCTTCCCCCGCCCCCCTCCCCAATATACATACAGTGTATTGTGCTTCTAATGTTAGTGATTCTTGCACACTACATCCCTCCATGTCCTCACTCATTTTTCCTTGATAGATTTCCCCAATCCTATATCCTCAGGGTGTTTTTTTTCAATGTTAGGAGTAAATAGTCCCTATGAGGCCAAGTCCTTATTCCATTTAAGGAGGGATAATGAAGTAATACTTATAGGATCGATGTGGCACCTTCAGTGGGACCAAGATATAATGGAGAGGGGCTTATAGGGAGGCAGAGAAATCAAGAAGCAAGAAGAGTTGGAATTATATTGAACCAGAGTGACCAGAGAGGTAAAATAACAGATGACGGAGGAAATGAAATGAGAAGGTCAAAGAGAGAATAAATAATAAGAGGGAGAATAGAAGGAAGAAAGAGAGCAGAAGGAAAGAAAAGGAGACAGGAGGGTTTGAAAAGAAAAGAAAGTAACGGAGAAACAAGTATGGAAATAATGTAATAAAAGAATGCAAGTCTAGGATGCCAGAAAGCGAAAGAGCAAGACAACCAAATAAATGGCAGAGTTATGGAAGGTGGAAGGTCATTGCCAACAATTACATCCAACTGTGGGTCACTACTAGCTTCTTTTTGCCCCCCATGATTCAGCTGCCGAAGGTGCAGGCCTGTCTCTTTCACACCATTGTTCTGTGTGAAACCACGTCTGCTCTCCCTGCCATGAGGCATGCCCCCTGCGCTCTCCCACACAGCAATTTTCTCAGATGCGGGTGTGCATAGAAATTGAGTTCAACGAAATGCAGACTGAACCCCAGAAGACTCACTTGTACCCAATACCATAGTCATTAAGAAAGAAAATTAATTGCCTGAGGCCAGAGGGCAGAAATCCAACCAGACATCTCCTCCCAATTGCTCTGTCCCTGGGTGGATTGTATAGTGGGCACACCTGTAAGTAATATTCCAAATGCACTTGTCTACACAGAACTTCCTCGTCAGCATTTATAATCACATCTACATGATGGCTGGGATTTCTGTAAAATATATGTCTCCCCAATACACTGTAAGCTCCATCCCTGGGAACAGTCCATGCCTATTTTTTAGCCCCCTAGTATTTGGTGCATACTAACTACTCATTAAATAATTGTGAAGAATGGGTAGATGAATTGGGGTGGGGATTCCAAACTAGAACTCACAGTTCTTAACAAAGAAAACAGAATAAAAGAAGCATAGCTCATTTTTCTGTACCGATCCCAGGTTGTTTTAAAAGAAAACATAAAATTATTGCCTACATCTATGAAGTTTCCAACAAAGGTGCCAATCTTAACACAATTCCTCGAGCTATGCTATTTCATTCTTTTAAGCAAACGATTTTTTTTTATCACCACCATCCCCTAAATCTTTCATCCTGTCAACACAGAAAGAACAACTCGATTAAGCCTCCAAAACTTTCTCTAAAATCAAAGCACTGTTTGCCCAGTAAGGCTCAAAACAGTAGCTTTGTCCTGAACTGGCTTCTAGACTTTCTAACACTGGAACAAACCAATAATCACCAGTGTTCAAGATGCTATAATTAAAGTCAGTTTATCACAATGTGGAGAACGCTGAGTCTAAAAGCTCCCACTGTTCAGCACTCCCCCAATCCTGCTATTCCACACCAAAGGCTAGAGTAATGGTGTCATGAGTGGTTTCACCCAAATTCTACCCCACGGCATCTCTGCCTCTCTGTGGACTTCCCTCTGTGCCTTTTTCCTGGCATTGTTGGTCCCATTCTCTTAACTTCTTTTCTTCTTTTCTTTCAGCTCATTTATATGCACACATTCAAAATATGAATATATTCTCCTTTGGCAAATCCAACATTGAGAGACAAAGCTGAAGTCCCTTCGACCACCCCCTAATCATCCCCACAGAAGCCACTGTGGTGTTATGTACTGTTGTTTTTCCATTCAAACTTCTGCCTGTGCATTTATGTGCCTATATTTATATATAGAATTATATGACCCCATTTCATAACTATTTACATAAATAATAGGAAGTGCTTCTCATTCTGTAATGTACTGCTTTCACCCAAAATAATGTCTTAGAGATCTCTCTACATCAGTATGAAACTATTTCATTCTAACACATTCTTTTTAGCCATGACCTTGAAATTCATATTTAGTCCATGCCGACTTGTTGTTATTGCCATTGCTACAGGTTACAACATGGATAAATCTCAAAAACATTGTACTAGTGCTGGCTGGTGTGATTCAGTTGGTCGGGCATCATCTCATCCTCTGAAAGGTTGCCGGTTTAATTCGTAGTCAGGGCACAAGCCCCAGTTGCAGGCTCAGTCCCCAGTAGGGGGCATGCTGATCGATGTTTCCCTCTAACATAGATGTTACTCTCTCTCCCTCTCCTTTCTTCTCTCTTTAAAAATTAATACAATACAATACAATACAATACAATACAATACAATACAATAAAAAGCATTGTTCTAAGTGAGAAAAACTAGGCACAATATGTATGATTGCATTTATGTAAAATGTGCAGAACAAGTAAATCCATACAGATAGAACACAGATTGGTGGTTGCTAGTTTTGAAGGGAGAATGTGGGATGACTCCTTATAAGGATGAGGTTTCCATTTAGGGTGATGAAAAAGTTCTGGCACTAGATAGTAGTGATGGTTGCATATAACCATGACTGTATTTAATGCCACTGAATTATATACTTTAAAATGGTTAAAACAATAAACTTTATATTATGGGTATTTTATTTAAATAAAACAAATGTAGATCTGCTGGATCACAGAGTATATGCTTTTATAATTGTATTAAAGCTTAGCAAATTGCCCCATAAAATCTTACTACTTTTTTCTGTTTGTATTAATATATTTTTCTATGTATCTTTTCCAATTTATTTTATCTATATCTCCATCTCCCTCCCTTCCTTTTCCCTTCTCCCTGCTGCCCTCTTTTAGCTCTCTCCCTTGCTCCCTTCCTGTCCTCTCAATGCTCTTTCTATTTCCTTTTCAGAAGAATTGAGAACTCCTTCAGACCTTCCTCTCCAAGTCCCCATTTGTGGCCTCTCTGAGAAAGGTCATTTCCCTCTAAGGCACCACATGACCTTTCTTATTCATGTCAAAATTCATCAACACTTCACAAAATAAAATAAACTGTTAAGCAACCAACTACTAGGAATACCTGGCATATTGCCAAGGAATGACTAACAACGGGGGACATTAGAACCGAAAGGAGCTCCTGATGAATGTTTTAAGGGGAATGAGAACAGGAAGCAGTCTTGTAAAATCAGTCACATTTCTTGGAGGACTCTGTCTTTCTATCTGGAGGCAGAGAATTCCTGATCTTCCCTCCATCCATTTGTGAGGTGTCCAGTTCAAAAGTAGAGAAGAATCAGAAATCCTGGATTCTAATGCCAGGAGTGGAGGCATGGACTGCTTAATAGGAGAGAGAGAGAGAGAAAGAGAGAGAGAGAGAGAGAGAGAGAGAGAGAGAGAGAGAGAGAGAGAGAGAGAGAGAAAAGACCATGTGGAAGGTGCTGAAAGTAGTAATTATCACAGAGCAATTTCAGGGATAGGAAATCTATTACAACAAAAAAGGAAAGGACAGCAGCATTATCTAGGAGAAATTACAGAACTAAGACAGTAAATTCAAGAAAAACAGCATAGATCTGCTAAAACATTCACAGAAAGAGAAACAATGGACAGGAATGATCACTGACTAATGTGCATTATTTTGGCTATGGAAGACAGGTTAACCAAGAGCACAGTGGGAATATCCCCAAGTAGATCTGAGTACAAGGACAAGGCTGAAATCCTGCATCCACCCACTGCTGGTTGCCTTGACAATGAGACTCCTACTTTATCCTAATGAATGAGTAAAACCCCATGCAAACGATATGGTAATTAGAGGCCGAGCCACCTGTAGTCTAGCCAGCGCCATAGCAGAGGGAATTATAGGGAATAGTTTGGGTGGGCTTGTGCAGCAAAGAATAAGGTGATAAAAGCAAAAAAATTTAGTTATGAATCAAAGGGTTAACTGCGTGAGAAAACAGTCCTAATGACTCATTGATTTTCCCACTGATTTTGGTCCAGCCGTTATGGATAGCTGATCTTGCAGTCACCTCTCCACAGTGCTCCATCTGCTCTATTTGTCGGTGTCCCTCCTAGGAAGGAATCAGGGAAAAGAGAAAGATGGTGGTTAACTCTCTTAGTTCCTTGTGTGTGCTGCCTCCCCTGTTGCCCATAAAAGGGAATGAAAGGGGGGCTGGAAATATGGGAGGGTTTGCTAATATGCAAAGAAAGCGGCCAGTTATGGGATGTGTTGGTTTCCTGTTGCAGCTGTAACAAATTACCACAAACTCAATGGCTTATAACAACACACATTTATTCTCAGACAGTTCTGGATGTCAGACGTCCTAAATCAGCTGCACCAGGTTGACACTGGAGTGTCAGCAGGGGTACAATCTGCTTCACCATCAAATGCCTTCATCTTTTCCTGCTGTAGAATCTCTCTTGCTTTCCCCTTATAAGGATTCTGTGATTATATCCTTGGGTCTAGCTGAATAATCCAGGATAATCTCAAGGTCCTTAACTTTATCAATCCACAAAGCCTCCTATGCCATATAAGATAACATATTCACAGAGTCCAAGGACTATGACCTAGATTATGACGGACATTTTAGCAGGTTTATATCCGGCCTACCACGTGAGGGAAGAGAGAGTATAAGTGGGGAGGAAAAGCGATTTTAAGAATTGTAACTTAAATTAGATGCCCATTACCATTATTGGAGATGAAAGGTGATTTTAAGAATTGTAACTTAAATTAGATGCCCATTAATATTGTTGGAAAGATCCAAGTAAAGTTAGAAATTTATTTTTAATAACTGTTAATTATGTTTCTCTGAATATGACATGGTTTTTGGGATTGAACCAAAGGAGTACAGGCATATATGTAGGTTATAAGCAGCAATTAAAAGAATCATCAAAAAAATTACATCTAGAAACATGCATCACTTAAAGTAATCATTTCAAGTCATTGCTTCTTTGACAGCACTTATTTTAAATGAGTATTGATGTGCAAAGGAGCAGGGAAGAGTTAGACATCAAAAGCTACTTACATTTTGAGTAAATGTAATATTAAGTGTCGGTTCCTCACCTGTTCTTTCTCTCTCCAACATCTGCTATTTACTATTGAAAAGCTTGGGCAATTACGCAAATTAACAAAGATGGATATATCATTTTTTATTTTTAATCACATTCCCTGCTATTTCTCATTCTGAAGGGAAATAAATGAGAAATTTTAGAATGAAGGTCACAAAAGCAAATGCTTCAAGCCTATGATGTCAGTGACTGAAGCGGTCCAGGTGGCCTGAGTGGCAAACTGAAGAGCATATGCACACACACACACACACACACACACACACACACACACCCCTAGAGAAGCAGCCACTACTCAACTCTGTCTCATTATTGCCATTCCAAAGGCAGCATCACAAGAGCTTTAAGTTTTCTAGAGAAGTCAAAACCCCCAAAATTCCATCTAATATTTCCTGATTTTTAAATGTTGGAGACTAATTTAAAACACCATTCAGGCCAATTAAAACCTGTATTTGATACTTTGCAAACTTCATTATAAATTCTGTTAAGTAGTTTTGACTTTTTTTTTTAATGTGTTTTTGTTTATTTCAGAGAGAGGAAGGGAGAGAGAGATATATACACATCAATGATGAGAATCATCAATCAGCTGCCTCCTGCATGCCCCCTACTGGGGATTGAGCCCATAACCCAGGCATGTGCCCTGACAAGGAATCAAACTGTGACTTCCTGGCTCATAGGTCAATGCTCAACCACAGAGTCACACCAGCAAGGCAGTTTTTACTTTTTAACCCAAGGACCAGAAGGGGCAGGTTTCCAGTGGCATGATATAGCCATATGTGTGTTGACTCTGTTTACCAGTATTTCTAACACAACTATGTGCATGAATACACACACCACCACCATCACCACCACATACACCTTGACTGTTTGGGGGGGAAGGGGAAGGGAGAATTACTTTGGAAACCATAAATTCCTAAAGGATAGCTGTTATCCTCATCTTATAGCATTGGCCAGCATTGACCAATCATAGTTTTCCCTTCAGTGAAGATCTATGTAAGTGTAAAGGTTGTTATAATAATAACCTACTTTGTGTGAGATCAAACAAGTCCTCAAATGTAATATGACCTGCCTCAGTGGCCAAGCTAAGCAAACTGATCTGAGGAACTTAGAAAACCATCCTAGCTGTAGCCAGAAAGGTCGCTGTCCACATCCTCCTGCTTATAGTTAGGACTTAAATAAAACCTTGTCAGAAAAATAACGTTGTGGAGCAAGGGCGAGTGATCGACCACTGGAGCCCAGATCAAATGAAAATTTAGGGAGCCTTTATTAACTGGCCGGCTGGCCAGGCAGCCAGCTGAAGACTGCTCTGCCTTTCTCCATGCAGGGAGTCCAGAGAGCAGCAGTGACCCTTTGTGTAGGACCACTTTTAAGTACATTAACCACATCCTGTTTCTGCAGAGCAAGTAACCCAAGACAAAACAGTTTTTCCAAAGCAACATCAGGGTCATGCCATTGACGACATTGTTATTCACAGGGTCATCCTGTTCTTCAGAAAGCTGACAGCGTTCTGTGAAAGAAGGCCCATGTGCTGGGAAGGGGCCATGAGACCCTACTTCAAGGGCTGGCCTTGTGTCAGCTCTGACAACTCTATCTGGGGCATAGTCCATGGCCTTGGTAATGCTAAAAAATTCCCACTCTCTAACAGGAAGAACTCATCCAAATTTTAAAACACAACTTTTTAAAAGTGATTCCAAACCCCATGCCAACAAATAAGACATATGAACAACAAAAACAATTTTTCAGATAGTGAGAACAGCCGTGTACAAGATGAAATAGGCAATGAGATAAAGTGTGATGAGTGGAGCAGGCAGGAAAGATGTGCCACTTTGGGGAGGTGACATTCACGCTGTGGCTAGAAGATACCAACCATGTAAAATGAGGGTTCAGTGGTTGAGTGTCGACCTATGAACCAGGAAGTCACAGTTCAATTCCTGACTAGGGCACGTGCCCAGGTTACAGGCTCCATCCCCAGTGTGGGGCATGCAGGAGGCAGCTGACCAATGAATGTCTCTCATCATTGATGTTTCTCTCTCTCTCTCTCTCTCTCTCTCTCTCTCTCTCTCTCTCTCTCTCTCTCTCTCTCTTTCTCTCTCTCTCTCTCCCCTTCTCCCTTCCTCTCTGAAATTAAAAAAAAACAAACCTTTTTTTAGGTTGGGGGTTAACTGCTCTTGGCAGGGAGAAGCAGAGATGCTCAGGTCCTGAGGCAGGAATGAGCTGGCAGACTTAAGTGGTGGTCAGAAGGCTAGGGTACCTGGAGCCAGATGAGAGAGGAAGAGAGTGGGGTTAAGAGGAAATTGGGGCTATTGGCAGGGGTGAAGTGCGAACTTAGGAGGGCTTTAACTGGGAAGGTCTTAGGCAGGGAGTGACTTAGCCCTGTTTACATTTTTAAAAAGCTTACTCTGGCAAGTCATTCCACCTCTTTGAGCCTCTTGCACTCTAAGATGTGCCTTTGTTTCGCAGGACACTTTGGAAAGTTAAACCGGACTTGGGCAGAAAACCCTAGCATACAGCAGGCACACTGTGAAAGTGAGCCCAAGCTGAACAGGTTGAGGATGGAGAGGCAGTAACTCTACAGAGAGAAGTAGGGGCTCCGTGACTGGAGGACACCTGCTCTCCTGAGCCCTGGCAGCTCCCTTTCCTGTGACTTCCGGGCAGTGCCTCCCGCTCCCTGGATTTGAGGTTTCATGCCCAGGCCGCTGCTGTTCCCCACTCAGCATCCTATGATGGCTTCCAACAGGAAAACTAATTTGGTTGTACCATGCTGAGAAACCCATCATCTAATACCAATGTAACAGGCGAACACACAAAAATGGACTGCTGGTGACCACAGGGATTGGCAAGCCGGACTCCTAGAAGCCTGAACAATGTGCAACACCTCCTCCCCCTCCCCCCACACACCACACCATCACCATCACTACTGTGGCTCTGTTCAGCCCAAGGAAGCGGGTAAATTGTTTCTAACAGTACCAACCAATAGACCAAACCTGCAGCCCCTGAAAAAAGGTGATTCCTCCCTCAGCACACAATGAAGCAATCAGGCAATATCAACGCAAAACAGCAGCCCAGCCTCAGCCCCAGCAGTTCTACTTGTAGGAAACTTTCTGTAGGTACTGAGAACCGTGGACCAGAAGGTCTGCGCATTTTTGTCTGTAATGGCGAGAGGTTGGGAACAACCTAGATGGGTCAGAAGGGTCATGAGGGTACATCCCCATGGGGGCACTTTCTATGCAGCTGATTGGACAGTGGAGCCAGTGTACATGTACTGACAGAGAGCAAGTGAAGGCACACAGTGTTGTATGTGGAAGGCAGGTGCAGAGTTGGCTACCATTTGTGAAAAGGGAGTGAGAGGTATATCCATTTGTTGACTGAGAGCCTTTTTAGTGCCAGGCTGTAAACAAGTCCTGGATCCATGGCATTTGCAACTGATGGAGAGAGACAGGTAATACACATGAAAATAGGTTTATTCCAGGTGGCGATTAGATAGAGCCTCCATATTTATCTTTGAGTTTGAAAGAACCACATAAAATTGCCAATAAAACAACCTCTTTGACCTAAGTATAGACATAGACAAAACGATGTAAGAAAAATAAACAGCAGTCCTTCAGAAAGGGACATTAAGGCAAGGAAATGATAACTCCACACCCAGGAGGTTGATGAATTTATTTTTTTATCCCATGCAAATATTGCCTACTCAGAATAAATTTTTGAATATACTGGTAGAGCTGGCACACAGAGAAGTAGAAGGTAGCTAAGAATGGAGTGACACCCTGGCCAGTTTTCTCAGTGGTTAGAGCATCAGCTCACGGACCAAAAGGTCATGGGTTTGATTCCTGGTCAAGGGTACGTACCTCAGTTGGAGGTTCCCCAGCTCCGGTAGGGGCACATGCAGGAGGCAACCAATCAATGTGTGTGTGTTTCTCTCTCTCTCTCTCTCCTCCCCCTCCCCTGCCCCTTCCCCCCCATCTCTCTCTCTCTCTCTCTCTCTCTCTCTCTCTCTCTCTCTCTCTCTCTCAATCAATGGGATAAAATATCCTCAGGTGACGATTTAAAAGAAAGAAAGAATGGAGTGAGAATTAAGAACGAAGAGGAAGTGGGGAATTTTTCTAAATGCAAAAATAGGCAGGTGACAGTGACAAACTGTAGAAAGGTATGCTCAGTTTGACACCACAAGGCTTTTGATTTGCAATGCAACTCAATTGCAAGGACAGCACACTTCCTAGACCCAGATCAGAAGCGCCCAGTGGTGACCAGGGAAAGACCCAGGCAGGATGAGGTGCAGTGGAATCTGTGCCTCAGCCCATTGGTGCACCTGCCCCCCACGAGTCTTTCTTACCTGCACTGGATTCACTATACACCCTCCAATTGCCAAAGGCCACCTCCCATCGTCACCCCCAGTGTTCTGAGTGCCTCCCTCCAATGAACAAACTGCCAAGCTGCTCTTTTCTGCAGGAAAGGAGAACCAAAGTATGGTTCCAGCACAGAACAGAGAAGCATCCAGGCAGCTGGGTATGTGGACAGCGGCAAACTTCACAGAGAGGTCACGTAGGACAGAGATGAGCAAGAGGCAGAGGCAGGTGGGATGACAGCCAAAGACACATAGGGACTGAACCTGAGATCCTACGAGGGGCAGCAAGGCCCTGACCAGACACGCATGGCTTTGAACTCAGTTCAAAGTCCTACTCTCTATGTTCTAGGCCTGTGCCCTGGGGCACACTGATGAACCTCTCTGGACCTCCATCCTACAGCCTGTAAAAGGCAGATAAAAAGCAAGTCCTACCTGGTTAGTATCTTTATTCTATTATTAACTCTCTCGACGTTCCTTTCGGCAATGTTTGTTGTGTGTTTATGCAAGAATAATCCCCAACTAAGCGAATTCCCACACCCTTATTTTTCTTTGTCCTCCAGAATTGTCAAGAATGGAGCTTGTTCAGAGACCAGAGAGAATTTACTCTTAAGGGACCAACAATAGTGTCTACCTCTGAAAATGGTTGTAAAATTAAATGGGATCGTGTATAGGGAATATCTAACACCATTCCTAGCACTTTGCAGATTTTTTTTAAAATGTATTTTATTGATTTTTTACAGAGAGGAAGGGAGAGGGATAGATAGTTAGAAACATCGATGAGAGAGAATCATTGATCAGCTGCCTCTTGCACACCCCCTACTGGGGATGTGCCCGCAACCAAGGTACATGCCCTTGATTGGAATTGAACCCAGGACCTTTTGGTCCACAGGCCGGCTGCTCTATCCACTGAGCCAAACCAGTTTTGGCAACACTATGTACATTTTTAATAAGTGAAAGCATCATTATGATCACCCCAAGATTCCCATGGATATGCAGCATCAACAAGTGATGACTAACTGAAACCCAGGTACCTTCCCAGGTAGTAAAGGCTCTAACCTTGTCTCTCTGGGGATGCCATGTATTTACAGTGCACTTGGCCTCTCAGCCAGGGAGCAGCCTTTATATTGCATCACATGAGCACAGCCCCCCACCCCCCCATCGGTGCCTGGAGTTGTGCTACATGGCAGCCCACGTGCTACGGTTTCAGGTTTGTTACGTTGTCATTGCAGCATTTGCTTCCATGATATCTCACCCCAATGCTGGGCCATCTCCATCCATGCTCCTCTCTTCCTTAGCAACTGGCATCCTATAAGCAACTAGGGAGGTACCTACCTGAACCCAGTTTTTCTGACTTATGCATCAATTTGAAATGATCAGGAAATATTTATACCTCTGCTCTGAAGATGATTCTTACCCTTAATCACAGGTAAATGTAAAACTCACTTTTAATGCTAAGAGTATCTACCCAGACATTTAGGGGAGATAGAATTCTAAGTGTGGAGGTGAAAGGAACTTAAAGATGCTCTAGGCTGCCCCTCTTTGTTTGAAGAGGAGAAATTGAAGCCCAGAGAGGAAAATAAACTTGACCAAGTTCATTCAGCTCATGAGCAGCTCTCTTCACCATTCCACATCCCCAATTCATCCTGAAGCAAGATGCTAAGGGACCTATGGAATCACCTGGGCCTCAACTCTAAAAATCATTCCAAGTAAAAAGGTGCATCAGTATCCAACCCTTCTACTAGAAGCAATATCCTGTTTCCTTTTGGGAACCACCGCTCCCCAATCACTATGCCAGGACATCAATCAAAGCACCTGCTCTCCGCAGGTGAAGGTGGGACCCAGATCAACCAATCTGACTGTTCCTCCAAGAATCCACATCTCAAGGGGAAAGACGGTGGAACAGACTCACCCTGACCACTGTGTGCTGAAGTCGCTGCCCATCAGGCCCTCCTTCCTGCTCTGGCAGAAGCATGCTTTTTCTGAGCATCCCTGAAACCTACCAGTGAGTTACTTTCCCATCCAATCTAGCCAACCTGTTTAACCCAGGGGCCCCCAAAACAAATGTCCACAGTGCAGAGGCAGATACAGGAAATACATGAACCCATTCGGTAGAGTCTAAGGGGTGGTCATGTGGGATAGACAGAATAACGCCCCCCAAAGATGTCCACATGGTGGTCCCTGTTACTTCTCATGGCCGCATCAGGTAACGACGAGCGGATCCAAGTCCAGAAGTGCAGAGACCTGTGCATGCCACTGGAGACCTGCTTCCAAGTTCACGTGCAGCTGATGTACGTCAAGGCAGCGACACTGCAACTAGCTTGCTCAAGCGGAAAAAGAAAAGGCTTTCTGATTCTGAAAGCACTTTCAATTTCTGAGTGTACTTACATGTGAAACATCGCTTTGCCCTTACGTACACAGTTTGCACTAGATTAATTTGCATTCATTTAACAGCGCTGCCTAAGCTCGCTCCAAAGCATTTTCATCTGTTCAATGCATTCCTTCATCAAACATTTATGAGGCACATACTGTTTACCAGGTGAGGCAAGTATGTGTGTGTGTGGGGGGGGGGGGTATAGCAGGGCTCAGCCCTGTGCTGAGGGAGTTCATGCTCAGTGTGGGAGATGGACACCCAAGCAGACCCTCCCTCGACAGCATGCTGGGGGTTCCCTGGGTGAAAGAAACTGAGGGGGTCCCGGGGGCACAGAGGAGGGGCACCTAACTCAGCCTGGAATGGGGTGGGGACAGTCAGGAAAGACTCCTTGAAAATCTGAGCAATGTTTAGTTTCTCAGCTGGACTGTGGGCTCCTTATGGTGAGTGTTCCCTTTGTCACCCCAGGCAACTCTCAGCCACAGCTCAGACAGGATGGGTAGGACATCCACTTCATGCACACTGGATTTCCACACATCCATCGTGTGTGTGTGTGTGTGTGTGTGTGTGTGTGTGATTGTGTACACACAGACACTTTACAATGGAGCCAGAACTCCCATCCCAAAGAAACCGCCTTGCATGTCTTAGGCTTCAAATCTTGGAATGTTGAAAACAGGAAAAATAGCCTTTGGACTTGGCCTAAAGCAGCGTATGTCCCAAAGAATTGTTTGCAAAAATAATGAAAGCAGATATTATAACCACTGGACTGATGACTGCCAGACTGAAAATTAAACACGTTGTTTTGAATTAGCATCCGTATGTTAGCTTATCTGTACCAATAGAAATGCCTTCCTTCTATTCATGTAATCGGTCCCCTTCCCCTCTCATAAATGCCCATCGCCTTTGTTGCCTCATGGAAACACTATTTGGGTTTCTGCCTGAATCAGTGCTTCCAGAATAGCTTTCATATTTTGATCTCCAATAAGTGCTTGCTGGCTCTCGCTTTGGCCTTTTATTTGTAGATTAAGACATGGCAAAGAAAAGGATACTATTGCCCCCATGCATGTACTGCATGTAGTACTTCTAAGGGTCTGCAGCTGCTTGCCAATCACAACCCACCTTAGTGCATGACGCGCTTCCCCAATCATATGTCTTATGAGGGCAAGAAGCCCTGTCCTTGATTATGGTTGAACCTCCCATACCTGGCGACTAGAGGATGAATGGAGTTTAGTGTAGTTGAGGTTTCGCAATAGTTTTTCTTCCCCTTTGAGTGATTACATTGCTCCTCCACATTAGGGCAATGTGAGGTACAGCACATCTGACTCGATCAGAACAGACCCCAACCCCACCACTGTTACTCACACAGGCAGCAGGATGGAGCTGGCACGCAAGCCGAGCCTCTGCACTTCCCCTGCCAAGTCTTCAAATATCATCAGTCACGCAGGAAAAAGGCTCCAGGCCACTGCTGCTTAATGGGCCTTGATGGATGAGCACAAACACTGAGAAAGGCTGTGATTACCAACTACGAGATAAGATGCTATTGGGCCTCCTGTCCTCCGAAAGCATGTTTCTATTGGGGCAAAGGAGGTTGAGTGTGGCGCTGTAGAGCAAGTGAGCAATCCCAAAGCAGCCTATGACCCTTTTGTGGTTTGGGTACAAAATAACCACAGGAAGATGAGGCAACACCATCTTTACGAGGCCTCAGGAAGAAGATGGACAAACAAACAGGTAATAATTGCATGCCACAGTGTGCGCAGTGATGGTGTCATGGGGCACCTGCTGAGTCTGGCTACCCGGGGAAGTAATGAGCAAAGGCCGGACTGGAAAGTATTTCTGCACAGGGTATTGTGGTTTTGTTTGTTTAAATATATTTTATTGATTTCAGAGAGGAAGAGAGAAGGAGAGCAATAGAAACATCGATGATGAGATAGAGTCATTGATTGGCTGCCTCCTGCACACCCCGCACTAGGGATCGAGCCCACAACCTGAGCATGTACTCTGACCAGAAATCGAACTGTGACATCCTGGTTGATAGGTCGGTGCTCAACCACTGAGCCACACAGGCCAGGCTACACAAGGTATTGTAACCCCAGTGCATGTTCTACAGCAAACCAGCCTTAGCGTCTTGGCTCTGCCTGTTTTGAGCTGCACTAAGTAGCAAGTTACTGCTGGGTTCCCAAGTGCTCTGAGAAATGTGAATGAATGAGCAGTAACAGCTCCTGGATCCTGGGGATGTGAGGACTGAGCACCTAAAGGAAATGAGGACAAGCCTGGGGCACGGTAAGCGCTTGGTACATACGGGTCATTATCACCAGGGCTTGGGCCAGAGGGAGTGAATGAAGCTCTTGCTTGGGTGCAACATTTAAGGGGGTGTCAAAGGACTCAGTGATAAAAGATAAGGAATATTTTAATACAAAATGTGTACAAGTCAAAATCAAGGCAAAGAAATCTATGATGAAATAAATACCAAATTTGAAATGAAGATGGGATCTGACCCTGCCCTTGCCTCATCCTGGCTCACCTATCACCATAGTCTGTTGGATCCTCTCTTTATGTAAAATTTTAATATCTTTTTGATTGTGAGATTCTTTGCATTAATTTGTTTTTTAAATGTTTGCATTAAAGTAGCATTTATCTTGATAACTGAGGTGTGTGTTTTTGTTTTGGGGGGGGTTGTTTTTTTTGTAGGGCCCCCTTAAATTTTATACTCAAGGTGAGTGCCTTCACTAGCCCACCCTAGTCCTGGCTCTAATACATTTCTTTCAAGTTTTTCTACAAGTCTATGCTACTTCTGTCATTAGAAAAAATAAAATGATAAGCTGACTATTTTTTTAATGAATTATTAAAATGAGGCGTGATCTGCAGGCATTTATTTAGTCTAGTTTGGAAGGCACACCAAACATGTGCTCTCTCAAGTACAAACCCATAAAACAATACATGATAAAGTGCCTGTTAAATGAGACAATGGGTGTTATAAGAATTCTGATCAGGGTGAGAGAAAGGAAGGCTGGTGTTTTCCAGAAAGAGCCTGGAGAGAAGAAGGTGTAACTTGCCAGGTAGCATCGGAAGGCAAACACGGGGGGCAGCAATACCATTGTATTTGACCTTGATATTCCTGGCAGCCCCTGGAGAGCAGCTCACCAAAACGTGGAAAGGAACTACCAGCCCTTGCGCACTGCAGTGGCCGGGGACTCCGCTCAGCGCTGTGGTCAGACCTCCTTGTAGGCAGGTGAGAGGGTCCTGGAAGCTGACCCAGGCTGTCCACACAGGGGACATTTTCGAAGAGGATCGGAGAGCCTCTGGCCCACCGGTTGCAGGAGAGTAACTCCAGTCAAGGAGGTGACTCTCTCGGTGCCAATGGCATTCAGCTTGGCACGCCTGTCTCCACCATTCATACATACACATTGGAACCCCAGTTCTGCTTGTCCATGGAGATGAGCAGACAGAAACCTGCCTCTCAACTCTAGGCTGCTCTGACTGTCTGGATCCCGACTCAGAATCACAGACACCGTGCAAACCCTGGTTGTCATCAGTGAGGCCATAGCCAGGGTTATAGCTCCAAGCCCTCAGACTCAGAGCTCACTTTTCTCCCACATCCCTCCAAGCCCCAAGAAAAACCCTCCCTTTCCCCCTAGAAAACATTTTTAATTAGACCCAATGAGGTGAGGATGATCCATTCTCCAATAAAGTCCAAGGAAGGAGAGATCCATAAGAAAGACCTGGGTCCTATTTGAGCTTGTGAGCAAATGGCTTGATCTCCTTACGCCTCAGCAAACCCATCAATAAAGGGGGGGGGGGGGGCTACCCATTGCTGACACCTTATTGGTAAAATGGGGACACTCAGAACACCTTCCTGGCAGGTATGAGAATAACAGGCAGCAGTGCAGGAAAGCAAGCATTCAGCCCAACGCCTGGCATATGACAAGTATTCAATATCTGAGAGCTGTTTATTATCATTTTATAATCACTGCTCTCGTCATTATTATCATCAGGTTGTAAAGTACAGGCTAGGGGTAGATTGTGCGTGTAAAGCATCCATCACCGCCTGGCAGACCGTGGGAGCACAATAAGTGGTAGATACTGTCATAAGGGTGGCAGTGAGGAAATGGTGAAATCCGGGAGGCATTTCAAAGAGGAAGGCTAAAACAGCATTTCTAAGCAGGAATCTGTAAGCACACTTTAAAGATAAAATGCATTTCTAATCAGCAGCATTATTTATACATAAACAATTTATCTACCCAAGGCAAGAACATAGTTTTTTCTCAAGTAGATTAAACCAGTGCCACCCCTCACCCCGATTCCTCTTTTCGCCACTCATATGTCTGGTGAATGCTTTCTTCTGAGATTGTAGCTGGTCAATTTCACCCCTGCGGGGACAGGATTCAGAACTAAGAGCCTCAAGGGTAATCGCTCCTGACTTTAACCGCACTGATTAGAAATTACCCCAAGGAAATGAAAAGGCACTGTAGCTCAGAGCTCATGATCTGAAACCACAAAATTGTACTTTTTCCCCACTGATGGTTTGGATCAGAACTTTTAGTCTCTGATTTAAAGAAAAAAAATTTTAATAAACTTTAGGCCAGAAACTTGGGTGAGTGTTCAATCTAAGAGACAGGCCAGTCAGTGTTGTAATACAGCTCTCTGTACTTTCCTACAGAGAGCTGTATTACATATATGAAGCGTTAAAAAAGCAGGCTCATGCCACCCATGCTGCTGAGCTCAGCGATGCTGGAATCACTACTCCTTGCCCTTAGGAGAGGTCTTAGCAGGCTGGCTGGTCCACGCCCAGCTTTTCTGCAAATCCTGAGGATTCACAATAACGTCACTTACAATTCAGCTGCAGTTGCAGCCTCCAGGGGCTGCTCAGACCTTTCCTTCCTGCCTGGGTACTGATTTCCTCATTCCTTTTCCAGCATCACGCATCCTGAATGCATGATGACTCCACGAAAGCAGGCTTATACTCACGCACAGGCGCTTCCAGGATGGTTAGGAAGGAGGGGGTTCCTCTGGGGTACCAGAAGAACAGAAAGAGCCCTTAAGCTGGGACTCCAGACACTAGTACTAGATCTGGCTCCCCTAGGAAGCCCATCTCTCTGGCCCTCAGCATCCCTGTCTGTAAGAAATGGGGGAGAAGGGTTGGAGCGGAAGGGGTAATCCCAATCTGCCGCTTTATAAGAGCTGTTTCAAGTGAAATGATGAACATCCTCCTACCTGCCCTGGATTAGTTTTCCAGCAAGTCCAGAAGTCACTATGTAGAAAACACCTTTCACAGTGCAGGTGATTAAAAAATAGAATATTGAAGTTCTGCATAGTATGATCTCAGTACATGGTGGGAGCTCAATGCATAGGGCACACAGTTAGGTGTCCAATTAGTGTAAGATTCGAGTTTTCCATGCTGAGTTTCTGAATAACCAATGAGAACATAGAATCTGCAGCCAAGATGTCACCCATGTTTACTAGGTCTATGACATAAAGTGGATTCATTAAGTGTTCCCATCCTCAGTACAACATGAGGGTAAATAATCCATGAGGGGTGTAACCCATGATGGTGTAAGGATGAAATAAAATTAAGTGCACACCGTGCCTCATGCATAGTGCTTGGCCCTGGCTAAGTGCTCAGTACATAGTATCACTCTACTATAACAATAATGCCATTATTATCCCTTCACTCTCTTGCCAGGTAGCAGGGCTCCTGAGTCTGGACTTGTCACTGAGCTGCCTCAGATCTCCGTCAGGCCTCCTGCACTTCTGCAGCCTGTGCACAATGCCGCTACATCCCCTGGGCTGCTCCCTCTCACCTCCCGGTATGTGCTAAACAGTTTACCAAGCAGCTTCAGACTCATTAACATCTAATCAGTACTAATTGGTTGCGATTTAGCAGGCCGGGCTCTGGAAGAAGTTGTTCCAGGGCCAGGTGGCTGCCAGAATCCCCACAAAAGCATATCCCTGGCCTTTGGGGACCCGCCAACGGGTGCGTGGGAGAGGGAAGGGCAGAGTTGGGTCCTCTAAGAAACATGTGCCTTTCCAGCTCTAAGGCAGCCACAGGACCTAAGCACTGAATGACAGGTTGGACGACAGGTTGATTAAGCATGGATCCATTCAACACATTTATTGAGCACCTACTATGTTTCAGGCACTGTGCTAGATGCTGGAGATACAACCATGAACAGAATAGATGGTTCCCTACCCTCATGGAACTTAGAGTCTTGTGGGAAGGTATACCAAAAAGCAAGTGAACAAACTCACCAAACTGATGGTCAGCATTTATTGAGCGCCTGCTGTGTTAGGCTCTGCCCTCCTGGATGGACCTTCTATTATTATTATTCTAATTTTAGGGAAAACAAAAATGAGGCCCAGGAAGTTGGCCCAGTGACCCAGAATTTGGTAAGTGGTAAAGCCAGAACTCTCAACCTCAACCATCTGCCACAGAATGAACAGCCACCAGACATGGAGATAGTAGCTTCCAACTGAGTTCTCCCAGACTAACCTTATAACACATTGTAAACAAGCAAAATGATGACCACCAGTTGCTCCTAGTGTTCCAGCTGCATTCCAAAGCTAGAGAATAAACATTTCCGAATATGGAGTAATTCAGCCAACTAAGGCAGGCTCTATAGCACCAACAGAAGCCGAGTAGAATATATTGGACAGGTATCACATGGTCCGTGTTGTTTTCTCAAGTACGTTTATCTAGGTGCACATAAGCACAATTTGCATAATGAATCTCCAAAGTCAGCATTATGATTATAACTTTATAAATGAGGAAGCTGAGGCCAAGATTTGTTTAGTAACCTGGCACAAATCTTAAAACCAGTAAAAAGACATACCAGGATTTGAACACCAACAGGAGCCAATTTTCAACTATTACCACTGATAGTGAATATTAAAAGTCCTCAATAGCCCCGACTTGTGTGGCTCAATATTATCCCATACAACAAAAAGCTGCCAGTTTGATTCCTGGGTTGTGGGTTTGATTCCCGGTAGGGAGCAGCTGATGGATGTTTCACTCTCACATCAATGTTTCTTTCTTTTTCTCAATAAATCAACCAAAAATCTTTTTTTAAGTCCTTAACAACCATTAATGAAAAAAAAAAAAAATAGGTATCATCCTAGATAATAAAGAAATAATATGCAAACTGACCATCACTCCAACACACAAAATGGCTGCCCCCATGAGATCAAAGATGGCCGTCCCCATTTGGATGTAACATGGCCACCACACAAGATGGCTGGCAGGGTAAGGCAGTTGGGAGCAACCAGGCCCATAGGAGAGGGCAGTTGGATACAACCAGGACTGTATGGGAGGACATTTAGGGGCAACAAGACCTGCAGGGGAGGGCAGTTGGGGACAACCAGGCTGGTAGGGGAGGAAATTGGGAGTGATAGGGCCAGCAAGGGAGCAGTTAGGCATTGACCAGGCTAGCTTGGGAGGGGTTAGAGGGTGATCAGGCTGGCATGCATGAGTGGTAAGGGGCAATCAAGTAGACAGGCAGGGGAGCAGTTGGGAGCCAGCAGTCCTGGATTATGAAAGGGATGCCCCAGACTGGAGACAGTGCAGGCTGGGCTAAGGGGCAAGCCCCCCCATGCACGAATTTTGTGCACCCTGCCTCTAGTGGCATTATAATACCAGAAAGCATTATGGTATTTACTATGGCCCTGGTTCAATGACCTCTGATGAGATGAAAGTTTTCAAAGTATGTTGCCATAAACAGGCACTAATTGGGCCAGGTGACCCTGCAGACAGGAATAATATGAATGGTAGCCAATCCACGCATTTCCTTCGGCCGTGCAGAAAGGTCTCTGACGTATGGTGTCTCAGCTTATCCCTCAGCAGCCCTGGGAATTGAGTATTGGTGCCATTTTACATACAATAAAAATGAGATCCCAAAACAGAGAAGACAATACTGACAAGTATTTCTTAAGCATGTGCAGTATGCCAGGAACTTTGCACATTATGACCTTTAATCCACTCATACGAAGCTGCCATGGTGCCCATTGTTCAGAAGAACAGACTGGGGCTTGGAGAGGTTGAATTACTCACTCAAGGTCACATAGCTGGTCATCAGAGCCAGAATTCCAACCCAAATACCTGCTCTCAACCACCATGGTATCCCACCATTTCCCAGGAGCTCAAATTAAGTCCATCAAACTCCCATCAGCTATCTGCCAGGTCATTTGCATTTGGGGCTCATTATACACTATTATGAAGACTTTATTAATGCCACACACAGTTCTGAGCAAAGATGCATTTCAGTCTCTGCTAACCTATGTCCTCAACATCTCTTCTCTGTCTCCCATTACCTGCTAAAAATCGCAGAACCATGGTGGGCCTGCCTTTCAGAGACTTGCATTCTGCAATCCCATTCAAGACTCCGAGTTTGAGTGGGAACAAGACAAGAAGCCTAAACAATACCGTGAAGGCCCATATTCAAACATAACCCCAATTCTTTCCTCGTTGAAGAGGCGGGCACAACAGCTTTCCCACTGTTTAGCTATTATTTTATGTCCTGTAAGAGTCACTGAGTGGTAAAAGAGACCATTTGGAGACACAGAATAGCTATTTGGTTGGTTGGTTGTTCATTTTTGGGGGAAATGAAATAAGCTTTTAATTCAAATACAGCCTCCAACAAAATCACCCAAGAGTGAATGAGAAGGAAGTAACAGTTCAAGTGGAGAGAGGCTGGAGAGGCCGAGGGTTATGGATAGGAGAACCAGAAAGAAGGAAGATAAGAAAAAGGGGATGGTGAGGGGAGAATAGACAGAAATAGCAGAAGGTGGAGAATAGAAGAGAGAAAAGAGGGAAGAGAGAAAATTGAGAGATGTGAGAGAGGAGAGGGGCTACTGAGGAAAGGAAATTAGTAGAGGTGCAGCCAAATCATAGAATTTCCTTGTTTATAAAAACTCATGGCTCACGTTTAACAAAAGGTGCTCAAACTTGCCAGATGGGGGAAGCAGCAGGACTTCTGGAAAGTGTTTAAGTAAGGAGGCCACAGAGCCTTCTAAACTGGTTCCAGGAAATTACAGTTTGCCCCGGGGGTGAAAATAAAGGCACAAGAAGTAGCATATTGGGTAGGGTCCACTCTAGGGTATTGGCAAAAGCCATTCCCCAGGTGTATGACCTGGCGGGGAGAGGCAGGCTAGGCGTGCAGGGGCTCACAGGTGGACATACAGCCTTGCTTCAGAGAAATCCTGCTGCAAAACCTGGAGACTTCCAGGCTGGGGCACTGGACAGGGTTGCAATGACGTAATGTGCTTGAGGCAGTGGAAGTTTCCTCCAAAGGAAAAAGAAAGGCAAATGGCCTGAGCAAGTCAGGCAGAGCAAGCTGGCAGCCAGAGAACTGGAGTCAACCTCCAGGCAGCCTCTCTGGCTCGCACGGTGCTGTCTGGCTCTGCATCATCGCTGTGCTCATTCCAACCACCTTCCTGGTAAGAGAAGCTCTATGCACTCATGGCAGGAAACACAGAAAAAACAAACAAAACACAGCAGCAGGAGGAGGATGCAGAGAAGACTTGCAGAGCTGTTCCCCCAGGGGCAGCCACCAGGACAGGACTGCTGAGTGGTTAGGAGCTGGCTTCAGATCCAGACCCGGGTCCTCACTAGTAATTTAAGTAAATGACTTGGGCTAAGTCACTTCACTTTCCGGACTCAGTTTCTTCACCAGTGTGACAGCCGGTTCCGGAATGTGAACAAATAAAGTAAAATGCTTGCGGCACTGTCAGTCATGAACAGGAAAGCTATTGACATCATTTACTACTGCTATTTGAATCGATTTTCTTTCTTTTTTCTCACTGCATAGCAACGTGGTCTATGCAATGTACACAACACAGTCAGAAGGATATTTCCAGGCCACAAAGTAAACAATGATAATATTTCCTATTTTCAATGGTCAGGTCCCTTTCCCTCTGAGCCAAGAACATTAGGGCCCATCTCTGACTCTTCCTTTCTCTCCTAAAGATGCCCTGCTCGGCTGCACAGTCCACCTGGGAGGGCCTGCAGAGCACACGGAGAGAGAGCCACCAGCAGACATGAGCCCTGGCAGCTCTGAACAACGGCTGGAAAAGCCACCACTTCACTCAACCAGAGGCATGTCAAACAAGAACCGGTCTGTTTCCTCTCTCTTCCCTCCCCTCACCAACAACAACTAGGGAATGGGAGACTGGGTTCTCATTTTGCAGGTGGCCAGGTGGAATCCCGTCTCTGAAACAACCTCCACAATCCAGCTGCAGGGTGGGAGCCTGGCCGCCATTCCCTGTTCTGCGCTGGCCAGCCATGTGAGGTAGGCCTGTCTCTGGAGGATTCCACCTGGCCACCTGCAAAATGGAACAACGAATCCTGCTCTTGCCACCAACCAGTGCTGCCCTGAGAATCAGTAGAACACTTTGGAGCATTTCTTGGCTTCCAGGGAGAGGGGGGAGGAAACTTAGTGAGGCAGGAGGAGCCCTTGCTGGCATGGTACTGGAGGCGCTGAAGTTATTAAGGTCAAATCTTATAAGGTCTTCTCACCAAACCAGCAAACTGGCATTTATTGTGTGTCCTAAGTGCTTTATATATTAACATATCCAGCTCTTGTGACCTATCATTATCCCCACTGCATAGATGAGGAAACTGAGGCATGGAGGAGAGAGAGGACTTTTTAATAGATGCACAACTAGAAAGTGGTGGATTGAGGGTTTGAACCCAGGCCTTCTTACTGCAATCCATGCTCTGAACCAGCATGCTGCAGTAGAACCTAAACTCAAATGACAAATGAAGATACTGAAAGAGGTTTAGTCACATGTTCTGCCAGACTCCCAGCAGGAACTCCTAACATGAAGCCTCTGCTCACATGAAACAATATCCAATGTCCTTTCCCAATGGGGAGCCCCTGACCTCATCACCGCCCCATGCCCCCCAGCACACCAGGCTCCCTGGACACCCCGATGCCCAACTGGTCTGCACTTCGGAGTGTAGTTCACCTTGCGCTCCTGGGCATATGCTTATATCTGCACTGGATGTATTTCTGGCACTTTCTCAAGTGCACATACCTGCTGCCGCCTGTCTTGACAACCTTGGGCTGAAATCCAAGTTCATCAACATTTACCAAGATTCTATCACATCGAAGTCTGCAGAGAGCAGAGGTTACAGAGTGAAGTTTTGGTCAGAGGGGCCTGGGTTCGAATCCTTCATCCATCATGCACTCTGTTAACCAATATTGAGGAGCCCTGGCCCTGTGATCAGGCTGCTATACATTCAGAATATCAAAGGGAACCCAAAAGAAGGGGTGCTGCCAGGAACTAAAAGCCTGGTGAGATAAACTGACACAAAGACAGTAAACACATAAACAATAAAAATGCCAATGATGGAAATAAGTGGGTGGTGTGGTAGGATAAAACTGAGAGCAGAGGGTTGGAGAGATCCTTAAAATAGAACCATAATCTTCCCCTGACAAGTTTCATGCCTTTGGCAAGTCTCTCAATCCCTCCAAGTGACAGTTTCCAAACCCGGGAGTGGTGATGGTAACATCTACTGCCCATGTAATATGCTCAGAATGAAAGCTCTGCTCTTATGAAGCCAGGAGCAGGGCATCCAAGGGTGAACAAGACACTGTGTGCAATCCAGGAGGGGAGACAGGCTACATGAAGTCATGAACCACTAGCATTAAGGGGACACCATCATCGGAATCTCCAAAGCGCTGTCCCTGTTCCTCCCTACGCAGCCTCTGTGCACTGAGTCCAGGCTTAGTCACTGCCATACGGGTGAGTCCTCCAGCTCGTCCAGCCCAGCTTCCAACCACAACGAAAGCAGGCGAGAGGCATCTTCCTCCTCCCACCTTGAGGGAAATGGACTTTCTGCCCCCTTTCTTTTTTTGCTATCACCCCAGGCCAAGCAACCAGCAAGGAATGCCTGCTAGGAAACCTCATGAGAAGACTGGAACCTTGGCATAGACGAAGGTCTTCAGGAAGCCTGGCTGCCAGTGAGAGCTGGGATTAGCGGCAGAAAGGGCAGACAGTTCTCGTCCTATCTGACCACATCCTATTGCTCCCAGAGACAACGGCCCCTTCCTTCTGTGCCTTCAGGCTGGGTCAGGGATTGGGAGGGATTAGCAACCTGAGTCAGAGCTGGCTCAGATGGGATCCATGCTCTGGGGAAAAGAATCATGACTTGCTGGCTAATGATCAAGGTCAAGAGATAAAGGAGTCACTTGTCTTTAAATAGTCTCAGGAGAAAGAAAACTGGTGTTATCTATTCAAGAGATTGCATTCTTAAAGATTTCCAAAATCTAGGTATCCCCACCATATATACACACATACTTTATATATGTATATACATATGTGTTCATACACACATGTAGATACACACAGAGAAATATACAGATATAAATATGTATGTATATACACATATCCATACATATGCATGAAAACATACAAATAGAGGGATATATGTATATATGCACATTTGTATAGAAAGAGACACTCACAATATATATATAGAGAGAGAGAGACAAGCATGTATGTATATTTAGAAGCACGCACCCATGTACTGCTGTTGTAGCATTAACTCTAAAATAATCTTTAGTAGTTCTCCATGGAGAAAAAACTTATCCTAGCCTTAAGACCTCTACAATCTGTTTTCATCCTCCTTATGTCCAGCCATTCCTTTCTTTGACATTTACACTTCTCTTTGCATATTTTTGTTGTTGTTATTAATCCTCAACCAAAGATATTTTTCCCATTTATTTTATAGAGAGTGGGAAAGAGAGGGAGAGACACAGAGAGAGAAACACTGATGTGAGAGAGACACGTCAATTGGTTGCCTCCCTCATGCACCTGGACTGGAGCCAGGATCGAGCCTTCAACCGAGGTACGTGCCCTTCACTGGAATCAAACCCACGATCCTTCTGTCTGTGGGCAGACACTCTAATCACTGAATCGAACTGCCTAGGGCTCTTTGCATACTCTACACAGGTTTTCTGTCCCCAGCTGCCATCATTCAAAAACCATCTTTAAGATTTCTGCTTTATCTGTGAACCACCCATTTTATTAATAACCTAATAGTTTAAGAATTAAGTTAGTTTTCAGTTAAATCCATTTATTTTGACAGATACTTTTATTCACAACATCATAAACGAATTACCAGTATCATTCGCCATGACAGAAAGGCAGCCGTACAACTCAATACAAAGGCTGTAACACAATGCTGGTGACTTCCAGCTGGAGCGGGAGCCGGCCAAAGGCCTTCAGCCAGAGACCTACTGACATTTTGTCAAGACGGGAAAAGCTGGTGCTGGAGGCATGATACCTCCGACTAAGACTTTCTCCTTGACATAATCTACAGAACGGGAAAAGAATTTCACAGGAGGTGGGTGATTCTGTTGATTGAGTCTGGTGTCGGTGTGACCCCTCCATTCATCTCAGGAACCAGCCCACACGTTGAGAAATAACCTTTTGAGTGTCACACAAACAAATGACACATTGATGCTTCGTCCTATAGTAACGGTCCTGAAACGCCTTCTAGGGGGACCCATTAAGTACAAGCTCATTCCGGCTTTCCAATCTTTTAAACAGAACATGCTAGCTTCATTCCCCACCCCGCACTGGGTGTCTGCACTTCCTGTCCCCCCACCTCCTCCTCCCTGTAAACTGGACTTCCCATGTTTCCTCTGAATGAGTCTCATGCTTCCACACCTCCTCACCTCTGCTCCATCTCAAATGCCCTTCCCCAGCTCCTCCTACAGCCCTGCCCATCCTTCAGGTCACATCTCAAGTGTCACTCCCCTACGAAGCTTCACCTGCCTTCCCCACAGTCTCACATGCCCAGGCCAGTGGCCTCAAACCAGAGCATCCTTCAGCACCCCCGGGAGTCTCTGATGCAGGGGGTTTTCAGGGAAAAGCCCAAGGGTCTGCATTCCCAGGGGGTGGGATGCTGCTGGCCTGGTGCCACACTTTGTAAACCTCCGCCTCCTGCTTTCAGGTAAGAGTGGTGACTGAATGACTGTCCTCTCCTCTCTTGTGCTACTGAGCTCAGAGGGCCTATCTGAAATACTCCAGGACCTCGCCCTTTTAAATCCCTCTGTCTACCCTGATGTATTAGTCCTTATGGCTGAGGGAGCAAAGGACCCCAGGCCAGGTGACTTAAACAGAGAAATTCGTTCTCCCACAGTTCCGGAGGCTGGATGTCCCCAATCACGGTGCCCACAGGGCTGCAGGGCTGGGCCCCTCGCAGGGCTCTGAGACCTAGCCCATGCCCCCGCCCGCTCCTGGGAGCTTCAGGTCTGCAGATGGCATTCTCCCATTTATGCCAGAATGAAACTATTAGCACTTACTATTTTTAAAAATGTAGACGTGCTTCCCATCCTCCTACTCCTGTGAGTGTCTGACTCTGTCCAGATGTCCCCTTTCTATAAGGACACCAGTGATTTTGAATCCAGACCCACTAGCGGCCCCATTTGAACTTGGTTACCTCTGTAAAGACTCTATTTCCAAAAAAAAAGGTCACATTCTAAGGTCCTGGGGGTAGGACTTCCACATATTTTTTTTGGGGGCGGGGGGGGGGGACATGCAATTTAACCCATAACACCCTGTCACATAGCACCTCTAACCCCCGGAGGACCCAGGCCGTGGAGACAAACAGCTCATTTGCCTTGATGACACATCACCTCACAGATGTCCCTCATCCCTGGCCCAAGCGTCAGAATTTGGGCTCCCGGAGAATTCTGCTCGGGTTAGCAAAAGTGCATGGCTCGCATTGTTATGCAATGTGCTGACCTGGTTGGTGAGTTAATGAAAGGGCGTTGGTAGCCATGTAGAACTTTGGATGCTCATTTCACCGCTTTTCTCTCTGTGTAGCTTCTTCTTGATAGATAACAAAATGGCCCTGTTATGTAACTGCATGCCATTGCACTGCACTAACTAAACGGACTCGAAGCCCTTCTGTTGAGCACAGTGATTGCTCCTCCGCCCGCCTGGCCTAGAGCTCCATGCCAGGGTCCGGCCCGGCCCCCTCCATCTCACACACATCCAGCATCCACAGTGATGGTCCTTACAAGCGTATGTGACCACTGATTGAAATGCTTTAACCCTCTCCTTCCATCCTAAAATCATGTCCAACCTCCACAGGACAGGCAAAGGTCTTCTTTCATCTGCATGTGACAACTTCTCACTCCTCTGTCTCATCTCCCCTCCCCCACAGCTGGCTGTCCTTGCAGACAGGCCCAGGTTCTTGCAGCGCCTCTCAGTCCCCATCACATCCCTTGGAATGCCTTTCTAGCTCCTGTGCCTACACCAGGCTTTCTGAGCCTCGGCACTGCGGACATTGGGGCCTGATAACTCTGCCTTGTGAGGGCTGGCCTGTGCATTGCAGGCTGGTCAAACCTCCTGCACCTGCCTGATGCCAAGAGCAACAACTCCCTACTGTCAAGTGTCCCCTGGCCTAGATAACCCCACTGGTCCTTTAAAAATTAGGGTGGTGTCACCTCCTCCTAGAAGCTCTCTGGCCCTCCTCCAGGCCCCACAATGCCATGTTTTTACCACCTCCCTCACACTGCAAATTCTCTGTATGCTTACTTTGGGTCTCCCCCAAATCAGACTGGACCATGTATGCTTCTATGTTTTGCCCTCAGTACTAGCACAATACCTGCCAAGCTGGGTGCACTCTCGCACTCTCGTGTTGTGTTTACAGACCAAATAAGAGAAAAGGTGAGAGAGTGGATAAGAAAGGGAGAGAAGGGGGGTGGCCTTGCGCCCTGGTGCCAGGTGGAAGAAGGTCTCACTGCATTTTCTTATCTGTTCCCATGCTCACCACTCAAAGGTGAACGAGGTTGCACAGGGACCATATATGAGTCGCACTCCAACTAGCACCAACCCTGCTCTCTATCCCTCAAGTCTCAGATAGATATTCCTTTATTAAAACCATAGTCACTGTGTTTTCTTTTTAAACTTTAAAAGATGAGTTTGGGATGTTTTGGGGAGTTTTTTGTGGGTTTTTGTTTTTTGGGTTTTTTTAAGGCAAGAAGCTAAAGATTGCTAAAGCTAATCTCCCAGATGTAGGCGAGGAACAAGGCTTATCAACGCTGCCACCTACAGAACAGCGGGGCAGAAGAGCTGAGCTGCAGAGGGACCAGGCTGGAGGGGCCAGCAGAACCTTCCAGAAAAAGACCCTGGGGCCAGTGCCCTGGAGTGGCCAGCTCCTGGCCCCTCAGCTAGTGGGAGGAGACTATCTTTCAGAAAAGCTCTGAGAATAGAGCGATAGGCAGACATCCGCCCCCTCTCTCAGCTATGAAAGAGCCAGGCTGAAGGAGAGAGAGAGATCACACACTCAGCACACATACAAACTCATAAATACACACAACACAGATACATGCATTCATACCCCCACACACTACACATACATAAAACACATATCACAGGCAAACTGTAAACCCTCTGTCTCAAACATACACATAAAAACACATCACAGGCAAACTCTGACACCTCTGCACACACACTGACACACACACAAACACACACACACACACACAATGCATCCTCACATTTGTGCTTCCAATTCTCCTTACATCTTGCTCTGCTCCTCCAAAAGCCATCTGGACATTTAGGCACAGAATGAGGGAGATGCCACTGTAGGAGGAAATGCAGTTGTGGAGAGAGATGCAGCTGTGGGGGAGATGGAACTATGGAGGATATGCAGTTGTAGGGGAACTAGAGCTGTGGGGGAGATGCAGCTGTGGAGGGAGTTAAATCTGGGGAGGAGGCTAGGAGGTCCCACACTGCTCCCTGAATAGACCTGAATAGACATTTCTCCAAAGAGGTCAAGAGACAAATGAAAGAATGCTCAAAATCACTAATCATTAGAGAAATGCAAGTTAAACCACAATGAGGTATCACCTCACACCTGTCAGAATACGCACAGCCCATGGATATGTGCAATAGAGTAGTGAAGACCTGAGAAGGGGGAGGGGGGTGTAGGGGCTGGGAGGATAGGGATAAGGGGGCGGAGAATGAAATATACCTATAATACTATCAATAATTTAAAAGCAAGACAAAAGAGTAAATTTAATTTTTAAAACCTCACCTCTTCCATGACACCTTCCCAGTTTTAAAAGCTAATTTTTACAAGCTAGTATTCTAAAGCACAGCCTATCGAAGGTACACCGCAGAGTAGGAGTTCCAGGGGGAGAAGTGCACTAAGTAAATCTTAATAAATTTTGAATCATATTTTCAGTGCACTGGGTGGGGTGTGGGCTTGATAATTAGAGAGCATCTTCAGTAAAGTTTCAATAAAATGACAAATTCTTTTGTAAAGAGATTACTCACTCTGCTGTACCTACTCCCTACAGCTGAATTATTACTATACAAAAGCCTGACTTTGAACAAGCTAGACATGTTTCTTAAGGCAAGACGCTGTCCCCACATTCTTTGAAGCACAAGTATCCCTTAGGCGAGCACTCTCTCTTATGAGCTAGCACATGTGTCAAACACAAGGCCCTCGGGCCAAATCCAGCCCGCCAGGCCTTGCAATGTGGCCCGCACTGCGCTGTCATCACTGCACTCCGCTGTCAGTTTATGACATTGTCAGTTTATGACTGTTCAGTAAACCATTCGGCCCGCGATTTAGGCTGGATTTTAGATTTTGGCCCCTTCTCTGATTGAGTTCGACACCCCTAAGCTAAGGTCTTCTGAGGGGTCGCTTGATGTCTCTGAACTTGTTTCGTTCTCTGTAAAATGAAGAAAATATTGTCTGACTCCCAGGAATGGAACATGGATTAATACAGAGGGGGGGGGGGGGAGAGGGGGGGGAGAGAGAGAGAGAGAGAGAGAGAGAGAGAGAGAGAAAGAGAGGAGAGAGAGAGACAGAGAATATTAGGTACTCAATAAATGCTAGCTAACACTTTAGTTATGATCAATGCTCTTCCCCAATTCCATCTCTCACTGTCAATCTAACCCTTTCTGTGGAGCTCAATTCAAATCCCAACTCCTCTTCTCGAAGTCTCTCTATGAATGTGCTCATTGGAAGTAAACCATGTCCTTCTGGAATCCACACCCACGCCCTGGCACTTCAGCTAATCTCCCTCTTTACCAGGTTCAGTCTAACTCATCCCATGCCCCCTCGGTGCCCAGAACAATGAGATGCACCAGGAGGAGCTACAAGTGGGGTATTATGTTAGTAACTGCAATAGCATGGCAGACCTTGCAGTTGGCTCCCATCATGCACCCCACCCCTGGCCACCAGGTAAGTGTTCTAAGACAATCAGGGAATTTCTGGTGCAGCACTGATACCGTCCACAAAAAATGTAAACTCTTCCCCACCTTCATACGAAGAGGCCTGACCCCCTCCTGTGCACTCAGTGATTCACATCTAATGAATGGAATTTGGTGGAAGTCACAGTTTGTGACTTCTGAGATGAGATCAGTGAACACGCTGTGGCTTCCTTCTCTCGCTCTCAGCTCACTCTCGCTGGCGGAAGCAACTGCCATAATGTGCAGACACTCAAGTAACCTATGGAGAGGTTCTCACAGTGAATGAGGGAGGCCTCCTGCCAGCAGCCGTGTGAGTAAGCCCTCCTGGCAGCAGGTCCTCCAGCTCTGGTTCAGCCCTTGCAGGACTGAAACCCTGGCCCATCGGCTGAGCACAGCCTGGCTCTGAACTCCTGACCCACAGAATCTGTGAGGTAGAAATGCTTGTTTCAAACTACTAAGCTTTTTTGTTATTTGTTAGGCACCACTAGCTAGCATACATTCCATCAGTACATGGCTTGGGAATTTGATCCAGTCTTGGACAATGAGGCATTGAGAGGAAGCTGCCAAGGGAGAGGGGAAGGCTTACTTACTCCCTCTTAATGGAGGCACAGGAAGGTCAATCTCTCTTCTGGGAAGTTTGTGTCTGGATACAATGCCCCAAACCTCAGAGATATGTGAGTGAAGCCACGACCAAGGATAGTAGGGTAGAGAGAAGGAAAGAAGCTGGATTCGACCTGGCTGGTATTGCTCAATGGTCAGAGCACTGGTGTGTGCACGGAAGGGTTGCAGGTTTGATTTCTGGTCAAAGGTTGGGTTGCAAGTTCAATCCCTGGTCAGGCATGTGCAGGAGGCAACCCATCGATGTGTCTCTCACATGGATGTTTCTCTCTAAAAGTCAAAGGAAAAAATATTCCCAGCTGAGGATTACCGGTAACAAAAAGAGAAAGAAGCTGAGTTCCTGATGAGGATACTGAACCACTGAATCCAATGATCTCAAAGCCTGTTAAACTTCACAATTTCTGGTCACGTGAAATAATAAACTTAGACATGGTATAAGCTATTTGGTCCTTTTGCCAAAAGCTGAACACATCCCAGCTCATTCAAAGAGTAACATTTAATGGGCTACCTGTACTTACAATAGGCACTATCCTTGACACTTCCTATAGATTATATCTAAATTATCCAGATACTACAATGTAGGTATTTTTAAAATATATATTTTATTGATTTTTTTTACAGAGAGGAAAGGAGAGGAATAGAGAGTTAGAAACATCAATGAGAGAGAAACACTGATCATCTGCCTCCTGTATACCCTGCAGGGGGATGTGTCCACAACCGAGGTACATGCCCTTGACCGGAATCGAACCTGGGACCCTTCAGTCCGCAGGCTGACACTCTATCCACTGAGCCAAACCGGTTAGAGCTACAATGTAGGTATTAATACCCCTATTTTAAAGATGATTAAATTAAAGCTCAAGGAGGTTAAATAACTTGTCCCAAGTCACATAGCTATTAAGAGGCACAGCTGGGATTCAGCACATGTCTGTTGAACTCAACACACCATGCTGTTGAGCAAAATGGCATGCTGAAATAGCTCCTCAAGACAAATGCTAACTCCTTATCTTTGTGTGGAGTCCAGCATGGCTCTCTGCCACAGAGCCTCCCCAAGCTGGACACGTCTTGGTGTGATTTCCCAATGCTCCCTCGAGAAGGTATTATTTCTCAATATCCCACAAAGCACCACCAACCTTCAATTAGCTCAGCAGGGACTGCTTTTGCAACCACTCTAGCCCACAGCGAAGGCTCCCTGCTCTGAACCCCTACGGCACCGATAACTAGAACCACAGTTTAGTGCTAAGGGTTTTCAAATCGTTTCAGTCATCCTAACCTGCCCCATCAGCCCCGCTCTCTGTATCTTAAGATCTGACTCCTGTGCCAAATGCTTCGCCTGTTCAGCCCAAGTCTAGGTATCAAAGTATTAGGCACAGTATGGTTCCTTAATACATATGCACTTTCACCCTGTCTGGTCCATGGAAAGGGGCTACAGTATATTTTAAATCATGTCTACGTGGATTTTTGCTGCATTGAGAAGTTTGGCTTGCCTGCCCTCCTTTGGGCCTCTTCTTTCCTCCATGCCTTAGCTCAATCCTTGTGAAGTCTGTCCTAATGCCATTCCTAAGCCCCCCAACTAAGTGGTTATTCTAAGCTATCAGTGCGTTCTGCATAGATCTTTCATAAAACGAGCGTCCTATCGCTTTATGATCATCTGCTCTTGAAAAGCTCTAGGAAACCAGGTATGTGAAAAACTATACTTTCAATTGCCCACGTACCAATGGCGGGTATTCAGTGGGTGCTCAATAAATGTTAATGAAATGGACAAATGCATTTATCATTCAACGTATAGCCAGTGTCTGCTGTGTTTCGGTAACAGTTAGCACAGGTCTCACCCAGGACACTGCAATTAGATGTTTGAGACTGTCTCCTCCATCGGACTTGAGTTCCCAAGGGCAGGGGATGGCCTGTTTTTGCCACTCTGTCTCTAACATCAAGCACAGGGCACAAGACAAGCATTCCAATATTTGCATATAAATGTGTGATGACTGGTTTCTGTTTAGTTAAGCATTAAGTAGGTTACTGTTCCCCAATCAATGGCCAATGAATTATTGAACAATACAGAGAAACTGGTCTTGAATTAAACATTTACTGCACACAATCACCTGGCAGGAAAGAGTTCAAAGAGAACTCTTTTTAAAACACATTTCTGGGTGCCACTCATTGATGTGATAAGCTTTTTTGAGTCCGTGGCAGCTTCTAGCCAACTGGCCAAGGCCTCCCCTGGGCTCTTGCATCGCAGGTTTGCAGGGTTTCTGCAAGGTTTGCTATGAAAACGCACCCTGGGAGTTCGAAACCAGAAAGTGGCACATTTGAAATTACAGTTCCCAAGAGAAATACAGGTACCCTCTCACTGGAAATGATTATTTCCTGCCACCAAACAGAAGCCAGTTAAAAATGTTCCTCCTTCCCCGTATGGTTGCCAGGGGTCTCTGGCTCCCTCACATCCTTTGGCACAGCAGACTCCAATTGGGCCTCCTGGAAACAGGTCTGCACCGTTCGGGCTGCAGAAGAGGGAGGTTCAGGGTGGGACAGAGCTTCACCACCAGTTAATCCTGACTGATCTCCTGCCAGAGGTGACGTCCTATCCGCGGGCTTTGGCAGCAAGCCTGATGGAGATAAGAGATGCCAGACTGGGTCAGACCCATGGTCCGTGCAGGCCGCACTGTCTGACAGCGGCAGCTAGCGTCGTTTTGTAAAAAAAAGAGCTGCCTGTGTCTCCTATGACATCAGCCACAAGAATGTGCAGAAGTCCTTCTGTCGCTGACGATCTTGGTGGTCCGTCCAACTTCTATGCCCTTCTCCCATGCTAATTCGGTCCCCATTTCGTCCAGGCATCTACCCTTCCCGCTGAAGCGCAGGATTAATGAAATCTTTTCTGCCCTACACCAGGGTTTCCCAGCCTCTGCACTACTGACATTTTGCACCAGATAATTCTTGGCTGTGGGGACTGTCCTGTGCATTATGGAATATTCTGTGCAGCCTTCCATGCTCCTACATGCTAAATACTACTAGACGTAACCTCCCCACACCCAATTGTGACAAGAAAAGTTCTCTCTAGCCCTTGCCCTTGGGGAAGAGGGAGACAAAATTGTCCCCAGGTGAGATCCCCTGCTCTAAGCCAGTAGGGTAGCCCAGTAGTCCATAGCTTAAGACAGTGATTGGTTTAGCATTGAGCACGTGATCCAGTTTGACCAATGAGACCTGAGGGGGAGCCATCTTAAGAGCTTCTTGAGAATTTTTTTTTCCACGCCTGTCTTATGAAATAGAAGGTCCCTCTTCTTTTTCTGGCTGCTGGCATGTCTCAATCTGGTACCAGAAACCGCAGCACTCATCCTATAGCCACCCTGAGGATGCAGCCAATGAAAAGATGAAAAGATTATTGTTTTTAAATTCATGTCTCCCCAGTTGCTGTAACCAACCCTAAGGCCACAGTATCTCAAGACTTTTTGTTACATGATATAGTAAATGTCCTTATTGATTAAACAAATGTGAGTTGGGGTTTTGTTATGTACAGCCAAAAATATACTAATTGATGTACCTTCCTATCTTCTTTATAACAAGCCCATTTTGCCTCTCCACTCATGAGTAGATCAAACACCACCTTCAAATGAATTCGGAAGCCGTGTTGGGTAGAAGCGCCCTGGATTCACAGTCAGACAGAGTTAAGTTCAAGCAGCAGGTCCACGCACACACCTCTGTCATCTTCAGAAGTCACTTAATTTCTCTCACCTCTAAACAAAGGAAATACCATCCATTCTGTGCTCCTCTGGGGTTTTATGATGGTTACATGAGATAGTGCATATGAAAAAACGCCTGGTGGACACTAAATTACTCATGACTGTTATTTTATATTCAGACCTTACCATCCTTTGAAAAGTGGCACATCTGTACATGCACCACCCAACAGACAGATGTTCTGCTGAAATTAATTAAAGCCTGACATTAAAGTAAGAGCTGTATCAACCTTGGCACCATTGACGATTCTGTGTTGTGGAGGCTATCCTGTGCATGGTAAGAAATTTAGCAGCATCCCTGGCCTGGATCCAATAGATGCCAACAGCACTTCCTCCCCCAGTAATGACAACCAGCAATGTCACCAAACATTGCCAAATGGGGAACATTTGTCCCTGAAGGAAAAAAATTGACCCTCATTGAAAATCACCGGTATGGATGATGGAGATATACAGATAAAACAATTTGTTTCTTAACCTCAAGTAACTTACATTCTTGCATAAGCAATCATTTATTTTTATACTATAAAACAGTCATTAGCAGATAGATCATCAATATAGATTCAAATACGGACTCCACTCTCTATTAGCTTGGGGTCATTTACTGTCTCAATCCCAGTTTCCTCATCCAGAACATGGGGGTGATAAAGCCTGTCTCTTTGGAGCATTCTTAGAATTAAACAAGATAATGAGTACCAAACACCTGACATAATGCCTCTCACCCCATCAGTGCCACCCAAACTCCCTCAGGCCTTCTTACCATTTCAGCAAGGCTGGCCTGACCCCCAAAAGCCGGTCCCTGCATCTTCATCAGAGAGCAACTCTGCAGATGCTGGACCCCACATTGCCCAGACTCTTCTGACCCACCTGCAAACTCACCCTGGGACAGCCTGTAACTGGTGGCTAATGGGGATGGAGCATCAATGCCCCAGCTCCCTCACTCCTTGGCAGTGAACCTTCTCAGGCAAGCGTTTTACACTGATGCCTAGAGCTTTCCTGCAGCATTAACTCTGTTGCCCACCATGGTATCTGCGTGAGTGGCATGGTCCTTCTTGGAACCTCCCCCTCCTTGCATCACCCTTCCTATTTTCTGCTGGTGCCTCAGCGTACCCCAGGTGATCCAGTTCACCAAGTATTTAGTCAGGGCTTGTTGCTAGGGAAAACCCAACTGAGGTATTTCCCCTTTAGTTAGTGATTAAGATTCTAGACTCTAGAGCCATACTGGGTAGAGGCCCATTTTCAACATTTGTTAAGTTTTGTAGCTTGGACGAGTTATTTAACCTCTCCATGACTCCGTTTTCTTTATGTAAAATGGAGATGATCACACCTACTTCACAAAGTCATTGTAAAAACTAAATGAGTTAATCTTTTTTAAACACTTAAAATTATGCTGGATACCTAGTAAGTGCTATATAAGAAAGTACTTCTTTAAACTCCTTCATCATAAGTTCCATTTTTTTGACCACCTGGCTCAAGTTTCCAGCATGTGGGACTGCTGCCCACCACCTCAAGCCCGCACATCAGAAATTGTTTGAGAATCTAATTTCTGAACACAGTCAACAGCAAGAAGAAAACTTCGTTCACTTGCCCCAAGCACAACTCCAGCCTTCTCTGGCGAAGACATATGTGGGGACATGTTGCTTGCCAACGATTTTGATTCCTGAACTTGAATTAACATTCAGAAAATGTGTCTGATAGGTTGGCATCTGTGGAATAATCCCTCTGTCCTCAAAGCAGACCAGAGATATCACTGTCCCCCAATGCTGACAGCCCTCACCGTGCCCTGTCGAAACAGACTGTGAAGTGGGTAAGCAACAGTCCATCCTACAAGATGCCCTCATCCCCTGGGCTGGTGCTCGCAGTGGTTCAAAATGCCTCAATCCTGCCGAAACCAGTTTGGCTCAGTGGATAGAGCAATGGCCTGCAGACTGAAGGGTCCCGAGTTTAATTCTGGTCAAGGGCACATACCTTGGTTGTGGCCACATTCCCAGTGGGGGAGAGGGAGGAGGAGGGCTGTGCAAGAGGCAGCTGATCGATGTTTCTCTCTCATCGATGTTTCTAACTATCTCTCTCCCTTCCTCTCTATAAAAAAACAATAAAATATATATTTTTAAAAATGCCTCAATCCTAAAGGCTTTCTCTCCCCACTCCTTCTCTCCATTTCAACCACGTGGGGCTTCTATTTCCCAAAACCTTTCCACATTGCAGTTGGGCTATCAATGCAAGTTCCAGGGCCAACTTCTACAAAGCCTGATTCCTGCTGACATTGGGGAAAGAGCAGGGAGACTTCCCTGGCCCCAGCCCTGCCTGTTCAATATTCTTACCTCAGAAACTTACTTTCCCTCACCTGAGCTATCCGATTCCCAGTGGTTGCTATTCCCAAAGAGAGCCACGGGGAAGGAAAATCTATAATAGTATTTTAATTTCCTGGTACGTCACATCCCGTACTGAAATAGCCCTTTCAAAGCTACGAGGGCATCTTCGCAAAAGCCCAGTGAATTTTAGTGAGTGTTACTATCCAGGAGGACCAAGATTTTGTTTTATGGGTGGAGAGGTGACTTTGAGGGGATGGGTTGCCTACTTATTTATGTAAATTTTATTTTTAACATCGATTTAAGGTTGTTTATTTTGTGCCTGAAAGTGCGCTAAGCATTTTGCACTCATTCGCTCTAATGTCACCTTCTCAGCGAGCCCCATCATGGCCTCCTTGTTTAAGGAGACCATTCACCTTCCCTCCTTGATAGTTCTTTGTCACACTTAGCACCTGCCAATATATTACATATCCACTCATTTATTTTGTCTTTTTTCCCTGATTATAATGAAAGCTCTATGAGGCCAAGAATTTTGTACATTTTTTGTGAGCAGTGCCTAGCTCATAGGAAGCATAAAATATTTGCTGAGTGAATGAATGAAAGAATGAATCTCTTGAAATCTTTCTGATAACCCAATAGAAAAGCCACATTCATCACACACCCATGCCATCATACCTGATAGGTAGAATAATGCCCACCCCCTAGACACAAGATGTCTATGTCCTAATGCCAGAAACTTGTGAAGATGTTACTTTACCTGGCCAAAAAGACCTTGTAGATGCCATTAAGGATCTCGATATGGGATGTTATCTTGAATTATAGGGAAGGCCCAATGTCATCACAAGAATCCTTATAAGAGGGAGGCAGGAGGTTAGAGGAAGATGCTATACTGATAGCTTTGAAGACAGAAGAAGGGGCCATGAACTAAGGAATGAACACAGAGACCTCTAGAAGCTGAAAAAGGCAAAGGGACATACTCTACTCTAGAGTTTCCAGAGAAACGCAGCCCTGCTTTTACACATCTGGATTTTAACCGAGTAGGATCCATCGTGGACCTTATTCTTCCAAACCTATAACATACACACACACACACACACACATACACACAAACACACACACACACACACACACACACACACACACACACACACATATATATATATAAGACTAATATGCTAAGTGTCCAACCGTTGGACTGTTGGACTGTTTGACCATTCGACCGGTAGCTATGATGCACACTGACCAACAGGGGGCAGATGCTCAACCCAGGAGCAGATACCACAGGCATGGAAACATGGAACAGACTGATGACTCTCAGAGGGAAGGAGGGAGAAGGGAGAGATTAACCCAAGATCTTATATGCATACTAGAGGCCCAGTGGTGGGGTCTCTCAGCCTGGCCTGCACCCTCTCACAATCCAGGACCCCTTGGAGGATGTCAGACTGCCAATTTGGCCTAATCCCCTCAGGCCAGGCTGAGGGACCCCCACTGGTGCACATGCACCAGACCAGTTTCAGCCCCATCCCCAAAGGTTAGGCCAAGGGAACCCACCGGCACCAATGGGGTCCCTTGGCCTGACCTGTGGGGATGCGGCCAAAACCAGCTCTCTGACATCCCCCAAGGGGTCTCAGATGACAAGATGGCACAGGCCATGTCGAGGGACCCCATCAGTGCACGAATCTGTGCACCAGGCCTCTAGTATAGAATAATAATAATGTGTAACTTTAAGCTACTACACTTTGGGTAATTTGTCATAGCATCAAAAGGACACTAATACACTCAGTACTCAGATAAGGCAGCCAAGACTTGGGATTGTGTCCAAAATCCCACAGAAAGGTAAACGGAGGAGCACAGATGGAAACACCATCAGCCTAACTCTTTCTCTTAACTTCTGTACAAAGTCAGAGGATTGGTGGTCAGATGAACGGAAATTGGCTGCATGGAATACTAGCTCCTGGAGTGCTGGTGCTTTATACTGTGCTCACTCACTCTATAGTCACTTCAGCACCTACTATGCACTTTGGAGCATACTTTTTCCTGTGCATGGAATTTCCATCTCCCCGTTCAAATGACTGCAACCAGCAGTGAAAATGCTCAAATAGGAACAATACACTGCTCCAAATAGACCTCAGAGCCCAGTGTGGCAGAGTAATAAATGAGTAGCAATAAAACCCTGGGAAGGTAAATTTCCTGGGTGCAGAGATATTGTATTTTCACAGGTGTATACCCAGAGCCTATATCAGTTCCTAACACAGTAGGTACCCAATAAATATTTGTTCAATGAACAAATGAGTGAAGAGTAATTTAAAATATCTTTATGATTAGTTCTTGTTCTTATAAAGAACTTTTTTCCAGCAAGTAACGTTTCTTTTATGATTAAAAATTTCAATGTTTATGTAATCATCAATGCACAATATTGTGCTGTTTTGTTTTGTTCTTGATAGTAAACTTGAAAAGACCATAAAACATCAGCAAGATGAAGGCCATGGAATTCATACAGTTTGTTTCTCTGTCTCCTACCCTTTTGTTTACAGAAAGCCCACTCCCTTCCTGGACCCCAACATAGCAAAATAAACTTGGACATACATAAGGTCAATGTTGCTTAAGCCTTCAGGGTTTATTTTGTCCCCCAACTTTATTGAGTTATAACTGATAAATAAAATGGGATATATCTAAAGTATAAAATATGATGATTTGATCTATGTACACATTCTGAAATGATTACCACAATCAAGTTAATTAATATATCTATCATTTCATATAGTTACCTTTTTTTTTTTTCTTGGTGAGAATGGCTGAGATTACTCTTTTAGCCAATTTCAAGTACACATACAGTATTATTAACTTCTAGAGGTCCCATGCATGAGATTTGTGCACGGGGCTGGGGGGTGGAGAGGAGGTTCCCTCAGCCCAGCCTATGCCTTCTCACAGTCTGAGACCCCTAGCTCCTTATATCCTGCCTGCATCAGAGGCAAGAGAGACTCCCACCACCATTGCTGCACTTGTCAGATGTGAGCCCTGCTTCTGGCTGAGCCAAGCTCCCCTTATGGGAGTGCACTGACCACCAGGGGGCAGCTCCTGCATTGAGCATCTGCCCCCTGGTGGTCAATGCGCATCATAGTGATCAGTCATTCTGCAGTTTAGTCGATTTGCATATTATGCTTTTATTACATAGGATAATCACCATGATGTACATTTGATACTCAGAAATTACTTGTCTTATAACTGAAACTTTGTACCCTTTAATCAACATCATCTCATTTCTCTCCATTTCTCAGTTCCTGGCAACCACAATTCTAGTCTGGGTTCTTTGTAGTCACAGTTCAAGTCTATGACTTCAACTTCTGTTTTTTTTAGATTTCACATAGAGATGTCATGTACTACATTTTTCTTTCTCTGTCTGGCTTATTTCACTTAGCATAATGCCCTCCAGATTTACCCATCAAAGTATTTTTTAAAGTGCTCTAGGCATGCAAAACTAGAAGAGATTAATTCTGTCTTTGGTGTGTGTGCATGGCTGGAGGGGCAGGAAGGGAAGATATCAAAGAATGGACCATTTGAATTGAACTTTTCAAGATTCCTAAGATTCATTGAGGAGAAGGGACATTCCAGACAGAGGAACAGTGTGATTCAGACCAAGGAGATAGAAAAATACTGGAGAAAACAGAACATTCTAGGACCAATGCAGCTCTGGACAGGTGACTCAGAAGAAAGGCAGAGAGACTGATCAGATCCTACTTGGCCTCCAGGGCTGACCTGCTCCTCTCAGCCATGGGGGCAAGCTCAGATGTCCCAGCAGAAGGGTGACAGAGTTAGATACGTATCTTATAAAGGCTACATTACAGCCCTGTGGTTGTGGCTCAGTGGTTGAGTGTCCACCTGTGAACCAACAGTTTGATTCCAGATCAGGGCACATGCCAGGGTTGTAAGCTGGATTCCAAATAAAGAGTGTGCAAGAGGCAGCTGATCAATGATTCTCTCTCATTGATGTTTCTATCTCTCTCTCTCCCTCTGTCTTCCTCTCTGAAATCAATAAAAATATGTTTTTAAAAAAGACTACACTTGCAGCAGGGTGTACATCATTCGTTTCTCAGATCACTGTCAAATGCTACAAACAAACAAAAGAAACCTCTTTTGTTTGTGCCCAGAGATCCCAGCCTATCTGTTTAACTGAAGTCTTCAGTAGGAAAACTGCAAAATCATAATGGACTGAAAAATTAAGTCCCTTAAAGATTAGCATGCAGCCAGAAGACAATGTCACACGTGCCAAAAGCAATGTCTTCAGAAAATTCCAGAGGTTGTTAAATCTTACTGCGAATAACCAAAAGACAATCCTAGTGATAGATGTATTCTCCTATAATTTAAGCTAATCTCCATTTGGAATAGGAGAGAAGAGGAAATTTAGTTTTCAAAGAGCCTATCACATTAAATTTTCCCAATAAGACCTGTGAGGTGGATGCAGCTTCACAGTTAAAAAGACTAAGGCTCCACAGTGGAAAACAGTATGGAAGTTCCTCGGGTATTAAGAACAGAACTACCATATCATCCAGCAAGTCCACTGCTGGGTATTCATCCGAAGGAAAGGAGAGCAGGATCTCAGAGAGGTGTATGCACTCCCACGTTCATTGCAATATTATTCACAATAGACAAGACAAGGAAACAATCCTGTGTGTCCGTCAACAGACAAATGGATAAAGAAGAAATGACATATACATGATGGAATTTTATTCAGTCACAAGAAAGAAAAACAATCCTGCCATTTGCAGCAACATGGGTCAACCTTGAGGGTATTATGCTGAGGGAAATAAGTCAGACAGAGTAAGACAAATACTGCATGATCTCACTTATCTGAGGACTCCAAGGAAGCTGAGCTTGTAGAAATAGCAGGTAGAGTGGTAGTTAACAAGGGCTGGGGTTGAGTAAATTGGAGGTATCTGGTTTAACAAATATGCTACTAGTAGATAATGAAATCCTGGAGATTTAACCTATAGCATAGTGATTATAGTCAACAATACTGTAATAGAGACTTCAAAGTTGCTAGAAGACTAGATCCTAATTGTTCCCACCACAAAATATATATATGGTAATTATGTGACATGATAAAGTTATTAGCCAACATTATAGTGGAAGTCATATTGCAGCAGGTAAATGTATCAACACATTGTAGACCTTACATTTATACAAAGTTATATGTCAATTATATATCAACAAAGATAAATTTTCTTTTAAAAGTCAGAGGAGGTTGAGCCAGTTATACCAGATTAGAGCTTCAATTTGAAGCTGAGAACTATAAAGCCTGTGCTCCTCTCCATATCTCAGCTCTCTATTACATTTAATATATATACATCCTATATAATAAAGCCCAACAACAGTTAGGCAGAATGACTAGAATGACCGGAATGACCAGTTGCTATGACATGCACTGACCACCAGGGGGAATATGCTCAACACAGGAGCTTCCCCCTGGTGGTCAGTGCACTCCCACAGCTGGAGAGCCTGTCAGCCAGAAGCCAGGCTCTTGGCCTGGTGAGAGCAGCGGTGATGGTGGGAGCCTCTAGCACCTTTGCAGCAGTGCTAAGGAGTGATGAACCAAGCAGTAAGGAGCAAGCAAGCGGGAGGTTAGGAGCAAGGGGTCTTACATTGGGAGAGGGATGTCCAACTGCTGGTTTAGACCTGAATCGGACATCCCCCAATGGGTCCTGGATTGTGAAAGGGCCCAGGCTTGGCTGAGGGACCTCTCTCACACACACAAATTTCATGCATCAGGCCTCTAGTACACACACACACACACACACACACACACACACACAACACACACACACACACACACACACACATATCAGGAATGTCAATCATGATATGTGAGACTGTTTCAGAGTTTTAAAACTCCACTGAATATCTTAAAATATGTCCCAAATAAATAAAAAAGCTACACTATGTTCAAATGTTGGTCTGCTCTAAATTAATCTACAAATTCAATAAACTTTAATCAATCAATTGAATCAATGGAAATTTTATATGACAAGCTAACTATGAAATTTATATCTAAAGATAAAAGCCCATTAAAAGAAAATTATAAGACAAGGCAAAAGGACTTGTCTTCTCAGAAATCAACTTGTACTATAAAGCTACATTAATGCAAAAAGAAAAGAAAAGAAAAGAAAAAGGATAGTATGAAAAAGACATGAGAATAAACAAGTCATTCAATGGAGCAAAACAGAGAATCTAGAAAGAATTATATCACTAAGGAGTTACTGCAAATTTGTGAGAAAATGATAATATATTCAGCAAACAGTACTGAAGTAATTGCCTCTCCACATGAAAAGCAAATAAAATTAGATCCCTATTTCACAGCCTATACAAAAGATATTCCAGATAGTATAAATATCTAAATGTGAAAGGCAAAATGTTATATTTTAAAGGATCTATCTATCTGTCATTGTGGTAGGAAATGAGTTTGTTTGTTTTTTAAAGATGCTAAAAGCAACATACACTAAGAAAATGCACTAAAATGTACTTTTTAAATTATTATTATGAGACCCTATACTTAAGTTTAAAGAAAAAACTGGCTAAAGAATTCTTAAATACTTTCAATAGATTCAAAAGTTAGTATCCATGATACAGGAAAAAATACTCATAAATCAAGAAGATAAGTAATCATTCTGATAGAAAACCCAAATGGCCAGAAAATATGCTCAGTTTCCCAACTAATAGGACAATGCAAATTGAAAATAATAGTAAGATTCAACATTGCTCTATCATATAAGCAAAAATGGACAAGACTAATAATACCAGGATTTAAAAAGAATATGAGAAAGTTGTTTTTCATTATTTGGGAGAATAAACGGGCTCAGTCATTTTGCAGAACAAATTCGCAATCTCTAGTGACATTGAATGATATCTAGCCCACAGCCTATGATTCAGAAATTCTACTTACAGGTATATATTCTTTTTTTTTTTTTAATCCTCACCCAAGGATATATTTCGTGATTTATTTTTAAGAGAGAAAGGAAGGGAGAGAGAGAGAAACTTTGATGTGAGAGAGAAACATCAATGGATTCCCTTCCTTGTGCACCCTGACCATGTATCAAACATACAACCTAGGTATACACCCAGACCTAGAATCAAACCTGCAATCTTTTGGTGTACAGGACCATGCTCCAACCAACTGAGCCACCAGGCTATGGCCAGGTATATATTCATAAGAAAAATGTCTCATAAGTGTAAGAATGTTCAATGATTCATTGTTTGTAATAACAAAAAGGTGACTATCATTCCAAATTTTATACATTTGTACAACAGATACTAGACAACAGTTTAATTGACTAGAGCTAAACATAGATGAATCACAGAACCATACTATTGAATAAAAGTTGCAGAAGGATACATACAATATAATATTGTTTATGAAAAGCTTTAAAATACGCTTCAGGGTTGCATACACCTATAGAAACACGTGTTTGCTAGCTTCAGGTTAGTGGTTTCTCCTCTCATGAGGGAGAGAGGGAAATGGAATGAGGGTGGTAAGATTCAACAATGTCTTTATTTAAATATACACTGAGTGGCCAAATTATTATGATCTCTGAATGCATAATTATTTGGCCACTCAGTATATATTCTATATAATAAAAGGCTAATATGCAAATTGTCCCCTCGACCAGGAGTTCGACCAGCAGGCAGGCCTGCCAACAACCCATGCCCCTTCCCTCTGGCCAGGCTAGTCTAATCCCACCCATCATGAATTCATGCACCAGGCCTCTAACACACACACACACACACACACACACACACACACACACACACACTGAGTGGCCAGATTATTATGTGTTCAGAGATCATAATAATCTGGCCACTCAGTGTATTTTTAAAATTTTTAATAAATATAACAATAATGTTAACATGTTAAATCTGAATAGCTGGTACGTGGTGTTTTGGTATTTTATTCTCTAGACTTCTCTGTGTGTCTGAAATATTCTAGCACTTATATATATTCTCTTGTTAAACAGAAAAAGAAAAGATTTCAAGTGCCATGATATAAGTGCTCCTCTGAGCCTTCCGAGTTCATGGGAGATCTGGATCGACACTAAGGATGTCTGGGGCAGAGAAAGCCTCTGAGAAGATCTTTGGCATCTGATGAAGTTAATCCATCTGGCACCAACCTGCAAACCTCCTATTAAAAGAGCACTGAAGTGCTCAATCACTTAGACAGCAGCAGAATATGTGCTTTTATATTCAACTAAACCCTTCCTTGGGCAAATAAAATAAAATCTTCAACAGAAACCAAGACCTAGACTTTAGAATCACCAACACTACAGCATTAACCCCTGTCCAAACCAAAATAATGAAAGCAAATGTACATGCCGAAGGCCTATTTATCTGACATCATGTTTATGATTTTAAATATACAGGATATGAAATAGTGCTGTCTATGTATTTTTTAGCTCCCAACAGTGAGAATTATATCCAACATGCAATTTCTTTCTCAGAGTTGTTTCAGGTACCAGGAGCACATTCCAGCCTAGACATAAATTCAGACTGGCACCAACTAATTCACGCATTCATCCCTCTCCCCTGGATGTTCACAGCCTAGGACATCTGTCAGTAGCCATTCCAGTGAACAGCATTTCTGAAAGCAGGAAGAAAAAAAAACCAGACAACATTTATTTAACAAGCATTTTCTAAGTGCCAAGTGCCATACTAGGTAACAAAGAGAAGATAAACATATGCCATGAATTCTACTATGAATAAGTTCATAATCTAATTGAGTCACCCATACATCTACCCAACCAGCCAACCAGCCATTCCTCCGTCTATGTACCCTTCCACTCATCCAACTCCCCACCCTCTATCCATTAAACCCATGCATACAACCCTTTCTTCCATCCATCTTTTCACCCTTCCAGCCACCTTGATCCCTCCTTTCAATTCTCAACCCATCCATTCAACCACCTTCCATTGCTCTTCTCATCCATTCCTTCAACCCTCTAACCACTTGTATAGAGGTAAGTAGTGTCCCCCCAAAATTCACATCCACCCAAGAATCTCAGAATATGACATCATTTGGAAATAGGGTCTTTGCAGATGTAGTTAAGATAAGGTCAGAATGAATTAGAGTGGGCCCACAATGACTAGGGGCTTTATAAGAGGAGAAAATATAGACACACACAAGAGAAGGCCATATGAGGATAACAGGGCTTGGAATTATGCATCTATAAGCCCAGGAATGGCAAGAATTGCTGGCAACAACCAGAGGCTAGAAGAGGCAAGGAAAGACCTTCCCCTAGCGTCCTCAGAAAGAGCACAGTCCTACCAACAACTTGATTCTGTACTTTTAACCTCAAGAACTCTGGTTCAATATATTTCTGTTGTTTTAAGCCACTATATTCGCAATATGTTGTTTAGGTAGCCCTAGAAAACTGATATACTACTCTTCACCTTTCCAACCCCTGATGGATCTATGGATATTAAACAAATAATCATACAAATAAATTTATGAATGTGCTAAACTTTAAGAAGAAAAAAATCCCAGTTCCATGAAGAAAACAATGCTGGAGCCAGGACACTAATTATAATCGGGAAGGCCTTTGTGACTTGGGAAAACAATATATACTCCTCAGACATGAGACATCACCTCACAAAGCAATTTAATGTTGGATCAGGGGGTTATTGGATGCGCCAAATAAATAAGTGCCACACTGGCTCAGAGGAGGAACACACAGTGGGCTTCAAAGGCTCCTCGGAGAAAGAACTGCCTGGATCCTACAAAATAAATGGCATTTAAGTAATTGTGGGGAGGTAAGGATGTTCCTATTTGTAGGATGGTCTTCAACAAACTAAAGTGTAGAAGTCATTCATTCATTCTGAATGATTTGACTCTTTTGGGCAAAGGACCACTTTGGCAGGCTGGTGAAGCCTTCTGATTCCTTCCCAGAGCAAAGCTATTAAATGACATTATAAAAATGACATCTTAAATGACTTTAAGTATATTAAATTACAAAGGAAACTAATTTTTATCAAAATATAGTCATAACAATCATGCTTAAAAATAAGCCTGTTCTATGTATTTAAGTCTATATTATATTAAATAGCAAGATCCATGCTATGTCAACTAACTATTGTCACTCAAAGCAGTTTGATGAAAGTAAACAATCATTCTAAGATATCTGCAACAATGGTGAAAAAAATCAGAGTATTGCTAATATTGCTATAGTTTGTTGCCATCATTCAAAAATTAAAGGAAATGAAAACTTCAGTTACAGGTGAATCAAAATAGGTAACTTTTCCCACATCCAAGTTTACAAATCACAGACCTCTTGGAGGCCAACTGACCCCATGTTAAAAGCTCCTGATCCCTGTGCTAGGTATGTATACATTAAAATCCATTCATTTATTCACTCATTTGTTCCCCAAATCTTAAATTCTTATGACATGCTTGGCATTGTAATAAGTGCTAGGAACACAGGCAAAAAAAACCAATAGATGTGGTCTCTGCCCTAGCAAGCTTATATTCTAGTGGGCAGAAACACCGTCAGAAAGCAAGCAAGTCAACAAGGCAGTTATATAGATTGTGGCAACAGCTGAGACGGAAATCCACATGGTGACATAGTGGAAATAAACCCTGGTGGAGAGACAGGCCGTACACTTGGTGTCAGAACCCACGAGGAGCAAGCTGTGCAAAAGCCTGGACAATCGCAATGCAGGGAGATCAGAACACAAAAGCCCTGTGAAAGAAGAGGCCCTTGGCTGTGTAAGGAAGAGGAAGAAGGCTCATGTGGCTACAGTGAAGAGAGCAGTAGGAGAGGTCAAAGATGAAAACAAAGATGGAGCAACTACCAGAAGATGCTGGACCTGACAGACCATGGGTACCGGTCTGGGTTGTACTTTAAGTGCAATGGGTAGCTACTTAGGTAGCTTAGGCCAGGGGGATAACAGGATGGGAATATATTGTTTTAAGAATTCTTTGGATGCTGACTGCAGAATGGGTTGTAGAGGAAGAGATAACGGGCAAAGCAACCAGCTTAGACGCCACTGCATTCATCCAAGTGAGAGGCGGTGGTGCTTGCCCTGGGCTGGGTTGGAGTGAGGCAAGTGAGGCATCTGGGGACAAAATTTAAGAAAGCACTCATTGTCAGATGCATGTGAAGGCAGGGCTCAGTTAGCCCCAGCTTGCGCTGGTTTTGAGACAGGAGGATGTGGGCAGCTCAAAGATGGATTTTGAAGGTAATGAGCAAGACAGAAAAAAAGTTATTCTAAGCATTTCTAAAACTCAGAAATAATAATTTTAGAAAGGATCTTATGCAACAGATTACAGAGGGTCTTTAAAAAAGAAGAAAGGACTTTTGTCTTTTCCTATAGCTAATGAAGAGTCCTAGAATTAAATGAAATTATAAACACTGTCCTGACAAAAAAAAAAAAAAAACCAACAATCTATGGCGCTCTGGCAGCCATTTTGGACCATGAAGCAACTTTAATGATGCAAATCCCACGTTTGTGAACACAACAGAAATATAGGAGCCTGGGTCTATGATGGCACCATGCCAGCCCTGAATCCCACCTCCAGTCTGCTCTAACCTAGGCAGAAATAAATTTTTATTTTGTTTTAACAGCTGATTCCAGGCCTGTCTATTGGCAAATACAATTCCTAAGCAGCTGGGAGTTGCAGGAACCTGCCCACAAGGCTTACCAAAATCCAAATGAATATATTCCTCTACATAACTCATTTCCACTCATGAACCCTGATTTAAATACAGTCAAATGTGTGTCTCACTCTGGTTGACAAGGTACCATCGAAATGCGATTTTCTCCCTGTTGCTTCTGAAAAAGATTCTCAAACCCACCGTGAAATAACCCCGGCACAGAGATGATATGACATTATATATGTCATTATAAACTCTACCTCTTTTCTGACTCTGAGAAGGTTAGTAGTAGCAGAGCACCAAAAAGTCACAGTGATGAATAGAACATGTTGGAAAGTGGCTGAGAAAAGTAGGAATTAATGAATGTCAGCTCCCACAAATGTCAGCTGTCAATCAAATGTGAAGAAAAGAAGGTGTTCCCTTCAAAAGTGGTGAAGGGGACACTGTCACAAACAGAACGCAAGGGCAACTCCAACACAGCAGCACCAAGGACTGGATTCAGCCAGTGCCTGTCATTTTGTAAGGCTGTTCCATCAGTTTCTCTGCAAAGATCAGGGATGTGCTGGAAGGGACTTCTGAAATTACTTGTTCAGTGCCCCCATCATAGAAGTGAGGTGATCGAGGCACAGTTCCATGGGAAGTGGTGGCTGGAATGCAACAGGTCCAGCCCTTCACTTACTGACTTCTCTATCGATGAGCACACTTCCTTACTGATTGTGAGAACCCACTTTTATCTAAGGCAGAGGTTGGTACACTTTTCTGTAAAAGGTCAAATCGTAAATTCTTTAGGCTTGCAGGCCACAGGATCTCTATCGCAACTACTCCACTCTGCTGTTGCTGTAACAGAAAAGCTGCCCTAAACAAATGGGTATGGCTGTTTTGATGAGATGTATATACAGAAGTAGGTAGGTAGCTGGATTTGATGCATGGGCCCTAGGTTGCCATCCTCTGACCTTAGTCAATGGATCAGCATGGTGCCTGGACCAAGCAGCATCAAGAGCCTCTAGAAATGCATATTCTCAGTTACCCCCACCCCCAAACCTAATGAATTAGCAATACCAGGGATGGCATCTGGCAATCTATTTTTATAAGCTCTTCAGATGAGTTTAACACCGGCTGAAACTTGAAAACCACTGGACTAGAATCATAGCAAATCACAGTATATGAATGCTACCTCTCCTTGAAACATTTCTAGTACATAGCCTGGCGTTTGGCTTCCTGTCACAGCAACTAGCTTCCCACCCTCAAAAAAAAAACCCAAATATTCCCATCTTCTTCCTTATTATTAGGATCCCAAAACTCAGCTAGAATTATGGTTACCCAGAATCAAGCCAATATTTCTATATATTTCAGGCTCCCTTGCAGCTAGGTTTTGCCTTGTAACTAAATTCTGGCGAGTGACGTTCGGGAAGTATTGTATGCCAGCTCCTGGGGAACTCCATTAAAAGACAACTTATATACACCTATTGCTTCTTTCTCCTCTTTTTTTCTGTCCAGCTTTCTGAAATATAGGCATAATGGCTGGAGTTCCAGCAGCCATATTGTATCATGAGGTGACCTTAGGAATGGAAGCCATCCAGGAAGGAACAACAGGATAATGAATCTGTATTGTTGTCCCTGTGTAGCCACCTTACAGGCATTGAGCGTCTGTCCACTGCCAGACATCTTTTATGTTAAGTAAAACTGTCTCACTAAGCCATTATTAATTTTTGTTTTCTGTTATAAACCTTCAAACCTAATCCAAGTGGTTCAGTGTCCAGTGAATATGTGTGGAATAAATAAATCAATCAAAAGCAAATGATCTGAGTCACAAGTTACAAGTAGATTGGATTAGGCAAAACAATTCTTCAAAATGCTGTGTCTATCAGGTCCAAAATAATAAAAAGAGCCCTAGCTTGATTGGCTTAGTGGCTAAAGCATCAGACTGTGGGTTCGATTCCAGTCAAGAGTACATGCTGGATTGCAGGCTCAATCCCCAGTAGGGAGCATAAAGGAGGCAGCCAATTGATGATTCTCTCTCATCATTGATGTTTCTATGTCTCTCCCCTCTCCCTTTCTCTCTGAAATCAATAAAAATATATATATTTAAAAAAAAAAAAAAACACACACAAAATAATAAAAAGAGCCACATCAGGTGGTGAAAACATTGGGAACTTTTCGACTTCATTTCTTGCATTGCTGAAGCCAAGCTGAAAATGGAGCAAAAGTCCTCTCGTCAGACTCCCCGAGGAGACAGCCACTATACATGACCCCACAGTCATCTCGTTCTGGAAACCTTTCTGAATTAGAGCACTCCTAGCATTCTGGGGTTTTGTGTCTCACAGCAATGCATGCAGGATTGTTCACACTGATCGTCATTTTGCAATGATTCTCAAGCTACTTTTCAGGCAAAGTGCTTTTCTTACCCATGGTAGGCTTTCAATTGCTATCTGTGAAACTGAACTGACTTCACTGGTGAGTGTTTTATTTCTCCTGACAGAACAGAAATCCCTTGAGAAGTGGGAGCTGACTTTTCTATTTGTCAAACATCCCACCAGAGACACAATGTGCATGGGCTCTGCACCCACAGGCTCCATGAAGACCGCTTCATGCATCCTAGGCACAACCTCTCCTCTGCCCACTTTGATTCATCAGAACAGCATTTATACTGGCTCCTCCTCATTTTCACTTTCTGGGGTCTGAGGTCTGGCCTGATTCCCAAAGCCCTGCAACAGAAATATTCAAACATTTTCTCTTTATTTTTTTTTCTTTTTGAACTAGAGGCCTGATGCATGAAATGTGTGCAAGAGTGGGCCTTCCTTTGCCCCGGCTGCCAGCATCAGCTTCCCTCTGGCCCCTGGGACCCAGGCTTCCCTCGCAGCCCCAGCTTCATCCAGAAGGTCATCAGAAGGATGTCCAGAAAAATGTCCAATCTAATTAGCATATTACGCTTTTATTATTATAGATTTTTTTTTTGAACCAGAATCTGGGCACTGGAGCTGTGGGGAGGGCTTATGGCTGTTGGGATAATCATTATTATTGTTGTTGTTGTTGCTGCTGCTGTTGTTATTAATCTTCACCTGAGAATATTTTTCATTGATTTTTAGGGAGAGTGGGAGAGAGAGGGAAAGACGAAGAGAAACATCGATGTGAGAGAAACACATCGATTGGTTGTCTCCGACCAGGGCCAGGGCCCGAGGAGTCTGCAACCAAAGTATGTGACCTTGACCAGGATTGAACCCGGGACCCTTTGGTCTGAAGGCTAGCGCTCTATCCACTGATCCAAACCGGCTAGGGCTACTCAATCATTTTTAATGAGGACCTCATTTACCAAACAGAAAAAGATGAACAGTTTTGTTCCATGATATATGCCAACAGCTACATCAAATTAATGCTTGTTTCTACTATTCATGCTTTTCCATTAGTGGTTCTTAAGATTTTATAACCCATGCCCCTTGATAAACAGTTTTAAACAGCTTTATTAAGGTATACTTAGTATAAAATAAAATGATCATACTGAATGATATAATTTGATGAGTTAGGACACATGCCTACACCTGCGACACCATTGCCACAGTGTTAAGATAATAGACATATCTATCTCCTCCAAAAGCTTCCTTGTCTCCTTTCATGGTCTTTTGTGTGCGTTGTTCTATTTTGTTTACAGTAATAACATTTAAAATGAGATCTACCCTCTTAAAATTTTAAGTGCATAATACAGAACTGCTGACTAGAGAGATGTATTATAGTGTAGAGCAGTGCTCTAGAAGTGATTCTTCTTGTATAAACCAATGGAACAATTCCCCGTTATCTCCTCCTCTTGGCCCCTGGCAAATGCAGTTAGTTCTGTTCTCTGCCTTGATGCATTTGACTATTTTATGAAAGTGGAATCATGCAATATTTGTTCTTCAGTGACTGGCTTATTTCACTTAGTATCACGTCCTTCAGGTTCATCCATGTTGTTACAATTTCAGGATTTCCTTTTTAAGGCTGAATAATATTCCATTGTATGTATATACCACCTTCTCTTCATCCATTCATCTTCATGTACATTTCTAAATTTGTATGTTCCTTTATCATTATTTGAAATTTCAAGATGAATTAATATTGTGAATTCAAATTTATCAAGTGGCATCACTGTTCAGCAGCCTCCCTATCACCATGCCAGGAAAATTGCACCCATATGACTCAATTGAAAATCTTTGTTTCACATGCTGTTCTCTGACTCTTGCTTACTCGGTCTCTGTTTTGACTTCTCCATACATTTTAGCCAGACACAAATCACTGTTTGATCCCATGGACTAACCCAGGGGGAAATCTCCAATGCCTACGAGCAGGGTTGATATCCAGCCAGTTGTTGATGGCTGGTCCCCATTAATTTGGTTGGTGCATCCATTCAAACCAACCAGTCAGCGCCTATGCCTGACCAATTATTAAACTTGTTGAGTATAACCTACCTGCAGAAGATAACATGAACTACAGAATTCATAAGAGTGTAAGTCAAGAGTTGAGACCATGCAAAAAATTACACAGAAATTTAGCTTAGTCTGAAAAGGCTTACAAAAGGCTCTCTACACAGCGTCTCACACAAAGCAGGAATTTAATAAATGTCTGATGCAACTGTGAATCCATACATGCCAATAAGTGTGCTTTGCTTTAAAGTAACCCGTGTGCCTGGCATTTGTTGGGAGAATTGTTAACCATCATTAAATAAATACGTGCCTGCTGCTACCTACCCAGGAGCCCACCGTGTGGACGTATGCACATGAGAAACAACTTGTTAGAAAAATAATGTGTCTGCAATTCACCGCATCTACCCTTATAATTTCTTATTTAGGGCTCCTTATTAAACCACCGTTTTCTCTCTCCACCTTTGACAATTTAATACATGTGCCACAAGGTTCTCTCTTTCTACTTCGGGCTAATCACATCACATCTCCCGAAGATGCCTCCGGGATCCACCCACCCCAGAGTGTATTTAATGTACATCTAGACTGCTGTCATTTGCTCCCTGTGTGACCTTGAGCAGGTTACTCAACTTCAGTTTCCTCATCTGTAAAATGGGGCTAATAATAGCATGGATATGAAGCACCCAGCATGTGCTTGGCATGTAGCATGTGTTCAAGAATGTTGATCATTATAGAAGATCTCATTGGCCATCAAGTAGAATATTAGGCTGGAAGAGGACTAGGTGCATCATTAACTCCATCCCAAACCACGACCATACTAACAGAATGCTGAAAGTTACTTGTCTATTCCTTAAAGACTGTTCCTTGAGAGAAAGCTTTTGGAAATTGCTTTAGATTTCATGACTTTGACAACCAGAAAATCATTTATCCGGTCCTCCTGACTCCACCTATAGCCACTCACACACCCCGGTTTAAGAAAGTGAGTAGAAACATTCTCAAAGCAGACCATGTTCTGTCCAAACACAGGATGTCATATCTCCCAGTGTCAAAGTGGGAGCGTGACAGCTTTTGAAGTTGGAATGTGTCTCCCTCTCCGTGCCTTTGGCGGGGGGGCGGGGGGGGGTGTCTTTACTTCTGCTGCCCTGCACTTTGGGGAAAGACTAGCTGAGCACCAGCTCATAAAGCAGCCCCCCTGGGTCCTTCCCAGACTCTGATCCTGTCTGTTTCAGAATGTCCTTCTTCCGGAGAGATCACCAAAAGGAGAGAGGAAAAGAGCAGTGACGTAAAAACGGTATGCTGAAGGTGGAGGGGTGCTGAAAAAGAAGGGGTGCTTGAAAGCATCACAGTCACAGATTTCCAACTATGGGCCCTCTCAGCTTCCTCATGAAATAAGACCACACTCGCTGTTGCTGCTATTACCAATGAGCCACAAAGAAACTCGTGTTCCCACCAGGACCCATCACTCTGAAACCCTGGGATAAGCTACTGAACCCCGTTAAGGCTCCCTCCTCAATGTCTGGTAAATGGAATGGCAGAAGGTCAACCCACGTGGGATTGAAAGGATTTAATGAGAGAACGGATCCCAGACCAGCACAGTGCCTGCCACACAGAAGGCATTTAGTCAATGTTGGTTTCAATACTGATTTAAAAGATCAGTCCATCAAAGCAGCATTATTCACAGTGGCCAAAAAGTGGAACAACCCAAATGTCCACTGACAGAAGGAGGGTAAAGAAAATGTATAATATCCATAAAATGAAATATTATTCAGTCTTTAAAAGGAATGCTATTCAGCCCAGTCTGTGTGGCTCAGTGGTTGAGCTTTGACCTATAAACCAGGAGGTCTCAATTCGATTCCTGATCAGGGCACATGCCCAGGCTGTGAGCTCAGTCCCCAGAGGGGGGTGTGCAGGAGGAAGCTGATCAATGTTTCTCTCTCATTGTTGATGTTTCTCTTTCTCCCTTCCTCCCTGAAAATTAATAAAAATATTTTAATAAAAAAGGAAGGATATTCTGACATATGCTACACATCATGGATGAACCTTGAGGACATTATATTAAGTGAAATAAAACAGTCACAGAAGGCCAAATACCATATGCTTCCACTTCCATGAGGTACCTAGAATAGCCAACTTCATAGAGACAGAAAGTAGAATGGTGGGAGCCAGGGGCTGGGAGAGGGAAATGGGGAGTTAGTGTTTAATGGGTACAGAGTTTCAGTTTTCCAAGATGAAAAGATTCTGAAGTTGGATGGTGGTGATGATTGCACAACAATATAAATGTATTTGATGCCACTGGACTGTACAGTTAACATATTTAAATGATTTAAAAGGAAAAATGAAAGCCCAAGGAGTCTGTGGCAGAGAATCAAAGGTGGGAGTTGCCCTCCACAGCTCTTCCTCCTCACCCCCCACTCTGGGCTGCCAGGCAATGGGACAGTAGCCCTCACCAACCAAAGTACCCTCTCTGCAAACCACAGAGAAGCAGATGCCTCAAGTCAGGATTGGGGGATGCAGACTGCAATCAAGAATGGAGAAGGGTGTGTTCTAAAATTTGATTAGCACTGCTGAGTGGTCACTGAGATGGCTCAGGCCCCCACAAGCAAATCAGGTACAACCCAAACCTCCAGTGGAGAGAGCCTCGGGCTGCTCTGTGAAGAATGTACAGAGAAGCCTCCCATTCTCAGAGCAGGAGGGGGAGGGTGAACACTGAAACCAGCATTTTTAGCAACCAAGGAACTGTCTCAATGTTAGCAGGAAGGACCCTGTGGGTAATAGTGATGATATGAAACAGGAACTGGGTACCAGTGACTTCAAATACATTATCCCCTCATTATAACAACTCTAATAGTTAAGTACAGTCATCTTCCACCTCTGGGCCTCAGTTTCATCTGATGATAGTGTGGCCCTCATAGGGCAGCTACGAGGCCTCAATGAGATTATTTGTGAATAAGCAAAGCACTACAGAACTCTAAAGAAACTAGCTGTTGAAGCCGTAAGCACTCTGCCCTCTTCTAAGCTGCCTGCTGAAAAGTGATAAATTCTCCACTAAAGGGATTTGCTGTAGCTACAGATTGCTAGGAAACCTCCAGCTCACCCCTTCCAGGTGAAGATTGCTAGGAAACCTCCAGCTCACCCCTTCCAGGAAGCTTTCCCTGATTAGCCAACACTAGGCCAAAGGGCCTTCCTCTGACTATCCTAGTCCCTGTGCTTCTCTCTATCTCAGCACTTGACATACTGTGCTGTAATGTAATGATCATTGACTTGTGTGTCTTCCGAGGAAACACCTAGAGTGAGGACAAAATTGTATCCAGCCTCCAGCATCAGCAATCTCCTAGCTCATAATATTTTCGATGGATAATGGATAGATGGATGAACAGACAAACCGCTGAACAGATGGGTAAACAGGTGAATGGAGGAGAGGGTGGATGAATTGATGGACAGATTGGAGGTGGATGGATGGGTGAATGAACGAATGGATAGATGGGTAGATAGATAAATGAGTGGGTGGAGGGGTGGGTGGATGGGTGGACAGGTGAATGGATGGATGGGTGGGTGGGTAGTGGACAAATGAATGGGTGAATAGATGAGTGGGTGCGTGGGTGGATGACCTGATGGGTGGGTAGATGAATAGATGGACGAATGAGACAAAAATGGAGCCCCATATCTAATTGGATCCTTGTAGACATTCTCTGTTTAGCACACACTCCTCTATTCCTTTCTTTTTTTTAATATATATTTTATTGAGTTTTTATAGAGAGGAAGAGAGAGGGATAGAGAGTTAGAAACAACTATGAGAGAGAATCATTGATCAGCTGCCTCTTGCACACCTCCTACTGGGAATGTGCCCACAACCAAGCACATGCCCTTGACTGGAATCGAACCTGGGACCTTTCAGTCTGTAGCCCGACGCTCTATCCACTGAGCCAAACCGGTTTTGGCTCCTCTATTCCTTTCTCTCGTCATCACTTGCCCTTTAAAAGACACCACCATTTGGGTTTTTCTTCTGCCCAAAAGAAAAAAGGCAGGAAATAAATGTCTACTTTAAAACACCCAAGAAAAATCCACACTGTATCTCTGAATGAAGGAAGGCTAGGAGGCGAGGCTGTTCCAGTGGCAGAGCCATGAGTCTGTTTTGACAAGTTTTCTCCTCCTGAGCACAGTGGTTTATCTCACACTAAACAACCAGACGTGCTATTTAGGCCAAGGGAAAAATATTGCACATTTTCTCTTCAGCGTATTAGCATCTATGTCAATAATACAAGCATCTGAACATGGGCTGATGTTAAATAAACCAAAAAAGCAAATGTTTATCGCGACACTCAGAACATCACCATCCATTTGTTGCAATCCCAGAGGATGTATAAGGGGGACTGTGGGAACAGTGGGCAAGGAAGAGTCCCCGAGGAAAGCAGCAGCTCGCCAAGAGAAATGGGGTAGAGGAGCATAGGAAAGGCTCAAATTGTCCACAGGCTAAGCCATTGGTTCTCAAGTGGAGACTAGTTTGGCCCCAAAGAGACACTTGGCAATGTCTGGAGACACTTTAGGTGTCATAAGTTAGACAGGGTGCTACTAGCATAGAGAAGGTAGAAGCCAGGGAGACTATTAAATGTCCTATAATGCAGAGCACAGCCACCCCTCCATCCCACAACAAAAAAATTATTTAGACCCAAACGTTATAATGCCAAGGTCAAGAAATCCTAAGCTAAGGTGCAAATCAGCTCTGCTCCCCAGCAGCTGTGATCTTGGGCAAGTTAATCACTCTCTCCAGTCAGCTGGATAAATCTGATAGCAACCTATGGGACAGAGCAAATGCGATAGTAGGTGTGTCATGCACACAGTAGGTACTTCAAAAAATGTTAGTCTCTTTTATGTACTTCTCCCCACTTTCCCAACTCTTATTTATTCACTAATTCACTCCCTCCTTTTGCCAATATGTATTGAGGATCTCCTGAGTCTGAACCTGAGCACTGGGTATTCAACAGAAAATGAAAAGGGTCAGGTTCCTGCCCCCATGGAGCTTACATCCAACCAGCAGAAGACAGATAATCGATAACATATGAACCAAACTAGTGCCACAAAGACAGAGGTGCCAGAGACTTACCACCTGCAGGGTGGTGAGGGAAGGCCTCATTGAGGAAAAAATAGTGAGACCGAGATCTGAAGGATAGCAGGAGCCACTGGCAAGAGAAATGTGTGTGTTTTTTCTCTCTGCTGGTTCCTGGCAGAGGGAACAGAATATGCAAAGGCTCTAAGAGCACACAGGTATGTTCAGAAGTGACAGAGCCAGTGTGCTGGAACGCAGGTGGCAAAGGGGAGAAGGATGAGGAAGGTAGGGCCTTACAGGTGATGAGCAGGCAGCACCTGGATTCTAGTCAAGATGTCACGAGAAACCCTTGAAGGCTGTTTAGGGGAGAAGGGACCTGGCTGCAGAGGAAGCCTTGGATGTGAGACAGATGATGAGGGAAGCAGGAGACCAGTAAGAAGGCTACTCCAGAGGTTAGGCAGAGACGATGGGGTTGCTATGGAGATGGGAAAGAATTTGAGATATGCGTTTGAAGGAGAATAATTATAAATTGTACTAGTCCGGGTATGGAGAAAGAGAAAGGGGAGGTCTCACTGTCCATTGCCAGTCTGGCTGTGCGGTCAAGGTTAAAAGGCAGATTACTGCCACCCAGGGACTAGGTCAGTGCATGATTCCAGGTCGCTGAGAACAGACAACATGCACACGAGCTCAAATGGCCCAATGTTTACTTACGGCAAGAGGAGAAAATGCACAAGATCCAGGCCCTTGCAGTGTCGGCCCCCCATGGCCAAGGGTCCACTCCACAGCAGTGTGGCTGCATGCCCCCCACTTTGCACCAAGTGCAAGGATCCCAATCCCTCCTCACAAGAAATAGCAGTGGGGTTGGACAGGTGCCATCCAATACCCACTCCGGAGCAGGACAAAGAAGTGCGCAGTAAGGCCAGAACAGGGAGGATAAGTTCAGGCAAGAAGATCTGTCCAGCACAGGCTGTGAGGGCTCTCCATGTCTCTGCAGCAAAATGTTCTAGGCCCAAGGCCACTCTCACACAGCTGCTCAAAGGTGGAGCAGCTACAAAGGGCTGTTTTTGGTGGAAAACTGAAAATTGGGTGAATGGTGGGTGCAATTACTGAGGTGAAAAAGACTGGGAAGAGAGCGTTGGAGGCAGAAAGAAGAAGGCAAAGACAATCAAGAAGTGGTTCCTATGGGTTCCGTCCAGCCTGTCTCCCCTCACCCTAAGCACCGCCACAATGTTCTCAACCCCAGCAGCTCTAGAGTTCATTCATACCGGGGACCCAGACAGCACATCTTCCTCTTCTCCACCTGAGAGGTATCAGGAAGTCTGACTTGTCACCCTCACCTGGGGGAGTCCCCAAGCCCTCCCCTGCATATGGGCTCCGGAGATACCAGCAATCTTTCTAGGTCCCCCAGCTACTTCTATGCCACCGCGAGGCATCTCCACTCGGACTCCCTGCATCCATTTCCCAACCATTCCTTTAGCCCCCACTACTCACGGTGTGGTCTACGGACCAGCAGCATCCGTGTCTCCTGGGAGCTTCTCAGAAATGCAGAGTCTCAGGCGCCACTCAGACCTGCTGAACCTGAATCTGCATTTGAGCCCTTTCCCAGGTGATTTGTGCGCACATTAGCTGGAGAAGCGCTGGTCTTACAGCTCAGGAGGCAGCCATCTATAACGTTCTTGTAAAAATGCCGCCAGCGTGGCCTCAGATGATTTGTTCTTAAACTTCAAGAGCCACCCCAGGCCCAAGATGCTGGTGACACCGATATTTATGAATTTCCCCCTCGTGTTCTCTGCTCGCTAATCATCAGATTTTCCGGGTAGTAAATTTGAAGCAGGCCCTTCGTTTTCCCTGTACTCCTGGCTGGACCTCGTGCCTCCTCTTGGAGATGCTGTGAACTGGCTGTAAATTGTTGGGCGGCTGGGTTAACCAGCTCTGCGGGCTGCCTCACACGCGGGCCATCTGGACCTGTTTGCCTATAGAGGAGACGAGTCCCATGTGTCCTCTTTCCTTTGTGCTTTTCTCAGGGGCACGTTTCCCTCCAAGGAGGTAGCTCCCTTCTGTCTGTTTTGGTTTCCTTGCCTCTCTTCCTCTCCCCACTTCTCTGTGCTTAGGAGAGCAGCTAGCATCAACACAGCAACTCCCAAGAGTCCTGAGCTCCATGTCCTCCCACCACTATCAATTCCCCAACACTTTCCTGCTACATCAGGAGGCATTGATCAGAAGGGGAAATCTAGTGTGTTGAAATCAGAAAATCTATTTAAGTAATACATACATAAAAGATACGCATGTGGCTGCATGTTGGACATCATTGAATGAAAACATGAGGCACGTAGTTAGAGATGTTGTAAAGGTAGAATCGTGGAAATGCAATGTAGTCAATTTATTGGCTTGAAGAGAACATGTCACTATCAGTCATTCGGATGTATGAGTGTCAGCAGGTGACACGTGGGTCTTGCTAAGACGACGGATATATCTCTCTCCTGGTCGCCTCAGCATACAGGCCCCTCCTCACATGACATCACACTGAGCAGACCTTCAAGTGCAATGGCTAACCAGGATGGAGCCCACAGGGTTATCACAGGTTGTGCTTTCAGAGAGGGACTGGCATGGAGTTTGGGAAGGTGTTGAGTAGAGGACAAATGAAGAAGTCTCACCAGGCAGGAATAGGTGGAAACAAGAGAGAGAGATTCTGAGCTTGTGCCCTTGAGAGCATTTTGGAACAGGTACTTGGCCACTGTCACTAGCTCTGGCATTGTCCCAAGCACCTGCCCTGCCTGTCAACTTGGCTATTTGAAAGGCAACCCTAGAGAAGAAAGAGTGGGAGTTGACTATTTTACATACAGATAGCTATTTTACATAGATCATCTTGTTTAATTCTTAGGATGATTTTCTTTCTTTCTTTCTGAAAACTTAATCACGCTTATTTATTATGTTTAATTTTATTTTATTGTGGTCAGAACACTTAACTGGAGATCTATCCTCTTAACAAATTTTAAGTGCATGATACATTCTTGTTGAGTATAGGGGCAATGTTGCACAGCAGATCTCTAAAGCTTAGTCATCTTGCTCAACTGAAATGTTATGCCTTCCCCCTCAGACGCAGAGCCCACCAGACCTTCTCCCAGCCTGGGATGTGGGCGAGCGAAGTGGGTGGAGATCCCACCCCCACAGACCTGCCTGAGCCCAGGGAGGAAGCCATCCTGCTGCCTGTGTTTATTTATCCTCTCTGCTGCTGTGCTAGGCCCTGCTAAGCTTTGCAAATTAAGTCACAACGGGGATCCAGTGGGCTGTGCAACTGGGCCTTGACCCAAAAACCATCCACAGGAGGATGTTCACACGCAACATCTGCTGCATCGGTCCCACGGAAGCCGGGACCGTGAGCCAAGTTCGCATCCACAGTGACGACAGTGGGGACCTGGGAGCTAAGACATGGGTTCTCGGGCTCAGCCTGCCGTCAGCTCTCACGGGGCCCGGCAGGTGGAGAGCAGGTGTCACTGGCTGCCCCTGAGAGCTGGGACCTAGATCCTGGCCCTTATGTAAGAGGTAAATTTGGTTCAGATTTGGTCTCAGACTATATTCATGTCATAGTCAGATCCTCTGCACACTTCTTGGGGTGTGGCTCTGAGAAATACTAAAGAGGAAAAGGCACAGGCAGGAGAAAGAGCTATGGACCAAAGAAATACCAAGTATGAATGGGCCTCAGAAGAGGGGATCTTATCTCATAGGGTAGGTCATGTCACAGAAGGCTTTTGGAGAAGGTGATATCTTCAAGGACAAGCAAAAATAGAGTCACATGCAGGAGGAGGGGGAGGTGGAAGGGCAGGTTAGTCCAAAAAGAGGGAGCAGCCATGCAAATGTGGGGCGTTAATAACAAAACAAGCAACTACAGCAATCCTGGCAACCAACAGTGACTGGCGTTTTGCTCTGGTCTTGGCATTGTGCTGAGCGTTTGCCACGTGCTGCCGTGTTTAACGCACCTCACAAACACATGTGGTCCATGCTATTACTGCCCCCACTGAAGACATGGAGAGGCCTGAGGTTAACCTGAAAGAACACTACAGCGGGAGGCAGTGCACGGCGTGGTTAGGAGCTCAGGCCCAGAGCCCACAGCTGTGCCCTTGGCCATCCATGTGATTCAGAATAAGGTGTTTCTCTCTCTAAACCTCGGTTTCCTCATCTATAAAAGGAAGGTGCAAGAAGGACTGAATGAAATCACAGTGCTGGCTTCACAGGTGTACTCATATGTCCTCACTTAACCGGTTATGCAGTGTATTGCATGCCAGTTATGCCTCAACAGAGCGATTACAATTACAAAATTTTAATAACAATATGATGGCAACAATAATGATAAAATGCTTAGTTCGGTGCCTGGAACATCTTTATGAAATGTAAGGTGTTGTTGATTTGTTGTCATTAGTGGGACGGCGACTCCACAAGCCAAGTGCCCGGAACTGTGCCAAGGAAGGGACAGCCTCATCTAATCCTCGTGACCACACCATCAGTCAGTATGATCCTGATCTCACAGAGGAACAAAGTGAGATTCACAAGCCACGCCGGTGGAATGTTCTAGAACAAAATCCTCCTTCTAGCACATGCTAGTGGCACATGAAGCAAGGCATGAGAAAATAAAGCAAGGCAAAGGGGAGGTAGCCAACAAGGGACCAGGGGACTCTCTAAGCACCAGGTGGCTCCCCAGCTCCTGGGAGCAGGGAAACCTGAGCCACATGCTGATGTCCCCAAGGAAAATACAGCCACATGGATCCTCTGCTCAGCCCCCACTGCCCCGCAGTAGGCCCAGTCTTCTTCCCTTCCCTGCCTGTAATAGTTCTGTGGAACCACGGGCACAGCCCCCTGCAGCAGACAGAGGGGAGAAGCTGTGAGGTGGGCTAGTGAGGCTGATGGAGCTAGAGAGAAGCCAAGCTTCTGTTGCCCACACAGAACCTGTAGACTTGTAGTTCCCACTGACAGAGCCCCCCAGAAAGAGACAGCATTGACTGACTCTCAGATCACTGGTTCTGCATTGTAACCCCAAGTTTTCTGTTGTGCCTGGTAAGTCCCGAATGTCTTTCCTATCCACCAGCATGGTAATGACAGTCATAACAACAGCCACACAGCTGTACACTCATGGCTTCATTCATTCTAACAGCCAGGCATTAAGAATTCATTCTGAGATTTGTTCTCACCTGGGTCCTACCTCTGACAACCCAGCAGATTTTTTTTTATTGATTTCAAGGAGAGAGAGAGAAAGAGAGAGAGAGAGAGAGAGAGAGAGAGAGAGAGAGAGAGAGAAACATCAATGATGAGAGACAATCATTGATCAGCTACTTCCTGTTAATGGGGATTGAGCCCACAACCCGGGCATGTGCCCTTGACCGGAATCGAACTAGGGGCCCTTCAGTCTGCAGGCCAATGCTCTACCCCCTGAGCCAAACCAGCTAGGGCTGACAACTCAGTGAATTTTTTACCATGTGCCAGGCTGCAAGAACGGAGGCAAATACCACACAAGGTCCATGCCTCAGGAGTTTACATTCTAGTGGGGACTGTAAAAAAGCTTACATCTATGCAAAGAGGCAATGGATATGAGCAAACAAACATGGTAATATCACATTAGGATGAGAGCTACGAGGAAATAAAGTGTTGGACTAGAGGATAAGAGGGAAGAATTCACTAGGTGTTCTGAAGGAGCTGGCCCTGAAGCTGAGACCTGAAGGATAAGAATGTGCCAACGCAATCATAGATCAGGCAGGGTCACAGGGAAAGCCCTGGGGTGGGAAAGAGCTTGGCATGTTCTGGGAAGAAGTGTCAGAAGATCAATGATTTTGACGTGGTTCTTATCCAAGAGCCCTAGTTCAGTTTCTGACACAGCTGCCTACCAGCTTGTATGAGTAAGTTACCCTCTGAGCTCGCTCTCTGTGCTTGCCACTGTTCTCAACAAGCAAATGAGATTGATAATGCAATGTAACGCATGGCACTGTTGTGAAGATCCATCTAATTAATTCCCGTGAAGTACAGCATATAGTAAGTGCTCAATAAATGTCAGCTCTTGTTTCTGTCACTCCCCAGCCTGGTGGCCAGGATTCAGTACAGAGGAGTATGTTCAGGGCTTAGCACTTCAGTCTAATTCACCTCTGCGAGATCTCCATTGAGTTTCTTGTTGCGATTCTCATTTACAAGGCAGTCAGAAAATATTTGTTGAATGAGCGAATAAATGAATGAGTGGGCTTCCTGATTACCTTTAAGCCATTGAAAAGGCAGCATTAGGCCTCCTTAAGATTAGGCTTCCTTTGTAAGCAATGTGATCCCGCCTGGAATTCCATGTTCCTGGAATATTGCAGGAAGGATAGGTGGAGGGGAGGTGGTGATTAGCCACTGTCTCTGCAAACAGCAAGCCATCTGCACCCCGTTACCTAAGCACAGACCTCTGTGGGCGCCCAACTTCAGAGGCCTGAGAGTTGGAAGGGATTCCGAGCTTGGATCCCTCAGGCGAGGCTATTCTGGGAAGCTGAGCACCGCCTGCCACAGGGAGATGAGTCATGCAGAGGGTGAAGGCTTGACGGATTTCTCTGAGGCAGCAGCGATTTATCAGGGTGGATCTGTGCACCACGGATCACCAGGACACAAAGGGTGGGTGGGTTCGGAGCTGATGCTACTTAAAACAGTACCACCCCTACTGCTTCCTGGCACTGTATCCAGGGGAGAACGCCTGGGACCCTCTCACCCTGCAAATGCCCGCCTCAAGGAGGCCAAATGCTGTTCTTTGGCAGACTACCCCCCTTTATACATGCACTACCCTCCGAAGAGCTTGTGAGGTTATTCCAGCCACCTCTCCACCCTCCACGCTCAGATAGCCCATTCATCAGTTCCTGACTTGTGTGCTCTACCCCCATGAATGTCTTTACTGCCCTATGAGATGCTGAGATCTTGGAAGGTCTTGTGTTGCAGGGTTCACCATTGCACATAAAACTCTGAATTGTGTCTGAATGCAGAATAGCAGGGGTCTTCACTTCATTTTATCTTTACAAAGTCACAACTGTGGAAGGAGTGGCATGCCACCAACAGCTTACATGCCAATAACATGAACAGCTATCATGGGGGGTTCCTGAGATTTTGCATGTTATGTCCCGGGTTCAGTGTGAGGCTTCTGCATCCACTGCTGAGCCTTTGCTTATTTATGACAAAGGCCGGCGAGCTAGGATGGAGTGGGGGCGGCTGCATTGGACTTGGGTGCCTGGTTAATCCCACTTTGCCTGGCTGCCTTTGTTCTGCCCAAACTGCCTGGCAGCGTTCCTCTGAAGTCAGCCTCAGCTCGCGGTTCTGAAGTGCGGCTCCTCGCATATGCTCGCAAAAAAGTTGCTCGGAGGGAAGGCAGCTTAATTAAAAACCACATTCAATCAAACTGTCATTTTGTTTATGAAAAGGTGTCGAGTAGCTGGAAATGGCAGGAACAAGCACTGGAGATGAATGCTTGAAATCTGTTCCGATTCAAAGTGCGATGGAGGCATGAAGACAGCAGCCCAGTGAACCGGGTGGCCCCTCAGCCTGAGATTCTGCCGTTTTCAAATACAACCGGGCACGGTTTTATGTAGAAATAAAACTTCTCCATGCATGGAGGGTTTCTCTACCTTCGTGGTGACAGAATCTAGCTGGAACTTGTTGTTTGCAAAGGAAATCTGTCCCCACATCTGCCTGTTCTTCACTGGCAGGTGCCCCAAACGTGATGTGTACTGGCTCTAGGTCACTAAACCAGTAGTCATAGAATGTTATCAACATGAGGAGGGACCCCAGAGATCTCCTGACCCTATGCCTTCCTTTTTCAGAGAGGGAAGCTGAAACCTATGAATAGAAAATAGCAAATACAACAGCACCCAATAGAAAAGAAGCCAGAGTGAGGAGGCCTAAGGTTTAGCTTCAACTTCCAGAACCCTTCTTTTCCCACAGCGTTATTTCATCCAGCCTATTGTCCATTTCATCCACAGAACTCAGTCCTAACAAAGCCACCTGGAAACAGGTGACTCTCACCTGCTCTGCCAACAAGAGCCGCCTCTCCTGCATCCAATGGTTCTATGTCACCCACTCTTGAGACCTCCAAAATGTTGGGTGGTCACACTCCACCTCCTCCTACAATGGAATTATGTGAGGGCTTTGGAAAATGCTTAATCCAAAAATCAGGAAGAAAAGGAAAGAGTCTCTCTCAGATCGGGATACAAGTTGGGGCAGGCTGAATGTTAAGATGACCACCAATGATGCACGACCTCGAATGATCTCCTCCTCTGAGCATGGGTAGAACCAGTAAATATCATGGGGTTTCACTTCTGTGATTATGCTATGTCATAACGTGAAGAGATTTGCAGGTGTTATTAATGGCCCTAATCAGTTGAGTTAGACAAAAGTAAGATTAGCCTAGGTGGGCCTGGCTTCATCAGGTGAGTGCTTTAAAGGAGGGCTTAGACTTTTCTTGTGCTTGGGGACTGGAAGAAGCAGGAGTCTCTTCCTTTCTCTCTCTCTTTCTCTCTCTCTCCCTCCCTCCCTCCCTTCCTCCCTCCCTCCCTCTCTTCTTCTCTGTCTCCCTCCCTCTCTTTCCATTGCTGGTTCTGAACAGGAATCCTTTTTGAGTTCTACAACTGCAAGGAAACAAATTCTAACAACCACCACATGAGTTTGGAAAAACACCTGAGACCCAAATGAGAACCTAGTCCCATCTGACAGCTGGAGTGCAGTCTTGTGAAACCCTGAGCGGAAACCCAGCTAAGCCATTACTGGACTCTAACTCACAAAACCTGTGAAACAATAAATAGGTCTCAGCCACTAAGTTTGGGATGATTCATTATCCAGCAATAAATAGCTAATACACCAGCCCAGGGCCAACAATTCCTAAAGAGGTCAAGGTGGGAATGATGACACTGGTATTAAAATGAGGAAGTAGCTCTAGACATTCCCCCTGTGGGCCTCCTTTAGTAATAATAAAACAGAAGAGACTTCACAACTTAGCTGGCGCATTTCCTTTACCTGCCATTCCCTTAAAAAAAAAAAAAAAAAAAAAAAAAAAAAAAAAAAAACATTGACTGAAGGCCAACATGGCACACTCAGCTGACTTGATCACAGCTTGATTAAGAAAGCTTCCTCTAAGAGTTAAGGAAAAGAGGACTCTCAGCACAGGAGAAACAAGTTGCTCTTTGAGAAAAAATAAAATGTTTTCAAAAGAAACGTTTGAGTCTCAAACCTAAAAAAACAACTTCAGCCAAGAAGAAACTCCCACCATTTGGCATTTGCAGGAGCTAGAAGAGAGAAGATGCAGAAGGGAGCTGTTCTGGGTGTACAAATCTCTGACAGGTGTGCAAGCCACAACACCCCCTTACCCTCCCCCCGCTCCCCTCACCTCATGTCAAGTCTTCCCAGCCCAGACCCCAAATGGTGTTCATGCAAAAGTGAACGTGTGCCTGGAAGGTGGGAGAGGGGACTCAACAGTGTGAGACAGTATGTAAGTGCTAACTGTTGTTTGCTGGATTTAAGTGGTAACCTTTGCCAGGGAGGGGGGGGGGGGGGGAGAGAACCTTTTTTCTGCCAAGACCCATTTGGGTATTTATAACATCATTCGTGGGCTATACAAAATTATCAATTAAAAATTAGCCTTGCCAATACCAGTTTGGCTCAGTGGATAGAGCGTTGGCCTGCAAATTGAAAGGTCCCAGGTTCAATTCTGGCCAAGGGCATATACCTTGGTTGCAGGCACATCCCCAGTAGGGGGTGTGCAGGAGGCAGCTGACTGATGTTTCGCTCTCATCGATGTTTCTAACTATCTCTCTCTCTCTTCCTCTCTGTAAAAAATCAATAAAATATATAAAATAAAAAAAATAAAATAAAAATTAGCCTCCATATCTGGTCAGACATTTAATTAATTAGGGCCAGACCAAATGATTTTGAGGGCCTTATACAGCCCATGGGCCGAACGGTCCCCACCTCTGGTAAGGCCAGTTGGATCAGGGAATGCTTCTGGTTCAGAAATTACTTCTATGGTTACCCAATGCCATCAAGATAAAAACCTGAATTACTGAGTAAGGCCTACACACACACACACCAACACACACACACACACACACACACACACACACACACATACCCGCTCCCCATCCACCCACCTCTCCACCCTCATCCTCATTGCTCCCAGTCTGCTCTCTGTCGGGCAAACACACCAAACTCTCCCCGCAGCTGCTTCTGCTCCACACCCTTCTCTGCTGAGTCCTCTCCTGGGATCGGTCGCTGGGAGAAAAGCCTTCCCGGAACCTCCCACCAAGGTCATTAAGACCTCATTTAGGATCCCTATTTTTAGGAAACAAGGAAAAAGGAGATATGACAAATATTCCTCCCAAGAAGAATATTTCGATGTCGTGGCAAAAGAAGCTCATTTCAGGGTTAGATGCTGTGTGCGTGCCTCACAAGACTACATCTTCATCTTCGCAGATGTCACCTCCTCTGGGGAGGTTTACATAATCTCTGCTCATTAGGAATTAAGCTCTCCCTCATCTGACTTTTTAGGAGTCTGCCTTGAATCTCTCAGGCACTTTTTCTCCCAAGCCTTCACCACCAGCTGATGCATTATACATTTACGTGTTTATTTTCTGCCTCCTTCCTCTGAAACGTAAGCGCCTCAGGGACAAGGATTTGGATTTGGCTCAGTGCTCCTTCTCTAGGACCTGGGTCAGAAGTCGGCATGAATGGGACACTCAATGAATATGCTGCACAAACGATAAGAGCAGGAGGAGCCAATGCCTTGCTGGTGCTTCCAATGCACCGGGAACTTCTAGTGCTGCATGCATATTAACCCATTTAATGCAACAGCTCTGCTGACAGCCCCGAGGAAGGAACCGAGGCAGGAAGCATTGCAGTCACCAGCACTCTCACATAACCAATGAGTTAGAGAGTAAGGATTCAGACTCAGGCAGTCTGACTCCAAAGCTTATGCTCCTAACCACAACACTAGAATGAGTGAGTGAGTGAATGAATGAATGAATGGATGGATGGATGGATGGATGGATGAAGAACTTGGTGTTTATCACATCCTATAAATGGAATGCTGGAGATTATATTAGGGGATGTACTTATCTGTTCCCCTGAGTCTTCTGGAATGTTTTAGCCTCTACTTGAAGTGAAATCCTATGCCTTGCACACAGTAGGTACTCAGGAAGCATTTTTTAAGTTAGGTCACCAGTTAGTGCTTCCAGATATTCTAAGTACCTTTTTGTGCAAATCCCCAGCTTTCCTTCATAACATCTACATGACTAATTGCAATGTCGCTGGTCCCTATCTGGAGTTTTTCTCAATCAGCAAACCAAAGCCACCATTCTCACAGTGGCACTGCCATCTGTTTCAGGGCCACAAGAGCGTTCAATACACATTGATAGTGACTTTGGAGGAACAATGATTCTGAAAGAAACCATCACTTCCTGAGCCTTTGGAATCCTCTCATTCCCCCAGGAGGGTAGGCAAAGCTGCAAACATGAAGACATCTGTGGCAAAACCAGCAGCTTCCTGGCCAGACTGAACTGCAAGTGAGCAAATCCCACCATCTTTGCTGGCTCCAAAGCAGCTGCAAAGGCTGGTGGGTTCCCAGGAGAAGCTGCACCATACAAAGGGGAGGAGCAGCTCAGAAGAGGAGGGAAACAGAGAAAAAGAAAATCTGGCTCCGTATCTACCTGGGACAATCTGTTTGCTCAACAGCAGAGAGGACTGTGTACCAAGACCAGGCAGGCAATGCGTGGCATATGCCACTCCTGGGTTAATCCGCGGACCGCAGGGGAAAAGCAGGCAGAGTTGCAAGGCTGCCGAGCTCTAAAAATACCCAGCACATTCCCACCATGGCAGAAATGGTAAGCTCTTAGCAAATAGGAATCCTGCCAAACAAATGCCTAGCTGGACACTCCAGAATGAGTCCCAAGGCCGGAGACTGTGAAAACATGAACTCCAGCTAGGAAAGTAGCTTTCTCTTGAGCATTGTCATAGATTGATGAAGCTTTAAGAGACTGGTGTGTTTGGACTTGCTTGAGCTGGAGTAGGGAGAAGAGGAGAGAAGGAGCCTGCTGCAGCCATCTGGGGAAGCCAGCCTAATTCAGTGGTTACAGCCACAGGCTCTGGAGTCAGACTGAGTCCACTTTAATTTCAATGCTAGATCTACCACATGATAATTATGCAGCACTGGACGGAAGGAGTGGGTCATTTCTCAGTTTCCTCTTCTGTAAAGAGGGAACAATAATAATAATCACTACCATCTACTGCATTGATTTTTATAAGAATTTTAATAGATTACATTCTTGTTCAAATATTCACTGGCCCTCTCTGCTGGACTCCTCCACACTGGGCAACTGGAGTCCACTCTGATGTCGGGCTCAGAGCCAGTGGACTGTGAATGGAAGCTACGTGTACCACTTCCAAGATGAACTGTTATGACACATCTCATGTTTTCATGTTATTCTCTTTGCTCTGGGAGTAGCCTCTCGTGTTCGCACAATGAACATGAATGTTCATTGGAGTATGACCCACATAGGGCTTCTCCTTCAAACTGAGTTCTGGCTCTAAGACATGAAGCAGAGCCACAAACTAACCTAAATTGTGAGCAAGAAATGAACCTTGGATTTTTAATCCGTGTAGATTTTTGTTACTGCAGCATAAATAAATTTAAGCAGACTGATACAAAGATTCAATGAGATAATCTATATAATACACTCAACACATACTAGCATTTTCTAAACACTTGATAAAGTTTACTTACTATTACTAATATCAACATCATCATCAAAGAGCTCACCATATTGTTTTTTGTATGAGGAGGAAATTTGTGTGTGTGTGTGTGTGTGTGTGTGTGTGTGTGTGTGTGTGTTTTGCTTCCCGACATCAAACCCACAACCTGGGTATGGGTCCTGACTAGAAATTGAACCCACAACTTTCTGGTTTATAGGATGACACTCTTATCAACTGAGCCATGCTGGTCAGGGCTGGTCTCACCTTTAGGAAACAGCACATACCTCACTAAGAAACTAATAAAAGCTTTGGAGCCTCTCCCTCAAGAAATTGCATACAGACACAATTATACATCCAACTACAGGTGGCTCAGACATCCCAGGCTTTGAGCCCCTGGTAGAGAGCCCAGATTGGGAGTTCATCTTATCATCTTGAAACAGATTCCCTAAACATCAGCATGATCACGTCAAGAGTAGGAGAAAATATTTTCAAATCATATATATGATAAAAACCTGTAGCAATACTAAATAAAGAACTCTTACAACTCTATCATAAGAAAAGAGACAACTTAAAAGATATCTTACCAATGATGACCTACACATGGCTAATAAGCACATGGCAAGATGCTCACATTACTAGTCATTAGGGAAATAAGTTTTAAAACCACAATGAGATACCACTTACACACACACTCGAAAAGTTTAATAAAGAAGATAAGTATTGACAAAAATATGAAAAACTGAAATGCTCATACAATGCTGAAATGTTGCAGCCACTTTGGAAAACAATTTGGCAATTTCAACAAAGTTATCTACCCAAGAGAAATTAAAACATACATGCACGCAAATGCTTGAACATGAATGTTCATTGGAGTATCCTATCTAATAAAAGAGAAACATGCAAATTGACTGTACTTCTGCTATGCCCACAAGCCATGTCCACCAGCCAGTCAGTAGTTAGTATGCAAATTAACCCAACAAATATGGCAGCAGCCACAGAGCTGGAATCAGCCGGAGGCTTGGGTTGCCCTTGGTGATGAAGGAAGCCAAGCTTCCCACCTGCCCTGTCTGGCCCTGGCCTCCACTCAAGGCTACAAAGTTTAAATTATAGAAGATAAATAAATCCAAGATACCAGGACCTCCACTTGGGTCGTGGGAGGACATGGCCAGCCTGAAAACCATCACAGGCCCCTCACCCAGGCCGTTCCATACCTCAAGGGAACCCCTACCCTGATTTGGCACACCCTTCAGGGAAAACCAGCTGGCCCCTACTGGTACACCAGACCTCTCTCCTATCTAAAAGAGTAATATGCAAATTGACCATCTCTCCAACACACAAGGTGGCTGCCCCCATGTGGTCAAAAATGGCTGCCCCCATGTGGATACAAGATGGCCGCCACAAGATGGCCAGCAGGGGAGGACAGTTGGATATCTGGTAGGATCTGGCCTAAACAGGCAGTTGGACATCCCTCTAGGGCTCCCAGATTGGAGAGGGTGCAGGCTATGCTGAGGGACACACACACCCATGCATGAATTTCATGCACTGGGCCTCTAGTTATTTATATTAGGAAAAAAGAAGTGAAAGCAACCCAAATACCCATCAGCTGGTGAATGCACCATGTCCATACAATGGATTATTATTGGGCAGTAGAAAAGTATGAATCATTGGCACCTGATACAACAAGGGTTAATCTCAAAAACATACGAGGTTAAAGAAGCCAACTACATGTTGTATGGCTCCACTTGTATGAAGTGTCCAGAACAGGCAAATGTCTATGCAGAGAAAGCAGGTCAGTGGTTGCCAGGGGCTGGGCGTGGAAGCAATGACTGACTACAAACAGGCTTGAGGGGATTTTGCAGGGGCGATGAAAATGTTCTAAAACTGTCTTGTGATTGTTGCAAAAAAATCTGTAAATTTATGAAAAAAATCACTGAATTTACAATGAGTAAATTTTATGATTTGTAAATTAGACCTCAATAAAGCTGTAAAAAAAAAAAGAGAAAGTAATTAAGCTCCCACTAACCCTTGCAATGGTCTCATCAATGGTGTGGCTTGCTGTACTGCCAACCTTGTCTTTCCTGCAAGTGTTAGGAGAGTTTAGTCAGAGGAGGGACAGGTTCTAACCTCTTTCTCTCCAAATAATCTTACCCACACAATGTTGAGGAAGCATTAAAAAAGTGTCACAAACAGCACAATAGTGTCAGCACAAGAGTTACTCGCATATATTTTTAATCTCTTCAGATCTAGAAAGGGCATCTTGTTCCAGTCCAGAGAAAATCAGTCTTTACGCTGAATAATAAACGAGCACTTCAGCAGAAAGGCAACATCAGATGAGATCTGCCTGAGTTAGCATTTAGACCACAGGGGCACAGCGCCCCCAGTCTCTCCAGGATGACCAGGAGGCCCTGGATGGAGATGGTCCTGTCTTCAAGAGACTGATAAATCCCTCTTCTCAAGAATGTCTGGACAGAAGGAACCCTCCTTTGTCTGATAAAATAACTTCTCAGCTCCAAAGGGACCACTAAAATGGGCAGTTTTTTCTCTCTCAAAGACTTGGCCTTTAATAATAATAACTCTTAGTAACTGCCTACCACGTGCCAGGCACTGTTCCACCCACCGGATATATATGGTAACTAATAGTAATAGTAACTAATTTAATGCTCATCATAACCCTCTGATGTCAGTTCTATATTATTCCCTTTTTACAGATGAGGAAACTAGAACACAGAGGGTTAAGTGACTTGCCCATGATCACACAGCAAGTTAGTATAATGGCGCTAAGATCCAAATCAGGCAGATAACTCGAGAGTTGCTTCTCTTGGGCCTGCACCTCTTGCTCTCAGTAGATCTCAAGGACTGAGAGAAATATAAGTAATTTTTAATGCCTCCTCTCTCCCTGCGAAGACCTCAAGAGGAAGAAAGCAAATGGAGCTTGGAGTTACAGCACCTTCCCACTGCAGTCAGGGTATGTGTGTCAGCATGGCAGATGGGAGTGGGATGCAGTTGTTCCTGCAGCCTGCAGCTTGTGGTCCCAACGGTAAATGTAGACATTTTTAATGCCTGGTCTGGAAAAGGATCAACTGTCAGAGGCGAGTGGCAGGCCCCAACCAGTAGCAGCAGCAGCACCTGGGAACCTGTGAGAAATGGACATTACTAGGCCCCACTCAGATCTAGTGAATCAGACACTCTGGAGGCATGAGCAATGTGTACTTGAACAAGCGTGCTCAAATGGGCCCTTCTGCCCACTCAACTTGGAGAACAATTATAACTGCTCCTCAATTATTTTGAAGGTGGCTAATAGTGCTCCTCTTTTTTTTTTTTTTTAACTGTTTTAATGGTGGTAAAGAACATATAACATGAAATTTACTATCTTAACCATTTTTGAAATGTGCAGTTCAGTAGGGTTAAGTGTATTGACATTGTTGTGCAATGGACCTCCATTTTCATCTTTCAAAACTGAAACTCTGTACCCAATAAATGAATAAACTCTGTACCCACCTCCCCCTTCCTGCAGCCCCTGGCAACCGGCACTCTACTCTCTGTTTCTGCAAAGTTGACAAATTTATGTAGGATCATAGAGTACTTGCCTTTTTGTGACTGGGTTCTTTGACTTAGCATAATCCCCTGTGTATCCATGTTATAGCATGTAACAAGGTTTTCATCCTTTTTTATGGCTGGATAATATCCCATTGTCTGTATATACTACATTGTGTTTATCATTCATTCATGATGGATACTTGGAATGTTTCCACCTCTTGGCTACTGTGAATAATCCTGCCATGATCATGGGTGTGCAATCTCAATTTAATATGCACATGAACCACCTATGAATAGTGTTAACATACAGGGCGGTCTTGGGTGGGGGCCTCCCAGATTCTATTATACATCTCTAACAAGCTCCCAGTTATTTTGATGCTGCTGGTCTGCAGACCACACTTGGAATAGCAAAGATCTAGACCCAATAAGAGGAGATAAAGGAGCTAAGTTTTAAGATGTCACATCACCTTTCCCAAATGTCCCTCAAAGAAGAAAGTCCAGGGACAACAGTGAAATCATGGGTTTTACCTCCACTATTTCAACCCATGCCAGGTACCCTCCTATCTGTGGCAAACATCCCACTTCTTTTACTTCCCCTTCTGGTCCCCCTCCATGCACTGTCCTGCTACCACCACCATTAACACCTTGAAACTGACCAGTCTCATACATCACTCTCACACCAGATCCCCTGAACCTGTCCAGGAAACAAAGCCTCAGTCTACAGAATGAACCAATTCAGGGGTGTTTACTGGAAAAGGCTAGAACCCTTTCCCCAGCATGAGGCTGTTCTACTGGTGGTAATTGTTAGGTGGTCCAAGGATATAGAGAATTAAGTAACATTGAATCACAAGGTGAGAAAGCTGCTCACTTTCAAGTCCGTTTCAACCCTTCTGCAAACATCAAGGAAAAGGTCCCAGAAACCCTACACTTGCTAATCTCCCCTTTTAAAAGTGATCAGGCCTGGGGCTCAGCGCCTTAGGCAGGCAGCAGCCTCCAGCCAGAAGCGAAAAGACTGTTGGGTCTTCAAGTTGAATTTATTTTTGCACTTACTTTCTATTTCTGGGAAGTGATACTGGTTTTCCATTTAGGGCTGTGATGCTAAGTTGCTCTTTTAAAGGTAGTTGTACTCAAATTTGAAAGCGGCTGCTTTAAAGCACCCATTAAACAAATTATTGCAGAGATATTCGAAGTTGGAAATCTGAGAGGAGGAGGTCCCGGGCCTCTTCCCTGCGAAATCTTCCCACCACACATATCATCTTGGCATCCTTCTGTTACTGGACGAAAGAGTGGATGTTCTTTCTTTGTTGCTAGTGGGAGTGGGGTTCTGGGGGTACTGCTGTAGTGAGTATTCGTGGAGGCCCCCGTAGGAGAATGAGATTTGGTAGAAAGCTTTATTTTCATGGAATTACATCCCTCGGTTTGCAAAGTCCCATTTCCATTAGAAAACACAGATATGTACATTATGATTCATTCATAACAGTAGCAAAATTACAGGTATGAAGTAGCAAGGAAAATAATTTTATGGTTGGGGATCAAGGAACTGTATTAAAGGGTCGCAGCATTAGAAAGGTTGAGAACCACTGGCCTAGCAGAACCCACTTTATGCTCTCGTCTGGTCTCTGAAACCCAGAGGCTAAAAAGATGACCTGTCAAAGTCTGCCACCGTGGGAAAATCCTGAGTTCTAGCAGAGCCAGAGCTGGGCAGCAGTGGGGACAGGAGGTCCCCACTTACCCAGCGGGAGCCCTCCTGCACTGGTTCTTAAACTCCCCATCCACAAGAATCTGGATGAAAGCAAAGCGGTTCTCCTCTCTTGTGCATCTGACCAATGATCTTCAATTTGACCTATTAAAGTCTTAGAAAGTGCATCATTATGGATAACTGCAAAACCATGGTGAAAATCGACTACCTATTTTGAGATGACTCCACATGGTCAAGTATAAAAGTTATTCTAAAGCTTTTTGTGTTTCCATTCCAATAAGGGCTTCTTTTAATGCTGCAAGCAACTTTACGATTTTTAAAGAAAGACACATTATCTGTAATTAAATGCAAATGACCAGAGCTCCAAATCCAATGCAGGCCCCACCCCCCCAACCCCACCCCGTCTCCATCTTTGGAATGCCTACATTCAGCACCAGCAGAAACAAATAACTGAGGAAAGAAAATAGAACGCAATCTTGCCTCTCCTTCCTTCCTCAGCAAACCAGTGCTCTCCCGGATCCAAGAAAATGTGGAAGTAGGTGCTCTTTCACGAGGCTGGTGCTCTCTGGAGCTGTTTTCTTCCAAAAGTAGGACAGGTCAGAAGAGATCTGTTCATACTCTGTTACCTGGTCTTTCCATCGCTAAGGTTCTGATTCCCTGTCTTGTTTCCTGGGGCCAAGAGACAGGACTTGCTTCAGAGGCTGGATTCCAATGCTCCTGCTTCCGAAATGCCATTGGGACTCTCTGTCATTGCCAGTTAGAAGGAACTCTGCTTCCCCCTGGCAGTGAAGTCAGGCGCTCTCGGTTCAAACTCAAGCACCAGAACATGGGTTTTTTTTTCAACATGATTCCTAAACACCTGCCATGGGCAAGGCACTATGCTAGGTGCTGGAAATACTAACGTGAAGACAAACGGGTAGTCCTCTACCCTCGTGGAGCCTGGAGTGCAGGGAGACGGGAGATAGTCAAATAATCACAAATGTAAATGGAACAGTACAAATGGTAGTGAGAGCTATTTATGCACATGAAAATAATTTTCTAGTCAAGGAGTGATAGTGGAAGTAACAGCAGGTGCAAAGGGTCTGTGGCAGAAAGAAGCAGTGGAACATGAGGGGAACTGCAAGAAGGCCAGGATGACTTGTGCAGAGAGCTAGGGACAGGTGAGAAATGCAGCTGGGGATGTGGCTGAGGTCATCCAGGCAGGACCTTGAAGAAAATTGAGACATTTTTAGTGTAATCACCATAAAAAAAGAAGTCATCAAAGGGGTTTAAGCAGGGAGTGGCATGATTAGGTTTGCATTTGAAAGGATCCCACTGGCTTCAGAGTGACAGAGGACATGGAGAGAAGGATTTCTACTGGTTGTGCGATGTTGATCAAGGCACTTCTCCTCCCTGCACCTCCATTTCTTTATCTGTAAAATGGGATAATAGTGTCCACCTCAGAAGAAATGAGGTGATATGGAAAAACCTGGTCCCTCTTGAGGATTCAAGAGATGATAGTTGTTATTACAATGATGATGTTCTCTGCACCTCTCCTATGACCCTTGTCCATTTACACTTTTATAAATGGTTGCTTGTTCACACTTCTCATTTTATCTGAGAGGTTTCATATTCTTGGAAGGCACAGTCCTTGCTGAATTCACTGTATCTCAAGGTGGGTTGTCCACCAGGATGACGAGCATCCAGAAAGTGTAAATAAATATTTATGAAGGAAACTGGCTTGAATGGTCCAGATGGCGGCATTCAGCCAGCCTTCCCAATCATTTTGAGTTTATCCATCACAGACATGCTGGTCTGTCTCTAAGGAGGGCTTCCATGCAAGTACCACTCGCATCTGCCATCAAGAAAGAACAGGTTGTTCAGCCTCGAGGAGCACAATTCACAGATGGCCTCCAACCACAGCGCCTTCAGGATCTGTTTCAGCTTCAAAGTTGAAGTCATGCTCTTCCCTGCAGCCCTAGGCCAGCAACTAGGCATGGTGGGCACTGGGGCCTGGCCACTCTGCCCGGTGTGTGATTCCTCCAATGGGCAATCTCTGCCCCAGAGTCCTCTGTTGAGTTGGCAGAGATTGTCATATCTTCATCACAGTCTGAGGCTCTCCCTTGCCCAATCCTGCTCCCTCCCTCTCTCATTTTATTTTTCATGGACATTTATTCCCCTGCCTCCCCCACATAACACATCTCTTGCACTCACTCCTGACTCCAACTCAACATCAGTTTCCTAAAGGATAGGCATACCTTGGGGAGAAGAGAAACCAAAAGCTGCAACATGAAGAAACATGGAAAAGAACTGGTAAGTTAAGTAACTCAGAGCTGTCTGCTGTGTCAAAGGATTAAAAACTCCAAAAGTTATAAAAGAGTATGCTCTAATTAATTAAATTGGCTTACCTCGCAGGAAGCTTTCTGAATAATAGCAGATGTTGGGGTTCCAAGAAAGATTGCTTTTTTGTTTTGGCCCGAATCCCAGGAGTCATTTAGGGCTGTGATTTAGCCAGTTCTTCTCCCCTTCTGGCCAACACCTCTCAATCTAGTATTTGGGATACTAATTATAACCTGGGACCAGCGCCTAATCTCCCAACAAGGAAGACGGGGACTGTCCGTCAACTTTATCTCTGCCTGCCTTGAAAATCAGTGTGGGTCTCAGACTAAAAGAAATCAGGTGGAAATAAGAAAAAAATACACATAAAATACCCGAGTTTCTAATAGGACTTTCAAATCTGTTGAAGAGAAAGCACCAGTCTAAGAGGGAACTGTTGTTGCCATAATTTGGGGGCAAGTTAAGCAAGTTTAGGGAAATCCACTCAAAGTTTAATTTAATCTCAATTTCCAGGACATCAAGCCACCTCATAAAGGCAAAGGTGACAGGCAAAGCTGACAACACGGTGGTAATCTTAAAGATGATAACAATACCAACTGGTATTTATGAAGCAACTAGTATGTTTCCAGGACTGGGTGAGGTATTTTCACATAATTAACTTAGCTAGTTATCACACAAATGCACTGACGTTGGTGATATTATTAAGAGTTTTTCAATGAGGACACAAAGGCTCAGAGAGATCAAGTAACTTGTTTGAGGTAACAGAGCTACCCTGTTTCCCCGAATATAAGACAGTGTCTTATATTAACTTTTGCTCCCAAAAAATGCGCTAGGTCTTATTTTCAGGGGATGTCTTATTTTTCCATGAAGAAGAATAGGGTACACATTTATTGTTAAATGAAAATAAAGGAAATTTATTACCTGTATACGGTACGGTAGTACGGTAGTTGTCAACAAACACAAACCAGACAAACTGTGAATCCTACAGTATCAAGAATTTACTCATTTATTCAATGACAATCATGTCATCATCTTCTGGAACATCATCATAACAATCCAATTCCTGAATTTCCTGGTGAATTTCTTGTGACTCCATTTCTTTCAGAATCAGTGGACCAAATCTCTCATGTTTAGCCTGGGGGGCCTTATTTTCGGGGGGGATGCCTTATATTTCACTCAGAAGGAAACCTGTAAGTAGGTCTTATTTTCGGAGGATGTCTTATTTTCGGGGAAACACGGTAGTAAATGGCAGAGCGAGGTCTCTCTAAAATCATGTATCATCCTTCCTCCATAATCCTAGAGCTCTGTTTCCTTGGCTCACATATCCTGGCAATATTCACCCACCCACAGACACGCAGTGACTACTTGAGTTTCTGTATCTTTGAACAAGCATTTACGGTCTACTCTGAGCCACATCCTGTGCTTGACACTGAAAGAAAGGAATGGATGACCCTTGACATCAAGAAGCTCACAGATGGGTGAGCAACTTCTCTTAAGTTCTCTCATGGGAGACCTAGCCTGAACCCTGAGGAAGTAGAAACCATCAGCAGCAACAGCTACATTTTTTCAAGGATAAAGCAACTGAAGATGGGAGAATGTAGACTTATCCAAAGATGTACATCTAGCCATATCAAAGCTGAAACTCAAACCAGGTAAGCCCAAATGCCACAGCCGCTGAATCACCGCTGCTGGGAAACGGTACACTCGGGGCTGATGGAAGGCTCTCCTTGCGTAAGTCAGGATGCAGCTTGCAGACATTTTCCAGAGCAGAAAATACATGTCTCTGAAGGGCAGTGATCAATCATTCAGCATCTTAAGTGAGACCAGAATAGATACAAAGAGAATCATAACCATTCACGGTTCTAACAGTCAAGGATATTAACTCACCTCCAGAATATTTTTTCTTGAAACTCTAAGGACATGGTCGTAGAATTTTTTTTTTTTTTTTGGGGGGGGGGGGTGAGCAGGGGTATAAGGAAATATTAGTTTAAACAGCTGAAGCAATACCTATCTATATGATGGAACTATTGCCAGAAGTCCTAATAACCTCACAGAATCCAAAGGACAATGAGTTCATACATATCCAAGTCAAGCCTGAGCAAGAATTCTGCGACATATGACATCTGCCTGATGACCCTCCAATGACAACTCTCAACTTAGTGAGTCCACCCATTGCTCTTCTTTATACATTTTGGAGACAGATTCTGTCTTCTCTGGACTCTACTTTTCCTTTAGATTCTAGAGCAACATAGACTATATCTATCCCAAGTTCAATATGGATGCTCCTCAAATAACTTTAGTAGAGCGAGGTACTAAGTCCTCTCTCCCTTTCCCACTTTCCTCCACTCCTTGGAATACACACGCTTATTCTTCCATTTATAGTTTCAGGGGACCAGCAGCCTGCACCTCCCCTGGTCATCTCCTAAGATTTCATTCCTCCTAAGAAATCTACTTTATCAATGGTCTTCTTAAGCCATGGAACCTAAAAATGATCATAGCCAAAGGTAAAAATATTTGTGAAGGAGCTTTGAAAACTTTAATTCCTTTATTAGGCTTTGGAAGCAAAGGAATCCCCCTCTCCCTCTGGAAAGAAGCAAAAATATAAACTATAATTCTCTAAATACAAACCAGTTTGAAGAAACCATTAAATTCATTCATTTCATTCATTTGGTCATTCACACCACAGATCTATGGTGGTTCTAAAGCTGTGGTCTATGAGAAGAGCTGGGCATATATAATGCTACATAAACTCAATCCTTAGTCTTTACTGAGCATCCTCAAGGCTCAGTCTGTGGCCCTCTGTCCTTCCCACCCTTTCTTCTCTCCCAAGGTGATCTCTATCTCCAAGGCTGATGCTTCCCAAATGCTCACCTGCCCCACACAGCTCTAGATTGCTTCTTAGACATTTCCATCAAGATGACCTGCAGCCTCCTTTAACCCAACTTGCTCAAGAAAAATCTGATAATTTTCCTCTCTTCAAAGTAAGCCCCACCATCCTTCCAGATGCCCAAGCTAAAACTCTGGGATTCTTGCTCTTTCCTTTCCCTCACATTGCCCAGTCACTCTACCTCCTGTATAATATTCATATCCATCCACCCACTTCTCTCTTTTCTCCTTTGGCCCAACTCCCTATAATGTCTCACCTGGACAAGTTCAGTAACATCCTAGCCTTTTTTCCTGCTTCCACTGTGGCCTCCTATAATTCATTCCCCACCTAGCAGCCAGAATGTCTTTTAAAAAACAGAAACCTGCCCAGCCAGTGTGGCTCAGTGGTTGAGTGTTGATTTATGAATCAATTACCAGTTGGGGCACATGATTGGGGCTCAGTCCCCAGTAGGGGGCATTCAGGAAGCAGCTGATAGATTATTCTCTCTCGTTATTGATGTTTCTCTTTCTCTCTCTTTCTCTCTTTGAAATCAATAAAAACATATTAAATTTTTAAAAACACAACAGAAACCTGATCATGTGTGTTTCCTGACCAAATAAAACCCTTCATAGATCTCTCCAAAGTCACCTGCTTACCCCTACAGGCCTGGCCCTTTCTGATGCCTCCAGCACCATTCCACTCCTCTATTCCCATTTCCTGATCTTTAAAAAGGGCCACAGTCCTTCCAAATACTGCCACTCTCCTCTCTGACCTACATCTTTACCTGGCTGACTCCTTAGAGAAGCCTCGTTTGACCACCCTCTCACAGCAGCCTGAATTCTGGTCCTTGCCATTATGCATAATTTTTTGCATTATTAATTATTTGGTGTTTCTCTCCAATGAGACTGTAAGTTCCATAAAGCCTGAGACTGAATCTGTGTTGCATTCTTACATATCTCTCATGGGTACCTTTCACTGTATAAAACAGGTGATCAATAAAAGGATAAATACAGGTGCAAAGTCAGAAAAAAATAGATATGGCAGATATACACGAGGAAAAAATACGTGATTGAATTCCATCAGAAATGGTTCTGCAACAGCACAAAAACTGGGTAAGAAAGTTGATTCCAAACTTTTCCTTTTAACCAGCTTCTGAAGTATATAGACACAACCTTGATTCGTGATTCAGACATGGTATGGACTATTTATACTCCAATCTTAGGCTCCCCAAGAAATCTCACCAAATAGGATGCTCACTTTTCGTAACTCCTAAAGAAATTGTCTTTCCCTGTCCTCTCCCAGCCCATAGAAGGAGAGTGAGAGGTGGGTAAGAAGAAAAATAGAAAAAAAAAGGGCAAGTGGGAAGAAGAACCCACAACACAATGTTTATTTACAGCTTTGTAGTAGGATCTGTTTTTGTTTTGTTTTATTTTGTGTGGAGGTGTGTGTGTGTGTGTGTGTGTGTGTGTGTGTGTGTGTGTTGTTGTTGTTGTTGTTTTGTTTTCTCCAGGAGCCAGACATGACAGTATTGCTCTCTTCTTTATCGTGTCGGTTTCCCAATGTGGGTGCGAGTCAAAATATTTTGTCTGTTTTGTTTTGTCTGTTTTGTTTGCTGATATAACCCCTCCACCTCAAGCAGTAGGAGACACTCATTAAATATTTGTTATATGAAGTATTCCAGATGTAAGAGCTGCATGAGAATGAGGACAAAGTCTTTTCAACTTTTATCCCCAGTGCCTGACAGAGGGCCTGACTATCTCAGGAATCCAATAGTATTACTAGAATAAGTTATTTAATGAAGCAATTAAATGATTACATTAATTCTCCCTGCTACTTGCTTCCCATGTAGTTGAATTCATTCTTTGATTTGGGAAGCTTGCATGAGCATGATTTTACCCAGTAGTAGGGAGGGATGAAACCACACCGGGTAGGGCAAACACAGGTTTACAGTTGGGAGTACAGAAACAGGATTTAGTCTTGTATTATAACTTATTAATTATTGTATTCTTTTCTATATATTTTTCTGATTCTTTGCATAACCCACGTGACAATGCCAAGTTTCCTCACCAAAGTCCTGACTCTAAAGAGGGAAAGTTCAAGAAATACTATAAATCAGTATCTAGCCTTAAAAATCAATAGAATGTTGATTTTTTTCAGTTCCCATCAAGGCGACACTTTGGACCCCACAGTATGGACAGGAGCTCCATTAGGTGCCAGGAACACAAAGAGAAACAGTCCTATTTCTACATCCCTCAAGAGCTGAGTCTGCAAAGAAGATTGATGGGAAAGACAAAATAAAATAGAACATGGTTCGATCAACGCTCTAGCAGGGGCACATACTAATGTTATAGGAACATGGAGAAAACATAAAATCAAAGAAGCCCATGCTCCACTTTTAATTAGTGGCCCAAGAAAAGTCTTTGGTCTTCTCTGCCAAGATGGATGCAGTGCTCCGGCTCTGGTGCCTGTGGCCTCCGTCCCAAAGGAGCCTGAGTTTATCCGGAGTCTCTGTGACTGACGGGAGCCTGCAGAAGGCGTTCACAGCAGCAGACAGGCTCCCAAACCAGCAAAGGCCTGAGGATCTTCCTCGGCAGTGCTGACCACACAATGACAACCTGTCCCCCCCCTCCCTCCCGAGGACAGGCCCTGCCCTTTAGTGAAGCTGCCAACGTGAACAGCTTGCACTGTGCCTTCCTGTAGACACGGGAAAATGAGTGGGGGCATCGAAGGGTCTCGTCAGAGCCAGATCTTTCGGCTGTGATGGTGTCACCCAGACCTGGGTGGTGGGACCAGCCGACCCCAACATTAATATAGATATTAAAAATATACCAACACGCCCAGCTGGCGTGACTCAGTGGTTGAGCATTGACCTACGAACCAGGAGGTCATGGTTCGATTCCCGGTCAGGGCACGTGCCTGGGTTGTGGGCTCCATCCCCAGTGTGGGGCATGCAGGAGGCAGCCCATTAATGATTCTCTTTCATCACTGATTTTTCTGTTTCTCTCTCCTTCTCTATTCCTCTCTGAACTCAGTAAAAATATATTTAAAATATACATATAAATATACAAATACATGGAAACCACATTGAAAAAATCACCATGTGGAAGGGGGTAGGTTGTTAAATGCATATGAAACAATCCATATGATATTGCATTTGATAGCCATTAGAAATAAAAGGGGCAGAAATAGAATACTGGGGACCAGCTAGAATGATAAGAAGTATTAACCATGCTCTGTTAACTGTGATGGTTTTATTCGGATTAAGGAAGGCACATTCCAACCTGGCTGGGAGCTCACCTGCAGATGCAGCCCGTCCTCCCGCTCAGGGAGCTGCCTGTTATCAGGGCAAGTTTAACAACCTTGTTGCAGAAACCAGAATTGCCAGCCCTTTAAAGACCCCAAGCCCTTTGAACACACCCACCTTTGCACACCCACAAGTTGTTGCAAATCTCTGTAAACTGCCCACTTGCCCTTTTTTCCTACTTCCCCATGTAATCTTTGTCCTTCTACCCAACATAAGCAGCTGGCTTATGGGGGGGTGCAGAGTGGGTTTTTGTGGGTGACCTGCTGCTCTCCCATCCTGCAGGCAGTATTGGAATAAATACTCGTACATGATTCAACTTTGTCTCTGCTGAACTGGCTCAAGTAGTGTCAGGTGGCCCGGACCCATTGATTGTCTGGTTACAAAAACATAAATAATTTTAATGACAGGAATTCCTGATGACATTCTCAATAAGTAAGAAAAAATAAAATTTGCTCATACAAATTATATTTTAAAAGGTTCTGTAAAATCACCTCTTATATATGAAATTGTGTATTAAAAAAAGGACTTGCACTCCCAAGGACTCTAGAAAGCATAGATAAAAGGAGGCATGCACATATCCCCATATGAAATAGCCAAGATGATGAACATTCTAGGGGGGAAAAATTAGTGAGAGGTATGTGAATTTTGGTTTCTGGGTTGTTGTTTTTTAACTTTTTAAAAAATTCCTATTCAATTTTTGTTGTTGTACCTGAGGATATTTTTCCATTGATTTTTTCCTCTTTTTTTTTTTTTTTTTTTGAGAGAGAGAGAGAGAGAAACTGAGAGAGAAACATCAATGTGAGAGAGACACATTAATTGCCTGCCTTCTACACATGCCCCTACAGGGGCTAGGAATTGGGCCCACAACCAAGGTATGTGTCCTTGGTCAGAATCAAACCCAAGATCCTTCATTCTGTAGGCTGGCGCTCTAACCACTTAGAAAACCAGCTAGGGCTTTTTTATTCAAAAAATGAGAAAAAGTTCCCAAATACCACCACCTTTCCACAGCCATGCTGGCCACCCCATCACACATGAAATTGTAGCTGTGACTGAGTCTTGCTCTGTGGCTGAGTCTAAGTCCTTCAAGGGCTGGGAGCAGACTAGTTTTTCTCTGAATTCCTGGCGCCTGGAAGCAGCCTGACCCCTAGAAGTTTCTCAGCGATGCCTGCTAGATGAACAAATGAGAAGGCACAAAGTAAAATGGCATTGTGAGAAATGCTAAGAAGTCAGCTCCTTCACTTCTGGAGAAAGGAGAATGAGGTAGGAATTCAACAGGCAAAGAGATGGGGGTCTGTGAAGGCAGAGAAGGAGGGTAGAAAAGATGGCTGTGCAATGAGAGGTGAACCTGTGTACTATGTCATCCTCCTAAGAACCCCCCAGGGTAGGCACTGCTGTCATCTCCATTTTCAGGTAAAGAAACTAAGACCAGCCCTGGCCCATTTGGCTCAATGGATAGAGCGTCGGCCTGCAGACTGAGGGGTCCCGGGTTCGATTCCGGTCAAGGGCATGTACCTTGGTTGCGAGCACATCCCCAGCTGTGGACGTGCAGGAGACAGCTGATAAATGTTTCTCTCTCATCGATGTTTGTAACTATTCCTCTCCCTTCCTCTCTGTAAAAAAAATCAAGAAAATATATATTTTAAAGAAAAAAAGACAGAGAGAGAGAGAGAGAGAGAGAGAGAGAGAGAGAGAGAGAGAGAGAGAGAGAGAGGGAGAGAGAGAAGAAGAAGAAGAAGAAGGAGGAGGAGAAGGAGGAGGAGGAGGAGGAGGAGGAGGAGGAGGAGGAGGAGGAGGAGGAGGAGGAGGAGAAGGAAGGAAGGAAGGAAGGAAGGAAGGAAGGAAGGAAGGAAGGAAGGAAGGAAGGAAGGAAGGAAGGGGGAGAGAGAGGGGGAAAGAAAGAAAGAAAGAAAGAAAGAAAGAAAGAAAGAAAGAAAGAAAGAAAGAAAGAAAGAAAGAAAGAAAGAAAGAAAGAAAGAAAGAAAGAGGGAAGGAGGGAGGGAGGGAGGGAGGGGGGGGAGGGAGGGAGGGAGGGAGGAAGAAACTAAGACCAGGGCTTAGTTTGGACTGAAGATATAATGTTCACAAGTTGGCAAGTAGAGATCTAAACCTAAGGTCAGTTGGCTCCAAATCCAAAAAACTCTATTTCTAAAGGGACTTCGTGAAACTAGAGGGTCCATGGTATTGGGGTGGGGGTGGGGAGTGATAAGGGTGGGGCCCAGACTTTCCGAATGAGGGAATGTTGACCAAGCATGCACTCAACCCTAATTACACGCAGGGAAGTTCTTTCTGCATTTGAGAGCCAGGAAGGAGATCTCAGGACAAACATATGGCACTGACAGTTTCTACCCCTGCTCTGTCACTAGATAACTGGATATGTTAGTGAGGAAGGTAGCAAAAGTAAAGCAGGATGGATCTTCCTGTGTTAAAGAATTTACCAGTTGACCGAAAAATACACAGGAGTACAGGAAAAACACATTGATTTTCAGATGTTTCTCATGTACTAGTAAAGGACTCAGTGGAGGCTGTTTCTCTCCAAATCCTGAGCAAGCCAATATGGTGGAAGCTTTCCCTTTGTACCCTTCGGTTTCTTTGTCCCCCAAATATGGATCAGACTTCCAGACCTTTCATGGGTTTTGCAAAAAACCCCATGTGTTAGGTGGGGACCGTGAGTCCACATCTGGGGGCTGTGAGACCACATCTAAAGGCCTGGCCTGGCAACCAGTGCTGATAACTCCATCTGGGGGTTGCATATTGTTCATGGTTTGTGGACTCTCTAAAATGGGAGTAATACTTAAGTAAACAGGTCTTGCAGGACCAGATAATTAAAGAAGGGGCAGTGACTAGACTATAGGCTAACAAGAATGTGCATTTGGTTCCTGGCACAGTTCAGATTGCTAGCCCCCCAAAATGTCTCATTTTCCCCATCACATGCACCAAGGGAGACCATGGGGCACAAACAACAGCAGGAGGACGTGAAACATACCACCTCTCTCCTCCAGCCCTGGTGTGGAAGTTGCCATAAGCCAGCTTTACATTCACCTCAGGTAATTGCATGGGGAGTACTTATAGGATCCTGCTGAGTCTGTTTTTACTTTAGTCCTGTAGCCTCTGAATAAGCACCTATCCTCCTGCCAGGCAGCACTAGCAAACAGCAGAGCACCATGTCCGGACTCTGCAAACCAGGGATGTAGGAAGGTGGACACATTGCCGTAAAAGAGAACTGTTATTCTTCTGGAGTTCACAAGACCCCTGAAGGTCCTGTCCCTCACCGGAGATCCCGGCAGTAGAAGTTGAGAGGAAAATGAGCAGTTCACCTAAAACAAGCATAACCCAGGACTGAGATAACCATGGGTCAGATTGTGGAGGCTATTGTTTTCCTGCTGAACTTCAGGGCATTAAAACCATAGGTTGTAGATTTTAACAAGAACCCCTTTTACAAGTGTTTCTGAGTGTCTGTTATCGGAGCACACGGTTCTAGATGGCAGGGATACAAGGGTGAACAAACACGCAAAGTGTCTTCCGTGTTTACCTTCTGGTGAGAAGAGAGAATATTCTTGATAAAGATAACAGAGTTTGAAGCACTGCTTCATATACAACAGAGTCCCTGGGCTAGGTCCTTTTCGTGTATGTTTCATCCAGTCTCATCACAGTAAGCAGAAATAAAACAGGGGGCATCATTACAGACCTTTCAGATAGTAAAGGGATAGTAAAGGAATATTATGAACAGTTTGGAATATTTTGACAACCCAAACGAAATGGATAAATTTCTTTAAAGACATTCTTTTGATGTTCTGAGACTAATTTCAATGGGGGTCTTTGGGTGGGAGGGGGGTATGAGGAGAGGGAGCTGCCCCATACCAACAAGCAATTCAACTTTAATTGAATTCAACTCAATTCTGAGATTATCTACCTGGTGATAACATCAGATTCCACAGGTAAAGACTGTTCCCCCATCCACCTCTTCCTGCCTCAGGTTCCATTAATTTGCTAGAGTGGCTAACAAAGCTTTGAGAATCATTCTACTTATTCAATTTTCAGTCTATTACAATGGATATTAAAAGATATGTATCAACAACATGATGAAGAAATGCATAAGAGGAGGTAAGGGGAAAGGGCATCGTAAGGACAGCAAAAGGCCTCTCCTTTTGCTGTGGCTTCCACAATTTATGAGAAGCACCTGATAATTAAAACCCAAGATTGTTGGCTCCTTTGATTCAAACAGCTCCTCTGTTCAAACTGCAGGGTAAGATAAGCTACTCTCAAAGCTACATTCCTTCATCCCCCTCCTCCCTGCTATTTTCAAAACTTGGGGATAATATGCACCAAGATGCTTCCAGTTAGTAGAAAGTTCCCTCCCTCCCCTTCAAATGTGCCTCTTTTGAACTCTTCCTAACTTTTATTCTAAGCTTGTTTTACAGACATGGGAGAAGTACTGATAAGACACCTCCTTAGGATATCTGCCAGACTGTCTCCTGGAAAGCAAACAAACTGTAACTTATCAAGACAAACCCATATCTGCTTAATTTCAACCCAAATCCCCCTCCCTCCCTTGTTGCTTAGCAACAGTCGCTACTTAAAAGACCAGACCACCCTTTCTTCCCTGGTCCTTGACTAGCAATACTTGGCCTTTCCTCCCTTGGAAAGTAAAATAAACATCCTCTATGCATCTCTTCTTTTAATTATGAATTCTTTCACAGCCCACATCACCAGCCAAACCCTAACAGGCAAGGAGCTTCCACGCTCTCTCCAGGTGCACCACTCTCCTGGCTTCTCCACGTGTGCACCAACCCAGAAGCTCTCTGAATCAGCCTTTGTGGGTTCTTAGGAAGGCTTCATTAGGAGTCACGTTTGATTAAATCATTGGCCACCGGTGACTGATTCAAGGGCCAACCCCTCTCCTTTCCTAGAGGATGCAGGTGGGGGTGGGATTGAAAGTAACAAACCTCTCATCTCAGGGTTTGCTCCAGTGGCAACCAGCCCCCACCCTTAGGTGCCTTCCCAAAGCCTCTCATTAACATAATAAGACACTTTTATCACTCTCAACACTTAGGAAATTCCAAGGATTTGGGGATTTCAGAAGACCAGATAAAAATTTCTTATCATAAATCATGATGTCACAGATACAAATTACCAAAACTCCACCAAGAATAAAAAATAAAAAAAAAACTTAACAGCCCTATATCAATTAAAGAAATTAAATTCACAATTCAAAATCTTCTCACAAAGAAAACCACAATTCCAGCTGTCTTACCTGGTGAATTCTGTCCAATATTTAAGGTGGAGGAAAACAATGCTATATGAATTATTTCATGCACCAAACAAGGAGGGAATACTTCCAAAGTTATTTTATGAATCTAATAAAACCTTGATTCCAAAGCCAGATAAAGCCATCATAAGAAAACTATAGATCAATATCTCATAAACATAGATGCAAAAATGTCCCACAAAATAAAAGGCAACACACACACCAGTATGGACTAAATGTGCCCACCTAAAATTCCTATGTTGAAATCCTAACCCCAAGGTGAGGATATTAGTAGGAGGTGGGCCTTCGGGAGGTGATTAGGTCATGAGGATGGAGCCCCCCCAAGAGTAGGATTAATGTCCTTATAAGAATAGACCAGAGAGAGCTCCCTGGATCCTCTGTCTGAGGGCACAATGGCCATCAATGAGGAGGCATGTCTTTATCAGACACTAAATCTGCCAGCACATGATCTTGGACTTCCCTGTTCTAGAATTGTGATAAATAAATGTGTGGTGTTTTTTTTTTTTTTTAATGTACCACCCAGTTTATGATATTTCTGTTAGCAGCCTCAATGCACTGCTAACCAATGCAGAAGGAAATAGAAGGAAAAATGCTATTTGTGTCTAATATATGTGACAGGATTATTAATAATTTAAATTTTATTCTTTATGTATAAAACAATGGGCATGTAACACTTTTGGGATCAGATAAAAGTAAAATAAGTACAATGAATTTTTTTAATTTTAAAAACTATCACATGACTTTAAGGAGGAGATTCTTAAGAAGAGTATCTTAAGAAGAAGGAGTATTTGGTTCAGTTTTTATAAAACCACACAACAGGACTCAATGTCACTTGGTCCATTGTGCTGAAGCTAAAATACGCTCTTGGGACAGCCCCATAGGGGAACCTCCTTAGACACTCAAGAGAAAGTTGAAGGGTTTACTTCAATCTGTTCAACTGAGTATCAGTGTGCAAAGCCAAGAGAACTCCAGACTTGGAGATTCCAGCCTGGATGAAACTAAATCTAGAGAAGCCTAGAGAGAATGCTGCCGGCCAGGCGCCTTCGGAGGAATCATAGCCTTTGCGAGCTGATTGTGTAAACACAAGAGAGAGAAGAGGAAGATATATCTCTGTGTCCCCAGCAGTCCCCCGGCACCAGCCACATCGATCCCAGGATATGCAGTTTGTTTTGGGAGCTAAGAATACTGCCTGCTCAACCAAAATAAGAGTGATTTCTACAAGTGATTACACGCCCATTGATTTCTCCAACAAGTATTTCCCAATAAAACCCAGATCCACGCTCATTTATCTAGTTATCTAACCAAGGAATGACAAATGAAGGAGCCAAGGAGAAGCAACAGTGGCAAAATGGAGAATTCATGCCTTAGTTGATGGGGCCAAGTCAGGCCCCCAATGTATCAGACCTACACATTGTTTTTAAAACATTTTTATTTAAATCTTGTTTTATATAGATGTAAGGCTATTTCACTTAAACATTCCAATTTCCAGTTTTTCCTGAAAACTTGAAAGAACTGATGACACTGGACCTACATTCCCATGGAGCATTGGTAAGTTGACTGGCCTCTCGCTGTCGCTCTCGCTCTCTCGCTCTCGCTCTCTCGCTCTCTCTCTCTCCTCACGCATTTACAATTCTTGCCTTGGGTCTTTCATTGTGGAGTCTGACCTTGCTGTTTCCTTCCTGTTTAACTGCTGGGCCTCCAACCCTGGGGTGGAATTGTGTGTAAAGTAAAAGTAAACTAGCCCTGAGTGAGAGTCTGAGAGGATTCTCTTCTGAGTAAAGTACATAAACTTTGAGAACTTCGTTTTGGACATGCTAAGATTTTTTTTTTTCTCAGCTTACTTTGTTATTTCCTTCAAGGTTCAAGATGCTAGATAACGGGCCTCCAGATGAATGAAACACTGCCAGGGACCTTCATAAAGCTACCTGCTACATCACCAACTTAGTGTTTGTTTGCGTGTGTGTTTTCATTTTAGATAGGAAGAAAGACACCTAAAAATGATCCCACAGAAACAGCTGCTCTCCTTGCTGTCTCCCCGCCCCTCCTTGTCTTAGGCACAAAGAGAAATTCATCTTAAGGAGGATAAGCAGAGCATTCTTCCAGGTGCACATCATCATCTGAACCATACCAACTGGGTGAGGCTGCTGGGGTGTCCATCTTACTTACAGCCTGGAAGATGTGCTCAAGTCCACAATACTTGGGTCTTGCTATGTTGCAGGTGAAATTTACTGCATCCCAGGTAGTCCTGAGACCTGACTGGGTTCTGCAATGGATCCTCAAGCTGGAAACATTTTGTGCAAATCTGGGGTTTGGAAGGCAGGGGCACAGTTTCCCAAAAGTATTCATTATTTCCTAGTTTGTGCAAATATTGAGGGTGGGAAATATAGAGCATACTTACTAAGAATTCTTCTTCTTCTTTTTTTTTTTTTAGAATGACAGGAAAGAAGGACTATCTCAGATTAGGTTTTCTCTAATAGAGATCCTGAGACAAGAAATTGGGGCACGTGGTTTAGTTGGAGGTTATCGCAGGAATCATGGTAAGGAGTAGGGAAGTAAGACAGAAAGCCAATCACAGGTGCATTGATGGTAGAGTTACTGCAAGGGTCAACTGGGACTTATTCACACAAGGGCCTTTTGACACCCAGTGTGGTACATGCCTCCATGTTGTCGCATTGAGCCACAAGGAAGCTGGGATATTTTGACACCAATTTCTGCCCCTCGTGGTTGAGGGTGACTCTGAGGGACATTTATTCCCTTCCACTTCTGGTCTGCCGTTTGCAAAAACCAAGCACAATCCTATGACCAGAGAAAGCCCTTAGGCGGAGAGACACCCATGCTCAGAGTGAGAAGCAATCACTGTGATGAGAACTGTCCATCTAAGTTTCAAATAATCCTCAGGGTAGGCCAGGGGGATATGGGCAGGGTGCCAACAACATCCTATAGAAAGATTATCTGACTCACCTAACCTTGAGAAGAAAGTGGTACCATTTACTACTTTATGCACAGCTGAATTCACAGCCCCAAATTTGTCATCAGGACTTGGTTTCTCTCCTTCTTGCTGCTCTGCCTGCATGTGATTGGCTCCAATTGCTGGTCCACATGGAAGCAAGGTGAAAGCAGCAACTTTATCCCTTACATCTTTTCAAATTCCCTTCTAATAGGAAATACCAAGTCCTTTTCCCTAAGACTGCCATCGTTAGAGGCACAAACTGAAAAATATAGAGATAAAATGATAAGATTTGGGGAAAATTGGAATTTTGCTCCAAAAGAATCCACCGAGAGTGGTGCTATAATGAAACAAGATTGCCCACAAGTTGATAAATGCTGACGCTGGATGGTGGGTATTTTTGTGGATGGTGGAAATTTTTCATAATAAAAAGTTAATTTTTAAAAAAAGAAGCTCCTACATTCAAGTTTGAGTTAAAGCCTGATTTCATCTCATTGGCTTTTCCTGGACCAGGTAACCATCCCTGAACCATTCCCTGAGATCTGGGTAATATGATGCCAATAGCCCAAGTCTGAAGCATATAGTCCACTTCTAAACTGCGAGAAAATCTCCGTAAGGACTTCAAGGAACACAGCAGGGGAGGAGACTTAGCAAAGGTTAATCGGATATAATTATCAGAAGAATATTAATGAGTGTCAGGAACAAATAAACTGGACATTGAGTATCTTTGCCCATCCAGCATCCTTTTCCCCATCCTTTGGAACAGTATTACAGGTTTTCTCCGAAGAACTGCCCTTCCTACCAGTCCAGCCCTATGATTGGGCACCCTTGTTCTTGTGATGCACACAGGACCCAGTCTGGCCAGAGAGAGACAGGCTATGGTGATTGGTGCACATGACACGACACTGACCAATGAAACTCAACCCTGAGACATCTCTGGAGCTCCTCTTCCCGAGGTAGCTAAGTGAGGGATGAATGTCTGTCACTGCTGATGGCATCTTTGTCATCACTGAGGAGAGTGAGGAAAGTCTGCCAAAGAGTGAAGCTGATAGAGAGGAAAGTGGAGCCAAGTAATGGAGAGAAAAGGATTCTTGGTAGCCTTATTGAGCACCTGTACTCAGCCTTGCTGGAAGCCAAGTACCCTGAACGTTTTCATGAAATAAATTTGTGACCTAAGGCTCCCTGAGTTAGAGTTCTTTCAATTATTTCCCTGGCTAACAAAGGAAACTTTGATCAGCCCCAATGCAGCACTTGGAGTTTGTCCTGCCCTGATGCCTGTAATATCAGTGTGGAGCTGAGGGTATAGCTCTACAAGCACGTAAGCTGCAATTTTCAAGTTAACAAGTAAACCTTCCTTGAGCGCATGCTTCTGAGAGTGTGAACAATATTTCTTTTTGTTTGTTTGTTTTAGTTAATACCTTTTTGACCTTTTATTTTGAAGAAAAAAAAAATTATCTCCTTCTCTTCCACTCCCTCCCCTTTGGAGTCTATCAGCTTATTATTTATATCTATGGTCTGTTTTGTTTTCTTTATTCATTTATTTTTTTAATCTTTCACATATAAGTGAGATCATGTGGTATTTGTCTTTCTCTGTCTGGCTTATTTCACTTAGCATAATACCTTCTAGGCCCATCCATGTTATCACAACTGGTAATATTTCACTATATATATATATATATATATATATATATATATATATATATATATCACATCTTATTTTTCCATTTGTCTATTAATGGACATCTAAGTTGCTTACAAATCTTAGCTATTACTAATAATGCTGCAATGAACATAGGGATGCATATATCTTTTCAAACTAGTGTTTTTGTTTCAACAGTATTTATCCATTCATCCCTCCTGCAAATATTTATTGAATGCCTTCTATGTGCTCAATCCTGTGCTAGGCACTGAGGATATAGAAATTTCTTAGCACAATCCACATCTCTGATCCTGGTAAAAAAAAAAAAAAAAAAAAAAAAAAATAAGCTTCTACCTTGCTAAATCATTGGAATTCTGGGGCTTGTTACAACATCCACCATTATCTTCATATCCTTGGAATTACAATGTGCTTTACCCATTCCACCTAGATGGAAATCTTTGCTGTTTTTCAAAGCCAAGAGAAAAGATTTTCCAAGTGTATTTGGTAAGCCAGTCTCATGCCTAAATATTTTCCAGAATTCTGTAACTTACTAATTTCTGTAGTTTTCACAGCAATTCATAAACAGTAGATTCAATAGAAAAGAAAAAAATATTCGTTTGAGGAAGGAAATAAGACTTTCCTTGTATCTATCCTGGTAGTTCTCAACTGGGGTGATTTCATTACTAGGGAATATTTGCAATGTCTAGAGACATTTCTGGTTGTCACAATTGGGGATTGCTACTGGTACCTAGTGGGTGGAGGCCAGGGATGCGGCTCAACATCCCACAGTGCACAGAACAGCCCCACAAACAGAGAATTTTCTGCCAAGGTTGAGAAACGCTGGTCTAACCTGAGGTTCCCACCCCAACTTGATTAGTTAATCATCCAATCCCTTTCTCAGTTCTCCTTCTCCTACTGGACTCTGCTGGGTCTGGAAGCCAGGGGACCTTTCTCTCAGCTTCCTAATTCCTGAAACATGCATTTTCTGGCTGTGTCTTAGAATTTTACCTCTTAATTAAAGTTCCCTTTTTTGAATTTGTTACGTGAAAGATAGAAAGAGAAAGAAAGAGTATGTATGTGGGCGGGTGGGAGGGCGATGAGCAAACCAGAAAGACTCCACATTTAAACACACAGGAAGACAGAGCTTCTGCCTGAAATACACTTATGATCTTTTTCTTTCTGCCTCCCTCTTCCTGTGCAGGTGTTCCAGGTTCACAAGGAGAGAGCCCCATTCTAGTTAGCTCAAGAAAAAGAAATAAACTGCTTATTCTAAAGACACGTGCAGATGGCCATTGGAAATCAATATTCTCATTCTCTTCGTCTCTTGGTCTCCATGGTCTCTTACATCCGGCTGCCCCTAGAATCTTCGCCTACTCTCTCCTTCCACAGACTTTCCTGATCATTCCTACCTTCACCCTGGCATGGCATCCCTTCAGCTCCCATATCAACAAGGAGAACTGGAAAATACTGGTTTCTAATTCCAAACCCCTCACCCAATTTCCCCCTTTCAAACCCAGCCACAAAAGTCCTAGGTCATCCGACAGACTGAAGATGAGCTACATTTCAATCAGCTCCAAACCCTGGTCGGACCAGCCTGTAGAGGAAGAAAGGGTGGGGCTCAGGTAGCAGTCGCTGTGAACTGGGCAACCACAAGAGCTGGCCTCCTTAGGTCACTGTCTCCCAGACACGCCTACCACCCTCTGTCCCTCGTGACATCAACCACGGAAGAATTAACCTGAGCTACCATGAGGTCACCTGATGGTTCTGCCCCTTGGGTTGGCTTACAACCCTGCTGGGGGAAGGAAGGTCACCCATCTCATTCAGGAGCACCTTTTTAGAAGGTCACAATTCTTGGTCCTCAGCTCAGAAGCTGAGAAGGAGATCGGGCTCTTCAGACTAACACTCCGATGACCCCACTGATAGCTCTGGAATCACTCAGAACAGCAGTGTCCAGCGGAGCCTGGGTCCACACACCTTGTCCTGGGTCCCTGTGACCATGGGCAGCTCCCAAGAAACACAAAGGCACAAGCTTATCCATTCCCATAACACCAGCGCCAGGGAAGGCCCTGGCTGGGTCCAGCTGCACCCAGAGTTTCCAGGCCACTCTGCCAGGGTTGAAATCAGGCTGTTTCTTTCATTGCACAGGAATGTGGCGGTTTCTCCCAACTAGAACCCACACGAAGCAAACAGGCCAACACGGAGAAAAGCCCCTTCTCCCTGGGAAAGGAGAGTGAGCAAGTGCTACAACGTTTGACACTTCAATACAGCGCTGACCTTGGCTAATTTTCTCCATATGAAAGATTTCAGATAATGGAAACACTGTAGGGCAAAAGAGAGGAGACAGACAAAGCAGAAGGAGATTAAAATCTCAGAGCGCTGCACACACGAGGGAAACTCAGTCTAATTATCAATAAAATTATGTACTAGCAAAAGGCTGTTTCCAGGCTCCCCAATACCTTGTTCACTCAGGCTTCATGTCCGAGGGGTGTCATCCATCAGGGCAGCATGGATACAGCATCTTTTTGGGCATCCCCAGCTGTGAAATTGCTAACCTATTGACTAACTTGTTATTTCTCCCGCTGCACTCATACTCGAGAGCTTAAACAGCAAAATCTCCTAATAATATTTGACCCCAAGTCAGAACACATTCTGCACCTCCGGTAGGCAGAGCCAAAAACCTCGTTAGGAGCCTGGCACTGTGCCAAAGGTCCCCTATTTTAGCCTCGGCTGTCCCCTCTGCAGTTTGTTCGAGCTGGAGGAGTTTTAACCCAAGAGAAATCTCTTGCAGGACATTCTTGGTAAGGAAGCTGCAAAAGCAGAGAGTTGGGAGCACCTCTGCAAAGTGCAGGGACACTGAGCAGGTGAGGCTACTCAGAAGGAGCTATTTTCTCCCCAATCCTGTAATTGCCTCGGGCGCGTGATGGTCTTGAAGGTCATTAAAGTTATGCTGCTGTCAAGTTCCTCCCAGAAAGTTTCTGCTTTGATTAGTTTCCTGACGCTTATTTCCTAAAAGTCCCTTTTTGTCCCTTTCAAAAAAAAAATTGAGGAGCATTAAAATTTTAAAAAAGGGAATTAGATGAATAACCTGCTGACTGTACCCTGGCAAGATGAGAGGAAAGAGCAAAGTAGTGTGAAAATGACATTGACCTTCTCGGGGTACCCTTAGAGATACTGACGCATGGTCAGCCTACCCTCACCCTCCAAAAATGAGGTGATTCACCGATATATGACATCTATCATCACCTACATAACCACCCATCCTTTTGACTTGAACACGATCACATACATCATTGGTAAAGCCACGTGGCCGCCCCGTGGCCCTTGGGGCATTTATAAATTGGGAAGGATTTATAAAAAATAAAAAATTTAAAAAATTAAAAAAAAAGGCTCCCCTTGTCTGTAAGGATTCAGGTATCTAAGGAGGCATCTATAAGGACCTAACTAAATGAACTGGGACCGAATAACTGTCCAGCCACAATGATTAAATAAATGTTTTGAATCAAAGAAGATCAAACACAATAAGATGGAGCCAGTCTGTCTTGGATCAAAGGCTGGTCCAAGACAGACTGGCTCACCCCACTTAACAGATGAGTCACAGGCAGACCTAATGTGGTAGCCACCTCCCCATCCATAGAGAGGCTGTTTGTCCAAACCTCATCGGCAATACGGGTGCCTTCAGCAACCCTCGCCCCATGGTTACTTAGATGTCATGGTGTCCCACAGACAGCGGCGGCTTTTTTCTTTTTCTCCCTTTTAAGCTTTGATCAACTTCACAAGCTCAACTTGCTTTCCTTTTTGTGGAAGGTAGTAGATTAATTGGTTAGCATTCATCCATCCAGAAAAGGAGGCAACGACTCATCGATGCCATGATCTATAAGATACTGAAATCACAGGCGGTCTGCAAGAACTCACATGCCCCAAGTCTCCAGCGTCTGTAAGGTTGCACTTACTTACATTCATCCATCTCAAACTTCACCTTGCACACGAATCCCCATGGAGAGGGGCACCTTATGAAAATGCTGATTCTGACCCAGTGGGTCTGAGGCGAGGCCGGGAGACATCATTTTTAACCAGTTTCCAGGGTTGGTGAGCTACTGGTCCGTGGACCTTAGCTTGAGTGGTGAGAGTCTAGGAAGCTTTACTTAACTGGTGAGTAGTACGTGGTGGGTGAGCCCTCAAGCTCTCAAGTCAGATTAGCTGGTTTATATCCACCCTCCACTACTTCCCTTCCTTGTGCCTCCGTTTCCCCATCCACAGAACGATGCTTTAATAGGAAAAACAGAGTTGCTATGAGGATCAAATGAGGCAATACCTGTAAAGCACTCAGAACAACACATGCACAAAAGCATCCAGGATGTGAGTGTGGCAGTGCTGGTATCCTCTCTGCTATCAGTTTCCTTGGGACCCTCTCCTTCCCAGTGAACGAGAACCCAGGAGAGGCCCCAGAGATAGAGGAAGTGATATTGAAAGTTTCGGACCCTCACAACTCAACCCAAGCATCGTCTTTTTAAAAAGCAAGGCCTCACCAGCTCACCATAGTGCAGAAGGGCTATAGGCATGGGTGTCAGGAACTAGGCCACAGTGTATAATGGGGAAAAGAGCAAGGGTTATTGACTCTGGCAACACGATGTTCAAATTTAACTTTGACTGCCTCTATTTTCTTCCCCGTAAAATGGGGATAATAAAGCCTACCATATAGGGGTGCTCTGAGGATTATGGATAATGTATGCCACGTGCCTGCACCCTGAGCAGCAGGCACTCAATACATGGAGGATGCTATTATGTTTGCCATCAAAACTCCAGATTCACAATGACAAGCAAGAAAGGAAGCCAACCTAACCATCAACTTAGCCAGAATAGCTCTTTGCTCATTCAGGTCAAGCAGGGCTGTTTGCCAACCTGAAGAGGGTGATAAATGAGGACAGGACTGCTTGGTGCTTGGGTGCACAGCTTTCCTGTGGCCTTATAGACAGGTTTACTGAAATTATTTGATGCAAGAGGTTCTTCCATGTGGCCCTGGCGTGACTGAGCTGGGGGAGAGCAGGAATGACGAAATCAAAATTGCTTTCCTAGAGAGTTATCTATAAACTAGAGGCCAGGTATATGAAATTGTGCATGGATGGGGTCTGCTGGCCTGCCCCCATTGGAGTGGGTGGGGGGCAATTGGACATGGGGCTGGCCAGGTGGTTGGTGGGCTGGCCCCGCCCCCTGGTTGAACTCCCAGTCAAGGGGGCAATTTGCATATTAGCCTTTTATTATATAGGATTATTCCTAGTATCTTTAAACTGGCCCATGTGTCAGCAACTCTACTAAGCATCCAATGATGAACCACCCTCAAGGAGTGCCCACCTCATGGAGGAGACAGACCACATAAATAAATGGATAAAATTTAGAGTTTCGGTACAATTCATGAAGACAGGGCTCATATGAGAGCAATTAACATTATCACGAAAGGCCTTTCTGATGAAAATAAATTTAAACTGAGTTTTGAAGGATCAGAAGGAGCCAACCAAGTGCAAAGGATCGGAAGAGCATTCCAGGCAGAGGGAACAGTGAGTGCAAAGGCCAGAATGGTAGGAAACAGCCAAATCACACAGGGCCTTGCAGGTCACAGTGACGTCACTGGATTTTATTCTGAAGAACACGGATATCAAAGAAAGGTGTTTTTTTTTAATATATATATTTTATTGATTTTTTACAGAGAGGAAGGGAGGGGAATAGAGAGTTAGAAACATTGATGAGAGAAGAACATCAATCAGCTGCCTCCTGCACACCCCCTACCGGGGATGTGCCTGCAATCAAGTACATGCCCTTGACCGGAATCGAACCTGAGACCTTTCAGTCCGAAGGCTGACGCTCTATCCACTGAGCCAAACCGGTTTCAGCTTAAGGAAAGATTTTAAAGGGGGAAATGCCACACATGTGTTGTACACAACAATGAACACAGCAGGAATCAAGACTCATAGTGGCCTGAAACCATGAGGACTCGCTTCTAAAAGCTTTCTGCTTCCCACTGGAAATGAAAGGTCTGTGACCCTGGGGACACCACTCCAGTATGGAATTTCTTAAAGTCTTTTGTGTTCACTGCCAAAAGCACAGGGGAAGCAAAGGGGAAGCAAGGGGGGGGGGGGGGGGTCGGGGGAGGCGCCTTTATCTGCAAGTTCCAGGAGTAATGGGACAGAGTCACCCCAAAAGCTTAAAAGAAGTGGCAACCTTGGGGAGACTGTGCCGAGTCAACACACGCCGGCCCTGCTGCTCCTTCCACCGCGCACTCCGCACGCCTAAGAAATAAGTCAATCCCCACATAAACGGCCAGGCAGCCTCCCTCCATTACACAAATCCAGACATGACAAGGAGCCGCGGAGATTCTCCTCCAGTGACTCTGAAAGCCCGAGACAAGCCAAGAAGCTAAACTATAATCCCCACGCTTGGAGCAGCCGGAAGTCCCCTGGTCCCCTACTGTTTAGCTAAGCCCTAGGTCTGCCTGCACCAGGCTGGGTGGCCAAGGGCAGAAGGGCTGCCTCACCTGCTAAAGAGATGTGTCAGGCACCTGGGGAAAGAGGGGAGGTTTTCCTGGGCCTAAAAAAAAAACAAGCCTACTGCAGAGAAGGGATCTGGGGGCGGGGGGGGGGGGGGGGGCCGAGAGACAAGTTGGGGTATAAGGATGCTCGAAGGCAAGTCTTTCCCTGTCCTCAGCTCTCTAGAGTACAGAGTCCTCTCCCACTTTGGAACAGGAGGAGGTCTGACACACTCACACCAGAGGGAAAGGGGGAAGGTGTGAGGGGGGTGGGGAGATGAGGACATGGAAGCAGCTAAAATGCAAAAGAAAGGGGATGCCAGGTCCTCCCTCCCCTTGTTCCCTCCTTTCCACCAAAACGAGGTAGGTAGCCTCTGAGAAAACCCCTTCCAAAGGCCTTCTTTGTTTTACCTCCTTGCGATTTTGCTTTTCTTATTATAAAAAGAATATGCAGCTCCATTTAACAAAGCCTTCTGTGAGCTGATTCACTTCGCTGGTTTGAGTACTTTGTATTATTAACAGGCTTTAACATTTTCTCGGGGGTTTGTTAACCTTTGTGTTTTTATTCTATAACCACCTGTTAATTTTCCTGGTTCTGTTTTTCTTAGACATTTGCCTTTGCCTTTTGCTTAATTTGTAAGTAATCTTTTTGTACAAATAATAGTATCCACTTGGCAAATATCGCCTACATTTTTTCCTCATGACTGTGGGTTCCTGTTAATTTTCTATGGCATTGCTTGAACTCTCTGAAAGGAACACAGAGCAGCCATCTAATCCTACCAAAGACATGTTCCGCCTTTGAAATATGGTTTCTAGAATCTCCGTGACTCCTCCTGCTCACAGGCCCAAAATGTCTCAGAAATCCTTCATTTTTATAAACCATGCCGTTTGGCCTGCAATACCAATCTACTCTTTTTCTGTAGAGACTGTGACCAGATTTGGGAAGCTTCCAAGTCACATCCTGAAGTCCTGAGGTCACCATAAACAAAGGACAGCTCCTGGATGGAGTGGCAATGCAGTCAGTCACCAAAAACCAAAGCTCCAACTCGTGGGCCCTGCTCAGCCCCTGCATTTGCCACCATTCCTTTTCCTTTAAAAGACTTCCTGACAGCAGCAGGTGCCAAGAATCCCTCACAGAAGCCCCCTTTGCTTGGTCTCAAAGCCCAACGGCACTGGTACAACATGAGGAATCTCTGATGGTAGTGCTGACTGTACATTCGATATGAATCAGCTGGGACCTCCAAAACCACATAGAGCTCATCATGTGCTTTCTCACCCCATAACTTTGCAGGTGATCTTCCTCTGCCTTAGATACGCCACCTCACCCCATACGCCACCCAACCTCTAATCACCTCCCCAGTCTCAGCTAAACCATCACCATCCCTGATGATCACCAGCAGCCAGGCTAGAAATAGACACCCCTCCACCAAGAACCCTTAGAATCATTTCTAGCACCATCCTATATAATAAAAGCCTAATGTGCTAAGTATCTGGTCAACCAATCAAAACGTAATATGCTAATGATATGCTAAGGCCGCTCAATCACTCACTATGACGTGCACTAACCACCTGGGGGCAAATGCTCCGACCAGTAGGTTAGTTTGCTTCAGGGTCTGGCTGATAGAGACTGAGCAAGACGGGCCAGACATGCCCTGGAGCCCTCTCATGGTCCCTCCCCTGCTGGCCCACTTCCCACATATTTCCCTGGTCCTGATCATACACCATTGGGGGTCCCTCAGCCTGGCCTGAGCCCTCTCGCAATCTGGAACCCCTCAGGGGATGTCAGAGAGCCATTTTCGGCCCAATTCCACAGGTCAGGCCAAGGGACCCTACTGGTGCACAAATTTATGCACCAGGCCTCTAGTAATTACATAATTATGTATAATTGACTGTTTACCAGTCCGTCTCACTGACTTTTAAGGGTTTGAACTATGTCTTGCACCACTGTATTCCTAGCAACACAGAGAAAGCCAAACTCATGGCTCACAATCAATATATATTTGGGGAATCAATGGATTATTTCACGTGCTAAAACAAGAGAAAGGCTCATTAGCCCCATTTCCATCGGCAAAAGTCCACACCCAGGAGATCCAGGCTTAGCTCTTATAAAGAAATGTATCTTGCCCAAAAAGAAGTCTATTCTTTCACTTGGGATGTCAAGGCCAAGAGGAGTGTTTTTGTTTGCCTGGGGGCCTGGGTTCACACTGGGTAGTCTAACAATAGGATGTAGGATGGGGGCTTTGAAACCACAGTATTAATTCCACAGGAGATGCGATCAGCCCTATAAATAGTCAGCCGTAGGCACCAATACTCTGGGCACCCAGGTTAGAGAGAGCTTCCCATAGCAATGCTCCACACTACTGTCATACATGGCTGCTGGGAAAGTAGCGCTGTCCGAGGCTCCATGGGAAGAGGACACCTGGGAGGTCCATGTTTAGAACTTTCCTGACTCGGCCCTATGTGCTGCCCAGGACCAGTTTTATTCTGTACTATTTAGCTGTGATAAACCATAACCATGAGTGTAATCGCTTCCAGTGAGTACTGTGAGTGTCCAGTGAATTATCGATGCTAAGGGTGGTCTTGGGGATCCCCAAACTTGTAATTAGTACTAGAAATGAGGTGGGTTTGTGGACTGCGACCCCCTAACTTTGCAGTTTCACTCCTAAGGACATTCAGAAGGCAGTGGCTGTAATAACTCATCTGGAAAATGTGAAACACAAAGGATAGGCCCAACTAGTGGAATGTCAAGACGGCCATGCCACCATTGTGGATGCTTCATTCATTAAAACCAGCCTGGAGTGCAGGAAGGGCCTCCCTGTCTCCCACCCTTCCAGGATGGAGATGGGCATCACTCTCCAGGCAAGAGAATGAATCATGAGTGCCTGCTCACTGCCGCCCCCTCCCCCTCTCTCCAACAGATGATTTGGCAAAAATAGAAAAGAATTCCTCCTTTATAAATAGCTTTACATGCTAAATGTCTCTAAAAAGTACCATGTGCCAAGCTAGTCTGCTAAGAAACAGATGCAGAACAGATGAAAAGGCCTGTGAGGTAGCTGAGAAGTTAACAAATTTTTATTCAACCAGAAGTAGGAAAAGTTTCTTGGGAACATATGATCAAGGATGGCCCCAGGTAACTAGAGAGCTATAGAGAGTCTGGCTCCCAATTTAACATAGCATTTCTTACCATGGCAGATTCAAAGCATATATAAGAGTGTGTGTGTGTGTGTGTGTGTGTGTGTGTGTGTGTGTGTGTTTGTGTGTGTGTGTGTGTGTATACTCTTATTTCGTCTCCATGGCCACTCTTTATCCATTCATTTAATAGACATTTATTATACACCAACTCCTGTACACGGCTCTCTTAGGATACAGGATATAGGATATAGCAGTGATCAAGACAAGCGAAGTTCCCTGCACTCAAAGAATTTGCATTCTAATGAAAAAAGTCAGATAAAAATATAAACAAAATAATGTTTATGTGGACCTATGCTACAAAAGAAAATGGAACTGGTAATATAGTAATGCTGAGGGTAGAGGTTATTTGAACTTGAGTGATCAAAAAAGGCCTGTAAACTCCCAGCTGGAGTGGCTCAGTTAGTTGAGTGTTGTCCTGTGCACCAAAAGGTTGCTGGTTTGATTCCCAATAAGGGCCCATGTCTGCGCTCAATCCCCAATCAGGGAGCATACAGAAGGCAACTAATAGAACTCTCTCTCTCTTTCTCTTTCTCTCTCTCCCTCCATCCTTCCCTCCTTTCACCCTCCCTCCTTCTCTCCTCCCTCTCCTCCCTCTCCTCCTCAAAGCAATGGGCATATCCTCTGGTGAGAATAAAAAAATATAAAAAGGCCTGTGAGAGGCAATAATATATGAGATAAAATTTGATTGGTGAGAAGCTCTACCACCGGAAGACCTAGGAAAAGAAAATTCCAGGCAGAGAGATCAGCAAGTGCAATGGACCAAAGGTGCATTATTCCTGGAAGAGAAAGAGGAACCAAGGAACAGGAGCGCAGGCTTTTGTCTGAGATGTGATCAGGATATGATGGAGGGCCTTCTAGGCCGTGTAAGAAGCTGATTTTAATTCTTGGTAAATGAAAAGCTGAAGGAAGGTTTTATGAAGGAGTAATGTGATTACATTTATGGGTTTTGTTGTTGTTCTCAATCATGCAGGCAGTTAGGTCATTCATTGATTGTAGGAAATCAAAGCTGGAAGCAGAAACCACTTTAGAAGATGTTGCTGTCATCAACCGTGGTTTGCACAAGAAGTTGCACCCAAGGGAGGTGGGGGCAATGGGGGATAAGGACACGTATGTGATACCTTAATCCATAAAGAAAAAATTAAAATAAAAAGAAGAAGTTGCACTCAAGATAGGGACAGATTTTGTGGTTATGTTTTAAAGGTAGAGGTAGTTGCACCTGCTGATAACTTAGCCATAGTGGTAAGAAGGAGAGAAATCAAAGATGACTGCTAGTTTTACAGTTTGAACAGCTAAATAGAAAGTGGATAACTGGCTAAAATGGGAAAGGGAGAGGTAGGCATAGGTTTGGGGACATGCCAAAGATGTGAAAATTAGACTCAAAAAAGCCCAGAGACTAGTTCAAGGTCACATGGCTGGGACATAATAGACGCAGGGTTTGAATGCTGGTCTCTGGGACCCCAGGGCAGGATTCAAATAGCAAAGCAAACTGAATTTCCAAGCCAGTTTCCGAGAGGACTTGGAGGAAAAATCGAATCAGTAACCCAGGCAAATTCAGGACACGCCACACGGCTGATCTATTTTCAGCACCCACTCTGGTGAAGGCTACTTGTAGAATCATAGAGTTAATAGAATTCCTAAGCTGAGCAGATCTTTGGGCTCCGAAGAGCACCTGCGTCTTTGCAAATATGATTCACAGAACATCCCCTGAGTAGGCAGGTGGGTCAGGCTGCTGAGTAGACTTTGCTTTGAATGGAACTCTAGACACAGACCCAGCTTCCAAGCCATCCTCTCTGCTCCCTCCCACTGTCAAAGGAACAGGACATTATATAAACCTTCTGAAATGCCAAAAGGAGCAGTTCTATATTTAACTCCCCTCCCAGCATCCAAACATCACGTGACAGAATGTTGAGGATCCAATTCAACAATACTGAGTAACGGCAAGATAACCCAAGGGACTCTCCCCTTCTCCCTTCTCCTCCAATTTCCTGTCTCCAGCCACCCACAATCATATCTTCATTAAGGAAGTTCAGGAGCAGCATGACTCAGGCAGATCCCCGGGAAAGCAAACAGCTGGGGGAGTCAAAAGGATTATGCTAATAGAGATGCTATTATAGCTATAGAGAAGCTGGAACTTAGAACCAATCACAGGTCCTTCCTCCCTTCTGCATTCCCCAGAAGTGTGGGAACTGCGGAATGAGAGGGAAGGAGGCAGCTTATATGAAACCCAATGCTCTCAAGGCTCAGGAGGCAAATGACATGGGACTTCAGCCACTGCATCTCATTACTTTCAATCTCTGTTAGAAAGGTGCAGATGAAAAAAATCAAGGCACGTCTATAAGATTGCAAGAGCTGGGGTGATGAAGAAGCAGTAGGAGCTGACCAAGAAGGCATGGAGTGAAGCTCCTGAACACACTTATTGACCAGCTTGCATGCTGGGGGCGATCAGTATATATCAAGCAGCACGGCAGGTGGAGAACAGGTTTAATGAGGCCGGGAACAACATATGCAGCGGGCTGTGGTGGTGAAGGGCCATGGAGATGATGCTCAGCAAAAAGCCGCATCTCTGCTGGTCCCATGTCCCGCCTTTCTCTGGGATGGTCTCAGTTTCAAAAAGAAAGCAAACCAACCTTTGGGGAAATGGGAAGCTGAGGGAGCCTTTGCTGGCATGACTCAGGGTTACCGCTCCAGTCTCATCACACCACTCATTCCATTAAGAAGTAAATCCCCAGGACATAGCGGTAAATAAGAGAGAAACAGGAAACTTCTACTCTCAGGGAGTTCCCAGGCATCAAGCATACGGACAATAGTGAAGTAGGAAAGTGCTTCATGCTTACCCCACAAAGGAAGGGCTGTCCACTCCCACCAAGCTCAAGCTTGGAGAACCTGCTCGTGCTTGTACCCTTTCCCTCCCATATTATCCCCCTCCTCCAATATCACTGTGACTAAAGTACCTCATCATTGTTATTAGCACTTTGTTGTTTTGCTATTACTACTACTGTTATCATTATCACTACCTTATTTATGAGCACTTACATGCCAGGCACTATGCTAAGGCATTTCAGCACATTTTCTCTTTTAAGCCCCATATCCTTATAAGAAAAGTGTTACATGATAGGTGAGAAAACTAAGGTCAAGAGAGGTGAAACCACTTGCCCAATGTCACATATCCTGTAAAAGTGGCAAAGCTGGATTTGAGCCACGGCAATAAGACCCCAGTGCACTTACACATCTGCTAAACTACTTTTCCCTAGGTCACCAGGCAGCCACATGTAAAGCCTCACATTGAACTGGGTCTTCCTGGCTTTCCAACCTACCAGTTTGTACTCCTCATGCCCCTTGGCATTTATCATGCAAGACCTCCTCCACAGAGAATGGAATCAGTTGGACATGGGGTTAAAGCTCAGACCTACCACTTACTAGCTTTATCATTTCATTTAGGCTAATTATCTGAACTTTCAATGTCTCCATTTTCATAATCATAAAATGGGGATAATAACACCTATATCCTGAAGGAATGATGAAATAGTGAAACAAGATAATGTGTTTAAAGAGTGTTAGCAGAAAGCCTGGCACACGAGTTGTATTAGTTTCCTATTGCTGCTGTAACAAGTCACCAGAAAGTTAGTGGCTTAAGAGTATTTATCTTAATAGTCTAAAATGGGTCAGAACTTTATTCTGAGGGCTGTATGGAGAGAATCTCACCTTTTCCAACTCTTAGAGGCTGCCTGCATTCCATGGCTCATGGCCACATCCCTCTGAACTCTGCTTCCACTGTCATATCTTTTCTGACTCTCACATACCTGCCTTTCTCCATGTAATCTTGTGATTACCCCCACCCCAAATAATCTAGGATAAGCTTCCCATCTCAAGATGGGAAGATTCTTAACTTAATTACATCTTCAAAGTCCCTTTCATGGTAAAAGATAACATATTCTCAAGTTTTAGGACTTTGTGTGTGCGTGTGGGGGGGGGGGTCATAATTCTACCTACCACACTTCATTCTCTGACCCCAAAAGATTCACATGCAAAGTGCATTCATCCCTTTCCCAAAAGTTTTCAACCTGTTATCTAAATCTCATCAGCTCAAAAGTTGCAAATCTCTCATCATTTCAACCCTAACTCAAATATGTGTTGAGACTCTAGGTATAAACCATTCCTGGGGCAAAATTTATCTCCATCTGTGAAACTGTAAACCAGAAAACAAATTATCTGCACCCAAACTACAATTGTGGAACAGTCTTAGGATATCAGTTATGGGCATTGCTGAGCTAAAAGAGAAACAATGGAAAGAAAAAAACTAGTTACCATACCCAATTTTGAAATCTAGCTAGGCAAACAAACATTAGCTTTCAAGGCCTGGCAATAATTCTCTGTGTTCCGTGGCTCTACCATCAAAGTAATCCTTTTTTCATGAGGGGTAGTATGTGTTTCAGCCTATTAGTTTGAGCAGTCTTTTTCTTGCCTGTAGAATTTTGGGAGTGTGATGGCTTTCTTTCATTTCATCCTCTCTCTGTTCCTTTCCTTCGGAGTTGGCAATGTTTCTGCTGGTATAAAATTTCAAACACTTTGTGGGTCTCCTGTGCAATTCACAGGATTTATTCCATCAGACAAGGGGCTCTTCAGTATATCTTTCTGAGATAATCCTACCTCTAGCCCTGGCTTCTGCTTAGATGGCTGAGGGGTCCATGAGTCCTCACACCTAATCTCTTTAAAGATCCCTCTGTATAATCAACTACTAAATGTTTTTATCCTTTCCAGGTACTGGCAATAGGTTATCCAACCATACCCTTGGCTTTCTCTTGGGAGTAGTTTCCCTGGAATTGACTCTCCTAATTTTAGCATCTTTTACGATTTGGATAGGCTGAGAATTTCTACAGTTCTTCCTTTAATCTATCTCTTGACTCTCACATTTTACTGAAAGCAGCAAAAAGAAACTAGATTCAACCTTCAACACTTTGCTTAGAAATCTCCTCAGCTAACTATCCACTTACAAGCTCCGATTTCCACATAACTGTAGGACACATTCAGCTACACTTTCTGCCACTATACAAGAAGGATCCCCTTCTTCCAGTTTCCAATAAGATAGTCCTCATTTCCACGTTAGCTAATCCTCTCTGGTAGTGAACATCCTTATTTCTACAGTCTGTTCATGGTGATTTGGGTATTCTATAAGACATGTTTTCTCTACTATGCTCCTCACTTCCTTCTGAGCCCTCGATGGTAGAGTTGTTGGCTTTCATATTTCAACTAACATTGTACCCAAGGAAATCAAGACTTTTTATGATTTGTCTGAAAATTCTTCCAGCCTATGCCCACTGCTCATTCCAAGGCCACTTCCACTCTTGTAGAAGCAACCCCATTCCTGGCAGCAAATCTGTAAGCCTCAAGGTTTAATCAGAGAAACAGACCAATAGGAAACATATATTCAGGGATTTATTATAACAAATGTGCTTAAATAATGTGGGGAATGGCTAGACATGTCTGAAGTTCATAATGCAGGCTGGGACTCCTGAACATGAGTTGAAACTTTTATCCTCAGGTAAGAGTTCTTCTTTTCAGGAAAGCCCCAGCTTCACTTTTAAGGCCTTCAACTGATGGATTCAAGTCCACCCAAATGACCTAGGATAATCTTCCTTAAAGTTAACTGATTTTAGACTTGGATCACAATTACAAAACACCCTCACTACCACAGTTGGCTTAGTGTTTGACTGAATAACTGGTGAAAGTAGCCTCGCCATGTTGACACAAAAAACTGACCATCACTTCAACAATAAAGATATAAAAACAAAACAAAAAAACTGACCATCATGCCAGTGCTATATTCATCATGCTACATTCCTATAGACACTCAAGACGCATTTCTGTATGTCTTCCCCAAGTCCAAGGTCCAGAGCAAACATGCCCAAGTGAAACAAGCAAGGTTACAGGCAAATGGTTTCTTCTTTTTATCACTACTGTTCATCATTCTACCACCAACCCCCCTGATTCTGAAGGCTCCCTGTTGTCCTTGCCTGCCAGCAAGCACATCATCTGATACTCTGGGAAGTCAATATTGTAAACATTGGAACATAATAGCCCACAGCACAGACCCTATAATCCCACATCTTCAACAGAAGAAGTCTAAAACAATGAAAATCCAAAAGTTATTCTCTCTCCAGCCTGAGACTAGGCATGCAAGCTCAAATATCGCCAGAAACTTCAAAGGTAAGGTTCATTTGCAACTGGGTTCTAATAAAACCAGTTCTTCTTCCAAGAAAATCAAAATGGGTCACTCAGAATGACCAAGTGAGGATGCAAGAGGACATTGACTAATCATACTCAATTTTAGAGATGTTATCCATGGTGTTAGACCAGGACTGAAGGTTAAAAATACTGATCAATAATTAATAAGCTGTCTTCCTTTAAAAAAGAAAATATTGTAATACTTTCTAGATGATCTCTCCCTTCAAATTTTCTTCATAATTTTGGATGAACTTATCTGTCAGTGTAAATATCTTTAAAAATGAGTTCATTCTACCTTCAGAATGATGATGATGATGATGATGATGATGATGATGATGACAATGATAGCAGCAACCACTTATTGGGCCTTACCTTTTACTAAGTGCTTGATACATAGTACTTCATTTGGCCATTATTGTAACATCTCATACTTTGAGTTCTCCCAAACCCTAAGGTTGAGGACACCCTGAGACAAGAATTTGAGTTCCCAGTAGCTTATCTGAGGAAAGATCCCAGGAAACTCGGGTAGGAAAAAAGAGAAGTGAGACAGGGAAGGAAAACGAAACAATAAATGGTGCATTTTCTAAGCAAGTTACAACCGCGGGCAATTGAACCTTATTATCACTGGGGACATTTGGGATCTGACATAAAATATCTACATCATGGTCATCCCACCTAAAAGGCAGGAAACAGGAGCACTTATCCAGAGCTCCCTATCTAACACTGGCTGTTCCCAGCACCTTCACTCATCCTGTAGGTGGGCTAAACCTGCTTCCAGAGCCAGAAAGATCTCACAGGTAGAGTCACATGTGTTACTTATAGAAAGCAGCCTTTGGAACATACCAGTAAGGACTAGGGGGGTGTAGGCAAGCACCAGCAGCACACATTACATAATCCTAATAGATAGGTGGTGTTATTCCCATTTTAGAGAAAAAAGACTAAGAGAAGATCAAGTCACTTGTTCAAATAATGGAGCCAAATTAAAATCAGATTTATTGGGGAAAAGGCACACAAATTGACAACAATATACTTTTTAAATACTCTATGTCAGTAGTCATCAGGGAACTGCAAATCAAAGATAGTAAGATACTACCTCCCACCTGTCATGATGGCAATTATCTAAAAAAACAAAAGACAAGTGTTGGCAAGAATATGAAGACATCAAAACACTTGCACAAAGGGAATGAAAAATGGTAGGGCCACCATAGAACAGAATGGAGATTCTTCAAAACACTACCGTATGATACAGCAATCCCATTTCTGGGTAGTTATCAAAAGAATGGAAATCAGGATCTCACAGAGATATTAGCAATTCTATGTTCACTAGCAATTCTATGTTCATTGCAGAACTATTCAAAATAGCCAAGATATGAAAACAACCTAAATGTCTATCTACAGATGAATGGATAAAGAAACTGTGGCATATGCATATAATGGAAAACTATTTAAAAAAAAAAAAAAAGAAGAAGAAGAAGAAGAAGGAAATCCTGCAATATGCAGCAACTTAGATGAAACTTGAGGACATTACATTAAGTGAAATAAGCCAGTCACAGAAGAACAAAAAAATGCATGATTTCACTTACATGAGATATCTAAAACAGTCAAATTCATAGCATCCAAGAGCATAAGAGTAGTTATCAGGGGTTAGGGAGAGGATAAGAGGAAAAGTTTATTTTTTGTTTGTTTATGACAATAAAATTTGTATACATTTAAGATATACAATGTGATATTTTGATATATGTATATATTGTGAAATGATTATCATAATCAAATAAATTAGCATCCATCATCTCACACAGTTACCATTTGTGTGGGGGAGAACGTTTCTCTTGGTAAATTTTAAATATGTAATACATTATTATTAACTATAGTCACCATGCTGTACATTAGATCTCCAGAATTCCCAAGCTCTAGAGATCTGCTGTACAACACTGTACCTATAGTTAACATTACTGCATTATACACTAACAATGTGTTAAGGGGGTAGATCTCATGTTAAGTGCTTTTTCCACAATAAATTTTTGAAAAGTCAAGTCTTTCTGCCTCTGAAGTCACATTGTTACCCACTCCACATGCTGCTATCCAGGTAGGTGGTTCCTTTCTGTTCCTACTGTTAGCATCTCAGTTCACACACACCCAGAGGCCTGCAGAGACCTCTTTCCCCTGCCTCCAGCCCTTCTGCACACCACAAACAATTTCATTATTCTTCCTACAGACTACAGATCAAGTTCACACTCCTGATGGCAGGCGTTCAACTCCGCTCAAAACACCTTATGCAACCTTTGTCCTTCTTGCCCCAGCCCTGAACTACACCTACTTCATCCAGCTCAAGTGACACTTTTTTGTGTGAGACACTATGTACTCCCTTATTTCCTCCTCTGTAAAATGGAGATAATCATAGGGTTGTAAAAAGGATTAAACAGAAAGTATGAAGTGCTTAACACAAAGTACATGCTGTGAATCCATGTGAACCTATATTATAAGCTCAACCAAGAGTCACTGTTTCATCCTCAGGGCCAGGGGTCCATCTGTAAGGGCCATGTAGTAGTTGTCACAGACTTCCAGGTACTGGACATGACTCCCCCCCACTGAGGGGCCTTGAGACTATGACGTGTACAGGTGGAAAAGCCTTACTTAGATTTAGAGCAAGAAGCCCAAGTCTATATCTGATATCTGAAAAATCCCTGATCATGTGACCTTGACCTCATCAATCTATATCCAGACCTCAGTTTTGTCATCACCAAAGTGGGCATAGCTCCTTCCTCAAGGCAGTAGTAAGAAAGATAAGAACTAAAGACTCTATAGATAATGTTTAAGGAATAATGAGCTCCTTTCTTCAAGTCTAACTCATGTTAGTGTATATCATGGTTAATAATGCAGATTTAGAAGTTTGAACCCAAATCCAACCACCCACCAGCTATTTGAATATTCTCTTTCATTTCAATGAGCCTGTTTTCTCATACAAATGGGGGTAAGAATACCAATAGCATCACAGAGTTAGTATGAGGAGTAAGTGAGATATTTAAGGCACTTGGCACAGTGCCTGGCACATAAATAAAATTTTAGTACATGCCAGCTATTACTATTGTCACTATTATTACTGTGCCATCATTATCAGAATTCTTTGAATATGGAATGTGCATAAGAACAGTTTGATGAATGAATGAACGAATGCTGAGAAAAGAACATCATTAGCTAAGTCCTGGCAGTGCCTGGATTTTATAATTTTTCATATGGAAGTTCTCCACTAGAGAAACAAAAATCTTCCAATTAAGGAAACAGGAAAAAAGAACATAACAGGCTTGGCCAAATTGCCTAGCCCAGTCATGTATGAATTGCCTCAGAACATATGATGGAGCAAGGACATATCAACCGGAGTCAAGATCAAGATCATGATACCAGCCAATGGGCCTGCAATCTGTTGAAGGTGGTTTGTCCTGATATTTGGAAGTCAAAATCCCACCATCTTCTCTTAGTGATGGGACAGAAATGGGAGGTGTGGGAAATCTCCAGGGATGAGATGGGTGTCTACTATGCCCTCAGATGCGGAGAGAAGAGGGACCCTGCCTCTACTGAAGAGGCCTTGGGCAAGAAGAGCAGATGAGGAAACTTGTTCATGGAAACCAGAAAGAGGTCAAATCTTCTGCTTGTTCAAATGCAGATTCTAGTGTCAGCGGAGAGTTGATGTTTGTAATTTAAACAAGATATCTCAGGAAATGCAGGCCCTGCTGGTCCACTGGACACATGGAGTCTCCAAAAAGGGTAATGTGCCCAGAATTACACAGAGAGTTGGTGACAGAATCCAAGACTAGAATCAAAGTTCTCCCTGCCTCCCAATCTAGTGCACTTTTCTATTGTGACTCACATTGGTATTACCTGGAAGAAGGACATCTATCATATTCTCCACAGGAAAGAGAACACGCTTCCTTCTGACGCTTTTGGGGAACCAACTTTCCCACCTCTTTTTCCATGTAGCTCAAGTGGGACCAACCCCATCTCCAGCTCTAAGGATGTGCATATGACCAGGCCAGCCAATAAGTGCACTCCAAGGGTGGGCTACAGTGATTGGCTCAGTTAAGGGCACGTGATCCAGGGGAATCCAATCAGAGTTAGCCCTGGCCCTTTGGATAGAGCTACCAGGAAGGAAAGTGAACTCTAGCTCCTCTGAGTCATTAAACTGCCACATTGGGAGTGGGGTTGAGAGGATTTTCCCCTGGAATGAAACCAATACAGAGAAGAACCAAACTGAGAATAGGAGAGACTGGTTTCCAATGACATCTAGCTAGGCTAGATGATTCCTGGTATTTTCAGTTATATCACCCACCTTGCCTGACTTTATACAACTGCCATGAATCAGTTAATAATAACAACTGCAAAACCAGACTTTTTGTATTGAGATTTAGACTTTACAAATGTTCATTTGCATTATGGCATGACATCCTCAAAGCACCTCCATGAGGTAAATGGGCCACATTTTTACAGATGAGATACCAAGGGAGCAACGCCTTGCAGAAGGCCACACAGCTCAAAATAGCAGGAGAGAAATGGTATGTTGAATCTTACGACTCCACTTCAGAGTATTCCCAACCAACCCTCCCCTGCCTCAACCTAGGGATGTGTTTGGGGGGCTGGCTCCAGCTCAAAGTTCCATTTCAAAAAGAAGTGATCATCCCAAAATTCCCATTTCCTCTCATTCCAGGGAGTGAAGGGGCACAGGCACACAGCAGCTACTGGAAAATTTATTGAATCACAAGAAAATGGGAGCCCAGTAAGTGCTACAAAGAAGACAGAGCCCAGGGTCAAAGCTGGAATAAGTTATCCTTCACTGCTTAAGTTTTGAAAGAGGAGTTAAATTTAATAAATGAGACCCAAGACTCCATAAAGGCAAGAGTTTACCTCACCCACCCAGGCTCAAGTTCAAACAACTGTAGGCATCCAAAGTCTCCAGATCTCTCCCTGCTTCCCACAACTCCCACCTTCGAATCAGGCCCTCTGCCTATGATCTCTCTCAATCACGTTCCCATGTAAAATTCTCGGGTCTCGTCCCTTTTCCAATTAGGTCCCTGATACTACTTAGATCCTTGTACCACCACATAATAATTTACACGAAACATTTAATTAGCTTCTTAGATAAAAATAACATGTAATTTGTTTGGTAATTATATGTTTCCACAACTGCTGAAATCAACTCATTATAGGAATTTGGTACACTTAGGATAGATTACCTTAATTCTATTTTCTGTTTATCCAATTATATCTGTTGGTCTTACTTGTATTGCAAATTGTGTTGAGCCAGCGACAGTGACTAGAAAGCTGTTGTTCCTTCAGGTTTCGTGGTTCATTTGCATGTCCCTGGTGTTTGCTTCAAGCACTGGCTGGATGAAAATGAGGACCCACTGAGACCCTTCACTCAAGCAAAGGAGAAAGTTAGCAGAACCTTCACCAAGGGTCTCCTCAGCATGAGTGTACATGGAGGTCTCCCTTCAAAGTTTTCAATAATTTAATAGCTATTCTACCTGATTAGTGTGGCTTAATTGATTGAGCATTATCCCATGTACCAAGAGGCTGTAGGTTCAATTCCTGGTCAGAGCACATGCCCAGGTTGCAAGCTTGATTCCCAATAGGGAGCATGCAGGAGGCAAATGATCAATGTTTCTCCCTTATCCGTTTTTTTTGTTTGTTTGTTTGTTTTTTCTCTATCTCTCTCCTTCCTCTCTCTCTATTAAAAAAAAAGTATTCTAATGTATATAAGAAAAAATATAAATAGCATATCCAAACCATAATTTCAAGCAAATTGCGATTTGGAACGAAGCTGAAATACATTTATGTTTTAACACATTGAATCAATTTGTGGGTAATTGATGATAGTAAGAAATTATTGCTTTCTGAACTGTAATAACAAAATTATGTTTATATTCAATAAGTGGAGCCATTATCTTAGTAAGATGGCTACTGAAATTTTATAACAAGATAATATGATCCCTGGAATTTGCTTTAAAATAATTGAGCTGGTGGATATGAAAGAGGAGGGAGTATTAAGAAAACAAGTTGGACCATGAGTTGAGGGTACATGAAGGTTCATTATATTTTCTCTCTACAACATGTTTGATCATTTCTCTATAATAAATAAAATTTTAATTGAGTCAATTTGAAGGAAAAGATGGTTAATAATAATGTAGAACATAAGTCAGCATACTTTTCAATAAAGGGCCAAATAGTAAATATTTTAGGCTTTGGGGGCCACATGTTCTCTGTGGCAATTACTCAATTCTTCTCTTATGCCATGAAAGCAGCCATAGTCAGCCGAAATCGGTTTGGCTCAATGGATAGAGCGTCGGCCTACAGACTGAAAGGTCCCGGGTTTGATTCCGGTCAAGGGCATGTACCTTGGTTGTTGGTTGCGGGCACATCCTCAGTAGGGGGTGTACAAGAGGCAGCTGATCGATGATTTTCTCTCATTAATGTTTCTAACTCTCTATCCCTCTCTCTTCCTCTCTGTAAAAAAAAAAAAAATCAATAAAATATATTTTTTTAAAAAGAAGAAGGCACACATCTTATAAAAAAGAAAGAAAGAAAAAAAGGAAGAAAGAAAAAGAAAGAAAGGAAGGAAGGAAGGAAGGAAGGAAGGAAGGAAGGAAAGAAGGAAGGAAGGAAGGAAGAAAGAAAGGAAGAAAGAAAGGAAGAAAGAAAGCAGCCATAGTCAGAATACACACAAATGGATACAGTTCTGTTCTGAATAGGTACATTTTGGATCCAATAAAATTTAGTTACAAAAAAGAGGGAGCAACCAATAATTTGTAGACCTTTGAGGTCAGTAATATGACAAAAAAAAAAAAAATGAAGGTTGTATAGGGAAGACATGTAGGAGGGAGAAAAATACCCAATTCTTGGATCCAAGACTCCTTTGTTTAGAATAATAAGTTCTTATCTATTCAGAGAGGCAACTACCAGCCAGGCCCTATGCTGGGCAGAGACACAGATTAAATAAAATCAGGGAAAAGGTGGGAACAACAAGCATATCCAGTCATCCATACATTCAATAACATGTTATAAAAGCCCTCATAGGAGGACATGTCATCATGGGGATGGTGCAAAGGGAGGCAATCTATTCCTTGTCATTCCAGCTCCTGCTGAGAGCAATTCGCCCACCTATACCACCCCTCTCTGTGCTTAATTAGTATGGAAATAAAGGCTACCCCTCAGCGTATATACTGGTGCAGCTATTTCAGAGTGAGGGTTAATATTATTATTGTTCTGACTCTGCAAGTCCACTCATCCTTGGGTTTCTGTCTGGAGGTGAAGACAGGAGCTGGAGAAGTGACTCCAGGAGATCTCTAGGTGCCAGGCTGAATACTAGAACTCACACTTGAGATAAAGCGTTGCCAGATCTCTGTTGTCCACTTGCTTTTGGAGAAATTACATGACAGTGACATTCCCAAGTTGCTAAAGGAGACATGAGGCAAGAGATCGCAATAGTCCAGAAACTGTCTGACAAATGACAGCTGGATGTGGTTGTCCCCATGATGACAACTACATAACCCTCCCTAATGCAGCTGCAAATCCTGGATCCCCAGCAAAGTTCAGACACCTTGAATCCTTCCCTAGAGACGACCCTTCCTTCCCCATTGAGTCACCCAGAAAGTCAAAACACCACTTATTCACCAAAATGCTTATTGAGCCCTTACCATGCACCAGGCACAGTACTGGGCACCAGGGAGACCAAGATGAGCATTTAATCCCACCTTTTAGGAGCTCACATTATAGCTCAGTGGCTCTTAACTTGAGCATCCCCAAAAGATAGGAGGCGATGTCTGAAGACATTTTTGGTTATTGCAACTGTCATCCAGTGGCTAGAGGACAAGGATTCTTCTAAGCATCCATAGTGCTCAGGATGGTCCCACAGCAAAGAATTACGCAGCTCAAACTATAAAGATCGAGAAACCCTGCTGTAATAGAAGACATAGATTTCTGAACAAATGACTGTGGGAAAGATGGAATCATAGAAGTGTGCAGAGGGTACAACTGTAACAAAAGAAAGATATCAACTCTGAAATACAAACATAGCTTCTATCTTAAAAACAGAAACAAGCCCTAACCAGTGTCATCCCATGTACCAAAAGGTTGCTGGTTGTCTTCTGGTCAGGGCATATACCTAGATTTCAGGTTCGATCTCCATTTGAGGCACTAATGAGCTGCAACCGGTATATGTTTCTCTCTCACCTCTCTCTCTCTCTCTCTCTCTCTCTCTCTCTCTCTCTCTCTCTCTCTCAAATCCATACACATATCCTCGGGTGAGGATTTAAAATTTTTTTTTAAAAAACACAGACACAAACTCCTTATTTGACCCTTTGCCTCCCTCCACATAATTCTTCATTTCTCTGTTCCCGTTTATAGCAAAAATAATTTCAGAATTGTCTTTAGCAACTGCCCCCACCTCATTTGCCATTTCCTCATCTGTCAACTCCAGTCAGAACTGGTCACTACCACGCTGCAGAAAGGCTCTTGTTAAGGTCTCTGCAGTCTCCATGTTGTCTTGATACACAGGCCAATTCTTAGTCCTCATCCTTCTGACCGTCTGTGGATCCCTCCTTTCCTTGACTTGTCTTCCTGGGCACACACAGCTCTGGTTTTCAGCTACTCTACTGGCTGCTGTCTCTCAGCCTCCTTGCTAATTGTTTCCCATCTTCCTGACCTCTCAACATTGGGGGCACCCAGAAAACTACAGCCTGTGGGCCAAATCCAGTGCAACACCCAGATTTGGAAATCAAGTTTCATTAGAAAGAAGCCAGCCATGACCATTGATTTATGTGCTGTCTAGACTGCTTTCTCTCTACAATGGCAGAGTTGAGTCATTGCTACAGCGATCATAAGACCCAAAACACCTAAAATATCTTTTTATCTGGCCCTTACAGAAAAGTATGCTGACCAAAATTCTTATTTAACCATGCTTTTTGTTCAAACTGACTCACTTTTTAAATGAATTTTTATGATAGAATAAAAATACCAGGAGCGGAGAGTGCTATGGCATTAAATACCATGTAAATGCAGGCAACAGCATCTACAGCTCAGGCTCCCTCCTGAGTTCCAGATGCATATATCCAGCCCGTTAATCTGACATGTATCTCCACTTTGATGTGAAATGACATGAAAACATGGCCAAAGCAAAGCTGGAGAAATGCCCTCTTCTACACTTCACCCAACCCCAGTACTCTGTATCTTACAGCTTACTCTGCTTTATTTCCTTGCCTGGCACGTGTGGCTACCTGAATGTATATTATATGGTTCTTCATACTTTTATTACATATCTTCCCTGCCAGAAAGTATATTCCCTGTTGGCAGGGACCTTATCAATCTTATTTCTTGCTCTATCTTGTTGCCTTGAACACGCTTGCCACATGGTAGATGCTCAAATATCTGTGGAATGTTACATATGTTGAATAAACCCTTCCTGAAAAAGTCAAAGAAAGCCTGGAGAGATTAGATGGGGCCTAAACAGTGATGAAATGTGCATATGTTAATTTCTTTAATGGCATAGGAACCATAACTACTCTGTTTCCCCAAAAATAAGACAGTGTCTTATATTAATTTTTTCTCCCAAAGTTGCGCTAGGGGATGTCTTATCTTTCCATGTGCTAGGTCTTATTTTCGGGGAAACACGGTATCATGAATGCCTTTGGGGAATCCTCATTTTCTATATCTATTGATACCATCTTGGTGATTCCATTAAATGTCCTCTTCTGGTCAAGACTGAGACACAGGCTGTAAACTGGGTTCAACAGGCTTTTTAATTTTGAGAAGCAGGTCTCCAGATCCTGCCAAGAAACCTCTGATTCCCTTATTCCATGAGTTGCCTTGGTCTTATCCCTTCAGAGCCTCAATTTCATAACCTCCCTTTTTTCCTGACTTTGTCAGTTGGGTGGGGAGGGGCATACTAGAAGCAGGTAACAACTTTTACCAAGACACCAATAGGAAATGATGGGGCATGAAAACCAAATATTTCTTCAAAGTACAGATATTTTGTCCCAAAACAATAGAACTCCCTTGGAACTCTATTCACAAGCTGCAGAGGTATTTTCCTAGAGCAAATCTTACCCACAGAAAAGCAGAACATTTTCTTCTCAAGGTCAATACTTAGCCAATATCATCAGCCTCTATTTTTTGTATCAGGATGGATATCTGAAAGTTTCCTCCCACCTTTGTCATAATTACTATAACAGTCTTACCACCTTGGGTTTGTCCAGGAACTTCAGCTTTTCAAAGAAGTTTCAAGTTCATTAACCAAGAATCTCCCTCCCCCAAAGCCTCTGGGTTTGAGACATTAAAGGCTCTCCGGTGGAAGTACCAACCTCTTAAAATCATAAGAAATAAAAACAAAAACAAAAAAACCTTCAAAGTCACGAAGGCTGCCCAGCCTCTGTCTGACTCTTGACCTTCTCATCAGACACTTCAGCTTCTCTCAAGGCCATACTGCAGGTGAGACATTCATTTAAACCTGCAGGAAGATCAATGCTGAGCCAGCACACTCAAGACCTTCTGCTGACTTAACATCATGCCAACAGGAATGCTGAACTTGTCACTCATTCTGAGGAGTCACACCGTGCCTGAGCAAGCCTGTCTCAGACACCCTCTCCACTACAGTGGCCACCAGGGAAGCCAGTACAATGAGTGGTCCGAACAAGAGAGGAACATAGGACTGAGCACACTATAACCAGAAAATCAAGATACCTGGCAGATCCAAGAACATGACTGGTGCCATTTTCATTTGCCCCAAATTAGCATAAAAGTCAAGAGGAGTTAGAGCTAAAATGCAAACACCCCAAGTTTCAACCACAACTATCTACATATGTTTCCCTATACACACCATGTACTTGGCTACCTATATCTTTACTCATACTGTTCTTTTTGGCTAAATAAGAGCAGTGAAATTGCTTATTTTTTACAAAGTTAGCATTTAATATGGACATAATTATGGTTAAAAGCCATGGATCGCATGTGGCAACCTTTCCCCCAGCTCCATCATTAAACTTGTTCTTTCTCCCCACAAGTACTTACTCTGATCTAATTCACTTCATTGAGGTCTCAGCTCATTGTTCTCTAACTTTATCACCTTTTGTGGCTCGGTGTTTAGTCCTCCACTGCCTTTACCAGATAAATTCACTCTTCCTCTAGTCAAATTCATTTCACCTTCTTGACAGTCAATGGTCCTGAAGTCAAACTCTCCAAATCGTACCTTAAAAGATGAATAGCCCTTCCTCCCCTCAGCTAACCAGTCTACAACTATTGGATGTGCTGATCATCCATCACTTGTCAGGCACTATTCAAGGTGCTGAGAAACTCAGGGATGGTGACAGACATACCTCTGCCCTCTTTGAGTGTACCAAGGAATCTGGGTAGTGGTAAAGTCATTCCAAGTATGGCAAAGCCATCAGGTAAAGACTAATTCACTTTTTATATGTATTTTGTAAACATTATATGATTGAAGTGACTTTACATGCTTCTGTCTTGTTTCTTGGCTAAGAGGCAAGATCCTTGAAGGTAAAGGCCTCAGTCAAAGGACAGGTCAAAATAAATCAGGTAGCCAGAGTTAAGTTCAGTAAACTGATTCCAAATCCTTTAATTGAGGGACTGCAATATCAAGCAACCCTTCAAATGTACACTTAGTTATATTTGCCACTTGGAAAACTGGGATAGAAAGATTTCACAAATGAAGAAAGTCCTGGACTTCAAGATATTCATTCTCAAACTGGTTGCCAACTCAATGCCAACCCTGTGCTGAGTGCTGAAAGATCAGGTCTTTGCATGGAGGTTCAGGAAGAGTAGACCAGGGTCTCTGCATGTACTATTTCCTCCACTTGGAATACTCCCTCCCCCATATCCACATTGTTCCTTTCCCCTCTCATTAAGGTGTCTGCTCACTTGTCCTCCCTGATATGAGAGGATATCCATCAACCACTCCAGTTCCTTCTCTTTCCAGGCACAAGGTAAAAGAGCACTTTCCTCTCCTTCAGAGAGCTGTGGCCAATCAAACGTGAACTGAAGCCTTAAAGAGACAGTGCATGACTCATCATACCTTCTTTCCCACTCTTCCATGACAACTGGCCATGCTCCATGTGACACAGGCCCTGTCCACTGAGTCCTCAAATAAAGGAAGATAGGGCAGAGCTCCTAGACGACCTGGCTGGGTATGTTGCATTAACGGAGAAATAAGCCTTTATTGTTATAAGCCATTAAGAGAAAGGGACTATTGTTTCTGCAGCATAACCTAAGTCATCCTAGTTAATGTAGCTTCTTTGAAAACCCTATGCCAAAGGGCATCACCTGCGCCTCTCAATCTCTTTACTCTGTTTTTATTTTAGCTCTAACATTATGTGTTTGTCATAAGTTCATGTATTGCCCTCATCCCATTGACTGTAAACTTCATGATGGAAGGGACTTTGTCTAATCCCCCAGGATCCCCAGTGTCTTCAACAATATACCTGGAAACAGAAGGCACAATCCATATTTATGGAATGAAGAAAATAGATAAAATACAATTCCTAACCCCAAGAATATCCTCAACAGAAACTACAAAAGCACAAAAGCATAGGAAAGGCACATAATCCCATGGGGGCGGGGGTGCAAGTTTTCCCATGGGGCATGACTTCTGAGATGAGTTTTGAAGGACACAGAAAGGCAAGAGCATCACAGAAAAGGAATAGAAAATGTGGAAGAAGCCAGAGGTATTGCATTGAAGCAACCAGATCAATGTTTTTCGTTATATTTTATCAAGCCAACAAGAACGAGAAATATATATATTATATTTATGGGGAGTTTGTGATTGAATGAATTGAATCAATTTAGGAAATAATTTAAACACAGTTTAAAAGGTGTCTGTGGTGCAAGACTTCTCAGAGCCTTGAATGGGCTTATACATGTGGTAATTATCCAAGGATTTCATGATCTTCAGCATCTTCCTAACTTACTTCTAGCTTAAACTCTTCTCTGAAGGAAACACCTCCCAGGACTAGTATTCCTCAGAACTTTCTTAGGGAAATGCAGGACTAGAGCAAATTGCAAAATCGGGAGAGAATTGAGCAGAGGCTAGAGAGGTGGGCAAGGGTCGGAAAATCACGGTAAGAGAAACAGTGTGGCCGGCAGCTTACATTTTATCTGAAGGCAATGTGGTGTGAGTGATTAGCCTGCAAGGAAGGTTTCATCACCATCCCCATCACAGAAAAAGGATGTCATTGCTGGTCCTTTCAACAGCCCCAGTAATCCACAGCTTATAGACCAGGAGACCTATGGACCTGGACTCAGGAAGGAGGGCGCCTGAAGTTTGGCAAGTCCCTGAATCTCTCTGAACCTCAGCTTCCACATCTGTTTGATGGCCCACATTACATACATCCATCCTTACTATGGTCTCTGTCAATGACGATGTTGTGGCTATCACATTACAATGATGTGACTCTGATACTACCAATGATCATGACGTTGGAAAGAAAGGGCTAAGGCACCATCTTTCCTACTGAATGCATTTGAAGGCTAAAAACTATTTCCAAAGAAGAGAGTAAGTAACCACGCAGAAAATCCATTGTGAGTGGTAGAAGGACAATGAAAGGGATGCCCTAGCCTTAATGACCTGTCTGTTTTCCTGCTCCACCTCCACACCTGTACTCACACCTGACTCCTTTCTCCCCATGGAAGCTTCTGTACCCTTCAGTGATTTTCAATACTCTTGCTACTCATGGGATTGGCCATATCATGGCTCTTCCCAAACCCTTTGATGCAAAAACCAAGAGGGAAGAAATTATGTCATAAGACTGGACTAATCACGTGTGGTCAGCTATGTGGCAGAATATAAGTTTAAAACACCTAAGTAATTAAACTGTCACTTCCTATTAGAGGAAGCATATTCAAAGGAAAATTTAATAGAAGAAGAAAAATAAGGAAAGAAAATATGTTTGACGGAGCCAGTGAGGCTACGGCTTCTTCCACTCCTGGTCTACACTGACAAAAAGGTCTCTCCCACAGGTAGGCACAGACCTGCTCTTTCAAAGCACATATAGTAGGCACTGAAGGGTGAGGAGACGACATGGCTACAGCAACGATAAAGAATAGGAATACAGCCCTAACCAATTTGCCTCAGGGGATAGCATCGGCCTGTGGAATGAAGGGTCCCAGATTTGATTCCAGTCAAGGGCATGTACCTTGGTTGTGGGCACATCCCCAGTAGGGTATGTGCAGAAAGCAGCTGATCGATGTTTCTCTCTCACCGATGTTTCTAACTCTCTATTCTTCTCCCTTCCCTTCCTCTCTGTAAAAAAAATCAATAATATATATATATATATATATATTATAAAGAATAGGAATACATTCGGTCATGTGGGAGGCCATTCTTTCTGTCAGGTGGCACAAAAGATACTCAGGGCACAGCAGGCAGGGAAGGCAACTGATTCAAACCTAAGAAATGGAAAAAGCACCTTGGAGTCTTTGACATTCAAAGGTTCAAGAACTTAAGACAAAGCAGAGCTAGCAATGACATGTTTTGCACTTGTATTTCTAAAAAGAAATGGGGTTTTATGCCTTACTTGATCTTCCTAAGAACCCTGAGAGTTAGATCAACCAAGATGACCAACACAGGTGAATATGGTGGAAGAAGAGAAGAACTCAGCGAGAGTTAGAACTGTGGGGCATGTGGGAGAAAGAGTGAACTCTCTTGCCCAGACAGTGTGGCACAGTGGTTGAGCACTGACTCATGAACCAAAAGGTCACTGGTTTGATTTCTGATCAGGACACATGCCTGGGTTGTGGGCTCAATCCCAGTGGGGTGGGAGTGGGGGGATATGCAGGAGGCAACCAATCAATGGTTCTTTCTCATCAATGTTTCTATCTCTCTATCCCTCTCTCTTCCTCTCTCTCTCTAAAAATCAATATAAACATATTTTTAAAAAAAAAGAAAGAAAGAAATTAAAGAAAGAAAGAAAGAAATGAAAGAAAGAAGGAAGGAAGGAAGGAAGGAAGGAAGGAAGGAAGGAAGGAAGGAAGGAAGGAAGGAAGGAAGGGAGGGTGAGCTCTCTAAATCACCTGATGGGTCAATATAGGAGAAAGAAAGAACTGGTCGGTGATAGGGAGCAGACTGTGGTGCTTCTTGGCTACCTGGCTAATGGTTTAGACTTTACCCTGGTAATAATAGAGATATCACCGAAGCTCCAAAAATGGGGAGCAATATGCTCAGAGTCCCTTTTGGTGGTGGGAGTGGTGGTTAATGATGAGTTAACCACCAGAAAAGTTAGAAGCCTGGAGTCAGAGTCCAAGGGGAAGGTGATAAAGACACAGGGTGACATGGAGAGGAAGGAGGTCACCATTAGTTGGGTAGTGGATATATGGACACACCAGAGTGCCAGGTGTGGTACCAGAGATGGTTTTGTCTAACACAGACAAGGCATTTGCTGACAGTAAAGCACACAGGCTAAAGCCCTGATTGTCTTTTAATCCTTCTGATTCATTAATGAGGAAGTCTCATTTTGGTGCTAATAGGTCTTCAATACCTTCCTAACACTTGTTAATCTACTCTTTAAGGAGAGCAAAATATGCTAAGGGTTAGTAGAAAATAGCAGCTAGTTGCATTTTAATGATACTATTATGTTTCCTCTTTCTTAGTTTTATTTTGAGGTAGTTCTTTTTAAATTTGTGTGAATGTGTTTGTTCCTGAGTTTACTATTACCTTGTACTTATGGCAAGGGAAAATAGATTCTATTTTTGGTAGTGATATAACATTTCCTGTTAAAATATATTTATTTTCCTTTATGATGTCAAGAAAAGCATCGAGGGGGAAAAAAAAGATCATCCCCAACAAGTTAAATGTAGTATTTTCATAACAGCAATTCCACTGCTGGGCCTATATCCCCGTCAAAAAATGAAAGCAAGTATTCAAGCAAAGATACTGTGCACACATATTGATAAGCAGCACTATTCACAACAGCCAAAAGGTGGAAATAACACAAATGCCCATCAATGGATGAATAGATAAACCAAATGTGATCCATCCCCACAGTGGAATACTATTGGAATATTATTGAGCCATAAAAGGGAGTGAAGTACTTATACATTCTACGAGATGGATGAACCTTAAAAACATTATGCTACTTGAAAGATGCCAGACACACAAGGCCACCTTTGATAGGACACCATGCCATCTGGAATAGTTAAATCCATAGGAACAAAAAGATTTGTTGTTTCTGGGGCTAAAAATGGAGGGAATGGGGTGAATTCTTAACAGTTATAGGGTCCCCACTTTGAATGATGAGGATGCTCTGGGGCTACAAAAGGCAATGGTTGTACACCATTGTGAATGCACTAAAACCACTTAATTGTTCACTGTAAAATGGTTAAAATGGCAAACTTTATGTTATGCCTACCTTACTACAATTAAAAAAAAAACAAAACATCAAAATAGACCAAAAAATGTTGTGAAGGTGTCATGGGAAGGTGCCTGAAGAAACCCTTCCGGTGGAAAAAGCACAGGGTGAGGAGTCAGGAAACCTAAGTTCCAGTGCCAGCTCTGTGTGACAAGAGCAAGTGTCTGTGACTCTGGGCTTCACTTTCCTTCTATTTCCTTCACTTTTCTGAAGTTTGTGCCAGCATATATGGTGCCTGCACATGTGGGGGTTCAACATCCATCCATCCTTCCTTTCCCTTCTGAGTGTGGGTGACTTGAAGAGCTGGGACAGCACTGGCAGAGATAGAAAACCCAGTATGGGGACGAAGCAGAAGGGAACTGGTTCTAGGCAGGTTCAGTTTAAGGTGCTCATGGCTCACTGCACAGCATGTCTTACTTTATGTCAAGGGAATAAGCATCCCAAAAGGTTGGGACCACAGGCACAGATGCTGAAGCATCTGCACAGCTGTAGCTAAGAAGGACCACATCTGGAGAAGTGCAGCTACTAAGGATGCCTTGATAAAGGCCCTGTCTCGCCTGTATAGGGGCCTAGGCCCCACTAAGCAGGCAGAAGGCAAATCATCATCAGCCAAGTAGGAGTGACTCCTGACCTTGAAGAACAAGTGGACTCCTCTATCACAGAGTGGACCTTAGCCCAATCCAATTTCATGCAAGAGGAGAGGTGCAGCCAAGAGAGAGAAAAAAGAAAGAAGGTATTTTATAAATTTAATATCGCATATGATATATATATATATATATATATATATATATATATATATATATATCATATTAGGTTGGGACCACAGGTACAGATGGTGAAGCATCTATTTCAAAAGGAAATATATATACATATATATATTTACTTTTGACAGGGAAAAGTACTGAAGCTCAGATTAAACCCCAGGTCTGCCTAACTCCAAGCTCCAAAATTTCCCAACACAATCTGCTCTTCTTATTGCATAGAATTCACCAACAGAAGGAAGATGTTAAAGCTAAAAGAGCAATTAGCCCAACCTTCTCACATGCAAATAGGAAAAGTGAGGTTCAGAGTTTGCCCAGCCTGCCCCTCATGCTCACCCTAGTACCATGGTGAAGCAAATTAAGCTCGTTAGCACATTCCTGCATGCCCCTCTAGTGAGACTGGTATAATGGTCCCTGTGGTTGGCTAAACCATGGCCCCCAAGGTATCCAGGTCCCAACCCCCAGAGTTTGTAAATGTTACTTTGAATGACCACAGGGATTTTTGCAGATGTTATTAAATTAAGACTCTTGAGATGGGGAGATTATCCTGCAGCATGGGTAGACTTTACATGTAATGACTAGGGTCCTTACAGGCGGTGTGACAACCGAAGGAAACTGCTCTCTGCTGGCACTGAAGTTGGAGGCAAGGGTGATCAGTCAAGGAATGCCACTCCAGATGCTGCTAAAGACCAGGAAACAGATTCTCCCCTAGACCCTTGAGAAGGAGCACACCCTTGCGACACCTTGATTTGGGCACAGTGAACCCGAGTTCAGGTTTCTGCCCTCTGGAGCTGCCAGAGAGTGAAAGGGTGTTATTCTCAGACACCAAGTTTGTGGCAGTTTGTTAGAGCAGCTGTGGGAAATAAATACAGTCCTGGACCTAGCCCTTTCTACTGTGCCACTATCTTACTTCAACATCCGGGCACCTACCCTGCCCCCAAACTGGGTGCTAGAAAGAGGGAGAGGTGAAGTCATAGACGTAAGTGGGATGCAGTCTCCACAAACTAAGTGATTAGCTACACACATCACACAGGGCAGTGGACCAAGGGCAGATGAACCATGAATGGGACATTGACTTGGGCAAGGCTCCATCTGGCTTTGAAATTCTGCCCTGAGCAGGACACCAGACGTGGCTTTAGCAATGAAAGAGAAGGCTGCATGCAGGCGGGCCTCGTTAAAACATACTTCCTAGACAGGATTCCTGGTCACGGGTAGGATCAGAGATCCATCTAGTCTCTCGTGTGGTCCCAGTGTGGCTCAGAGTTTGAATTTGTGATTCAGCTGCTCAGATTCTGAGGAACAGTCAGAGGCAGAGCCTTTCCTGGTGCTGTTGAAGCAGAGATTTGGCCCCTTTGATGAATTCTTCCAGCCCATTGCACTAACCCTCATCAATCCTAAACGTTAACAGGTTCCTTTCAGAAATAAAACATGATCTCGATGTATTCTGGAGAAATACCCCAATTAGCAGAAAGCTCATTATTGATTGGTTCTTCTTCTTTCCTCTGTCCCAGATATGCTGAATTTCTTGACACTTTTTCTCGCATCCAGGTCCAAGAATGATGGGGCAACTGCTTGTGAATAATTTGGTGGAGACACATTCATTGTTCAGACGACTCCCAGTAAGGCCATGTGTGAGCAAATGAATCATCCTTCGGAGAAGAATATTAAGCGCTTATATGCACCAGCGTCTGCCTGCTGCAATCTGCTCGGTGCCCTGACTCAAGCTGCCGCAGCCTTCCTACACTGCCAGCGCAGCCAGCGGAGGGTGTTAGCATCCCCGCACACCAAGTCCTGCCTGGGCCTGACACCAACCCCCAAATAGGAAACAGACTCCACGGGAAGCTGCCTAGATAGAGCATGAACAGACCCCAGTCTGCTCAGAGCTTCAAAGGTTAAGTGAAACATTGGCCCAAAGTGCAATGACAAGTTCACTTATTGGACATCCACCATGTAGACAGTACCACATGGTGATCAGACTTCAAAACCTGGAGCTGTGGTTCTCAACCAGGACAAACATGCCCCCCCACCACCACCACCCTTCCCAGAGAACACTGAGCAGTGTCTGGAGACATTTTGTGTTGTCACAACCTGGGGTGTGGCATTGCTACTGGAATCTAGTGGGGAGAAACCAGGGATTCTGCCAGAAAACCTACAAGGCAAAGGATGGCCCCACAACAAAGAATTATTCAGCCAATATGGCAGCAGTGCCAAGTTTAAGAAACCATGCCCAAGAGCCAAACTAGCTGTGTTCAAATACTGACTCAACCACTTACCACTGTGTGAATTCAGACAGATATCTTAAGTTCCCTGGTCCTCAGTTCCTTCATCTGTAAAATGGGGATAATAATGAAGCCTACTTCACCATGCTGCCCCTAAGATGAGACGTGTTAATGCGTAGACTATATTAGTGTTAAAACAGTGCTTGCTACAGAGTATGCTTTATTTTATGTGCCAAACAATGTGCTAGATATACACTTTCCACAGATAATTATTGATCTTTAGAGCAACTTTGCAGGACTGACATTACTACTAACCCATTTTATAGATACGAAAGTTGAGGTTCAGAATGGTTACAGGATGTTCCCAAGGACACAGAGCTAGCAAGTTTGAGTTGTCTGAATTCAAAGTACACACTCTCCTAGGTTTCTCAGACAGAAGCATGCATGGTCCAGACATACACATGTGCAGAGAAACATGGTAGAACTTTCTGGAGGATGGCTTTTGCTTGACTATTTGGTGAAGAGAAAACTTGATACATCTACATGGTATGTCACTTTGAAATTATTCTGGCCTTAATACCAATGCAGTTACAGTACGAGATGGCATGCATACTCTGCATGAATTTTAAGGTAAAACACAGAGAGAGGGCCATGTGGGACGCAGCAGTGCATTTACCAGACTTTCCCCAGGTGCTGGTTTCCTACAGCTGCTGTAATACATTACCACACACTGAGTGGTTTAAAGCAACACCGATTTGTTCTCTTCCAGATCCAGAGGCCCAAAGTCTGAAATGGGTCTCACTGGGCTAAAATCAGGGTGTCACTGGGCTGCACTCCTTCTGGAGGCTCCAGGGGAGGTTCTGCTTCCTGGCCGTTTCCAGCTGCCAGAGGCGGCCTGCATTCCTTGGCTTGTGGCCCCTGTTCCATCTTCAAAGGCAATTACTCCAAACTCTGCTTCTGTCATCACATCTCCTTCTCCGACTCTCACTGCCCTCTCTCCCTCTCATAACCACCTTGTGATTGATTACATTGGACCCACCGCATATTCCAGAAGAATCTCCCCATTTGAAGATCCATATTTGCAAAATCTCTTTTGTCATATAAGGTGACATAGTCACAGGTTTCCAGGGATTAAGACACTTTCAGGGGACCATTATCCTGTGTACCACACCCCCCTAAGGCTATTTGAGTAAAAATTTTTAAGAAACACTGAACCTGAAAGTTTTGTGTGTTTTAGGAAAGATTCCAAGACAAGGACCCAGTACCTCAATGTGTGAGCCCCATAGCCAGAACCGAAACCCCACCCGGAGAAGAAAGTGTTAAGAGTACGTGGGGGTGTGAGTTCTGATCTGGAGCATCTTAACTCCCTCTCAGTACAGGAATAGAAGAAAAGCGCTAGGGAAGCTTGGGATGATGCTTGAAGTACTTCCCAACCTCTCAGCATTATTCTGCTCGGGCTGCCATAACAAAGCACCACAGACGGGGGTGAAGGACACACAGCAGAAATTTATTTCTCACAGTTCTGGGGGCTGGAATGCAAGAACAAAGCATTGGCAGATTCAGTGTCTGGTGAGGATCCAATTCTTAGTTCATCGATGGACATCTTCTCTCTGTGTCCTCACATGATAGAAGGGGTGATGATGGAGCTCTATGGGGTCTCTTTTAAAAGGGCACTAATCCCATTCATGAGGGCTCCACCCTCATGACCTTGTCACCTTCCAAAGGCCCTGCCTCTTAACACCATCAAATTGGGAGGGACACAAGCACTCAGTCCATAACACGGGCATGCTATAACAGAAGTTAAATATTATCCTCCCCACACAAACATCTGTTAATATCAACCCTAAGTTCATCCTACTTGTGTTTGCAACTCATTTTTCTGGCCCACCCCGACAATGGGAAAGGAGAACAGTTATTCCTTGCCACCCATGTAATATCCCTTTCCGATCTCAGGGCAGTCACTGTGACATCCTCATCCTGCCTTTAATTTTCTAGAGAATGGAGCAAACCATGGTTTCACATCCCTACCGTTCACCACAAAGCCGGCAACATGAGTACATCTCGGGCTAACTAAGATATGGTTCTCTACCGCCTCCTGGCAAATCATAATAGTCAAGTCCCATGAAATGGTTTTCTGCTGGGAAATTTTACATTTTAAAGCAATCCTGGAAATAACATTAATACAGACACAACAGTTGAGCAACGCCTGGTGACTAAGCATGAGTAATCATAGAACTCCCTGCCACGCTTCAAAATATTTATTAATTATTAAAAATTCAAATTATTTCACTATACTTTATATTGGACTCCGTCATTTTTTTAGCTTTTCCATTTACACAATGAGAAATCTCAAAGAGGTTAAAATGTACAACACCTAGAGAACAAATAAGTGTGACTAAATAAAATGTATTCCACAGCAGGTGCCATAAAATAGATGCAAATTAGAACAATGAGATAGCAGTAGAAAAGTTTTTGTTTCAAGTTCTGGCTGGAGTTAGGTGACAGGCACCTTAATACAGCTATGGGAAGTGTCCAGGGTTCCAATCTTTCTGGAAACCAACCAGAAGTATGGATCAAGGACCTTAACATTCTTGATGTACAGTGGCCCAGTAATTTCAGCCACAGGGTTCAATTCAACACCAATAATCTGCAATTCAGACATTTCATTATGAAGGGGTTCACTGAGGTGCTATTTTTTAAAATATTTTTATTGATTTTAGAGAGAAAGAGAGAGAGAGAGAGAGAGAAGCATTAATGATGAGAGAGAATCATGGATTGGCTGCCTCTTGCATGCCCCCCAACTGGGGATCAAGCTGGGCATGTGCCCTTGACTGGGATTGAACCTGGGACCCTTCAGTCTGCAGGCCAACACTCTATCCAACCAGCTATGGCTGAGGTACTATTTTTCATAATTACAAATGTGAAGCAATCTAAATTATCAAGTAAATAATGAAGTTTCTATATCATAGCAAATGCAGCAGATAAAAATGCTTACAAATAACTTGTAATGCTTCTGATAAGTTAAGTAAATTAAAAGCTACATATGAAATTATATAATCAATAGTATATATGTGTTTGTATGTAAGGTATAGAAATTACTAGAAGGAAATATACTGAAATGTCACTAGCAATTATCTGTGGATGGTGATTTTTATTTTCTTTATATTTCTCTGAATCTCACTAACTTCCCAATGTGCATGCATGAGATTACTTTTATATTAGCTGAAGTTATTTTTTAGCAGTCCTTAAAATTCTTATCTTTTTGCAATATATACTGATATATTTATTCTGACATTATACATATTTATACTGACATTTGAATAGATGAAATATAATGATGTCTTGGATATGCTATAAAATGACCCCATGGTATGGGTAAGGACAGTGATGAAGTAGATAAAACAAGAATAATCATTGTTGAAACTGGGAACACCAGGACTCATCATACTATTCTCTCTACTTTTTTATGTGCTTGAAATTTTCCATGATTAAAGTCTTTCTTTGAATGCTGCCAAGTAGCACTCAAGTACTAATTAACCAAGACAAAAACCACTAGCAATTAACTAAAGGGTAATTTGACCCTGAAGCTCAGTCTTCACCCAAAGCCCACCATTCCCAGATGCCATGGGTGGAAGCCATGCCCATCACCTACCACCAGAACCACAGCAAGCCTGTCATCTCATACCACTTAACACCCCTTTCCTGTGGTTTTGACTGTATTCACCGAAGCCAGCCAATACTATATTTCCTCAGCCCTACAAATACCTTAGCTTGAAAAAAATTCACCTGGCAAATATATGGGGTTTTTTTTTTTCAGTCCTAGGACTACAGACAAGCAAGACCATGTGGATTTCAAATGCCACTGGGTCTTTTTGGCTCCAGTTTTCTTATTTGGAAGAGAGGAAGCAGAGCAGGAGACATTTAGCCGTTTGCAACAAAACAGAAATTGGCAAAAGGCTCAATGTTTGGATTGTGAGACCTGCCTTCCCGAGGAAAATTCAGGAGCTATCCAAACAATACTTGAGCCCGGAAGCCTTGAGGAGCCTGTGAAGTGGGAAAGGCCCAGGATGTACACTGGCATCTGGTCCTCCGCGAGCCAGCCTCCTCCACTCTGCAGCTCATCCTTCACTGCGCTGGATGTGACCTGCAGGGCAGGCACAAGGAAGGACAGCCTCTTCTCATTCAGGAGTTCTTTAATTCTGCTCTAGAGCTCAGCCCTGTAGGGCATCTTCTCTGACAAACTCCCACCCTCAGACCTCTGAATGGGGTGCCTTCCTCTATACTCCCACAGCCCTCGGAACACCATAGATGGCGTCACTCTGAGGCCAGGCTCCAGCTAGGTTCTGAGTTACATCAAAGCAAATACTTGGATGGCATATATACCTATAAAACATTTGGGCCCAGGGTAAGGCTCAATAAGTGTTTGAAGAATGAACATACTTAATAAACCAATAAATTAATGAATTCTTAGAAGGTCTATGAATGGGTTTTAGAGGGCCTGTGAGCCCTAAAACTGCATGTAATATGTATGGGATGCATGCTGGTGAAGGTGTTTGCTCTGGGGAGGGTCCATTGCTTTTATCAGAGTATAAAATGATCCTGACTCTCCCCCAAACCACCCCCAACTATCTTCAATTCCTTGAATGAGCATGTGGGTCTAGCTTTGAGGTACCAGAGCTTTTCAGAAGCCATCCTGTGTTCTAGAATGGGTCTTTATTTTGTTTGGGGGCAAGAGGCACAGTTGGGGAGCAACAGAAAATCGCCCACCTCTTTCAGGTCAGTGAGATTTAAAAGAGGAACAGGTCCCTGTCACATACTAATTTCAACCTAAATTACAAATGGAAACAAGCCACCATTCCTATTTAATTTTTTTTCTTTGAATGTGTAACATGGTCACCTCTGTGGAGAAGAACATGTGTCTGAGGATATGCTGTGCAGTAATTGAACAAATGCTCTTTCTCTGAATGGTGTATGCTATTAATTGGGGTGTTTCGGGTTTTTTTAATCTGCACATGATTACCTCTTTTGAATAAATAAATAATTAGAAAGAACACAGCCATTTCCATTACACAGAACACTGTAAAATGTGAACGGAACGACAAAGCATTTGGAAAGCAATTTCAGGTTCTGTTTTTCTCTGGAAGGTGCGAGGGGTAAATTAGGGGAAGTGGATAAACAATAGAATAGTCCCCAGAGCATTTTCTGCCCTAAGCAAATGCTCAAAACACAGGGAAATACAACAGACCAAAAAAAAAAAAAAAAAAAAAAAAAAAGAATTTAACAACTGAAAAGCCAGAGTGGGTTCAGTCTTATCTCTTTAGAATGTAAAAGGATTACTACCGTAAGATGGGCAAAAAACGTAAATATACTTTAATAAGTACTCATGATGAACTAGATGCAACTGCAAGTGCTTCCCATTTGGAGATCGGTGGCAGTTATTCTAAACACCGTCTTCTGTAGAGGTGCTTCTTAGCCAAAAACATTTCCACTAGTAAATATGATGCCGGCTGACCTACTTATGTTTATATTTATATATGTGTGTGCGAGTTGACACATACATAGGTTTTCTGCTTTTCAAATATCATCTCCCCTTCAGGATGATGTAAAGTCCCCTGGGGATTTGAGGCGATGATGCAGGGCTCATAAATTCCTCCCCCATGCCAGGCAAATTTAAACTGAATCGCTCATATACTTGCAGAAAGTGGGGGTGTTGGTTTTCAGCCAAATCCAAGAGCATAAAGTACCAGGACTTGGAGACTGTAAAAAAAAAATTATTTTCAAGAATTTGAGAGGTACAGAGTCTCTGAGTAAAACAGGACCTCGGAACCTTAGCTGGTTTTGCTCAATGGTTAGAGCGTTGGCCAGGAGATCAGAGTTGTAGGTTTGCTTCCTGGTGAAGGGCATGTACCTTGATTGGTGCTCAATACCTGGCCCAGGTCGGGGGGATGGGGTGTGTGGGAAGCAACCCGTTAATGTGTCTCTCTCATATATGTTTATCTATCTATCTACCTACCTATCTACCTATCTCTTTCTATCTCTCCCTCTTCCCCCTTCCTTACGCTCTCTCTAGAAAAAAAATAAAAATCCTTAGGTGAGGATTTAAAAAAAAAAGGGGGTGGGCGGGGAGGACCTCAGAGGTGGCCCAATCCCGTCTGGTCAATGTGAGTCCAACTCTCCAGTCCGTTCTTGACAGACAGGCAGTCCACTCTCCACTCAGTCACATCGGACAGACATTTATTCTTCTATAAAGCATCACAGTTTTCTATTAGAGACCAATTTCCAAAGCTTATTTCCCATCTCAAGCTGAAACTTTACTCCTTATAACTTCATCTTCTGGCCTCAGTTCTGTCCCTAAAACAAAAAAATATTAAGACTAAACACTCTATCCCCTAACAGCCTATGGAGTGGTAAAACCTATCTCTCGGATTCTCACTGAGATTTCTCTGTGATTAACTTCCGTAAGTATTTCTTCTGAGACTCTTATGTCATTTAGATCCCACATAATCCTGGAGGCTCTTCCTCTGGACAAACTGCAGATTTTTAACATTCATCTTTAAATATTAACCCCACTCCACACCCGAAATAAGTCCAGTTACAGGTAATGGTGTTAGTGCTATTGAAGACATCTTCCATTATACCACCTGGCCATTGCTCCTACACCTCTGCTAACAGAGGCAAATTGTGCTTCAGTGGCAATGATCCATTCTTAGAGACAAATCCTGATTGTTATTCTCTACCAGTAATGTTCTAGGGGTGGCATGTGACCCATTCTGGCCAATGAAATAAATGTAAGAGAAGTCTACTCAAGTGGAAGGATAGAGAGTCAAGAAGAAAGCTTCTTTTCTATCCTTTTTTCTTCCTGTTTTAAATGCTGGCATGTGAAGATGTGATGGCCGGAAAGAATCACCCCTCTTGTGACCAAGAGTAACCAGCAGCTGAGGAAGGAAAAATGAAAAGGACCTGACTCCTTAGTGGGTTATTAAGTCACCAAACCATACCCTGGGACTCCCTGTTTAACAAAAAAATCCTAAATAGCTTAATGGTTTAAGCCACTATTGGTCAAATATTCTGTTACTTGCATCTGAAAGCACTCCTATCAACATAAAAAGGCATGCCTTAGTTGGTTGGCTCAGTGGACAGACGTTGACCTTCAGACTGAAGGGTCCCAGGTTCAATCCCAGTCAAGGGCCCATCCCCAGTGGGAAGCATGCAGAAGGCAGCTGACCAATGATTTTGTATCATCATTAATGTTTCTACATTCCTCTCCTTTCCTCTCTGAAATCAATAAAAATCTATTTTTAAAAAATATATATATTAAATAGATTTTAAATTATATATATATATATAATTTATATATATATGAGCTATTATATATATATATATATATATATATATATATATATATATATATATATATGAGCTATCACCAATCCATATATATATATATATGCTATCACCAATCCTGATTCGGACATTATCTTTCTAAAAATGTAGACTTTACTTTTTAAAAAGCCATATCACTACTTAGAATCTGAGGAGCATGTGCTCAATGCAAAAACAATAAGCAAATAACAAAATCCCTGTGCCTGGGAGGGGTGGGAGTGGGAGTGGGGGGTTGCCCACAAGCTCAAATGATTGCGGAGACCATGCAGTTAGCATAAAAAGTAAATCTAGCTATATGTGAAATAACAGCGAGCGTGGAGGGCTCTAGTGAACTTGACAATGCTTGCCTCATCTAAAGACATTAAAATTCAAGCATTTAAAATATGATGGTGGTAAATAAAACACTAATGCATCCATGAGCCAGACTCAGCAGTCACATCACTAGCTCATGACCCTTGCAAAAGTCATCCTCAACTGAGTTGGAAAGCCACATCTGCTTCCTGCAAGAGTGCAAACCCTCCGTAAACTCGCCAACGCGGTCTGGAGTATGGGCTCATCATTTCAATCTGTAAAGGAAGCTCTCAATTTTCATTCCATCGCCCAACATCTTAATCATTTTAGTTACGGCAACCAATACATTAACATCAAAATCTGTTGTCTCTCTTCAATCTAAGCCCCTTCCCAAAACTAACTGCATTCTGAATGATTCACTTGAAAGGGCAATAAAATAAAAGCAGAAGAATAATCTTCCAAAAACCTGGATTCTGGTTGTGTGACTAAAAAAAAGAAGTCACTGCAAAAGTCAGGACCTTTATTTTCTCATCTGCACGAAGGGATTCTTTAATCATGTCCTGGAGCTGCCAGGTTCCCCAGGCCATCACTGAGTTACTTTATCCTTAACAAAAATGAAATTAAAAAAACTATATTATGTTCACGCCCTAAATCCCTAAGTCGTGTGCAAGCACCTGATCCAATTGGTGGAGTTATTTACTGCAGAGGTTACTGAGACAGTCTCCACTTACAGACACTTTCACATTGGCCATAATTAATCTTCAGTTTGCCATAAAGCTCATGGCAAGTCCAACGAACTCAAAGGAAGCTTCTGATAGTCCCAGTTACGAAAGTATGAGTCATTTTACATTGGACTCTCCATTCCTAAGGATTCTGTGGAATTCATTCCCAGCTTCCTGCAGGGGATTCTCTCTTCACCCTTCATCATTTTTCTCTGGTTACTAAAAAGTGCATGTACATTGGAGAAAAAATAGAAACTACAAAATATAGACATAATACATAGAATTTCTATAGTAAGTGTGTATTGCTATAAGTCACTCGCTGAGCTACATACTTTGTGTCCATTATCTCATTTAAATGGCACAACTGTATGAAGTAGGTACTATCATTATTCTCATATTAAAGATGAAGACGCTGAGGCTCAACGCCATTAAGGAACTGTCCTATGATCACACAGCAGGTACGTGATGGACTCTGAATTTAAACCCAGACACCTTAACTTGAGATCCAACTTATCAGCCATGCGACAATGACACTTTTTAATTAAAAAAAAAATTATGACAGCTGAGTTTACTACCTAAAGACAATCACTGCTCACAAATAGGTATGTTTCTCACCAGCCTTTTTCAGAGCTGGAAGGGGAATTAGAGATAATATCATCTCAAACCCTCATTTCGCTGGCTAATTTCATAGGTGTGTGCCAAAGTCTCCTCTCTAGTGGGAAGACAATTACTAGCCATCTTCGGGGTTAACAGAAATTGGGGGGTTCCATACAAAAGGCCATTTAGCCCTGCTGGTCCCACCATCAGAATGTTGGTGCATCTCACTAAGGAGAGCCTAAGGTTCAGGAAGGTAAAGGGCTTTCTCACAGTCACACTGCCATCTGGAAATGGAATTTAGACCCTCAGGCTCTCGGTCTAAGGTTTTCTGGGATCTTCCGACTCGAGTGGTTGGTTGAGAAGGAGTGAAGGCCTGTGGGCTTAAAAGGACAAAATACTACAGTACATTATTAGTGGCAGCGGGAACTCAGCATCGTGGCCACGTGCACACCATGAATTAGCCACCAACCAAGGAGCAGCCCCTGGGAGGGAAGGAGAAGCCCAGCCATGGCCTCCAGCTATTTTCTTCTCCTATATCAAGGATCTCCAGCCCAGTGCCTTCAGGACCAAGTGCACAGCACAAAGGGTGAAGTGGGCAAGTTGAGGACTGAAGAGTGAAGAGAAAGAACCCTGCTCTGTCTGAGGGGAAGGGATGCCGTTTATCTCCAACCAACTGTTGCCATGGGAAACATGGGCCCAGTCTGAAGAAGCCCTCTGATTTTTTTTTCAAAGAAGCATGAAATTTGGATTTTTTAAAAAAATGTCATGTCTTTAAATGTTGGCAACAAACTTTAAAATGTTGGCAAGCGCCGAAACCAGTTTGGCTCAGTGGATAGAGCATTGGCCTGCAGACTGAGAGGTCCCAGGTTCGATTCCAGTCAAGAGAATGTACATTGATTGCGGGCACATCCCCAGAGGGGGTGTGCAGGAGGCAGCTGATTGATGGCTCTCTCTCGTCGATGTTTCTAGCTCTCTATCCCTCTCCTTTCATCTCTGTAAAAAACAAAATCAATAAAATATATTTTTTTAAAAATAAAATGTTGGCAAGCAATTTAAATTTGAATAAAGAGGAGTCCTGGACAAAGAAAATACACTGTTAATAGCATGACCTCTCAATGACCCCATGGCCTTATCAGAAACCACCAACTCATTAAAAAAAACAAGATTCTATTTGTCTCTTTCCACTCTCTTCTCCACCCATCCTCCTCCTTCTCCCCTCCCCTCCCCCACTCTACAAAGGAGCATTTTCCACCTGAGGCTACCAAAGAGAAGATAAGCACTCCCCCCTTGAAATCCACCAGACCACAGTTACCAAGGATCCCTGAGGTCACCAATGACCCCGGGGGGCACTTGGAAAATTAGTCATGCTTCTGGGGTGATGCCTGTTGCTCCCAAATGAGTTATGTGAGGAGGAGTGGATGACTGCATCTGACATGACTCATCCAGTAGGCTAAATATAGGCCTCCCCACTCCCAGGAACTACCCAATGCCTCCATTGCCTCCGGAGTAGGAGCTAATTCTGGTGTGCATGTCTGCCCTTTCCACGAGCTTTTAGTGCTTAATGGGAAGGCCTATCACACATGTCCGAACTCCAGAGCTGCTGGGTTACAAGGGCACCAACTTCCACCTCCTGCTGATGAGCCCTTACTCAGCAGGGCTAGGCGGCCTTTTGTGTGGAAACACCCCCCCCCCCCCCAATTTCTGTTAACCCTGAAGATGGCTAGTCATTGTCTTCCCGCTAAAGAGAAGAGGAGACTTGGCACACACCTATGAAATTAGTCAGCATTTAGGGAACAAGCACTGCATGGAAAGCCCTGAACCACAGAGTGGTAAGTGGGCCCAGAAACCACAGCAAGCTAGCAATAGAACCAATGGCTTCATTCATTCAATCAACAAGCATATGCCAATTAGCAAATGCAAAGGGCAAGGGCAGCACAAGTTGCCAGAAAGAACGCCCATGTGGACTAGTAAAAGTAGAAAATAAGGAAGAGTAGTTAAAATAATTATGGTATAAACAGAATACTCTGAAATACTATTAAAATCATGTTTGAATCGTCTATTTAATGATAAGGGAAAATTCCAAGAATAAATAATCAAGTTTGAAAAAAATAAAAGCAGGTTGTGAAATAGAACTGAGTCACAATCAGAATGAACACACTCAATAACCTCCCTCTTCTACTCCTAAAACATAAAATTTATGGATATTTTAAAATTTACAAATAGTAGTACTTAGAAACAAGCAAAGGGAATCACAGATCAAAAATAGAAAGGGCTCCCTAAAAATAAATGAACCAAAAGATGGGACTCTACAATTTCAAAGAGAAATCAAAGCCACATGGTCCATGGACGGATGGGTCCAATATGAGCCATGGAAGCAGAAGTCCCAACATCCAGCAGGGGGGAGGGGCACAACCATGCTGCTAGTTATGAATAAGGCTGAAACATCTGCACCGTCCACCATGAGTCACAGCCAAAAAGGATGCTCCTGTCTGTGTCAAGGAGCCAAAACTAAGCCATCCACATGAAACTGGGATCCAAGCTTGAACAGTAGGGTATGTAGCGCAGGAAGACAGCTCTGATCTGAGCTCTTGATATGAACTCTGGTTTAAAAGCACACACCCTTACAGATATAGGGCAGAAGAATACATAAAACTGCATTGAAAATAAGTTACAAACACAAATTAGGGAATATCTGAGGACATCCAATGATTAGACTCGCCCAATAGAAGAATTTATACATAAAGAAATAAAGATGCTAGAGCAATCAGAAAAGGACTTTATGACAAGTATTTTTAAAGTCCTCAAAGAGAGCCGAAACCAGTTTGGCTCAGTGGATAGAGCGTCGGACTGTGGACTGAAAAGTCCCAGGTTCAATTCCGATCAAAGGCATGTACTTGGGTTGTGGGCACATCCCCAGTAGGGGTGTGCAGGAGGTAACTGGTCGATGTTTCTCTCTCATCAATGTTTCTAGTTCTCTATCCCTCTCCCTTCCTCTCTGTAAAAAAATCAATAAAAAATATTTTTTTTAATCCTCAGAGACAGAGGTAGTATCTACATCCACAAGGTAAGAAGAGTTTTTAATAAAGCAAAAAAGGCAGGAAGGCATGAAAAGAAACTAGCTATTTATCTTGAAAATAAAATAAACCATTGTTGAAATGAAAAACTTAGCAAATAGGCAAAACAATAGACCAGACACAAATGAAAAGAGCTGGTTAACCAGAGTGTAGAACTGAAGAAACCTTCCCAAAAATAGCACAGAGAAATAAAGAACTAAGGGACAAAATGTTAATATACATGTAGGATTGATGGAGTAGCTACATATGAAGACAATGGAGATCATGTTGGTGAGGAAACATTCAAGAGATAATGACTGAGATTTTTTTCCAAAATTAAAGAAAAAAATGAATCTTCTGACTAAGAAAGCCCGCAGAGTACTAAGTACAATAAAGGTAACTATATAAACAGTATAATCCTGAATTTATAACTAAATAAACACAGCTTGAAAGAAAATAGACCCAAGTGTCAACAATGGTTACTCCTGATGATAGGATTCTGAGGGAGATTTTTATTTTCTTCTTTAAATTTTAATATAGTTTCTAGGTACTCTGCAAAGAAAAGACATTTGTATAAACTGTCTGTGGAGAAGGAGTATTTGTTATTTCAAATATGCATACACATACTTAAAAAAATATCTAGAACTTGCACTCTAGTGGAGGAGATGAGAAAATAACATCTAAAGCATTAACCCACCTGGATAGATGTAGTTAACATCTAAGCCTTGCCTTTTTCCCTATGCAGTAGTTAGAAATAAGGGGGACAGGGAAGGAAGAGTTAAAGACACTGAACAGAAACATATAGGATTGGTGAATATGCTTGATTTATAGGAGATGCTACTGCAACCACCATGTATTCCACTTGGACAGGACCAAAATAGCCAAACCAATATGTGGTTAGAACTTATCTACATCAATCATTATGCCCACCTCTAACTTAATTATATCTCAAGACCACCCACTGATAGAAGCAGAAATTAACATCTTCTCTGTAAATTCAATTAACACCACAAAAATCTGTCACTTGACACATTTCAATTATTATAAAACTTTCTATTTTTTCCAAGGGCCAAGCAGATGAGGGGAAGGTAAAATGGTAGGGAAAGGCATTCAATGTGACTGATCATCGAAGTAAGTGCCGTTGTTATCCACGGGGGCTCTATCGAAGCGAAAACACAGCTATGTTCTGGGCTTTACCAAGTGAATGTCATCGTAGGTGGAAGCAGAGGGGCCTTGACAGAGGTTCAGACTTTGTGTCCATAAACACCTCTGGCACACCCGACCAAGCAAGGTGGTCTGTGTTCTTCAGAGCCAAACAAACTGCATTTAACATTCAGCATTCAGCTCCAAAAGAAACAGGTGGCAAAGGCACTAGCCAACTGTGCTATTAACTTAACTAATGGAAAGAAGGGCTGTTCATATCTCAGACAATTCTTTTTTTTTTTTTTTAAACACATCTGGGTTTTTCAAAATACCACTCTTTAATCCAACCCTTCTCAGCATCAGAAGCACATTCCATACATGGGGCCCAACATGGACCCCACATTATCCTTACTGACATATTTGATTCCCTGACATCAAGACCAACTCAGAAAGCCCCAGCAATGAGGAAGAGACAATTTCTTTCACCATTTTTGAGTCAATGGAGCTTCTGCTCCTCTCTTCTCCACCCCCTCTTAAATCTCTCTCTAATCTTGATTTCTCTGAAAATGTTCTTTCTCATCTCCCTCTTGCCATTTCCTGATTCCCTTTTCTTCTTTTAATCCTCACTCAAGGATTGGTAGTTGTTATATATATATATATATATATATATATATATATATATATATATATATATATATGGAGAGAGAGAGAGAGAGAGAGAGAGAGAGAGAGAGAGAGAGAGAAAAGAAGAAAAAAAATCGATGGGAGAGAAATATTGATTGGTTGTCTTTGGTAATTGCCTTGACCAGGATCCAACCTGCAACCTAGGTATGTGCCCTGACCAGGAATTGAACCTGCAATCTTTTGGTGTACTGGGTGACTCTCCAACCAAAGGGCATCCCTTTTCTTCTTTACTTTTAAGTGGGGTCACTCTCTTATCCAATCCCTGGAAGAAATTTTCACTCCATAAGAGAGGAGGATGCTGTTGGACTTCTCAAAGCTCCTTCCCTTATACCCTGTTCAAGAGAGGAGCAGCTGCTGGTAGTAAGTCAGAGCCTGCCATTCACAGTGGGAAGGGTCACTGCCTATCAAGGGAGTGCTCAGCTATGAGCCCATTCGCTGTTCCTGCAGCTTTGCCTACAGTCAGATGTATAAGTCAGGAGAGAGCCTGAGCCACACACCTGCCAGCTCCGACATCCCAGCCTAAGTGAGCCTCCAGCCACCTTCGCCAATTCAGCTTTATCAGATTTCTCCACTGATTGTGCTGGGCCCTAGTCAACCCAGAAATTTCACTCCCAATATGGCTATGGTTTTCTGTGTATTACTCCTTTGGTCAAAACTTCAGAAGGGAAGAGGTGTTGGTAGTAACATTTAGATACTAAAATCCCTGCTGGAAACTGCTGTTCCCCTCCTTTTTAATATCTTCATCAGAAGGCTGGTCACTCCTGCTAGTCACTTGATGTGCAAGCTCTGTGGGATCTGATTTGCTGCACATTTCCATGGCTCAGAATTTCCCATAAAATGAAATTCCTTGACCCTCCTGAAGATGGGATGACAAAGTTAAAGAATAGGCTTGACTTTGGTAGAATGTGAGATCATAGCTTGGGACCAACAAACCAGCGATCTAGTTCCATCACCCACTGGGTGGTCTTGGCCAAGTCTTGAACGGCCCTACGCCTCAGTCACTTCATCTGAAAGTTGCAGGGTGTTTTAGACTCTAAGTCCCTTTCCAGTTCTGAAATGGTCCAGACCTTTGTGGCAGGGCACAGCTGTTCCCCTACTTTTTTCACGCCAGAAAAGAACCCCAAAACTGAGAGGTGGCTGGGAAAATGCTCAACCCCACGTAGGAATTTTGCTAGGCTGCAAACCATTTTAAATGAATATTTAATAAGATACCGCATCAGTTATGTACTTGGGCTGAATGTACTGCAGCCCAGGAGACATGAAAGAATTAATACAGTTCCCAAAAGAGCTGGTGGGAATTGCTGAGGCAGAGGCAGAATCTGATTTGATGAATTGGATATAAAAGCGCTTTGAGAGCATCAGAAGGAAAGAAAGCGCTATGACACATCTCTGCTCGCTCCATGAAGATATCTTCTACTTCCTAAGGAACACACTCCAAGAAGGTCTCAGGGCTGGGGACCATGGCACACAAGTACATTTACCATTTCCTCCCCACCTTCCTGACTCCCTTTCCCTTGCTGGACCTTAAGCAGAGGTGTATTCCCACACTCTAATCCTTCCCTTTTTTCTCTCTCCTCTGTTAGCTTCTAACTACTGTCTTCAATCCTTCCACTTCTGCACGATTCTCAAACCAAGCCCTCCTGATATCTCACTCAAATCTCCAAGTCTCTCTTCCCTCTTCTCCCAAACAATGCTCCCATCGGGTCCACAGAAAGACCCTCCCTACTCATCCTAAGCCAAGAAATGTGGACACACCTTTCTTCATTCTGATACTCAGAGACTTCAGTACCAAACCCCATCCTTGGGTGCTAACCCCTGCGTCTGAGGGCCTCCCAGCTCCACCCCAGGAACATGAGGAAAGCATCGGGCCCTCCATGCTCTCGGTCTGCAGTCCGTTCTCCTCTCCACTCACACCCACGCCGCTAGAGGAACACACTGTTGTGGCCATTAGGGCTTCTCAAATTTTCCACCCTTCTTGGGGCTGCGGAAATAAGACGTTTCTCTGTTCTTTTGTGCTTTACTTAAAAACTTTGCATTTTGTTCCACGGCACACCCACGTTGAATCCTTTTTGAAATAGTTTTAGTCACCGCAAGAGGAAAAAAAAAGGGGGGGGGGCATTTTTCCACAAAGCAACCTGGTAAAATTGACATTATAGAAATGTAAGCCATGTTGTTTCAAGTGGCCCCAGGCTTGCATCTGTAAACTGCTTAGAAATCTCCAAGCATTCCACCACCCTATGACACTTCTGTGTTTTCCAAGTTCTTCCCGACACTCCCAAAAGTGCCTCTCTGAGTACCCCACTTTCAGACCCAAGACGAAAAGCATTTCCATTCATTTCTGGGCTGGAGAGGTGGGACCTGGTTCTCACCAGGATCAGTAGCCAGGACCCTCTGTCATAGCAAGAAGATACCAGGGGTTCCCAAAGACCTTGGGTGGCTGTCCTATGACTAGCGCACTCCGTAGTCCTGGCAGACCACTGCTTCTGGCCTTACCTTATCAGCCATGATCATAGATGCGCCCCCGTGGATGCCCAGGATGGGGATGAAGGTCTGTGAGGAGATAAAATCCAGCATCTGGGCCACGGCCTCCTGGTCGGTGTCGTCCCCAAACACCAGGCCGTGGATGCGCGCCCCGGACATGAGGTCGCACACATGTGTGATGAGGCTCTTGGGGTCCGTGCGGTTCATCAGCAGTGCCACCACGTTCACGTCCAGGGGCAGCCCAGTCGCCTGCTCCGGGCCCCACAGGTTCCGCAGTTCACGTTCCGTCATGTCGTGGCTGTGACCCAGCAGCACCGCGATGTTCAGCGCCGGGGTACCCTTCTCCGCCGCCGCACCCTGCGCCGGATGGCGCCAGACCAGAAGTGCCGGTAGCACCAGCAGGGTCCAATACCCCAGTCTGCCCATAGTTGCCACTTAGGGTCCCTGCAAGGTGGAGAGGGAGAGTCAGGGCTGCGGGGGAGCAAGGGTTCCAGAACCCCCCCCCCCTTGCCCGAGCGCAAGTAGAGAGCCCACCGGCAGCGCAAGCTGCCCGAGTCACCTACTCCATTCCTGATCCCCGCCATCCACGTCACTAGACACATTGCCAACTCTATCCAACTCCGATCTGAGCTAATTCTCCAGCCCTACGGGTAAACCCATCTTCTCATCCACCCTCCTTCTCATGCCCCAGGCTCCAGCGTAGTCTCCGTGCCCGACTCTGCCCACATCTCCCACCGAATCCCCCAAGTTAGTTGAGGACCACCACCGCGCTGGAGCGTAGGCGCACAGAGCAAACCTGTCACCCACTCCTCTCCCACGCCGGCTAGAGCGGACCAAGTTAGGGAACCCGCCCCCCTGCTCACAGGGAGCGAACTACAGAGCCGCCAGGCGTGGGAAGGCGGCGCAGAGACGAGGGAACCTGGCTCCCGCGTTCAGGGGAACTGACCCCGCCCCCTGCGAACGCGCGGGACGCAGCGCAGACGGGGCTTCCGGCGGCCCCTGCTGCGACCCCGTTCCTCTCCTGCCCCTCCCCCCCCCCCAAACGCTTGGGACTGAGAACTCTCCCTTATGCGTTCCAGTCTCTGGGGCGCCTGAAGGAACTTGGGCCCGCCCCTCCTCCCGCTGAGGGGCCCTGAAAAAAAGTGACCCCAGGACCCGCCCCCTGCACGCACAGGTTCACACGCGTTCTCTTTCACGCGCGCTGTGTGCAATGCAGAATTCCGGAGAAGAGGTCCTCCGCGGGCCTGTGCGTGGGAGCTGGCAAAAGAAAAACGTGCGTGGGGCTAAAGGTAGGCTCCTGAGAAGCTCTCCGACAGACATAAACTGTGCAGCCCTCCCCCAGGCTTTCCACTGCAGATCCTGTTACCGAGTCTTAGGTGCACGTGGGCAGTGGGGCTCCACTCGCTCACAGGCACGCGCGCGTTTCTGCGCACCACCACGGGCCGCCGTAATGGTGCCAGCAGCCATCCGGAGTCCGTACATGGACTCAGGCGGTGCACACATATGCACCGCGCCAGGTGCACAGGCGCGCGTGCCTGCAAATGCCAGCACAGTCGTGCACGCGTGTACAGGCGCGCGCCCTGGAGCCGGGCACTGCCTGAGCCTGGGGAAGTTGGTGAGAACTCGCACTGACCTCAGAGCTCTGTGGGTGAGCACTGCGGTGCCGCAGCGCCCCCTGGTGCGAGAAAGGAGCTACTGCACCTAGCTACCGATCCTCCCTTGCCCGCTTTCTCTCTCCCTCTCCCTAGACCTTTCTCCCGCTCCCGCTCGGGTCGAGTCTTCCTCCTCCTCCCCATCCCGCCAAGCCCGAGTCTCCCGCTGGGACGTACCTGTAGCCGGAGAAGGTCGAGGATGCAGTGGGGCGCGCTGCGCGCACGAGCATCTCGGCCGCCTCAGCAGCCACCGGGTTTAGCGGGTTTCCGCATGCTGCGGCCCCCGCGCGCTCCCCTGGCTGTCCCGCGCTGTCCGCATCGCCCCCACGGGGGGCGGCTATCCCAGCCGGAGGCTCTGCAGCAGGGCTCTAGGAAGGCGGGGAAGAGACGGGTCAGCCCACGGGTCAGGAGAGCGGGACGGGGATGGGGGTGTCGGGCTGCAGTCTGCAATGCTCACAGCCCCTATGTGCACCCAGGGGGCTCGCCAGGAGAGGGGGAACTGAACCTTCGTGACCAAGACGCCCCCAGATCGAATCCTCATACCCTGTGGCCCATATGGAGAGCTCCTCTCCAGAGCGCACAGGAGCCCCAATTTATCCACCCACGAGAAGCTAACTGGGCACCTCCGCCCTCACCCCCTACCACCTCTCCAGCGCCGGCTGCTGGGAGTTGTGCGGCCAGGAGCTGCTGAAGAGGGGGAGGGGAAGGAAAGGGGGTATGGCTGAGTTTGCGTTGAGCCGGCAGGAGGAGAGGGGGAGGGAAAAGGACTCCGGCTCCCTCGGTCCCGGATCCCCGAGGGAGGTGCGATCATTCCCATACAACGACTCTCTTGCGGTCCTGACGCCCACCTCTATCTATCCAGGCCATCCACCGACCTCTTCCTAAGGGGACCTCGCGTCCCGCGCCAGCACTCACCGCAGCCTCTCTCCACATAGTTCTCAGCAGTGGCCGCTCCTGATCATCTCCAGGGCTGATGGCTGCAGCCGCGACTCTCAGTGCTCACCCGGCCCCATGCTCGGGCTCAGCCTTGGGCGCCTCCCACGGAGAGCTGGAGCTCGGCTTCCAGCCCCGCTCCCGACAGCAGCTTCCCAGTCCTCTGAGCGCGCCCGGGAGACCTCCTCGCAGCCCAGGCTCCGGGCTGGTGCGTGCGAGGACGAGTGTGTGTGAGAGTGAGTGTGGGAGCGCGCGCGCGCCTGTAGCCGGGGATCCCCGCGGTCCGCGGCCGAAAGAGATGCGGGAGGAGGTGGGGGGGGGGGGGCAGCTCCCACCGGTCCCTTCGTTGCGGGGCCAGCTCCGCGCCAGGCGTTCAGCTCCCCACTTCGCGGCGGGAGTCCCGAGAGCACCTGATCACCCCGGTTCACAGCACTGGGGAAACCGAGCTCCCAGGGCGTGCTTCTGCTGCGGTCGCCTCGGAAAAAGAGGAGGAGGACGACAGGGGCGCCTCCACGCCAACTTGGAGACTTGTTCCCAGTGGGTGAGACGCAGCAGCCCCCGCGAAAGCCGGAGAGGCTTGGAGCTTCGTCGGGCGAAGGCGTCTCCCGCCCGCAGCGGCTCTCCCAGGAGGCGGGCCGAGACAGACCCCGCAGTCCCTTGGCGGCGGCGCGGAGCGCTGCCACCCGCTCCCGGAGCGCACGCTGGCGACAAGGCCAGGATAGGTGGCTGGCTGGCAGCGGGGGCGCCTGCGGTGGCGCGCGCCGCTATCCGTGGTGCTGAAACCACGCTCTACGCCCGCTCCTGGGCGTCTGGTGCAGCTGAAGAATCAATTATTCAGAGCTCCTCTGGTGCAGCTTCTTCCTCCCCCGTGCCTTGCGCTGAGTACAGCAATCCCCCCTCCACGCACAGACACTCTCTCTCTCTCTCTCTCTCTCTCTCTCTCTCTCTCTCTCTCTCTCTCTCTCTCTCTCTCTCTCTCTTCTCTCTCTCTCCCTCTCTCTCCTCTCCTTCCAATGCTTCTCCTTGCCACCCACGCCAGTGCGGAAACCCACTCCTCTGATCTCAGGGAGCCAGAATCTGAAAAGTACAGACATCTTGACATTCCCCACTTGCTTTCTTCTTGTTTTCTAAGTTATACCAAATGAAAATCGCCCCGAGGCCGCTACTTCTAAGCTCCCAGCAGAGGTGAGCCAGAGAGCATGGGACTGCCTGGATGTGTGGGGCCTGGTTAACTTGAATTCTGGCCCCTGGGAAGGAAAAGCATTGTCAACGGAGGATCATTGCCTCTTTTAACGCTCTACTATTTCTCTCCTTCCAGTTCTCATCTTTGCTTTTCTCCTCTCATGCCCTGAAAGAAGAGGCCTTAAGTCGTAAGAGATTGTGCAGTCACTGTTCCAACCCTGCATCCTCCACTTATCAGCCAGATATCACTTTTGAGCTAGTGATTTATCTTCCTTTTTTGATTGCTAATCTGGAAAATGGGACAGGCAGTAAAAATATCCACTTCTCATGGTTTTTTTTTTTTTTATTAAATGTATTGGGGTGACTCTGGTCCACATCTCAGTGTTGTTTTAAAAAGAAAGTGACATAACCTTGGTGCAAGCCAAGAAGGTTTAGCACATAGTAGGTGCTCAATAAATACGAGGTCTCTTCAAGGTGGCCTAGCAAGGAAGGGACTTCTTCCAAGAATGCAGATGTGGCTACTGAAATGGAGACAGGAAGGAGGCACAGTTCCTGGACACCAATAGGTTTATTATGAAGCTGGTTGTTGTATGTTGAATTCTCTAGAGTTTGTTATCCAAAAGGCAGATAAAGGGTGGAGAATTATGGAAGATGAGTGAAAATGAAGGGTTTTGTGACATGTGGCATAAAATAGGGACATGGTCTCTTTTTTGAGGCTGTCAGTGGGCTGAGCGGGATTAGGCCCTTCCCTTGTGTGGAGATGATCATTTCTTGGACTTTGGCACAGGACCCTAATTTGGGGACTCAAAGGGCAGATAGGCTTTCTTTTTTTAATGAAGTATAAATTATATACAATAAAATGCACTTCTCTTAAGGATTCAGTTCAAGTTTTAAAATTGTTTGCCTCTGTGTGGACCATCACTCACAACAATGTACAGAATATTTTCATCACCCCCAGAAAGTACACTTGTACCTCTTCATGATTAATCTCACTCCCCTCCAATAGAAACTACAACCTTTATTTCTTTTTTAAATTTTTTTCTTTATTGATTAAGTTATTACATATGTGTTCTTATCTCCACATTGTCTCCCCCCGCCCCCTCCACCTTCACTCATGCCCTCACCTCCTTGGTGTCTGTATCCATTGGTTATGCTTATATGCATGCATATAAGTCCTTTGATTGATCTCTTGCCCTTACTCCCACCCTCCCCTACCTTCCCTCTGAGGTTTGATGGTCTGATCGATGCTTCTCTGTCTCTGGATCTGTTTTTGTTCATCACTTTATGTTGTTCATTATATTCCATAAATGAGTGAGATCATGTTATATTTATCTTTCTCTGACTGGCTTATTTCACTTAGCATAATGCTGTTCAGTTCCATTCATGCTGTTGCAAATGGTATGAATTCCTTCCTTTTTACCATAGCATAGTATTCCATTATCTAAATGTACCACAGTTTTCTAATCCACTCATCTGCTGATGGGCACTTAGGCTGTTTCCAAATCTTAGCTATGGTAAATTGTGCTGCTATGGACATAGGGGTGCATGTATCCTTTCTGATTGGTATTTCTCCTTTCTGTCTAATTGCTATGGCTAGCACTTCTAGAACTATGTCAAACAGGAGTGGTAGAGGTGGCATCCTGTCTCATTCCTGTTCTTAGATGAAGTGGTTTTTGGTTTTTGCCCATTTAGTATGATGTTGGCTGTAGGTTTGTCATATAAGGCTTTTATTATTTTGAGGTATGATCCCTCTGTTCCCATTTGTGGAGAGTTTTTATCAAGAAAGGGTGTTGGATTTTGTCAAACGCTTTTTCTGCATTAATTGATATGACTGTGATATTTATCTCTCAATTTGTTTATGTGATGTATCACGTTTGTTGATTTGCAGATATTGCACCATCCTGTATCCATTGAGTTGTCTTTTTCTGGTTTTGGTATTGGGGTGATGCTGGCTTCATAGAATGAGCTTGGAAGTATTCCTTCCCCTTGAATTTTTTGGAATAGTTTGAGGAGGTTTTAGTTCTTCCTTAAATGTTTGGTAAAACTCCCCCATGAAGCTGTCTGGCCCCGGGCTTTTGTTTGCTGGAAGCTTTTTGATGACTGTTTCAATTTCTTCCCAAGTCACTGGTCTGTTGAGATTTTTAGATTCTTCCTGTTTGAGTTTTGGAAGGTTGTATTTTTCTAGGAATATGTCCATTTCCTCCAGGTTGTCTAGTTTGTTGGAATAGAGTTAACAATCCTTTGTATTTCTGTGGAGTCTGTTGTTATTTTGCCTCTTTCATTTCTGATTTTATTTATGTGGGTCCTCTCTCTTTGCTTCTTGGTGAGCCTGGCTAGAGGTTTATCAATCTTGTTTATCCTTTCAAAGAACCAGCTCTTGGTTTCATTGATCTTTTGGGGTTGTTTGTTTCTTTGTTTGTTTTTTGGTCATTTATTTCTGCTCTAATCTTTATTATCTTCTTTCCTTCTGCTCACTCTTGGCTTTTCTTGTTGCTTTCTTTCTAATTCTTTTAAGTTGTAGAGTTAGATGATTTACTACCTGTTTTGTTTTGTTTTGTTTTGTTTTTTGAAGTAGTAGGCCTGTAGAGCTATAAACTTCCCTCTCAGGACTGCTTTCATTGTGTCCCATAGATTTTGGATTGTTGTGTTTTCATTGTAATTCATTTCCAGGATGTTTTTAGTGTCTTCTTTGATCTCTTTGGTAACCCAATCATTGTTTAATAGCTATTCAGCCTCCAAGTTTTTGAATTGTTTTATTGTTTTCATTGTAGTTTATTTCTAATATTATGCCATTGTGATCTCAGAAGATGCTTGATATAATTTCAGTATTCTTGAATTTGGAGAGACTTTATTTGTGACTCAATATGTGGTCTATCTTTGAAAATGTCCCATGTGCACTTGAGAAGAACATATATTCCGTGGCTTTGGGTGAAATGTTCTGAAGATGTCAATTAAGTCCACCTGATCTAGTGAGTCATTTAGAATTGCTGTTTCTTTGCTGATTTTTTTTTGTCTAGAGGATTTATCCAGTGATGTCAGTGGGGTATTAAAGTCCCTACTATAATTGTATTGTTATCACTCGCTCCCTTGATATCTTCCAGGAGGTTGTTTTTTGTTTGTTTGTTTGTTTTGTGTGTGGGGTTTTTGTTTTTTTTTTTGTATTTGGGTGCTCCTGCATTGGGTGCATATATGTTTATCAGGGTTATATCCTCTTGTTGTATCAATCCCTTTAGTATTATGAAGTGGCCTTCCTTATCTTTTGTTATGGCCTTCACTTTGAGGTCTGTTTTGTCAAATATAAGTATTGCTACTCCAGCTTTTTTTTTCATTTCCATTTGCCTAAAAGATATTTTTCCATCCCTTAACTTTCAGTCTGTGTGAGTCCCTTGTCCTGAGGTGGGTCTCTTGTAGACAGCATATGTATGGGTCATGTTTTTTTATCCACTCAGCCACTCAATGTCTTTTGATTGGAGCAGTTAGTCCATTTACGTTTAAAATTATTATTGATAGGTACTTTTTTGTGTAGCCATTTTTGGGTTTTTGTGCCTGTGTTCCTTCTTCCCTTTTTGTATCTTCTTTTTACACCAGTCCCTTTAACATTTCTTGCATTGCTTACAATTTTGATTTCTGATACCCTATACTAGCTTTGCTCATTTTTAAACTTCATGTAAATAGAATTCTACATTGTATATTTTTTGGTAACTAGCCTTTCTCACTTAACTTAATGTCTGAAGGATTTTCACATGTTGCTACAAATAACAACAGCTTTTTCTTTTTTATTGGAGTGGCTTTTCATTGTATGAGTAAACCACACTTTGCATTTCCAGTCTCCTATTGATGGACATGTGGGTTGGATCTATAAAGCTTAAAAAAAAATACAGATGCTACACCCACTTCAGATCTCTTCCATCAAAATCTCCAGTGGGATCAAGTGTGATTATGTGTTTTAATTTTATAGATGATCCTGATGATGCCCTGGTTAATAATCGCTGCACATTCATTCTTGTATATCAAAGCTGACCCTGAAATAATTTTTAATGAAAACTATTGATATGAAGAGTTTACATTTATTTGTGACCAGACTGGTAATAGGGTAGATCAAACAGGTATGGCTTCTTTTGAGTAGAGAAAGAAGGAACAGTCTGTCTCTAAAGACAGAAATAGGCAGCTGGAGTTGCTCTAGACTGGACATCTCCCCAGTATGGAGAACCGTTTGGGTTGGGCACCTGGAACTCCACCACACATGGGAAGCCTCGAATAGTGTGTATGTTATCATAATAGTTTTAACCCCCACTGTGCTGCAAAACTAAGCCCGCCACACAGTTTGAGCAGGATTTTGCTACTCAAGACTCTCAGATAGAAAACCTTCATAGCAGTTATGCTGACAAATACTATTTAAAACAAAACAAAACAGCAGCATCACAAAAACAAAACCCTTAATCAACATTGTGCTGCAATTTTGCCAATCATATCATTAAAGTCATTGACATAACCTAGTCTGCTAGGAACAAATTGCTTCAATTGTTTTCAAACCAATTGATTCATCATTCAGTGGTAGAGCATCAGTCTGCGGACTGAAAGGTTCCGGGTTCGATTCCGGTCAAGGGCATGTACATTGGTTGCGGGCACATCCCCGGCAGGGGGTGTGCAAGAGGCAGCTGGTCGATGTTTCTCTCTCATTGACGTTTCTAGCTCTCTATCTCTCTCCCTTCCTCCTCTCTGTAAAATATCAATAAAATATATATTTTTTTAAAAGGACGCCAATGGTTGCCACTTACTTTGAACCACTTAAACACTGTGGTTAAAAACCAACCACCATATCATGTACACAAGAGAGAAGTAAATGAGCCAATCATTGATTATGCTTCTCTTTATATATCTATTCTCAAAAGAATTATAACATTTTGAAGGTGAAAGGTCTTTAGAGACTACCCTGTATAGTGTATTTTCTGTTATCAAGTAAGTTTAGGGAACTCTGCCTATTCAAATCACTTTAAGGCGAGTTTTTATTTTACTAGTAAAAGATCTGAGAAGTCCTGTAGTTTAAAAAAAAATGTTGTTTTATTAATCCAGCAATATTCCAAAAGAAAGTCATCATGGAGACCTATTTTATTCCACATAATAGCTGCTACCATCCTAAGGAGCTATTGTTTCTTTTCATGCTTTTTGAGAATTTCTGACCTGGCCCTTTATTTTGCAAATGGGAGACAGAAGACTCAAGTGGGACTAGCCAACTTCAGTACTTTGAAATAAGAGGCTAAAGGCAAAATTTGAAACAGGATTTGATCCACAATTTTTGCTTTAACTGTCTGCTGTATAAAATAAAGTGTATGTTTGCATTCTATAATGTTATTGAGATTCCAAAGCAGTATGATAGAATCTTGAGAGAAGGGTAAAGCAAGAAAGCAATTGAGGATGGCTGAGTAACCTGAATGCCAGGCTAGCATTGTTTTTTAGGCATTGTTTTTTAGTGGTGATCTACCTTCCCCATCCTTCCAAATTCCAGCCTGTAGGTTCCCACAGTCCCAGCTTTCTCGACCTTGTCTTTTATGTAGTGGCAGATAAATAGGATTCACCTGTCCTGTGCCAAGGCAGACATCACTAACCAATTCTTGAATTATTTCTCTTAAAATTTAGATAGAACTTCACAAGCTTGCTCACTCATGGGTATTCTGGGTAGCCCCATCTCTTAATTAGAGTTGGCTCTAATTTGCCCTGCCTGATTTAATAAGTTCTCATAGATTCCTGATTTTAGCAAAACCTGACTCTGATTGCCTATATTTCCTGTGTTTTCTCTCAGATCCTAATTTTCTTGTTACCTGATGACCTTGAGGGCATTTTCCTCCTGGCACCTCAGATATCCCACTTGTAAAAGAAAGGTTAGACTAGCCAAGATGGCCTCAAAGCTGCCCTCCACGTTTGACGCTCTATGATTCTGTGACTTTTTTAAAGGTCTCAACCTTCAGATCAACGAAGACAGTAGTTAATCCTTCCATAACAACGTACCTCAAAGACTACAATCCCTTCCTGCCCCCATGACCCATTCAGGTATCGATAGTTCTAATCAGCCCTGGCCACATAGCTCAGTTGTTTAGAGCATCACCTGATACGCCAAGGTTGGGTGTTTGATCCCTGGTCAGGGCACATACAAGAATCAACCAATGGATGCATAAATAAGTAGAACAATAAATGGATGTCTCCCCCACCACACACACTTCCTCTCTCTAAAAATAAATAAAAATAAATAAGTAATTCAAATCAAAGAGCAAGTGTTTTGTTTTGTTTTCTAAACAAATCCACTGCTAATCTTGAAAACTAAAATAAGGGTAGTAAAAAGAGATTTTGTTCCTTATTGGTCTTTGCCTAATGCAGCCCAGTTACCTCCCTCATACTAGACAGGAACCTAGGAGGTATCAAGGCATACCACTGAGAAAAGAATCGTGATTTGGGAGTCAGGAATCTACATTCTGCCACTTCATTAGTAAAATGGGAATAAAATCGCCCTGCCTCCCCCAGCACTGTAGTGAATGTTGTAAAAAATAAAATAAAATAAGTCTTAGAGTGGATCCCTCCAAGAATAGTAAGAGTCTGCACCCAAATCCAGTATGATGGTTCAACAGGGGTGTGGGAGGGAAGGTCCCACACCAACAAGCAATTCTTGGACGCCAGCTGGGTGTCCTAAAATTCAACTGAATTTTCACACTATCTACTTGAGACAGCATCAGCCTTCGCAGGTTAAGGCTCAATCCCACAGGACTGCCCTCAGCTTCAGATGCCAATTGAAAGTCCAGGTTGTTACCTGTGCTTTTGATTGGCTGGCTGTAAATCAGAGATTCCCACACCCCCTTCCTTGGGTTTGATTAATTTGCTAGAGCAGTTCGCAGAACTCAGAAAAACCGTTTACTCACTAGATTTCTGATTTATTACAATGGATTTAAAGAATACAAATCAACAATCAGATGCAGAGATGTGCAGGACAACGTAAGGGGAAAGAGCATGGAGTTTTCATGCCTCCTCCAGGCATGCCACTCTCCACTTTCCTCAAATCTCATGTTCACTGATCTGCCGACTCTCGGAACCTCTGAACATGGTGTTTTTGTTTGTTTGTTTGTTTGTTTGTTTTTGTTTTGTTTTTATGAAGGTGTTATTACGTAGCTGTGATTGATGAAATCCTTGGCCATTGCTGATTGAACTCAATCTCCAGCTCCTCTCCCCTCCCTGTAAGTCCAGCACAGTGACTGAAAGTTCATCCTTCTAATCACCACCTCCTCATTCTTCATTGATTAGGGTCACTCTTGGTGCATTAACTCCTCACCCTTCCAGCCCACCCTGTGCACAGAGAAATGCAGGAAGCCAGCGGGTGCCCATGGATATTCTATTAGCGATGCTGTAGACAGGGTGAGCAAGGAGATGTGAGTGGGGCCCCGACCACACTGCCTAACGAACCAGAAAGACCTGGGTCAAGTGAAGGCACCCAAGTGTATGGACTGAGGAGAAGCGATAGAGGGAGAGAGGTGACCTCCGTTGGGAAATCGGCTTGAACCTTTTGTGGCTTGAACTTCTGAGAGAAGGAAGCCAAACATGTATGTCACCTTTGAACAGTCATGTGCTCTGGACTCTAATCACCAAATCAGCATCTCCCTCTCTAAGAGGAAGAGCTGGGAGGAGCTCCTGCGGTACCCACAGGTCACATTGCTATACCCCAAGGGAGCCCGTGGGTGCTCCTTGTCACACTCACCAATGTAGGGCAGCTTCCATGCCCAGAGGAGGGCAGGCCTCTCCAGGAAATCTCTCCCCTTCCAGGCTCAGACTTAACTGTGAAGATTCATGGACCTGACTAAAGCTCTCTCACCATCTGTGGCAGGGTCAGAGCAGCATCTCAGGACAGCGCTTTGAAAGTCCCACAGCTGGACCATGTAAGGTCAATTTCCTGAGGCCAGGAGTACTCAAAAATCTCATCATTCATCCTGCAGATAAGGGGGAAACTTAGTCAATAGCGACCCTGATTCCTAGGTCTGCGCTTAGAAAGAGAACTTTTCTCAGGGAACCGTATGGATGCCCAGGAAAACGGTCATATTTCCTGGTGCCTGGAGCCACTGAAGCATGCCATCGCGAAGCTGCGGAACCCATGGGCATCATCAAACCTCCAAGGCTGTTCTTTAAAGATGAGGACCCTGAAGCCTGAAGGAAGGTGCTGAAGGTCAGTCACACAGCTGCTGAAGGTCAGACACTCCCCTATTCATGTCTTCTGGTCACCACACAGCCCTTTCCCTCTCTGTGAACACAGACTCAGCTGGGCGTGGAACGCAGGACAGGTTGCCAGATGGAAAGCCACTATTTCATATTATACTTTGAGGTGGGACAGTCCTGGGGTACCCTTGGTTTCTGCATCATAACTGGGCATGTCCAAAGGCGTTTGGGTATCCAGTGCCCTTTGGGTTGGGAGTTGTAGTTGAGGGTAAAGAGGGAAAGTAGGACCCAGCCACTGAGTTCTTCCCTCTGAGAAATAACTCAGGGCATCAACTATCCCACATGGAGCACTCGGTGGCAGCAAAACAGGGTGGTCTAGCAGTGGAGAGCTGACCCAGCTCGAGGACACCACCAGTAATAGGCAGGCTAAGACTGGAACTCATTTGTATCTGGCTCCAGAACCTGCACTTGGAACTACCATGTAATCTGCATAAGTCACCTATTAACTGGGCCTCTTTACCTGGGTCCCCTTACCCTCTCTGAGGCCCACCTTCTCCTCCTCTTATGGTACAAGAATGTCAGATCAGCAATTGCTAGGGTTCAGACTTATTATAAGTGGCAGAACCCCTCTATAAGCCAAATCTCACACATAGTTTGAACATGGGAAGCAGCAAAAAGTGGCACTTTCATATCATGTTAAAAAGGGGTAAGAGGGCCCTGGCCGGTTTGGCTCAGTGGATAGGCCTGCAGACTGAAGGGTTCCAGGTTTGATTCCGGTCAAAGGCATGTACCTTGGTTCCGGGCACATCCCCAGTGGGGAGTGTGCAGGAGGCAACTGATCGATGTTTCTCTCTCGTCGATGTTTCTAACTCTCTATCCCTCTCCCTTCCTCTCTGTAAAAAATCATTTTTTTTTTTTTAAGGGGGGCAAAAGGTTGGAGGTCTGACAGTCATCCTCGGCTTCTACCTCCCCCTCCCCCAACTCCACCCCCACCTCCACTTTAGCTCCAGATGGAACGCTGGGACTATGACAAACACATTGAAAATATGGTCCACCCCTGCATTTGTACAGAAGAAGAAACTGAAGACCTGCAAAGAGCAGGGGGCTGGAAAGAATTCCCCGGCAGGAAGAGACTGAGCGAAGATTAGAACCCAGGGCTCGTGAGCCAGCCAAGCTTTAAAATGTAGAACCTGAACCCTGGCTCTGAAACTTCCCAGCTGCATGACCCTGACCCTGGGTAGGTCGCTTAGCCTCTCTGTGTCTGTTTCCTCACCTGTAAAATGGGAATAACAGTACTTAAATATGGTGAGTAAATTAAGTGAGATAACATACATAAAGCACTGAGCCCAGAGCCCAGCCATAGGAAGATTTAACAAATGTCAGATGTTAGCATCCTTATTCCTGCCGGATAGGGCCCCTGGGAGCTTAAGCAGTTCCCCTGGGATGTTCTGTTCCCCCACTCCCTGACACCTTCCCTGGGCTGAGGGCTCCTGGTGTGTGCTCAGGGTGCCAGGCCCACGGGGCGGGCGGAGGAGGCAGCCATTGCCTGGCCCTGGCTTTCCAGCTCAGTGCATCCCAGATGGTGCCCAGAGGGGAGCTGGCAGGTGACACATTGGCATAGCCTCCCTTCCCTTGCACAGTTCACCGAGCCACGCAGGGCCCAGGAGCCTCAGGCTGTAGCACTCTGCCAAGGAGGCAGGCTGCCTAGCCCAAACCGATGGAGGCAGGCATGGCCAGCCCAGGGAGCGGAGTGTGTGTGCCAACCTCCAGAGCAGGGACAGGTGGGGCACTTGGCCAGCTACCTCCCCCCGGCTCCTCCCTCTCCCCTCCCCACCCCAGCTTCCCTCTGAGAGCGAGAGGGAGAGGCTTAGTCAGAATCCAGCCCCACCCCACATGGCCCGAGTTTATATGCTTTTTCTGAAAGTAATAGCTCTTAGAAAAAGAACCATCTAGTGAAGGGAGATAACGCCTCACTAAACACAGGCGAAGTCAATTTCTTCATCTGAAAGAATGGCGATAATATTATCGATTTCAGAGTCATTGTGGAGCTTAAATGATATTGCATACAGTGATTGGACTAGCATCTTCTATGTGGAAAACATTCAATAAATGTTAGCCTGTGTCAGCATCTATAATACATTCATATTTGTATCCACATTCCGGCACAATGCTAAAAGCACAGACTCTGGAACCCCTCTGCCCAGACCCAAATCTTGGCTGTTACTCTTCCCATTTGTGTGGTCTTGGGCATGCTGCTTAATGCTAAAGCCTCAGTGTCCTCATCTACAAAATGGGGATGCTATCTGTACCTCCTTTGCTCACAGGGTTGCTGAGAAGATTGAATGGGTGATACACATGAGTCCCTTAGCATGGCACCTGGTACAGAGTAGAAGATCAGTAAGCAGAGGTTATTCTTAGGATGAGCATTGGCATCATTGCCCAAGGTCACAGCCAGTAAGCATCGGAATGGGTGCTTGCTGACAACCCACTTGGTGCTCTTTCCACCACTCGCTGCTGCCTCCCACCCAATTAAAATTCCTGGCTCTGCCCTCCCAGAGTCACTGTTCTTAAAAAAGAATTCTTTTTTTTTTTTTTTTTTTTTTTTTTTTTACTGGGAAGTCACAAAATAAATTGTTGCCAAGTCCAGCGGTCAGATCCAAATTGGATAAAGAACATTTCTCTTTGTTAGGCAAAGCTATCCAAGGATCTGGGCTTCAGGGAGAGGAGGGAAGAGGGAAGTTCAACAAGCAGACCCGGGACTGGGCCCACACTTGTGCACCTTCCCTCTAGCTGTGCATGCATGGGCAAGTCATTCTTCCTGCCTGGGCCCGGGTTTCCTCCTTTGCACCATCAGGGCTGGGTGAGAATTCAATTAGGTAAAGCATCTGATATTTACTTTAATAAATGGCAGATATTATTATGCATCACAGCTTTCTTTGTTGAGTGAGGTACCGTATGTGTGGGGTTTCATTGCTTTGTTGTTGTGGGTTTTTTGTTTTGTTTTGTTTGTCTGTTTGGAGTTTTGTTCGTTTTGCTCGTAGTGAAAGGATGAAGGGTTTTTTTGATTTCCACCTACGGGTGTGTTTCTGCTTTCACCAGGGGGTCCTCAGCCCCTGGCAGTCAGTGGCTCTCTTTCCATTTGAAGAGATGGACCAGGTCTGAGAAGCTCAAGGTCATGGACATGTTGGAGCCCAAGGCCCTGTCTTGGCCATGGAGGCACCCTCTCCTTTGCTTCCCATTGGAGCTGCTGCTTTAGCTGTGTCACCCATGCCTGCCAGAGACTGTAAGTACACAGACACACACATGCTCACACATGAACACACCCGCCCCTGCCCCCTGTCATCTCAGCCTTTTATTTATTTTTTAAACAAAAGGTAATATATGTGCATGTCAAAAGCAGATCAAGCTCTACTGTGAGATGTAATCCTCCTTCTCTCACCTGTCTCTCTCTACTGTCCCTCTCCCTCCCTCTCCCGCCCTCTCTTTCCTGCCACCAGCCACCTCCTAAAGCCACCACTCCTGCCACTACCCCATCAAGAGATTCAGGTTATGAACCCTTGAGAGTAGATGGGCCTTTTGTACTTCTTTGACCAATATGGTATAGCAGAGGTGTTGCTAAGTGACGTCTGAAGCTAGATCATAAAAATGCAGTGCAATCCACCATGTTCCATTGAGACGTTCCCTCCTGGATCCTAGCCACCATGCTGTGAGAAAGCCGGGTCATTCCAGGGCGAGCCTTCCATGAAAGGAACCAAGGCCCATGGCCCACAGCCCTGGAAGGATTGCCTATTCACAAGCACACCCACCTGCCAGTCGCAGGAGTGAGTTCTCAAAAGTGGATCCTCCTGTATGAAACCCTTCTGCACTGTTGATGGAAATGCAAATTGGTGCAGCCTTTATGGAAAACAGTATAGAGGTTCCTCAAAAAATTAAGAATAGAATTACTTTAAGATCCAGCAATCCCATCTTTATTCAAAGACATCCAAAACACTAATTATCAAAGACATATGCTTTCCTATACTTAATGCAACATTACTTACAATAGCTGAGATACTGAAGCAACCTAATTGGCCACTGACAGGTGAACAAATGGATAAAGATGTTATATATATATATATATATATATATATATATATATATATATATATGAGAGAGAGAAAGAGAGAGAGAGATATATGCCAGATTATTATGATCTCTGAACACATAATAATCTGGCCACTCAGTGTATATCCTATATAATAAAAGGCTAATATGCAAATTGTCCCCTCTACCAAGAGTTTGACCAGCAGGCAGGCCTGCCAACTGCCCATGTTCCCTCCCCCTGGCTAGGCTGGCCGGACCCCACCATGCCTGAATTCATGCACTGGGACTCATACACACACACACACATACTGATTGGCCAGATTATTATGTGTTCAGAAATCATAATAATCTGGCCACTATATATATATATATATATATATATATATATATATATTACTCAGCCCTAAAAAGAAGGAAGTCTTGCCATTTTTGACAACATGATGTACCTAGAAAAGTAGTATGCTAAGTGAAATAAGTCAGACAGAGAAAGACAAATACCATAAAGTTTCATGTATATGTGGAATCTAAAAAATAAAGTAAACAAATAAACAAAACAGAAACAAACTCATAGATGCAGAGAACATTTTGATGGCTGCCAAATGGAAGGGATTTGGGAGGGTGGATGAAAAAGGGGCAGGGATTAAGATGTACAAATTGCCAATTATTTAGAAAGTCACAGGGATGTAAAGTACAGCATAGGGAATATAGTCAGTAATATTGCAATAACTATTTATAGTGTCAGATGGCTACCAGGGGTTGATCACTTCAGAAGTCATATAAATGTGTAATCACTATGTTGTACACCTGAAACAACATAATATTATATGTCAAATGTAATTTTAAATATTTTAAAGCATTAAAAAATAAAGAAAGAAAAAAAAAGCTCCTGTACCAGCTGAGCTGCCCCAACAAAGTCAAGCCATTACCGCTGAACTCTGCCCTACTTACAGATTCATCAACAAATCAATTGCTGTCGTTTTAAGCTGCTAAGATTGGGGACAGTGTGTTACACAGCAATAGATAACTTATACACTGTACTAAAGGCCCAGTGCACAAAATTCATGCACGTGCGGAAGGGTGGGCGGGGGGGGGGGGGGGGGGGGTGGATAGTTCCCCTTCAGTCTGGTGCTCTCACAGTCCAGGAGCCCTTGGGGAATGTCCAACTGACTGCTTAGGCCCACTCATGGGGAGCAGGCCTAAGCCATCAGTTGGACATCCTTAGTGCTGCTGTGGAGGCAGGAGAGGCTTCCACCACCGCCACTGCATTCACCAGCCATGAGCCCGGCTTCTGGTTGAGAGGTGCTACCCCTGTGGGAGCACACTGACCACCAGGGGGAAGTTCCTGCATCGAACATTTGCCCCCTGATGGTCAGTGCATGTCATAGCGACCAGTTGTTCTGCCATGTGGCCTATTTGCATATTAGCATTTCATTTTATAGATTTTTAACAAGCCTCTCAGATGGTTCTGTCGGATCAGAAGTTGGCACTTTATTGGAATAGGTTGCCCTTTGCCATTTCTGTGGCCTTGAAAGGCTCCTTTGTGAACCATCCCTGTCCATCCCAGGACAGATTTCCTGTTGCTACGCATCAAAGCCACCTTAGCAGGAACTGGGCCTCTTCTACACATACATATTTGCATCAACAGCTTCTCCAGGGATTCCTGGAGCTCTCCCCACTTCTGGGTAAGCAAAGCCAATTTTCTATCCATATTTGCAGAAGTATTTGTTAATAAGCAAGAAACAGCCTTGCAAATTCTTAGGTAAATAACACAAGTCCAAGAACAACACTCCCATACTTGGAGCTACAAGAGGCAAGCAACCACAGATCTCTCGGGACTTCTCAAACTTCCTCACAAACTCAGCAAGGCACTAGCTAAAGGAATGTGTGGCCACTGTCACTCTCAGCAGAGCAGGAAGCAAAAGATGGGAGAGGGCACCATGATTAAACTTGAGGACTTGCATTTGAATCCTGACTCTGTGACTTACTGGCTGTGTATCTTTGAGAAAGTTGCTTTACCTCTCTGAACTTCAGTATTGTACTATGCAAAGTAAGAAAAATAACTTCCTTATTTGGATCCCTATTAAGATAATGTGTGAGAATCACTTGATAGAGGGGGAGGAACTTGGTACATACTCAGTAAATAGTAAGAGTTACTGTTTTTACTTATGTCATTATTATAGACTAGAGGCTTGGTGCATGAAATTTGTCCATGAGGGAGGGGGATGCCTCTCAGCCCAGCCTGCACCCTCTCCAATCCGAGACAACTTGAGGGATGTCCGACTGCCCAGTTAGGCCCTATCCTACTGAGACATCCAGGACATCTCACAATCCAGGATTGCTGGCTCCCAATTGCTTTCCTGCCTGCCTTCCTGATTGCCCCTAACTGTTTCTGCCTGCCAGCCTCATCACCCCCTCACCACTCCCCTGACAGCCTGATTGCCCCTAACTCCCCTCCCCCACAGGTCTGGTCACCCCTAACTGCCCTTCCCTGCAGGCCCAGTCACCCCCAACTTCCCTCCTCTGCCAGCCTGCTCACCCCTAACTGCCCTCCCTTATAGGCCTGGTCCCTCCCAACTGCTCTCCTCTGCTGGCCATCTTGTGGTGGCCAACTTGTGTCCACATGGGGGCAGCCATCTTTGATCACATAGGGGCAGCCATTTTGCATGTTGGAGTGATAGTAATTTGCATATTACTCTTTTATTAGATAGGATTTTTTTAAAGGCAGATTGGAGAGGTGGAGGAGGCCCTGGGATGGAAGTCAGGCAACCGGGATTCTTCTGTGGGTTTTGATGCTCACTTACTCAGATACCTGAGGCAAGGTAGTTGACAATGCTAGACTTCAGTTGTTAAGTGAGGAGGAAGGATTAGGAGGCACATTAAGCACCTAAGTGCACTCTAGCTCTCTCATATTTTGGACTGCTGAGGGTATCCTATTGACTAATATGTCAGACACCCTTTTAGCAATCGATGGCAGAAACAATCTCAAACTACTGAGCCAAAAAAGGAGAAATGGTTGGCTCAGAGACACCAAAAATGGATTGAAGAGACAAGCCTTGAGACACAGTCAGATCCTGAGAACAGCTGGAAGCTGGGTCTCACACGTCTGTCTCCTTCTCACTTGTTCACACATTCACCCTCCCTCCCCGAACTGTCTTCTTCTACAGTAAGGGCGCATTCGTATCAACGCTCCCTGTTTCCAGTTTGGACTTAAACTCACAGGAAAGAATGATTGACCGTCCTGCCTTCCCAAATCCAATATCCCAGTGCAGTGATTCACTGGCCCAGCCTGGATCAGCTGCCAACACCTTGACTGGTAAACACTGACTTTGGGGTAGGGTCCTGTGAGAACACCACCGCTCTCCTGGGAACCGTCTGCTACCTACCCAGCCTGTGTGCACACCTGAATGTGCAACTCATGCTGTTTGCCTAGAGGGGAGCTCTTTTATCCACTTTACGTTTCAAAGTGCTTCCACTCTTATCCTAATATAGTCCTTATAACAACCTCACATGGAAGTAGAACTGACAGCATTAAATGTGTTATCATACAGGACACACTTAGGCTCAGGGAAGCTAGATGCCATGGCCAAAGACACACAGCCTGCCCTTGGCAGAGGTAAATCTAGCTAAGGAATCAGGTACCTGAATGCTCTTTCCCAAAATGCACTGGAGATGCTGCCTGATCTTTCCAGAACACTCATGAATGAAGACCCAAGAATGGAATAGTGGCGAATCCCATGTGTCCCTTACCCTCGCAGCTCTGGAGCTCCCTTGAGGGTTGCTTTCTGTGTCTGATGCCTCCTTGCCTATAAATAGCAGACCCAGGGACTCTCAAGGCCAGAGGAAGAAAATCACAAGCTTCCTAGGGCCTTCCAAACTATTAAGACTGGGAGAAAGGGAAGCAGGAGAAAACCCTGGAGATGCCCAGTACAGCTCCAAGCTCTGGCAAAAGAACAGATTTCAACATTGCAGATCCACTTCATCGCCTCCCTGCAGACCTCTTGCTGGGCATGATGGGGACTCTGCTTCCAGTTGTCATTTCACATCCCCAAGGGGAGTTGGTTTCCCTACCTTCCTTCTTAGTTTGCAGCCTCTCCTTCAGATCTTTTAATACCACATAGAGGTCAAGCTTGCTGGCATCAAAGCTGGTCTACCAAACAATGGGGCCTTGGCAAGTTATTTTCCTTGTGTGCCACATTTATGTCACTTATATAATCTATCTATCTATATAAAAAGCCATCGACCAGGACACTATAACAACCAGAACAACCCGTTGCTATGATGCCCACTGTGACTAGCAATCTGGCCCCATGGAGTGTGGGACCAGCCGGTCAACCTCCCATGGTCTACCCCACCAGCCAACCCCACCCCTGATTGGACTCTCCCACCCAGATTGAGGGCAGGGCAACCGGCCAACCCTCCCGAGGCCCTTCCCCCTGGCCAGCCCCACCCCCAACCATGCCCCCACCCCAATTGGGGGTGGCACCCACCAGCCAATCTCCTGTGGTCCCTCCCCCAAGCTAGCCCGGCCCTTATCAGGACCCAATCGGAGTGGGTTAGCTGGCCAACCTCCCGCAGTCTCCTTCTCCTTACAGGCCTGGCCCTGATCCACCTGATTGGGGCCTGGCCAAACCCCACCCATGCAATAGATAATAAACAAGAATTTGTGCACTGGGCCCCTAGTGGGATTGATAAATATATATATATCCCTGACTAGTTTGGCTCAATGGATAGAGTATTGGCCTGCAGACTCAAGGGTCCCGGGTTCAATTTCCATCAAGGGCATATACCTTGGTTTCAGGCACATACCCAGTGGGAAGTGTGCAGGAGGCAGCTGATTGATGTTTCTCTCTAATCAATGTTTCTAACTCTATCCCTTTCCATTCCTCTCTGTAAAAAATATCAATAAAATATATATTTTTAAAAATGAGTATGTATGACATGGGTTTATTTTGAGAATTAAATAAGATATTACAAATAAAGTGCTCAGTACCATGCTTGGCAGGTGGAAATTGGAGTTATTATTATTACTTACACAGTTGGGAGAGTCGATAATAACTACACAGGAGAGTATTTTTTTTTTTATCATTTTCATATTAAGAAAGCATTCATGGTCCTGGCCAGTGTTGCTTTGTGGTTAGAGCATCAGCAGGCACACCGAAGGGTCTCAGATTTTATTCCCAGTCAAGGGCATGTTCCTGGGTTGCAGGTTTGCCCCCTACCTCCAGTCAGGGCAAGTGAGGGAAACAACCAATATGCCTCTCTCATATTGATGCTTCTCTCTCTCTCTCTCTCTCTCTCTCTCTCTCTCTCTCTCTCTCTCTCCCCTCTCTCCCTTCTTTCCTCCCTCCCTGCCTCCCTCTCTCCCTCTCTCCTTTCCACTCTCTGAAAGGCAATGGAAAAAAATATCCTCCAAGTTGAGGGTTAAAAACAAAGAAGAAGAAAGCAGTGCATGCCCTGGCCAGTGTGGCTCAGTTGGTTGGAACATCATCCTGTGCACTGAAAGGTGGCAGGTTCAATTCCTAGCCAGTGGACATAACCATGTTTTGGTTCGTGTAGGAGGCAACCAATTAATCTTTCTCTCTTGCTCTGATATTTCTCACATTCATGTTCCTCTTTCTCTTTCTCTCTCTCTCTCCCCTTCCTCTCTCTAAAATCAATAAAATATTTCTTTAATTAAAGTAAAGAAAGCTGTGCAACCACACAGAAAAGGCAAACACAGTAGTTGGTACCCTCAGGGGGATAACTCATGTGGTCTGTTGGATGCATCAATTTGATGGATAAAAAGGCCAGCCTGTGTTGTGCTCAATTTAAAGAGATTTAGGAGACATTACAACCAAATATAATGTATGATCCTTAATGAGATCCTGGTTATAACAAACCTGTTGAAAACAATTTTTTGAAGGACAGTTGGGGGCATTTGCATATGGATTATGTATCAGAGAACATTAAGGAATTATTCCTAATTTTGTTAGATCTGATCATGGTGGTGTGATTAGGCAGGAAAATATCCTTATTACTTTATTTATAAATACAAACTGAAATACTTAGGGATAAAATAGCATGGAGTGAGTAACTTTAAAATATTTCACCCAAAAGGAAAAAAAAAAAATGAAGCAAATAGGCAAAATGTCAGCAATCGCTAAATCTACATTATGAGTTTATTGGTATTCATAATATGGGTCTCTATTTTTGTGTATGCTTGGAAATTCTCATAATAAACAAGACATGCTTATTATTAAAAAAATTAAAGCTACATAAAGTATATTGAAGAAAATAAAATAATTCTACCACCCAGAAAAGCATCTCCAATAATGTTTGATGTCTCTCTGTCCTGTTTTTGTCCATTTGAACATCACTGCCACCATAAAGCCCGTGAAATTCTGCAGCCTGCTTTTTTTAAAGTTGTCATAAGCATTTTTCCTTGTTATTAAAATGTCTTTAAACAACATTTCTAAAGCTGAAGAATATCCCTTTATGAACCAGGAAACCTTTAAATTCCTCCACCACAAAGTTGCAAGTCTCATTAAAATGATGGTGATGAAGAAGGTGATGATGGCTTATATTCACTGCGTGCTTGTTATGTGCCTGGAGCTAACCCTAGCAGGAGCTAACCCTCTCTTTCCATCTTTGCAGCCTGTGAAGTAGCTACTATTATTATCAACTCCACTTCACAGAAGAAGAAACGAACAGATAAATAAGTGACAGGGTCACACAGCTAGGAAGCATACTCCTGCTCTGAATACAAATGTAAGCTCACACCTTTAATTCATTTATTCATTCAACAAACATGGGTAGGACACCTGCCCAGGATCAGGTGCTGAGCTGGGTTGTGGCCCACACCATATGAGCTGCATGGAACTGCTAACAATTTTAATTCGTCAGACTGGAGGTTGCAAGAGCAGTGATTCCTGGGGCGTGAGTCTGCAAAACCTGCATTACCTCTCCACAGCAGAAGAATAAGCCAAATTTCAGACTTCCAGGAATGACTTCCTGTCCAAGGAAAGAAAGGACCCTGGCAGCAGAGAGAGAGTGGGGGTGGGGGATAATTCATTATTGACAATTAATGATGCCAGAAACCTTTTAATATTCATATTATTTATTCTTAGCCCTGGCTGCCTGCATCAACACTAACAGTTTATTGTTAATGAGACTGGGAGCATTTTTAAATCAAGTTAATTGACATTTTTATGGTGTTCAGCAGGCCCTAAACACAGGCTTTTCAGCTGGGGAGCTGAATGTGAGCCACGGGAAGGGATGGGGCCCCACCGAGCCCAGTGCAAAGGGAGGTCATTGAAGAGCAGTCGGATAGGGAAGGAGCCTCATGGGTCCCCAGCTGGACCCAGGAATTCTGTCCCATGGTTCCTTCCTGTTCCTCCACTTTATCTCTATTCCCATCACAGCTACACTGCCCGCACCCAGCCCCTGAGGTTCCAACTAGCTCTGCAACCTTGGGCATGCTCAGTGCCTCATTTTCTCCATCTGCAAAATGGGAATAGTAATAGCTTCCTCACAGGGTTGTTATGAGTTAATTTATGTAGAGAACTAAGAACCACACCTGATACTTGGCTGATATTAGTATTGCTATTGTTCATAAAATGAATTTTGTAAGATTTGCATGGTAAATTTTAACACAAAGATTCTGGATTACCTCCCATAAAAAGATTTTTACATGCCCACCTTATTGAATTCAGTACTGGCCCTGTGACTTGTTTTGGCCACTCATATGCAGGTGGAACTGGCATCTGACACTTCCCAGCAGATTTAATAGCCAACATATTATTTGCTATGTCTCTTTCCCCCCTTCTGGCATGAGACTGGCAATGTTCCACTCAGAGGTTCTCCCATCTGCCAGTCCCCAGAATGAAAGTGACACAGAGCAGAGCCACTGCCAGCCCACAATGGACAGGCAATGTGAGGAAGAAATAAACTTTGAGATGGAAGCCATGGAGCTTTGAGCATAATTTGTTATTGCATCAAAACCTAGCCTATAATAACTGACACAGAACTTTGCCTTATGATGCCTCCAATGGGGAAACCATAAAACAGATAAGGGCTGTGGCCATAGAGAGCAAATGGGCTGTGGAAATCCCAGAAAGGAACGCCCGATCTTGCCAGGAGGGACTGGATGGGAAGGGTCCTCGAAACCTTCCTTCCAACCTGAACTGGGAGGAAGAATTATACTACAGGATAAATAATGCCTAACGTTTACTGATTGCTCTAGGACGAGGTCATCTCAACATATTTCCTCATTTAATCTTCAAAGCAGCCCTAGGAAGTAGTTGTTATTGTTATGGTTATCATTCCCATGTTTATATGGGGGTCCTGAAACGTAAAGTTTAACAAAATTACCCCAAGTCCTATATGAGAAGATTCGGACCGAGACAGAGTGCACATACTTTCCACCACAGCATACTGTCCCCTGGAGTGATCTCCACCTCCCAATATTATGAGCTCTATAATCTCTTCTCCTGAGGGCAACTAGAGTCTAGGACTTGCTTCTAATCAATACAATTCGGTACCTATATCTAATGTTACCTAGAAAGTAGGGAAGTGTGGCTAAAACTGTAACTGATGAAGATGAAACAGTCATAGCCAGGATAGGGGCTCTTTGGTCACTGTGATGGCTTGGGCACCTCTCCTGTTTTGCCTGTGTTCAGACATAATTGCAAAGGGGTTTTGCTTTGTCCTGATCCATCACAGTCACAGTGACCTTGTCAGATGTTGGCGACATAGGAACTTGTTTCTACTCAATAGGAGAACACCAAGGCCAGGTTGTGAGCACCAGACCAGCTCCCAGATGTCAGAGGTGGCTCTTCTCTATCTCAGGAAGGCTCACAGTGAAGAAGAGAGTGATGAAGACCCGGAGGAGGCAGGAGCCAGCTGCCTAAGGGCTACACATCATGATCTATCCTCCTGGAGATGTTAGTGGACAAAGACTAGCTGGGTGGAAGACTCTCACTCCCATATGGTGGGGTGAGAGGATCTCTCCTTTCTTCTCGTCTCCTCACTGCTAGAGGTTGGCATCACTAGGGCTCAACTGGAAGAATTATAACCATATTTTTGCCCTAAGTCAATGTGGACCCACTTTAGGAATTTAATGATCAACCAAACCAGCTGGATTGTAGATCTCTCCCTCCACAAAACCCACATACTTGTTCTTCCTTCCTTCCTTCCTTCCTCCCTCCCTTCCTTCCTTCCTCCTTGCCTTCCTGGCTTCCATTCTTTTATCTAACATTTATTAAATGCCTACTGAATGTTAGGCACTTTGCTTGGGAATAGAACAAAAAAAAAGACCAATGATTCTACCAACCAGATTATTTTCAATAGGGTTACTTTTCCCCAAATCATATGCTTCTATCTTCTGCCTGCACTGCCCTCTTTCTTCTCCATCCCATGCCTGCCTGTGAAAACCCTACATATCCTTTGAAAACCCTAAATATTCCCATCTCTGAAGCCTCCTGCTCCATGAGGATTTCTAGATCCACCCTGATCCCTAATGGGACCATTCTCCCACAAAACCCTTTGGACAGAACCATTTTATACTAAAAGGTGCTTCATGGTGGGAAAAGGGTCTGTTGGTCTTGATACTGAAAAGGCAGACAGCCTATACCACATATGTCAAACACAAGGCCCGCGGGCCAAATCCAGCCCGCCAGGCCTTGCAATGTGGCCCGCACCACGCTGTCATCACTGCACTCCGCTGTCAGTTTATGACATTGTCAGTTTATGACTGTTCAGTAAACCATTCAGCCCGCGATTTAGGCTGGATTTTAGATTTTGGCCCCTTCTCTGATTGAGTTTGACACCCCTAGCCTATACCAATGAGAAGAGAGAACTGGCCCAAAGGGTAATTGAGGGCTGTAAACATTGCTTCCTAATCACTAGGAAGAGATTTGACTATCCTGGGAAGCTCAGGAACTCCACAAGAGAAACCTGCCCACCAAGCAGGGGCCAAGTGAACTGGGTGGAGGAGCCACCCACCTATAGGGAGTCATGAGTGGGAAGATAAGACTCAGAGTTTAAGGCAAGAGATTCACTGTACATTCTGGGCTACTAACCATCTAGTCATACAGTTTGTTATTCTTAGCCCTCCCTCAGGCACAGAATTCAGTTAATTATATTTGGGAATCATGATGGTTAGAGAATTGAGTTCCTTGTATACACGGGCTCCAGGCAGGCTACCAGACAAGCACAGGTCCTGCTCTTGAAAATAGAGACATTCCCCTGAGGTCTGGGACTCCCCAACATACTTTTAACAAGCTCCTTTTCAGCTTAATTAGCCCGAGTTGGATTTTTGTTAAGAACTCTAATAGGAACACCCACAATCCACCTTCTCAGGACTGATCCTTGTTAACTCCGTGGGGTTCAAATTTCCAAATCTTTTTTCTGGTCATTTGTGAATTAATACTTTTTCAAAAGGAATGGAACTGCATTTTATGTAATGTTGTATAACCTACCACAGTTTATGTGAGCAATGCGCCAATTGTTTGAAGTGTTAAGCTTTTTCTTACTAATCCTCTATTTTTGAACAATTTGATTGTTCCAGCTAATCCTTGTTTCCAGCGCTCATACACAGTAGAGCTATTTGACTGATAATGGATGACAAAGGGAAGAAAGCTCCTCCCCAACCCCCCAGTTCTTCAAGACAGACAATATATTAATAGCTAACCATCAGGGTTTGAGTTCTTAACATGCATTATCTCAAATAATCCCCTCCAAAATCCAGGAGGGTGGGGGGTGAGAGGTGGGTCATTCTCTCCATTTTCCATATGGGGAAGCTGAGGCCTAGGAAAGGCCCAATGCTTGCCCATGGACACAGTCTGTGGGTACCAAGGCCAGCATTCAGCCCTGTATATTCTGATAAGAAGCTCTTGGCACACTGCAGCAGGCAGAATCCACATCTCTTTTGGATGCTCAGAAACATCGGCATAGGAATAGCTGTTCCACAGCCCTGACCCCTCCAACACTGGTTTCAAATACCTGCTAAGGTCTGACTAGATACTCCTCTAAATTTTTTACTACCCCTGCCATTCTCTCCCCTCCTCCTCTCCCGGACTAACTCAGTAACAGATAGCTGACACTAGAAATATGTACCACCTCTTCTTCATCTAAAACCCATTGCTAATCAGTCATGTTCTTTTTCTGATGAGTCTAAACCCATGGTAGGCAAACTGTGGCTCGCGAGCCACATGCTGCTCTTTGGCCCCTTGAGTGTGGCTCTTCCACAAACTACCACAGCCTGGGCAGGTCTGTTTTGAAGAAGTGGTGTTAGAAGAAGTTTAAGTTTTAAAAAATTGGCTCTCAAAAGAAATTACAATCGTTGTACTGTTGATACCTGACTCTGTTGACTAATGAGTTTGCTGATTGCTGGTCTAAACTGATCCTCAGAATCTTTCTTAACACAGTACTCCAAGCACCCTCCATCAATCAGTCAGAGTTGACATGTGAGATAAAGCCTCTTTACAATTTTTACTCTAGACTGTGCTTTTTCCAGAGGAGGAACTGTACATTATTCAACCCTGATAAAAAATTTTAAAATAATATCAGCAACAACTAGCATTTTGTAGGCTTTTAAATGCTTCAGGCACTATGCTTAGTTGTTTATATGAATTCTACCCTTTAATCATTACAAGGAAGATATTTATATTGCCCCTTTCTCAGATGAAGAAAGTAAGGCACAAAGAGTTTAGACAATGCATGAAAGTTTGGACTGGTAATACATGGTGGAGATATGATTGCAACCACACTCTAACTACCAAGCATATGGCCCCTGTCCCCCTTCCAATCTGTGTCCCCAGACTCCACACACTGTGTGGCATGTGGTAAGTACATAACCAGCATCCCATAAATGAATGAATGGGAACATGAGTGAATGAAATGGCTCCAGCTCTGGCTCAAAGGTAGAAAGGCAAAGTGAGACCAGCCTGTCTCCCTAGGAGGCTGGGCTGTGAGACAGTGGTCGGCAAACTCATTAGTCAACAGATCCAAATATCAACAATACAACAATTGTCATTTCTTTTGAGAGCCAAATTTTTTAAACTTAAACTTCTTCTAACGCCACTTCTTCAAAATAGACTCGCCCAGGCCGTGGTATTTTGTGGAAGAGCCACACTCAAGGAGCCAAAAAGCCGCATGTGGCTCGAGAGCCACAGTTTGTCGACCATGGCTGTGAGAGATGGTTTCTGACTCAGACCCAGCTTTCAAACAAGATAGGAAGAACTGCCTCCCTGCTTCTTAGCCGGGAATTCAGGTCTTCCAAGATTATAATTATCCTGCTTGCTCTGCCCACGGCTCTGCTTCTCCAAGAAGCCACGGATCTCGGCCTGGGGACTCCAGAAGAGGGGGTGAATGGGGGCAGGCAGAAGGGAGGGCCTCAGGGCTTCTCTTAGTCAGAGAGTAGAAGGAGGAACAAGGGAGGAAGCTACATCCCTGGATGAGGAATGAAAGCCATGAAGGCAGAGTCACAGATGGCGAGCATGCGCAGCAGGGAACAGGAGTTTAGTGGGTGTGGCCCTGCTGTGCCCCTGAAAAGTGGTGGAGTCTTACTAGTAGATGCTTCATTTCTTCTAACTAAGCCTCCATTGGTCCACCTGAGAGTGGCAGAGGAGTGAGATCATCTCAGAGATCCCCTGAGCAAAATGTTCTCTAACCAGTACATTTCTTATAAAGGAAAGGAGGTGGCATTGCCCTCGATCCATTCCCAACCTCACTCCCAGCTTGGATCCAGACTGGCACTTTGATGCAGACTTCTCTCCGCCCCCATCTTCATTTTCACCACCCAGAGCTTATGTCAAAGTTATCCACAGCATTAGTCATTTCTCAATTCCTCCCACAACCACGCTCATGCAGGGAGGACATAAAGTCTGGCACCATACATTATTTGGGCAGATATTTTAATATCAATACACTAGAGGTCTGGTGCACAAAATGTGTGCATGAGGGGTGGGGGGGGGGGTCCCCTCAGCCCAGCCCGCACTCTCTCCAATCTGGGACTCCTAGGGGGATGTCCAACTGCTGGTTTAGGCACAATCCCAGGGATCAGGGCTAAACCGGCAGTTGGACATCCCTCTCACAATCCTGGACCACTGGCTCCTAATCGCTCACCTGACTGCCTGCCAGGTCACCCCCAACTGCCCTCCCCCCAGCCTGATCGCCCCTCATGGCACCCCCACAAGCCTGGTTCCCCCATGCAGCCTGCTGTTCAGTCATTTGATTGTCCCTCACTAACCCACCTGCTGGCCTGGTTGTAGGCAGCCATCTTGTGAGGGCTTGAGGGTTAATTTGTATATTACCTCTTTATTATATAGGATCATTTGTTATGCATTCTTGCCTTTGTATTTAAACTTTATGGATACCCTATAACGGCTAGTGGGGAATCTCGTGAGTTTTGCAATCAAACAGGCTGAGCTTGAAACCCAGTTCCTATGTTTACCACCTGGGTGGCTTTGAGTAAATCTCTACTTTCCAGAGCCCCCGTTTCCTCATCTGCCCAATGGGTATTGGAGAGCTGCAGAGGTAACAGGCATATGATACTCAATGTACAGTAACTATTACTGTTGCTTCGATTTTCATTTTCCCAAGTGCTAAGAATTGCTTCCACGTCCCTCCATGTTTCTGAATCAGGGCTTTTTTCAGAACTTTGCAAGCTCACTCAAATGGTCTCCATGTATCTGGAAATGGCAGCCTGGAGTGGCAGAGAAGTTACATCTCATGGATCAATGCCCAGCCTTTCGTGCCCTGGAGAGACAATTCTGCAAGGCCCCTGAGGCGCCAAGGCCCAGTTGCCCACAGCTCAGTAATCCACCTTTTATTGGCTTCCCTCCCAAGGCCCATCCTCTCATTCCCTCTCTTCTGCCCCCTGAAGTCTCTTCCCGAATAAAACACCTGCACCCACGTCCTTGTCTCAGGATCTGTTTTCAGTGGAGCTTGTCCCAGGACATACACCACATATGTCAAACACAAGGCCTGCGGGCCAAATCCAGCCCGCCAGGCCTTGCAATGTGGCCCGCACCGCGCTGTCATCACTGCACTCCGCTGTCAGTTTATGACATTGTCAGTTTATGACTGTTCAGTAAACCATTCGGCCCGCAATTTAGGCTAGATTTTAGTTTTTGGCCCCTTCTCTGATTGAGTTTGACACCCCTAACATACACCTATAGTGGCATCACCTCTGTTCCCACCCCAGGATACCAGGCTGAGTTGATCCTGCATCTCCTGCTCTGTCCAATGTCTGTGTGGACATCTGCATATCTGACCCCATCCCATTCCACTGTGACCAGGCATTTGTGAGCTCACTCTCCCCTCAGGTCCAAGACAGCACACCTGTCACTTGATGGCCTGCTTGCTCAGGTTACCCCTTATTTTATTACAGTTGTGATAGCTGCCATCAATAAGCACATGGGCTGTAGTGGCCTTGGCATTGAAATTCTGCTTTTCTAGAAGGTAATTCTGTGCTCTGTAGAAAAAAAAAAAAAAGGAAAAAAAAGAAAAAAAAAAACCATAGTTGAGAGATAACTTCATTATCTGATTCTTAACTATTACCTGTAAGTTCAATAAAGGAATAGTTGCATAGATAATGATATATTCACTTAATAAACTATTCTGCAGTCATTTACAATTTTAAAGCATTTTATTAAATAATTTTTTGCTGAGCGCTTATTATATACCACACATACCGGGATAAAAAGCTTTTACATGTATTGAGCATCTGTCCCCTGGTGGTCAGTGCATGTTATAGTGACCAGTTATTCTGCTGTGGGGCTAAATGTGAAAGGGTGCAAGCCAGGCCGAGGGACCCCCACCAGTGCATAATCAGAGCCAGGGAGGGATGCAGAAGGTTGGCCAGCTGGGGTAAGACTGCAGGAGAGCTCCAGGGTATGTCTGCCCTATCTCACTCAGTCCCGATTGGCTGGACTCCAGCAGCCAGCTAACCTACCAGTCGGAGCATCTGCCCCCTGATGGTCAGTGCACATCATAGCAAGCATTTTTGCGGCCTTAGCATATCATTAGCATGTTATGCTTTGATTGGTTGAACGGCCAAACACTTAGCATATTAGGCTTTTATTATATAGAATTATCTCCATTTTACTAATGAAAAAATTGAGCCTTTTTTTATAAGATGTCAACTAATGCTCATATTGTAATATTGAGGTAAAGAGTAGGATATAATTATTTTTTAAAAAACTGTGGTACATTTACATAATGAAACACTATACAGCTGTAAAGAAGAAGGATCTCTTATTCTTTGAGACAGCATGGATGGACCTGGACTATATTATGGTAAGTGAAATAAGCCAGTCAGAGAAAGACAAATATCACATGATCTCACTTATATGTGGAATCTAAGGATCAAAATAAACTGATGAACAAGATAGGACCACAGACATGGAAGCATGGAATAGACTGACAGATTTCAGAGGGAAGGCAGGAAGGAGAGCAGGAAGAGTTTAACCAAAGAACCTATAAGCATATATGCATAGTCCATGGATACAGACAATAGACAGGTGAAGGCCTGGAGGTGGAGGGATGAAAATGGGGGGACAGCTGTAATACTCTCAACAATAAAATAAATTAATTTTAAAAATAGTAGGATATAAAATGGTTTATTCAATATATGCCAATGATGTTTTAAGAGCTGTGTGTGCTATAGATCCCATGGCACTAGGAAGAGGTCATCTTTATTTACATGGGGTTTACAGTCTAGTAAGGGAGACAGATACTTAACAAATAAACATTCCAATAGATATGCAACTTCAGATCCATACAAGGGAGCAGGTTGTTGTGAGAGAGAAGAAAGGGCATTGGAACCTGCAGGTGATCAGAGACCAAGAATGAGTGACTGTTTCTAAGAGACTGAGATCTGAAGGAGAACAGGACCGACCCAGATAAAGAGCAAGGGAAAGGCATTCTAGTTGGAGGGAACAGCACGTGCAAAGGCCCTGAGGAGGGCCTGCTTGATAACTTAAAAGAAGATGACAGGAAGTCAGTGTGACTGGAAGACAGCAGGTGTGAAGGAGAGTGGTGAAAGATGAGGATCTTGGATCTTATCCCAGGTATGACATCATCAATTGGGTTTCCCAGAAGCGGGGCCTGAAACGAGGGTTTGGTACAGGTGCTTATTTGGGAGGTGACTGCAGAAAGCAGGAATGGGGTTGTGGGAGATTTTGAAGGGAAAGCCAGATACACCATCATTGGGGGTTACAGATGACCATTGTTGGTAACAGTGGCTCAGTGCTGCCAGACTTCGGAGAAGTGAGCAGGAAGCCTGTCAGAAATCTTTTTCTGAAGGAGCGGGGGCATAGCACATTCATCCCTTGATGGCCTTTCCCCACTGGTGACTGATGGTCTGGGCTCTTGCCTCTGCCCCTTTGCAGTTTGGCCCTGGTTCTGGCAGCATCCAAGAAGGCCCCAGGGCAGAAAGCAGAGGATGCTGGATGCACTCTTGAGTGAGCAGCTGTGGGCAAGAGTGGTCTCAGCTCAGAGGAGGACCACTGGGTCAAGAGGCAGACACAGGGACCTCTGATGCCAATGGGAAGTCTTTCAGCAGGAGAGGCCCGGCTGATATGCAAGTTCCAGGGCATCTGCCCAGCTGTGCACACAGAGGAGACAAGCGGAACTTTACATGCATTAAGTACCTACCTACTGCATGCATCAGTACTGGGAGCTTTATATATTTTTTCTTAAATTTTTCACAATAGGAATGATTACCCTCATGTTACAGATGTGGAAATTGAGGCTCAGAGGAAGGATAATTTGCAGGACATCTCACAGACAGGGAGCCCCTTACCAGCCCCCACTGCTCTTGTGGTGTGACCAGGGGCCCTTGCCACTATGTTGTTGTCTGGGGGGTTAGAGGGCGGGCTGTACTCCCCATGGGTTCTCCCAGCTCAGCTGGCACTAAGAAGCCAGCCCTCCCGAGCCCCCAGGGCCCTGCATTCTGACTTTCTGCCCCTGCGGGCGTTTGCCTCCCCCACACGCAGAACTGTGCCGCCACTAAGACTAATTATAAATGCCGGGTATTTATAGCGAGTTTCTCCACCCAGTGCTTCCAGCACCTCGAGGGAACTATTTACAGCATCCTCCCAGCTCCTCGGAGAGAAAGACAGAGCCCAGGAGGGAAACTGAGGGGAATCAGAAGTGGTGATGTCTCCTGGATTAAGGACCCTCAGCCGAGGAGGCCTGGCAGGGTTTCCTCTGAGCAAACACTAGGATTTTTCAGGACAGCTGTAGGGCCAGAGGGGTGTGAGAGAAAACCTATGACTGCACACTTACCCTCAGCTATGATTGGGCCATTTCCAAGCATCAGCCCATTTCATCTCTGAGCCTTGATTTTCTCATCTGTAAAATGGGGTGATAGTAGTGCTGCCTCCCAGGCTTGTGAGATTTAAATGAGTTAAACAGATAAAGAACAGAAGCTGGCAAGGAATAATCATCATTAAATGTTAGCTCTTTCTTATTATCATCATTCTCATCCTTAAAGTAAACCAATAAAGCAAGTAAGCATTACACATTAGGTTTGAACTTCAAAAAATTAATAATAATAATGAAGGTTCCCAGTTGTTTCCTCCGTAATGTGACTGTGCTTTGAAGCTATTTAAGAACCAAATTAACATAGACAAAGACAGGCTATTTCTTGATGCCTCCACTCAGACCAGAGGAAAAAGAAAAGGAAAACAAGGAGGTGAGCAGGGAACACATGGAGACTTCTTTTTGGTTCTATGCTGATGGTCAAAGGACAGTGGCCCACACAGCACGTGACAAGTGAATTGGCAGAAACGGGAAATCAGGACAAGATCTTTGCAGCTGCCACACACCCCTGCCTCCCGCCTTACAACGGGGACCAAGCCAAGAGCTACTGGTGGGTCATCAAAGGTGTCAGCTGTCAGCTGGGTTCCAGTGACTAGACCACAGCGCTATGGAGGTTTTCTCCAAAAATTGCAAAATGGGGCAGTTATGTTCCACTTTGCCAAGACACAGCAAGGACCGAGTGGGAAAATATATGCAAAGTTCCTGGTGCATGGTGGGTTTTCCAAAAATGGTCACCATTATCAAACCCTGGGTTTTCATTATTATTTAGTTGCTATCCAGTTTTTACTATTTTTATATACTAGTATTAAAACTACAACATGCTTGACATTTAAAATAATCTAAACCCTCTGCTAAAATAATTTAAACCCTAAAGATGGATAGAAGCTGGAGGAAAAATGGCTCCTCACTCCACCCAAATTGTCTTTGATAAGGCTGCTACTGTTTTTGTTTTCTTGATAGAGCAGAAATCCTCAATCCATGAAGTGCAGAGTGTGACTCCTCTCCTGGGACAGCCAGTGCCCTTCTGCATTACCCTGGGCAAGTCACTTTCCTTCTTGAGAAACATTCTCTTCTGCACAAGGAGGAGGCTAGACAAGACCAGCTGCTCCCAGTCGTCGCCTCACATTAAAATCACGTGGGAGATTTGAACAATCCCAGCACCTAGGCCAATGAATCAGGTAGGACTCAGACATCAGTGTGTTTTCTAAACTCTAGGTTGTTTCAAAGATCAGCCACGGTTGCAGGGGCTTACCCTAGGTCTTCTCGAACTTCAACGTGCATGCACATTGTCCTAGGCCTGAGCTCAGATGTACACTCTGGCCCGTAGGTCTGTGGTGGGGCCTGGGGTTCTGAATTTCTAACAAGCTGCTGGGGGATGCTCAGGCTGCTGGTCCAGGGAGCCTGTTTGGAGCAGTGACGCACTGGACCGCCCGCTGATTGGAGAATGATGCTAACCTGGGAATACTCTCTTCAAAGGAAATTGGCATGAAAAGGTATCGACCAGAACTGGTCAGAATGAAGTGAGGGATTGGAAATAAGGATCCTACTCTCAGTTTCATCCCCTAACTCCCTGATAGGCAGAATCATCTCCCCCCACAGGTGTCATGTCCTGATCCCCAAAGTCCACGAATATGTGCTGTTACACGGCAGTGGGGAATTGGGGTTGCACATGAAGTGAAAGGTCATTAAATCAGCTAACCTTAAAGTAAGGAGATTATTCGGGATTACCCAGATGGACCCAGTTAATCAGAAGAGCTCCTTGAAAATAGAAGAGAAAAGCAGAGAAGGTCAGAGTGGTAAGATGTGTTAAAACTCAACCTGCTGCCCTTGCCCGTTTGGTTCCGTGGATAGAGTATTGTCCTGCAGACTAAAGGGTCACAGGTTCAATTCCGGTCAAGGGCACATGCCTGGGTAGTGGGCTGTATCCCCAGAAGGAGGCATGCAGGAGGCAGCCAATCAATGATTCTCTCTCATCATTGATGTTTCTCTCTTCCTCTCCCTTCCTCTCTAAAATCAATAAAAATATATATTTTTTAAATCCCTCAACCTACTGCTGCTGACTGGAAGGACAGAGGCAGGGGCCATGAGCCAAGGAATGCAAGCCACCTGTAGAAGGTGAAAATCAAGGTGTTCTTTTTGGAGGCTCTGGAACACCTTGATTTTAGCCAAGTGAGACCTGCTTGTGACCTCCACAACTTAAAGATAAATGTGTGTTTTGTAAGCCACTCAGCTTGTGTTCATTTGCTACAGAAGTAATAGGAAATTAATTTCCTATTTCCTCCATCCCTTGAAGCACCTCCCTTAAAATCCTAAATCCCTAAGAAAGAGTTGGACTAGATTACCTTCATCACCATGTGTCTGATAGGGTTGCACTGAGTCTGCCCTACACTGCTTTCCCCTGGGCAGCCTGAATTCCAGGGCTTGCTGAAATTCTGGTCTGGTGGTGTCAACTTCCCCAGGATCCAAGCCCCTACTGCCCCCTTTCTGACAGGAAGGGAATCAACCATGGGGAGGCTATGTCTGAGCATTTCAGCAAAGAGCAGTACTTAGAAGTGTCTCTTGGCCCCTTGGGAGGACCTTGGTATAGGAATCTCCTTCATGACCCGCGTGGAAAGAGTTCCAATTCAAGATTTGGGTTCTGGAGAAGGGCCACACACAAATGAAAAGACTTGAGACTTGAGGAAATTCAACTTGGCAATATGGGGGGCGAGGCGGTAGTACAACTCTAGTGGGAAAACTATTCCTGCTCTGGCCCTGCCCTCCCCTTTTATTGAGGTTTTGGGGGGAAAATCTTTGGCAACACAAACAGAAATTTACATGTAGCCCTTAGGCAGGAAATCACAGAAACTTACACGGGACAAACAAGGTGGAGGCTGCTTCAGCTAACAATGTCTCAACTAAAGGGTGAGTGGTTAGAGCAATTAAAGTTGTTGACCAGCCTTCCTGGCTTTCTGTCAACATCTCATTTAGTGAAAATGATTTGTTTTCCAGCACCTTGTTCCTTTCTTTTTGGTGTACCTGGCCAGATTTAGCCTAACACCTGCCTACTCCCCACTGCCATGGTACCCAGAGCACCTCCATCCAGGCAACCAGCTCAGGGCAGGACAGGGAGTGAGGAGGGGACCCCAAGTCTGTCCTATCTGGCTCCCCTTTCCCAGAAGTAGGAGGTTGGACTGTTCCGTAAGACAGCAGGTGGGCAGGGGTATTGGTCCTGGAACAGATGAAGTCTCAACATAAAGGCACTGGAACAGAAGTTTCTGACCCTGCCACACACTAGATTCATCCAGGGCACTTTTAAACTCGAGGTGCTTAAGCTGCTGTACCCCAAATTTAAATCAGAATTTCTGGGGTGGGGCCAAGGTGGCAGAGGTTAAGAAAAAAGTTCCCAGATGATCTCAAGGAGCAGCCAGGATGAGACCCGCCAGATCAGTGGTTCTGAGTATGGGTAACAGACCCGCAGCCTCAGCATCGCCTGGGCGCATGTTAGAACTACAGACTCTCAGGCTCCTCCCCAGACCTGTCAAATCAGACTATTTTTACACGGTCCCACCTGACTCCTTGGCACATTAAGCTGGAGAGTGTAACAGTGGAGCATAATGGTCAAGACCGCTGGCTCTGGATCAGACTGCCTGAGTCTGTGAGTGTCTCTACCGTCTTAAGCCATGAGGCCTGGGGCAAATGACAACCTCTGAGCTCCTCTATTCCTCCTTTGGCTTTCTCCCACATCCCATGGCGGCGGGGGGGGGGGGGGGGGGGGGGGTGAGCCAGCAAACCCCAGGTTTCCACAATAGTCCAGGGAGCCTGCTGGGGAAATCCAGAAGAAACCATAGCTTGTCTCGGACAGAGAGGTTCAAGTGGACCCTGTAGCTAAAACAATTTGGAGAGCCAATACGAAATCCCAATATAAAATCAGGTGTTTTAGGAAATGGATCCAATTTAAAGAATTTTCCCCTTGTCTCTAAATGAGCACCCTCTTCAGATCCTACATTCTGACTTCCAATTTTAAGAAAAAAAATGTCTTATATGTATATAAATGGATATATAATCTTAGCTTCATGAAAATTTAACAATCCATCCATAGTAGCTGAGAAATAATAGAAGCTTCAGGATGTTCAAGGGGAGGATTATAGAAACCAGCACTTGATCGAAGCTCCTCCATTGATGTCATCAAAGACCTGAGGGATTTTGGAAAAGCCGTGTCTCAGAGGGAAAACCAGGCAGTTCTCCGAAGAATTTTAAAAACAGGAACAAGGATTTCTCAGTTTGCGAGGCTCTCTGGAAGCAGGCCCTTTCAGATGAAGGCAGGCGGGCTATACTTAGAAAGAGACGCATAGTGAAGAGCAGTTCTGTTACTATAAATTCATTTCCAAAAGCCAAACATATGTGTGTGCATACACAGAAATACCATATATCTGGAAGAGATAAATCAGCATATGACATTTAGCCCTTCCTAAATTGGGAAATATATATAATTACTCCTTTTTTTTTTTTTTTTTTTTTTTTTGCTAGTGTGGGAATAAGAAGGAAGACATCTCACTCCAATAAGATCAATCTGATAGAGAGTAATCTATATTCCTGAGTGCAATTAATCCATTCATTCATTTATTTACTTGTTCAGTCTGCAAACAGTTGAAAGCTTCCATGTGCCAATGAGGAACAGGTCTGATATGATTCTTCATGAAGTGTGCTGGTCTAGTGCCCACCTCTCGAAGGATGGTCCTAGACCAGCAGTGTTGGTCTTTTCTGGAATCTTGTTCAAATGCAGGTTCTCGGGGCTCATCCTAGACCTGCTAAATCAGAATCTAGTTTAGCAAGCAAATCCAGGGACTCTATGCACAGTAGTGTTTGAGACGCACTGATCTAGTACATCTGCTTAGCCAAGGAGGAAAGTTGCCTGGGATATAGATCCCCATGGGTGCCCAGGAGTCCCGGGACCCTCTCAGGGAGGAAGAAATGGGCTCAAGTTCAGGGTAAGAGGGTTGGAGGGAAAGTTTGTTTATGTTGATGCACAAACTGAAAAATGCCGGATTCCAGCTCAGACACTCAGGGCCATGAGTGGATGGACTGGCTCCAAGATCAGCAAGGTAACAGATGGAAATGGAAGGGAAAATATTTCCCCCAAATTTGCTGAGTCCAAGGAAGATGTTGGAAGATTTGGACACAGCCAGCATGATTAATCTTAACAACTCTACCTTGAGTTTCATTTTTGGCGAGGGAATGGCATCAGCTTAAAAGTTAATTACAAGCAGGGAGCAAATCATGCAGCTGATGTGCACATTGCAAACAAATTAAGTTCTTAAAATAGGCACCATACCACTTGGAACAATGGTTTATGAGCCCAAGGGTGCATGAAAATAATTGTAGAAGGTGAGCTGACTAATAACTAATATATGTGAATTAAATGAGGGCAAATTGTAGATATTAAGCAAAAAAGAAAGATCACATGGTTAACCTCTCATTATGTAAACAAGCCAAGCGGAAGGATCTAGGATACAACCTCTGAGGAGTGAGGAGGGAAACCCCCTGGTGGGAACAGGGCTCCCCAAAGATGTAGAAACAGCCAGGAGGGCTGGAATGAGGGCAAGAGGAGGGGCTGCCAGCAGGGAGAGCTCAGTCAAAGCTGGCAGGCAGCATCCCACCACAAAAGGGTAAATTCAGAGGTGTGTGGGAGAGGAAGTTTCAGCTGCAGAAAGTTTGACATTAAGTCCAAAGTCCTCATTTCATGAAACCAGGCACATAGAGGGGAGGTAACTTTCCCAAGATCACATAGCACCTGTCAGAGCCTGGATCTGAACTCTAGTTCCCTCACTCCAAGTTATACTTTCTTCTCAGTTAGCAGGGCTTGCAAATTCATGTACCTACAGAGTCAGGCAGGCAGGAAGTACAAATGCAAGAAGCTGGCCTACTGTAGGAAACTATAGGCCAGCACTGTCCAACAGAAATCCAATGTGGAAAACATTTGTTACATAAGATTTTCAAGTAGACATCTCAATTTGGACTAGCCGCATTTCCAGTGGCTGCCTTATTGGAAAGTGCAGCTATGGGAGGGGGCATATTTAAAAACTAGAGCGCTGCCACAATCCCAACCAAAAGGAAACATGAGACCATAGGATCTGGTGAAAAGCCAAAAATCTAGATTTTCATGTGAATTCTTTCTATGTTAAAACAATGGATTCATTGCCCAGCTGGCGTGGCTCAGTGGTTGAGTGTTGACCTGTGAACCAGGGGTCACAGTTTGATTCCCAGTCAGGGCAAAAGCCCAGGTTGTGGGCTCGATCCCCAGTGGGGGGGGGGGGGGGGGTACAGGAGGAAGTCAATCAATGATTCTCTCTCTCCCTCTACCTTCCTCTCTGAAATAAATAAAAATATATATTTTAAAAAAAACACACACAAACAAGCAATGGATTCATTAAATTAAAATATATTATTATGTGTCTTAGTCCACTCAGGCTGCTATAACAAAATACCAGAGACAGTGTGACTTTAAGTCAACAGAAATTGATTTCTCACCGTTCTGGAGATTTGAAAGTCCAAGATCAGAGTGCCAGGGTGATCGGGTTCCAGTGAGGGGCTTGCAGACCCCAGACTTCTCACTGGGTTCTTTCTGGCGCCTCTTTCATGAGACACTAACCCCACTCATGAGATCTCTTTCATTATTTAAAAGCTTTTCCAAGTCTCCAAGTCCACACCTCCTAATACCACCTTTGGAGGTGAGGATTCCAAATGCAGAGGGGTTGGGGACACAAGCATTCAAACCATTTACTGATAACCAGAACACATCTCAGAATTAGCATGTGGGCCAGCATTCTGTAACCCCTATCTTACACCATGCTACTTCAGAAGCAAAGAGCGACATCATCTTACACATTCTCAGGAACCTAATTAATCATTATTGAGAACTTTCAAGACAAATTCAAGTCCCAGCTCTGCCATTCCTCTGCTATATGAAACTTAGTGAGTTAACTTCTCTGAGACTTAGTTTTCTTGTCTTCAAAATGGGAATAATCTCTTTCATGGGCTTGTCTTAATGGCCAAATGAGCAAATTAAATGGAAAAGCAACTTGTAAATGTCAAAACACTACACAACGATTGCTTCTGGAACATTCCCAGAGAGCAGGACATGGTTGACCATGAGGATGGCATCTGAGGCCGCACCTGCCTTGTCACTGGGATTCTGAGTCCTGCCTGTCCACACCCTGTCCCTGAAACTCAGAAGAGTCTTCTTCACTAGTGGGTTCTAGTCACCTCATACCCACTGCAATCCACACCTGTCTGAAATCATTTATTCATTCAACAAACATCCCTGAACACCCATTTTGCATCAGTTGTTCTGGAAACTGATGCTAGATAGTGTAGTATACACTGCTAATACTCTACCCACTCCTGAACCAGTTTTCTGTGCTTACCTCCTGGCTTTTACATGCCCAGCTCAGTCCTGATAACTTCTTCATAGGACAATCTTTGAAGTATGGGAACCCCACAATTTATAGAAGTGCCTATAAATTGACATCCCCAATGGCCTACGGGGGCAGGAGTGTACAAGGACAGTTGCATCTTGACTGGAGATAAGACAGAGAGTAAGAAGTCATTTACCCTGCAGAGCTCCCTGTAGGATCAGGCTGTCATTGAACTTGGTCTGAAATATCACCCTTGTTTGGCTACAACCTCTTGCCCACCCTGCTTTCCCACTCCCTCACTGTCAGTTTCTCCTGGAAGCACTTGACTAATAAATCACATGCACATGAACCATCATCCCAGGGTCTGACACTGGGAGAACTTGACCCAGGACAAAAATATTATTCATACACAGCCTCTACTCTTAAGGAGCTCTCTGGCCAACTGGAGAGGATGACATGCTACACAATGGGAAATGCTTGATTCACCCAGATTCCTTTTGGAGAAAGTGCTGTATTTGTGTGGAAGGATGTCTTAATAAATTCGCTGGGGCCAAAATTGATTCCCTATGGACATGAGTGCTGCTGGTGCCTAGACTTTAAGAGAAGAGGATGAAATTGCTCTGCATGAGACCATGAGAAAGAAAATGAAGGAGAGCATCAGGCAGGGAGGAGAGGCCAGGAGCAGTGTGGTGGGTGTGTTGCCTCTCATCTTCAACAAGTCAGCAAACCTGCATGCAGACATGGGAGCTGGAGATGGAAGAGACCATGAGGAACTAAGCCCTTGAGAAACCATGGGAAGGACTTAGGACCAACTCAGGCCATGGGTTTAGGGACATTGGAGGCAAGTTTGCAAATTGCCACCGATGTCCACCAGGAAGATTGCTGTAGCCTCCTAAGTGATCTCCTGCTTCCATGCCTGCCTCCTCCCGTCCCCCTCTCCACTATCAATTCTCTACCAGCAGCCAGAGTGAGCTATTGAAATGCAACTAGGTCTTGACATTTAAGTTTATAAAGTCCCTGAGTCCAGATCATGTCACACCTCTGTTTTAAAAGCTTACAATGGCTTCCTATTGCATTTAAAACAAAATCCAAAGTTCGAATTCAGGCCTTACGACTCTATAAGATCCGTCTTTCTGTCCCTTGAAAAGACTCATCTTGCTACATGCAGGGCCTTTGCATTGGCTGTTTGCTCTGCCTAGATCACTCTCTCAAACCTCAGAACTTCCCAAGCTGGGCATTTCTCATCATTCAGCTCTCAGTTCAATTGTCACTTCCTTATGCAAGTCATTCCTTACCATTCTGTGTATTTGAAGACCTTCTTCCACCCTCAATCTCTATCATATAATTCTATATCAGCACAAGGGGTCAGTGGAGGTTCCTGAGAAGAGAGGATATTTGAGAGGATATTTGACACACTGGCCTTTGCCTTGTTCAGACTGCTCTAATTATTCCTCAAAAGCATGAAGCTCTTTATGATTCGGGCCTTTTGTAGATGTTTTTCCCTACCTGTGGGAAGCTCCTCTCCATTCTTCACCTGACTAATTTCTGCCCACACTCCAGGTTTCAGCTTCAATGCCTCTTGCTCAGCCAAATGTTTATTCTTTGGCCCACTCCCATACAAATTAGGTCCTCCCTACTCTTCTCTCTCCAAGAATCCTATCGTTGTCAGTCTTAACACTTACTCTCTGGGAAGTCCCTGTCTGGATTTCTATGTTTTCTTCACTGCTGTGTCCTCAGCACCTAGCACACAGTAGGTGTTCAATCAAGGCTTATTGGTGAATAACTCAGTGAGAGCCCACATGGAAGACAGAGAAGGACATCCCCAACAAAGTTAATACCATATACAAAATTAGGAAGCCTTGGTGCATTGGGGAAGTCACACATTGTTCCGTATGTCAAGAGAATAATGTACTGATGGAGATAAGACAGGAGACAGGGTAAGAGAAGCAGAGAGATGTGAGGCCTGGATGAAATTTTCCATCACCCTTGTTTTCCCTGACAACTAGACACATCCCTACAGTTATTGTCTGTATCTGCATCTTTGAGTGACAAAGAAAAGAATGGGTTTGCTTTTCTAGTGTCTCCTGAGATAAGGGAAGAATCTCCATGGCTGTGAAAGAAAACTTTCCCATGTGCCAAGAAAGCAAAAGATATAGAAAGAGTGACAAACTGGTGCTCTAATGAATTGCAGCTCACCATGAGTCTGGACCAGTGAGACCAGGCAATATGCTTACTACAGAAGAGGTCAACCTGTGTCACTTTGGATATCTGGTTTACCCCATGAAAATGGCTTTCTGAAAAGTAGTCAGTCTGTGTTGTAGAAAGATGACTGGATGAGGAATGCTTGAAGGTCAGGGAATTCTGGGGCAGGAAGATACTGTGAGAACATTTGTAGAGATCTCGATGGGAGGAGATTTGAGTCCTACTGTGGTAGTTATCGGCACTGATTCCCCAGATGTTTTCAGTTTCCAGCTTCCATTCTTCTTGGATCCTCTGCAGTTGAGTGAGGCCATGACTAGAACATGACTAGTTCTATATATGGGCTGTGAACAGAGTGATATGTGTCACTTCTGGATTGGGACATTTAATTGACAATGCAAGATCCTCCATAGCTCCCTTTACCTTGGTCTATCTCAATCATACACCATTATTTCTGTACAACTCCCCTCTTTTCTCCCCCCTCCTCACTTTAGGGAGAAGGCCCTCTCTTAAGCTCTAGTCTAACCATTTAGGGATTCTTCTGAATCTTTTTCATTCTCCCCTGGGCTTAAATTTTTAAACACTTAAATCAACATTTGCAGATTTTCTTTTATATTGTCCCATATATATTTTTATACTGTCCCATAAGAAATAGTCCAACCATCTGTTTCGGTAGGGGTGGAGGTGCATGGAGCAAAAAGGAAAATAGGGAAACAGTATATCAATTAATTTTCTTAAGGAAAAGAAAATTTTTTTCAATAATACTATTAATCTATTATTAAATTCACTGGCATCTTCATTCTGCTGTTAAGCCCTTGCTATGAATGCTTTGTTTCAGACTTTATATGTTTTAGATCCAGAATCTCCATTTTTTTCTTTCTTACTATTTTATTTTTGGCTGAGATTTCTTATCTTTTCATTTATCATGAACAGATTTTCCTTTACATCATTGAGAATGGTTACAATAGCTACTTTACAAATCCTTGTCTGCTAATTCCAACATCTGGGTCAAACTGGATTCAACCTCCATACACTGTCTTTTCTTTTGAGAATGGGTCACATTTTCCTATTTCTTTGCATTTTGAGTAATTTTTGGATTTACCCTAGATATTTTCAATGTTTTGTTTCAAAGGCTCTGGATTCTGTTCTAGTTCCTCCAATGAGTGTTGATTTTTTAATTTGTTTTAGGAGGCAATCAACTTTAAGAGACTCAAACTACAAACTCTACCAGTGGGGCAGCTCAATTTTCAGCTCAGTAGCCATACCTGGGCCATTAGGTTTTTCTCCTTGCAAGAATGCTTCAGATGTCAGCCAGAGAGTTACTGAGAATTTATCCATAGAATGGAGGCCCCATCTCTGCCTCTCTTCCTGTGAGTGCACCTCTCCCTAACTCTGTCCTTAAGCTCTTCAGAAAGAGTGCAGGTTTTCTAGTACAATTTTATTTACCACCATCTTCCCTACAGGGAGTTGGGGTTTTTATAATTTTTCCCAGAGTTTATATTTGCTATCTGTGGGAAAATCTGTTCTACTGGAATTAACTTGGACATTACCAGAGCAAAATTCCACATTTCACTGAAGGATTTTAAGCTCTAAAAAATAAATTATAAATCAAAAGTACATTATCTCACAATAAAGGTCAAGCCTTTTGAGATGTATGCATCTCTATTAATAATTGCCTACACATTGTTTTTCACTTTGTCACAGACCTATGGAAATTTCATCTGAGATGGATATAGAAGAATCAAAGAAGCAATTTGGAAATGACTCTGAATTTGTAACCACTTGAGACTTCCCCAGCAGGCCAGCATCCTCTTTAAAACAAAAGGGTAAAATTATATTTGAAGGGTATCTTCTAAGTGTCAAGCTCTTTGCTAGATGATTTGTCAGTAAATCACAGTTTTGCCTCATCCTATTGATGAGGAAATTTGGACTTTGATCCAATAAGTACACTGGCCAAGTCTCAAAGTTACAAAGTGATGGATACATGCACCCTGTACTGTAAAATATCACGGTCCATCTTTTCTACCAAGTTCAGCCAGAAATCACAAATGACAGGTGATCATGCAGGTCAGGAATGTTGGGATTCCCTCAATGGCTCGTTTAATGGAGTTCCACAGGATTCCAAGCTGATGGTTCTGTGTATGCCAGAAACTCAGAGATCCCAGACCAATCCGTCAGCTTTGAAATTTCTGACCTGTCCTTATAAAATACCAACCCCTCTCCTATTCCACTGCTGGTGCTATAAAGTACCCTTCCTGGGGGATGATTTGGCAATACCTTATTAAAATCGTTTAGACCCTTTCACTAACGAATTGTACTTCTAAGAACATAGCCTAAGGGAACAAGGCCCACTGAGATTTATGTGCAAAGATGAACACTGCAGCATCATTTGTAATGGTGAAAAATTACAAAATACCGAAATGTCCAAAAGTAAGGAATGGTTAAATAAAATATGATACAGCCATACCATAGAATATTAATATGCAGCTACCATAGAATATTAATATGCAATGGCTAAGAATCATATTCCTGGAGAATATTTAAGAATGTGAAGAATTGCTGATATATGTAAATGTTGAACTAAATAAAATGGTGATCACAGATCTCTATATAATATGATCCCAGGTAGAGGGTTGTATGCGTGTGTGTGTGTGTGTGTGTGTGTGGTGTGTGTGTGTATGCATGCATAGCTATGTATCTATCTCTGTATGTATCTGAAAGAATATACAACAAAATGTTAACAGTGGTGATCTCTGATATTACACATAATCATTAAAATTTCTATCTCATAACATTTCTGGAAATGAGTGTGTATTGCTCTTAAAATAAATTAATAAAATTTTTAACTTATAAATGCTATCAAGAGAAACTAAAGTATCAAATGGTGGAGAAAATGGTAATAAAGGCCCCTAAATAATGGAATTTCAAATACTTAAGGACAATAGAATATTTCAAATCAAATCATTAACATCTATGTATCAGTTAACACCTGCCACATAACAAGTACAAAGCCATAGTGACATTTGACAAAGGCATTCATTTAACTCACATTCATTTAACTAACATGCAGGTGGGCTGGTCCAGGCTGAGCTCCCTCACATCTCTCTGGGTTCACTGGGTTTGGATAAACAGGCCTGAGCTGTGGTGGGGTAACTGCAGTGGCTCTATTTTACTTGCTTCTCATCCTCTCCCTGGAACCAGTGGGCAAAAGCCCACACAAGTTCTCCTCATGGTGGTGAGAGAGGTGCAAGATGCAAGCTCCCACATGCCAGCACCTGGCAAGCCTTTGGTGGCATCACAAATGTTGCCATTCCATTGGCTAAACGGAATCACAGGATCAAACCCCAAATCAAAGGGCAGTCCTACTGCTTTAATGGGAGGAACTACAAAGGTACGTGTCAAAGAATGTGAAGAATTAAGACCATTAATTCTATTTACAAATGGTCACCACCCTACTTGATAGATGCTTGCATGTGATATGGGTTGGAGGCCTATGTGGCTAGAGATAGATCCTCCCACCTCCTCCACCGCCACCAACACTATCCAGACAATCCTTTGTGTTCTCAGGATATCAAGCGTGCCAAGTTTCTTGACATCCAGCAATTTGAGTTTGCTTGTTGTTTTGTTTGTTGGTTGCTTTGTTTTTGTTTTGTTTTGGTTTTTGGTTTTTATACATCATGCAAACCATTAATTGTTTTTGAGATGTCAGTAAATTTATTCCATTGCACCTTTCACTGTAACATGCCTGATGACACAAAAAAATAACAGTGGTTTGAAAGGCAAGTAGTTTGTCCAAAGAACACATAAGTCAAAGCCATAATTTATAGCCACACAGGCTGGGCAGTGCAAGTGGCCAGGGCTGGGCTATGCAAACAGCAGTCACTACTAAAATTTACAATTTAACTAATAAAAATTAAATGTAACTAAGAATGCATTTCCTCAGTGACACAAATGTTCAAGGACACATATGGCTAATGACTACCACATGGATGGTGCAGACACAGAACAGTTCCATCTGTACAGAAAGTGCTGGTGGATGGTGCTGCTCCAGATGGCACCAGTGACATGAACTATGATGGGGGTGGGGGACGACCCCCTGGAGTTGCATGATCCAGCGATCCTAATCCAGTGACCTATATAACTCACACCCAGTCTCCTGGCACTCAGTGTAATTCTGTCTATGCTAAGGTTTTTGGTCAACATTTCTAGCATTGGCATTTTCTGTTCTTCCAATTTAACCAACATGTTACCTGCTGTCCACTTACTTCAACCAGTTCCTGCCAACCCAGTGCATCCTGGGTGTTTTTCAGAGAGTAATTGGTTTCTTTGACATTCTAGCTCCTCGCTTGGCACCCTCTGGCTCTAAACCATCTCTTGGTTCTCATCCCCCAACATGCCTTGCCCCACACTCTTGGCTCCAGCACATTTGTGGTTTAACATGTTGTGTTGTTCTGTGTCCCTGGACTTGGGGTCGTTTGGACATTCTGTCCCTACAGCTAGAATTCTGTCCCTAAATTGTCCCACTTCATTACCTGGTCTTTAAGACTGGGTTTCAGCCTGCCCACACTCATTCAGATGCTTCCCTTGACAATATGCCGGGTTTCCTTTATCCTTGCCCCTTTGCTCCATAGTCTGGCTTCCCTTCCAGGCTGTGAGCTCCCTCAGACAGGAGAGCTCGTGTAGTTCAGGTGATTGAAGTGGCCCCAGAGCCAGACCCCCCTGGGTAGAACCACTGTTCCATCCCTTGCTGACTGTGTAATCAAAGAAAAGAGGCTCATTTTCTTCATCTGTAAAATGAGGATAATAATAATAGGGGTGTTTTGGAGATGAACTGCAATGACACCTGTAAGAAACTTAGAACAGTGCTGCTATACTTTGAGCCTACTAAGTGTCTCCTCTTCCATTTTATTTATTAAAATATGTTTGTATTGATTTCAGAGAGAGGAAGGGAGAGGGAGAGAGGAATAGAAGCATCAATAATGAGAGAGAATAATTGATTGGCTGCTTCCCTCCCCCTCCTACTAGGAATAGAGCCTACAACCTGCAACCCGGGCATGTGCCCTGAGTGGGAGTTGAATCCTGACTTCCTAATTCATAGTTCAACTGAGCCACACCAGCCTAGCACCTCTTCCTCTTTATATTGCAAGACTGCTGCATGCAATAGATGCTCAGTTGCTGCTTCCTGAATTAGTACAATGCTAGGAGACCCAAACTACTTCAAAGGAAGTTCCATGGATTATCATGGGACTACAGAAGAACCAGACACTTTTAAAGAATCCCCCAAAAGAAACTTGAGGGGGAAACTGCTTATTATGGCCAGGAAGAAAAGCACAGCTCTTTTTCTGGAATGGTTTTTCCTTCACACAGCCCCAACCAGGGGGCAACTCCAAATTCCCAACGAAGGCTGCCCTCCTGGCTGCAGAAGTGGTTAAGGACTTCCCCAAAGGACTTCCCTGCTGGATCAGTTTTGAGGCTCCATTCAAAAAAAAATGATCATAAAATGCCTATTGTGTATTAGGCACTTATTATGAGCCAGTGATTCTCAAATGAGGGGGGCAATTTCTCCACTCATAGTGGACATTTGCCTGGAGACATCTTTGGTTGTCACAACTGGGGTTGGGGGTGTGACTGGCATCTAGTGGGTAGAGACCAGGATGCTGCTCAACACCTTACAGGGCACAGCATAGCCCCTTGATGACCCAGCCCCACATGTCAATGGTGTCAAGGTTGAGAAACCCAGTTGTGCCCCAAGACAGGAAGCACTGTAAGTTTTGTCTCATTGAATTTTCATCCTGCCGATTTATGAATGAGGCACTGTGATTCACCATTGCCCCCATTCTCCAAATGAGGAAACTGAGGCCCTGTTATGCAAACTGTTCAGAGTCACAGAACCAGGACCAGATTAAAACCCAGGGGGCCTGACACAGAGCCCATGCTCTTAGTGGTTGCCCATTTTGGGGACACCACACCCTTTAAAACCACTTGGTTTAACAGTAAGAAACCGTTTGTCATCACTTATACCCAACTTAGAGGGAGCACCCTTAGTGGCCCAGGCGCCTGCTCCAGTCCCAGCCACAAGCTCTTGGGCAGCATGTGATCCTGGGCACACCATCTTGGGCATCGAAGCTTCTATTTTCCCATCTGTAAAATGGGGGAAGGATGCCCATCTTGTGGGGTGCTTTTAAGAGTTAAATCTGAGAGGAATGTGAAGCGCCTGACAATTAGTCTGACACTCATTAATTGGTAGCTGCTGCTGGGACTGCTGTCCTTGTCAGCATCACTGTTATTGTTCCCATTCCCTCGGAGGCCAGATTCCCTCCCACCCGATCCCGGGGAAACAAGAACTCGGTTTTGTGGCCGGTCCCAGTGCGCCAGTTGGCACTCCGAGACCAGTGGGATGCTGCCTCCCCACGCCAGATTTCACCCTGCAGAGGGGCCTGCGCTTCAGGAGGCTGAAGTAGCTCGGGGGAACGAGGCTTGTGGCTGGGACTGGAACAGGTGCCTGGGCCACTAGTGCTGCTCCCTCTCTCCTGGGGGTTGGATCATCCTGGTTCCTCCATGAAGAAGCACAGGGACCGCCCTAGCTGGTTTGGGTCAGTGAATAGAGTGTCTATCTATGGACTGAAGGGTCCTGGGTTCGATTCCAGTCAAGGGCACATGCCTGGGTTGCAGGCTCAATCCTCAGTAGGGGGTAAGGGGTGCAGGAGGCAGCCAATCAATGAGTCTCATTATTGATGTTTCTAGCTCTTTCTCCTTTTCCCTTTCTCTCTAAAATCAATATATATATTACAGGGAGCTTTAATGCTGAGAGCAGCAATGGAAATTGTGGGAAATGGTGGCCAAGGGGGTGAGGGGACTCTTTGAAGAGAGAAAAAAAAAATTCTCTCTGCTAACTGTCTGGGTTAGTTATCTTTTGGAAGGTGACAAGAGAATGCAACAGCCAAACTGGAGAAAATATGCTAGAATAGCTCCCAAATCATGGGACGTGGGGTTGGTTAAGGAAGAGCTTTCACGAGGCCTCTCAGACCCAAGACCAACTTCATGTCTCTATCAATAACAACAGCCATAATAACACCCACCATTTGTAGCTCACTGTGTGACTGGCACTGTTACAACTGCCTCACATTCATCATCTGTAACCCTGTTATGTGTACCCATTCAGAGTCCTGTTCAGTCAACACATAAAGGGTGCTCAGAAGGGGGCAGAAAGGAAGCACTGTGGAAGCAATTGCCACCGCCATCATCATCATCATCATTTCTACAGCTGTTGCTTTTATTACCACCCTGCAAGATAGATGCTATCTCCAAGGAAGAGTAGGACTAATGCAGGCTCAGAGTCTGGTTGCCCAGAACAGCAACAAAGGCAGGAAAGCACAGTGGGTAAGCCAGCTGGCTTTGGCATCAGACTGCCAACTTTCAAATCCTGACTTGACTGTTTAGTAACCACCTGCCAACGTGGGCATGTTATTTCCCCTGAGCCTTGGTTTCCTTTTCTGCAAAATGAAGAAAGAGACTACAATACAAGTTAAGGTAAGGATTAATCTGTTGAATTGTGAAAACTCAGGTCTGGATACAGAAGGTAGAATTTAGCGTGTTTGTATTTTGTGGAGTTTAAGCCCTCCCCGTTTTTAATGAAAGAGGAATGAACTTCTGGGGAGAATTGATGTGGCTCGTCTGTGAGTGGTCAAAGAGGACCACCTTGGTCTGTGAGAGGCCGGAGAGGACAGGGTGGACAGATGCCCTGAACCAAGAGTGGTTTGTGTGGCACTGTTGCCCAGGAAATGCCAGGTGAGAAGCCACAAGACAGTGCTCGGAGAGCCCTATGATGCCCCAGGATCTCTGCTAGACTTGGGGCGCTCTTGCTGACCACCCTCCTCAGTGGTTCTCTAGGACAGGAAAGACCTCTATCTGCCCTGTCTGTGGTCAAGGCCTCATTGCTGCCCTGTGTAGATACTACCAGAGCAAACACCTCCCCACCCCTGACAACCAAGAGCCCAAGGCAACCTCTGCACACTTAGCAGACCACCAAGAAGACATCCTCCGCCCACTATGGTGAGCTAAAGTGATCCCACTTGAGTATTCCGAGCTGAGACAGTGGGAAGTGGATGTCACCATCCCGTTATTTTCATCCTCTTCAGCACCTCAGGCTGGGCTGCAGGTTGAGAAATATCCACTGGACTCTGTTCTCAAGTCCCTCCAAAGACTCTGACCCTCCAGTCGTGACCTCTTTCCTCTGCCCACCAGCAGCCTGGAAGCAAAGCCAGCCTTCCCCTCTCCCATACGGCCATGTGGACTGGTCAGCAAGCACTCCCTTAGCTGGGAGGGGGATGGCAGGAAGTAGCCTGGGTCCCTGCTTGCTCTGCCTCTGAGGAGGGGGCGGTGCTGGGGGAGGACAAGGCTTTTATACACAAAGCAGATGCGCCATAAACGCATACTCCCTGGCACAGACACTCCGGGGGAAATGCTGCTGATTTTACCCACTCGTTCCTCTGAAAATAACTGCACACTCTAGCTGCCAAGTTTCCGGAACAGAACAAGTGCTGAGGAACGGGGAACCGATGAAGAGATGGAGTTTTGGGTAATAGGAAGTAAACCACGCTGTTTTGCCCAATGACAGGTCTCTGAAAGAGGAAAAGTGTTCATAATGGGCTTTAGCATGTCCAATGTTTTTAATGATAGCCATACTGATTGCTATCGTTTTTAAAGCAGATACTCTCTCCTGATGTTTTACATATACAGCTCCACTTAATTCTGCTGGTACTAGTGGCATCCCCATTTTTACAGAGGAGTAAAGTTAAGACTCAGATAGGTTAAGCAACTACGCTGAGGTCACACAGAATAAAATAGCAGAATCATGATTCAAAGCCTGACTTCTTAAGTATTTCCTTCTGAAATGGACTCTCAAACAATCCATTCACCTGTACCTCTCAATAATAGATGGATGGATAAATAGGTAGGTAGACAGATGGTAGATAGATAGATAGATAGATAGATAATCAGAGAAGGAGACTGAAAATACTATGATGGATGTAAAACATTTCTCTAGCACTCACTTTTCCAGATGAAGCAGCTGAAGTTCCTAGAGGTTGAATAAAATTTACTCTCTGCCACACAGTTAACTGAAATCAGAACTCATCGGTGTCATATTCGTTGATTATGTGTTAAGGGTTTGCTTTGTAGCACTAGGTGCTGCTGGAGATAGGCCTGCCCTTATGGAGCTTACAGCCTAGCGGGGCAGTAACAGCAAAGCTGGGTATATACTGCAATAGGGGGAACATCCCTGTGGTCCAGGTTGCATCCTTGATGAGGAAGAGTTTATCCTGATAGTCACTGGAAGAACAGGTGTTAGAGAAAGACAGACGGGCACATCCATGACGATACAATATGCCCCCCAAAGATGTTCACATCTTAATCCCTAGAACTTATAAACCTGTTGTTACCTGACACGGCAAAGAGATTTAGCAAATGTACTCATATCAGTTTAATAAAGATCTTGAGATGGAAAGGGTAATCTGGATTACCCAGGTGGATCTAATGCCCTTTAAAAGGGAAGGTTAGGCCCTAATCCCATGTTTGGCAAACTGCGGCTTGAGAGCCACATGTGGCTCTTTGGCCCCTTGAATGTGGCTCTTCCACAAAATACCATGGCCTGGGTGAGTCTATTTTGAAGAAGTGGCGTTAGAAGAAGTTTAAGTTTAAAAAAATTGGCTCTCAATCATTGTACTGTTGATATTTGGTTCTGTTGACTAATGAATTTGCCAACCACTGCCCTAACCAGTTTGGCTCAGTGGATAGAGCATCAGCCTGCAGACTCAAGGGTTTCAGGTTTGATTCTGGTCAAGGGCATGTACCTTGGTTGTAGCACATACCCAGTAGGGAGGTGTGCAGGAGGCAGCTGATCAATGTTTCTCTTTCATCTATGCTTTTAGCTCTCTATCTCTCTCCCTTTCTGTCTATAAAAAATCAATAAAAAGGAAGATTAGAAAAAGATGCAATGGTGGAAACAGAAGTTGGAGTGATGCACTTTGAAGATGGAGGAAGGGCTGGCTCATGAGCCAAGGAATGTAGGAAGCCTCGAAAGACAAGGAGACAGATTCTTCCCTAAAGCTGCCCCTCCCCCCACACATACACACAAGGAACGCAGCCCTGCTGACACCTTGCTCTTAGCCACCAGAAGACTCATGTTGGACTTCTGACCACAACTGTAAGGTAATCAACTTGTGTTGTTTTAAGCTACTAAGTTTGTGTTAATTCATTACAGCAGTAATAGGAAAATATTACAATGGGCTTTTTAGTTTAAGATAAAACTGTACTTCCCAAAATAGCAAATAAAAAGATATTTCAGGTCTGCATTATTCATGCACAGGGAGATGTAAAGGAAGAAGCGGTTTGAGACGGGAGACAGAAACAGAGATACCATCGCAAACAGAAATGGAGACAATAGATACCAACTGCTTGGAGGATTGAATTGTGTTATTCAAAAAGAGATGTTAAAATCCTAACCTCTAGCCTTAACCAGTTTGGCTCAGTGGATAGAGCATCAGCTTGCAGGCTGAAGGGTCCCAGGTTCAATTACAGTCAAGGACATGTACCTTGGTTGTGGGCACATCACCAATAAGGGGGTGTGCAGGAGGCAGCTGATCGATGTTTCTAACTAGCCCTCTTCCTCTCTGTAAAAACATCAAATATATATATATATATATATATATATATATATATATATATATATATTATTTTATTTTTTTTAAATCCTAACTTCCAGTACTTCTGTGACCTTATTTGGAAATATGGTCTTTGCAGATATAATTAGTTAGTCTGAAGTCTTACTGGAGTAGGATTGGCCCCTATTCCAATATGACTGTGTCCTTTTAAGAAGAGAAGAATTTTGGCATAGATGAAGGGAGAACATCATGTTATAACAGAGGCAGAGACTGGAGTTATCCAACCACAAACCACAAAATGCCAGATTGCCATCACACACCAGAAGCTAGGAGGAGGCAAGGAAGGATTCCCTTAAGGTTTCAAAGGGAGTAAGGCCCTTCAGACACCTTGATCTCAAACTTCAGCCTCTAGATATGCATGTGAGACAACACATTTCGGTTGTTTTAAGCCACCTAGTTTGTTGTACTTTGTTATGCAGCCCTAGCAAACTGATACACCTACTTCATAAAGCCCCATCCACTGGACCTTTGGGATATTGTTACTAAATATGTCACATTTCTGCAGCTAAGGGCATATTTTCAGCCCTCCTATCAAAATTTGTCATATTTTCATGTTTCTGAAACTTCCTACCTCAAATATGTACATTTAATAGACTATCATCCTTACTTTGTTCCTTCACTTCTTCCTTTTCGTTTATCACCTGAAATTAGTGGTGCATTCTATATAATAAAAGGCTAATATGCAAATCAACCAGTCAGAATGACCAGTTGCTATGATATGCATTGACCACCAGGGGGCAGACGCTCAATGCAGGAGCTGCCCCCTGGTGGTCAGTGCACTCCCACAGGGGGAGCACTGCTCAGCCAGAAGCCTCTCCTGCTTCCATGGCAGTGCTAAGGACCCCTTGGGGGATGTCTGACTGCTGGCCTAGTCCCACTTCCCATCAGGCCTAAGCTGGCAGTTGGACATCTCCTGAGGGGTCCTGGATTGGGGGAGGTTGCAGGCCGGGCTGAGGGAACATCCCCCTGCCAAATGCACAAATGTCATGCACTGGGCCTCTAATCTTATAATAAAGAGCATTTTGGAATCAAGACAATGAAATATGAAGATATCCAGTAGACTTCAAGCATCATGAATGCAAGGATACCTCTGCATCCCAGTACAGTGAGTCCTCACTTAATGCCATCAATAGGTACTCTGACTTTAAGTGAAACAACATATAACAAAACCAGTTTTCCCACAGGCTAATTGATATAAACAAGCATTAAGTTCCTAGGCATCTCATCAATGTTAGAAGGAAACAACTTTGAAAAAAATGTTATCTGAGGGCCTGCTATACCTAGAGCAGAGCCTGGCAGGTGGTAATCTTGTTTAGTAAATAATTGCATATTGGAAGCAAGGCAGAAAGGTCAGGTAAGAGGGGCAGGGAGGGGTCCGGACTTTCTCCAAAGTACCCAGAAGGAATTGAGATAAGGGCTGGATGAGGCCCCAAGCAGAGATATCCCTCACATTCATGAAATATTGGTTTCTTCCCTAATTCCCATTAAGCTCTATGACTGTAATACTACAATTAATTTTCTATTGAGAACTCCATGTGGTCACATAATCTCCCTTTAAAGTTGGAGAAATCCACCAGAGCCATATCAGTTTCTGAAGAACATTACCTGGGAGGGGAAATGACCAACTCCCTAGAGAAGGCAGATGGTTGGGAGAGGGGCACAGGATTGGGGAGAACAGCAGCTGGGAAAGTCTCCGAGGTGCATGAATCCCAGGGGACATTCTCCAGGGATGTGGTCCAGGACAGGAGGTGGTGTATGCAAATGAATCAGGTCAATCCAAAGGTCAGCTCAGCCCCAGACACCAGGCTTGGCTCTGTCCCTAGCCCAGTGTAAGGTGACACCATTTGGAGCCTCAAGGTTATCATGTGAACAAGAAGCACTTGAGACAAGGTGAGTAAATGACAGCTGCTCTATGCTGGTCACTTCATTGGGAAATGTCAAGTGTGAGACTGATGGTCTGGGGTGACAGTGGGGAGGGTATGTGGTTAATGGCCTTAGCCAGGTTCTCAACCTGGGCCAACTATACCCCTCTCCAAGGGGACATTTGGCAACATCTGGAAATATTTTATTACATCTTGGGGAGAGACAGGGTATGATTGGCATATAGCAAGTGGAGATCAGGAATGCTGCTCCACATTGTACAGTGCACAAGACAGCCCCCTGGACAGAAAGAACTATCTGGCCCAAGATGCCAGTAGTACCAAGTGTGAATAACTCTGGCACGTATCCTACTGGCATTCAGGTTTGAAGTTTTTTAAAGGAGGTGGAGGTGGGATGTAGAAAGATAAAATAAGTGGATCAATGCATGGGTGGGTAGGTATGCGGGTGGATGGATCAGAAAGAGAGAGAGAGAGAGAGAGAGAGAGAGAGAGAGAGAGAGAGAGAGAGATGTCTATCTATAGCTAGAACAGACTGCCAGAAACAAATCAGTTTCACTAAAAGAGATATGTTGACGGGAAGCCAGGAAGGCTGGTCAACAACCTTAATTGCTCTAACCACTCACCCTTCAGTTGAGACATTGTTAGCTGAAGCAGCCTCCACCTTGTTTGTCTCATGTAAGTTTCTGTTATTTCTTGCCTAAGGGCTACATGTAAATTTCTGCTTATCTTGCCTAAGACGTTTTCCCCAAAGCCTCAATCAAAGGGATGGCAGGGCCAGAGCAGGAGTAGTTCTCCCACTAGAGTTGGACTACCGCCTGGCCCCCCATATAGCCAAATTGAATTTCTTCAAGTCTCAAGTCTTTTCATTTTCATTTGTGTGTGGCCCTTCTCCAGAACCCAAACCCTGAACTGGAACTCTTTGCTCATGGGACGTGAAAAAGATTCCTACAACAGACTCTATCTCACATTCTGCTCTGAGGGCCGAGCACATACAGTTACAAGGCCTTGCATGGGAAAATGCTCTCCTATCAGACTAGCATCATACAGCACAGAGCTGCCGGGGAGCAGAGCTGACTGGTCACCACAGCGGCCGTCACACTGTGGGCTCGTCTCCATTTGCCTCCGTTGCATGTGAAAGGAAACGGGGTCAGAGAGCTGCCCAGAACAGTCCACAGCTGGGCTGTGGATAAAGACACACTCCCTGAAGAGCCCCTCGACCTGTGTCAGGTCCCCCTTTCTCTATGCCCCCACTTTTCTGCATCATACTTGTCACAAGTGTAGTAATTCAGTAACTACTGTTATTACCCTTTAAGGATCTTCTCTCCCGCCAACCACAGTAAACTCCAAGCCATCAAATCCAGGAAGGCTGGTGCCCTGTGTGGCTGCTCACTCTGACAGCTCCAGCAATGAGCCAGGAGCTAAATGAACAAGTGAACACAGGAGATACCTGCACTGTCAGGACCAGAGCCTGACCAATTTGGCTCTGACCAATGAGATGCCCAGAGGAGGCTGGAGTCAAGGCTGCCTACCAGTATCTGAGTTGTGTCCTCACCATCTGTGGGAGTCACCTTTTCTTCTGTCTGATTAGCTTCATCATCTGGGGCCTCAAAGCTGTGGAGCCCGCTTTGGGTCTAACCTGCTCTGAGCCATATCCAACCCAGGGAGGAGTGGAATGGGGTCTGAGAAAGCAAGTCAGAACACTCTGGGCCACGAGAAGTCAAGGTCTGAAGAGTATGGCGTAACTCAGCAAATGTGTAGACAGGTTTGGCATCTTTATTTTCCTGCTAAGTACTAATTACTCATTCCAGGTCTAAATAGTGGCAAGTTGCCTCCCCCAAGGAGACAGGCTGCAGACACCAGAGGAGAGGTGGGGAGAAGGGAGCTTGATGGGAAGACTGGATGCCACCTTTGCTGCAGGTGGAGCGAGGAAGAGCATCCAGGAGCAGCTACCTTCCAGGGTGGCTGCAGCCTCCTGCAAGGTTATCTGCAGTGGGCACAGGTTCAAAAGCAATGGGCTGATAAAAGTGAGTCATTGTCACTCAGCAAGAGCCAACTCAGCTGCCCGGGGCTCCGTGACGTGTGTCCCCAGAAACAAAGTTATTCAAATTCTGGAATGGGTTTTGCCTGAGTAAAGGGCATAGAAATGTCTGTGCCCATAAAGACCGGCTGCTCTATGGCAGCCAGAGTGGCTGACAGAGCCAGGATGGTCAGCTGACAAGTGCCACCTGAAATGAGCCTCAGGCTGGAGGTAGTGTCATACCCTCTAGACATCTGTCCTCAGGCTCCTAACCCAGCTCCCTGGATGCCTAGTCGCGCGACCTTGGGCAGGGACACCTCTCTGATCCTCAGGTCCCACACCCATAAATGGTTACTCAGAGCCCTTCACTCTCTGAAATTCATGCAACAGCTATGAATAGCTCCAGGCATTCTTCTTCCCAGGGCTGATGTTGGTATTTTATTTTTTATTTTATTTTTTTAATATATTTTATTGATTTTTTTACAGAGAGAAAGAGAGAGGGATAGTCAGAAACACCGATCAGCTGCCTCTTGCACACCCCCTACTGGAGATGTGCCCACAACCAAGGTACATGCCCTTGACTGAAATCAAACCTGGGACCCTATCCACTGAGCCAAAATGGTTTCAGCCTGATGTTGGCATTTTAACCTGAAGTTTATGTTCTCTCCACCAGCCTATTGGTGAAGGGTCCAGGTTCCAGAATCCAATTGTCCAGGTTCAAATCCCAGCTTCATCATTTATTAGCTCTGTGACTTTAAGCAGGTTACTTACCTCTCTGAGCTTGTATTTCTTCATGCTAAGGATAATATAGCCAACAGAAGGGCAGGCAGGTAGTGTTTCCTCAAATCCCCACATTAGGCATCCAGCTTTGGATTGGATTCCCCAGAATCCAACATCTCTGGGCTGAGGCTCCTGGTACCTTCCGTTTGGGGCAGAAGAGAGAGCATTGTGATAATCACAGATCACAAAGGCCCCTCGCCAACATGCTTTCTCTCTCTCTTGCCCTTGCATTATTTTCTTTGTAACACCTATTATGATTCGGAATGATCTAGTCAATTCATTTACTCACTTGTTATCTATCTTCCTCCATTGGATTTGAGTTCCATCAGATCACACACTTCATCTACGTCCTGATTGTATTCCCAGCAGCTAGCATATCACCTGGCACCCAGCAGGTGCTCAACAAACATCTGTCACTGAATGAATGAAAGAATGAATGAATTGTCATTATCCAGCTGCTTCTCACGTTAGCCTTCCCAAAGTAAGTTTCTCCATATTCCCAGTCTGCAGAAGAGGAAATGAAGCTACATGGGGGTCAGGAAAACCCGAAGTCGCTCAGCAGTGACTGAGTCACTGTCCTGAGAAAGTGGTTGCTCTTTATTGAGAAATAAACGTTAAAGGTAAAGGCAGAAGTACCAGAAAAAGGTGAGAGGCTAGGGAAGCGAGCTTCGATCCTGCCTATCCCGGGTTCTAACTCAGCACTACTATAAACTCAGTCGGTGAGGTGACTTCCATTGGGCCTCAGTCCCTCCATCTATAACACAGGATAATACTATTAATAAGTGTTGGAATTATCAGGAAGATTAAGCACACTTTGCACAGTGCTCGGCACATAGTAGGCCCTCAGTAAACAGTAGCTATTGTGCATTCCTACTGCTACTAACCGCCTCATGGGAAATCCCACCACACTGGCTTCCTTGCCCTGCTCACCATTTTCTCCCCCTTCACTTACTTTTGCTCACTGTCATCTCCAAAGAGAAGCATCCCCCCACTCCCGCCCCCCGAGAGCGCTTTCCACACTGTTCCACTCCCACCGCACAAGCCGGCAGCCCACACCGCTCTGTTCTCTGTTTTAGGCTGCGCGCGCTCCCGATGCCCACCCCAGCCTCTGTCCTCCCCCGCCCCTTCCCCCTCCTCCCACCTGCATGTGTGTGGCACATGTGGGCGCACGCGTTCCTGCCGCATGTCAAGCCCTCACTTGTGGGTGGAGAGCCCCGGCTGCCACAACGGAATCAGGAGAGCAAGTCTCTCCGCCCCCTCACCCCTTAATCCACTGCAGTCTGGCTCCTCCCTGTGGCACATGAGCCTGCCAGAGCTCAGGTCCTAATGACTTCCACCCTCCACGTCCAGCATATTTTCCGGGGCCCGTGTGTCTCCTGTGAAATTCTATTTTGATGACCACCAGCCTACTACCACCTTATTCTCACTCCCTCCTCCCTCGGTTTCTCTGACCTAGCATGCTCCCAACTGTTCTTCTGTTCTTGTTCAGATTCACTCACTCCTACATTCTTCCCCTCAACACATTTATTGAGCGCCTACCCTGAGCTGAGCATTGCTGGAACATGATGGAAAGCAAGGCAGCCCTAGAAGACAGTGTGTTCCTTATGGGTGGAGACTTTGCATCAACATTTCCTGGAGTCAAATCCCATCTCTGCCAGTTTGCTAGCTGTGTGTCTTCGGGCAGCTTGCTTACTGTCTGGGCCTCAGTGGAGATCAATGGTGGGGTTTGCATTCAATCCTATAAAGTGTTGAGCCTGGTGGGCTTCCGTTGTTTCCCCCACCCTAATCAGCTTTCTGCATACCCATCAGAATAATCCTGAAACATAAACTAGGTCTTGACTATTGCTCACTAAAACTTCCTCAAATGCCTTCTGTAGCCTAAATATACAATCCAAACCCCTCACTGTGGCTTATTCAGGCTGATCCTCTGACCTCATGTTGGACCACAGAAGTTCATTCCTGCAACAGGACCTTTCGCTGTTCCCTCTGCTCAGGATGCTGATTCCTGCCTTCTCTCCACCCATGGCATGCACAGGCTTTCTCTCAGCAGACCCTTCACGCTATTCTGGTCTCAACTTAAATGCTGCCACCTCAAAAGCCTTCCCTCACCACCAGGGAGCAGGCTGCTCATGTCCCACCCTGGTCCCTGTCACCAGACCACTGGGTCTGTCTCACGGCTACTGCGGGCTTTGGCTATGTGTAGCTCACTGCCACACCTTGTCCAGAGGATTGTCTTTGGCTGAGGGAAGTGCCTGGGAGATGATGTCCTCCCTGTGGCCAATGACTGACTGATGGGGACAGGGAGCCCAGCACCCTTGCCTCTGGCAGGACAGGATCTGTGACACAGTTCACACTCCAGAGCACCAGTGGGACCGGCCAGAGCTGGACTTCTCCTGAAGCCACCTCTTCACCCAGCAGCTCCCATGCCCCCTGGCTACCCTCTTTGCCTTCCTCCCAGAGCACCCCTCAGGTAATCACACTGGAATGCCATCTCAGACTCTGCTTCTGGGCACCCAACCTAAGACAAGTTGGGACTTTTTATCTTGGTTTATTTCTGAGTACCTAGCTTAATTATTAATTACTAGAGGCCTGGTGCATAAAATTTTATAAAAGACATAAACCATGAATAGCACTCAGCCCCCAGAGAGGGTTTATCAGCACTGGCGCCAGGCCAGGCCCTTAGGTATGGTCTCAAGACCTTCAACACCTGGGGCTTTTTGCAAAGCCTACAAAAGGTCGAGAAGTGTAATCCATATTTGGGGAACAAATATACCAAAAGGGTATAAAGGAAAAGCTCCCCGCATATTGCTTTGCTTGGATTTTGGAGGCACTCCTCTGAGACCACCGGCATGATAAAGCTGTGTAACTCCATTTCTCTAAGCATCACTTGGATTTCTTCAGTTTTCTACAACACCACCACAGTGGTGAGATTAATAGCAGTAATGACAGAAAATTGTGCTGAGTTCCACCTTGTGCCAGATGGGGCTGCACGCCTCCTTAGAACTCTGACAGAGCTGCCTAGCATATAACAGGAACTCAATATATATTTGATGAGTTAATTAATATAATGTGACAAGCACATTATCTATATTATATTTAATCCATATGACAAGCCTCTGAGGTGAGGAAACAGAAGCTCAGAAATATGATTACTTACCTCCAGCCAACAGTTAGGGTTGAAAAGCAGAGTGACCAATCTCAGAGTTTGGTACTTAATTACTGTGCTCTGAGGACATTTTCCCATTGATTTTTATTTTTATTTTTTAAATATATTTTATTGATTTTTTACAGAGAGGAAGGGAGAAGGATAGAAAGTTAGAATCATCAATGAGAGAGAGACATGGATCAGCTGCCTCATGCACACCCCCTACTGGAGGTGTGCCCGCAACCAAGGTACATGCCCTTGACCAGAACTGAACCTGGGAACTTTCAGTCCGCAGGCCTATGCTCTATGATGGAACATACAATGGAGGTACATGCCCTTGACCAGAATCAAACCCAGGACCCTTCATTTCGAGGGCCGACACTCTATCCACTGACCCTGCACCTTAGCTTCAGCCAAACTGGATGGTCCACTCCCTGTTCACAACACATTTCTAGGCCTTTGAACCTTTGCTCAAACTGCTGGGACTTTGCTTGGAATTCCCTCTATGCTCCTGCATTCAGATCCTCTATGAGCTTTCTCAAAAACATGTCTATCAAGAATTCTTTACAGATTAATCACCAGCCATTGTGAGTTCCAAAAAATCCCTAGTGTACTTTACTCAATCCTTGCTCATGAATTCACTCATTCATTCAACAGATATTTGCTGAGCACCTGCTTAGGGCCAGCCTGATTCCAGGTGCTCAGCATAAAGAGATGAATCAGTCACAGTCCCCTGATGCAGAAGTCCATCTGTTCATCTCTCCATCCACCTATTCATCCACCCATTCAGCAAATATTGACTGAGCTCCTACTGTGTGCCAGGCATTGTTCTAGGAGTTGAGAGTACAGCGGTCCCAATAACTGCCCTTGTGGCTTACATTTTAGTGGGAGAAACAGACAAATCTATAATAATAAAAGCATAGTATGCTAATTAGACCTTCCGGATGTCCTTCAGGATGACCTTCCAGACAAAGCTGGGGCTGAAAGGGAAGCCTGTGTCCCAGGTGCCAGAGGGAAGCCGGTGCTGGCATCCTACTCTTGCACAAATTTTGTGCATCAGGCCTCTAATAAATAATAACCCTAGTGTATATGAAGGGCTGTCTAGCTTCCAGGAATTCTCCTAAGCACATCTCATATCTTAGCGATTTAATCCTTACATCAACCTTATGCTATAGGTGTTGCTATCCCATTTTATAGAGGAGGAAAGTGATACTCGGAGCAATCGAATAATTTGACCAAATCACTCAGCTAATAAATACCTTGTGGACCAAAATCCTAATCCAGACCATAGAATCTATGCTCTTAAATCACTATATTAAAATGTTTCCTTAGTGATTATCCATATACACAAGAAACAAGTTAAAAGATGGGAAGTGCTCTGCTTAAAAATAACAAAGTAAGATGGAAGAGACTGGCAAGAGCCTGAGGAGTGGTCAGGGAAGGCCTCCCTGAGGAGGTGACATCTGAGCCAAAATCTGAATAACAACAAAGAGCAAGTATATGAAGTGGTTGTCAGACTTTAGGGCGTTTCAGAACCCCCTGAGAATGTAAAAATGTGTAAATTCCCAAACCTCATCCTGAGAGAACCTGTGCTTTCTGTCACCACCCAGTCAAAAAGCAGAGATGGGGATTGGATTATAAATTTGCATTTAATAATATCAGATGCTGGAAAACTGGGAAGGTGATAGGTAAAAACCCTAACATCCACCTTCCCCTAAGCTTGTTAGGAGTAAGCTTACAAGAGGGCCGAGACAGGGAAGGGAATTAAGGTAGGGAGCACAAAGGGGGTTCCGGTGATGTGTGGTCCTGAATTTGAGACCCTGTGGGGGTCTTGGGTCTTGTGGTAAGTGTCTTCATTACTGGTCCCTGGAAGAGAATGGTCAGGGTTGTGGAACCTGTTAAGGGGTGACCTGGTGTGTGTCATCCTGGTGTTTCTGAGACCTAATGATCAGCTAATCAGCCTCTGCATTCCTAGTGGCCAGGTTATAAGGTCAGAGCTGGGTTAACTCTCTGTTCTTGCCTGGTCAATGAGACCTACAACCAAATCTTAGCCAGAACAGAAGGTTAAGTATGTACATTTGATTAATTACACATTGTATTAGTAAAGGGGAGGGAAAGGAAGAGAAGAAGGAAAAACTTGTATTTTAATTCTACCTTTGTACCCCTATCAGTCCTAGATCTACAATGTCAAAATGCAGTGGTGAAGGCTGTGTTTTTTTCTTTGTTTTTTGTTAATTCTCACCTGAGGATATTTTTCCATTGATTTTTTTTTTTAAAGAGTGGAGGGCAAACAGAGACACAAAGAGAGAGAAACATTGTTGTGAGAGAGACATATCAATTGAGCAAGTTTGCAACTGAGGTATGTGCCTTTGACCAGACCCTTCAGTCCCGCAGACAGATGCTCTGTCCACTGAGCAAAACCGGCCAGGGCATAAAGGCTCTATTTTTTTTTTTTAAACATACCCTCCAAGACATTTAATAGTCAGGCTTAGAAGCCATGGGGCAAGAGACAAACAAGCTGATAGGTGGACAGGAAACATATAAATCAGCAAGTTATACCATGACCATGAACCCCAGAGCTGTATCTAAGGAGCTAAAAACACAGCTCTGCAATTCAGCCTTTCTGGGAAAATAAGGAAAGCAAAGAGTTGGGGAGCATCTCTGGGAAACATTTTAAAGGATAAGTTGAGTTTGCAAAGCAAAAGAGCAGGGTGTGTTCCAGAGAGAGGGCAGCTGGCATCAGAGGCCCAGCAAGGACAGGGTAGCAAGTAGGGAATATGGTAGGGTGGGAATAGCTGGGTTTGGAATTGGGGCAGGAGAGGGTCAGACTGGGAAGGACTTTGCAGGGTCTCTAGGATGTTGGAGTTTTCTCCTGAAGTCACTAGGAGACCCCAGAGATCAAGTAGGGGTCTGGTTGGAGTAGCTCCCATTGACAGAGAAATGGCTCCGAGTAGAGTTACAGTAAGAGGTGGTGGCAATAAAGAGTTTATAAAGAAATAAAAAAAAAAGGTCTAAATTAGGGGCATAAAGGCGATTTTCACCCTTTCTATAGTGTCTCTTGGATTAAAATTAGTCTGTGCACTTGCCACGTCTCCTTGCTAAACTGTAAGCTACTCAAGTGGAATTAACACTTTTATAAACTATTGGCTAAAGCAGGTTTCTCAACCTCACTACTAATGACATTTTGGACTGATAAATTTCTGTTGTTGGGAGCTGTCCTACTTACACTAGGATGTTTAGCAGTATCCCTGGCCTCCACCCACTAGATGCCAAGAGCAACCCCATCATAACTAGTGACAAGAAAACTGTCTCCAGACGTTTCCAATTGTCACTTAAGGAATAAAATGACTCTTGGTTGAGAACCTCAGGGTTAAATTAATAGAATGTGGGGTTCTACCCAATCTCAGCTCTGCCACTTCCCAGCTGGTTGTCCTAAGCAGACTGCTTCACCTCTCTATGCCTGTCTTTCCTCATCTACAAAGTAGGGATAATAAAGTATTGATCTCACAGGGTCTATGTAAAAATTAAATACAATGATTCATGTGAAGTGCATACTCAGTGAATGGCAGCTGTCGTTCCTTATATTTTAAGGAAACAAGCACTTAGCCAAAGGCTGGCCATACCATAAGTGCTTATTAACAAACGACAGCTACTGTTACTTCTAATGTTACTTTCTTACTCATATCTGCAGCACTTCCATTGGCATCTGGGATGGTCTTGCACATCCTTGCCAAAAGGTCAGTAGATAGGAATGAGAATGAGCTGTGATCCTGGTTCTGCTGGCATTTTCTCATCATCTCTGAGTACACCAAATGTTCGGGGGTACTTATGGTGCCCAAAACGCAGCAACTATACTCTCAACCCAAGAATTTCCCAAAGGTGTGTTCCAAGGAATGCTCAGTAAAAAGGTACTTATCCTAAAGAAGGCTCTCAGGCCAGGAAATACAGGTTATTACATTTCTTTTTGAGCAAATCATGCATGTTTGGTTAATAAAAGCTCTGAGAAATCCTGCAGTCATCATTACTATATAGAATTTAAGCTCTAGGAAATCAGTGATCAAATCTCACTATGGTATCCCCACTCATTGAACAAAGCTGAACAAAGGGACAGTCAATAAGCATGTGATCAATGAATAAAGGAAATGAATATCTATATGAATGAACTTGTTAATCAAAGAACCCAGTTTGGTTATGTTTAACCTAGTGTTTCCCAAAATTTTTGGATCTCTGCGCCATGGCTGTCCCCTAGGACGAGAGCCGCAGACACACATTGGAAAACATAGCCCCTCTCTGGGATGGCAAAGCAACTGTGAATGACTGACTGCAAAGGCGGGAATGCCCACCGTGCACACGTCTGACTGCTATGGTTCACCGTGACTTCATCTTCACTTACAATTAATTGAAAACATGTTGTCTTAGCTCCAAAATGAGGCTGGAGAGAAAAGAAAATACAGTCTTAGGACTCTTGACACAAGGGCTCACATTTTTCTTTTCTTTTTTTAAGTAACTGTGGCAATCTCTGTGCCATCATGCGTGCAGTGACATGGTGATGCTAACATCACCCATAGTGGTGGTCCTGACCTCACCCCACACATCTGAACAAGCATCAATCACTGCAAAGGCCTTAGCTCCTACACCCAAAAGATGAAATGTTTCCCAAATTATTCTGTCTAATGGCAATCCTGTCCAATGATGCTGAGAGCAAGTCAAGACATCTGCCTGTTGCAAACTCAGCTTCAGGTTCTGATTTTTCAACAGGTGTTTAGGCTAATGCATCTAAAATTTCCATCTGCATGAAGAGCAAGCAGAATAAGCCAGTGTGGTAAACATGTTCAGAGACACAAAATACTTGGCAACAGAAAAAGGGAGAACCTTAGTCGAAATAAGAGTTGACATCTGCACTGTGCTCCAGCCACTGCCCATGGGCAAGCTTGTCTAATCCTCTTAGCAACCCTAAGAGGTGAGACCTAGTATCATTTGCATTCAATAGTTGAGCCCTAAGGCAAGAGTGTAACTAGGGTCCCTTCCCAGCCTTATTGCTAAATTATTACTAGAAATCAAAGCTTGAGGGAAAACAATAAATATACACACTGAGTGGCCAGATTATTATGATCTCTGAATGCATAATAATCTGGCCACTCAGTGTATATTTGCCATTTAAACCTTCTGTCAGTCTCCAGTCCTGTATTAGATGTTACTCAGATTCTCATCAGAACCTTATGCTCTGATGCCTAAATTCCAGTCAAGCCCATGGCCTCCTCAAAAAGAAAAACAAAAAAAAACCCTCTGCATAACCAGACTGCCAATGCCCGCTTGATGATCTTCATCATAATTAATGATATTAATTAGCTCATCCTAATAAACCAGTCAAGTAGCTAAGAATGCAGAGCTCCCTTCTCTCTTGTGCTTCAGTTACATTATGAAAACAAATGCTTTTCCTCAGTTCCTCAGAACACTGGGTTTATTCCCAACTATGTTTCCAGTTTGCAAACTCTAAGACCCATAAATAAATCTTTGTCTTTTATTTCTAGCCAAAGACTTGAGAATATTTTTGTGTTCATTCAACAGCCTGTTGCATCTCAGAGAGATAAAGTAACTGTGCCCAGAGTACACAGCCACAAAGGGCAGGAGCTGGCTTTTGGACCATTGTTTTAACACTACACTCCATATCTTCAGTAATTTGTAGGAATCACCAATGCGATTTTTATTTTTAACAAAAGTTTACCATGTACTTCAGTTATCTATTCACACCAGTGATGCTGAAGTTAATCTGATAGGAATATGAAAGGTATGAGGAGAAAGAGTCTGTGTCTATACCTAAGACATCTTAGATTCCTTCTGGTGCTTAACTCCTAACCCCTCACACCAGAAATGACATTGAAGGCAAGATATACCAGTAGTTATCTTTTAGAAATATGAGATAGTTAACCAAATCTACCTTTTATTGCCTTCTTGCATGCTCCTTGTTTAAAAAAAAAATTTAAAAAAATAAAATAAAAAATAAAAAAGGTTTAAAACAAACAAAAACCTTCTGGTATGCCAGCCCAACTTGAAAAAGTTTAATGAATCAATTCAAAAAGACATTCAGAATCGTATCATCCCAACCTTGCTTCTGCACCTCCTCAAAATTTACTTGAGCTCTTTATAAACACTGGACTAGAAATGTCACCTGTAGTATCTCATTCAATCTGAAAAGTTTACTCTGAAAAGAAGATTAAACTTCTACATTTCACAGATGAAAAAACTGAGGTTTAGAGTAACATAGTGTCTTGGCCAAGGCCATAACAGCTAGCAAAGGACACAGTGGGAGTTCTAAACCTAGTCTTACTTTCCAAAATCTCCAGGTCCTGCTGCCCTACATAGTTTAAGGTAAATTCATATAACACTCCCCAGAAAATGTATTTTTTAAGTCAAATATCCTCATAAGAACTTAAGGTTCTGCTACTTGAAAACCAATTAAATAGCTGTTTCTGAGCTACATCAGGCTTATTGATGAGACTGGCAGGTCAGCACAGTGATAATAATTCTGAGGCATAATACCAAGAATCTAATTTGGTTGGGGGAGAGATGGGGGGTAGGGCAAAAACCTGATAATCAAACCTAAATATGGGCGGGGCTCAGCAGTGAGGCCAACTCTTATAAAAATTGTATTAATAGTAACACTTCTGCTATCCTTCCTGTCAATGAGAATGTGACATGCACTAAGTTTTAAAATATTTTTCTTAGATTAATACAGATCAAGTGAAGACATTAAACTTCTGTGTGGGTTTCACTTCTTTTTGGCACATTTTGTCATATTGAAACACAAAATCTCTGAGACTATTGCTTGCTCTTGAAAGACTAATAATGCATCAACTGCGACATGCTCTTTCTTGTTCTGGCTGAAGATTTTTTAAAAATCCCCAGATAGAGCATTTCTTCCAGGCCTTGTACAAGGTCGCTGCTGTTTCTTAGGGCACTCATCCCAAACTAAGGAAGCGAGAGTGCAGCGGGGTACGTGTCAATGCCAGAACGCCTATCTGAATATTTGCATCCAAATTTTAAACTCATCTATTAATCCAAAATCTGTTTTTGAACAACTGTTTTTGTATAGCAAGCACTGCTCATGTCACGGGGGCCAGAAGTAGGGACATTAGAGGACCAGGTCTGTCTCATGGAAGCTTATATTTCCTAGTGAAGAGTAGAAAGATAAAAAATAAACAAAGAGAATGAATATCTGAAAAGGGTAGAGCTATGTCTCCTGTTACAGGATAGGAGAGTGTTAGGTTTGATAGAGCAATTGAGTTGATATCCTTCCCATAGGGAACTGGTTTTTCAGGTCATTTCACAATGGAATGACCTTTGCTAAAGACGCTTTTCACTTGCAGTGACCACATTGCATTCTCTCCCCTCCAGATCTACATAAAGTCTCTACCCAGAAAAATCCCGCCAAAAGTCCATTAAAAGCAGCGGACTCCCCTCACTGGGTGCTGCAGCGATCCAGGTTAAGCCATCTGAGACCAGAGTGGTGAGGGATGGTCGAATAAATCTGTAATCCCTCACCACTCTGGCCTTGTGCGCTCCTCCTTAAGTGACCCAACAGAGAGGTCCTTGTCTTCCCCAGTAGCTAGCAGGAGTGAAATTCTTGCCATATCCCGAGAAAATGGATTTTCTGACTTGCATGGGAGATGGAGTGATTATTATTTGCATGGAATTAAATCCCTGAGTTGCCAACGCCCTGTTTCCCTTTGCCTAGTCATAGAAGAAATGAAACTGGGGCTAAAGTCAGAGCCAGTATCCAGAGTTTCTGTTCCATGCTAGGGCATGGTGCAATACAGCATCAGGCTAGTTCAGTTTGAGTTTCAGTTGAGTCCCTCAGTCCCTTGCATGTGGGGTCCACATGGCTATGGGCCACACAGATGAATTCAAGGAAGCAGGAGCAAAAGAGCCCCCCGGGTCAAAGTCACAAACCAAGAAGTCAAGAGCGAGGAGCCACAACAAGAGAAGGAACTCCTTTGTTTAGGAGATTATGTATCTCCCCGCTCCCCCCTACTCCCATTTCTTTGTTCTCGCAGTGGTCACACTCATTCTAGCCAATGACCTCTGTTCCCAGGTGTGACTGGCCAGTAAGTACTTTCCCTATGTCACCTCAACTTTATGGTTATGTGTCTATCTCCCCTTTGTCCAACCCCCTTCCTCCAGTGTTTTGCATGGTACAGGTCTGTGGCTCCCTTGGGAGTGTAAAGTCGCAGCTTCCCCATGAAGCTGCCCAGATGACATCCTATAATGTCTGGCCTTCCCTTAGCTCCTTTCCTATTATTAATAACCAGCTAATTACAACAGTCCAAGTCCTAATGCCCAGTGCCTGTCAATGTGACCTTATTTAGAAATAAAATTTTTGCTTATATAATCAAGTTAAGATGCGGTGGTGGGGGCTAAAAATAAATACATTTTCTCTCATCTTGTAAGACTTCTAGCTGGGCTAATAATCAAATTAACAGAAACAAATTAACAGTAGAAAATTAGATTCACTATGTGCATAGAGGAAATGCACATATGCATGAAAATTCCAAAGACAGTGAGGCAACATTGCATATATAAGTCTTTTTGGACAAAGGAGAAAGGAGAAAGGGGGAATGGGGTATTAGATTTCAGAAATGAGAATGGATGAGTTACAGGTTGTTGAGGAAGAACAGAAGACACACGGCAGGAACACCCTTGCTAGGCAACTCAGAAACAATGGAACACAGGAGGTATCCAGCTAACAGGCTTCTCTGCCTAAAGCCCTTTTGTTCACCATATTTAATTCAAATCAGGCTAAGGTCACATTGTAAGATATCCTTCCTGAAGCAGGCTTCTCTGTTTGAATCTCTTGGGCAGAAAACATGCTTTCTGAGTCTTTTATTTCTTAATAAGCAGCTGAAAATCAATATCCCAAAAAGGCAGCTTCGGGGTACAAAACTTTGGTTCTCTTCAAGGTCATGCTGGGTTAGGGTGGGCCCTAAGCTCAATGATTGGTGTCATTATAAGAAGAGGGAAATGTGGACACAGACACATGTGAGAAGGCCATGTGAAGTCAGAGGCGGAAACTGAGGTGATGTGTCTACAAGCCAAGGAAGGTTATGGATGGCTTGCAAACACCAGTAGCTAGAAGAGGCAAGGCAGGCTCCATCCTAGAAACCTCAGAGGGAACACTGCCCTGCCGACATCTTGATATCAGACCTCTGGCCTCCACAACTATAAGAGAATACATTTCTGTTGTTTACACCACCCAGCCTGTGCTACTTTCCTACAGCAGCCCTAGAAATGAATACAACATCTAATATGATATCAGAGAGTGATCAATGGTGTAAAGAAAAACAAAGCAAGATGGGAGGATGGAGAGTAACTGAGAAGGAAAGAGCTAGCTTACATCATGCAGTCAAGAGGAGGTAACATTATACAAGGACAGGACTGTAAAGTCAGTTCCACAAGATCCAGAGGTTCTCATCAGCTCCAGGTACCACGACAAAATACCACAGACTGGGTGGCTTAAAAACAACATACTTCCTCACATTTCTGGAAGCTGGAAAGTCCAAGATCAAGGTGCCAGAGAGGTGAGTGTCATGCTGAGACCCCTTCTTTTGGTGTGTAGGAGGCCACCATCTCACTGTGTGCTCATATGACCTCTTCTGTATACATGTGTGTACCCTCAATTACTTTGCTACTCCAAATTCAGTCAAATTGACTTTAACATGTGACTCAGGACACATACATTCGATCCATAAAAAACTCTTACCCAAAAGTTGCCAGTGTAACTCCTCATGCTTTCCTTTGTACATGAGGACAAACACTGGCCCAGATGTCCATGCATGGCCTCTAAGGGATACAGGAAAGACTCCCTCAATGATATGGCTTTTCCATTACTTCAGTAATTACCCAGTGAAAGGTTTGGGAATGGGCCAGGTCACACAGAATCGACTCAAGGCTCAGAGATATTTATTCAAGGCACCTGGGTGCAGATGGACTTAGATCAAAAAAGAAATCAGTGTTGAATGGGGAGGGAAACAGGCTTTTTATGCGCCTAGGAAGAGCTTGCAGATGGCTTTAGGCTGACACACGAACCGGATACTATGCCTGTAGCCTTGCCCTTTGTCCTTCTGTTGGCGCCAGACATCCTTCTTCCTGGGGGCTGTGCAGGAGCTATGGTCTTCAGGGATTTCTGTAAAATAACCACTCAAAGGGAGCTTGTTTGTGCAAGGCTTAGGCTTGCAGAATGTGCTTTCTTTTGTCAGCCCCTGCTGAGTTAGAGCCCCGTTTCTTGATTAACCCTTTCACCCAGCAGGCATTGACACTTCCCATAATCTCATTAACTCCAAGATTATTTATCATCAGCAAATTCAAACATGCTAAAAGCATAAATGGTAAATTTTATGTTATGTATATTTTATATACATATAAAAGCATACCATGCCATGAATAAGGACCAGGGCCAGCTACGTAATGCCAGGTCCAGGGCAAAATGAAAATGAGGGACTCTGTTCAAAACTTATTAAGAATTTCAAGATGGTGACTGCAGAGCAGGAAACCAAGAACAGGGGGCCCTTTGAAGCACAGGACCCTGTGTGACTAATAAGGCCCCTCCCTTATCTTTCAGTGGTGAACACCATCCGGAGCACCAGTGAGCATGTTTTCTTTTGAGGTCTTCTCTTCTCTGGCTTCCCCAGGGTAAGGAGGGTAGAGACAGAAAAGCTATAATCATTCATTCCCAGAAGCCTTCTTGGATGAGGAGACATTGGACTGAGAAGGAAGAAGAAAGTGACAGAAAAGAGATCAGAGCTATGGCTGGGCAGATTCTCAGGGCCTGGCAGATCAGTGGACAGATTTGGTTCTATTTCCATTGTAACAAGACCTCACCAACAGGCTTTAACCAAGGAAGGCATAAAATATGACTTTACTTTTCTGAATGTCACTCCAGCTATTGTTGTGAATAAACAAACAAAAAAAAGACATCCCTTGTTACTCTGAAAGTAACATAATCATGAGAGAAATGACCAGAAATGCCATTCAGATCTAACACAGCAGGTGACAAAAATGTTCTATGTTAATGGTCTGACTTTTGCATTATACTTTTACTTCCATGATTATCTATTTAATGTCTATCTATCCTAGTAAATGGTTAGCTCTATGAAGAAGGGATTATCTTGCTGGTAACTGTCTCTCTAGTGCTTAGCACTGTGTCTGGTACATACTACCATTCAGTAAGTATTTGTTGAATGAATTTATTCATATATATATATATATATATATATATATATATATATATATATCTTTTTACTTATTTCATAGAGGAAGGGAAAGGGAGAGAGAGAGAAATGTCAATGATGACAGAGAATCATTGATCGGCTGCCTCCTGCCAACCCCCTACTGGGGATCGAGCCCAAAACCTGGGCATGTGCATTTGACCAGAATTGAACCTGGGACTCTTCAGTCCACATGTGGACGTTCTATCCACTGAGCCAAACAAACTAGGGCTAAATTTGTTCTTTTAAAGGCAAATGTTTTTGTTGTTCTTTTGTTAATTGTGATAAAATATACATAACATAAAATTTACCATTTTAACCACTTTTTAGTGTACAGTTCAGTGGCATTAAATACATTCACACTGTTGTGCAGTCATAACTACTATTCATCTCTAAAACTTTTCATCATCCTAACTTGAAACTCTGTATCCATTAAACAATAAATCCTTGTATCCCCTCCTTCCCAGCCCCTGGCAATTATTGTTCTATTCTCTGTCTTTATGAATTTGACTGTAAGTGGAGTCATACAGTGTTTGTCCTTTGGTTTATTCCACTCAGCATAATGTCTTCAGAGTTCATCCTTATTGTAGCATGTGTCAGAATTTCCTTTTAAGGCTGGATAATATTCTATTGTATGGATAGACCACCTTCTGTTTATCCATTCATCCATCAATGGACAGTTGGATTGTTCCCACCATTTGGTGAATGTGAATAATGCTATGGACATAGATGTAGAAATATCTGTTTGAGTCATTGCCTTTTATTCTTTTGTGTATTTTTTAAATTAACCTTTATATTTTAAAAAATTAAAAACCTTGAAAAAATTGCAAAATATAATAAACTCTCATACACCAAATGGTTGTACATGAAGACAAGGAAGAAGTTTATGTTCTTGTGCAATATTTAAATAAGAATGGTAGCCTAGCCAAAACCGGTTTGGCTCAGTGGTAGAGCATTGATCTGCTGACTGAAAGGTCCCAGATTTGATTCCTGTCAAGGGCATGTACATTGGTTGTGGGCACATCCCCGGTAGGGGATGTGCAAGAGGCAGCTGGTCGATGTTTCTCTCTCATCAACATTTCTAGCTCTCTATCTCTCTCCCTTCCTCCTCTTTTCTGAATGTTGCTCCAATAGCTGGAGCGACATTCAGAAAAGTCAAGTCATATTATGTGCCTTCCTTGGTTAAAGCCTGTTGGTGAGGTCTTGTTACAATGGAAATAGAACCAAATCCGTCCACTGATCTGTAAAATATCAATAAAATAAAATAAAATAAAATAAAATAAAATAAAATAAAATAAAATAAAATAAAATAAAATAAAATAAAATAAAAGATAGCCTAATGGGGGCAGCATGACTTTGGGGAATTATAATTTCTCTAAGCCTTACTTCTTTGGACTATCAAATGGAAATAACTGTAGGATCTAATTTATAAGATCATTGAGAGAACTGAAATGTGTAGGTGCTGTTCTTATCACAGTACTGAATACATGTTAGCTATTGTTATTACTAATAATAGTTAAAGAAATGTTTTGTCAAAGAAGTTCAAAAGAAGTCAGAAGGCTTTGGCTAGAGATAAATGACAAATATTTATTCAAGTATCTTAGGGTTTGCAAACCAGAAACACAATGAGGCAATAACCACAATGTTCCAAACAAGAAAGAAAACCTTGAGAGTTTTATAGTAAAATATACGTTTTTGAGAAGAATCAGTCCTGCATTTTTAGCTTCTGGATTGGTCCACGACGGCAATCTTCCAGGTGCCAAGTAGTCTGGATAATGGATTATTCTTTCCTGAGTGGTTCAGATGGTTATCTATGGAGTTCATGTGCATCCAGTCATTGAGGCACAACCGAAAAGTTCAAAAGTTAAAGTTCCCAGGCTGAAGCAAGAATGGGATCAGAAAAATGGTAACATTCCAAGGTCACAAGTGGCACTTTGGGATTAAAACACAGGTTTCAATGGTGGAAGGAGGGTATGAAGACCTGAATGATTTACTTTGGTTCTTCCAACATATGCTTGACATTTTACCAAGAAGGAGCTTTATTCTTTCATAAACTTTAGTATCTTTAAAATATATCTTGGTATGGTACTTGGATAGTCAAGTAGAACAAAAATAACACATTTATAGGACAGAGATGCTAAATATGGCATATATTCCCTTTAGAACATGAGAATAATCAAAATCAGCAAGCATCAATTCCCTCCTTCTTAAGAGCAAGCATCCAGGAATCCTGAGTTTGTTTTTACCTAATCAGCAACTTCCAGGCATTCAGAAAGTCATCCAAGGCCACCAACAGTGTAAAGCATCTCTTAAAATCCACATTAATTAATCAGATTCATCAACAGTGGTTGACCAAATTAAGTAGGACAGACAAATTGAGTTTTCAAACAAGTACAAGAACAATTTGCCAGTATCTTCACAGATAGAGGTCAACTGGATTAACCACCATTTATTTGAGTGCATTTGCCTTTGTTACATGCCTACCTATCAACCATTTGTGCCATAAATATTTATCGAATGCCCACTATGTGCCAAACCCTGGATGCCTTATGAATATCTCAGTAAATCTTCTTAACAGACCTACAACATCAATGTTATTATTACCACTAGTAGCCCTGAGTTAGGTTTTGTGTGTGCCAGTATCTCTCTATGTGCCAGTAGCTCTCTCTGGAGCCTGGCCACTCTGTGGCTGCTGCCCAGAGGCTCTCCACAGCCCAGAGGCCCATCAGCGGCTGGGCATGGAGCACTTGTCTTATTGCTTTGGCGACAAAGCAAGCATTCTGCCAGGCCATTCACACTGCCCAGTCTCAGCAGCTATCCCCCTAGGACTAGGGGACTCTGGTAAAACTGAGACGACTAGATGCAGCCATCTTGTGGCTATGGGCCCACCATCTTTGTGATGCAGTGATGGTTAATTTGTATATTACCCTTTTATTCGTGTAGGGAGCAGTTATATGGTTAAGCCTTGGACTGACTTGCTGGCAAAGTCGTAAACAAGTCCCAGCTTAGAGGGTACAGTCCTCTAAGCATAATTAAGCTTGATCTTGTGACTGCTCCCTATATCTTTCCTGGGTAGCTAATGGGCTGTGGGAGGGGCAGCAAGTGCTGCCAAAACAAGTGAAACTTACAAGAACATTATAAATTACCTTGTTTAACCCTGACTATAAATAAAGCATCAGCTTTGCGGTCTGGATCTGTTCTGTGGCCTCAGCAAGGCACAAAAGATCCACATAGACCCAGCTTATTCTCTTGTTGGTCTCATTTCTTCATCTTTCACTGGCCCTCCCTCAGGCGAGCCAAACCCTTGGCTATGCAGGCATGGCCCATATTAGGATTTTATAGATGAGCAATCTAAGGCTCAGATGAATAACCATATTTTTTGAACCAAAAATTTGTAGACATTATTGTACTTATAAGAACAATGATGCAGGCAGGACATTAGTTATCCAGATAATCTCAGAAAAATCTAGAATATGTAAAATTCATTAAAGTCAAAAGGAGGTCACTTTCAAAAGACAAGAGAGTTAACCCTTGAATGAGTCCTTCAAACACTGCAGGGAGGTGGTATTCTCCATCCCATGCAAAGGGAGCATTTGGGACAGAGAGGTCATTCATTCACTCATTCATTCATCCAACAAATACTGAGCATTCCCATTGAGTCAGGCTTTGTCCAGGGTCTTAGAGATATGATACAGTGGTGAATTTGGAAAATTAAGTTCCACTCCACAGCATCCCACTCCTAGCTGGCCCTGTATTGCAAAGGGTACATTTTGCTAAGGGTATGAATGGTCCTTCTCACCCTACCCATACCTCAAGTGACTTATGAGTAATATATGTACTACTTCCAAATATTTGACAGACTGTCACCTCTCCACCACCCTGGAGGAATTTCAATAACTTCTTCAAAACCTAACTCAGAGCCCCAGTGCCTGACTTTCCTGGTTTGAAGAGTCAAGGAGAATATTGGGGGGGGAACAAGCTTTCAAATTTAAAGCACATCTATAGTGGTCTCTCCCAAAACTTCAATGCATGGAGGAACAAAATAAAAAAGGAAAGGGGAAATATTTTATTTTCAATGATTCAAGAGGCATAACCAAATGCAAGGTATGAGTCTTGTTTAAATCCTGATTCAAAAACCTATTACAAAGAAAAGATAGTAGTAGAATATCGGCATATGCACAGAAGGATCACAAGTTCAATTTCGGGTCAAGGGAATGTACATTGGTTGTAGGTTTGATCCCTATCTCCGGAGTGTGGCTTCTTACTCTGTATAATTAGACTATTCATTCCTATTTGATGGGTTGGTGTAGAGATTCATAATAAAATGACTTATTATAATGACAATACTTTTTGTGTTAATAAATTATTTTGATATTGGGAATCCACATTTATCCCAAATCACACTCTTCCTGTTCCATCCCTCTCTATTTCCAGGCTCCTTTTTTAGGCACCCACTATTATCAGGAGGCTGGGTTATCTATCACTCACAGCTTTGAACCATGAGAATATACCAAGTATTTTAAATAAAGGAACAAAATTAAATAACTAAGGACCCACAGCCTGAATGTATTTTTATCACTAAGGTGGCTTACACTTTAAGAGGCACCTTGAAAGAAGGCAATGCATAACCCAATGGAATCTATATATAAAAGGATAATATGCAAAGTATCCCCCCTGGGAGTTTGAACTGGAAACCAGAAGTTTGATTGCTTGCTGTGATGTGTGCTGACCACCAGGGGTTGGCGCAGAGTGAAGGAAGGCCCCGGCTGGCAGCTGGAAGGTCCCAATCAGCCCTGATCACCATCCAGGCCTACGGACCCTACCTGTGCATGAAATTCATGCACCAGGCCTATAGTAAATTAATAATGTAGAATTTAGGGTATTCTTCTAAGTTGATGAACTGAATATTTAGGACCCCTCCCTCTAATTCATATGTTGATATCCTATGGTATTAGGAGGTGGACCTTTGGGGGTGATTAGGTCATGGGAAAGGTGCTCTCATAAATGGGATTAATGCGCTCATAAAAGAGACTCTGGAGAGCTCTTTTCTTTCCATGTGAGGACAGTGAGAAGACACCATCTTTCAAATAGAAAGAGGGTCCTCAGGAGATGCCAAATCTGCCAGCACCTTGATTTTGGACTTTCCATTCTCCAAAACTGTGCGAAAAAGAAGTCACCCAATCTACCTTACTTTTGTTTAGCAGGCCAAACAGACTAAGACAAATAGTGGGCAAACTCATTAGTCAACAGAGCCAAATATCAACAGTACAACGGATTGAAATTTCTTTTGAGAGCCAAATCTCAACATACCTTTCTTAATCCTCAACACTACATCTTCTTTCACTCAACAATGTTCCCTAAAATTAACTTAATAAACTTTACTTAAAGTTTTAAGTCTTAGTTAAACTATAGGTACATTGAATAAAACTTGATATCATACTTAATAATGATATTATATATTGATAAAATTAAATTTCTTACAATTTACCTTACAATATCCATAAAATTAAATCATGACAATGACTGCTGAAACCAGTTTGGCTCAGTGGTAGAGGTCGGTCTGCGGACTGAGGGGTCCCAGGTTCGATTCCGGTCAGGGGCGTGTGCATTGATTGCAGGCACATCCCCGGGGGGGGGGGGGGGGGGGTGCAAGAGGCAGCTGGTCGATGTTTCTCTCTCATCAACATTTCTGGCTCTATCTCTCTCCCTTCCTCTCTGTAATAAATCAATAAAATATATTTAAATCATGACAATGACTGACAAACACTAATGTGAATAATGACCTTGCATTTCCTTGGAAAGTTTGTTTAAGTCAGGTTCATATGTTATTATTTTTAATTTTAGGCACAATTCCAGGTTCTCATCAATAGGACGACTTCTCAATTTACTCTTGATAAGGTTAATGCTTGAAAATGGTTGTTCACATAAATATGTAGACCCCAATAAGGAAAGAACAGCCAATGCTAGTTTTTTCAGTTGGTTACATGAGGCAGGAATACTACTCCAGGTGTTAAAAATCAACATATCTTCCTTCTCCAGGTCTTTTAAAGAAGACCGCTGGTGCTGTGAACTAAGTTCACATTTGTTTTTCTCCAATATTTCTACATCAGTGCAAAGACGTTCAAATTTTGAGCTCGGCAATTCTTTGTTTTTTAAATCCAGCAATTGCATTTCAGAGTTGCCACTTTCAATATAAAAGGGAGAAAAATTTAATTCTGTTACAGTAGCATTAAGAGGTTTTTAAACAAAGGCTAACGTCACTTTGCTGTTTCTGAATTCCTGAAACCTGTTGAAAAAAGTGTTTTGAAATAGCAAATGCCAATATCAGAATTATTTTCTTGGCGATGTTTCAACAGGCTTGGAAAGTGAATAAAAGTTTCTCTTTCAAATTCTTGAGTAAAAAGAGATAATTTGTTTTCTAATGAAATAACTTCTTCTAACATCAAAAAAATTGTTACCTTTCCCCTGTAATTTACAATTAAGCTGATTTAGATGAGACGTAATGTCTACCATGAAATAAAATTTTTGAATCCACTGATCGTTTGTTAGTTCTGGATAGTGAACACCCTTCTCAAGGAGAAATGCTTTAATTTCTGTTAATAAGGAAGCAAAATGTTTCAAAACGTTTCCATTGATAACCAACGTACCTTGTTATGCAGCAGATTTGCGTACTCTCCATTTCAACTAAAAATTCTAAATTGGCGATGATTAAGAGCTTTAGCTATAATGGAGTTGATAATGTTAACCACCAACTTTGCAAATTTCTTCTGGAAATGTCTGCGCACAAAGCGCTTCTTGATGAGTGATGCAATGGTAAGTATCTTGTAATTAATTTTTTCTTTCAAAATAGCAATAAACCCATTTCTTATGCTGGCCATACTTTTCACCCTGTCTGTTGAAATTGAGAAATCAAGTGGAATATGATGTTTTTCAATGCACTCAATTACAGCATTTGCTATATCCTCTTTATGTGTTTGACCTTTGAGCGGCAATAATCCTAAAAGTTCTTCTTTAGGACCTGAAGATGAAATAAATCGGACAAAAAGTGAAACTTGCGATGGATTATTTATGTCGCAACACTCATCAACGACTATGATAAAGCTGAAGCCAATTTAAGATCTTTGATTTGCTGGTTGGTTATATTCGACTGTTCTATCTTTCACTGTTTTAGCAGACAATAGTAACTCTTTAAATTTTTTTTTTAGAATACCTGTTTTGTTCTTAAAATCCCGAAATAGTTCTTCGGATGCCTTTATAAAACAACTTTTTATGTATTCACCGCCTGTATATGGTTTTTCTCTCTTAGCAATCTCTTGACTAACCACGAAACTTGCAATATTAACATTGTTGGAAGATTGCATCCAGTAATTAGATACAGAACTTCATTTTTCTTGACTCTTCTGAAGTTCCTCAACTGCTTTCTTCCTTGCATCACCAACAGGATATTTAGTACTAAATGACACGTGTTTAATTGTAAAGTGTCTCTCCAAATTTGATTTCTTGTTATGCGCCAATTTTTCCTGACAAATAAGACAGGTCAGAAGGCCATTTAAGTTTTGAATAAATGCGAAAGTCTTGGCCCATTCAACTTTAAACTCATGGTTTTTGTCTTCTGATTTTCTTTGCTTCTACTTTGTAGCCATGTCAAACAGGGCACCTAAAAAATAGTTTTATTTTATAATAATAAAGCCACCAACACAAAATAATTACAATTCTTAAATTGATGACAAAAATACCTGTAGGATTTGCAGTTGGTTGGAAAAATACAGGTAACTTTATGCTTCGAGTAGGTACTTTTGTCACCCATGCAATTTGCAGATGGGACTAGCACAATGAGACTGCTGACTGACTGGCTCACTCAACTCATGCAAGAATCACACATGCCTCCCTCGTGCTGAGTATCCTGCAGCCTGCCTGCACCGAATCTCCCGTTGCCCCAACAACTGACCAGCACCCCCACTTCTTCTAACGCCACTTCTTCAAAATAGACTTGCCCAGGCCAAAAACTGACTTCTGCTCATGGGCCACGAAGTTTCAATCACACTGTACATGTGCGCCCACACGTGGTATTTTGTGGAAGAGCCACACTCAACGGGCCAAAGAGCCGCATGTGGCTCTCGAGCCGCAGTTTGCGAACCACTGGACTAAGACATCTAATTTAGACTTATTGAGCATCTACCATGTGCCAGAAAAAGATGCTATGATACAAGAGTATACAAGTGTTCTCTTCCCTCCAAGAATTTGCAGACAACTTCAGGGAACAGAGAAGTAAGCAGGCTGTTGCTTAGCAGAATGGTGTGAAGAGGATGCTGTGAAAACATTCCCCAGGGGGAGGGAGACAGCCACCAGGAGAGGCTTCCTCTAGACCCAGCACATTATTTCTAGCCTTAGCAGAGCATCTAGCACACTGTGACTGCTCTGTAAATATTTACTTTGCAATGGAACGAGCTGGTACAAACCTTGGGCTTTAGGGCTATGTGCCACTTTTGGTGCTGCCCTGACAGCTTTCCCCAAAGGGCAATCTGTCAGGCAGACAGTGAGGGCTCTCTCAACCTGAGAGAGGCCAATCTGCTAGCTTTGCTGTGGTCTCCCCTTTGGTCATTAACATCCTATTTTCAGATGATAGGCTTTGGCTCCCGGCAATTACTTGTAGAGTTTTGCACAAGAAAAACAAACAGGGGAATGCTTTAGGGCCGGACTCAGGTGCTGAATGTCAAAATGTATTAATTTGCCCGCTTGAAGAGTGAAGATTTCGTGAGTTGGGTTGTGCTCCAGCCTGGCTGTGGCTTTCCAGAACAATTCCAAAGGAAGCTGCTAATTGTGTTTATCAATGTTAGTGAATTATGGTAAAAGCCACTTCCATGGGCCAGGAGGACCCAGTGCCAATCCAACTGGCAGTACCCTTACATCCAAGAACAAATCCCACACATTAATAAGGGCATGCTTGAGTCAACCAAGCAGAGAAGGGAAGAAATGGAGTTGTAGGCAGAGAGGGAAAAGACTCAGAGAGGTGCAAAGCAGGAAACACTCATGTAACTGGACAGTAGTTCCACGTATTTAAATAGTGTGTGTGTGTGTGTGTGTGTGTGTGTGTTCACTCTTCATGTCCCAGTCAAGGCAGAATTCTCCATTATTCACAGTGGGCATAATACCTATGGCCCATAATACTTTAAGTATATTTTAACTTTATTTTTAAATCTGAAGAAGCAAATGAATATAATAATAATTATTCCAGCTTGGATTTTATTCAGCTTCATACTTTATACCAACATAGATGTAATTATGATTTCTATTTTTTTTTCTGGAGGAGCAGGGTCTATGATAGCAAATGTACCTATAGTCCATAAACTCATAACATAGCCATGGCCCCAGTATCTAAAGCAAGACACAAGTTGACACTCAATAAATTGCCAAATAAATGAATGAACTGTCAGTGGTACTGTTTGACCAGAATGCATGTCATGTGTTGGAAAGACATGAGTCCAGACTATGGATAATCTTGACTGCTGGTTAAAGAGCTTGGACATCATCTTGAAGGAAACAGGAAGTCATGAAATGTGAATGACATTCAAATTGGAACGCTTCTTCTGGCTGTTCTGGTAGAAGGTAGAGGCTGGAGGCAGGGCAATCACTAAAGTGAAAGCAAGGAAGGTTCAGTAGGAGCAGTAAGTCTTTCTGGTTAGATATCACTTGCAGCCAGTGCAGCATCTACAACTTTGGCAGCACTTGGACAATTTGGGGTAGCAAGTTCCTATGGAATCAGATAACTTAATTAAATCATATTATTAAAAAAAAGCCCTCCCTTGCCCAGCCAGCATGGCTCAGTAGTTGAGCATCAACCTATGAACCAGGAGATCATAGTTCAATTTGATTCCCCATCAGGGCAATCCCCAGTGTGGGGCATCCGGGAGGCAGCCAATCAATGACTACCTCTCATCATTGATATTTCTCTCTCTCTCCCTCTCCCTTCCTTTCTGAAATCAATTATATATATATATATATATATATATATATATATATATATATATATATATATATATAAAAATTGATTTTGGGGGGGGGGAAATATATGTATAAATATATTTTTCCCCCCCAAAAAAGGCCCTCCCTCTTCATTCATCTCCCAATGCTGCTCATTACATCAAGGAGAAAGTCCGGTCTTTAAACCTTTTCTAATCCTGGCTAATACCCCTTTGTAACAGTAAGAACAGGACTAAGGTCTTCAGGAGCAATTGTATCTGGTCATTATCTGATAACACCATTTTTGTTTTCATTGTATTTATTTGCAAAGTTATCTTCCAGTTACAGCAAACAATCCTAGATTTTTCCATTTATCACACAATGATATCAAGTTTCTTGCTAAAATAATTATCTAAGTAAGTAAATAAGAGGACAAGTAAATTAAAATTAACATTAGAAAAGCAATTATGGAGATTATAGACAGATTTAGCTAAAATAAAAAATCAAGGTGGTACTCAAATGGCTGGAATTTGGGGAACACTGTTTTGTTCTGTGCAAAAGGTAATATTGTCCTGCATTGTCTCTCATTTTCCACTTCACCAATTATTCCAGAAATGCTTTCTCTGCACCTAGAATTGCAAGCCTTGGAGCAGAAAACAGGCACTTCCAGGGAGGCACTGACTCAAGATTCTGGGAAGAAGATTTGCCCCCCAGCTTCCGCCTCTCCTCCTCTACAGTAAGACAGTGGGCATAACAAACCAGGACAATGTCAAAAGATTTTAGCTCTCTTGCATGCTAACAGTTAGCATACCACAGTTTTATGGATGTTATTAAAAGACATGAGACACCTGAGTCTGAACAAAAGGATGGTTTATTACTCATAGCGGTAGCCAGAGTCAGGATTTTTGGTGCCAGTTCCCTAACCCTAATTTCCTATAAGCAACAGGAAGAGGGGCAAGTATGTACACATACCACAGGTTTCAATATAAGAGAAGACTCCTAAACCTAGGGAACCTGAATCTTTTATAATGGGCCATAAGCAAACCAGCCCTTTGCTCCAGAGAAAGACATAACATTCATTATGTTGGACAGTAGGCATGCCCTCTGACCTGACACCATCTCTATCAGCTTTTCATTAAACAAACATCGTTGAAAAGTCCAGAATAAAAGATAGGTATTACCTTGCTTTATAAAGATATGAGCAAGAGACCCATGGAGAATTGTCCCCTAATAGCCAGCAGCTCATACTTCATGGTTCAAACTGCCCTCCAAGGGTGGTCCTGTTTAACATATTGTAGAGTTTGTAGCCAGATACACATAGTTAACAGGCCTTTCAGGTGTGTTATCCCATTGTATTGTGGGGTCAAACCCTGGGTTCAAAATAAGACCACCAGAGGCTGATAATTTATTTTTTAAAAAGCAAACAAGGATTTATTGAACTGGCTAGGGTAGCCGCAAGAGCACCGCATGCAGGTGGACTCCAAACGATTGCGAGGCTTTAGGGGCAGGTAGTTATTATATTTTAAAGGTTCTGAGAAGGAAAACCCCCATTCTACAACAAACTGTCGTTTGGAATTTTCTGCTGTTCTTCCTAGATAAAATGTTGCTTTCTAGTTTGCTTTAGCCCGTTTGAATAATGATGAAGACAAACCTAGTTATCTGACCTTGCAGGCCAGAGACCAGACATGCCCACAATCTCAATACCATGCCAGGTGCACTTTTCTTAATTGGACAGAACAGCATTGTTTTTGAGGCCAGCATCGAGATAACCACTAAGTGTACATAGGGCTGGCTCTTTAATGAAAAAGAAAGTTCTGCCTGTAACCTTGCCCAAAACTTGAACTCATCCTCCCTGAGCCCATTTCACAATGAACAAAGCAAGTAAGTGAAGGTCGAAGTCAGAATAGTAGTGTTAAAATTCAAACAGTAGTTTTTACCCAAGTATAATATGATTGCTACCATATTTCAATTGTATTAGCTCCTTCAGGTAAGTAATATTTCCATATTATAGATGAAGAAGCTAAAGCTCAAATACAGTGAATACATTGTCTAAGATCACTCAGTAAGAAGTAGGAATGCCAGGACTTACACCCTGGTTGGTCTGACTTCATATTACTGGTAGCCCTCTCTATGCAAACATTCATTACCCAATCCAAATTGGAATACCTGTACTTGCTTTTCATACTCTCTCCTGCACTGCCTTTGCAAAGGCAAGATTGGTCCAGAGAAAAGCTGTGCTTCCTGTATTCCAGCTGGAGTCTACATAATCTCTTGATGGATTCTGGCTCCTAAAAGGTCAAGGTTCTAGGAGAGCCACAGCCACTGGCTTTTCTTTGGCTCAGGAACAAGGTAAAGACTCCAGTGGGAGCTGGGTACTATGGTCAGTATAGGGGGCAGGCAGAAGAGCTGGGGTGCATGGTTGCTTAGCACCTGAGTGAATAAATGAAACTGACTCAATGTGTCACAAACAAAAATGCTTAAATATGGGGGAAAATAATAAGATTAATGATGATAAAATTTCACTCAATCACTAAATGCTATGATTGTTTGCTACCTAATATTAATTTTCTTTCCCAGAAATATCAGCTTCATTTCACAGATGAAGAAATTACTGACCTGAAATAGACAGAGCCTAAGATGATAGAACATCTCCTACTTCAAGCTCTTTCCAACATGCTTTGGTACATGTCAGAGAAAGCCCTGAACACAAAATGCTGATGGACGGATATAACTGCCCACCATAATTGCTTTTAGCTAAAGTTTAATTTCAGACTATCCTTTGTGGTTACTTTAGGTATCTGAGTCTGCAAGACTGCCACGCAGGTCTTCCCTGAGCTTGTCAGGTTAGCATGTAGCCCCTTTTGTTCACAGCTCCTTTTTTATGAATGAGGCAAGTGAGACTCAGAGTGGTTAAGTGACATGCTTCTGAAACAGAGTAAAATAAGTGTCAGATCCAGTTCTCCAAACCAGGTAGCCTGAAGCAAACTTTATACTCCATTAAAGCATAATTCTCAAAATTTTTTCTTTTTAAATCTCGTTCAATGAGGCTGAGGGGTGTTTCCCTAAGGGAGAGTCGAGCCTGGAGCCAAGAATGTTCTTGGCTTCTTGAAGAAAATATTTCAAGATGAAAATCAGACAAGAGGTTAAAGTAGAAGCAAGTTTATTGAGCAGAGAGAATAACCAAGAATAGCCACACTCCACAGATAGTGTAGCAGACTCTCCTCACAAGAGAAGGGAGACCCAACAACTAGAGGTTGAACTTGTATCTGTTTGTAGTTTCTGTCAATATAATAAACAAAATAAGCTTTTTTATGAGTTTATTTGAGCCAAACTGATGGCAATTACCAGAAGGCAAATATTTTGATAAAATGAGAAAATGCTCCAGAAAAATGGCAGTTTTACCACTTATTTTATTGTGGTAAAGGAGAAGATGGAAGGGAGTTACATGAAATTCAATGGTGGCAGATTAGGGAGGCAAGAGAAATCAAAGCAGGAGGGGGTAATCTCTGGAATTGGATAAAAGTAAAATGAATAAACTATATACGAATCTCGTTCACGACCCACGTGGAAAGAGTTCCAATTCAGGGTTCAGGTTCTGGAGAAGGGCCGCACATTAAAATGAAGAAACTTGAGACTTGAAGAAATTCAACTTGGCTATATGGGGGACCAGGCGGTAGTCCAACTCTAGTGAGAGAACTACCCCTGCTCTGGCCCCAACATCCCTTTGATTGAGGCTTAGGGGAAAACATCTTAGGCAACATAAACAGAAATTTACATGTAGCCCTTAGGCAGGAACTAACAGAAACTTACACGGGACAAACAAGTGGAGGCTGCTTCAGCTAACAATGTCTCAACTAAAGGGTGAGTGGTTAGAGCAATTAAGGTTGTTGACCAGCCTTCCTGGCTTCCCGTCAACATATCTCTTTTAGTGAAACTGATTTGTTTTCCAGCAATAGACACATACTTCTTTTACATAGGTGGGTAAAGGATAGTTTTAAGTTAACAATTAACAGTGAAACCAACATTTTTGAGGGTAAAAAAGACAGGTTTTTAGGAAATTTTAGAAATTAAGGGGACCATGGAGGAAGCACAGGGCTGCAGAGCAGCAGAAGGTATATTTCCATAGAAAAGGGGAGCTGAAAAGCTGCAACGGGTACATTTCCATAGAATGAGGGAGCTGGGAACAGCAAAGGTCTATGATAGATCCTCCCTTCCCCCAACTGATGGACAGAATCTGACGTAAACTGTACCTGCAGTCTGGACATTCCTGAGCATCTAACCAGGCACCTTATATGGATTGTATAATACATTGAACCACCAATCAGCACCTGCCAAATACTCTAAGCCCCTGATTCCTAAGTGCCTAATCATGTGCCTTATATAAAACCATAAATCAGCGTGTGCCGAGTACCCTAAACCCCATCCCTTCCTTTTCCTCCCCTCAAAAGGCGCCTTCACCCCTGCACATGTGCTCACTTTCTTCGCAAAGCAGCCCAGCAGGGGTCCTTCTCCTCTAATAAAGCCTGTAGTCCTGGTCTTCAGCCCTCTGTCTCATCTTTCAGTCTATATTTACAAAATAAAGAGAATGAAGCCCTTCATCCAGAAGGAGAAGAAAGCCTACAGGGAATAGGAAAACAGGAAGGAAGGGAGGGAGGAAAACTTCACATGTTCCATGTGAGGTTCAACCTTTGAGCCCAGGAGTTACTATATTAACCAGTCCAAGAGAATAGTGACCAATCAGAGGGGATATCAAGGCACCAGGATATACAGCCATTATAAGTCATAGGGAAAAAGAACTCAGTGGGACCCTTTCTCCCTCCCTATAGGAGAGTCTGTTCTGTGGGACTCTTTCCCTTTCCCCATGTGGGAGTCTGTACTTGTTCTTCAATAAAGCTCCACCTTTGCTATACTACTTTCTGTCCATGGATAAGCCTATATTTATTTCGGACTAGTCTGAGCTTGGTTCCACTTACACTGACAACTGCGTGGTGGGAGAGAGAAAGAATTTAACATATCAATGGGTTTTATAGGGGTGGTGATGTCACTACTTTGGCTGACCCTGATTGGTTGGGTTAAGGCTAGGGTCCAGTTACACAAAATGGAGTCAGGAGTTGCCTCACAGTACAAAATGGAGTCGGGAGCTGGCCCCACCCCACCTTCTCAAAAACATTGCTAATTATAATAGGATATTTTCATAATTTCCAAGCAGTCACAAATTTAGTTCATCCTTTTAGAGTAAACCTCAAAGGGTGATTTTGAGTTGCCTTATACTGTACTTTTCTTCAATAATTTCCTTACAATGAAATTATATTACCCTTAAAATAATGCTTTTTTTTTTGGGGGGGGGGGGAAGACTGGAAAAACACACAAAACCACCATAAATCTTATTTCTTCTGTTCTAATCATCCCTGAAGTCTGGAGGCATTTAGTGTCACTTATGGAGGCGGGGCTGGGGATTTCAGTCTGATGAAATATAAACAGGCCATTTGCCACGTCCCTTTGTCAAAACATTTCCATGAGAAACTTTGTGGTTGCAAATGATTCCTCTAATCTTTTGATGTATCTATAAATCTCTTAGAGATAAGAAAGCCTCTTGACAGTTTTACATCCCAGAAATGTTTTTCAAATGTCTGGGATTCATCCCTTTTGAAAAGTAAACTTCTGAGAATATTCTAATGAATCCTCCTCTCACTGTGAGCATCTTCCTCTGAGCTAGCAAGGGAGAGAAGAGAAGTCTTGCCATCACTTTTCAGGCCCCTCAGACGTGGAAACCAGTGTTTTCACCATCTATTGAATAAAAGAATTCTTCAGTTCCTCAATACACTGTTGAGAAGGAAACTGATCTTGCAAGGAGTGTCAGGCCATAAAAACTGTGAACAATGTGCAGCCCTGGGGTGGGGGAGGGTCGTTAACCCTGGCTCCCGGATAGATCATCAGATATGGCTTGGGGACCCCAATACCTGGGGGCCTTCCTGTAAGCCCATGAAAGGGGGCAGAACCATATCTGCAAGACAAAGACAGCAGAAGGCTATGAAAAGTGAAGTCCTCTGTGTGTTTCTTCACGCTGATTTGGAAATTATTCCCGGAGTCCACTAGTGTTAATAAACAGGGTCCCTTCCTTTCTCTAAGAAGCGTGCTTGGTATTTCTTTGGTCTTCTGTAACACTGTCACACTCCCATTTACTCAGTGCCATCTGTGTGGACAAAAAGGAACCACATAATAACCTGACTAACTCAGGAAAGGCCTACATGGTGGCCTTGCAAACTCAGAGACCTCAAGTAACCACAAAGGATGGTCTGAAATTAAAACATCTTTAATTCAAAAGCAGTTTATAGAGGGCAGTCATGTCCTGGGCCAGTATCTTCCCTGACAAAGATCAGTTTTGATCTTAACTGAGCCTATAGTCTTTTTGCATCTACGATAACATACCTTTGGAATGTCAGGGTAACTTGCAACTTTCCTTTTTCTGGACCCCCTCAAGGTACAACCAATGCACCAGGTTGAAACCACAAATTCCTTCATTGTGTTAACTGTTGACTATTAAGGATCCTGTACCCACTTATGTGACAGAAGCATGTGTCTATCATTTTACCTTTTATCCATCCCAGATAAAAGGTAAAATGATATTTCCTTGCTTTGCTTTCTCCCACCTCCCTAATCTATCACCAATGGATTTCATGTACACTGAAATATAGTGGCAATCATACTTTGGTAAAAACTGCTGTTTGGATTTTAACCCTTTTGTCTGGCTCCTGCACCTGATTAAACACAGGATATTTACCTTAGCTTTCAGGTGGAGATCTGGAGGCAAAGGCAATTTTCCCTTGCCTAGGACCAGGACCACAGGAGATTGATTCCCACTGACTCAGTAACCTTCAGAGATAGAAACTGTAGATAACCTCTGAGCTCTGCTTCTGTGTTATCGGCTATTGCAAGCTAGGGCCACATTCCAATGTCCAGCAGGATATGACTGGGAACGACCCTACGGGCTGACCCCAATCTTTAGAATGTAGTCTTTAGGATTTAGAATTTAGAACAAAGGAAAATTCCTGTGGTTTGAGCCTTTAAAAGGACTGGCTACAGCTGAAATGATGTGGTCGTGTGGAGTCCACCTGCATGTGGTACTCTTGTGGCCGTCCTGGCCAGTTATTTCAATAAATCCTTGCCTGCTTTTTAATCAATCATCAGCCTCCAATGGTCTTATTTTGAACCCAGGGTTCGATCCCACAACATAAACTACAATGTTTCCTCCTTTGATGGTAATTTATAAAACTAGGTGACAACCCACCATTCTCTGAAGGGTTATGTCAGTACATTAAGATTCTGCTTCTTGGCAATGGACCACAGTTTGGCTCGAATAAATTCACAAAAATTCATTACAGGTTTGAATGTTTCTTACATTAACATCTGGTATGGGATTCTCCACTTTGTATCTAAAGGTTGGATCCTTCAGGTAAAGCCAGATTGTTGTAGTAAAATATTGAAATGTTTTAAAAAGTTTAAAAAGGTCCTAAAATGTCTGAGTTAGCTTTCTTGGAACTTAATGTGTGATATTAGGGACACATTCCCACTGCCCTGAAGCATGTGTACCCCACAGATAAGGATTTGAACTTCAGTTTCTGACTCAGAGTGACTTGCTAAGATAACCATAAGTAACCATAAGGTTACTCTCCCTAGATAACCACACGTAGCCCCTCGCCCTGTTTGAGATTAACATGTGTGCATTAACGTCATTCATTGATAGCAACTTAAACTGCTGCGGATGTGAAACAGGCTTTAAAAATGGGTTCTGACCAGCCAACAGTGCTCGCCTGACAAGACCCCCACAAATGCACGTCCTTTTGTCAGTCTGGCAAGCGACGCCATGCTCCTCTCTCTGCCAAATAGAAGGACGCCTAGTATCTCCCAATGGAGACGCGACCAAGTTCTCAGGTGAGGAACACCCACCCCTTGCTTGCCGGACCAGACCAGCCCAGCTGCTGGACCCCAGAAGACAGCAGCACCAGGATCCCATCAAGCCTGTACCCACAGCATCAGGAACTTTTGTGAGCAATGAAGTGCTGTGTGGTTTGCAATTGCATATGTTTCATGTAGTGTAATTCCTCCAGCAGTTAATTGAATTATTTTGCATAAACTTAAAACTGAAATTAAAGTTTCTGGTCTTCTATGCCTGCCCTTGGTTCTATTCGCATAGAGCAGCCTCTTCACTAGCAACTATTTGAATGTCCCAACACCTGCACCATTAAAGTTTATCTTAAGGGACACCTAAGATAAACACTCTAGATCCTTTCCCGGGATCTACTTGGGACAAGGGGAAATCCTGCTTCTGAGATTTTATAACTCTAAATTGGGAACGGGAGTCCTAAATTGTAGTCTCAGCTCACCCCTGATGAGCAGTAGGGAAAGACACTCAGGGATTGCTCCTCAAAAGCCTTTAGTTTCATCTTTTATAAAGGAGAACTGGAGAATCCTTTCCATTTAAATTACCATGAGATTAGATAAGAATTAGTTGAGCAGTGTGTCTGATATCTTTTTCTCCCACTTCAAGGAGACAATGGGTCAGATCCTTGACCAACAGTAATAACCTACAAACCTCTGCCAAGAATATGATTAATGTCTGTCCCAAAGCGCCTCAGACAACCAGTGCAAAGAGTATGCCTTAGAGTGTTTAACAGCACTAATGAAATAGAAATTTTAGGGGAAAATAGGCAGGTTTAGGAAATTTTAGAAATTAAAGTGCTCCATGGAAAGCACACAGAGCTACAGAGCTGGGAGAGGTTACATTTCCATAACACAAGGGAGGCAGGCCCAGTTACATTTCCATAAGACAAGGGAAACTGGGAGAATTCACATTTCCATAAGATAAGGGAACTGGGAGTAGCCAAAAAGTCTATATTTACAAAATAAAGGAGGAAGAAAGCCCAGAGGGAATAAGAGGACAATGAAGAGGGCTACACATGTCTCATGTGATGTTTGACATGTGAGCTCTGGAGTTACTATTAGTAACCAATTCAAAAGGGAATATTGACCACTCAGAAGGGATATCAGGACTCGGGTCTTATAGCCTTTATAAACCTTGAAAACAGGAAGTAGGCAGGACTCTTTCCCCCTGCCCACATGGGAGTCTGCTGAGAGATTCTTTCCCCCTCCCCATTTGTGAGTCTGTATTTGTTCTTCAATAAATCTTCACCTTTGCTATACCATCTTCAGTCTATGGATTCATTCTTAGACTCTGAGGAGCCATCCTGCCCAGGGAAACACCCCATGTTCCAGTCCAAAAACCACATGTCACTAATAAATCCTTCTACTCTGAATAATACACTGGCAAATGAAATCTTTATGCCAAATAAGATGACAATTTTCCTTTCTTGTCCAAAACTCTAGACAATAATTATTTGTCAGGCAACTCAGAAAGAAAGAGTGAAGGGTGGTGCCTGCAAAGCCAACAGTTGATGATAAGTGAGCTGGTTAATGCTGTTATAAATATTTATCATGTTTCTGGAAAATTCAAGCTATTAGAAATATAAATACAAAAAAGCCACAGTTTCTTATCTCAGTTGAATGGTCTTTGTAAATAGAGTATAAGCTGGAAAGAGGAATAAATTCCAATAAAAAAGCGTGAGATAAGATGCTTCTTAAGATTGCTGGCTTCAATAGTCATGAGAGAACAGGGCAGGGCAAGGCTAACTCCTGACTAGAACCCTGCCTCCTTGTGGGGCAGGGCGAAGGAGCTATCCTCCATTTTGTGTAACTGGACCCTAGCCCTCACCCAATCAATCAGGGTCAGCCAAAGCAGTGACATCACCACCAGTGTAAAACCCCTGGACTTGTCGAAGTTTGCGCTCTCGTCCACCATGCTGTCAGCGTGAGTGGGACAGAGCCCATGTTAACATGGAAGAGGCTCTCTTGTTAATTACATCGGACTTGGCTCCCTGCTGGTCTTTGGGGATCACGGAATCTCGGTACAACAGTCACATTCTACTGTGTTCTCTGAGTCAGTTAGCAAAGTTGTCCTCAGTTCTCAACTTATCCTAGCTTCCACATTCTACATTCTTGTTATCTCTAAGTGAGGGCCTCCACCTAACTACCATCAGACTTAAAAGATGAACAGTCTGTGTCCATCAAGGTTGGGCCTTGTGGCAGTTTTTACCTGAGCACCAAAGAACCTAAGCCACGTAGATTACAACTTCCAGGACCTGGTCATTTTTCAGCACTGAGGGGAGAAAGAGAAAAAGATGCTCTGTGACTCATTTTGCAGATGTAGGTTACCTGATTTTTTTCTTGGAATATGGCATAAAGCAAAAGTCCAAATTTTAATTATGATTTTAAAAAGAATTAAACATTTTACTAGCCAGCCAAGTCATTTGTTTACTTAGCATTTATTTTGATTTGTAACCCCAGAGTTCAGATTTCTTTATTGTAGACTCCATTACTTAATATATAGCAGTACTACTCATTTAAACCACCTGTCTCCAGTGTGATTCTGAATAGAAGATATATTTTTATGGAAGCATGTAAAGCAACCCCTGTAGAAAGAAACAAAACAAAACAAAACAAAACAAAACAAAACAAAACAAAACAAAACAATGAAAGGGAAAGAGAACAAAGCCTCCTGGTCAGGAGCATACAAATTCACATTTTAATTACATCTGAAACTGTACATGCAGCTTTCTTATTCTTCTTATAACCCATCAACAATGACTGACATCCAACAAATTTTCTACCTGTAATTGCATTTTGGTAGCAATCATACTTGGGTAAAATTTTGACTGAATTTTAACCCTGCTATTTTGGCTTGGGCATTCACTTATTTGCCTAAACATAGGGAAGTTACTTCAGCTTCCAGGTGGAGACCTGGAGGCAAAGGCAGTTTTCCTGTGCCTGGGACCAGAAATACAGGAGGTTGATTCCCACTGACTCAGTAGCTTTGGGGGTAGAAACTGTAGATAACCTTTAGATATTAACCACTGAGCTCTGCTTCAGTATTATTGGCTATCACAAGATAGGGCCACATTTCAAGGTCCCCTGTGGGCTTTTAGAATTTAGAATTTATAACAAAGGAAAATTCCTGTGATTTGGACCTTTAAAAAGACTGCCTACACCTGGAACGGTGTGGTCGTGAAGACTCCACCTGCGTGTGCGTCCTGGCCAGTTTTTCAATAAATCCTTGCCTGCTTTTTTTAATCAGTCATCAGCCTCCAGTGGTCTTATTTTGAACCCAGAGTTTGACCCCACAACACAAAAGACTTCATTTTTTCTATTTATCCCAAGTTGGTGTATGAGGTTAAAATGAAAAATTCCATGAGACATAACTAGGCCAAATTTTGAGACAGGGTATGGGAGACAACTCACGAAATTAGTAATTGTGAATGTTTGTGTTTATGTCTAATGATATTCAGCCTGGTTCTGTGATTTAAAAAATAATAAGAAAAATATTTTTTATTTAGCAAAATAAAAGATGCTATAATAGAGTATAGATTATTTAAAAAACAAACAAACAAACAAACAAACAAACAAAAAACAACGCATGTTTAATTAACTAACCAAGAATAAAAAATTTAGCCAGGTGCAAAGGGGGAAGAAGGGTAATTAGGAATAATGAATTGGCATGTGCAAAAGTCATGGCTAGAGAACAGTGAAATTATTCTGTAATTTTGTTTAATTTAAATATATTTTTATTGATTTCAAAAAGAAAGGGGGAGACATGCACACACACACACACAGAGAGAGAGAGCGAGAGCGAGAGCGAGAGCGAGAGAGAGAGAGAGAGAGAGAGAGAGAAAGAGAGAATGTCAATGATGAGAGGGAATCATTGATCTGCTGCCTCCTGGATATCCCCTACTGGGGACTGAGCTCAAAACCTGGGCTTGTGCCTTGACTGGAATCAAACCCAGAACCTTTCAGTCTGCAGGCTGATGCTTTATCCAGTAAGCCAAACCAGCTAGGGCTATTCTGTAATTTCTGATTTATGATACTATAGTGGTGAAGATATGTCATTATACATTTGTCCAAACCCATGTAATGTACATCACAAAGAGTGAACTCTAATGCAAACTGTGGGCCTTAGGTAATTACGTCAATGTAGAGGCATTCATTATAACAAATGTGCCACTCTGGTGGGGGATGTTGGTAATGGGGGAGGCTGTGCAATTCTGCAGGCAAGGAACATATAAGAAATGTCTGTACCTTCCACTCAAGTTGGTTTAAACCTAAAACTGCTTTATAAAATAAAGTTAATTAAAATATATATCTAGCTTGAATGAAAGACTGGATCGAATAAGGGCAGGGATGGCATGTACAAAATGAAAGTTAGAAGGGTATCTACAGCAGGAGGGGGCCAGGAAAGTGGCAATGAAGACAGAGAGAAGAGAACTGATTAAAGGAGCTATTTCAGAGATAAAATGAGCAGGACTGGTGATGGATTGTCTATGGAGATGAGGGAGAGAGAGGGAAGTATATTAAGCAATGATTTGCTGGAGCTGATTCAAACTGGATCACAAAAGCTGATAGGTAAATTTTCAGACATTTTGCATGCTGATAGTTAAACACAGTCACTACTGAAAATTATAAATAATTTTAAAACAAAGGTAATACTAAAAATTTATCACTTTCTAGTTACTTTACTACATTTTACTATTATCTATGCTCTTGAGATTATGTATGTCTATTGTATCTATGTGGCAGAAATGCTGTACATTGGGTTGAAACTGTCAATTACTTCCCTATTCTGTGGTCAATGATGTCACATTGGTATCTTGAAATTGACTATGATGAAATATTTAAGCCACAGAAATTGGCAAATAATACAAATCAAAGCTTTATTTCCCCTAGAAAGCAAATCATTAAGCATTTACTAACACACCACAGATCATATAGGTTTGCCACAGAATAAAACAGCACCTAGGGTTTCTGCAAGTTCTCAAGACAGAAGATAATTTTAGGGTTCTATTTACTAGAAATAAGTTATTATTAAGTATAATAATATTCAACTATTTATTAAGCTCTTGTTATGTGCAAATATTGTGTTCATTGTTCAACATGGAGTTTCTCTCTTTTTAAAAAAAATATATTTTATTGATTTTTCAGAGAGAGGAAAGGAGAGGGATAGAGAGCTAAAAACATTGATGAGACACATGCACACCCCCCACCAGGGATGTGCCTGCAACCAATGTATATGCCCTTGACAGGAATCGAACCCGGGACCCTTCAGTCCGCAGACTGATGCTCTAATCACTGAGCCAAACTGGTTTTGGCTGGAGTTCCTCTTTTAAATTTTTTCATTTGAGAGAGAGAGAGAGAGAGAGAGAGAGAGAGAGAGATAATTTGCTATTCCACTTGTCCATTCATTCATTGGTTAATTCCCATAAGTGCCCTGACCAAGAATCGAACCCATAACCTTGGCATATCAGAACAATGCTCTAACCAACTGTGCTACCCAGCCAGGCTTCAAATTTAATTTAACCCTCACAGCAATCCTAATGAGATTTGTATTCTCAATATCTCCCATTACACAGATGAAAAACAAACAAAAAAATAACACAAGGTTCAAATAGGTTCCGTGACTTTCAAGGACAAAGTGGGGAGTAAGCAGCAGGTTACAGGATTGTAGCCCACATCTGTCTGCCTAGAGATGTGTTTTTTCTCCTCTGAAGAGAATGAGAACCATCAAGACGAACTTGATCCTGAGACATCTTCAAAACTGATCTAGGCCTCCTTTAATCAGACACAAGATGAATTCCGGAGTCTTCTACTTGTCCTCCCATGTCTCGCCCCACTCTGTGTCTTTACTTTTTTACCTCACTCCTCCCCAAGATGTGTCACTTTGGCATGTGGATTATTTTGAGCTAAACCTAATCTGGACCCTGTGGGCTCAAGAGAAACTTTTACCTCTCCCTTAAAGAATTCAAATCGGTGTCTTGCCCATAATAAGAGTTAACACTAGAAATAACTTGTTATGATGTATCTAACTTCTGAACATCTGCTCTTATTATCCTCTAAATTACTCTCCTCCCTCTAAAGCCTTATCTCATTCCTTAGCTCATAGTAACCTCATTTTACCTCTCTGTCTCTAAACCTCTCATGTATGTGGAATTCCGATATGTACACCTGTAATTAAATTTTATTATTTTCTCTTGTTAATTTGACTCATCTCAATTTAATTTTTAGACCAGTGAAAAGAACATAGAAAGGTAGAGGACAAGTTTTTGCCCCCATCACCTCTCACTTTTATCTCTCTCTCTCTCTCTCTATCTCACAAAATAGCTTACAATTTCTTCACGGAGTAACTAAATAAATGCAAACTATTATTGTTTTACTCCATTAATAATGAATATTGGCACTATAAGTTATCAAAGCAAATTACACTGAGAAAAACTAAACATCACAGAGAGTCAAATTTACTTTTGGTTAAAAGAGTTAAATTTACTTTTGGTTGAGAGAATCAAATTTTCTGCACAAAATGTGCATATTTGCTAAATTTATCCCAGGAAAGTAGAAGTTGGCAGAAATAGTAAATCAATAGTGAATTCATATACTATAAAAACAATAGTAAAATAGTAAATTATAATCAGTATATGCAACTAGAGGCCTGGTACATGAAATTCATGCATGGGGGGGGGGGGGATGTCCTTCAGCCTAGCCTGCACTCTCTCACAATCTGGGACCCCTCAGATGTCTGACTGCTGGTTTAGGCCCGCAGGTCTCATTCAGCTGTCTAATCTAATTAGCATATTATGCTTTTATTATTATAGATAGGGGGAAAATAATATATTAAATAAAATTAGTTCCAAAATTTAAGTAGAAAACAATTGACTCCCATGCCACTAACTTAAGCAAAATAAAAAGTGAAATGATTCAAGGAGTATTAGAATAGTTTAATTGACCCATGTAGTTCATTGATTATGGAGTTACATTGGTTTAATAGCATTCACTTTAAATAATGCTTTCTTATTGACATTTCATGTGTGTTGATATCATTCTGATCCAAACTTATTCAAAATGTTTTTGCACCAAATTGGAGTATGAGAGAAGGTAGAAACATTTCCAGTCCCAGTCCCGGAGACCAACTCTTCCCTGATCATCCTTACTTTGTTTCTTTGTTGTTGTTTTTTAATATATTATTATTGATTTTTTTTATAAAGCGAAAGGGAGAGGGATAGAGAGTTAGAAACATCGATGAGAGAGAAATATCAATCAGCTGCCTCCTGCACTCTTCCTACTAGGAATGTGCCCGCAACCAAGGAACATGCCCTTGAAGGGAATTGAACCTGGGACTTTTCAGTCTGCAGGCCTGACATCTATTCATCAAATATTTTTGAATAGTTATTATATAGCAGGTACTGTATATAATGGCTGGGTCTTATATACAATAAATCTTCAACTTTCAAAATTCCAATGATTCAAAGTTGATTCCCATGACCCTGAGACGGTCTGCCCTGTATGGTGGGTGTCAGATAGGTACTAAACTTATTGAGGTGGTCACTTAGTAAGTTATACAAACAAAATCTAATTGCTATATTGTACACATGAAACTAATATAATCCTATATAATAAAAGCCTAATATGCTAATTGTCCCCTCAGGTAGTTGTTCGACTGGGAGACTAGGAGTTCGACTGCTCGCTATGATATGCGCTGACCACAGGGGGTGGCACAGAACATGGTGGGTGTTGGCAATGTGGTGCTGGCAGTAGGCTGCTCACCCTGATGGACCCTGAGGAGAGCGGGACTACAGTGGAATGGTGGAGCAGGTGAGCAGGCAGCACCAGGCCAAGGCAGGTGTGAACGGGGGCCCAATCACACTGCAAATTGCCCCACAGATGGTGACAAGTGGTGGCGGTGGGGACTAGGCCACCACCCAGCTCCCAGGTGCTGGGCGGGGGGCCAGGCCCTGATCAACAGTTCCACAGGCAGGATATTGAAACAGGTGAGGGGATGGCACCAGGCCAAGGTGGGGTGCCAGGCAGGGGCTGCAGGGCTGTGAGGCTGGGGGCACGAGGTGGGGCCCAATCTCTTCAGACCACCCTGAGAGACCCCCACCCATGCACAAATTTGTGCACCGGGCCTCTAGTATTATATCATATTATATGTTTCATTACTTTAAATTTCCACTGCTTGACATATAGTAAGAGTAAATACATAATTGCTGGTTGTATTCATCTTGCCCTTATGGTTGTTTTATTAGTAGTATTGATATAAGGGCTACCTCAGTGAGCTACCTAGCTCATTCAGTTACAGGAGCTATGTGATGAGCTCATTCAGTTACAGGAGCTATGTGATGTCATTTAGTAGATGATTTAATGAAGCTTTTTTTTAAATATCCTCTCCACCCACATCCAGAGAAGGCTACTGTCAATTTTGACCAAGAACTGTAAGGCAAACAAAAGCTTTATTTGGGGGTCTTTTAGGAATTGAAATTCTGGAGACACAAATTTGGGTAAAACCCCAATTGTATTCTGAGGGGAAAAGAAAGTACAGAGTTCATAAAGACATAAAAATGGGGTTACACAAGTTGCTTTGAAAGGGCTGTGATTGGTGCTGGCAAGTAGACGTACACTATACTATACAAGAGTAACTGTTCCTGTCTATTGCTGGGTGAAAGTTTTCTTTTTAGTAGAGAGGCCAGTGGTGCAGAGCCAGTTCCAGGAACTGAGTTAGGATACAGCCATTGAATTGTGTTTTTGCTAAGTGCACAAGTTCAGTTCCACCTGGAGGGGGGGTGTTAGTGCAGCTTCCTGGAGGCCTCCCAGCTCTATTTTAGATTGCTCTGTTAACAGTATCAACTCCATTTTCCAGTTTTGCTTTTACACTACCGTCTTGGCCAAGGCGCCTTAAATCTTTAGAATAGAAGTTGGAGTGCTCTTTCTATTGCATCCTCAAAGAAACCCAAAGGATCTTTGAGCATATTAGTCATCAAAACAAAGGAATTTCCAATCCTTGAAACAGATCCCAACTCTGGTTTCCTGACTAACTTATTTACATTGTCTTCCCAGGTCATCCATTCCTGGCTGGAGAGAATAGATTGAATCAAGTGGATCCCATCACACCCACTGGCAATGCAATGCCAAAGGAAGAGAGACAGGGGTCAGAGCACTACGTTTCTCCTCCAAAGAGACAGCCACCCAAGGTCACGGAGAGACTTTACAGGGACTTAAAAGTTACAAGAATAACTTGACACTGACAAACCTGACTTCAAGGTCAGCAGCAACAGTGATAAGTCATGATGTGATAAAAATGGCACTTTACAGTCTTCCTCCCTCAATCCCATAACCCTGGCCCAATCATGTGAAAAACATGAGACAAATCCCCATAGAGAAACTACAAAATACCTGGCCAGTACTTCTCAGAACTGTCATCAAAAACAAAGTCTGAGAAACTATCTCAGCTAAAAGGAGCCACAGGAGACATGACAACGAAATGTAATGTGATGTCCTAGATGGGATCCTGGAACAGAAATAGGATACTAGGTAACAGCTAAGGCTATCTGAACCACGTCTGGACTTTGCTTAATAGTGATGTATCTCTCTAACCCTTTTGGCTCAGTGGATAGTGTGTCAGCCTGCGTACTGAAAGGTCCCAGGTTCGATTCCGGTCAAGAGCATGTGCTTTGGTTGTGGGAACATGCCTTGGTTGCGGGCACAGCCCCAGTGGGGAGTGTGCAAGAGGCGACTGATCAGTGTTTCTCTCTCATTAAATGTTTCTAACTCTCTATCCCTCTCTCTTAAAAACTGCAATAAAAATTTTTTTAAAAAAATAGTGATATATCATCCGAGCCAGTTTTCTCAGTGGTGAGAGCATAGGCCCTCACACTGAAGGGTCGTGAGTTCATTTCTGGTAAGGGCACATACCTTGATTGCAGGCTCCATCCCGGGCCCCTGACAGGGTACGTGCAGGATGCAAGCAATTGATATGTCTCTTTCATCTTCTTTTCTCTCCCTGTCTCTCTCTCTTCCTTTCGCTCTCTCTAAAAATCAATGAGGAAAAGAATATTCTTGGGTGAGGATTAGCAGGGGGAAAAAATTATAATGATGTATCAATGTTGGTTTATTAATGTATCATACTAAAGTAACATAATAAGAGAAACTGAGTACACAGTATACGAAAACTGCCTATACTATCTTCAGTATTTTTCTTTAAATCTAAAACTATTCTTACTATAATATATTACATATATTTTAAAAAAATAAATTGACCATTTTAATCTCTGAAAAATGACAGTAAGGTAAAATATTTCTTAAAATATTTGCATTCAAGAACAAGTTTCAGAATAAAATAAAATATAGGAAAAGTTGCAGAGAAATTGATTTCCCTTGAGAGTAAGAAAATAAAATCCAGTATCTATTCAGTGACAAGGGATCAAAGGAAGAACATGCCTAGGGAGGGACAATTATTCCAATCAGTCTCCTGCTGCAGAAACCATAAATATAAAGATGAAACTATGCCATAAATTTTTCTTTGAGAAAAGGGAAGTGATCAACAGCTACGTCTAGTTTCACTGCTCTGCTGAGATGACACTCTTTCCAAAAAGGGGAAAAATGAGCTGCCAATGAGAAATCATGCAGATGACTAAGAAAGACATCTCGGGAACTTGTGAATCAACTTTGAATGGTAGTAGATATGTGGAGCGTTTATGTCATTTCCCCTCCACAAGGTGGCACTGTAGTCTAAAATATGGATGCAAGACAAGTTGACAAACAGGGTTCAGAATGACAGAGTTCAAAATATGGTCTATATCAAAGAGGGTTTCAAAAGAATTTTATTTATTTTTTATTTTATTTTACTTCATTTATTTTATTTTATTTTAAATATATTTTATTGATATTTTAAAGAGAGGAAGGGAGAGAGAGTTAGAAACATCGATGAGAGAGAAACATCCATCAGCTGTCTCCTGCACACTCCCTACTTGGTATGATGGGCCCACAACCAAGGTACATGTCCTTGATCAGAATTGAACCTGGGACCCTTGAGTCCACAGGGCGATGCTCTATCCACTGAGCCAAACTGGTTAGGGCTCAAAAGCATTTTAAATATATTTTTATTGATTTCAGAAAGGAAGTGTTGTAGTAATATATAGAAATGTTTAAAATTGCTTTTTAAATGTCTAAAAATATTTAAAATTTTTTAAAATGTTTGAGTTGGCTTTCCTGAAACCTAAAGTGTGATATTAAGGACACATTCCCCACTGCCCTGAGGCAGGTGTACCCTATAGAAAAGGATTTGAACTTCAGTTACTGACTCAGAGTGACTTGCTAAGATAACCATTTGTGTGAATGATGTACTCTCCCTAGATAACCACATGTAGCCCCTCGCCCTGTTTGAGATTAACATGTGTGCATTGACGTAATTCATTAATAGCCACTTGAACTGCTTCGGGTATGAAACGGGCTTTAAAAAATAGGTCCTGAGAGAAACCAAGATGCTGGCATAGGTAAGTACCTAAACTGCTGCCTCGCAAAAACAATTTCAAAACTACAACCAAAAGACAAAAGGAACATCACCCAGAACCACAGGAAAGCTAGCTGAGTGGAAATTCTACAGCTAGAAGGAAGGAGAAAAGCTCACAGAAAACCAAAGGAGCTGCAAAAGGCTGAGGTACAGAGACGAGCGGGCGGCTAAGTGCCTGGCTGGCTTTCTCTAGCAGGAAGGAGACAAAAGTTCCCGACTGAGCTGAACCCCAGTTCTGAATGCACTGAACTCCAGTTCCGGGCAAGACCCTGGGGACCCAGGCTTATATGGAGGGAATCTGGACTTTCAGGCGGAAACTCCGGGGAGCTGTGAAAGGCAGAGGTCTGGCGCAGTGTTTTTCAACCTTTTTTGGGCAAAGGCACACTTGTTTCATGAAAAAAATCACGAGGCACACCACCATTAGAAAATGTTAAAAAATTTAACTCTGTGCCTATATTGACTATATATGAAGTAATTCTCTTGAATAGGAATCAAATAAACACAAAGAAAGTATTTTATAATTACTTTATTATGAAATATTAAGTAAACAAAATAGTGAAAAATTATAAAATTCTTGTCTTGTCTGCACCTACGGCACACCAGGCAACATCTCGCGGCACACTAGTGTGCCCCGGAACAGCGGTTGAAAAACGCTGGTCTGGCGGCATGCGCCCGTGAGTGCACAAAGAGAGGACTGACTGCTGAGTGCATCTCTGGCTTTCTGTAGCGGGTGGGAAATGGAAGCTCCCCACTGCGCTGAACTCTAGTTCTGGGGGAGAATCTGGGAATCCAGATTCATTGGGGGAGAAACTGGAATGTTTGACAGCGGGCAAAACTTGAGAGCAACTTACTCTTATGCTTGCAGCAATTACCAAGGGACACTGAGACCCAGGGGCCTCATAGGGCAGGGTTGATGGGAAGCCAAGACTGTCTGCTCAGCCCTGAGACTCCGGCCCATCCAAGCTGAACACAGAGGCTTTTGCAATTTTGCAAGTCTTGTCGAATAAGGCTGTCTCCAGCCAATTGGCCTGGAAGTCAATTCTTCCCAGTGATACCAACAACAATCAAGACTTAACTACAACAAAGCTATACACACAATCCACAAAGGGGTGCACCAAGAGTATCCACCTTAGGTAACTGGGGAGGCCGAGCCACTGGGCCATATAGGACACCTAGCACACAAAGCTACCCTACCAACTCAGGGAAGCAGTGAAAATGCAGCGACAAAGAAAGAGGTCACAAACAAAAGAAATGGAGGAAAACAAATGATTGGATATAGAGTTCAAAACCACAGTTATAAGGTTTTTCAAGAATTTCCTAGAAAAGGCCGATAAATTTTGCAAGACCCTCAAGGATATGAAAAAGGACCAACTAGAAATTAAACATACACTGACTGAAATAAAAAATATTATACAGAGACCCAACAGCAAACTAGAGGAACACAAGAATCAAGTCAAAGATTTGAAATACAAAGAAGCAAAAAAAACTCAATCAGAAAAGCAAAAAGAAAAAAGCATCCAAAAGTTGAAGATAGTGTAAGGAGCCTCTGGGACAACTTCAAGCATACCAATATCAGAATTATGGGGGTGCCAGAAGAAGAGAGAGAGCAAGATACTAAAAATCTATTTGAAAAAATAATGACAGAACACTTCCCTCTACCTGGTGAAAGAAATAGACTTAAAGTCCAGGAAGCACACAGAACCCCAAACAAAAGAAATTCTAAGAGGACCACACCAAGACATATCATAATTAAAATGCCAAGGGCAAACGACAAAGAGAGAATATTAAAAGCAGCAAGAGAAAAACAGTTAATTACCTACAAGGGAACACCCATAAGATTGTCAGCTGATTTCTCAACAAAAACTATGCAGGCCAGAAGGGAGTGGCAAGAAATATTCAAAGTGATGAATAGCAAGAACCTACAACAAAGATTACTGTACCCAGCAAAGTTATCATTCAGAATTGAAGGTCAGATAAAACACTTCACAGATAAGAAAATGCTAAAGGAGTTCATCAACCCCAAACCAGTAATATATGAAGTACTGAAAGGTATTCTTTAAGAAGAGAAGGAAAAAGAAAAAGGTAAAGATAAAAATTATGAACAACAAATACATATCTAACAACAAGTGAATCTAAAAATCAAGTGAATTAAAAATCTGATGAACAGAATAAACTGGTGAATATAATAGAATCAGGGGCGTAGAAAAGAAATGGACTGACAATTCTCAGGGGAAAAGGGTGCGGGGGTGCAGGAATAAACTGGACAAAAATCACACACCTATGGATGAGGACAGTGCGGGGGAGGTAAGGGCAGAAGGTTGGTTGGGAACCGGGAGGAGGGGAGCTATGGGAGGAAAAAAGAGGAACAATTATAATAATCTGAACAATAAAGATTTATTTTTTATTTTTTAAAAAAACGTTCTGGCCAGTCAATGGTGATTGCCTGTCGAGACCACCAGAAAGGCATGTCCTTTTGCCAGTCTGGCAAGTGAAGTCACTCCATGCTCCTTCTCTGCCAAACAACAGAAGAATGGCTAATATCTTTTGATGGAGATGCAACCAAGTTCTTCGGTGTGGAACGCCGGCTCCTACATTCAGACTGGATCAACCCAGCTGCCGGACCCCAGAGGACAGCACCACCAGAACCCCATCAAGCCTGTACCCACAGCAATAGGAACTTTTGTGAGTAATAAAGTGCTGTGTGATTTGCATGTGCTTATGTTTTAGGTGGCGTAATTGCTCCAGCAGTTAGTTGAATCATTTTGCATATGCTTAAAATTGAAATTAAAGCTTCTGGTCTTTTAAGTCCTAGGCCTGCCGTTGGTACTGCTTGTGTGGAGTAGCCTGTTCTCTAGCAACTACTTGAATGTCCCAACACCTGCATGATTAAAGTTTATCAAAAGAGACACCTTAGATAAACACCCCAGATTCTTTCCCAGTATTTACTTGGGACAGGAAGAAAGAGGGAGAGAGAGAAAAATTTAAATGATGAGAGAATCATTGATTGCTGCCTCCTTCACGGCCCACATTGAGGATCAAGACCTATAACTTGGCATATGCCCTGACCAGGAATTGAACCTGAAATATAGTAGCAATCAACTCGGGTAGAAAAACAACAACTGCTGTTGAATTTTTAACCCTGCTGTTCTGGCTTCTGTAATTATTTGCTTGCTAAAATAATAGAGAAGTTATTTTGATCTCCTGAACTTATATAAATCACTCCATTCGAGTGTATACCCCATTGATTGTGGTGTTACTGGTCTTTCAAAAACACATTCCTCTGCACTTAGAGATCAGGACAGCACAATTGCTTTAATTGCTTTAGTGGCTCCAGAAAATACGTTTTCCATGGACTCAGTGGCTCCAAGAACCAAAACTACAATTAATCTTTGTAGATAACTTGCTCAGTTTAGCTTCTGTAACAAACTGCTTTCACAAACTGGTTCCTCATTCCAAACCTAGAGATGTAATCGATACCTTTGTGATTTTTGGTCTATATAAGCCTGATGTTACTGTCATTCAGGGCTGTGAGATTTAGAGTGCTATGATGGCCCCTCGTAGCTGCCGGCTTTTGAAATAAATGTGGCTCCTTAATTCAATTTCTTGAGGCATCCTTGTATGATTCTTGGGGTACACTACAACAAACCTTGACCTCCAGATTCATAGGTCTATGCTCAACCATTGGGCCATACTTGTTGGGCTCAAAAACATTTTAAATCTTTTAGTTCTTTTGATCAGTTTATCCTATTGTCCCAAGTAGATCCTAGGAAAGGATCTGGTGTGTTTATCTAAGGCGTCCCTTGAGATAAATTTTAACAGTGGGGGTGTTGGGACATTCAAACAGTTGCTAGCAAAGAGGCTACCCTATGCTAGCAGGAACAAGGGCGGGCAAAGGACGGAAAAGACCAGAAACTTTAATTTCAGTTTTAAGCATACGCAAAATAATTCAATTAACTGCCAAAGGAATTACACCAATGAAATATATGCAGTTGCAAATCACACAGTACTTTATTACTCACAAAAGTTCCTGATGCTGCGGGTACAGGTTTCAACAGGATCCCAGTGGTGCTGTCCTCTGGCGTCTGGCACTGGGCTGCTCCGGTCTGGATACAGGGGCCAGCATTCCTTACCTGAGAGCTCAGTCACATCTCAATCAGAAGGTACTAGCCATTCTTCTGTTGTCTGGCAGAGAGAGGAGCATGGCAAAAGACTGTGCCTTTGTGGTGGTCTCAAAAGGCAAGCACCGTTGTCTGGTCAGAACCCATTTTTAAAACCTGTTTTGTACCCGTAGCAGTTCATGTGGCTATCAATGAATTACGTCAATGCACACATGTTAATCTCAAACAGGGCGAGGGGCTACATGTGGTTATCTAGGGAGAGTATATCACTCACACATATGGTTTTCTTAGCAAGTCACTTCTAAGTCAGTAATTGAAGTTCAAATCCTTATCTGTGGGGTACACATGCTTCAGGGAAGTGGAGAATGTGTCCTTGATATCACACTTTAAGTTTCAAGAAAGTTAACTCAAACCTTTTAAAACTTTTTAAAAACATTTTTAGACATTTTTTAAACTTTTAAAAACATTTCTATATTTTACTACAACACCCACCCACTATAAACTTCCATGGCTTCAGGAAGTTTATCCAGGTAAAAAAAGAAAATTTCAGTGAATCATAAAAATGGTTATGTATCATCTTGTTTTTGATATGGCATTTTTCTTCCCAGAAATCTGAAGGTTTACTGTTAACTTGGTGTGCACTCTGTATGTTGAAGGAGGTGACATTCACTGTGTTTGGTAGATTTATTACACAGACATGAGTTTTCTCCAAAATATTCAGATGTATCCGAAACCGGTTTGGCTCAATGGATAGAGCGTCAGCTTGGGGACTGAAGGGTCCCAGGTTCGATTCCAGTCAAGGGCATGTACCTTGGTTGCAGGCATATCCCCAGTAGGGGGTGTGCAGGAGGTGGCTGATCACTGACTCTCATAGATGTTTTTAACTCTCTATCTCTCTCCCTTCCTCTCTATTCAAAATCAATAAAATATATATTTTTTTAAAAAATTCAGATGTAAAAATTCATCTTTCACCCTAGCTGGTTTGGCTTAGTGGATAGAGTGTTGGCCTGCGGACTGAAGGGTCCCGGGTTCAATTCCAGTCAAGGGCACATGCCTACCGGGAACATGCAGGAGGCAGCCAATCAATGATGCTTTCATACCTTTGATGCCTCTATCTCTTTCTCCCTCTCCCTTCTTCTCTGAAATCAATAAGAATAATAAAAAGCAAAACATTAAAAAACAAAAAGCAATGACTTAAAACAATAGGCATTTACAGGCTATATAGGTCAGCTGGGTTGTTCTGCTGGTCTCACATATACATTTGTGTTAGGTCTGAGTTAAGTAGGTGGCTCTGCTTATCTAAGCTAAGCTCTCACATGATGGGAGGTAGGTTGGTTCATTTCCCAAGGTGATCTCTCATTCTCCAGAAGTCTAACTTGGACTGTTCATATGACAGAGTAAGGGCCCTACGAGAAAGCAAAAGCCGAAAGGCCCTCTGGAGGCTTAGGTCCAAAACTGGCAGACCCTCAATTCTGCTGCAATCCATTGGCCCAAACAAGTCATTTCCCAACTAAAGGGCTAGGAAGATGGACGTTAGCCCTTGATGGGAGGAGCTGCAAAGTTACACTGTAAAATGGCATTCAGATGAAGAGATAAAGAATTATGGTTATTTTTGCAATCAAATCCACCACATGTTTTTAGTATAGAGTGAACTTGGAGGATGTTTGTAAGGCTAGGTCATATTTTTAAGTGTAGATGGCTCACAAGTGAGATGGAATAATCTACCATGCAAAAGGGAATTTCATTATCTTCATAATCATGCATTCCTACATTTTATGCAATTATATCATTTGGAACACTGTATTTTAGTGGGGGTTTTATTGCATTTACACACAACACAAATACATATCCTATATAATTAAAGGCTAATATGCAAACAGCAGAATGACCGGTCGCTATGAAGCACACTGACCACCAGGGGATAGACACCCAATGCAGGAGCTATCCCCTGGTGGTCAGTGTGCTCCCATAGGGGGAGCACCACTTAGCCAGAAGCAGGACTCATGGCTGGTGAGTGCAGCGGCCATGGTGGGAGCCTCTCTCGCCTCTGCAGCAGCGCTAAGAACCCCTTAGGGGATGTCTGTCTGCTGACTTAGGCTCACTCCCCAGACTGCAAGAGGGTACAGGCTGGGCTGAAGGACACCCACCACTACCACCACCACCACCACCACCACCACCACCACCAGTGCACAAATATCGAGTACTGGGCCACTAGTACAGTATATAAAAGTTGGCTATCAATGCTCCAAGGACCTCCAGTAAAACCTGTTGATCATGCAAACCTAAGCTTATTGGATTCACTGCTGTAAGGGTCTTGTGGTATTTCAAAATGGGAAAATCAGTGTCAGGGAGGAAAAACTTTTCCTCTACACTCTTATGTTTTTTATCTAGGGGTCTGTGGATGAAACTAGCAAAAGACAGATTAACAGGGAAAAAGTCTTAATTTATATTAATATTTACATGCATGGGGTTCACAAAAAAGATAAAAACTCAAAGAAACACTTAGAGTCAGGGGCTTATATATCCTTTTAACAAAGGAAAGAGGTTTGGGCTTCAATGGATTATAAATTATGGGGGAATGATTAGGACATATCTGGAGAGAATCAATGGGAAAAGAATAAGGTCCGTTTTTGCTAATTCATTTTGGTTTCAACTCACCATCTATAATGATAAGAATCATTTTTCTCTTAGGGGGCGGGGAGGGGGTTAAGGAATAGAACCTTTCTCAAAGAGAAATTTATGTTCTGCTTTCAAGATAGATAAGTAAAGTTTGAGAGAATGAACTCTCTGCATTTGTTGATTCTTAATTGACTTCAATACAAATTTATCCTTAAGCCAAAGTGGCTTGCTTTGGGGTGGCACATTCTGAACCTCTTTATTGCACAGAGTATTTGTAAAATTTTAGGGCTTGGGCTGGGTGGTTTCAATGTACATTTGCAAGGTAGGGAAACTTCTAGGATTGGACATAGTTTATGGCCTAATAGCTCTGGGCCCAGTCTTGAAGCAAATCTTGATGAGCAACCTCTTTTCTCAAGTTCACAGTCTTATCTTCCAAATGCAAGTGGTTCCTGGAATCAGTAGCTAAATGTTTTATGCCTGGTCTCTGTATTGTTTATAATATAATCGATTTCTGGTCCCAGTATGGTTTAATTCATGGACAGGAAATTAGTATCAGTTTCTATTCTCAAATATATATTAAACATATCTTATTTAGTCCATACTTTTCTCCAACTCTGGCTGTCTCTGGGTGAAATATTCTATTACCTTGCTTCTTAAAAGCAAGAGATGATTTTGAACTGTAAACAAAGTAGGTTTAAATCCAAGCAAAATAATCACCATAATACTGAAAAAGCGAGCTCAGTTCTAAGTAGGGAGTTAGTTGAAAGACCCGATTTCACTATTTTTGCAAGCAGGACACAGACTCCCACACAACCTCATTTAAAAAATCACTTTAACTTCAGGGCAGCTAGTTTTCTCAACCAAGATTCAGTACATTTTTACAGTAACACTGTAAAAAGCTCTGACAATGACAGATTCCAAAGAAAATGAGGCAAGACATAAAACTTAGAATACTACTCATTTGAACATATGGCTAGACACTTTATTTAAAGGAAAGGACAAAGAATTGGGAAGGGCTATAATTAGAGAGAGATTTAATGCACTGTTCACAAGAACAAGTAGTTTTCCTAGCCCCTGAATGTTTAGGATAATGGCCTATGACATTTTGGAAAACGGCTGTATTGTACCAAGTCAATAAACAGAAAAAGGCACACTCTGTGAGGAGAAAATTGTGTAAAGTAACATTTTTGTTGCCTATTGACAGGGTAGGTTATAGCCTGTGAGTGTTTTCTTTGTTGCTCTGATGGTCATCCCCTCTGTGGGATGGACAACTGCACCGTAATATGGTGAATTCAGCCAATGCTGTAACAAGCTAAGGTGGGTGGAAATCCTGATTATATCAACATGCTAATATAATCAGGAAGGCCTTCTATTCTACCCTACTCCATTTTTTTTTTTCCAGAGAGAAATGGAGAGAGAGATAGAAACACCAATGACGAGAGAGAATAATTGATTGGTGGCCTCCTGCATGCCCCACACTGAGGATTGAGCCTATAACCCAGGCATGTGCCTTGACCAGGAATTGAACTGTGACCTCCTGGTTCATAGGTCAATGCTCAACAACTGAGCCATGCCGTGCAGGCTCCATTCCATTCTTCATGCAGCAAAAGCACCATCTTCAACAAGCTAAGTCATGATCTATGTAAGTCATGCCCTTTTTATAAAGCCCATCAATGTTGTCTTTCTATATTAGCCTAACTCCATAACCTGGCCCATGACTGTCTTGTCAATTTACCTTGTGCCAGTTTCCCCAAAACCAGTTTCTCCTTAGTGGAAGGTTTTGTCTACTTCTGCATAGCTGTTCCTTCTGCTTGAAATGCTCTTCTCCAAGAAACTTACATGGCTGACTTCTACTCCTCCATCACATCTACAGAAAGGCCTTCCCTGCCATTCTGGACACCATAAATCTTCCTCAGCCCTTTCAGCTTTCAAATCTCAGCTACATCATAATTACCCTAAATTGTAAGTATAGATGGTCACTAATTTATTGTCCTTCTTTCCCAATAGAACATGAATCCCATGAGAATGGGAACCCTGTCAGTCTTGTTCACTGAAATATCCCCAGTGCCTGTCACTTCTAAATTCAATCGATATTTGTTGAATAAAGTGAATGATAAAAGTCTAGCCAGCAAAGAAATAGAGAAAGGGTGGAGGAAGAAGAGCAAAAAGATTGTATGATCATATCATCTGAGTACCCAGATCCAGCTGTGTCTGAATACAGTGCCTCTAGAGTTGCCCATGATGTGAGTCCAGGATTCTTTATTTATTGCGTAAGCTAGTCTGGCTTGTATTTCTGTCCTTTGGCATTGAAAAATCACTTTAACCGAACCTGTAAACCAGGAGGTCATGGTTTGATTCCTGGTCAGGGCACATGCCTGGGTTGCAGGCTCAATCCCCAATAGGGGGTGTGCAGGAGGCATCCCATCAATGATTCTCATCACTGATGTTTCTATCCATCTCTCCCTTTCCCTTCCTCTCTGAAATCAAAAAAAATATTTTATTTAAAAATCACTTTATGTTCTTGTTGTGGTAGTGGTAGAAGTGCATCTTCTTCAATTTTAATATCTTTCTCTAGACTTTGGTTTTGAAATAGCCATAATTGAATTCCTATGTGTAGGCAAGTTTCTTGTCTGGTTAGATGTTCTTTCTACAGAGATTCTCCGGAAATGGTTATTGACAATGGTTATATCATAGATTTTTGTCAATTTTGAAATACACCTGTAGACAAAAATAGGTGTGGGTGGAGGAGGTGTAATTTGGAGAGGGGAGAGAAATCTGTGACTCTGTCAGCCATGAAAACTCAAAACGAAATAGAGGATTGTTATAAAGTCCTTGGCTTTCCATGTGACCCCAGACTTCAATGACTTATTAGAAGGGGTCCCCAACTTACACCTCCCAGTCCCCACTTCTTTCAAGCCTCTTTCCTCAAAGCCGCATGAGAATTTAGTTATTCCAGTTAGGAGCCAGCTGCTCTGCATTAGGAAAATAGATAGCAAGTAGGTCTCAGAGGATAACAAACGTGGCCTTGAGTAGAAGGGAGTGGAGCAGATACAGGTCCTTGAAACAGAAATAATATCACGTGCCTTTGGGAAAGAGAGAGATCATAATAACACAAGTGAGCATTCAGAGCCTGGGTTAGGATAGAGAGTGCAGGACTCCCACCCTTTGGGCAGGAAGAGGAGGAAAAGGTGGGGTGAGTCTGTAGGGCCCAGGGAAGAGCAACTTAGAGAAAGAAGGGGATAGGAAGAGGAAGGTAAGGGATCCATAAGCTATGTCTAAGCTACTTATTGGACCTCAGTAACGGGGATGTGTCTTTACTTCCATCAGCTGGGAAACTGATGTAAAAGGCTTCAGAATTAATAATAAAGCTAAGACATATAGGGCTTACTATGTGCCAAGTACTGTTCTAAGTGCTTTTTGTACATTAACCAATTTCAACCTGTCAAAGAAAACCTAGAACTAGACAGTAAAAACAGATTTTACTCCCAGGAACTACTGCTACAGGGGAAAAGAGACTTTAGTGTAGAACCTGGGGCTCAATTCCAAATTTAACAGGGACAAGTAGGTGGGAATATATGGCCCAGGAGCAGGGTGGGGTCAGTGGATGGAAAATTACTGAGCAGAAACATCAGGGATCAGGGGGGATTCTGGCTAAGCCAACCTAACAGGATTCTTGCTAAAGGCCTGCTAAGGTGGGGGGTGGGAATTGGGGGTTGAGGAATTTGGTTAGATACTAATGGTAATCAAATATCGAGGGTGGGAGATTCCAGCTAAACTGACTTGACTGGATTCTTGCTAAAATTGAGCCATGTGAAGAACACAGAACTGCAAAGTCAACGTGGAGCTGGGAAGAGAATTCACAATAGTGCCCAGCAGTACCCAGGGAGGCCAAGGGAGACCTCAACCCAATATCTGGATCTGGGTTCTTGTCATGGAACAAGAAAAAATTATGGAGCCTGGCAGAAAGATTTAGCAACGCACAGCAAACTTATTAAAGTGATAGTATACACTCGAGAAGTGAGAGCGGGCTGACCTCGGAGAACAAGACGTCTAGATGGGGGCTGGGAGGAAGGTTTTCATTCAACATGGGCAAGGGGTTGAGGACAGGATGTTCCTCAGCTTCTGACACTGGTGGGGTGACTGCCAACAAGGCTGGTCCTTGTCCCTCCTCTCCAGATAGCAATTTTATTTTTGTCTGCTCAATTACAAGAAATTGTGGAGGAGAAGCGGGGAAACAGGTGGTCAGTGAAGGTCACTCTTCGATATTCCAGCCAAGACCGAAAAGGGGAGGGTAGAGTTTGAGGCCTGTGTTCCCTATTCTAACTTTCCTGCCTCATAAATCCCCCAAGAGAGTGAAATCCCTGCCTAAATATTTGACCACTGAGAAGGAAATCTGGGTCTTATTGGGAGATACTTGGTAGCCCCTCCCCCTCCACTCCCCCCAGGAAATTAAGGACTAAGGTAGTGTGGTCAGAGTCCTGCTTAATGGGGCTACATATAAGAATGTCATCAATGTATTAAATTATGGTTCCATGTGGTAGTTTTAATTCCCAGGTTGTTTTAATTTTCCAAGCATTTGTCCAAAGATATGAGAATTGTCTCAGAAAGATGGTCCAAGTAAATGGATATGTTACATTGGTGTCAGGATCCATCCATTTAAAAGCAAACAGAGGCTGACTACCTTGGGTGAAGTGGGATGTATCCTTGAGATCTAGCACAGTCTGGTCTCATGAGAAACCTGGGAAAGAATATAAAATTGTATACAATGGGGTGAATGGGAATCACAGCTTTGTTAATGGTTTATAAGCCCTGAGGCATATAATACTGTAGGAATCTCCTTCACATCCTGCGTGGAAAGGGTTCCAATTCAGGGTTCGAGTTCTGGAGAAGGGCCGCACACAAATGAAGAGACGTGAAGAAATTCAATTTGGCGATATGGGGGGCCAGGCAGTAGTCAACTCTAGTGAGAAAACTACTCCCTGCTCTGGCCCTGACATCCCTTTTATTGAGGCTTTAGGGGAAAACATTTTAAGCAAGATAAACAGAAATGTACATGTAGCCCTTAGGCAGGAAATAACAGAAACTTACATGGGACAAACAAGGTGGAGGCTGCTTCAGCTAACAATGTCTCAACTAAAGGGTGAGTGGTTAGAGCAATTAAGATTGTTGACCAGCCTTCCTGGCTTCCTGTCAACATCTCTCTTTTAGTGAAACTGATTTGTTTCTGGCATAATACTCTCCATTTGTTTTGTTTCTTTATAGGTAGTATATGAGTGTTATAAGGGGATTGAGAGAAAACTATAAGTCCATGTGGAAGGAACTTGTCAATGAGGGGTGTTTAATCCCCAATGAGCTTCAAACTCAGGGGGTACTGACATTTTGGGGCATATCCAGCCATGTTAGCTAAATCTGTACAGGGGGTAACTGGGTGGTCTCTGTAGGTAGTCCTAAACTGTTGGGTTAACAGAAAACTGTATATGGGCTGTGATGGAATCTAACTGAGGATGTGCTGAGTCTTGGTTAAAGAACTAGAGAAATATGGAGTGGCAATTTCTCTGAGAATCTTGGGACCAGAGGGGCCTGGTTCCTGGCCTTCCTATTTCTCTGGATTATCTATTAGGCATCATGGAGACACCAACAGGAGAGGATCATTTAGGATGCTTATATTCCCCTGGGAAGGGCTAGAAAAGGAGAATGGGCATAGCAGATCTTACATGAGCCTCTTTTGTCTGGTCATGGTATAGGGCCATGAAGTCTTGTATATAAGGAATTTTTGTCTATTTTTCCTGTTATTCACAGAAGAGATCTAGTTGATATTATAATTTAAGGTCCCATTTATAGGCCATGTTTCCTTGATCCCTAATTTGTATTGGGACCATGCCAAATGCAGAAGAAAATGAACTATTAAAGGTTTTATTTTCTTTTATTTATTTATTTATTTTATTTATTTACTAAAATATATTTTTATTGATTTCAGAGAGGAAAAAGAGAGAGAGAGAAAGAGACATCAATGATGAGAGAGAATCATTGATTGGCTGCCTCCTGCATGCCCCACACTGGGAATCGAGACTGCAACCCAGGCATGTGCCGTGACCAGGAATCGAACCATGACCTCCTGGTTCATAGGACACTCAACCACTGAGCCATGCTGGCTGGGCGAGTTGCTATTTTTAAACGATGTAATTTAAAGTTCTTTCAGTTGGCTATAATGTAGTCTAGTGATGAGTCTTCAGGAATATGTGTCTGAGTAGAGTACATGGGGTATTATCCAAGGCATCCGATAAACTTAACCATGCAGGTGTTTGGAGAGTAAGTAGTTGCTAGTGAAGGGACTACTCTAAGCAAACAGGACCAAGGGTAGGTATTATTATTTGACTTTGCATTAATACTAGAGGCCTGATGTACGAAAATCATGCAAGAGTAGGTCTTCCTTCCCTAGGCTGCTGGCAACAGCTTTCCTCTGGCCGCCAGGACCCGGGCTTCCCTCAGGCCACCGGCAGGCACCCTGGACCTAGGCTTCCCTTGCAGCCATTTTGTCTGGAATGACATTCAGAAGGATAGACGTCTGGTCTAATTAGTATATTGTTTTTATTAGTATAGATAACAGGAATTACGCCACACAAAAATATGCAGTTGCAAATTATACAGCACACTTTATTACTCACAAGGTTCCTGATGTTGTGGGCTCAGACTTATCAGGGTCCCCAGGAAGAGTGGTATTCTCTGTGGACAGTGGCAGATCTATCTTTGGGTGGCTGGCCATCTGGTTGGGTCAAGTCAGTGGGAGAAGGGCAACCAAAGTCTCATGATTGGGGGTTAGGCCATTCTTCTGCCGTCTGGTGTGGAGCAAAGCAGCGTGGAGTGTGGATCAAAAGGATGATCCATGTCTGAAGTCGGGCACCCGTTTTTTAAGCCTGTTCTGGCCCACAGCAGTCCAGGTGGCTATCAGTACCATACTTCACCACACAAGTGTTAATCAGCGTACAAGCTGGTTAACAGTAACATGTGTCATTCCTATGGATAGAGTACAGGAGGAAGATGGGATATGTTTTATCTATGTCACACACACAGGGAGGTGGCTACCTAAGTGGTCAAGTCTGACCCTTAATATACCACTCTAATAGCTCACCCTAATAACACAAACTTATAAACTAGAAAATTATTACTATTATAATATGTTAGAGTGGGCAGTTAGGAAGCTATGCGTTGGGTAAGGCAGTTGGGGCTTGGAAGGGATATGAGTGAGATGTGACAAACTAAATACAGACAATAGAGGCGACAGACCCCTATGTGAGGAGAGAATATTTAGGGTCCCTCTAGGATGTGGTCTAACGGGTTGCATAACACTTGGGCAAAGGAGCATTATAGCTTTAAAATAAATATCTTTTTTGGAGAAATAAGGGAGAAAGAGACTTACTCAGGGGCACTCCAACCTAAGAATTTAAATATCCTACACCTCATATAAGTGGGGCACTTGGTTTGGTTTCTTCTGAGTTACCCAATCAGGTTTTGAGTTTATTCCTTTTCCTGCAAATAAATTCTCTCCTGCTGTTGCTGCTTATTGTCTCTTGTTTAAATTCATTCCTAGAAGAAAAGAACTGAGAATGAGTACTGTCCCTGGACAGAGACCACCTTAACCACTGCTGACAGAAGGTTTTCCCATAGTGCCTAGAGAAAGAAAAGTGGGGCACTAGTGAGGGCTAGACATCCCAACCAGTCATTCTCTTAGAACCGTGGTTGGCAAACTGTGGATCTCAAGCCACATGCAGCTCTTTGGCCCCTTGAATGTGGCTCTTCCACAAAATACCACGGCTGGGTCTATTTTGAAGAAGTGGTATTAGAAGAAGTTTAAGTCTAAAAAATTCGGCTCTCAAAAGAAATTTCAATCATTGTGCTGTTGATATTTGGCTCTGTTGACTAATGAGTTTGCTGACCATTGCACTAGACAATATGGATTTTCAGCTTTATGGGATCATTGTCAAATATGTGGTCAACTGTTCACCAAAATGTCATTATATGATGCATGACAATATAGAAAGAAATATAGTATCTATGTATAGGGTTTGGTGCTATCCACCATTTTATGCACTGGGGGTCTTGGAATGTGTCATCTGAGGATAAGGGGACTACTGCAATTTGAAACCGGGTTTTATTTAAACAGATGACTACTCTTACGCCATGGGCACATTTCCTAATGTCTCAGCTCTGATGTCTGGAGTCTAAAGGATGAGAGAATAATTATACCAGGTAATATGAAATCTTCAGGTTTTAAGCTTATCTACTGAACACCCAAAAACTTAATGGCCTACGCAGAAAAGAAACCCACCACAGAAGAGAAGAAGCCCGTGGCATAAACTTAGATTGTTTATTCCACAACGGTCAAGTCACTTTACTTCGGACAGCTAATTTTGAATAAAAATATGATCAAAGGAAAAAAACAAACAAAAACAAAACAAACAAAAAAAAAACTTAATGGCCTAAAACAACAGTGGTTTATGATTTGTCATGATTCTATGAAAGGGTGGGTAATTCTTTTGGCTGGTCTCACCTGGGGTCACTCATGTGGCTGCATACAGCTAAATGGCAATGGTGCTACTGTTGGCCAAGGCACCTTCATTTGTCCTCCACCTCATGGCCTATTATCCCACTGCAGGCTCCTCTGATTCCTCACATGGTGACCTCAGGGCAGCATTCCAAGAGAGCAAAGGCAGAAGCTAGGAGACCTCTTGAGGCCTGGGCTCAAGAATCGCACAATATCCCTTTCACCACATTCTATTGATCAAGGCAAGTCATGGGCTAACCTAAATTTAGGGGAAGAGAAGCAGACTTGTTACAGCTTTTCAGCTCCTCTATTCTATGGAAATATACCTTTTGGTGCCCTGTGCTTCCTCCATGGTCCCCTTAATTTCCAAAATTTCTAAAATTTTCTAAACTTGTCTTATTTTGCTCCTAAAATTCCTGTTTCTTGGGGAATAAAACTGTTTTTGCTGACTGCCTGAAACTGATCTGTTACCAATCCAAATCTGTAGGTGGGATTAGTCCATCCTAAATTGTTTGGTTAATTTTGTTCAGGGAAGTCCAATGGACTGATGCCAATGAGAAGGAATGGTTACTAGGCAGCAAGCAATATAATTTAATTCTATACTAGTTTGTTAACTATGAAATTCTATGGACTACAACTCTGCCTTCTAAAACACATTGGAACAAAAAAAATTTAATTATTGGTAGAAAATTTTGTAAAAGTACTTCTGTTCATATCACATGTGAATGAGGGGGAAATGCTATTCTTGTATTTACCTTATGTTGCCTCTCAATCCCTCCTAGAATATTGTCTTAGTAACAAATTAATTTATAGAAAAATTAATTTTTGTGAAATACTTGTGTGAAATCGTAAAAAGTAATATTAAAGAGCACAGGGAATGACCGTTCTGGCCAAGCCCTAGCTGCACCATATAGATAAGACCATAGCTGAATGCTACCCTTAGGAATGACGTATGTAAACCTGATAGACACCTTCTGATGGACACTATGATTGATAACCAGCTTTTACTCTGATTAACATGTGTGTGATAAGTTATGTTACCGATAGCCACCTGGACTGCTGTGGGTCAAAACAGGCTTAAAAATGGGTCCCCAACTTCAGACATGGATCATCCTCTTGATCCACATTCCATGCTGCCTGCTCCATGCCAGATGACAGAACCTCTGATCATGAGACTTCAATCGCCCTCTTCCCACTGACTGGACCCAACCAGATGGCCAGCCACCCAAAGATGGATCAGCCGCTGCTCACAAAGGACGCCATCTTCCCTGGGGACCTTGTTAAGCCTGAGCCCACGCCACTAGGAACCTTGTGAGTAGTAAAGTATGCTGTATAATTTGCAACTGCATATTTTTGTGTGGTGTCATTCCTCTGGCAGTCTTAACTATATTGATGTAAGTATTGTAGAAGACCAAAGAAAAACCAAGCAACACCTTAAAGAAGAGGAGGGAAATGTTTAATACACTGGTGGACTCAGGGAACGACCTTCTAAATCTGAGTGAAGAAACATTTAGGGGGCTTCTTTTTATATCTCTCCGTGGTCTTTGTCCCGAAAATATGGATTATGCTTTGGGTCCTTTTTGCAGGCCTTGCAAGAAGGCCCCCAGGTGTTGGGGGTCTCCAGGCCATTTCTGATGATCTGGCCTGGTGCCAGGGTTAATAACTCTCCCTCTGGGACAGTGCACTGTCCACAGCCCCTTGGCCTCTGTAACCTGTTCTGCAAGACCAGTATCTGGGAAGGAGGCAGTGAGTTAATTATAGGTTATCAAGAATGTACACTGAGCTTGCTGGCCTGGATTCAGATCACTAGCCTTCAAATATCAGGGTTACATTGGCATTAGCCCTTTTTAGCCTTCTCATAAGGTCAGATGTTAATGCCTACCCTCAGTCCTGCTTGCTTAGAATAGTCTCTTTGCTAGCATCTACTTAATGTCCAGACACCTGTATGATTGAGTTTGTGTAAAGGGTTGCCTTGGATTACTCCCCATATACTCTACTTGAACAAATATGCAGGTAATAAAGAAAAAAATTTTTTTTTCTGTTAAGTCATCAAATGACCCGGCTGGTACTGTGCCCTTTTCTTTTATTAAATCTTTTTTGATGTCAAGTGAACAATGCTCTTTTCAGTATTTTTTTTACTTAATTTATTTTGAGGAAATATCTTAGAGCATTTCTCATTCTTAAGAAAGGTTAGGCTGGCCACAGCAGGTCTGAAGCATAGTAATGATCCCTCCTTTGGGAAAACTGCTCTTTGAAACTGCTGTTTTTAAATTCTCTGCCATTTCTTGCTAGTTCCTTGTTCCATAAGTCACCTCGGTTATTTTTAGACAGTCTCTTATTCTATAAAATAACTTTGTATTTTAGCTTAAATAATAGAAAAGATAAACTTAACTGTCTGATCTTGCAAGCTAGCCATCCTCCTAATAAAAGAGTAATATGCAAATTAACCACCATTCTGCTACATCCACAAGCCATGCCCACCAGCCACACCCATCAGCCAATCAGAGTGAGTATGCAGATAAACCCAACCAAGATGGCTATCAGGAGGGAGGCTTGGGTTTCCCCAGCAACAGAGGAAGACAAACTTTCCAAACACCCTAGGGGGCCCAGGCTTCCACTCAAGGCTACAAAGTTTCAATTATAGAAGGTAAATAAATTCCAGATACTAGGGCCTCCATTTGGGTCACCAGGGAGTGTGGCTAGCCTGTAAACCACCACAGGCCCTGAGCCCAGACCACCCCATGCCCCAAGGGAACCCCACCCTGATCTGGGACACCCTTCAGGGCAAACCAGCTGGCCCCCACCCATACATCAGGCCCTATCCTATCTAATAAAAGAGTAATATGCAGATTGACCATCACTCCAACACACAAAATGGCTGCCCCCATGTGATCAAAGATCCTGCCCCCATGTGGACACAAGATGGCCACCACAAGATGGCCAGTAGGGGAGGACAGGTGGGAGGCACCAAGCCTGCAAGGGAGGGCAATTGAGAGGAACCAGGCCTGCAAGGGAGGGCAGTTGGAGGCAATCAACCCTGCAGGGGAGGGCAGTTAAGGGTGACCAGGCCGGCAGAGGAGGAAAATTGGGGGCAAACATGCTGGCAGAGGAGTAGTTAGACATTAACCAGGCTGGCATGGGAGTGGTTAGGAGATGATCAGGCTGGCAGGCAGAAGCAGTTAGGGGCAATCAGGAAGGCAGGCAGGTGAGCCTTTGGGAGCCAGCAGTTCTGGATTGTGAGAGGGATGTCCCACTGCCCATTTAGACCCAATCCTACCAGAATAGAGCCTAAACGGGCAGTAGGACATCCCTTGAGGGGTCCCAGATTGGAGAGGGTGCAGGCTGGGCTAAGGCACACCGCCCTCTGTGCAGGAGGCAGCCGATCAATGATTCTCTCTCATTATTAATGTTTCCATCTATCTCTCTCTCCCTCTCCCTTCCTCTTTGAAATCAATGAAAATATTTGTTAAAAAATCAGTTGATAGTGGTAACTACCCTTGATATACCATCTAATTCTTGACTCATCAAGAGGTGAACCTATTCTCTGTTTGATAGCATTTGGAAAACTGAAGCATGGAGAAGCCTGTCACTTGGGGTACAATCATGAAAGTAGAAACTACTCCAGATATTTCAAGCATTAATGGTATTTAGTACAGAGAATTAGGTGCTTAAAAGTTTCTGGAAGGACTAAAGGAGCTACTGTCACATTAGTTTTCATTTATAACACTGCTCCTGTGCTCCAGAGAATAGGGAAGTTGCTGTTGCTGCTGTTACCACCACTACTCAGAGGCCAGAAAGGTTCAGAAAACCACTGTTGATTGTCACAGCTGCCTTATATCAGAGAGCAGGGAAGAGAACTAAAGCCCAAGTAAACAAAACACAGAACAAAAATTTACGTCTTTCTTTCACTTTCCAGAAAGTGAAAGAAAGTGCATCCCACTTAGAAAAATGTAAACAAACCCAGAGCACTGGCCAGTAGGGCCTCTGGGGAATGTAGTTCCCTGGATTCCAGCACTGCCTTAAGGAGATCTGAGAAGGGTAGGAGAACGAATGCTAGTATTAGTTATCTATTGTCGCCATAACTAATTAATAAGAAAGTGGCTTAAAACAACACCCATTTATTATCTCACAGTTCTATAAATCAGAAGCCCAGTGCACTCAGCTGGGATCTTTGCTTAGGATCTCATAAGGCTGGGGAAGAAACTGCTTCCAGGCTTGCTTGGGTCTTGGCTGAATTCGTTTCCTGAGTGTGATTTCCATGTGGGTACTTCTATTCACAAGCCAGCACTTATGGGTTGAATTCTTTTCATGCTTCAAGTGTCTATGACAGCGGTCAGCAAACTGCAGCTCGTGAGCCACATGCGGCTCTTTGGCCCCTTGAGTGTGGTTCTTCCACAAAATACCATGGTCTGGGTGAGTCTATTTTGAAGATGTGGCATTAGAAGTTTAAGTTTAAAAACTTTGGCTGTCAAAAGAAATTTCAATTGTTGTACTGTTGATATTTGGCTCTCTTGACTGATGTGTTTGCCAACCATTGGTCTTTGAAGTTTCTTTCTGCTACATCTCTATGACATTATTTTGATTTTAGTGGTTCATGTGATTACATTGGGCTCACCTGGAAAATCCAGACTAATTCCTCTGTCTTAAATCAGCTAATTAGTGACCTTAATTATATCTGCAAAGTCTCTTTTGCCATGTAATGTAACATAACTGTAAGAGTAATACCAGAGGTCCTAACTGGTTTGGCTCAGTGGATAGAGCGCTGGCCTGTGGACTGAAGGGACCCAGGTTCAATTGTGGTCAAGGGCATGTACCTTGGTTGTGGGCACATTCCCAGTAGGGAGTGTGCAGGAAGCAGCTGATTGATGTTTCTCTCTATCCCTATCCCTTTCTCTTGTGAAAAAAATCAATAAAATATATTTTTTTAAAAAGAGTAATATCAAAGGACAGAGATGATGTGAATCAAAATTCTAACTAACATAACCTCATTGGAAGAAAACAAGAAACATTTTGATACAAAAGTCTACGAGATTTGTAGCAAGATCATTCATGTTACTTAGTTTTGTAAATTTTAATAATAATAGTTATCAAGTGTCTATTACAATTCCAGAAATCTATAATACTAAATGTATAATATGCTAATTAGATAGGACATCCTTCCAGACAAAGCCGGTGCCGGCAGGTGTGGGGGGAGGGAGGGAAAGTAAGGCCTACTCTTGCATGAATTTTGTGAATCAGGCTTCTAGTATGTAAACAAGATGTTATCTCTGTTACCATATATTTTTTCCTTTAAAAAGATGTTTTTATTGTTTACAGAGAGAGGAAGGGAGAGATAGAAACATCAATGATGGGAGAGAATTTCTTTTTTTTTTCTTTTTTTTTTTAAAATATATTTTATTGATTTTTTTTACAGAGAGGAAGGGAGAGAGATCGAGAGCTAGAAACATCGATGAGAGAGAAACATCGACCAGCTGCCTCTTGTACACCCCCTACCGGGGATGTGCCCGCAACCAATGTGCATGTCCTTGACCGAAATCGAACCTGGGACCTTTCAGTCCACACACTGACGCTCTACCACTGAGCCAAACCGGCTTCGGCGAGAGAGAATTTCTAACAGCTGCCTCCTACATGCCTCCTACTTGGGACTAAGCCTGAAACCAAGACATGTGCCCAGGCTGGGAATCTAACTGAACCTCATGGTTCATGGGTTGATGCTCAACAACTGAGTCACATGTATTTCTTTAAAAAAAATCAAATACCAAATTGACTTTGCAGTGTTATGAAATTCATTGAAATAAATTGGGTAAGTGCTTAGATCAGTGCCAAGAACTCAATAAATTACATATTGTTGTCATTACTTACATATTTTTAAAGATATATTTTATTGATTTTTTTACAAAAAGGAAGAGAGAAGGATAGAGAGTTAGAAACATTGATGAGAGAGAATCATCGATCAGCTGCCTCTTGCACCACCTCTACTGGGGATGTACCCACAACCAAGGTACATACCCTTGACTGGAATCGAACCTGGGACCTTTTAGTCCGCAGGCCGACGCTGTATCCACTGAGCCAAACCGGTCTTGGCCATTACTTACATTTTAAAGAGAAGTCATTGTGGCTCTAAGAGGTAGCCTAATTTGCTGAAGACATGGCTAATTAAGTAAGCTACCATGGCTTCCAATAAAGATTGTCCAACTTCAAATGTGGAAATAAATTTAAAATATTGCATGCAATGAACTTGGTTAACATAATACTCAGTAAGTTTTAATTATTACTGTTATTAAAATGACACACAAGATATCCTATTACCCTAAATACACATGAGATTTCTAAAGGCTATTTACTATTGATTGAGTACAGTGCAAATTTCTTATCTGGCTCCAATTTTTCTTTTGACCCTTGAACAACTCTGGGGTTGCGGTGACTACCTCCTGTTCAGTTGAAAATTCGAGTATAACTATACCTCAGCAACATGGATTCTCAACCAGGGAGTTTACTCTTGAACAACTCAGGTTTGAAATGCTGGGTCAACTAAACTGTGGTCAATTTTTTAAAAAATCTGCATATAAGTGGACCCACATAGTTCAAACCCCTGTGCCTCAAAGGTCAAATGTAATTGCCTTCCACTCCCTCCCAGATCATCTCTCCCTTGACAACACTAAATAAAAAAATTATGTGAAGACTTGCATTGTTTTACAATTTTTCCAATTTCCTCAGTGTTTGATATAAGACACCCAGATTCTCACATTCTGGAAAGTTCTATTGCACACTCCTGAAACTATGAGAATGAAAAAGGCAAATATCTTCCTATTCTGAGAAAAATAGTATTGACCTTGCAGACCCCCTGGACCATATTTTGGCAACCCACTGGGTTGGAGTCTGTTTTTCTGTTACCGACCTAGACTTCTAGATTTCCTGGCCTTGACTCATTTTTCTTGTAGCTGGTGATTAGCAGTACAGGGCGGGCAGCAGTAAAGGGAGGGCTTTATCAAAGTAGAAGGTTAGAATTCCTGCACTTAGCACAGACAGTACTCAGTCACTACATATGGCCTGATCATCACCAAGAGGGTGAAGGCAAGGCAGCAGAGTGGGTCTCAGATATTCTGATGAGGCCTAGGGTGGCAAGTCCCTTGGGCAACGGTGGAAATTCAAGAAAACAAAACTGGGCCTGGACCAGTAGCCTGAGTCACAAAGTTTAAGGAGTTACAAAAACTCTGTAACCAAGGAATGTGATATTTAGACTGGCCAGCCTGGCTCAGTGGTTGAGCTTGGACCTATGAACCAGAAGGTTGCAGGAGGAACCACAGGCCCAATTTTTAATAATTTGTTACCCAGTTTCCTTGAGTTTTAATCATAGTTAGCTGAAGAACCTGGTGCTGGATTTCTCCAGGTAGTGAGGAGGCGTTGCTTGATACATGTGGTTAGGAACGAGGCACTAGAATATCAGGAATAACATTAAAACCCGAGCACGATGTTAATGTAACAACCTGAAGCACAACAGGAGAAACATGCCCAGGTTGCAGGCTGGATCCTGTGTGGCTTGTGCAGGAGATTGAGCCTGTCATGATTCTCTCTCATTATTGATGTTTCTATCTCTTCCTCTCCCTTCCTCTCTGAAATCAATAAAAATGTATTTTTTTTAAAAAGGATGTGTGACACTTAATTGCAATAAATTGACAAGCTGCAACCGGCTGGCAGCTTTTTTGTAAAAGTTCATCAGAGATTTTTCAGAAAACTTTTCTAACCGTCAATCGCCTCAGAGGGTTAGCTCCGCACTTGGCGGTTAGGCCCCAAGGGCTGATGGGGGAAAAAAAGTCTTAAACTACCAGAACTCTCTGAGCCCCTCAGGTAACTTCCACCCCGCGGCCCGCTCTCTCCCCGCCCACTCCACCTGATCGTCTCTGATTGGCTGGGCGGGCGCACGTTCGTGCTGCCATTGGCTGGAGTCCACAGGCACGGACCCCATAAAACTTACCTCTGCCCAGCCCCCTCCTCAGCAGCGCTAGGGCGCGCGGCGGTGGCGGTAGGAAGAGTTAGTGAGGCGGGAAAACGGCTCCGAGTGGCGCTGAGGTAGGTACGTTGGAACCGGACAAGAGGCTCGGGTGAGTGGCCGTTGGCCCGGCCGTCGGTTGGGCATTTTCGCGGGGGCCGCGCGCGCCTCTGAGGGGCCGGTCAGGACTCGGCGCGCTGCGCACACTGAGGGCGGTTGAGGCTCCGCCTACTGAGAGGCGCCCGGGGAGAAGCTCGCAGAGGCACTGGGGTCTGAGCTGCCGGAGAAGACGCCTGAGGGGCGGAAGGATGCGTCTGCACCCACTTTTCGAGCCGGCGGCGGGATAAGTGGGAGTGGAGTTCGGCTCCGGGTGTAGTAGCGTCCGTCCGGCGTGGGAGTCGGGGCCGCGGAGGGACATTGCCGCCTCAGGCTGTTGACCTCTCGGGTAAGTAAAGCTTGGGTCTGCACCGGACTACTTTTAGGCGCTAATGGATAAAATGTAGTCCCTCCCACCCCCAGTCCCAGGTTTTAATCATCTGTTACTCAGTTTCCTTGAGTTTTAATCAGAGTTAGCTGAAGAACCTGGTGCCAGGACAGTTACCTGGATTTCACCAGGTGGTGAGGAGGCGTTGCTTGATACATGTGGTTACGAACTAGGCACTATCAGGAATAACAGAAAAACCAGAGCGCTATGCAAGACGCCTTTGTTAAATGTAACAACCTGGAGCACAACCATGCAATGTGCACCTGTTGAGCTGCCCAGACTAGGGATGCTATAACTTTTTTTTTTTTAATAACGTTTTATTTCAGATCAGAAGGAAGAGAGAGAAACATTCATGGTGAGAGGGAATCATGGATGAGGGAGAATCGTGGATCTGCAATCGTGCCCACAACCCCAGCATGTACCCTTGACAGGAATTGAACCTGGGGCCCTTCAGTTCTCTGGTCTATGCTCTACCAACTGAGCTATTCCGGCTAGAGTGGGATGCTATAACTTAACATTGAAAGCTGGGTTCAAAGATAGTCTTTCTTCAACATAAACGTGCATATTGGTAAATTAGGGGCTTGGGGGATTAAAAAGACCATCCCCTCATCGTCCCGTCCCCACCTATTTTTGGGCAAGGTCAAGAAGTGTCCAGGACAAAGGAAGCCATTCTTTTGCTTTGAATCTCCAGAACCTTGCTATACGTGAAAACTGACTTCCACTTTCCCGCGTTACTATGTTGAGGATGAAGTTTCTAGCTTAAGGCAGCATAGGTTGCTTGACTTATGACAAGATAGGTTTTGTTTTGACTTACACACAGCATAAATTTATTTAGTGGCCCAAAGTCCTAAGATCAAGGCAATGCACCAATAGATTTGGTGTCTGGTGAGAGCCTACTCTATAACACTAATGTGTGGTCAAGATCTCGAAGAATTACATTATATACACTTAAATAGACTGATTTTCTAGATTGGGATTTACTACTCTTTTCATTATGATTTTGTCATACATTCACTGGTAGCCAGTTCACGACCTGCAAAGGAACTACTTGCAAAACAATGGGGAAGAACATTCAAGATAATTTATATCACAGGAAAGCTATTTAAAATGCAAAAAATTTAGCATCTGAATGAAGAACTGATTACACTGAATTAAACTTTTGTGATTCATGCCGCCTTAGTTTACCCTTCAATTCATTTTTTACAAATGTTGAATAACCCCAATCAAAATCTACTTAACTATCAGTCTTCTGCCTCAGCTGCAATGGATGAACTGTGTCTTCTTGGAAATGCTTTTGAGTCTTTTAAGAACTGGTTTACTTAGGTACACCAGTATTTGTTCTGCTTACCTTATTGACCCTTGTACTTTACCTCAGCCTTCAATTCCATTATACTTTTTGATATTTATCATCCCTGCATATCATGTAGTTTTCTTATAGTGGGTGTGCACTGATGAAATTTATTTAAATATATAGTTTGTAAAAATGAAAATAAAATATAATTTTAAATGCACAGGCCCTAGCTGGTTTGCCTCAGTGGCTAGAGATCTGCCTACATATTAAAAGGTCTCGGGTTCGATTCTGGTCAAGGGCACATGTACGAGTTGCCAGCTTGATCCCCAATAGGGGGGCATGCAAGAGACAGCCAATTAGTGATTATCCTCGATCTTTCTCTCCCTCTCTGAAATCAATAACAACTATTAAAAAAAAATACACAAGATTTATAGTTCTCATTAAATTGAGTGAGATTATATTAAATATAAAGTACAAATAGCCATATTCTTCTAATTCTCTCATTATCTTAAGTTATTTAAATGCTTTAACTTTCTCTGAGTATTAAACTTTAACCCATATCTCTAAAATACATTTCTGTAGTCTCACATAACTTCTATCCCGCTTTAACTTTACCAGTCTAAATAGGACAAAAAGATTGTAGTCAGGAAATAACTAAGAGAAATCACCACCATTCTCTGGGGAGGTCAGGTATAATTTGAATTTTTGAACTAAAATTTATAAGGATGAAGAGATCTTATATATAGATGAATCTTTCTAAACTTAATCATTATATAGAGATGGTAGAGGTGGTCTCTGTGCAAGTTTCTTCTATTGCTTGTAGGAAAGAATTCAAGCAAGAGACAACAAATAGCAAAAGCAGGCAAATTTTTATTTGCAGAAAAGGAATCCATTTAGATACATAAAATGAGTGGGCAGTTCAGCTGCTGAAAGAACCTACTGCCCTGCTTACTTGGGATTTCAGAAGATTTATACTCCTGGTTGGAATGCCCCTAGGCAAGAAGCTTCAAGGCTACCCTACTCAGATATTGTGCTGTGTTATCAGACCACATTGTGGAAGAGGTTTCAAGTTTGCCCTCTGTCATTCTTGTGTCTGCTGTGGTTTTCCTTGTTTGTGGGTGTTTTTTGTTAGTTCTGGCATGTCAGATCTCTCACATATTCCCTCCAGGCCTACCTACCTCCCATAGCTCTTGTCTATCTAGAAGCCTCTTTAACTGAGACACTGTATGTATCTACTAAATGTGGTACCATAGTACACTTTTGAGGCTCTACTGTGTATAATGCTGTTGACATGAAGAAGCTTGTGGGATGGCTATAGCAAAAGTTGCAGAGACCTTTTCTGATACTTTTTATTAAAGAACCCTTTGTGGCTTTCCAGAGGTTTATTTTTATGTCTAGTATTCATTTAAATATCATTTAATAAAGCTATATGAAAGGGATCTCACTTAGAATATAAAAATAAGATCACATATCTGTTTCTAAAGCTCATGACTAACATATACATATATGTTGTGATGGAAAATTCTCTTGTGGGAAAGCTTTCTTGAAGAGGTGATCTTTAAACCTGACCTTGAAGGATAGGAGAAAAGGAAAAATGTCAGTTCTGATGCATTAGGAAATTAAAAGATAGGTTTATAGGAAATTAGGGGATAAAATTTGATCCCTTTAGGAGAAAGAAAATATCCTAATAAAAGTAATATGCAAATTGACTCTCACCCTGCTATGCCCACCAGCCAATCAGAGCAAGTATGCAAATAAACCCAGCCAAGATGGCTACAGGCACAGAGCAGGAGGGAGGCTTGGGTTTCCCAGGCAACGAAGGAAGCCAAGCTTTCCACCTGTCCTGGCCAGTCTAAGCCTCCAGTCAAGGCTACAAAGTTTTAATTATAGAAGGTAAACAAATCCAAACAGAAATAGCAGCCAGCCACCAAGTGAGCAGGAGGCTTGGCTCCTCTCCAGGCTACAAAATTTCAATTGTAGAAGGTAAATAAATTCCAGACACCAGGACCTCTGCTTGGGTCGCCAGGATGTGTGGCTGGCCTGCAAACCACCACCTCTCTCAGGCCACCCCACACCCCAAGGGAACCCTGATCTGGGGTGCCCTTTAGGGCAAACCAGCTGGCCCCCACCTATGCACCAGGCTTCTGTCCTATCTAATAAAAGTAATATGCAGATTGACCATCACTCAAACACACCATCAGAAAATAGTCTAAGAAAGTTCTATGTATATAAAAGGCTAAGTTGACTTGCGCATGCGAGATACATATAAAGCTCTGACCAGTGCCAATCGTGTGTGTGTATGTATTTTGATCTGTCATTGTCGATCATGAATTTAGTTGTTTTTCTTGACATTTTGAAGCTGAAAGAAAGTGGTGGTGTCGCATGGAAATAATACTGGTGATTAAACATGATCATAATAGTGAGACAGGTAGATATAATTATCCCCATGTAACCGAAGTTCCCATCATATTCAGAAATGAAGATGGAGGACCTTCTTTTGAAAGGGACTTGCTTATTCATTGCAAACCAGATCCCAATAATCTGAATGCCACAAAAATTAAATCAGTATCCTTTTCCCTACATTAGATACAATTACATATCCTATTTTCTCACATGGTGAAAAAGGCTGGGAAACAGATATTGCATTAAGACTTGGACGACAGTGTAGTATTATATAATAAAAGGGTAATATGCAAATTGATTGAACAAGGAAGACTAAAATTTTAACCAGATACTGAACTAGGTTAGAAGCCTCCTCCCCCACTCCCCATTTTCCTTTTGAGAACAACTCCCAGTGAAGGGGACAATTTGCATTCTACGCTTTTATTACTTACAATAGGATTACACTGATAAAGATTTTTTTGATGTAAAGAAAATACCCTACTAGCAATTAGAAGATGCTGATGCTATTGGTCCATATTTAGATCACCCCAAAGATTAAATCATGCTTATATGAGCTTGTCTCCACCCTCACATCATCACGAGATGGCTGGCAGGGATGGGCAGTTGTATGTGACCAGGCCTGCAAGGGAGGGCAGTTGAGGGCAATTGGGCCGACAGGGGAGGGCAGTTGGGGTGATCGGTTTGGCAGGGAATCAGTTGGGTGTCAATCAGACTGGCAGGGGAGCAGTTAGGGGCAGTCAGGCAGGCAGGCAGGTGAGCAGTTAGGAGCCAGCAGTCCCAGACTGTGAGAGGGATGTCTGACTGGCAGTTTATGGCCTCGAACATCTCCCAAGGGGTCCCAGATTAGAGAGGGTGCAGACGGGACTGAGGGAAAAATCCCCCAGTGCACGAATTTCATGCGCTGTGCCTCTAGTCCTTTATAATATCCTATATAAGAAAAGGATAATATGGCAATAGATGCATTGGAGGAATGACGGGTCGCCGTGATGTGCACTGACCACCAGAGGGTAGATGCTCAACACAGGAGCTGCCTCCTGGTGTTCAGTGGGCTCCCACAGGGGGAGTGCTGCTCAGCCATAAGCTAGACTCATGGCTGGTGTGTAGATCAGCAGGTGTCGGGAGGCTCTCCTGCCTCTTCATCAGCACTAAGGACCTGTTGGGGGATGTCCGACTGCCAATGTAGGTCCCCTCCCCGAGAGGTCCCAGACTGTGAGAGGCCACAGGTTAGGCTAAGGGTTCCAGCAGTGTGCATGAATCTCATGCTCTTGGCCTCTAGTGTCTATAATAATTAAAGGGTAATATGCTAATTAGACTAGACAACATACCAGATATCCTTCTTGATGAACCCAGGCAGGGGGAAAGCCAGCCCAAGTCCCGGATGCCTGCAGGTGCCCTGAGGGAAGTCAGCCCATGTCCTGGGTGCCTACGGGTAGCCAGAGGAGGGAAGCACCCCAGGTCCTGGGTGCCTGTTGGTGGCTGGAGGAGGGAAGCCCGGGTCCTGTGTGCTGGAGGGAAGCCTGTGCCAGCAGCCAGGGGAAGGAAGGCCTACTCCACGAATTTTCATGCATTGGGCCTCCAGTCATATATAATTATTAAATACTGAAAGTTTTCCCCTTAAATCCATAACACGTCAAGGATGGTTTACTCTTGCAACTTACATTCTATATTGAATAGGACAGTTGTGCAATCATATGAATAGAAGATATCAAGGTTGAAAAGAAAGAAATAAGACTATTGACAGATGAAATGATTTCATATGTAGAAAGTCATAAGGAATTTACAAAACAAAACACCTCTTTAGAGATTAAAAAAACAAGGTCAGCATTGTTGCATGACACAAGAAATTAAAAACACACCCACAGAATATGATTAAAAGTATGTAAGTCATATAATTTAAGGGTCTTAAATCTAGAATATAAAACGACAACCTAATTTTAAATTGGTCCAGATCATTTAGAAAACAATTTGTTCTTTAAAAGATTCAATATAGGATTATTGTATGACTTCCATCCTTACATGTATACCCAACATAAATAACAATGTATATTCACTCAAAAATATGTATATCAATGTTTATTAGCAGGATTATTCATATTAACTATTCAGTTATATAGCAAAATGTTATTCCCAGTTATTTTTGAAAGTATAGTGTAAAAGTAAATTCTATGGAAAAAAGACGTGAAAAGCAATAATGATGAGGAGGTGGGAAATTTTTTTTAGATAAAGTATACTTCAATAATATTGTTTCACTCTTGACCTCAATGGTTAATGAAATGTTGGTTAAAGAATGATTTTAAAAAACTTTTATATACACTAGAATTGTAAAGCATTTTTAGACCTTAAAAAATAAAATGGACATTTTAATATTAAATTAATACTGAACTAACATAAAAAGTAGGAACAAAAAAACAACAAAGTTGTAAAAGTCAGAAGGGCTTAAAACTAAATATTAAAGCTTTAATTTGCCAATAATGTGATCATATAAGTTTTATAACACATTGTGGACCAATATTTTTATTGCTAGCTTTACTCAGTGTCCAGATAAGTTTTTATTAAATGAGGACAAAAAATGTTTTAAATAAATGATAAAGGTATGCTTTAAAATTAATACCCATTGCATGTTAAATATATTTATTACATGTTCTTACAAGCTACTATCTTTTTAAAGTATGATAATTTGTAAAACACTGTAATATGAAGTGAGAATTCTCATGATCTCATGTGTTAAAAGACAAATTCCTTAGATTATTTTCAAAAAGTTTTAAAGGCGATATAACAAATTGCTGGGATGGACAATAATATATTCAACAGGAGTTATATCGTAAAACAAAATATAGTGAAAGAGACACAGAGTATACTTTTAAAGGTTAATATTAATAGGATATTTTACATCTGAGTGAAAAATAATCCTTTTCTCTCCCTCAATTTTAAAATCAATTGTAGATGGATTGAAGACTTAAGTTGTAAAAGAAAAACCTTTAAAACTTGAGAAAATATAGATGACTTATTTTTCTAGCCTTGTCCTGTAAGATAGTACTTTGATTCATATGAAATGTGAGTTATTGGACAACACCAGATTTAAACTGGTTCAGGAGGGGAATTTTGGTGGTTCCAAGGATCCTCCAATTTAGATTAAGTTGTTGCCTGTTTTCTTCCTCCTAGTAATTAAATTTCACTCAATTTTTTTTCACAACATATAAATTATCCCTTTACCTTATAGGCAGGTCCTTAACTTCTCAGGACCTTTTACTGATAGTTTTTGACTTCACTAAATATATTAATACAGAGGTTTTCTGGGCAAAGGACATTTACTCAGCTTGCTTTTGTCACGTAGCAAGTTGCAAACCATTAAGACAAATTATCTCATGTTTATAAACTTAAGAATAATTCACTCTTAGTAAGCATTCCTATTACCAGCATACATAATTTTGTTGTGCTTCACTTTATTTTGAAAGTGTGGAAACCCTTCATCAAGGAGCTCCATCTAAACACAATTTTCCAACAGCATTTTTTCACTTTGTGTGTCTGTTACATTTCAGTAATCATTATATTTAAAAAATTTTAATTATATATATTATAGTGATTTGTGATCTTTGATGTTACTATTGTAATTGTTTTTGAGGCACCATGAACGGCACCCTTGTAAATGGCAAACTTAATTGATAATGGTGTTTTCTGTTTGCTCTACCGACCAGCTGTTTTGTCTCTTTCTTCAGTCCTCCCTATTTCCTCAGATATAAAAATATTGGAATTAGGCCAGTTAACACCACAGTGGTCTCAAAGTGTTCAAGTGAAAGGAAAAGTTACTTGACTCTCACTTTAAATAAAAAAAAAATAAGGCTTATCAAAAACCAGGTTGTGCCAGTTACCTAAGTTGTGAATGTAAACAAAAAATTCTTGAAGCAAAATAAAGCTGCTATTCCAATGAACACATGGATGATAAATCAGAACAGCATTATTGCTGATAAAGACCAAATTTTAGAAGTCTGGATAAAGGATCCAGAAAAAGTATACTTCAATAATATTGTTTCACTCTTGACCTCAATGGTTAATGAAATGATCAAACCAGCCACAACATTTCCTTAAGCTTAAGAATAATACAAAGCATTGCCCCAACTCTCTCCAATTTTGTGAAGGCTGAGAAAGGTGAAGAGGCAGTAGAAGAAAAGTTGGAAGCTATCAGGTTGGTTCATGAGGTATAAGTAAAGAAGCAATCTCCATAACAAAATGAAAGGTGAAGCAACAAGTACTGATGTTGAAGCTATAGCAAGTTATCTAGAAGACATAGCTATTGCAGTGGGCATTTTTTCTGTTTTCTTCGTCCCGCATGGAAAACAACAGATTCCTGAGTGGAGGAGCTGGGGATTAAGAAATTAGAGAAAGAAAGAAGAGACATGGAGGCAGAAACAGATTCATCAAGCTGGGTGCTAGGTGAGCGCCATCTCTCTAATGGAGAGACAGTCACTTACCACAGACAACACAGCACATTTATTGATTACCAAAGGGGAGTTTAAGGTCAAAGGGAGTTTTGGGTGTGCCCAGATCCTATTCATCAAGATCTGGGTAAATTCCTCATTTTTCTTCCTCATTCCAAGCACTTGGATAAAGATAAGAAATCGGTACTGATAACAGGATTCTGCCAGTGCTCTCGGGCTCAGCTGATAAGAATTAAAAGAATGTCCCTGTAGCTCTCTACAAGCTATGATTACTAATAAAGTAAACAACAAATTTTCAATGTAGATATGAGTCTTATATTGGAAGAAGATGCCACCTAGGACTTTTATAGCTAGGTAGAAGTCAGTGCCTGCTTTCAAGGCTTCAAAGGACAGGCTAATTCTCTTGTTAGGATCTAATGCATTTAGTAACTTGAAGTGAATGCTTATTTACCATTTTGAAAATCTTAGGGACCTTAAGAATAATGCTAAATCTACTCTGCTTGTGCTTTATAAATGGAACAACAATGCCTATATGATAACACATCCACTTATGACATGGTTTACTGGATATTTTAAGCCCACTGTTGAGACATGCTCAGAAGATTCTTTTCAAAATATTACTACTAATTGACAGTTGACAAGCCAAGAGGTCTAATGGACATGTACAATGAGATTGTTATTTTCATGCCTGCTAATATAGCATCCATTCTTTAGCTCATGGATTAAGAGTTATTTCGATTTTCAGGTCTTATTATTTAAGGAATACATTTCACCAGGATATAGCTAAGATAGGTAACGATTCCTCTAATGAATGGAGGCAAAAATAAATTGAAAACCTTTTGGGAAAGATTCATAATTTAAGATTCCAATAAGAACACTTATGGGTCCTGGGAAGAGATCAGAATATTAACATTAGATGTATGTGGGAGGATCCAAGATGGCTGCACAGGTAAACACCTAACCTCAGCCGCACACAACAATTTCAATAAAATACAACTAAAATATAAAACGGACATTGCCCAGAGCTACAGGAAAGTCGACTGACTGGAAATTCTACAACAAGAAGGAAAGAGAAAACCAGAAGGAAAATCAGAGGAGTTGTAAAAGCCTAAGGTACGGAGACACTCTGCACGCAGAGAGGATGGAGCCGGAGAGGAGGGGGAGGCTGAGTGCCTGGCTGGCGTTCCCTAGCAGGAAGGAGATAAAAGCTCCAGACTGTGCTGAACCCCAGACCCGACAGCACTGAACCCCGGTTCTAGGCCAGACCTTGGGGACCCAGGCTCAAACAGAGGAAGCCTGGGCTGTGAGGCGGAATCCCGGGGGAGTGGTGAAAGGCAGAGCCCTGGGAGGCACGCACATTGCATGCAGAGAAGGGATGGTTGGCTGTGCCGTGGGATTGCCCTGGCGGGAAGGAGACAAAAGCTCCAGACTGCTCTGAACCCACTTTTAACCCCTCTTCCAACTGAACTGAACCCCAGTTCCAGGCTCATTGGTGGAGAGACTGGACTGTTTGGTAGCAGGCGAAACTCAAGGGCACCTCACTCTGAGAGGTGCTTGCATCGAGTACCGAAGGACCCTGAGAAACACTGAGACTCAGGAGCCCCATAGGGCGTGGCTGACGGAAGCCAAGGCTGTAGGCTCCACCCTGAAACTCCGCCCCATCCAAGCAGAACACAGAGACTTTTAAGGCTATTAACTTAGGAAAGCTGCGAAAATGCCGAGACAAGGAAATAGATCACAAACGAAAGAAATGGAGGACAAAAAGCAACTGGATATAGAGTTCAAAACCACGCTTATAAGGTTTATCAAGAATTTCCTAGAAAAGATTGATAAGTCCTATGAGGATATGAAAAGGGATCAACTAGAAATAATAAGGAATCAACAAGAAATAATAAGGGATCAACAAGAAATAAAGAATACATTGTCTGAAATAAAACATTATACAGAGTCCTAAAAACAGAATGGAAGATCGCAAGAATCAAGTCAAAGATTTGGAACATAAAGAGCCAGAAGACACTCCTCCGCAGAAGCAAGAAGGCAAGAGAATCCAGAAAGTTGAAGATAATGTAAGAAACCTCTGGGACAACTTCAAGCAAACCAACATCAGAATTATGGGGGTTCCAGAAGATGAGAGAGAGCAAGATATCGAAAACATACTGAAAGAAATAGTGACAGAAAACTTCCCCCACCTGGTGAAAGAATTAGACTTACAAGTCCAGGAAGCGCACAGAACTTCAAACAAAAGGAATCCAAAGAAGACCACACCAAGACAAATCATAATTAAAATTCCAAGAGCAAAAGACAAAGAGAGAATATTAAAAGCAGCAAGAGCAAAGCAGGTAGTTACCTATAAAGAAGCACCTATACGATTGTCAGCTGATCTCTCAACAGAAACCATGCAGGCCAGAAGGGAATGGCAAGAAATATTCAAGGTGATGAGTAGTAAGAACTTTACAGCCAAAGATAATCTATCCAGCAAAGCTATCACTCAGAATCGAAGGCCAGATAAAGAGCTTCACCAATAAAAAAAAAAAGCTAAAGGAGTTCATCACCACCAGGCCAGAATTATATGAATTGCTGAAGGGGGCTCTTTCGGAAGAGAAAATAAATAAAGATAAAAATTATGAACAACAAATTCGTAACAAGAAGTGAATCTAAAAACCAAGGAAATTAAAAAAAAAAATCTGATGAACAATATTAACTGTTGAATATAATAGAATCAGAGGTATGGAAGAGGAGTGAACTGACAATTTTCAGGGAAAAGGGGAAAGGGGGATGTGGGAAGAGACTGAAGATAAACTGTGCACCCATGGATGAGGACAATGAGGGGTGGGGAAAGGGCAGAGGGTAGGGTGGGAACCTGGTGGAGGGGAGCAATGGAGGGGGGAAAAAAGAGGAACATTTGTAATCTGAACAATAAAGATTAAAAAAAAAAAAAAGAGAGAGAAACAGTTCATAGATGGAAGACGCTGACGACGCCACGCCATACCAGCATACAGCAGCTGCGTGTTGCTGAAGGACGCCCAGGACCAAACCAGAGATGGTCGGACCTGCATCACCACCATTTGTCCACCAACCATATCTGAAATATCATGACTGACATGTACACATAAGGAACTGTTTGACATTGAAATTGGGACTCAAAAGAACTGTTGTCCCAGATAGGAACTCACACAGACTGATTTACTTGCCTCTCAGCATAACCATTATGGCTTATGTTTCAGTTTGTTCTTACAAGGATATTTCTTGGATCACATGATCTCACACATCTAGATGAAATAATGAACAACATAAACTGATGAACAAAAACAGACCCAGAGAAAGAGAAGCAGCAATCAGGCTCTCAAACCTCAGAGGGAAGATAGGGGAGGGTTGGGGTAAAAGGGAGAGATCAACCAAAGGACTGTGTGCATGCATATGGGCCTAGCCAGTGGCCATGGACAACAGGGGTGGGGTGGGGACATAAGTGGGGAGGGGTTTGAGATGGGAATGGGAGGATGAGGACAATTATGTAATACCATAATCAATAAAATTTTAAAAAAAGAAAAGAAAAAGAAGAAGGAAAATATTACCATTAGTCCTGGCCAGTATGCCTATATTGGAACTTGGTCCTATGCACTGAAGGGTCATAGTTTTGATTCCTAGTAAGGCCAGTACCTCAGTTGAGGATTCAATCTCTGGTCGGAGCATTTAAGGGTGGCAAACAATGGATATTTTTTGCATTAATGTTTCTTGCTCCCCTTCTCCCTCTCTCCAAAATGAATAGAAAAATACCCTTGGGTGCTGATTAAATAGATATACCAGCTTTCTTCTGGTACCTGGGACCCAGGCCTCCTGTTTCTGGTTGCTGGCAGGCCACCGGGATCCTGGCTTCCCTCCCTTTGGCTGGCCACAGGCATCCAGGACCCCGGGAGGCTTCAGCCAGACCCCAACTTTGTTAGGAACACTGGTCGGAATGATGTCAGTGTATCTGATCTAATTAGCATACTCCCCTATTTCTATAGTACAGTATGTCCTTGAGTTATGTTGCAGATCTGTTCCTACTGTGAAACATGCGATTTTCAGAACCCACCTACAAAAACACCTACGTCACTCATATGAAGCACGTACACCACAGTAATGAAGTGAAACGGTAAAAAAGATGAAAAGAAAGATAACAATTTCTGACACTCTCCAATCCGGGACCCCTCAGATAATGTCCAACTGGCGGTTTAAGCCTGATCCCAGGCTGGAGGGAACCCCCTCCTGGGCAAGAATTTTCTGCAATGGGCCTCCAGTAAATAATAATAAACATAAAGCAAATATGTAAATACATCAAAATGACAGAACTTTTATTTTTATAAGTAAATGGGAGATTGTGATGTAACCATGAAATGACGTACCGGTACGTTGAGTCCGACCTAACCTGAGGATTGTCTGTATAGATGTTTATACTTGTGTGTGTGTAAACATTAACAAGAATTTAGAAGATTTGATTCCAACCCTTATGGAAGACTTTGAGGGGCTCGAAACTTTAGTTGAGAAAGTTAATATTAGATGTCAAATAGCAAGGGAACTAGGATTAGAAATGGAGCCTGAAGATATGACTGGATTGTTGCAATCTCATGATAAAACTGGGATGAGTTGTTTCTTAAGGATTATCAAAGAAAGTTACTTAAGATTGGATTTTCTTTTAGTGAGTGCGCTGTGAAGATTGTTGAAATGACAACTAAGGATTTAGAATAGTACATAAATTTAGTTGTTCAAGCTGCAGCAGGATTTCAGAGAGTTGACTACAGTTTTTTTATTTTGTTTTGTTTTTTAATATATTTTATTGATTTTTTACAGAGAGGAAGGGAGAGAGATAGAGAGCCAGAAACGTCAATGAGAAAGAAACATCGACCAGCTGCCTCCTGCACACCCCCTACTGGGGATGTGCCCACAACCAATGTACATGCCCTTGACCGGAATCGAACCTGGGACCTTTCAGCCCACAGACCGACGCTCTACTACTGAGCCAAACCGGTTTTGGCTGACTACAGTTTTGAAAGAATTTCTACTATGAATAAAATGCTATGAAACAGCATCACATGCTACAGAGAAATCATTTGGAAAAATAATTGAAGAATTGATTGAAGAGTCAGTCAATGCAGCAAACTTAATTGTTGTCTTATTTTAAGAAGTTGCCACAGTCACATGTCATCCTTTAGCAACACCACCCTGGTAAATAAGCAGCCATCAATATAGAGGCAAGAACCTCCAACAGCAAAAGGATTAGAGCATGGTTAGCATTTTCTCACAACAAAGCATTTTTTTTAATAAACATATGTACACTTTTTTTTTTTCTACCATAATACTACAACATACTGGACTTAAGTGTAGACTAAACATAACTTTTATGTGCACTGGAAAATCCAAAATTTCAGGTGACTATATTGTGATATTCATTTTATTGTGGTTATTTGAAAACAAACTAATATTTCTGTGGTAAGCCTGTGTATATTTTTTCTGATACCTTCTTTCCTATTATGTAATTTTATCATTGTACTGCTGTGATACAGCTCTGTGCCCACAGATATCCTGGGACAGAAGAAGGTTTGTCTACCATCAGAGGCTTCACTGTTTTACACATTGCCAAAGGTTTTGGAAAGATTTCTCAAATGAAATATATTAAGCGTTAGCCATAAAATAAATGAAAAAAAAGGAAAGAAAACCAGATAAATTTGTGTTAAAGTTGGGGGGAGCAAAGTTAAGCCACAAAACATACTTGCAATTCATATAATAAAGGATTGACTAAGTTTGTTAGATAAATTTATTAAGCCCCATAAAAAATTAAAAAGGCCACCCAATAGGAAAAAAAAAAAAAAAAAAAAGAACAAGACATAACCAGGAATCTTGCAGACAAGGACACATGTATGTATAGCCAATAAATATTAGACTCTTCTTCCTGTCTCCTTTTTACTTTCCAAAACAAGACCTCCTGTGTGGCTGTCTATGATGGAGTCAAAGTGTTTAATTACATGAAGGTGCGTAATTCCTCCACACCAAAGGACACAAAGAATCAAAAGGTTGTGGTCTTTGCTTGAGAAAGATAGAATAATTTTATTCTGGAGGAAGTCAAGGATATTTTGGTAGATGATGTGGGCCAGAATATAGGTGACCTGTATGCCATCTTTGTCAAGATGTTGCTTAACAGTTGCCACTACACCCTGGATGATGCAACTTATGAGACCAAGGAGAGGATGGAGGAGGACCTGTTCTTTATCTTTAGCCCTCAAGTCTTCATAACTTAAAAGCAAAATGCTCTATGCCACTTTGAAGGATGCCATCAAGAAGCTGACAGAGATCAAGCATGAGTCACAAGTGAACTGCTATAAGCAGAGTTCACTCTGCTAAAGTTGTGGGTTAGTTCTGTCATTTCCAGTGGGCCAGCCTTTGTGAGCTAACTGGAGCCCCTTCCTGGAGAATCTGGCAGCACCAGACTAGCTTGTGGAGGTTGCAGGCTATCCCCTGCTTGCCAGACCATAGGGGCTGTGAGGATTCCATACAGGGAAAGGCAATCCTTTCACCCAGTTGCCACCCTCTGGACCCTCCACTGCTAATGATTCTGGCCAAATTATTTTTGCTCTTCTGATTCCTCTTGGGTTTAAGCAGACCAATCTGTCCCCACCTCCAGGGTCCACAGTTGGGGGAAGGGAACTGTATATTTTTAATAACACACCAAATCCCCACCTGTTCTTGTTTTTCCCTGTGCTGCCAATTTTTAAATGCAATAGCACTTTCTGCTTATTGGTTTAGTTCTGTGAAGAGAGGACCCCTCCCCATAATGACTGATTCTCTTACCTCTTTCCTCCTCTCATAGAAGCAGTACCAGTAAAGGACTTCAATTAATAATAATAATAAAAAAAAACACATACACAAAATCACAACCTAGATTGATTTTGAGAATAACTTGCTAAGTGAAATAACATGAAAAATAACAAAAACAATATGATTTCATTTATATGTATTATACAAAACAAAATGCAAAAAATGAAGAAACAAAAAATTTACAGATCTCACAGAATGGTGATTATCAGAGGGGAAGAGGATAAAAGGAGACTACAAAAGTAGACTAGGCTTTAGGTGGTGACCATACAATAGATTGCACAGGTGTCAAGTTATTGGTTTTGCACCTGAAATGTATATTGTAGTACTAACCAATGTTACCCCATGGAAATTTAATTCACAAATACAGATATGTACCTTGAAACAAATGTATTTAAAGCAGTGATGTAAGAAAAACAAGAGTAATAGAAAACTGGAAATGATCCAATTATCTATCATTGGCAACCAGATAGTCAGGTTTTATTATATTGACCCAATTTTATTGCTGTCACAGCAAAATGGATAAATTCTGTTACTGTGCATTAAAAAACAAAACAAAACAAAAAACTAAAACCATGTAGTGGGTTGAGCATCATCTCATGCACCAAAAGGTGGTCAAATCAACTCCGGGAAGGGGAGAAAAGAAACACACTGAAGGATATAAACTGAAGGAATGGAGATTAAAATAGCGATGGAATAGTGGACATTGCATGGACACGCTCCCAGGACCAAACTCAAATTACAACTAAAATACAGAAAAACTCCCAGATTAATAAACTGAAGACTTGATGGAGAACACCCTGATAATTGAGGATGGAAAGTGGAGACCATGTAGAGTCTGATAGGAGGAGCGGAAATGCAAAAGAGCCTGCTGGGCTGCTATATAGAAAGCAACAAGTTCTGGAGAGAGATATAAGTTGTGTGGGGTTGCCCCTGAGAACTCCAGGGTCTAATCCCCAAGCTGTGCCTCTGTGCCCGCCTCTATCCTCCCCTTCCCCACAGAAGAGAGCTCCAGAACTGAGAGTGGTGCTAATATAGCATCTGCCTGTGAAAAGCAGCAGGGTTGCTCTCTGCCAGTGAGAGAAGGCTGGAAATGTAGGCACCTGCTTAAAGGACCGATACTCAAAAATCTCTGTGCCACTACTCATCTTTTGCTCCAATGGAAGGAGGCCAAAGTGGACTAGAGCTGTGTGAGCAGAAGCCAGAGTTAGGGCTCTGGATATAGAGCTTAGAAGGTAGACACCCCTTCCTGTGGTGAGTCTTTCCCTCATACTATGGAGGATCTTTCTCATGCCAATAATTGCTATGGATGTGATTTTGCCAGTGGGGAGGAAGGAACAGTTGACACACCCTCTTGGATAACAATTTGATCCAAAATGTGGAGTATCTGAAGCACATTAAGACACTGATATTTACAGTTAGCATCCAGGCAGAAGCAGTTGCCCCACCCTGGTTGGAAAACTTGCCAAACCTGTGGACGATGCCTGAATCCAATTAGTTTGTGGCAGAGATGGTCTCTAGAGACAATGAGTCTTTATTTGATCTAATTATTCTGATACAGCATTTGAAACTCTCCTTTCTGCACTAGATATTTAGAGACATAGTTGTTCTACCTCATACATATTCACAAGCACAAACAGGCAACCAAAATGAGGAGGCGAAGAAACATCCCCTAAATGATAGAATGAGATTATTCTCCAGAATAGTAGATAAATGAAATGGAGATAAATTTATTTCTTCCAGAGTTCAGAATAATAATGGTAAAGGTGCCCAACAGCATTAGAAATTATATAGTAATTATGAAAACAAATAAAAAATAATATAGCCCAAATAAAGATCACATTAGAAGGAATACACAACAGATTAGGGAAACCTCAGGATCAAATCAGGGAATTAAAAGACACAGTAGGGGGAAAAAAATCACTCAGAAACAAAAAGATAAATGAATTAACAGAAGAACAGCTTAAGAGAGTTCTGGGACAACATTAAATGTAACTATTTGAATGGCAAGTGTGCTAGAAGAGGCAGAAATGTTGAAAAGGATAGAGAACATATTTGAAGAAATAATGGCAGAAAAGTTCACTAATCTGATGAAAAAATTCGCATAAGTTCACAAGACACAAAGATCCCCAAGCAAGAAGAACCCAATGAGGTCGTTGCCCAGACACATCATAATTAAAATGCCAAAAATTAAAGAAAAAATCTGAATGGCAGTAAGAGCAAATCAAACTGGAACCTACAAAGAGTTCCCATAAGGCTGTCAAAAACTCTACAGGCCAATAGGGAATATCATGAAATACTCAATGAAATGAAAAGCAAAAAAACACATGGAGGCTAAGTAGCATGTTATTAAACAATGAATGAGTAACCAACAGATTAAGAAACAAAGGAAAACCTTCCTGGAAACAAAAATGAATACATAACACAAAATATCAGGAGACGGCTAAAACAGTCCTGAGTGTGAAGTTCATAGCATTACAGGCCTACTCAAAAAACAAACAAACAAACAAAAAAAAGAAAAGTTAGTAAGAAACTAATACTATAACTTAAAGAACTAGACAGAGAACAATAATTAAAAAAAAAAAAAACCAGAATAAGCACAAGAAAAGAGATAATAAAAATTAGAGTAGAAATAAACATGGAGACTAAAAAAATAATATAATGAATCAATGAAATTAAGAGGTGGTTCTTTGAAAGGATAAACAAGATTGCTGAGCCTTTTATCAGACTAATGAAGAAACGGTGTGCTCAAAATAATAAAATCCAAAAGAAAAGTGGAAAAATAACCAATAACACCACAGAAATACAAAGGATTGTAAGAAAATACCCTGTTTCCCCGAAAATCAGACAGTGTCTTATATTAATTTTTGCCCCCAAAGATGCGCTAGGTCTTATTTTCAGGGGATGTCTTATTTTTCCATGAAGAATACGGTACACATTTATTGTTAAATGAAAATAAAGGAAATTCATTACCTGTATACGGTAGTACAGTACTTGTCAACACACACCAGACAAACTGTGAATCCTACAGTATCAAGAATTTACTCATTCAGTGACAATCATGTCATCATCATCTGGAAAATCATAACAATCCAATTCCTGAATTTCCTGGTGAATTTCTTATGACTCCATTTCTTTCAGAATCAGTGGACCAAATCTCTCATGTTTAGCAATAGCACTGTCTTTAAATGAGTACTTCTTGTTAAGGTAGCCTGCTTGCAGTGCATTTGCAATACAACTGTCAGTGATTTCTCCCATGAATTCTTCACCCAAGTCACAACCTCTTGCAGTTTAGGTTTCACAAAGTTTCCACGCTGATTTCTCTCCATTCTATTTTCAATATAGTCATTAATTTCCATGCGCAAATTGTCTCTGAATGGCTTGTTTATTGCAATATCAAGAGTCTGGAGATAGGCCGTCATTCCTGCGGGAATCATTATCTGGTCTATTTTTCTTTTGGGAAGAAATGTCTTCATGTCTTTAGCGTGGTGAGTGCTGGCTGCATCCCAGACTAGCAGACCTCTTTGGCTCCCTTGCATAACAAACGGCAGCATTAAATCGACCCACTTCCTTATAACTGCTTGTGTGTCGTAGGCTTTTTCAGTTTCAAGAATAAAAACACTCAAAACACGTTCAATCTTTTCCTTCTTGCCCTTAGAAATGATTAAAGGTGGGATTTTAGTGCCATCCAGACGAATTGCCAAAACACAGGAAACATGTGCACTTTCATAAGCAATGGAGGGAATGTACTCTAAGGAGGCACCCCGCTGTTCAATTGTTGTTTGAGATGATTGGCCCATAAACACTGCAGTTTCATCCATAGCAATCATGTTGGAAAGATTGTATTTAGAGAAGTCAGCATCATCAATAAAGGACTTGAATGCAAGTGCTTGCTTAATAACTTGAGTATCTTCCAACCTAAACAATGTTGTACCGGTAGATCTTCTTAAAGACAGTTCACTTTGCTGAAGGAAATTATCCAGCCAGTGTTGTGATGCTTTGAAGTCTTTGGTGGCTATGTCAAACTGTGGTTGCCATTGCAAGGGCAAATTCTTGAATCTGAGCCCTATTCACAACCAAAGCCTTTGCTCTCCTGTCAACAACCCATTCACAGATCAGGTCTTCCAGCTCGGAAAATAATGGTTGCCAACCTGATCCACACTTGTGCTTTTTAGCATTTCCCTTGTCCACTTGTTCAATGAGGTTACCATACTTTGCTCACCATTTTTGGACCAATTGGATACTCAACATCTTTTTTTTGCAGAAAGCAGTAAGATTTTGGCCCCAAGAGTCTTCCACATTCCTTTCTTGTACTCCACGGAGTAACTTTTTATTTTTGTGCTCATTTCTTGGTGTAAAAAAAAGTAATTGGGGTATCAAAGTGGGGGGAGGGAGATCACTTAAAATGACACGGGGGGGATTAGAGGGGGGAATCAAAATGGCACAGGAGAATCAGTGGGGGGATTACCATTTTAGTAAACCCCTTTTGATCCTCCTGTGTCATTTTGATTGGCCCTCTGATCCTCCTGTGTCATTTTAAGTGATAACCCCCTCCACACCCCTGTGCCACTGAACACCTTCACCAGACATCCCGCCTTACCCCTTTATCAGACATTTACCCCCTGAGGCCTGCCTGGGGACTGTCACTGGGCTTGCTGGGGCCGGGATCTGGGCTGGAGCAGGGTCTGCCACTGACTGAGAACCTTCAGTCATCATGAGGGCGGCCACGAGCATAAGGTAGTGTCACCAGAGACAGACCAGCACTCACCACCTTCGCCGCATCCTGTCCGCTCTAATCCTCCTGTTCTTCTACACGCATCTTCGAAAGTCTCCTCCTCTCTCCCACCCCGCGCTCACCGCTCACTCCAACCTCCACTCCGCCTCCTCACAGGAGTGATGTCAGGACTCTGCGTAACGTCACTGGTTGCTAGACACCAGTTGGGGCGGCCCTAGCGACCAGTTTACCGTAAATTAATTTTCATCCTGAGACAGAGCCAGGGGGGTCCTTATTTTCAGGGGGATGCCTTATATTTCACTAAGAAGGCAACCTGTAAGTAGGTCTTATTTTGGGGGAAATATGGTACTATGAAAAACTATATGCCAACAAGCTAGATAATGGATAAAATGGACAAATTCTTCGAAAAATATAATCTCCCAAAATTGAATCTGGTCAATGAGGGGGAAAGAGGAACATATGTAATAACTTTAGCATTAGAGATTTAAAAATAAACTGAAAAACGATAACCAAAAAACCATGTATAGGTAGTCCTCGGGTTACGTCTGACTTGACTTACATCATTTTGTAGTTACCTACCATCTCTCATATTCAGTATTTATAAATAAATAAAAAACGTTCTATCATTTCAACATATATACATATGTCCTTTATGTCTTTTATTATTTTACCACAATTAAAGGTCAAGAATTATTATCTTTGCCAAAACCAGTTTGGCTCAGTGAATAGAGTGTCTGCCTGCGGACTGCAGGATCCCGGGTTCGATTCCAGTCAAGGGCATGTACCTTGGTTGTGGGCCCCTCCCCAGTAGGGGGTGTGCAAGAGGCAGCTGATCGATGATTCTCGCTCATCGATGTTTCTAACTCTCTATCCCTCTCTAAAAAATCAATAAAATATATTAAAAAATAAAAATTAAAATAAAAAAGAGTTTAGAAATGAAGAATTATTATCTTTAATTTTTTTTTTTCTGTTTCACTTTATTACTGCTGTGTTTGTGCTCCATGGGAGTGACATAGGTGCTTACGTAGGTGGGTACTGACTTACAGCAAAAATTGAGTTACATCGTGCCGTAGAATCAGATCTCCATTGTAATTCAAGGAGAAAACTGTATTAGAAAATTGTATTCTAATAAGTCAGGGTAAGCTCTGTATAGCTTAACATGTGTCATTTATCATTAAACTGTAATTTGTAAATACTAATAAAATTATAAACTTAAAATTGTAAAATACAGATTACTTCAGGATAGGGAGGGAGAGAGGAAAAAGAGCAGGGCATGGAGAAACAGAACATAAATGGACATTATTAGTACTGTAGAATTTGGTTGAATGATTGATGGTTCAAATATATTTGGTATTTTTAGTAAGATGTACTTTACTAGAGGCCTGGTACATGAAATTCAAATCCCTCATCCCAACCTGCACCCTCTCCAACCTGGGTCCCCTTGGGTGATGTACGACTGCTGATTTAGGTTTTATCCCCCAGGAGATATCCCTCACATTCCGAGACTGCTGACTCTGAACTGCCTGCCTGCCTGCCTGCCTGCCTGTCTGTCTGCCTGCCTGCATACCTAATTGCCCCTAATTGATCATACCATGCTGATCACTCCCTAACCACTCCCCTGCCACCCTGATCTATGCCCAACTGCTCCCCTGCCAGCCCAATAACCCATAACTGCCCTCCCCTGCCAGTACTGTTGACCCCAATTGCCCTCCCTTGCCTGGCTTGTTGCCCCAAAGTGCCATCTCCTGCCGGCCTGTTAGCCCCTAATGAACCTCCCCTGCTGGCCTGCTTGCTCCTAACTGCCCTTCCTTCCCTGCAGGCCTGCAGTTCTTATTCCCCACAACTGCCCTTCCTTCCCTACAGGCCTGCAGTTCTTATTCCCCACAACTGCCCTTCCTTCCCTGCAGGCCTGGTCTCCCCCAACTTCCCTCCCCTGTTGATCTGGTTGTACCCAATTGCACTCCTCTTTTTGCCTGATAGCCCACAACTGCTCTACCCTGGTGGCCATCTTGGGGTGGCCATCTTGTGACCTCCTGGGGGCAGCCATCTTGTACGAGTGTGTGATGGTTAATTTGCATATTAGTTTTTTATTATATAGGATGATTAATATATTTTGCATGTTTTTTATGTACATCAAATGTACCTCAATATTATAATGTTGGGGTAAATATACTTTTACCTTTCTAGTTTGAGGTTTTTTTTTCAATCCTAAGAAGGATTAGAGCATTGTGTTCAAGTCAGATATTTTAACTGTTGTCATTTAAGAGTGCTGTCTCATTTCATCTTATTTCTACTTATTATCATCTGACAGCACAGTGGCCTTCTGGCATTTTGTGATTTGATATATATTTGTTACAGGATACAATGAAGGTTCACAATCCCTGGTGATTAATGATAGGAATGTAGTCTACACTGCCTGATACCGTGAAGAAGTGAGGATTGAGTTTTATAAAACCAGAAAATACTGGGGTGGTAATCCAGTTATCTGATATTTAAAATTGTATGTAGATAATTTAGTTCTCATAGATTTGCAGTGAAAACAGAACTTTTGTTAGAAATATACTCAATAACAACATATTCTATTAAAAATTAACTTTTTTTTTTCATTTTTTCCAGATATTCTGTGTTCAAACTAAAATAATCTTTATATTTATAGGGTACAAAGTTGTAGCTGTACCAACAAAAAATATACCTTGAGGTGAAGCTAATTGTTTTATACATCTGAATGACCAGTTTTAACAATCATCCATGCCAGAGGGAAGACTTGGTGTATTCATTGTCTATTTCACAAATATTAAAAAAAATTGCATTTGTGAAGAAGCCATCTAATATGCAGTGATACAGGCAAACTAGAATTGTAAATTATATCACGCCCTTAACTAATATGTTCTTCATTTTGTTAGATAACTTGTCTATCATGTGTCTTTATAATTATTTTTGTTTTGTCTGTTATTTCTTTGAATTTCTTCTAACCTGGCAGTATTCCTTTGTTTTCTTAAAAATTTTTTCAATTACAGTTGACATAAAATACTATATTTCTTTTAGGTGTACAGGAGTTATTAGTTAAATAACTCATGAAGTGATTACCCTGGTAGGCCTAGTACTCATCTGACAGCACAGTGGGTTTTACAATATTAGTGACTAGATCTCCCATCCTTAAGACTGTTTTTTATGACAGGCAATTTGTACTTTTAATACTTTTCACTTTTTTCTCCTATCCTCCCATCCCCCCTCCTCTCACAACCATCAATTTGTTCTTTGTATCAATGAGTTAATTTCTGTTTTCTTGGTTCATATATTTTGTTTTATAGATTCCACATATATGTAAAATTATGCAGTATTTCTCTTTGCTTGTCTGACTTATTTTTTACATAGCATAACATCCTCTAGGTCCATCCACATTGTAAAAAATGGTAAGACTTCCTTCCTTTTAAAAAAATAAATCTTTATTGTTTAGATAATTACAGATATTCCTCTTTTTTCCCCTCATAATTCCCCTCCACCCGGTTCCCATCCCACCCCATGCCCTTACCCATGTCCCCCCCTCCTGTGTCCTCATCCATTGGTGTAAGATTTTTGTCCAATCTCTTTCCTGCACCCCACACCCCCTTACCCCCGAGAATTGTCAGTCCACTCCCTTTCTATGGCCCCAATTCTATTATATTCACCAGTTTATTTTGCTCATCAGATATTTTATTCACTTGACTTTAGATTCACTTGTTGATAGATATGTATTTGTTGTTCATAATTTTTATCTTTACTTTTTTTCTTTTTTTTCTTTTTAAAGAACACCTTTTAACATTTCATAGAATACTGGTTTGGTGGTGATCTACTCCTTTAGCTTTTTCTTGTCTGTGGGGGCCTGATGCGGTGGGGATCTCCCTTTTCCATGTCCTGCATGGAAAGAGAGATGAACGAATCAGTTCTAAGTGGAGGCGGCCAGGGGTTGAGAAATAATAGAAATAAAGAGAGAAAACACAGAGATAGATTCATTTCTTCCATGTTTTCAAGTTTGTTGGCATTTACTTGTTCAGAGCACTTTCTTAAAATCCTTTGTATTTCTGTAGTGACAGTTATCCCTTTTCCTTTCCTGATTTTATTTGAGTCCTCTCTTTTTCTTCATGATTCTGGTTAAAGGCTTATCAATTTAGGTTCTTTTCAAAGAACCAGCTTTTTTATTAATTTAATCTTTTGTAATTATTTTAGACTTTTCATCCTGATATTTATTATTTCCTTTTTACTCACTTTGGGCTTTGTTTTTCTAATTTCTCTAGGTGTAAGGTTAGATGGTTTATTCTATATTTTCTTGTGGTTTTTTTTTAGGTAAGCATGTATTGCTATGAATTTCCCTTTTGGAACCACTTTGGCTGTTTCTGATAGATTGGGAGTCATTGTGTTTTCATTATCATTTGCCTCAAGATATCTTCTGATTTCATTTTTGATCTTGTTATTAGCCATTTATTATTTAGTGTCTTGTTATTTAGCCTCCATGTCTCTGTGTGTTTTTCAGTTTTCTTCATGTAATTGGTTTCTAGTTTCATACCATCGTGGTCAGAGAAGATGCTTGATATGATGTTAACCTTCCTAAATGTATTGAGTGGTTTTGTGGCCTCAAATATAGTATATCCTAGAAAATGTTTTGTGTATACTTGAAAAGAATGTACTAGTATATTCACCCTGATCTAGTAACTTAGTTGGTTAGAGCATGGTCCTGATATGCCTAGATTGTGGGTTTGATCCCCAGTCATTTCACATATAAGAATCAACCGATCTATAATTATAAAAGGGTAATTGTGAAAGATGTGACAGCCACAACCTGAATGGCTTGGGTTCAGGACCTGGAGAAGGGCTGCGCACAAATAATGAGACTACACAAGAAACATGAATTTGGAAATCACAGGGTACCAGACAGAGAACCCAACTCTGGTGAAGGTTTTCACTGGTGCCCAGGCCCTGCTAGCTTTTCATTCAATTTTAGATACACATCTTGCTCTTAGGCAGGCAATTCCGGTAGCAGACAGATTGTCTTAAAGGTCAGTAAATATTAGTAAAGATTCATTTTTAAACTATTAGGTCAGGAAATTGCTTGAGTCTCCATTGTCTTGATTAAACAATTGGTGCATCACTTTGGCCCTTGCCAAATCTCAAGTTCCACCCTTCTGGGTTCCTTGTTTACACTAAGACAATGGATAGTTTCAAGCAGATAATAGCTAATTAGACTGGATGTCTTCCAGACATCCTTCCTGACAAAGTTGGGGACAGAGGGAAGCCAGCCGGGGTCCTGCATGCCTGTGCATGGCTGGAGGAAGGAAGACTGGGTCCCAGGTGCTGTATTGAAGCTGGTGCTGGCAGCTGGGGGAAGGGAGGCCTACTCTTGTACAAATGCATCAGGCCTCTAGTGAATTCATGCATAAGTGGAACAACAAATCTATGTTTCTCTGTCTCTCCTTTTCTTGCTCTCCCCCTTCCCTCACCTTTGTTTCTTTCCTTTCTCTGTCACCCAAATGAACAAATAAAATTTTTTAAAAAAATGAAAAGACCATATATTCTAGTGTTTGTGCAAGTCCTAAAAATATCAATTAAGTCCATCTGGTTTAATGCATCATTTAAGGCCGTTGTTTCCTTGTTGATTTTCTGTCTAATTGACCTCTTCATTGATGTCATTGAGGTGTTAAAGTCCCCCACTATGACTGTATTACTATCAATCCATCTCTTTATAACCACCAATATTTGCAGTATATATTTAGTTGCTACATTGAGTTTATAGATGTTTACAAGAGTTTTGTTATTTTGTTGGATTGACTCCTTTCTCATTATGAAATGCCCTTTGTTTCTTATTTTAAAGTCTATCTTATCCATGTATTGCTACCTCAGCTATTTTTGTTATTCCCTTTGCATGAAATAACTTTTTTCATCACTTTTCCTTCAGTCTATGTGTCTTTTAATATGAAGTGGGTCTCTTGTAGGTAGCTTATGTATAGGATTTGTTTGTGTGTTTTTTTTTATCCACTCTGCCACACTATGTTTTGCTCTTTTAATTGGAGCATTTAATTCATTTAGACTTAAAGGAATTATTTATTGGTCTGTAGTTATTGGAATTTTATTCATTGCTTTCTGATTGTTTTTGTAGTTTTCATTTCTTATTCTCTTGCTCACTTCCCTTGTCTGTTGATGATTAATAGTGTTGCATTTGGATTCCTCTCCATTTTTTATCTTGTTGTGTTTTGGTTTGTGGTACCATGTAGTTCACATATACCAAGTTGTTGACAGCTGTCTATTTTAAGCTGCTTATCACTTAAGTTTTAACATTCTAAAGTTACCCTTTCATTTGTATTTTTTTCTCATTTTTTTCTTTTGTGCATGTGTTTGTGGGTGTCCCTTAACTTATTGTTAATTATACATAATCTTTCTACTTTGCCTTGTATTAGCATATTTATTTGATCCACTGTATTTACTAAATGTTTTCTTTTGTCAGTAAGGTTTTTTTTTTTTTTTTTCTACTAGGTGCCCAGGGCATGAATTCGTGCACATTGAAGGAACTGTGGGCCCTGAGGCTGTGGTAGGCACAGGGGCGGGTCTTGGCCCATCCTCCGTGCTCTTGCCTGCCTCAGCCCGGTCCCCTGTCTGCTGACAGCCTCACTCAAGGCATCACTGCTCCCACATGCTGAAGGGACCAGCCCTGCTCGCACCCGCTGATGGCATAGAGTGATTGGAGCTGGCACCAGCAGTGGGTGCAAGCAGTGGCTGCTGCCCTAATCGCTTCTCAGGAGCAGAGGCCGTTTGAGAAGCTCTCAGGGGCGAATGGGGCCCACAGCAGATGTGAGCAGTGGGCTGGAATGCAGTGCATGGGAGTAAAGAATTTTCAGTAACCATGAGAGGCTCACCCTGATGACATCGACCAGCACCCTGCCTTGGTCTGGGGCCCCTGCTCACCTGCTCTACCATCCCACTGCAGCCAACGCTAACATTGTTCCCCTCTCTGTCGCCTGCTGCTGATGCCTGACATGTTCTGCATCACCCCTGGTGGTCAGTGCACATCATAGCAACTGGTTGTTCGGTTGTTGTGCTAATTGGTCTATTTACATATTAGCCTTTTATTATATAGGATATTTTCTCATTCATACTTTTGATCTTTTGTTGTTTATTTAATGAAATAAATACCACTTCTTGTAATACTGGTTTACTGGTGATGAACTCCTTTAGTTTTTGTTTGTTTGTTTATTTGTTTTTTATAGTAACTAGCTATTCTTTGATTTTAAATGATAGCTTTGCTGGATAGTTATATTGATTATAGAACTTTGTTTTTAATCACTGTTAATATTTTTTGCCATTCCTTCCTGGCTTCCATAGTTTCTTTTGAAAACAGCTGATTATCTTATGTGAGCTCTTTTGTTCATAACTGACTTCTTTTCTCTTTTATGATTATCTCTTCGCCTTTAACTTTTGACATTTTAATTATGATGTATGCTGGGACACCAGGTTCATCTTATTTGGGATTCTGCACTTCCTGAACTTGTATGTCTATTTCTTTCTGTATGTTAGAGAAGTTTTCAATAATTTTTTTCTTCAAATAGGTTTTCATATCCCTTGCTCGCTTTCTTTTCTCCAGGTACCCTTATGATGTGAATGTGGGTATGCTTGATGCTTTCCCAGAATGTCTTTTAAACTATCTTCATTTTTTTTTTTTTTTAATTTTAGCTATTCTGATTAGGTGTTTTCCTCTTCCATGTCTTCTTGATCCTCTGTTTTATCTAATCTGCTGTTGATTCTCTCTAACATATTCATTTCATTTAATGTATTTTTTTAAATATATATATTTTATTGATTTTTTACAGAGAGGAAGTGAGAGGGATAGAGAGTTAGAAACATCGATCAGCTGCCTCTTGCACACCCTCTACTGGGGATGTGCCCGCAACCAAGGTACATGCCCTTAACTGGAATCAAACCCGGGACCTTTCAGTCCACAGGCCGACGCTCTATCAACTGAGCCAAACCGGTTACAGCATGTATTCTTCATTTTCTGACTGATCTCTCTCCCTCTTCCACCCGCCTATGGTTTGTAAGTTTTCACTGAGTTTATCTGTTCTTCCCCTAAGTTCAGTGAGCATTCTTATAGCCAGTGTTTTGAACTCTGTATCAAGTAGATTGCCTGTCTCCATTTCATTTAGTTCTTCTTCTGGAATTTTGCCCTCTTCTTTCATTTGGAACATGTCTCCTCATTTTGTCTGATTCACTGTGATTTTTTTCTGTTCATTTAGGTAGATCTGCTAAATCTGCTAGTCTTGGCAGAATGGCCTTACATAGTAGGTGACCTGTGAGGCCCATTGGCAATCTCCCTATTCCCCTTAGCTGGGTGCTCAAGGGGTATGTATCCTTTGTACATGTTGTGTGTGCCTCCTGTTGTAGTTTAGTCATGATTATTTTTGGTATGTCAGTTGGTTTAATTGTCCATTGGGCTACCTGGCTTTGAGGGTTGTTTGTGACTATAGAGGATAAATAGCTGTGCATGAGCTGACCCCCCAGCTCCACTCCCAAAGGAAAGTCACATTAACCGAGTCCTGGTGCCAGCCATTCTGCCCTTTGGATATGTCATTTGTGGAGCCTATTGAATGGTGCTCTGGTGTGGTATCAAGCTGGCAACAAGTTGTGTTGTTTCTTGAGCCTCTTGGGCACACCTTGGGGCCATATGCTGGCATCTACAAAGTGATCTGCAGTTGGTTGCTGATTGTGCCGGGCTTGGAAGCTCTTGAGAAAAGCTATGCTGTGAAATGAGGCTTGCTGCTACTAGTGCCAATCTTGGAATGCTTTGGTGTGGACACCACAATGTGAGCTGAAGTCACCTGCCACTTGTGTTGGCTTTCTGGCTGATTAATTGAAGCTATATTACAAGTAAACACTGGTTGCAGCTTTATGCTAGGTGTACCGGTTAATAATGCGGATTTTTTTTCAGTAGATGACGTTACACATATGTTGATATTTATTTGATTTGATATCTATGCTATTTTGTATTGACAACAAGCTTCAAAACTTCATATGTCAAATTTTCTGAAGGTGTTAACATCATAGATATTTTTACACTTTGTTGAATTTCATGCCCAAAAAAAGGGCATTTACAGAAGTTTTAATTCATTACTTTATTTTGAAGAAAAGTGCTGCTGAATACTTCGGGAAGCTTATGGTGAACATGCTTCATTTCAAGATATTTGTGAATGTTGGTTTAAATGATTTCTATCTGAAAGACAGGTCAACCGAAAAAGTTTGAAGACCAACAATTACAAGCATTATTGGATGAAGATGCGAGTCAAATTCAACAACAACTTGCGAAAAGATTAAACGTTGCTCAGCAAACAATTTCCAATAGTTTACAAGCAATGGGAAAGATCTTAAAGGAAGGAAAACAGGTGACACATCAACTGAACGAAAGACAAATGGAAAACCGAAAAAGAATCAGTAAAATGTTGCTTCAATGGCATGAAAGAAAGTCTTTTTTGCATCTAATTGTGACTGGAGATGAAAAGTGGATTTATTTTGAGAATTCCAAACACATAAAATCATGGGTTGATCCAGGTCAACCATCAACATCGACTGCAAGGCCAAATCACTTCGGAAAGAAGATGATGTTCTGTGTTTGATAGGATCAGGAAGGTTTGGTGTATTATGAGCTTCTAAAATGAGGTGAAACTGTTAATACTGATTGCTACCAACAACAAGTAATTAATTTGAACCATACTCTGATTGTGAAATGACCATAATGTGCCAGAAGACACAGCAAAGTAATTTTGTTTCATGATGATGCACCATCACACACTTCAAAACCAATTAAAGACACATTAAAAAATCTTGCCTGGGAAGTATTAACCCACCTGCCACATTCACCAGATCTTGCTCCTTCAGATTACCACTTGTTCCGATTGATGGCACATGCACTTTCTGAGCATATGAAGAAATGGAAAATTGGGTCTCTGAATGGTTTGCCTCAAAACAAGAAAAGCTCTATTGGGACAGTATCCACAAATTACCTGATAGATGGGGAAAATGTGTAGCTAGCAATGGACATTACTTTGAATAAAGCACTATTGATGTTTCTCTTGAAATTATCGTGTTTTCTTTGATTACAAAAGTCCGCCATTATTAACCAGTACACCTAATAGGCTTCAAGCAATCTGATGGAAGTCACAATGTATGTTAAGACCAGTCACCACTTGTGGCATAATTAGTCCAACTGCTTTTGTTTGCAGTTTGTGGGCCTTTCAATAAAGTCGACAGCACAATGCTACTTGTGTGGAAGCCCCTGGAAATAGCTCAGGTTGGTTGGATAAGGTGGGTGGACTACATCTCAAGGAATCACCATTGTTAGCAAGTTTAATAGAGAGCTCAGCTTTAGTACCTGTCTGGGCCTGCCAGTTTTGTGAGATTAAGACTGAACAAGGAACATTGCTGCCTGCCAGCACTTCCATCCCCAAAGAGAGCTGCCCTGACCCCTGACCTTCAAGCCCTTACTCCCTTACTCTGAAACCAGTCAGTTAGCTCCTCTATGTATGTCCCTGGCTCTCTTTGAGCTGCTGCCCCTTGCCTGGTGCACAGAGTGAGTTTATGAGGGAGCGAGTTCTTGCAGTGGGGAAAAAGAGGGGCTTCACTTGAGGAATTTTTGGGACTCATTATGGGCACTCCTCTTCCCATCACTTTTCCCTGGACGGGTGAGCCAGGTGGGAGGCACACCGCACTCTTCTGGGGGGACTTTAAAGCTGACATAGTCCTCTGATTTTTAATACCTACACTGTGAGTTTGGAACCTGCCACATCCCTGCCCCTTTTACTAGTCTCACTGTGGCATCTTTATATTTTTAGTTCTAGGACTTCCGTTCAGCTATTCTTCAGGTGGTTCTCAATGATGGTTGTTGAATAAGTTAGTAGTTGTAATTTTGATGAGGTAATGGGAGAAGGCAAACACATCATTTAGTTCCCGCCATCTTAACTTTAAGTACTGCAGTATTCCTTTTTTTTTTTCCCTAGTTAATAATTTTATTGCTTGAATATGTTATGCAACTAGGGCAGAGTCTTTGAATGTCTCCTATGTCTAGTTTTGCAGGGGAGAATTTGTTTGGCCTCATAATATCAGGCCAACCAGTGAATATGGCTACTGATCAAAATTGGACAGAATTTACAAAAAGGATCAGAATCATTAAAAAAAAATTATGCTCCTTTCAAGATGCTTTTGAATAGCAATAGTTTTCTTAATTTAATAGTAGAGATGCTCAGGAACATCAAGAGCGAATCCTTTTGACTTAAGAATTCTCAAGATTGTATTGCCTGTCATTTATGTAACACTATCCTCTCAGGATCACACTGATTTGTGATGAGTCAGCCCCTTCTTGGCCAGTATGTAGATCTGCTGTTTCACATTGTCACAGGTCAACTTCAGCCAGGTGGGGATGATGCAGTGGCGAGGTAGAGCTGACTAGGACAGGCCCTTACTTGGGAGCATGCATGCAACCCATGATACCAACAGACAAGCAGCAAAATTAGAACAAAATAGACGATTATCCACCGTTCAGATTGGAGTTGATGTGGACGCTGAGATAAATACTAAAATATTTCTCTGCTGTGTGGTAGATTTTCCTTAAATTATGAGAAACAATCAGTAATTATAAAACCTACATTGGCTTTCTTATTATAACTGGCATCACATTGTATATCTTAGTGCTCATTTCATATTCATGCCTATTGGAAATTACTTCTCCAGTACCATTTGTTTAGAAAATTTATGAATGTTAGGAAAGCTTTTAAAAAGTGCCACTGTGTGTAGAAAATGGAATGTTCTGTATAAAACATTGTTTTTTGTGTTTATGCACAATTGCAACTTAATCTTAGATTATCTAACGTATGGCCTGCTTAGATTATTTAAACCAGAAGTTGATGGTTATAGTAGTAAAGTGATATAAAAAACGGCCAGGTAAATTATCAGGGTTAGTAACAAGTAGAGGCTTACTAGCACTATAAGTTTTGAATTTATATATTTTAGATTTATAGAAAGAAATTGTATATTTTAGTAAATGTGGATTTTCATAAAAATAATTAAATGAAGAGATAGTCTCAACATTGTTTTAATATTGTAAGTAGATGTTAGCTTTTGTCTGCTGGAGAAATGCATTTAAATATGGTATCTTAAATTCTAGGATATGAAAGATGGCAAGTCCAGATAGAAGTAAACGGAAGATATTAAAAGCCAAAAAAACAATGCCTACCAGTTGCCGGAAACAAATAGAGATCCTCCATAAGTCAAAGAATGTTGAAGCACTGAAGACAGCAGCAATTGGGAATAATGTGCCAAGTGATAATCAGAATTCAAGTGTTGTCATAAATAACAAATGTAGACATTCTGAAAATGATGTTTCCTCATTGGACTCGAATAAAAATTCAGAGTGCTCACAAAAAAGTAAAGCATTTTCTCAGAATTCAAAAAAAACACTAGAAATTGATTTGGAAACAAGATTGCAATACATTGAAGAACAAGCTGTACACCCTTTCCAAAAGCCAAGTAAACCAATAGAATCTCCCAGGAATTTGTCTACAGAAGAGGCAAAAGGTTCACAAAACACTTCTGAAAACTGTAACAAGGCAAATGTAATAAGATCCTTTTTTGAACAACACAAAGAAGATTGTAATCTGAAATTCATCAGTAACCAACACAGTGTATTGAGTACTAAAGTTCAAATGTCACATTCTGCAGTAACCAATACCTTGGATAAGAGAATTGACAAGATAGTTTCCCATTTAGAAACAAACTCCAATTCTGCATCGCATGATAATAGGCAAAATGACATTTTAAGTTCAGACACCCATTTTGTGCCTGTCGATGAAATACCTATGGCAGTAAATTCAGTCATTTATAGTAACAGTACTGCTGGCAATTTGAAAAGTGAAGAATCCTGTAGAACTTATTATTCTAGCATTTCAAATGGTGAAAATACAGAGTCAACATGGCTGTCATCACTTGACACAGATAGTAATAACAGTAAGTGTATATTTGTATATCTTTTGGGGAAATCAAAATAATTACTGTCTTTTGGTGGATTTTATAGTCTCAGATATAGAAACAATAGAGTATACATCCAGTGGGGCAAAAGTACAGTAGTTTGGAAAATAATACCATAATTAATAAGTAATCATATAGGAATAAGCTATTTTATGTACTTTCAACTATAAACCTATTTTAGCCCCACCCTGTATAGAAAAAAGGTAAACTATGACAATTATTTCAGAGTATCTTGTTTCTGAACCTTTCTTGGTGGGAAGGGGAAATGGTACCCTCTATATCCAAAGGGCAGTAAATTCTGTCAAGAAATCAGTCACTTTTCCTTGAGAGCACAAAAATACAAAAGGTGGTTTATAGCATTTGCTTCGTTTATTTCATCTACATAATTTCTTACTTTGAAGTTTTATTTATTAGATTAAGAGACTAGTTGAAAGAGAGAGTGGATTTTTAAATTGTTGGTGAACCCATTTTTTTTTTATAGAATTGACCTGTAAATCATGTACTAAGTATATGCACATATACATACATACTTGTATGTGTGTAAAGTGAGAGAGAAATGCATCAAATAATTAACCAGTGAAGTTCTAGGGTTGTAATATCATTAAAATAGCTAAAGTGTATTTCATTCGAAGTAGGATGTTTGTGTAGCTTAATGAAATATGATTTTATAGGATAAATTTTGTCTAGGCTTCACAAGATGAATGTTAAACTGCTTAAAAATAGGGTCACCTATTAAAAATATGTAGGACTGCCTAAGAAACTGTTTATAAAAACATTGTAACTACTTCAGCAACTAAATTGAAAATTAAATGCTATACTTTATTCCGTTTTTTCAGTATTAAATAGATATTAAATGTATATTAAGGAAGGTTTGAAGGGAAAATGCATCTGAGACCAGAACCCTACCTATGATATTCATTAAAAAAATAGATTGTTGCAATTTTTTATACAATTGTATTTTCTTAAAAAAAAGCTGTCAATGGTCACATTTTAGTTTTTCTATTTGCTGAGAGTGTCTGTAAATTAGAGAATTGCCCTGTTCCCTTCATAGAAGGAATATTTTTATCTCTGATCTTTCCATCTCCCGAAGGCCATAATCAAAGGAAGAGGATGTTTTCAGAAAACAAAGAAAATGTTAAGCGCCTGAAAACTTCAGAGCAAATTAATGAAAATTTTTGTGTAGCTCTGGAAAAGCAAACAGCTTTGCTGGAACAGGTAAAATATTGGGACTTAAATATTTGCTTCAGAAACTTCTACTTTTGATTAGTAAAATATGGTAAAAGTTGTCCTGGCTATTGTGGCTCAGTTGGGTGAGTGTCATCTCATACACCAAAAGTTCACTGGTTAGATTTCTGTTTTGAGCACATGCCCAGATTTCAGGTTTGATCCTGGGTAGGGATGCTTAAGAGAGGCAGCCAGTCAATGTTTCTTTCTTACACCGATGTTCCTCTCCCTTCCTCCTTCCCTCCCCCCCATCTCTCCCATCCTCTCTAAAATCCATAAAAAATATTTAAAAGAAAGGGGTGGGGGAGTAGTTGCCCTAGCAGGTTTTCCTCATTTGGTAAATATCATTAGCCCTCACACCAAAGGGTCACAGATTTGATTCCCAACCTAGATGAGCTGGTTGATATCTCTTCCTCCCTCTCTCCCTCCCTCCCCACTCTCTCTAAAACATCAATGGGAAAAATATCCTCAGGTGGGGATTTAAAAAAATGGTAAAAGTTCATTGATCTCCATAATGACTTAGTACAGATGACTTTCACTTGATGCAAAGCTGGTATATGAAAAATGAATTAGCAGATGGAGGTATTGGGGGAAGATAATTATTTACATTACCAAGATAATTCTAGTTTCTTGAGAATTATCCTATTCAGAGTAACCCTAGATAATGTGCTCTGGTACAAAGAGTATGGGCTTTTCAGTAATTAATTCATTCAAATCTCTTTGTGAGTCATATACCCCATGGCCTTGAGTTTTGCTAAAAAATCTATTTTGTACTGGTAATGAGGTTCTTTGGTCTGTATTTGTAGCTATTTGTAGACATTATCACGATTGATCACTATTTCATAGACTCTGACAACCTAAAGTTCATTGCATAGTCCTGTTACATTCAGGTTTTACTTGGCCTAATTTCCAAGTTTACATAGATATGCTGTATTATCTGACATTTTGCTTTATAGTATCATTTAACACATGTTTTGCTTTCATTTTTGCTCAATTTTATCTCATTGTATTACAGTTTCCATACATGTCTGATCAACTGAGATTAAGTGTAATGAGCTTCAGTTTTAGTAGGTCCTGTTTTGATTACCATATTTTGTTATTTTACTGTATTTACTACTAGAATGACACAACTAAAAGACATTAAGTACTAAATGAATGCCTGTCAGCTGTAATGGAACAAAATGTCCCAATTCAAACTATCCTGCTTACTGAAGCCAAAACAAAAACACTACTGGTTTTTAAAACAGGCCATTACAATTATCTAGTTTATTATTATATGAATATATATTCATATAATACTTAGAAGCCTTTGTGAAAGATGAATGCTGAACCAGCTTAACAGATGAGTCAACAGTTTTTCCCTTTCTGTCTCTTGTTTTCTTCCCGGGAGACCAAAAGAGACACTAATTAAAAATATGTAATTATTCTATTGTTTGCAGGAAAGGGGTATCAAAATTATGGTAACCATGGATGCAGTTTTAAAAAAATGTTGAAAAATATTACAACTGTGTCTTATTCCCAGTGACTAGTAACTGAATTCAGAAATAAGGTCTGATATGGACATATAAAGACAAAATTTAATCTTTGAACATTTTAATTCTACTGGCATGGAAAAATCAGTGTTTTCCTTCACTCTCATCTGCTTCACAAAATAGTTGGTTCAAGTTGACACAGAAAATAGTCCTTTCCAATGACATTTAGGGAATACAATCTATTTTATCTTCTAACCCACTCACCACCCGGAAATTTATTGCACATTCCCTAGAGACAACTTAGTTTTAGCTAATTCCTATCTTTTTACCTACCTCTAAATAGCTAGACTAGCTTACTCTCACTAAACACTAAACTTTCAAAAACACATCTATTTTTCATCTTTGAATCCCAGTGAACTAGGGCTTCTTGTCCTTAGGTTCTTCCCTATGAGAGAATTCTGGGGCTGCTGACTCTTCTTTTGAGGTTTCATAAGGATCTTGGCTTAATTGGTGCCAATTAAATTACTGAAGTATAGGAGTTTTTCTTCTAAAATCCAAGTTAGTAGCTCCATTCACCATCTTAGATAGTTGAGGCACATTGGAGATACATAATTGCCAGTCTTTGTTGTCTTTAGGCTACTTTGTCAGCAATCTGAAAACTGTATCTAGGACTTTCATCTCATTTATAATTTTAATTCAGTACCATTGGCAGAGACATTCATAAGGTATTTGTTGGAGGTTATTGTGTTTGCTATATGAGGAATACCACCATTAAATGACAACAAATGTCTAATCTAATCAAGAGGAATCTACCCATTGGTGGCTATTTAGTACAAAATAACTAAGTTATTAGAGTCTGCTTCCTTTTGAATCACCAGGAATACTTGTTTAAATTGTGGTTTGTTTGTTTGCTTGTTTCTTTTTTCTCTTTCTTTTTTTCTTTTTCTTTCTTTCTCTTTTTTTTTATTGTTGTTAATCCTCATTCAAGTATATTTTTCATTGATTTTTATTTAGAGAGAGGGAAAGAGAGAGAGAGAGAGATGTCGATGTGTGAGAAACACATCAATTGGTTGCCTCCTGCTTGAGCCCTGACCAGGGTTATGTGCCCTTGACCCAAATCGAACCCAGGACCCTTTGGTCCATAGGCCAATGCTCTATCTACTGAGCCAAACCAGCTAGAGCAGGGGTCCTCAAACTTTTTAAAGTGGGGGTCAGATCACGGTCCCTCAGAGAGCTGGAGGGCCGGACTATATGAACTACTAATTCCTACTGTAACACCTCAGCTGCGCTCACTGCCCAAAAAACCTGGCGGGCCGGATCAGACTCCTCTGCGGGCCGCATGTGGCCCACGGGCCGTAGTTTGAAGACCCCTGAGCTAGAGCTTAATTGTAGTTTCTTAAGCTAAATAATAGTTGAAGACTGTTCTTTTAGGCTACTCTTTTCTCAAACTAACAGTCCCCTTTCCAATAAATTCTATTTGGTGAACCCAGGGGAGGGCCTGGGAATTTTTTACTTTATTTTTAATCCTGAGGATATTTTTCACATTGATTTTTGGAGAGAAACATTGATCACTTACCTCCCATAAGTGTTCCAACTAGGGATCAAATCTTAGATCAACCAACATAGATATGTGCTTTGACTGGGAATCAAACCCACAACCTTTTTTTAGTGAACGGGCCAGTGCTCTAACCAATTAAGCCAGCCATCCAGCCAGGACAAGAATTTATGACTTTTAATAAGTATCCTATGTAATTTTTCCTCACCAAGAAGTTTGACAAACACTGTGTGGCCTTTGCTTGTTAGCAAAATGGTATTCCCATATTCAAATCACTTAGATATTTCTCCAAGGTTATGAACTTTACATATTGACCCCAGGCAAGTGAACTTGCAAGCATACAGTAATCCATAAAAACCACATGGGTGACAGGTAATGGCTGTCAGTAAAAATAAGCACTTTATTAGTTTAATCAAATATTTAAAAGTTGTGAAAATATTGACAATCATGTCTAATAATGTTGATAAACTATTGAAGAAATGTTAATGAAACATTATAGAAGAAATCAAGTAGAAAATAATGTTGAAGAGTAAGAACAATTGAAAATGAGAAGAAAAACCTTAGGAATAATCAAATAAAATTACTGAATTACATCCAGGTGATACCAGTATAAAAGAGTTGAGCATACAAACTTTCAAGTTCCAATTTTGAGCACCAAGAACAATATATTAGGGTAAAGATGTAAATATTACTATTAAATACTTTAAATGTATTATGGCAGGTTTTGTTATTAAGAGAGACTATCTAACTCTGTTACAAGAGTTCCTTATATGACCATACACATTGAGCAAATAACCACATATACCTGTTAATGGCAGGGTCAGGGATTGAACTTGCATAACTTGCTCCAGCTCCACTACAGACCAACCAACCATTTTCATTGGGCTCTGATTTTCAGATAAGTGGAGTTCCTTTTTATGAAATAGTAGGTTAAGTTGTGTGTTCTATTGAATTTGATACTCAACTTTTAAAAAACTTACTGGTATGCAAATGTAAATGTAAACATAGTAATATAAAGTATACTTTATTGGTTATAGAAAAGAGTAAAGCTATTTTTAAGAAGTAAAATAATTGTTTTTAAATTTGAAACGGGGTATTTTGGTTTTTATTTTAAAATTCTAGGTCAAGCATTTGATTCAACAGGAGATCTGTAGTATACATTGCAAACTATTTGATAGCAAGCTGAGAGAATTGACTGAACGTATTGGGAATTCACATTGCAGGAATAAACATGAAGCACTAGCTGATGAACTCTTCGTAAGTTTCTAATTTAACTTGATTTCATTTCAGTCCTCTTAAAAAGTAGAATTTGGTGATATTTTATATGTTAGAGAAGGAAAACAATACAGGCAGACCCAAATATGATCCCTGGCCACAAACCTGATGTACGAGATTTCCATAGGTTAAAGATTCATTATATGGTATATTATCAGTATTGGCCCTTGTCAATAGCAGCTATCTGAAATTTAGAAATAGCAGCTATTTTGATATTGACAGGTTTAATACATAGGCAATTTCTTTTAATTCAAAATACAGGTGTCCCCAAAAAATGTATACACACTATAAAGGCAGTGTTTATTAAAATACATTTCCTTTTCAAAATGTAATAGAATCTGTACTATTCGCTGTAAAAGTGTGTATACATTTTAGGGAGTACCCTATGTATTTTGTATTAGAGCTTGTAGAACCAGTTTCAAGGATTTGGGAGAGGGTTGTTTACTCTTTTAGGGTTACTTGCTGATTGGTGTTTCTGCCAACATTAATTTTATTATGGACTAATTGGAAGTTTGTTGTTTTTATTTTTCATTCTAGAATATACCAGCATCAAACATTTTTTTAAAAACATGTTTTTGTTTTGTTTTTTTTGTTTTTGAGGAAGAGAGGTATATAGAGTTAGAAACATCAATGAGAGAGAAACATCAGTTGCTTTTTACACACCTTCTACTGGGGATGTGCCCGCAACTAAGTACATACCCTTGACCAGAATTGAACCTGGGACCCTTCAGTCTGCAGGCTGACACTCTATCCACTGAGCCAAATCGGTTAGGACAAATATGTTTTTAATTGAGTTAACATTGACTTAAACATTATATAAGTTTCAGGTGTACAATAGTATGTAATCCAACATCTATACATTGTAGCATGCTTACCACCGAAAATCTACTTCCCATCCATCATTATACATTTGACCCCTTTTACTCATTTAACCCTCTCCAACCCGACTTTCCTTCTGGTAACCACCAATCTGTTTCTAAGAGTTTGTTTTTGGGAGGAGGATCCAAGATGGCTGCTCGGGTATACACCTAGCCGCAGCAGCTCACAACAATTTCAAAGGAATACAACTAAAATGTAGAGTGGACATTGCCCAGAGCTACAGGTAGTCGACTGACTGAAAACTCTACAATAGGAAGGAGGGAGAAAACCAGAAGGAAAATCAGAGGAGCTGAAAAAAAGCCTAAGGTACGGAGACATGCTGCGCGCTCGCACGCACGCGCGCGCGGAGAGGTCGCAGCCGGAGAGGAGGAGAGGGCTGGGTGCTGCCTGGAGTTCCCTAGCAGGAAGGAAATAGAACCCCCAGCCTGGGCTGAACCCCCGAACCGGCAGCGCTGAGCCCCAAGTTATGTGCCAGACCCTGGGGACCCAGGCTCCGGCAGGGGGAGACAATCCCGGGGGACGGCGAAATGCGGGGCCCCCGGAGTCGCGTGCACATGGCGCGCAGAGGACTGAATGTTGACTCTGATGCTGGATTACCCTAGCCGGAAGAAACAAAGCCTCCGGCGGCAGCTCTGAGCCTCAGTCCAGACCTCCCCGAACTCCAGGTCTGGGCCAGTCCCTGGGGACCCAGGCTCGGGCAGGGGGAGACGGGGCTGTGAGGTGGAGTCCTGGGAGCGCGGCGAAAGGCCGAGCCCCCGGAGTCGCGCACACTGTGCGCAGAGGACAGTCTGTTGACTCTGATCCTGGACTCCCCTAGTGGGAGGGAGAAAGAAAGCTCCAGACTGGAGGAACGCCACGAGGAGCAGGAGCCCCTGCCGGACACCGGCCAGCTGGGCGCCAGCAAGGAGCCGGGCGACGGGGCCCCCAGTGGGGGGGGTGCCCCTGAGCCTTCGACTGCTGAGCGCTGGCAACGGAGCCAAGGACTGGGGCTGCTTCCTGGGCGGCGCCGACCCCGGCAACAGGCTGGAGCAGCGCGGGAGCCCGCGGAGAACAAAGGGGTGCCACAGGCCAACCTGCTGAGCTCCCAGGACAAGGAGGAAGAAACCAAAGAAGTTCTCAATGTGAAGAAATCAAGTGAGAGCAAATGATAGTAAAATTACTTAAGAAAGAATACAAAGAAGATCTTGAAAAATCAAAGACTAAGTCAGAACTCAACGCACCAGCCAACATTGCAACATAAATGCGTTTTGTTGTTTTTTTTAAAAAAAAGAAAAAAAAAAGAAGAGAAAAAAGGGACAGAATGTTGGAACAGCGGCGACCAGGCCTAGAGTGGCCAGGCACAAGGCAGTGGCAGCTGGGCCCGGAGCAGCAGTGGCCAGGCCCCAGAACAGCAGCAGCCAGAACAAGAGCATCAACGGCCAGCACTGGAGCAGCCAGACCTGGGGCAGTGGCAGCCAGGCCTGAGGCAGAGGCGGCCAAGCCCAGGGTGGCCAGTCCAGGAACACCCAGACACGGAGTGGCTGGGCCCGGAGAAGCCCGGCCCAGAGCAGCCGGGTTGGGAGCAGCCAGGCCCAGAACAGCAGTAGACAACCACGAAGAATCCAGGCTGGGAGCGGCCAGGCTCGGAGCAGCCGGGTCAGGTGCGGCCAGGCCCGGAGCAGCGGCGGCCAGGCTGGGAGCGGCCAGGCCCGGAGCAGATGGGTCTGGTGTGGCCAGGCCTGGAGCAGCGGCTGCCAGGCTGGGAGCGGCCAGGCCCGGAGCAGCAGCTGCCAGGCTGGGAGCAGCCAGGTCCGGAGCAGCCGGGTCTGGTGTGGCCAGGCCCGGAGCAGCGGCTGCCAGGCTGGGAGCGGCCAGGCCCGGAGCAGCAGCTGCCAGGCTGGGAGCAGCCAGGCCCGGAGCAGCCGGGTCTGGTGCGGCCAGGCCCGGAGCAGCGGCTGCCAGGCTGGGAGCGGCCAGGCCCGGAGCAGCCGGGTCTGGTGCGGCCAGGCCCGGAGCAGCGGCTGCCAGGCTGGGAGCGGCCAGGCCCGGAGCAGCAGCTGCCAGGCTGGGAGCGGCCAGGCCCGGAGCAGCCGGGTCTGGTGCGGCCAGGCCAGGAGCAGCGGCTGCCAGGCTGGGAGCGGCCAGGCCCGGAGCAGCCGGGTCTGGTGCGGCCAGGCCAGGAGCAGTGGCTGCCAGGCTGGGAGCGGCCAGGCCCGGAGCAGCCGGGTCTGATGCGGCCAGGCCCGGAGCAGCGGCTGCCAGGCTGGGAGCGGCCAGGCCTGGAGCAGCCGGGTCTTGTGCGACCAGGCCCGGAGCAGTGGCTGCCAGGCTGGGAGTGGCCAGGCCTGGAGAAGCGGCTGCCAGGCTGGGAGCGGCCAGGCCCGGAGCAGCCGGGTCTGGTGCGGCCAGGCCCAGAGCAGCGGCGGCCAGGCTGGGAGCGGCCAGGCCCGGAGCAGCCGGGTCTGGTGCGGCCAGGCCTGGAGCAGCGGCTGCCAGGCTGGGAGCGGCCAGGCCCGGAGCAGCCGGGTCTGGTGCGGCCAGGCCAGGAGCAGCGGCTGCCAGGCTGGGAGCGGCCAGGCCCGGAGCAGCCGGGTCTGGTGCGGCCAGGCCAGGAGCAATGGCTGCCAGGCTGGGAGCAGCCAGGCCCGGAGCAGCGGCTGTCAGGCTGGGAGCGGCCAGGCCCGGAGCGGCCGGGACCGGAGCAACCGGTCCCAGAGCAGCCGGGTCGGGTGCGGCCAGGCCTGTAGCAGCAACAGCCAAGTCCAGAGCAACTAGGTCGGGAGCGGCAGTGACCAGACCCGGAGCAGCTGGTTGTGGAACGAACCAGAGCAACAGAGGCCAGGCCCGGAGCAGCCAGGCCCGAAACAGCTCGCTCCTCGCCTGTACCTGCCCACGGCTGCCTCTCAGACATGGCTGGAAACTTTTGCGGGAACTTGAGGGTCTGCTGAATCAAGTGATGAAGGCTTAGATCTGGATGTGTTGAGTTAGTATAGCGCTGGGGTGTTGATCTGTAAGTGCCTTGGGTGGGGCCTGGATGAGGCTGGTTGACCTATTTGGAAATGTCTTTTGTGTGAAGTGTATCAATGGGCATGTGGAGGTATTATTGATATGAGATAATGCTAAGTAACAGATTTACTATCTGAAAAGGGATTTACTATCGGGGAAAGGGAGGGAGGAAGAGACTGAACATAAACTGTGCACCTATGGATGAGGACAATGGGGGATGGGGAGGGGGCGGAGGGTGGGGTGGGAACCTGGTGGAGGGGGGAAGAAATGAGGAACCTTTGTAATAATATGAACAATAAAGATTGATTTGAAAAAAAAAATAAATAAATAAATAAATAAATAAATAAATAAAAAGAGTTTGTTTTTGTTTTATTTGTTTGTTTGAGTAAAATTAATATCATTTTACCCTTTTCTGTCAACTCACTTCACTTAGCATAACACCCTGAAAGTTCGTTCATGTTGTCACAGTAATCAATATTTCCTTTTTTTAAATGTCCTTTTTTTTTATAGGCTAAGTAGTATTCCATTGTATATATACCACATCTTTTATCCATTCATCAGTCAGAGGGTACATCAGATGTGATTTAAATATTTGGCTTATCTAAGAATTTCTCACTTATTTGGGTGGATAAAAAAGTCTCAGAAAAGACTTTGGCAAATTGTTTTCCATCCATCTCTATATGATATATTTTTAGTACTCTGATTTCATATTATTTGTTTTTCTCTTTTTCTTCTAGGCAAAAATAGCACAACTTCAAAGACGTCTTAAAAAAGTATTGTTATCTCAAAGGAATTGTTTGGAACCAAACATGTTATCCAGTAATACAGCCTGTAAGGTTGGTATAAACATAAAGGAGTTTTAATAACTATTTTGACCCACATTATAGTAGTTGTATCATAAGAAATGAGTATGTTTCCAAACTAAGACAAAAGGATTAAAAGACAATGTATTGATACTTAGAATGTTTCTGTGACTTTATCTCTTGTGAAGCCAAAAGTGAATGCCACTTGTATTACTTTCATAAAATGAGTAGAGAGTTGATATATGATTGCCTAGATTGTCCCCATTCCACCATTTTATCATGATGAAACATATACAGCAATGTTGAAATAATTTTACAGTGAACCCGGTGTATTCAGCATCTAAATTCTATCTTTACTATTTTAATATATTCATATTTATATTGTTTGTCAATCTATTATCCCTAAGCTATCTTTATATTTGGTACATTCACACGTACACACGTATTTTACAACATACACATACTGATTTGAAAGAGAGAGGGAGAATGAGAAACATTGATGTGAGAGAGACAAGACATTAGTTGTTTATATTTTTAAATAAAATTCAAATTTAATCTTCAATATACACTCACTGAATTTTTTAAAAATAAATAGTGTTTATTTACTTTGGTATCATATTTATGCTAACTGCATGAATGAATTAGGAAGTATTCCCTGCCTTGTTTAATGAAAGTGTGTAAGATTTTTACTGCTTCCTTCAGTGTTTGATAGTATCTACATCTGGGTAAGGAACTTTCTTTATAGGAAGATTTTTTTCTTTTTTTTAAGTTTTTGGAGAAGGTACTCTCCATTATAAATGCTTTTAATATATTTTATTGATTTTTTTTTTACAGAGAGGAAAGGAGAGAGAGAGCTAGAAACATCGATGAGAGAGAAACATTGACCAGCTGCCTCTTGCACACCCCCTACCAGGGATGTGCTCACAACCAACGTACATGCCCTTGACCGGAATAGAACCTGGGACCTTTCAGTCCACGGACCTACGCTCTACCACTGAGCCAAACCGGTTTCGGCGGAAGATTTTTTTCTTAAATTCAATTAATAGATATAGGGCAATTCAGATTTTTTTCTTTCATCTTTTTTTTTCTTAGTTCTGAAACTTCCTCCCTGCAATTATCCCCCCCACCCCCATCCTTAATCTACCAGCCCAGATTTCGGCCTCACCACCTTTCTTCCATTCCATTATTCAACCCTCCACCTCCAGACTCATACCCCTCCCCAAACTTCACGCCCCATCTGCGCCAGCCATTTCCCCTAATACCTTCACTCCTCCCTCTCCCCACCTCAACACCCTCCAACCTACTTTCCCATTCCTGGGATTGCCAGCACTGGGAGGTCCCCTGGGAGGAAGGACAGCTGCTGGGAGGAGTCGGGCTCAGCTAACCCCTCAGATCAGGGCTTTGGTCTATGGAGATCAAGGGACTCTGAGGGTCCCACCTTTTCTTTCATCTTGTATCAGTTTTCTAAATTGTTCTTTGCAAGGAATTTGTCCATTTTATCTAAGTTGTTGAATTTGTTATCATAAAATTATTGATAAAATTAAATTCCCTTATCTTTAATATTTGTAGAGCTGTAATGATTTACTCTATTTCTTTTCTGATAATGGTAAGCTATGTTTTTACCTTAATCAGCCTTGCTAGAATTAAAACCTTATCAATTCTCTATCACTTCTATCTTTTCTGCTTTTTATTATTTTTTCCCTCTATTACTTTGTGATATAATTTGCTCTTCTTTTCCCAATTCTTAAAAGAGCATTAATGTTTAACCTTCTTTTCTACTGGAAAATATTTAAAGCTATACATTTCCTTCTAAGCACTGCTTTTTCTTAGCATCTTAGTGCAGAGATTATATCATATTTGTTATATTGTATTTTTTTAAAAATATATTTTATTGATTTTTCACAGAGAGGAGGAAAGAGGGATAGAGAGTTAGAAACATCGATGAGAGAGAATCATCGATCAGCTGCCTCTTGCACGCCCCCCACTGGGGATGTGCCTGCAACCAAGGTACATGCCCTTGACCGGAATCGAACCCGGGACCTTTCGGTCCACAGACCAACACTCTATCCACTGAGCCAAGCCGGTTTCGGCTGTATTTTTGTTTTTAATCAGTTCAGAATAATTTCTAATTTTCCTTATGATATTGTTCTTTGACTCATTGGTTATTTAGAAGTGTGTATATGTTTAATTTCCATATATTTGGTACTTTTCTAGATCTACTATTTTTACTGATATCTAATTTCATTTAGGTTAGAGAACATACTTTATAAAATTTCAATCTTGGCAGTTTATTGACACTTACTTTTTAGCCCAAGATATAGTTTCCCTTGGTGAATGTTCCATGTATACTTGAAAATAATGTTGGGTGTAATCCTATATAATAAAAGCCTAATATGCAAATCGACCGAACAGCAGGACAACTGGTTGCTATGTTGTGTGCTGACCACCAGGGGACAAACGCTCAATGCAGGAGCTTCCCCTTGGTGGTCAGTGTGCTCCCACAGGGGGAAGGCTGCTTGGCCAGAAGCCAGGCTCACAGCTAATAAGCGCAGTGGTGGTGGTGGGAACCTCTTCCGCCTCCACAGCAGCTCTAAGGAGCAGTGAGCCAAGAGGTAAGGAGCAGAGAGCAGGCAGTTTGTAAGGAGCGAGGGGTCCTGAACTACGAGAGGGATGTGGACATCCCTCAAGGGCTCCTGGACTGGTAGAAGGTGCAGGCCGGGCTAAGGGACCCCTCCCCCCATCTCCCAGGGCACAAATGTCATGCACCAGGCCTATATTGTTCTATAAATGTCATTTCTGTGTTAATTGTGTCAAGGTGAATAATGGTTCTGAAAAGATGCTCTTGACCAAATTCTCAGAATCTGTGAATATCTTACTTTATATGGTAGGAGGATCTTAGAGGTGGCGAGATTATCCGGAGGCTCAGTATTCATAGCATCCTTATTTAAAGGAGTCAAGAAGGTCACAGCAGAAAAGAGATGTGACAGTGAAAACAGAGATTGGAATGATTGCACTGAAAATGGAGGAAGGGGCTGTGAGCCAAGAAGTGCTGATGGTTTCTAGAACTTGGGAATAAGGAAAGAGATTGTCCCCTAATGTTTCCAGAGGAATGCAACTCTACAAACAACTTGATCTTGGCTTAGTGAAAGGAATTTCAAATTTCTGTCCTCCAGAACTGTGATGGAAAAAGTTTGTGTTAAACTAATACAGAATGTGGTATCAGGGCATGTGGGATGCTGCTCTAACAAATAGCTGAAAATGTGGAAGTGGATTTAGAATGTGATATTGAGTAAAAAGCTAGAATAATATTGAGTAACATGATTTTTTTAACACACTCTCAGTAGAAATGTAGATATTAAAGATTGCAGGGGAGAGCTCATAAAGGAGAGGAGGAGCACCTTAGAAAAAACATATATGTAGTCATTGAGAATATTTAAGTCTTCATGAAAAGATGTGGAAGAAATATGGATATTTAAAAGCACAGTTGCTGAGGATTCTAAAGGAAACGAGGACAGAGGAATCTTTCTACATAGTGGCAGGAAGCTTAGCTGGATTGTGTGTCCTACAGTGATTGGAAAACAGAACTTGTAAGTGATCTACTTGGATTTTATTAGACTAACAAGATTTTTTCAACAAAGGGTGGAAGGTTTGTCTTCGTTTCTTGCTTTTTACAGTAAAATGTGAGAGGGAAGAAATACATTGAAGAAGGAACTGTTTAGCAAAAAGAAACCAGGTAGACTTGATTTGGAAAATTCCGAGCCTATTCAGGTTGCAAAAGACCCTAAACTTAGGAGGTTTTCTACCTGAAAGCATGGTCTGGAGAGAAAGCCAATGATGTATCAGGACAGGCCTTTGGTGTAGTGCCTTGGAAAAATCAAAAGCTCAGAATATTTGGTCACACAGAGAGAGAGCTCTTTGAAGAGATTAGGCATTTACTCTTTCAACAGGCAGTTACCTTATTTAGATTTAGCATGTAGGTCCTGGATTCTGTGTGAGCTATAGTTCAGTGACAATTTATTTTGCAAAATCCTTTTTTTTTTTTTAATATATTTTATTGATTTTACATAGAGAGGAATTGAGAGGGACAGAGAGTTAGAAACGTCGATGAGAGAGAAACATCGACCAGCTGCCTCTTGCACACCCCCCACTGGGGATGTGCCTGCAACCAAGGTACATGCCCTTGACCGGAATCGAACCCGGGACCCTTCAATCTGCAGGCCGACGCTCTATCCACTGAGCCAAACCAATCCCGGCATATTTTGCAAAATCCCTGCAATGCTATTCTGGTTGATTTTATTTTTTTGCCTCCATTGGATCTTCTGTTAAATACCTGTAGGTGCTGCCTGTACTCTCCAGTGATATGGGCGGGGGGGGGGTGCGGATTCAGGAAATGTTGACCTGTGGTCACTACCACTGTTGTAGATTGGTCCTGTAGCTGCTCCAGATGTGGAACAGGGGCACTACTGATGCTTCGGTAGTCTAGCCCCACTGACACTGCAGTGTATTTGGCCCACTACTTTTTGGTGTGGAGTCCTGGGAATTGGTTCCTGGCTGGCTTTTGCTAACATTGGTACTGCAGCCACTGAGGGACACAGATGACACTGTTGATGCAGTGGTTCTGGCTGATTCTGCAGGTATGGAGTGGGAGACTAGCCAACCCTGCTATATGTTTGTGGAGAAGGACAGGTCCCTGGCTTTTCTGGCACCCAGTGCAGGATATATATCTATACTAATAAAAGGGTAATATGCTAATTAGACAGGATATACCAGACATCATTTTGGATGTCCTTCCTGACAAAACTGGGGGTCTGGCCGAAGCCGGTTTGGCTCAGTGGTAGAGCGTCGGTCTGCAGACTGAAAGGTCCCAGGTTCGATTCCGGTCAAGGGCATGTACCTTGGTTGCGGGCACAACCCCGGTAGGGGGTGTGCAAGAGGCAGCTGGTCGATGTTTCTCTCTCATCGACGTTTCTAGCTCTCTATCTCTCTCCCTTTCTCTCTGTTAAAAATCAATAAAATATATTTAAAAAACAAAAAAAAAAAAAAAAAAACTGGGGGTCTGGGCGAAGCTGGCCCAGGTGCCTGCATATGGCCAGAGGGAGGTCGTGGGTCGTGGGTGCTGGAGGAAAGCTGGTGCCTACAGCCGGGGGAAGGAAGGCAGCCTACTCTTGCACGAATTTCCATGTACCAGGCCTCTACTAGATAAGAAAAAGAAAACTCTGGGAACTCATTGTGGTGTTACTCCTCAATCTTGAGGACCCAAGCAATCTGCCCTCTTCTTTCCACCTTTTAGGGGCATTTTATGATTATCTCTTAATATACTTTCAAGGCATTTAGTTATATGGGGAAGAGAAAAGTGAGTCTGTGCCACATTGTCCTGGAATTAAAAGGATACATACATATATATACATATATATATACATATATACATATATATCGTACATATTATTTTCTAATGTTTGAACCTATTTCTACATATAAAATCTGTACAAGTAATATAAACATTTCAGAGTTCTTTCTTTGTGTACCTATATTTTTGTTCATGTTATCCATCAGAAAAGCCCATAAGTTAGGCAATCAACCAATTTATCCTTTTGTATTGATTAATATACACAGATATTTTAAATACTGAAAATTCTCAACCAAACCATGGGCTAGATGTTACAGCTCCAAGTTTAAAACAAAACCCAGTGACTAGAAGAGCAAGTTGAAATTTAATCAGTGCTCCTGACTAAATAGTGAAGTATATTTGGCATGTTTTAAAAATTATTGTGGGTATACCAGGTTAAAAATGGCTGACCTAGATGTTTGTTTTTTTTCTTCCTTGCATTTAAGCTGGGAAGTTAATATGTACTATCATTATTTTTATTTATTTGAAGTATTTTTAAAAATTCATTTTTACAAAAACAGCAGTCATTATCATTAGCTATTGCAATATAACTTAATATATGTTTTGCCATCTGTATGCCAGGCTATTTTTGAGAACAGTTTCTAAGTTAAATTTTACCTGTCATCAATTTTGTGTGGAAGAAGACAATTCCTAATCCTCCTCTCATCTCTGACTTTATCTTGCCCGATTAACAGGTTGCAAATTCAGAAACTCTGAATTTGGATAAGAATCCAGTTAATAGTCTAGATGAAAAAAAGACACCTATGAATTCTGGACCTTCTAACCCTTCAGAAAAAGCAATTGAAAAGATTGATTTGTCACAGGATCATGATGAGGCTGTTTCTGAAAGGTAGGCATTTCCTCAAAAATGCATAAACTTATGTATCTCAATATATGTTTGTAAACATGTACCCTTTTGTCAGTTAAGCATAAAATAGCTTAAAGCTTCATATTTTATATAAACATTTTTTATTATGAAGGAATGGGATTGGTTCCTCATAGCTTTTATTGTTGTTTTAACAGTACTAAGTAAAACTTTGAATTGGTTAGGTGTCAGGTTTTACTGTGATGCTTCCTAGGTTTCGTATGGTGACTGGATGATCAACTGGAGCACTTCAGTAGTTTCCAATGCTATACTTGGAAAAGACAAGGCCTTATGAAACTGGTTTAAAAAGAATTAAACAGAGGAATAAGTAAGACTAAGGAAACAGTGCCCAAAATTATACATGATGAAAGTATTATCGTGATAACTTCAAATTAGATTGAATAAGTGAAATTACTTGTATAATTGAGTCACAGAGCAGCTGAGAACTATTAATTGTAGTTTAATGCCATTATTTTATAACTTCAATATCTGAAACATCTATATATATCTGTTTTTGTTGGTGTTCTGTGAGTTTCTGATCATTTGATTCTGTTGGCATACTTGATAATTTCTGAAAAATTGGTGAGGCTGTGAATGATATCATTTTTAAAAAAAAATATTTTATTGATTTTTCACAGAGAGAAAGGGAGAGGGATAGATAGAAACATCGATGAGAGAGAATCATTGACCAGCTGCCAATGTACATGCCCTTGACCGGAATTGAACCTGGGGCCTTTCAGTCCGCAGACTGACGCTCTATCCACTGAGCCAAACCGGTTTCCGCTGATATCATCTTTTTAAAGATGAGATTTTTCTGTCCTGCGGCAGATTAGAGCAAGGTCTGATCACTTAATCTACTCATGGAATTATAAATTGAGGCTCATTTTCTTTTTGGTAATACTCCTGCTTCTTGTTCATTCTGGTTCTAAAGACATAGCCTTTCATAGTTCCCAGCAAACTATAAGAATGTATAAGAGGCTAGAGAAAGAACTATTTAAAAGTAGGATGCCAAATATTTCTTGTCAGTGTCACAGGGGTCAGACATTTTCTCTCCACCTGGCTATAATGAAGAGACCTATAATATCATGGAAAATGAGGTAGAGTAGTGCTTTAGACGTGGATAGCTGTAGGTGGCACTAAATTATTCCTGGACTAAAGACTACAGTGGAACTACAACAACAACAACAAAACTAAACTTAAAGGACTCAAGGTACCAAATGAATCCTAAGTAATTCATCGGCAAAAAACAAAGTCCAACACTATTTAAAGCAGTAGTTCTCAACCTTTCTAATGCCGCGACACTTTAATACAGTCCCTCATGTTGTGGTGACCCCCAACCATAAAATTACTTTTGCTGCTACTTTATAACTAATTTTGCTACTGTTAATAAATCATAATGTAAATATCTGTGTTTTCCAATGATCTTTGGCTCTACAGCAGTGGTTCTCAACCTGTGGGTCATGCCTCCTCTGCCCCTGAGGGCTTCCATACTGTCAGGGGGCAGGCAGGGCTGAGGGACCCTTGCTCCAGTGCATGAATTTTCATGCACCGGGCCTCTAAGTTACATATAAAGGAACAACAACTGATCAGCTGTAACCATAACTTCACAAAGTAGAAGTCATCTTTAAAGTATTAAACTGGAATAACATCTCTAAAACATTAAAAAGAAAAACTGTTCATTCAAATTTCTACACTCAATAAAAATATATTTCAGACATATAGAGGAAAAAATGATTTATTGCACTATAAAAAAAAGTGAAAAAAAAATATCAGCATCAGACCTGCAATAAATGTTAAAGAAGCCCAGTTGGCATGGCTCAGTGGCTGAGCTTTGACCTATGAACCAGGAGGTCATAGTTTAGTTTCCAATTAGGGCATAAGCCTAGGTTGCAGGCTCAATCCCCATTTAGGGGGCATGCAAATCTCCTCCTCTCTTCCTCTCCAAAATCAATCCTATATAATAAAAGCATAATATGCTAATTGGACCAGACATCCTTCTGAGGGAAGCCGGGTTACCGGGTGCCAGAGGGAAGCCAGTGCCAGCAGTCGAAGGAAGGAAGGCCTACTCTTGCATGGATTTCATGCATTGGGCTTCTAGTAAAAATATACATGTTTTGTAAAGGTTAAAATTCTGCAGACAGAAGGGAAATATCAGATGGAAGTCTTAGCTCTATGCAAAAATAAAGTAATGAAAAGGGCATTTGTCATTTAAAATTTATATGGATAAATATAAAATTTTGTTTTTATATAGGGTATATATGTGTGTATATTATACTGTTCCTATATGTGTGGTGTTTATATATGTGTGTAATATACTATTTCTATATAGTATTTTTATGGACAGGCAACAAATAGTTGGAATTTTATATTTAAAATCAGTATCATTTACAATAATATCAAAGAACTAGAGGCCTGGTGCATGAATTTTTTCCCGTGTGGGGTCCCTTTGGGTGGCCTGCAGGGATCAGGCCAAAACCCACTGTCAAATGCCGCTTACAGCTCCTACCTACCGCCTACAGCTCCTACCTACGCTCCCACTCATCCCAGCCCTACTGTGCCTGCCATGGGCTTGCACCCAATCAGTCCCGATTTTAAGAGGCTTGTGCTGCCATAGCAGCACTCATCAGCCATGAGCCCTGTGTCTGGCACCCTCCCAAGAGTAATGGCCTGCGAGTTCAGAATGAAACCGGCTCTCCAAAGTCCCCTGAGTGGTCCTGGAATGTGTGAGGGTGCAGGCCAGGCTGAGGGACCCCCACTGGTGCATGATTGGGCCTGGGAGGGTTCCAGGGCGTGTCCAGCCCATCTCACTCAGTCTCAATCAGCTGGACCCCAGCAGCAAGCTTACCTACCTGTCAGAGCATCTTCCCCCTGGTGGTCAGTGCATGTTATAGGGACTGGTCAACCAGTTGACTGACTGCTCCCTGGTGGTCAGTGCACATCATAGTGAGCAGTTGAGAAGTATTAGCATATTATGCTTTGATTGGTTGTTTGATGGTTCTGCCGTTTGGTATATTTGCACATTACCCTTTTATTATATAGGATGATATACCTAGGAATAAAATTGCCAAAACATCTATAAGATCTCACTTCAAAACTACAAAAGGCTTCAGATTTCTGGTCCAGCATGTAAGGAGTCACCTACCATTTTATTTTAACAACAATTGAAAAGCTGAATAAAGTGAAAGTATCAACTCTTAGATTTATCAGAGAAGTAGGGTCACGGAGCAAACTACTACCCCCCATATTGGAGAGACAAACAGGCAGAAACAGAATCACAACCTACTAGGACAGAAAGGTTGTGTATATATGTATGTGTGTATATTATACTGTTCCTATATATGTGGTGTTTATATATATATATATATATATATATATATATATATATATATATATATATACACACACACACACACACACACACACACACACACACACACATATATACCCTATATAGGAACAGAAACCCATGAACACAAACCTTGAGATCTAGTGTGGAGGTACGAAATTTTAAAACTCTGGAGGTGGGAAGACTGTTATAGGTGGACCCCACAGTTTTGTGAATTAAACCTCCTCAAGGCCTCTAGGTCCATCTAGTGAATATTGGAGAAAAATCCTCTCATGTTTCCCACAGGTGGAAGGTGAAAGGAACTTTTTGGAATACCCCAGCCAGAGACCTCTCTTTTAAAAAAAAATATATTTTATTGATTTTTTACAAAGAGGAAGGGAGAGGGATAGAGAGTTAGAAACATCGAGAGAGAAACATCGATCAGCTGCCTCCTGCACACCCCCTACCGGGGATGTGCCCGCAACCAAGTTACATGCCCTTAACTGAAATCGAACCTGAGACCCTTCAGTCTGCATTCGGACACTGAGCCAAACCAGTTAGGGCCAGAGGTCTCTCTTAACATGGTCTGCTCACAGGAGAAACTGTTATCAGACCTTAACCTACCTAGGAGAAAGGAAATACCCTACTCCTGCTCCCTGTAGCCTTCCAATGAGGAAGTTTGTGCATGTGCCCTTTTAAGAGCATCTGCCTGGGTCTCCAGCAGGCTGTGTCACCCAGCCACAATCCCATCTGTTTTTTACAGCCCAAAGTTATGGGGACTGCTATTTCCAGCTCTAGAACCATGGATTGGGAGTCTGGTGTGAGGCTGTAACCCCTTCTCACAGAGGCCTCCACAGCCAAACTATCCCACCTGATTAAAAATATGCCTAATGTGGATGTTAGATCAACCTGTCTTATGCCTCCCTTCTACTAGTCTCAGTGTACTTTATTCTTCTCTAGTTGTAGGCCTTCCATTCAGATAGATTTCAGGGAGTTCTGAATGATGGTTGTTCTGCATTTTAGTTATAGTTTTGATGTGGTGGTGGAGGGGGGGGGGCGCTGTGGGCAGGTACTAGTGTTTACATGTCACTATCTTGGTTCTGTCCAAAAAATTCATTTTTTAAACTTATTTATTTTATTTAAAATCTTCATTGTTGAAAGTATTATATATGTCCCTTTTCCCCCCATTAACCTCTCTAGCCTCCCCCAAGGCCTTTACCACCCTATTGTCTGTGTCCAGGGCATATATATATGTATGTATGTATGTATAAATATAAATATAAATATAAATATACACACACACACACATATACATACATACAAGGTTTTTGGTTGATTACCTCCCACCCACCCACCTTCCCCTGCCTTCCCTTCAACATTCAGCATTCTGTTCTACGTTTCCATATCCCTGGATCCACTCCATTCATCAGTTTATTTTGTTAATTAGATTTCCATGTGTGAGTGAAATCATGTGATACTTATCTTTCTTTGACTGACTTATTTCACTTAGCATGAATACTGTTGTGGGGTCGAAACCTGGGTTCAAAATTAGACCACCAGAGGCTGATAATTGAATAAAAAAGCAGTCAAGGATTTATTGAAATAACTGGCCAGGATGGCCACAAGAGTACCACACGCAGGTGGACTCCACACGACCGCACCATTTCAGCTGTAGCTAGTCCTTTTAAAGGCTCAAACCACAGGAATTTTCCTTTGTTCTAAATCAGGGGTCCTCAAACTTTTTAAAGTGGGGGCCAGATCACGGTCCCTCAGAGAGCTGGAGGGCCGGACTATATGAACTACTAATTCCTACTGTAACACCTCGGCTGCGCTCACTGCCCAAAAAACCTGGCGGGCCGGATCAGACTCCTCTGCGGGCCGCAGTTTGAAGACCCCTGCTCTAAATTCTAAATCCTAAAGACTACATTCTAAAAATTGAGGTCAGCCCGTAGGGTCGTTCCCAGTCACATCCTGCTGGACATTGGAATGTGGCCCTATCTTGCAGTAGCCAATAACACAGAAGCAGAGCTCAGAGGTTATCTACAGTTTCTATCTCTGAAGGTTATCTACAGTTTCTATCTCTGAAGGTTATTGAGTCAGTGGTAATCAATCTCCTGTATTCCTGGTCCCAAGCAAGGGAAAATTGCCTTAGCTTCCAGGTTTCCTGGAAGTTGAGTCTGTGTTTAATCAGGTGCAGGAGCCAGACTTAGCAGGGTTAAAATTCAAACAGCAGTTTTTACCTGAGATGTTTATTCTTAATGTCTTATTTCAAATACTGTGCATGTCCCTCCATGCTATCTTCAAGGGTGAGATTCTTCTATTTTACTGCTGCATAGTACTGCCTGGTATAAATGTACTGCAGCTTTTTTATCCACTCATCTACTTATGGGCACTTGGGCTGTTTCCAGATCTTAGCTATTGTAAATTGTGCTGGTAAGAACATGGGGTGCATACATTCTTTCTGATTGGTGCTTTGGGTTACTTAGGATATATGTTCCTAGATGGGGGGGTCAAATGGCAGATACCTATTTAATTATTTGAGGGAACTCCATACTGTTTTACATATAGTTGAACCAGTCTGCATTCCCACCAGCAGTGTACTACAGTTCCCTTTTCACATCTTTGCCAGCACTTGTCATTTGTTGATGGTAGCCATTCTGACAGGTGTGAGGTGATACTTCATTGTTGTTTTAATTTGTATCTCCTGATGATCAGTCACTTTGAGCATGTTTTCATATGTTTCTTGGCCATATGTATGTCCATTTTGAAAAGTTTTTATTTAGGGAGATAAAAATGGTGGCAGAGTAAGTGGATGCTGCATGGACACATATAAAGTATTTCTCTCTTTACCGAATCCAGCACTTATAGAGAGCAGACAGGAGTCCTGAGTAAGGATGGTGGGGGATTGAGAAAATAAGAGACAGATGCAGAAACTGTTGGGAAAGCTGGGACCGGGTGGGACAGCTGTCCTCTGATGGAGAGACAATGACCCAGAGCTGGTGGAGCGTGTTTAGTATAATTCAAGGAAGTTTTACTAGAGTTTAAAACAAAGGAAATTATGTGAAATAATGGTTAAAGATCTAGTTGTAATTTTTCATTCTTTGTAATTGTCTCTCCTGGCTAAGCTGAGATAATTGTGTCCTTTCCTAGTGCCTGACTGAACTTAATGAAATCCATCCCCTGGCACCTGAGCTAAGGGTTAGGCTGACAACGTCCCTGCCTCTGTCACAGTACATCTCCAGGACGTGGCTCTGCCAACGCCATTGAATTCAGCTGGCAATAGTTAAGGAAATCCTCATGTGCCTTCCCATGTGCATTCTACAGACATGCTACCAGGAATTATAATTAAAATACAGAAAAACTACTAGAATAATCAATGTAAGACTCATTGGAGAGAACCCTGATACCTGAGGACTGAAAGTGGAGACCTCATAGAGACTGGTAGGAGAACCAGATGTGTGAAAGCGCTTGCCTGGTGCCTTCAGTCAGCAATTGAAGTTCTGGGGAGAGATCTCAGCTGTGGAGAGTTGCCACTGAAAACTCTGGTATCTAATCTCCAAGCTGTGTCCCTCAGCAGAGAGCACTAGAACTGAGGTTACCCACATAACATCTGGCTGTGAAAAGCAGCAGAGTTACTGTCTGCCAGGGATGGCTGAATTTTCAGGCAACCTCTTAAAGGGCTAACACAAAATTCCTTGTGAAGCCACTCACCTTGTGCTCTGGCAGAGGGAGGGCAGAGGGGACTAGAGCTATGTGAGCAGAAGACAGGATTCAGGACTCGGGGTTTAGAGCTGAGAAGGTAGACATCCCCAGTTTCCTGTGATCAGTCATTTCTTTACACAGCAGAAGACATCTTTACCATACAGACATTTGCCTTGCCTTGGGGGAAGACAGTTTACCCTTCCAATTGAATAAAACCTTGCCCGGAGTAGTTAAGAGACTAAAAATAACAATTAGCCTCCAGGCAGAAGCAACTGCCCCACCTGTTGAAAAAAACTCAGACCGCCAAAGAGAGGAGACAAAGAAAGAACCCCCAAATGAAAGAACCAGAGAATTCTCCAAAAGAACAAATAAATGGAGAAATAAGAAATTTATCTAAAACAATTCAGAGTAATGATGGGAAAGCTGTTCAACAGCATGAATAAAGACATAGTAGCTATGTAAAAAGAACAGTGGAACATGACATAACACAAATAAAGAACACATTGGAAGGAATCCACAACCAATTGGGGGAACCTGAGGATCGAATCAGTCAATTAGAAGACATAGTTTAAAAAAATCAGAGAAGCAAAAAGAAAGAAAATCAATTAAAAATATAGGAGGACAGCTTAAGGGAGCTATGGGACAATGTGAAACATTATATTAGATAGCAGGTTTGCCAGAAGAAGGAGAAAGGGGTAGAGTAAAGAATGCATTTGAAGATATAATGGCAGAAAACTTCTCTAACCTGGTGAAGGAAAGAGTCTCACAAGTTCAGGAGGTGCACAGAGTCCCCAGCAAGAAGAAATCTAACAGGCCTAATCTCAGAAGAGACCCACCTCAGAACAAAATATACAAACAGTATGGGAATGAAGGACTGGAAAAACTTTTTCTTGAAAATGGAAAAATAAAAGCTGGGGTAGCGATAGAACTCATATCTAATAAATAAACTTCAAAATGAAGGCTATCACAAGAGACACAAAGGTCCTTTCATAATATTAAATTGATCAATCCAACAACCCTAAAGACTCCGCTAAAAATCTACTAATATGATAAATGAATTTGGCCATGTAGCAGGATACAAAGTCAACACCCAAAAATAGATGGCTTTTTTATACATTAATAATGAATTCTCAGAAAGAAACTAAACAAGGAATCCCATTTACCATTTCAACAAAAAAAAATTGAGATACTTAGGAATAAACTTTTCCAAGGAGGCAAAAGATTTATAGTTGGAAAACTGTAGGACATTGGGAAAAAAAGAATAGAAAATGATATAAACGAGTAGAAGAATATACTGTGTTTATGGATTGGTAGAATCAACATCATTAACATGTCCATATTACCCAATCAATTTACATATTCAGTGTAATACCTATTAAAATACCAACAGTATATTTCAGAGAGCTAAAACAAATACTCCAAAAATTTATGTTCAATGAAAAATACTTGGAAAACTGCAGCAATTTTGAGAAAGAAATTGTTGGAGGAATCACAATACCAGATTTCAAATTCAAAACAGCCTGTTACTAGCACAAGAACAGGTATGTAGATCAATGGAACAGAACAGAGAACCTAGAAATTGACCCAAAGGGATTACACTTAATGAATATTTAACATAGGAGGCAAGAGCAAACAATGGAGTTAAGACAGTCTTGTCAATAAATGGTGTTGGGAAAATTGGACAGATAGATTAAAAAAAAAAATGAAAGTAGACCACTAACTTACACCATAAACAAGAATAAACTCAAAATGACAAAAACTTACTCAAATATACCATATGCAGCAAAATCTCAGACATCTCTTGTAGCAATATGTTTTTATATATTTTCTAAGGCAAAGGAAACTAAGGAGAAAATAAATGTGACTACATCAAAATCAAAAGCTTCTGCAAAAGAAACCAACAAAACAAAAAGGGATCTCACTGTATGAAAAAACATTTGGCAATGATACATCTGATAAAGGGTTAATATCTAAAATATTAACAGAACTAAAGGAAGACAAACAATCCAATTTTAAAATTTGCAAACGTCCTAAGTAGATACTTCTCCAAAGAGGAAATACAGATGGCCAAGAAACATGAAAAAATGCTCAAAAGTCACTGATGTTCAGAGAGAAGCAAATTAAATTGACATGAAGTATCACTTCACGCCTATCAGAAATGGCTACCATCAACAAATCAACAAATGACAAGTGTTGGCAAGGAGAAAAGGGAATCCTAGTACACTGCTGATGGGAATGCAGACCAGTGCAATTATTACGTAAAACAGTATGGAGTTCCCTCAAAAAATTAAATAAGTAACTGCCCTTTGACCCCACATCTAGGAATATATATCCTAAGTCTGGTCAGCAAACTGTGGCTCACAAGCCACATGCAGCTCTTTGGCCCCTTGAGAGTGGCTCTTCCACAAAATACCACGGCCTGGTCTAGTCTATTTTGAAGAAGTGGCATTAGAAGAAGTTTTAAGTTTAAAAAATTTGGCTCTCAAAAGAAATTTCAGTCATTGTGCTGTCGATATTTGGCTCGGTTGACTAATGAGTTTGCCGACCACTGTCCTAAGGAACCCAAAGCACCAATCAGAAAGAATGTATGCACCCCCATGTTCTTATCAGCACAATTTACAATAGCTAATATCTGGAAACAGCCCAAGTGCCCATCAGTAAATAAGTGGATAAAGAAGTTGTGCATTTATACTATGGAATACTATGCAGCAGTAAAAAAGAAGAATCTCTTACCCTTTAAGACAGCATGGAAGGACCTGGAGAATATCGTGGTAAGTGAAATAAGTCAATCAGAGAAAGACACGTATCACACAATTGCACTCATCTGTGGAATTTAACAAATTGATGAATGGAGTGGATTCAGAGACATGGAAGCATGGAACAGAGTGCAGAATCTGAGGGAAGGTGGGAGGTAATTAAAAGCCTTTTATGCACATATGCATTACCATGGATAATAGGATGCTGAAGGCCTTGAGGTGGCCAATGGGGTGGTGGGTGGGACATAACATACTTTCAAAAATAGAGAGGTATAAAAAAATAAAAAGTTTTTATTTAGGTTGGTTGTCCATTTTCTTTATTGGATTGTTTTTCTTATGTTCAGTTGTTCCTTATATATTTTGGATATTAACCCTTTATCAGATGTATCATTGCCAAATACGTTCTCCCTTACAGTAGGCTCCCTTTTTGGTTTCTTTTGGTGTGCAGAAGCTTTTAATTTTGATATAGTCCCATTTGTTTATTTTCTCCTTAGTTTCCTTTGCCTTAGGCGATGTAACTAAACATATTGCTACTAGAGATGTCTTAGATTTTGCTTCTTATAGTTTCTTCTAGGATTTTATGGTTTCACGACTTACATTTAAGTCATTTATGCTGTTTATTCTTGTGTATGGTATATATTGGTGATCTAGTTTCAATTTTTTAATGTATCTGTCAAATTTTCCCAACACCATTTTTTGAAGAGACTGTCTTGACTCTATTGTATGCTCTTGCCTCCTTTGTAAAATATTACAGGGAGGAAGGGAGAGAGAGAGTTAGAAACATCGATGAGAGAGTCATCGATCAGCTGTCTCCTGCATGCCCCCTACTGGGGATGTGCCCGCAACCAAGGTACATGCCCTTGTCCAGAATCGAACCCGGGACCTCTCAGTCTTCAGGCCAATGCTCTATCCTCTGAGCCAAACCGTCCTTTGTAAAATATTGAGTGTAATCCCTTGGGTCAATTTCTGGGTTCTCTGTTCTGTTCCATTGATCTATATGCCTGTTCTTGTGCCAGTACCAGGCTGTTTTGGATATAATGGCTTTGAGGTACACTTCCTTCTCTTCACACCTTGCTGAGAGTTTTTATCAATAATGTGTGCTGGATTTTGTTGAATGCCTTTTCTGCATCTATTGATATGATCATGTGATGTTTGTCTTTCAATTTGTTTATGTGAAGTATCACATTTATTGATTTGCAAATATTGTACTCTGGAATAAATTCCACTTGGTATTGTGTATGATCTTTTTAATATTTTCCTGGTTTCGATTTGTTATTATTATTATTATTATTATTATTATTTTAAAATTTTAATATCCATGTTCATCAGGCATATTGGCTTGTAATTCTCTTTTGTTGTAGTGTCTTTATCTCATTTTGGACTTAGGATGATGCTGGCTTCATAAAAAGAGCTTTGAAGTGTTCCTTCCTCTTGGATTTTCTCAATAGTTTGAGAAGTAGAGGTGTCAGTTTTTCGAATGTTTCATAAAGCTCCCCTGTGAAGTCATCTGGACCTGGGCTTTTGTTTGGTGGGAATTTTTAGATTCCTGCTTCTATTTCATCAGTTGTTACTGGCCTATTCGGTTTTTCTGATTCTTCCTAAATCTGTTTTGCGAGATTGTATTTTCTAAGAATTTGTCCATTCCCCCCAGGTTGTCCAGTTTGTTGGCATATAATTGTTCCTAGTATTTTCTTACAATCCTTTGTGTTTCTCTGATATCTGTGATTCCTTCTCAGCTTTAGTTTCTTATTTTGTTTGGGTCCTCTCTTTGTTTCTTGATGAGTTTGAGTAACAGTTAATCAATGTTAATCAATGTTTATTCTATCAAAGAACCAGCTCTTGGTTTCATTGATTTTTTTTTTTTTTTTTTGTACTTTTCATTTCTTTCCTTCTGTCCTTTTCTTATTGTCCTCTTTCTAGTTCTTTTAGTTGTAGGTTTAAATAGTTTATTAAGTAGACAACATAGATGGATACAAAAGCATGAGTTGGGTCATGCTTTTGTATCCACACAACTATTCTACCTTTTTTTTTTTTTATATATATATATATATATATATATATATATATATATATATATATATATATATATGTTTTATTGATTTTTTACAGAGAGGAAGAGAAAGGGATAGACTCTATATATAAAAAAGTAGGTATTCTTGTTTTTCTAAAGATTATTAGTAATTAAAACTAATTAAATTAATCAAGCGGGGGATGTACCCGCAACCAAGGTACATGCCTTTGACCGGAATCGAACCCGGGGCCTTTCAGTCTGCAGGCTGACGCTCTATCTACTGAGCCAAAACAGTTTCGGCTCTACATCTTTTGATTGTGGCATTTAATCTATTTACATTTAGGCTTATTAATAGACTGGAGACTGGGTGCACGACATCCCTGCACTGGGAGGTTGGGGGTCCCTCAACTACCTCTCGCAGTCTGGGACCCCTTGGCTTGGGGCCTAAGCTGGCAGTTGGACATCCCCTGAAGGTTCCTTAGAGCTGCTGCAGAGGCGCAAGAGGCTTCTACTTCCGCCGCTGTACTCGCCAGCTGTAAACCGGTCTTCTGGCTGCATGGCTCTCCTGCTGTGGGATCCCACTGACCATCAGTGGGCAGATCCTGCATTGTGCGTCTGCCCCCTTGTGGTCAGTGCACATCATTGTTCAATTTGCATATTAGGGTTTTATTATATAGGATTCTTATTCATTTCCACTTTAATTCTGAATGGCTAGGTTTCTCTCTATCTTTTTCTCAATACAGCAGTCCCTTTAACATTTCTTGGTTTGGTGTTAATATACTCCTTTAACCTTTTTTTGTCTGGGAAGCTTTTTATTTGACCATCTATTTTCAACAATAGCTTTGCTGGATATAGTAAACTTGGTTTCAGATCCTTGCTTTCCAGTACCTTGAGTACTTCATGCTATTCCCTCCTGGCAGGTATGTTTTTTCTGATAAGAAATCAGATGACAGCCTTATGGGAGCTCCTTTGCAGGTAAAAATTTGCTTTTCTCTTATTGCCTTTAAGATTCTCACTTTGTCTTTAATTTTTTTCATTTCAATTATAATGTTTCTGGGCATGGGCTTGTTTTGGTTCATCTTGCTTGGGACTCTGTGTACCTCCTGAACTTGTGTGACTTTTTCCTTCACCAGGTTAGGGAAGTTTTCTGCCGTTATTTCTTAAAACACATTCTCTCTCTCACTTTCTCCCTTTCTGCCTCTTCTGGCACACCTATTATTCAAATATTGCTACATTTCATGTTGTCCCATAGCTCCCTTGAGCTGTCCTCCTATTTTATAATTATCTTTTTGTTTTTCTGATTAGTTTTTTTTTTTTTTTTTCCCTACCTTTTCTTCTAATTCACTGATTCAATCCTCAGGTTCCACTAATTTGCTGTGTATTCCTTCTGATGTCTTCTCTGTTTGTACTGTCAGTCTTTATTTCTGTTTTCATAGTTACTATATCTTTACTTATGCTGTTGAGCATCTTTACCATCATTATTCAGAACTCTATAAGAGATAAATTTCTTCTTTCCATTTCCTTTTTCTGTTCTTCTAGAGAATTGTATTATTCTTTCATTTGGAGGTTTCTTTATTTCCTTATTTTGGCTGCCTTTTTTGGTTTGGAACACTATGTATTATGTAAATTTGATAGGCCTCTCAATATCTAGTGCAGGACAGTGTCAACTGCTGTTTCTGACTAATTAGGTCAGTCACAGACTGCCTCTACCTGTAGTCTTTTTTTTTTTTTTTTTTTTTTTACTATATTTTATTAATTTTTTTACAGAGAGGAAGGGAGAGAGAGAGCCAGAAACGTCGATGAGAGAGAAACATTGACCAGCTGCCTCTTGCACACCCCCCACCGGGGATGTGCCCGTAACCAACGTACATGCCCTTGACCAGAATCGAACCCGGGACCTTTCAGTCCGCAGACCGATGCTCTACCACTGAGCCAAACCGGTTTCGGCTGCCTGTAGTCTTGAATACTCCTCAGGCAATTGTCTACAGGTGTGGTGAGAGTCTTTCCAACAGTGTGTGGTAATTGCTTCCACCTAGGGTCTAATTGATATTCTCAGAGTTTTAAATGAGTCTCAAAAACTCCACACTGTGGGGCAAGGTGTTTTCTAATAGAGTGGGTCAACTGTCTTCCCCACAGGCAAAAACCACCTGTATAGCAATTATCTGTTTTGGAAAGATGTCCTCTGTAGCTTGAGGGAATGGCTGAGCACAGGAAACCAGGGATATCTGCCTTTTCTGCTCTAACCCCAGGGTTCCTAAACTTGGCTTCTGCTCACACAGCTCTAGTCCACTATGCCCTTCCTCCGGCGGAGCACAGGGTGAGTGTTCAGGGATTTTTGTGTTGGCCCTTTGAGTGTGCCTACATTTCCAGCCATCTCTCCCTGGCAGACAACAACCCTGCTGCTTTTCATAGCAGATATTATTCGGGTGCCCTTCTCAGTTCTAAGGCTCTCTGTTTGGGGATTAGATCCCAAAGTTCTCAGTAACAACTCCCCACAGTTGAAGTATCTCTCCAGAAATTCAGTTGCTCTCTTTGGAAACACAGCCATCCCTTTTGTGCCTCCAGCCCTCCTACCAGTCTGTGTGTTCTCCACTTTCAGTCTTTGTGTATCAGTATTCTTTCCAGTAAAGCTTCAATTGATTATTCAAGAATTTTTTTCTGTATTTTAGTTGTACTAGTAATTTCAGTTTAGTCCTGGGAGCATGTCCCAGCAGCATCCACTTACTCCACCTCCATTTTTATCTCCCCATTACTCAAGATTTTAACAAAAATTCTGATTTAAATGTTAAATCATAAAAGTGGTGTCAGGATCAAATGGGAGCAGAAGACAATCTTCTGATTCAGGATATTTCATAACCTTAATTAGGGTCTTATAACTTATAAGAGTCAAGGTATCTTAATGGGTTTCTTTCCCTTAAAGATAAGTATATGTGTTATGTTGACATTTTATGTTTTGCACCTTTACATGTATTGTATCTTATAAATAATGTATTTGGATTCATTGTAAATATGTCTCTACTGAATATTAATTGTCCATTTTTATTGGTCATATCATTAGTTGGTAATACATGGAATTTCTTGGGTATTTGATTTTATCACTCCCCCTCCCCCACACACACACATTTATTAGATTAAAATATGTCAGCTGAGAAATGTTAAGTTAGAAGAATTCTAACTATTGATTATATGTTTAAGCCTAACAATGCATGTTTAATTCTTTTTCTTTTTCTTTTATCATTTAGTAACGATGATGTTATGTTGATTTCTGTGGAAAATTCTAGTTTGACAACACCAATTACATCAAATATAACAGGTATCTTAAGTTGATTAAAATGCAATTTATTAATTTAGAAAAGCTTCAAATCAGTATTTGTTTAGAGAATTGATTATTTTAATTAAATTCTCTCAAAAATATTTTAATTTACTGATATATTTGATTTTTATTACCTAAGTAAATAAAGGATCTCTCAATATAATTGAAATTTATTTTTAATCTGTGTTTATCAATTTATGGTCTTTTGTTTCCTTACTGTTTGTTTACTGGCTTTGTAAGTTACACAGCTACTTAACCTTTCACACATACATTATTTTTACTTCTTTGCTCTGGCCTATGTTGGTGGGTGTTATTGTTTTTTTATGTTTATTTTATTCATTTTAGGGAGAGGGGGAGAGAGAGAAACATTTATTTGTTGTTTCACATATTTATGCATTTAGTGGTTGACTCTTGAATGTGACCTGAGCAGGGATGGAACCTACAACCTTGTTTTAGTGGGATGACACCAGTTTAACTATCCAGCCAGTGCAGTTTGGCAATACTTTAGTATATATTTTTTTAAATTTTTGGTGTTTTTATAATATTGTTTTGCTCTTTAGATTCTTACTATACTTACATACACTATTATATCTTAACCTTAAATTTCAAATAAATTTCCTCTCCAGATAGCTCCTGTGGTTGGCCCATCATTACTCATTCAAAATTCTCCATTTCCTTTTCATTTTTAATGATATATTAGAGTATTAGCATTTTAATTTCAGAAAGCTTTGCCTCCACATACTAGTATGTAGCTACTTAATTGCCCCTGTGGTTTGGACTGCTGCTATTGTGAATAAAATAGTTTAAGGGATCCCTGAGGCTTTCTTATTGGTTCTATGAAGAATGCTCAGCCATCTCAGTCTGATCTAAAGATACTGAACCAAAAATGTGTACATTTCCAAGTTTATTTCCTCAAAGGGTATTTACAGATAGATTTTCTAAGAGTTGCTAATATAGCCGAAGCCGGTTTGGTTCAGTGGATAGAGTGTCAGCCTGCAGACTGAAGGGTCCCGGGTTCGATTCCAGTCAAGGGCATGTGCCTTGCTTGCGGACACATCCCCAGTGGTGGGTGTGCAGGATTCGGCTGATTGATGATTCTCTCTCATCGATGTTTCTAGCTCTTTATCCCTCTCTCTTTCTCTCTGTAAAAAATCAATAAAATATATTTTTTAAAATAAAGTTGCTAATATAGTTGTAAAGTTTCAGAAAGATAAAATATTTTGAACTAAAATTATATTTTGTTTTAACTTGCTCATAAGTCTTTGGTATAGATAAAGGCAATTGAGTTACTTTTTATGATTGTATAATAAGCAGATAATTAACATTCTATTATTGTGTTTTAGCATTCATATAAAATCTATACATATTTAATAATTTAATAAACTTGCCTAGTGTTCATATTTTAATAATTTTCTTTCAGATACTAGAAAAATTACACCAGAAAATTATAATTCATCTAATGCTGATACTGAAGTTAGGGTAGGTAATAAGTATTGTCTTTGAATGTTGTTTATTTGAATATGTTAGTGCTAGGAGTTAGCATAACCAGGTTCTAGTCTAGCTTGCATTAAAAAGCAAACAGCTAATGATAAGTTAATTTGGTAAGTATGACTGTAAAACATACTTATTTGGATTCTGCCTAGTCATATTCTCAGAAACTATAAAGTATTTCATTAGTTTCTTTTCCACAAGGACAGTTATATTAAACCATAAATATTTATAAACTATTCAATCTCTTAACTTCTGTATGGTAATTTAAAATTGTGTTTTATTTTTTAAAAACATCTTTTCACTATTGGGGCAAAAATCTTTTTTTTTTCTTTTTCTTTTTTTTTTTAGGCTGTAGAGGAAAAGAATCTCGATTGTGTGATCGATCTGACTAAAGAAGGTCTATCAATCTGCAACACAGGTAACAGCTTTGTTTCGTTATAAAAAGAAGGGTAACAACTCAAAATGTGTTTGACCTGTTTATGAATTTTATTTTAGTATGTGTGTGTTTATAGCTCTATACAATTTATCACATGTATATATTCATGTACTGCTATCACAATCAAGCACACAACTGTTCTGTCACTACAAGATTTCATCATGCTTACCTTTTTATAGGCACACCTACTTCCTGCTCTCATTCTCTAAAACCAGACAGCTGTGAATCTGTTTCTACCTTTATAGTTAGGATAATTCACGGATGTCATGTAAATGTGATAATGCAATCCCCCCCGAAAGTGCATGATTTTTTTTGTGTGTCAGCTCCTGAGTGGTGATTACCCTACAGATTAATTAATTATAACTAGATTTGTGAAACCATAAAAAGTTTAAAAAGTTTGTATAGACTTCTGCAATTATAATCACAAAGTCATTACCTCTTCCAAAAAGTTTTTTAGCATAGTAAATAAAGTGAGCAATAAATTTGAATCACAATCCAGACTCTTAATTATACTTGTCCATAACAAAATATATATTTCAATTAGAGGAGTTTCATTCAGTATATTAAACACTGTATCATTGCACACACAATGGATCCAAAATGACTTTTTATTGCTTATTGTTCAGATTTCTGAAATGTTTAGAAGTTAGCATTCTACCCAGCCCTACAACTTTCCAAGATGAAACCCCTTTTCTTACCATCCTCATACTATCTCTTATTTTCAAAACTTTCTTGCACCTGTTAACCCCTCTTTCTTTTCTCATCCACATTTCCTTTTCTCTCTTATCAATGTCTCTCTTTTACTCTCCCTTCTGTCCCTCCTCCTTCCCTTTTTGCAGTCCACAATTCCCATCTAAGTAATTCCCTTTAGGCTAACACAGAACTCAGCAGTAGAAATTCCTTCAATCCCAGCCTGCATGATTTTTCCCAAGACTGTGTTTATCGCACATTTAAGCAGGATTGTAAATAGCTCTGTGTTTGCAAATATCCTGTTAACCTTACAAAGTAGGATCCACCTCTGGGACCCCACTGAGCAAGGAGCTCTCTCCCATGTGTAATTTTTCCTGGTTACCAGTTACATAATGACTTAACTACACATTAAAGGAAAATTCTCTATTTGCTAATTTTGGATCTTGAATTTTTATCAAAAGTTTTTCTTCACAGTTTATAATTTTAGTTCACATTTAATTATCACAGTGTAAACTATTCTTTGCTTAAAAGCTAAGTGATTGAATGTCACAGATGAATTTAACTTTTTAAATCTTGTGTTGTTCACAGAAAATTCAGTGTCCATGCTGGAGTCATATATGAAATCTGTTTCAATCTCAAAAGAGACAACCCCAGCGGCCCAAAATGAGCAGGTAACTGATATGAAATACTCTGAAAGGGATAGTCATTCCAAATTGAGTAGAAATGGAAGTGCCATTTTACTCATGAAGAAATATTTTGGTTATATTTAGCTTAGAAAGCACTTAATGTCCTTTTGTAAATGTGCAGTTGTACCCATTCAATGTGGCTTGGTGTTTGAGTGCTGACTTATGAACTAGATCATAATTCAGTTCTTAGGGCACCTCCTTGGGTTTGGGGCTCCATCATTGATGGAGGGGTGTGTGTAGGAGGAAGCCAAGCAGTGACTTTTCTCTCATCATTAATGCTTTTACCTCCTTCTCTGAGAGCAATCCTATGTAATAAAGGGGTAATATGCAAATTGACCATTGCCCTGAAAAGATGGCTTCCTATGACCAGGCCAGCAGGGGGGTTAGTGAAGGGTGACTAAACTATTGAACAAGCAGGCTGCGTGGGGGAGGTAGTTAGGGGTGACCAGGCAGGTAGGCAGGCAGATGAGTGATTAAGAGCCAGGGGTCCTGGATTGTGAGAGGGTGCAGGCTCAGCTGAGGGGATGCCCCCTCTCCATGCATGAATTTTGTGTACCGGGCCTCTAGTAAAAATATATTTAAAATAAGAATAAATGTTCTATTGTGAGTGTACTTACACAATTCAAATAATTTCATTGAATATTTTAGAAGCTACAAAAATTAAATACATTATTTTACTCAACAAATTTGAAAAGATTTTTAAGAGTTGCTGACAGTGGAGGGAATTGGGTGTTTTCATATACTCACACTTTTTCTATAAGTTATCACAGTGTTTGGTAACATAATTTGGAAATAAAATGGAATATTATCCAGAATGTCTGGAACCTAACCCTTTCTGGCTAATGTGATATTCCAGAGTGTAGAAGTCTAAAATGTCAAAGAAACTTAACCTTAAAAGAACTGGATCCAACCTTACATATTCTCAAAGCATCCTTTTGTTCTTATCCTATATGTTAAAAGCCTAGGTGGAGCCACATCCTCGTGCAACATCATCACAAGATGGCCAGCAGGGGAGGACAGTTGGGAGCCATCGGGCTGGCAGGCAGAAGTGGTTAGGAGCAATTAAGCAGGCAAGCAGGCAGTTAGGAGCCAGCAGTCCAGAATTGTGAGAGGGATGTCTGACTGCTTGTTTAGGCCTATCTTTGCAGGATTGGGCCTAAACCAGTAGTTGGACATCCCCCAAGGGGTCCCAGATTGGAGAGGGTGCAGGCCAGGCTAAGGGATACCACCACCACCCCCCTTCCTGTGCAAGCATTTCATGCACCAGGCCTCTAGTATATATATATAAAAGCTTAAGCAACCAGCCAACTGTTCGACCGGCTGACTGGTAACTATGGCACACAATGAGCACGAGGGGGTAGACACTCAATGCAAGAGCTGTGGTGACTTGGCAACTGTGGTTCTTGGGTGATACACCCAGAACCAGAGAGGAGGGAGCCTGACTCCAGGGTGTGTGACCTAAAAACTGCCCTTTCACAATCCAGGACCCCTAAGGGGATGGTGGAGAGCCAATTTTGGCCCAATACCTGCAGTCTAGGCTGAAGGATCCCACCAGTGCACAAATCTGCAGGGGAGGGCAGTTGGGGGCCATCAGGCCAGCAGGGGAATGCACCTGACCTCTAGTGATTTTTATAAATGGATTGAGGAATGGGAAATAATGTTGTAGAACTGCAGTTGACCACTTTACAATAATCAGAACCCACCAATTCAGCTCAGAATCCACCAATTCAGCTCCTTAAACTTTTCATAAATGTGTTTCAGATTCTTGAATCCTTTGAGCATCTTCCACCTCTACCAGCACCACCACAATCACAACTAGAAGTGGTAGACAAAGTTCGAGACACACTTCCTCCCCAGAAGACTGAGCTCAGAGTGAAACGGGTTACGAAACCCAGGGGCATTGCCCTGACTTGGAACATCGCCAAGATCAATCCTAAGTGTGCTCCTGTGGAAAGCTACCACCTCTTCCTGTGCCATGAGAACCCTGGGATTAAGTTAATTTGGAGGAAAGTTGGAGAAATGAAAGCTTTACCACTCCCAATGGCCTGTACTTTATCTCAGTTTTTAGATTCCAAAAGATACTATTTTGCACTCCAATCAAAAGACATTTTTGGGCGATATGGACCATTTTGTGATATAAAAGCTATCTCTGGATTTTCTGACGTTCTTCAGTAAAAGAAAAGACTTCAATAATTACATATTGTACTACATTTTGGTTTTTTCATATCTTAAGTTTTATTTACAATGTTCTTCTAACACTATTTGCTATCTTAAGGGCCAGTTAAGATTGTGAACCCTTTGTTTAGGGATAGTCCTGCTCCCTATGTCATAATGGCTTCTAGTTTCATGAATTTCTGATTCAATAAGTATTTCCCATGGATATGTTCCAAAACATACACTATCATGGATCCATGTCATTAAGCTGTGCTGAATACAGTACTTCTGTTGATGATGGAGCTGCTGCTGTCAGAAACCCTAGGATTCAAGTAGCCACTATTTCTTCTGTTAGCAACCAGCTTCTGGTGACCTGCTTGTGGTCAGTATAGGTACAGGGAAAGTCAGCTCTTACTGAGGACAGATCATTCCTGGGGTGCATGTCCACCAAGATTTTATGAAAATGTCTTTGCATTCTTTTGAAATTCTAAGGGCTAATAGTCTTTTTTTTTTCTTACATAAATCATTTGGGGAAATAAATTTTCCTTAAATATGTATACTTACATGTATATAATAAAATTAGTTAAGCATTGTGTGCTGTGTACACAAAACAGAGTATCTTTTAGAAAAGCATTATCCAACCCACTATTTCAGTTGAGGAAAATGGAATTGTCTACCTTAGATTTAAGGCTTTAATTTGCTGATTTCCTATTGCTACCCATATTTGCTTATACCTAGTTGCCATTATTACTTGAAGAAAGGACATAACAATAGGGACTTCAGCAGATATGTCCTGTGCAGACCTCTACCTGAGGGAGCACCTAGGTGAAGCTGTGACCAGCATATGTAGCCCAGTGAACTCAACAAGTGAACAGACTTGTAAGTACAAGTTAAGGTCAATTGGGACAAACTGTGGTATGCAAGGAAACAGAAAACTGTTAGTGTGAAGGTCAAAGAGATACATTCTTTCCTGGTACCTAGTAAACATTCAGGCCTCAGCAGGGCTGAGATTTTATAAACTGAACAGAAAATAGTTTTCCTTGGTATTCTGTGAATGCCTTTACATTTTCAGTCATAAATAAAGCTGTTATTTTAAAGTTTCCTGTGTTTTTCCCTTCTCAAACATTACAACTGACAGAGCCAGATTATGAACTGGATTGGATGGGACAAGCTGCTTCCTGTGAGGTTCCATTTCCGACTTAGAGCAATGGAGGGTATCCTGCAGCACAGGACAACCGGTTCACTTTGGGGAGGACTGTCTCTTGCTAAGGAAACCAAAAGACAACACAATAAAGAAGCTTTGGGTCTGCATCACCAGAGTGAAAGTACGTCTTCAGCTGGCAAATCTGCATGTTGATAGGCACAGTCTTAAGCAAAAAACTTTCACAATAGGATGAAGGAGGAAAGCTGACAGCAAGCATCTTAGACATAGCTCAAAAGACATTGTTTCTTACCTTTTGGAGTGATAAGATTCTCTATTAGTGACATCAGAAGAGAGCCAGCCTAAACCTTTCCTCCCTTGGAAAGTGAATAAGCCCTTTTTTGTTCAGTTACTCTTCTCTGAATTCTTTCACAACCTGCAACCTAAATGGAAATAACCAGCAGAGACCACCTAACGACAAATTAACAGGAGGAAAAAAATCAAGGTTTTAATGCATACACGTGGGGAACTCGCACAAGTATGAAAATCCTTAAGAGACATTACTGGACAAGGGATGGGGAGCAGAATGGGTATTAGATTTCAGAAGAGAGTGGATAACCTATAGGTAGTTGCTAGGTGATCAGAAACAATGGATGAGGTATCTATAATACCAGGTGCCTGCCTGAGCCCTCTCTTTTAGCATACTTGATTCAAACGAGGCTAAGGGGAACTTCCTAAGGTCCCTTTTCTGAAGCAGGTTTCTCCCTTTCTTGGGCAAGAAAGGGAGGAGGGATAAAGATTCTAAGTCTTGTTTCTTAATAAGCAGCTTAAAATCGATATCCTCAGAAGGCAGCTTCATTGTGGCAAAACTTTGGTTCCCTTCGCCACAATAAGGAAGACGCAAAGTCCCCCTCAGTACCATAAGGGGGGTTCCCTCAGGAAGCTGTGCCCAACAGAACAAAATCCGAGTGAGGCCTTATCTGGAAGTAGCTGATAACAACCCAAGTGACAAAAGCTCAGAGAGAGACTGCCCATGACCACAAGTCCAGAGGAGGGAGGGAAAGAATTCAACTTGCAAAATAAGTTTTAAAAAAGCCCTATAATTAGACAAATCCAGTAAGTTCCTATTTTTCAGTCTCAACAGATTGGGGGTGGGAGGGGGCTGTAGTGCAACTACTTGGTTTTGATGGGGGATCAGGATATGCTGCCCTAAAACATGCTGCTTTGGCATAAGGATTATGTTGAGCCAAGGCAACTTGATACAGAAGACCCAGGAAGAGCTCTCCTCTCAGCCTAAAGTAAATTTGTAAAGGAAAAGTGACACCAATTTCCATTTGTAAAGGTGTTCCCCTCTCCTACCAGGAAGACCTGAGATGTCAGAGATGAGTCTGCATAACAAACCCTACTCAATCTTTATTGATTACACATTCCTCCTCCCTTCCCCAGTGAATACCTCTGCAAGCCCCAAATCCCTTCCCTTTGTCTCCTCACTTCTCCATAATTTACCACCCTTTGTTTATGCCCCTAGGCCTTACCCCTCCCTTCTTTGGGGTTTCACTTATTTCTCTGAAGCCCCAGTGCTGGCAAAAATAATAAAATTTGTATTGCTTTTCTCCTGCTAATCTTCCGTGTAGGAAAGGGGAGGCCTGCATGGCAGTCTTGCAAATTCAGAAATCTCAAGTAACCAAAGTCTGAAATTAAACTTTAACTAAATGCAGTCATGGTGGGCAGTTACATTCTAGGCCAGTATCTTCATTGACAAGGTCAACCTTTACCTTTACTGAGCCTGTCTTTTTGCATCTATGATAACATACCCTCTGAAATGTCTGGGTAACTTGTAACTTCCTTTTTCTGGAGCCCCTGGTGCACTACCTAATGTGGTGGGCCCTGGAGAGATACCACAAATTCCTTCATTATCATGTTAATTGGTCCTGCTGCCACTTATGTGTCCATTATTTTGCTTTTTATCCAATCCCAGGGGTTTCCCACTGCTTTGCTTTATCCCACCTCCTTAATCTATTACCAATGAATTTCATTTAGCCCACCTTTGATTGCAATGTATAAATACAAATGTAACCGGCCATTCTCCTGAGCATTATCTCAATTCGTTGAGGTTCTGCTTCCCAGTATATGTCAATAGTTTGGCTCAAATAAACTCAAAAATTTTTTACACGTTTCAGTGTGTGTGTGTGTGTGTGTGTGTGTGTGTGTGTGTGTGTGTTTCGTTAACACTACCTTTTGTCAATTCACAGACTCCATTCGCAGAACAAAAACAGGAATTTTTAGGGATTTAGAAAATTTTCGAAATTAAGGGAACCATGGAAGAAGCACAGGGCTGCAGAGTAGCAGAAGGTATATTTCTATAGAATAGCAGAGCTGAAAAGCTGCAACAGGTACATTTCCATAGAACGAGGGAGCTGGGAACAGCAGGTCTATATTTACAAAATAAAGGGAAGGAAGCCCTTCATCCAGAGGGAGAAGAAAGTCCAAAGGGAATGAGAGGGCGGGGCTAACTCCTGATCCTCCATTTTGTAACTGGACCCTAGCCCTCACCCAACCAATCGGGATCAGCCAAAGCAGTGATATCACCACCCCTATAAAACCCCTTGATCTGTTGGAGCTCGCTCTCTTCCACCATGCAGCTTTTGGTGTAAGTGGGACAGAGCCCCTACTAGAATGGAATAAAAAGCTCTTTTGTTTTTTGCATCAGACTCAGCTCCCTGGTGGTCTTTGGGGATCATGAAATCTGGGCATAACAGGAATAGGAAAACAATAAGGAAGTGGGCAGGGAGATAGAGTAACCAGTCCAAGGAAATAATGACCAGAGGGGATAACAAGGCACAAAAATCTACAGCCTTTATAAACCTTATAAACAGTGAAAACGGGGACTCAGTGGGACTCTTTCCCCCTCCCCACTAGGAGTTTTTACTTGTTCTTCAATAAACCTCCACCTTTGCTATACCATCTTTTGTTCGTGGATTCATTCTTAGACTCCTGCGGATAAAGAATCTGGGGAACCATCCTGCCTAGGGGAACACCATGTGTTCCAGTCCAAAAATCCGTTTCTGAACGCAGGAGGAAGATGTTTTTCCTCCCCTTCCATGGAAACCGAGTGGTGAAACTGTGGAGGTGAATAGCCCTACCCAATGGGATCAAACATCCAAACTCACAGGCATTACAATGGAAGGTAGGAGATTTTAACAGATTAGGTATTTAGATGGTTAAAAGAACAAAAATTTGTTAAAATTCAAACTGTCACTGAGGCAGGTTAGTAAGAAACTAAGAAAATTCCCTGGCATATGGAATGAGGAAATAGCTGATCAAAAGACAGCACTGGCTGAGCAATTAACTGCCAGGTGATACAATTCAAGACTATTAGGTCTCTGAAGGAGGAACTCGAACGAGGCCAGAATGGCGAGGGATTCGGAATTTATTAACTCAGTGATGGAGGTCAGCTGCTTTTAAAGGACTTTTGGCGGACTTTTTTTTTTTTCTGGGCGGAGACTTCTTTATGCTTACTAGGAGGGGAGATAATGTAATGTGGTCACCACAAGTGAAATGTGGTCTCAGCAAAGGGAATTTCCATAGTGAAATGGCCTGAAAAGCCTGTTCTCCTGCGGGAGGGATATCGATTCAATGATTTGATCAGACCTAACAACTATCTTTCCTAACCAAGGTATCTAGGAATAGTTGGTTTAAATCGCCTTACGGAGACTTAAAATCCCTTGTCTTTTATTCATTTATTTTTATTGTACAGAGAAACATCCATTTATTGTTCCATTTATCTATGCATTCATTGCTTGCTCCTTGTAGGTGCCTTGACTAGGGACTGGACCTGAAACTGAAACTGGACAACCAGTGGGTCCGGCTGCCTGTCACTGCTTGAACCAATTAAGCAGAGACTGGGTTGAATCATATATGAACGTTTATTCCCATACTGCCAGGTATGGGAGAGCAGCAGGTCACCCACAAAAATCTGCTCTGCAGCCTCCCTCAAGCCAGCTGCTTATACAGGGTAGGACAAAGGTTACATGGTGAAATATGCAAACGGGTGTCTCAGGCATGGGGAAGTAGGCAATGCAGGCTGGGGCCAAACTCCATTGTTTGGGCAATAAGGTTGTCCATCTTTCCATGACAATAGGCAGTTCTTGAGTGAGAATGGACCACATTCTAAGGTTGACTGCCAGGTCCCTGGGCATACAACTTCCAGCCAGGTTAGAATGTCCTTTCTTGAATCACAACAAGGCAATAATTGTTAACAGAGCATGAGTAATATTTTTTTATAACTATAGCTATTCCCAATATTCTATTTTTGCCCCTAACAAAACCTTGGTGTATTGGGGTGACATTCTAACCAACTGAGCTACCTAGGGCAAACTTCCTCATATTTTCCTCCTTGGGAAGAAAGATTTGGGCTTTCTCCCTGTCTCCTGTTTTGGTTACCTTTCTGCCTGGACAGAGTGGCTCAGTTGTTTGAGCGACATCCTGTGCACTGAAAGGTTGCCAGTTTGACTCCCTGTTAGGGTATATTTCTGGGCTATTCTATCCATAGGAGGGCCACATGCAGAAGACAACCAATCCATGTTTCTCTCTCCCTTCCTCCCTTTCCTTGTTGCATACTCCAGTGGTTGCCAACCACCATCATTTTTACCCTTTACCTCTTTGCACACAATATGCCACAATTGCCTAATCATTACAGTTTCCAACTACACGGTAACATTTAGTCTAGTCCAGGGGTCTTCAAACTACGGCCCGCGGGCCACATGCGGCCCACAGAGGAGTCTGATCCGGCCCGCCAGGTTTTTTGGGCAGTGAGCGCAGCCGAGGTGTTACAGTAGGAATTAGTAGTTCATATAGTCCAGCCCTCCAGCTCTCTGAGGGACCGTGATCTGGCCCCCACTTTAAAAAGTTTGAGGACCCCTGTTCCAATGGTCGGCAAACTCATTAGTCAAGAGAGTGGCAAACCACAGCTCACAAGCCAGGGTTTGCTGACCACTGTCACACTATATGCTTTAGTGATTGGTCTTACTGCCCATCAGGTATACCAACATGGGTTCAGTTACACTACTGGTCAACAAGCTAGACCCATCCTTATAGACAATGAAATAATCTATATACCAGGATAGTTTTCTCAAATCTCTTTGAAAAGAATAATTTCCTACAATTTTAAAATTCAGGCTGGGGGGGTTGTTAGTGCCAGTGAAATAAGAGGGAGTCATCTTTGAAGCAGATCCCTGGTCTTAAACAGCCAGCTGCAGCCACGTGGAGCAGAGCGACAGCCCCGCTGAGCCCTACCCAAATTCCTGCCCCACAAAAATCGTGAGCAAAACGAAACTCTCTTAAGCCACTAAGCTTGTGCTCATTTATGAGGCAACAAAGGTTCCTGTGATACAGGATTTTCAGACTGGAACACGTGGTGTTCTCCTGGGCAGGATGGCTTCCCAGGCGTCGGAGGGAATATGCTATAGCAGAGGTGGAAGTTTATTGAAGAACAAACACAGACTCCACGTGGGAAGGGGGAAAGAATCCCACTAAGTCCCTCCTTCCACAGTTTATAAAGACTGCAAGTTTCTGTGTCCTAATATCCCCTCTGATTGGTCAATATTCCCTTTGATTCCCTGACTTTAATATCCTTAGTCATGTTATCTTTTCCTTCCTAAAGACAACATCTAGGCCTCAGTTATGTATCAGTTCCAGGCCCAAAAAAGCCAGACAGGTGATGCCATGGCTGCCCTGGCTCTGACCAGTCAGTGACCCTGAAAGAGCACACCTGGAAAGCTGATGGATATTCTATCGAGAACCTTCCCTGAGACCCCCTGCCATTTCCACCTGCAAGAGAGAGTTAAATAGGCTCAGGATGAAGGACCCAGTGCACACTCTCCCCCAGGGAAGCATGTCCGTGCCATTCCCTTTCCCTTCCTCTCTCTAAGGGACCCCACGAGACATGTAGCCAGGGAAGCAATGGGCAGCAGCAGCTCATCCTGGGTTAACCCCCAGAACCTGTGTCCAAAGCTTCCTTTTCTCTGACTCTTCAGTGAGCCAAAGCAGCCCAGCCTAGGCCCTCCTGTTGCTTCTTCTATGCCCTTCCTTGTTCCCCTGTCCTAAGTATATATCTGCTGTGGCCAATGAAGTCTGTCTTACTTTGCTACACTTTGTTTCTTGATTTAAATCTCTCCTTCAAGAAAAGAAGCAAAGTGTCATTGTCTTGTCAGTTACACGGGGGCAGGAAAAGAATAAATTACTCTCAGGGAACCTTCATTCTATCTAATAAAGAGGGAATATGCTAATTGACCATCACTCTCACAAAGATGGTGGTGCCCCACAGCCACAAGATGGCAGTGCCCAGTCCCCTCAGCCCCACCGGGGCGGCAGATGTGCAGGTCTGGCCACTCTGCATGCCTGCTTCCAGAGTCCCCCAGTCCCCTCAACTCCCCAGCCTCCCAGGGCTGGCCTGAGGGATGACCAAAGGACCGAACATGCAGGCTGTGTGAGGCGACTAGGCCAGCAGGGGTGCTAGTGAGGGACAATCAAATGACTGAACAAGCAGGCTGTGAGGGGTGACCTGATTGGCAGAGGGGCAATTATGGATGACCAAGCTGGCAGGGTGTGGTGTAGTTGGGGGCAACCAGGCTGGCAGGAGGGGAAGTTGAGGTCGATTAGGCTGTCAGAGGGACAGTGAAGGGATGACTAGGTTGGCAGAGGGGCAGTTGGGGATGACCAGGTTGGTGGTGGTGGTGGTGGGGGGGAGTTAGGAGTGACCAGACTGGCAGGGAAGGAGCAGTTAGGGTCGACAAGGCAGGCAGGCTGGTGAGTGATTAGGAGCCAGTGATTCAGGATTGTGAGAGGGATGATTGACTGCCAATCTAAACTGGCATTTGGACATCCCCTGAGGGGTCCCAAATTGGAGAGGGTGCAGGCTGGGCTGAGGGGACCCCCCCCTCCCATGCATAAATTTCATGCACCGTGCCTCTAGTTACATATATCAGGTCCAGACCCCAGGGTCCAGTTACTCTGCCCAAAAGCCACTAAGGAGGCAGAACATACACCCCAACCTTATTCTCCAGGATAAATAACATGACAGAAGAAAATGTAGACTGACCATAAAAGGAATCACTGGAATCATTTCTCTTCTTTGAGGAATATCTGATTAAAATAAAAATTTATCTGACTAGCCGAAACCTGTTTGGCTCAATGGGTAGAGCATTGGCTTGGGGACTGAAGGGACCCAGGTTCGATTCCGGTCAAGGGCATGTACCTTGGTTGCCGGCATATCCCCAGTAGGGAGTGTGCAAGAGGCAGCTGATCGATGACTCTCTCTCATCGATGTTTCTAGCTCTCTATCTCTCTCCCTTCCTCTCTGTACAAAATCAATAAAATATATTTTTTTAAAATTACCTGACCAAACCAAATTATTTTGGCTTACAATGAAGATTTTAATTGAATAGAGAAATGTATACAGCCCAAGCCAATAGCCAAATGCTGAGGGCTTTTGAATGTTTGTGTTTTAACCTCCAGTGTCACAAATTCATGCCTGGCAGATCTGAACGAACAATTTAGGACAATGGCCACCAGGTGGCAGTCATGCATCTTCTCCACATTTCTGAAATTTAAAACTTTTTGGTGTGGGAGCCAATCGATTGTCACACTAAATCACATGTTTGAAACATGGTGTCCATGTAGCCCCTCTTGGCTGATATGTAGGTACCCCCTGGCCCTTTCCTCACAGACCTCCACAGCTTCTCAGTGGATTTTTATTCTCTACTTGAGTCACCAATTGTAACCGGAATTGCCCTAACAGTTAGTTGGCTTTTCTAAACTCAAGAGTCAGAGACTCTTTCCTGGCTGTGTTTCCCACCCTGGAGTGTCAGTTCTTTCTGGAAATTAAAGCCCTTGAAGGTGGACTTATTTTATCATCAGGCAAATCATTCCCTCCTCATGCCATTCTTTCTTGCACCCTTACACCAAATTGAAAGCAAATGATGGATACTAAAGACCATTAATGTCAGCTGAGAATTCAATGCGAGTGGGAAGACTCAAAACTCCAGGAGACTATGGAAGCAACGCACCCTGTGTTGTCTGTGAGGAAAGGTACAGCTTTTCTGATGGACGAAGTTGAATGGCAAAATGAACAGCACAGAACTGGCTCACATTACCATGCCCAGATCAGCGCTTCCCCTCTCCCTGTGACAAGCACAGAATGAAACAGACATAAGGAAAGAAGTTTAACAACAAAAAAAGCCCTCCCCCAGGGACATTCTTTGAGGGGCTGGGCACCGAGGGGCGTGGGGCATATGTTGCCCTCAGGCGTCCCCAACATCCCCTGTCCCATTTGTCTCTAACCTCACCCTCCACATGTCCAACAGTGGAAAGGGGCTGAGAGGCCATCTAAAGGAGACTAGCTAAGATGCAGCTGCTCAAGAGAATAAAGGCCAACGGGGATCTCCATCCTCACTGCCTCGGAGAGAAGCACTGACCGGCCTGGCTTGGGTCACACATCTGAGACACCTTGATTGGCCTGTCCGCCAGCTTGCCCCCAGGGAGAGAGAGAGGACTCTCCAAAGCGAACCTGGGGTGTTACCAAGAAGGGGATTGCATATGAGACAAAGACCGCAATAAGCATCCACATCAAGGTGATGAGGTATTTTGAAAACCTGTGAGTCTTGAGCAGGAGATGAGATTTCCCTCTTTAAAACGTATCATTTTGGGTTGAACTGAAGTTGTGTCATCGCCTTTCCAGATCTCCTCTGAGGCCCACTCTGTGTCTGTCACGTCCGGTGAGACAAAGGCCAGCACCAGCAGAGAAGAGAGGGAGTTCAGCGGGCGGGTTATCCCACCCCCCAGATTGGGGCAGCCTGCGCTAGTTTACAAGGCTAAGCACCCTGTGAAATATGTGCAGCTGTGACTCACTGACAGCCTGCAGCCCAGATCCCCGGGAAGCTTGTGAAAATGCCAGATTCCCGGCCTTACCCTGGAGGGTCCCACTCCGTGAATCTGGGATGGGGTCCAGAAACCTGCATGCTCAGGACACTCCTCAGGGAATTCCACGGCAGCGACTCCCTGGAACACACTTGAAGAAATGACTTTTCTCCCACGAGCAAATTACAAAGGCGTTTTCACACACAACGAGACAGAACTCTAGACTAAATGGGAACCCAGCTGAGCTGCAGGCGAAATCTGCCAAGTAGATGCATTTTGCCCCATTTTGCCCACTGGCTCCCTCTGCCTCCTTTGCCAGAAAACAAGCCACGCCAGACTGAGACAAGAACTGGGGGCTAAGTCACCTCCCTTTACCAGGTGCTCTGGTTACTGTGTCAACTCACCGAGAAGCAGGGAGCTGGGTAGTCAGGCCACACCTTCGAACCAGCGGAGGCCACTCTGGGAGGGTCAATGTCTGCAGCTCTGGCTAACGGGGCAGCCCACCGCCTAAACTCCCGCAGCCTGCCTCTCCCATCCACCCCTGGGAAACCCTGGGCAGCTGCACCCTTTTCTGCTCTCCTGGGGCCTCTCCTCCCAGAAAGCCCAGGTTCAGGTGAGCTCAGCCACCACCACCTCCTCAAAGAGGCTCCACTGTTTGTGACCTCTGCCCTCTCTGGAGTCGTGAGCACTTGTCTGAACCATCCCCTTAATGCTGCCATTAAAAAAAATTAAGATGGTGGCCTGGCCAGTGTGGCTCAGGGTTTAGCACTGACCTTTGAACCAGGAAGTCACAGTTCGATTGCCGATTAGGGCACATGCCTGGGTTGCATGTTTGAATCCCAGTAAAGCATGGAGGGGGAGAGGGCAAGCAAGGGTCAGTTGAGCAATGATTCTCTCTCATCATTGATCTCTCTCTCTTTCTCTCTCTCTCTCTCTCTCTCTCTCTCTCTCTCTCTCTCTCTCTCTCTCTCTTCTCTGAAATCAATAGAAAAATATGTTAAAGCTATGATGGTAAAAAATAAAATCCATAACATGAAATCTCCCCTCCTAACACAGTGTACAATACAGTGTTGTTAGCTATGGCAGGATGTTGTACAGCAGCTTTCTAGAACTTTCTCGCATAACTGAAACTCTGAACCTTCTGAACAGCAGCTCTCCAAGATCCCTTCCCCAGCCCTGGGGCCCACCATCTACTTCCTGTTTCTATGCCTTGGATTACTCCAGGGAGCTCATGTAAGTGGAATCAAGAGGTGGAAACAATCTAAACGGCCATGGACAGAGGATGGAGGAAGAAAATAAGGGATGTACGTGCAGTAGAATATTATTCAAGCATAAAAAGGAAACCCAGTGATGTGTTACAGCCTGGATGAACCCGGAGGGCATTAGGCTAAGTGAAATAAGCCAGACAGTGATAACCCATCCCACGTAAACACCCTTTCTTCGCTGCTGGTTCTCATCTCGTTAAATACTGCCCAATTCTGACGTCCTTCGATTGCACCTGAGTCATCACGTGGAACAGAGAGAGCTTCTCCGCCCACGTGTGCACTAGGATCACCTGGAGAATTTTAACACCTTCCACGCAGGCTGCTCCCCAGACTTATTAAAAGGGCAACCTTGGTGGGATCCAGGCTTCAGAAGCTTCCCCAGTGGCTTAGGCATGTGGTGAGGACGAGAACCCAGGATTTGGAGTCAGAACATTCAATTTCAAGCCTTGAATCTGCCACATCCCTGGCAGGTGTCCTTGGCCAATGACTTGACAATAATTAGGGATGGATAATCCTTAATGAGCACTGACTCTATACCCCCTGCTCTCTCTGCTATGGCTGCTCTCATTCTCCAGGAAACAGAGACCCAGAGACATCAAGCAGTTTGCCCAAAATCACACAGCAGGGAGCTGCGGGGATCAGATTTGAATGTAGGCAGCGAGCTCAGCGAGGTCCATGTTTCAGATATCTGAGCTTTCGGGACAAAGGCTGCTGTGAGATGGCAAAGAGGAGAGGCAAGCTCCAGGGAAACACAAGCCCAGACAGCTAAGAGGACAGAGGTGCGGTAATGGCTTTGTCAATACCTGATCCCGCATCACCAACTCTGGGTCCCCTGGGCTGGACTCTCACCTCTGCATCGGTCCTCTACCCTCCATTCCTCTTTGGATGAGGCAGCAGCATATCATGGCAGTTTAACTCCCCCCCCTGGCAAAAACAAAACATAACATTTAAGGTATCCCTGCGCCAAGGTCACAGTGCACCTCCCTTTTCTTGCACGTGTCCAAGCCCCTGGTGCAATGACACTATGTCCTTCTGTGGTAGGCGGTTAGACAGACCTGAGCAGAGCAAGGACGATGGGCCAGGCACAGAAGGTCACCAGAGGGAAAGCCCTGGGTGCCTTGCAACAGGCAAAAGTGGGAAAACAAGGACCCCGCCCCCAGGGTGACCTTCCCTCCTCTAGCGCTGCTGGGCATGTGATTTAGACCCCCTGACCTTTCACATCGCTGGCTATGGGGTTCTGACCCTCCCCTGACCTTTCCTGCCCTGGCTTGTCGATAGTCTTGTAGCAGACCCCCTTGGGGGAGGAACAAGGGGCCAAAGAGGGGCATCATGAGACTCCCATGTGGGCCTGTGCAGACCACTCCTTAAGCATCGACCCCTGGGGATAACATCCAGGCCTCAGCTGTGTTTCCGCTCCAGGCCCTGAGAAGCAGCAAAACCAGGCAAATGCTGCCGTGGCTGACCTCAGGACCAGCTGCATGGACTAATGACCTATCAGTGGAGATCAGGAGCCTGGAAAGACATACCTGGAAAGCTCCTGCATATTCTATTAAGGTCCTCCCCTGGGACCCCAGCCTGAAAAGCCCTGAGGACAGGAGCCCCAGCACACTCTCCCTCCCAGGAGCACACGCAAGCCTTTCCCATCCTCCTCTTCTCCCCAGGCGCGTTACCTTGATCCTCCTCTCTTCTGAGCTCTAGGGCCCCTTCTTTTGCCTCTGTAACTTGTTTCCTGAGCCCATTTCTTCTCCGGCTCACTGTTTCCACCTCTGCTGTGACTTTCCAAATAAACCTTCTCTTATAGTTTGAGTCTTGAGTCTGGATTCTTTCCTAGCCAGAACCCAAGCACCAAGGTTTCTGAACCCAGGTCCAGTCTGACCCCACCCATCTAACACCAGGTGCTGCTTTGCTGCCAGCACCTCAACAGAAAGTAACTTCCTTTTGGTTGCTCTGGTCTCTTCGTTTTAGCTGGTAACAAACATTGAGCGCACGTGCAGTTTGTTTGGGGGCCGGGAACGCCCTGGGCTGTTCTCCTGGGTGTTCAGAGATATGTCAGGGGCCACAATGCTAGGCTGTCATTGGCTTTGCCCAGTGGTGTGAGATGTTTCACTAGCAATTTCCAACAGCACCCTCACCCTCAAGATGCCTTAGGGCGGCCAATCACCATATTTCCTGGTGTATAAAACCCTACAGCAGTGATTCCCCAATGAGGGTGATTTGCCTCCCCACCCCTGGGGGCATCTGGCAATGCCTGGGGACATTTTGGATGGTCACAATTTTGGGGTGTGTGTGCTACTGGCATCTAGTGGGTGACGGCCAGAAATGCTGCTAAAGATCTGACATGCACAGGACATCCCACGACAGAAAATTATCTGGCTCAGATGTCAAGTGGGCCAACACTGAGAAATAGTAAATTCTGCGTGGACATCCAGTCGCAAACTGTGAATCTGTCTCGATGTAGTAATATTATAGTAACTGAAAGCAAGATTACAAGAATCACATAGCTAAAGATTAATAAATTGAGCTCAATGGAAATAGGTCCCCGGCAATGTTCTGGTCATAATAGAGTTAAATGTAAAGTGATGAGGAATAACTCAACGTTAGCTTTCTGTCAGCTATGTTGGATTTGGCTAAATTGGATGTGAAACAATGTAATCTTTGCTCCAGTATTTTATTGTTCTGTTGTGTGGCCACACACTACCACTAGGAGGCGGTAGCGTTACTTGCTCATTCACTCTGGCCACTTGGCCTTCTGCTGTCCATAAAGCAAATGCATTGGAAGGAGGAAACTTTTTGGATACATATTTCTTGGAGGGGGAGTAGAGATCCATATGCACGTCTATATATAAAATACTTCTTGTTCCAGGTTTACTGCTAAAAGTAAAATAAAAATCTATCTGATTTATGTACATAAGTCTGATCCCTTAAAATGATGGTTTGCAAACTTTTGTGGTCAGCAAAATAACCTGAAAGGTTTATAAAATTTAGATTCTGGGTCATGACCTTAGAGATGTAACAAGTCTAAAATCTGCATTTTCACAAGTATTCCATCTGTACCCTAAAGGGTTTCACACACACACACACACACACACACCATTCTCTATTTTATGGCCCTACGTGGAAGTCTGCAGTAATACATTACATCCATGGGCTCAGTGCTTTGCTCCGCCCTCACCTCCCCACCCCCATCCCATTGATATTTGGTAAAAAGGAGACAGAATGGACTAGCTTCAGAGCCAAGCATCACCCCTGTTTTGCAGATTCAGACACGATTTTCAAGGAGTCGCAGAGTAGCTTGCTCAAGCCTCTGGGCTCCTAATTGGAGAGTTGGATTGGATCTGGGGCCTATCTGGCTGTGAGGCACATGCATTTTACTTCGTATACTCTGTTTCCAGGGAGAGTTTGGTAGGTCACAGACATACTGGGCTGTGGCCTTAGGTGGGAGCAAGAAAAGCAGTTTCAGAAAGAGGAGAAACGGGAAATCTGAGAAGGGAGGAACAAAGCACACATCTGAATTCCCTTACACCGGTGGTAACCTTAGAGTTTACACTTTTAAAAAAAATTTTTAAATACATTTTTTATTTTAAAATACATTTTAAATACATTTTTATAGAGAGATAGAGAGTTAGAAACATCAATGAGAGAGAAACATCGATCAGCTGCCTTCTCCACACTCCCTACTGGGGATGTGCCTGCAACCAAGGTACATACCCTTGACTGGAATCCAATCTGATCTGAACACTTCAGTCCACAGGTCGATGCTCTATCCACTGAGCCAAACCACTCAGGGCAAGTTTATACTTTATTTATTTATTTTAAAATATATTTTATTGATTTTTCACAGAGAGGAAGAGAGAGGGATAGAGAGTAAGAAACATCGATGAGAGAGAAACATCGATCAGTTGCCTCCTGCACACCCCCCACTGGGGATGTGCCCGCAACCAAGATACATGCCCCTGACCGGGATCGAACCTGGGACCCCTCAGTCCCCAGGCCGAAGCTCTAACCACTGAGCCAAACTGGTTCTGGCAAGTTTATACTTTTTAAAAATATATATTTTATTAATTTTTTTTTTTTTTTTTTTTTTTACAGAACGAGGAAGGGACAAGGATAGAGAGCTAGAAACATCGATGAGAGAGAAACATTGATCAGCTGCTTCCTGCACCTCCACCCCACCACACACACACACACACACACACACACACACACACTGGGGATATGCCCACAATCAAGGTACGTGCCCTTGACCGGAATTGAACCTGGGACCCTTCAGTCTTCAGGTTGACGCTCTATCCACTGAGCCAAACCAGTTAGGGCAAGTTTATACTTTTTAATATGACTTATGTCCTCTTCAAATGGACCCATATAAGGAAGAGAAGATTGGTAGGAGGACTCATGGCTCCCCAAAGATGTCCACAAACTAAACCCTGGAAGCTGTGAATATGTTACCTTACATGGCAGATGTGATTAAGGTTCCTGAGATGGGAGGATCATTCTGAATCATCAGGGTGGGCCCAGGGAATCACAGGTTCCTTCTAACAGGGAGGCAGGAGGTCAGAGAGGCAAGCAGATGCTGTGCTGCTGGTTTTGCGACAGAGGAAAGGGCCCTTTGCCAAGGAGTGTCGGTGGAATCTGGAAGTTGGAAAAGGCAAACACTCTCAAAGGGAAGGGATGGACTCTTCCCCTCGCTTCCAGACAGAAACAGCCCTGCCGACACCCAGTAAAACTGACTTGAGACTTCTGACCTGCAGAAATGTGAGATAATACATTCACATTCTTTTAAGCAACTAAGTTGGTATCCTCAGTGGTACCCAACTGACTTAGGTGGTACCCGAGGTCACATCACACATGAGGAAGTCACTGTCTTCTCTTTTCTCTTACTAACTTTCTGATTATGTCTGGCAGGTTCAGTCCTTGCTGCCATCTTCGAGGCAGGGTTCAGGATATGAAGGAGGGTCTGACTCACAAACGAAAATGCTACACAAGAAATATGAATTTAGGAGGCACGGGGGGCCAGGTGGAGACCTCTTCCAGAAGAGGCACATCTGAGACTGGATCCCATCTGCTTTTTATTTCGTTTTAGATACACATCCTCCCCTCTAGCAATGCATACAGACATATCAAAGGTAAAGTTTGGTAAATAGTAAAAGGATTATCAGGTTAGGGCAGTGGTCGGTAAACTCAGAGCCAAATATCAACAGTACAACGACTGAAATTTCTTTAGAGAGCCAAATTTTTTAAACTCAAACTTCTTTTAACACCACTTCTTCAAAATAGACTTGCCCAGGCTGTGGTATTTTGTGGAAGAGCCACATTCAAGGTGCCAAAGAGCTGCATGTGGCTCTGCTAACATCCAAGGTCCTTCTGCTTCCGTGGTCCTTGGTGCACTGACAGTATCTGCAAGTGGTGGCTTCTAGCAAGTCCTGATCATTTTAAACTTACACATCTGTTGTTGGGAGCCATCAGAGCTGATACAAGCAACTCCATCTTAGAAAATACAACTCCATCTTGGGAGTTAAGTTTCCAACTCCTCTTACAACTCACAGTCACCAGAGATTACGTGGTGCCCTGCGGTTTGGCCAGAAGCTAAAGATAACTTATGGCTTAACGACACATCCTGCTCCGAAAGATCCCTACAACGTCCCCTCCCTGATCCTCCCTCCCATAGTTTGCCCCGCCTTGGAATGCCCTAGCGGCAACCTCCCCCTACAGCCTGTATATATATATTGCAACTTCAACAATAAAATTCGAGGCTTGATCAGAACCCTGTCTTGCCTCCATTTCTTCGCGTCTCCTGTCCTCTATCATTCCCTTCTAGGTGCCTCCTCGCCCCCACGTTGATCTCCCACTGGTCGGGACAATCTGTTACTAACTTACTTTCTTAATTAGGAAAGAGTAGCCCTAAGGCTAAAACCCTCCTGCAGACAAGAGTTGGTAATAAGCAATAACATGCATAGTTATTTTTAATCATATCTAATTTTTTAATTGGGTCCCTATGACAATTGGTGCTGATTTTTTTTAATTGTTATTTTTATACACTGTACTTTAAATAATTTTTATTTTTCAGTCATAGTTGATGTAGAATACTATATATATTAGTTTCAGGTGTGCGACCCAGTGACTAGACATTATATAACTTACTAATAAATCTAGTACCAATCTGACAGGATACATAGTCAGTTATTACAATATTATTGACTATATTTTTTATGCTGAACTTTATATCCCTGGAACTGTTCTGTAACTACCATTTGTACTTCTTTTTTATTTTTATATTTTATTGATTTTTTTACAGAGAGGAAGGGAAAGGGATAGAGAGTTAGAAACATCGATGAGAAACATCAATCAGCCGCCTCCTGCTCATTCCCCACTGGGAATGTGCCCGCAACCAAGGCACATGCCCTTGATCAGAACTGAACCCAGGACCCCTCAGTCTGCAGGCCGATGCTCCATCCACTGAGCCAAATTGGTTTCGGCCCATTTGTACTTCTTAATCCCTTCCCCTTTTTCACCCAGCCCCCATATCACCTCCCATCTGGCAATAATCAAAATGTTCTCTGTATCAATGAGTTTGTTTCTGTTCTGCTTGTTCACTTATTTTATGGGTTGTTTTTTTTAGATCTATTTTGTCTGGTGTAAATATTGCTACTCCAGCTTTTCTTTGTTTATTTCAATCTTGATGAAATATCTCTTTCCATCCCTTTACTTTTAGTCTGTGTGTCTATCTGAAAGCATATGAAAGGATCTTGTTTTGTTATCCATTTAGCCTCACTATGTCTTTTTATTGGAGCATTTAATCCATTTGCATTTAAATTGATGGTTAATAGATACACATGTATCTAAAACTGAATAATAATTTTATTATTCATATATATATATATATTCTTCTTCTAAAGAAGACCCTTTAACATTTCATGTAATACTGGTAGTTTTTTCCTGTCTGGGAAGCTCTTTTTCTGTTCCTCAGGTTTAAATGATAGCTTTCAAGGACCTATATAATCTTAGATATAGGTCCTTGCTTTTCATAACTTTGAATATTTCTTGCCAATCTCTTCCAGCCTGCAAAGTTTCTGTTAGAAATCAGCTGACAGTCCTATGGGAGCTCCCTTGTAGATAACTAACTGCTTTTGTCTTGCTGCTTTTAAGATTCTCTTTGTCATTAACCTTTGGCATTTTAATTGTGTGTTTTGATGTGGGCCTCTTTGGATTCATCTTGTTTGGGACTCTGCACTTCCTGGACTTGTATGGTCTGTTTCCTTCATCAGTTAGGGAAGGTTTTTGTCATTATTTTTCTTTATTTTTTTTCTTTTTCTTTTTTTTTAATATATTTTATTGATTTTTCACAGAGTGGAAGAGAGAGGGATAGAGAGTTAGAAACATCGATGAGAGAGAAACATCGATCAGTTGCCTCCTGCATACCCCCTACTGGGGATGTGCCCGCAACCAAGGTACATGCCCTTGACCGGAATCGAACCCGGGACTTTTCAGGTCGACGCTCTATCCACTGAGCCAAACTGGTCCCGGCGTCATTATTTTTCACATAGGTTTTCAATTCCTTGTTCTCTCCTTTTTTTTTTTTTTTTTTGGTACTCCCATGATGCAATTGTTGGTGTGCTTGAAGTTGTCCCAGAAGGTCCTCACTTTTTTGGATTTTTTTTTTCTGTTCTGATTGGATGTTTTCTGTTTCTGATTTGATCCTCTGTTTCATTTACTCTACTGTAATGTATTTTTCTTTTCAGTCAATGTAGTCTTCATTTCTGACTGGTTCTTTTTATGTTTTCTAGTTCCGTTTTTTTTATATTTTCTACCTCTTTGTTTTAGTTTTTACTAAGTTCATCTACTCTTCCCCTAAGTTCATTGAGTATCCTTATAACCAGTGTTCTGAACTCTGCATCTGGCATATTGCTTGTTTCCATTTTGTTTAGTTCTTTTTCTGGAGTTTTGTTCTGTTCTTTCATTGGGGACATGTTTCGTTGTCTCCTCATTTTGGCAGCCTTCCTGTGTTTGTTTCTATGTATTGGGTAGAGCTTCTATGTCCGCTGAGCTTTGTAATGTGGTCTTACATAGCAGGTGTCCTGAAGAGTCCAGTGACATAGCCTCCCTGATCACCTGAGCTGGGCACTCCATGTGTGCTGCTACCCCATGTGAACTATATACACTCTCCTGTTGTAGTTGAGCCTTGATTGCTGTTGGCACCTCAACTGGGAGGGATATATCACCGGGTTAATTGGCTGTGAGGAATGGCTGTGATCATCCTGGTGGATCAGCTGTGCAGCAGCCAACCTCATGTTGCAGGACTTATTTCAATGGGGTTCTGGTGCCTGCTCAGTTTTCCCCTTGAGAATGTCCCTTATGGAGAAGATGAGGTGGTGCTTAGATGTGGCCTGAAGCTTCCACTAGGAGTGTATCTCTGAGGCCTCCCAGGAAGTCAGTTGCCACTTGTGCCCTGCACTGGACCACCTGGCATGAACTACAAAGCAACCAGTAGGTGTCTGCTACTTGTGTTGGTCTTGGAGGTGCCCAGCAGAGGCCAAGCTATGAACAAAGGTCAGCTGCTGCTAGTGCTGGACCTGAGGCCACTTAGCAAGATATACATGGCATGTGGAGGCCAGATACTGTTTTATTTTTTGTATGTGTGTGTGTTTTTAGGTATTTTAGGAACATCCAAGCATGAGCCAAGATGGGCTGTTTATATGGAAAAGCCATTGGAAATGGCTTGGGTTGGAACCAGAGTTGGGAGGGGCAGGATCTCAGGGAATCGCTGGGGCAGGTGAACAGTGATAGCCAGGTTGATGGAGACTCTGATATGGCACCTGCCTGCTGGCTCTGTTGGGGGAGGGCTCAGCAAAGAAACAATGGCCTCTGCCAGCACTTCTGCTTGGGATAAAACTGCCCCTCCAGCTTTTGCTTCAATGCCAGACAACTCAGTTTCTCTTCATATGCTCTTGGTGCCCCAGTGCTGGAATTCAGAGTGAACAAGTCCAAGTAGGTCTGAGCCAGCCATTTAAGAGGTACTGCCTGAGACTCCGGAAGTCACAATCCCTGCTGGTTTTTATAGCCAGAGGTCATGGGGACTTCTCTTTCTGGTGCTGGGACCCTGGGCTGGTGGGGAGAGGCTGGTGTGGGGTTGGGACCCCTTGCTCCTCAGAAAATACCTTTTTTATCCAAGATATTCTTGCAGATTTTTGTCTGGTGTGGGACCAGCTCTCCTACCAGTCTGGATGTGGCTACTTTTTTATATCCTTAGTTGTAGGATATAACTTAGTTTATTCTGTTAAATCCCAGGTGGTTCTGAATGATGGTTTTTCTGTAGTTTAGTTGTAAAAGGTGATTTAAAGAAAAATGTTCAGTAAATAATAGTGCAGGCTGTCTACCCATAAATCAAAGAGCATATAGGTGGGGTATATATGGACTGGCTTAGCTGTGGGTAAATAGGACACTAGCTCCTGATGGGATTAAGCGGCATTTACCATCTGTTGGACTGCCCAGTATCCTTTGTTGGGGAATGCCATTCCTTCCGTGTTTGGTGGATTTCGGAACATACCACCCACCACATAAACTAAAAATGCCTGGTAATAATTTTCCAGCCTCCCTTGCAGCAAGGAATGAATGGTCACATGACTCAGCCAGGCTCTGAATCCAAAAGAAGTAGGGATAGCCTGGGTGATTTCCGTCAGAGGTATTGGTCATGTAAATCGAGTTCCTGGTGCATGTGGTACCATCTTGTCGGAACAGTCATCTCCTTAACAAACTGTCCCATGGAACAATCTGAGGCAACTGGAGGGTGGGGAGTTGGCTGTATATTTCCAAGCCTGTATGCTACCTGATTTCCTTTTTAATAAATTCCTTTTCTGTCTAAATCACCTGCAGTCACTGTTGCTTGCAACTAAGACCCTAATCCTAAATTTGGGATGAGCAACTAACACTCTAAAGTGGAATTGGCCCTGTGGAGGTGGCAGAACAGAGGGCCTTCCAGGCCCTTGCATTGCTATTGTAAAACATTTGCTTTACACCAAGGTTTGGCTAACGTTTTCTGTAAAGAGCTAGATAGTAAATGTTTTAAGCTTAGTGGTCCATATGGTTTCTTTTGCAACTACTCAACTCTGCCTTTGGAAGTGGCCAGGAACAATATGTAAATTAGTGAGTGTGGCTGTGTGCCAATAATCTTTACAAAATCAGGTATTGGGCTGATTTGGCCCACAGGTCATAGTTTAACTTTGATTTAAATTGCTACCTATTTTGCTCTGGCTGGTGTGGCTCAGTTGCTTGGGCATCATCTCATGCACCAGTCTGGTTCTGGGTCAGGGAGCAAGCCTGGGTTGTGGGCTCAGTCCCCTGTAGAGAGCACACAGGAGACAGTCAATCCATATTTTGCTCTCACATCAATGTTTCTCTCTTCCCCTTCCTCCCTCTCTAAAAGTCAATAAAGAAATTAACAAAAATAAATTTCCACTTATTTTATCCACCATGTACCTGTGGATGTTATAGTAGTAGAGAAAGTTGTAGAAACACATCGGGATGTTGCCATGCTCATCTTCTTAGAGCTCTCCATAAACTCCTATAAGAAAAAGTCAATCTTGGGGCAAACATGGTCCATCTAACGGAAAAAATGGAAGAAAAGATGGCTTTACTGACATTCTTTCTGTCTGAAGCCTACAATTTAAAATAGATGAAGAATCTCTAAGGATTTGGAGATTTGCAGAGATGGGCAAGGCAAGTTTTAAAGTAGACTTTCATATTCCAGCATAAGTCATGCTAGGCCACAAATATTTGGTGGGTGAAAAGATAATTTCCCTAATGGAATAAATATAAAACTGAGTGGTCTGGAGTGACTACTACCCCCCTACCAAATGGACAAAAACCCAGAAACAAAGAATATGGGCAGTGGCCCCTGGAAGTTTTAGTTTGCAACCCCTGTGTGGAGACAAGGAAACATGGGTTCCTTAGATAGGTAGCTTTAACTAATTTTGGCATTCCTTAGGGAAAAAATTAAAGATCTCTCCATTCTCTCTTTTTCTGGCTGATTTTTTTCCAGCGGGGTGTCTAATACAGGCAGTCTTATTTTCATCATCACCAAAACCTTTAAAGCAGAAGTCTTCATTAATACAAACTAAAGAACAGGCTGGCTTATTAATATCAGGGGGAGCATTTTGTACAGTATAGCATTGTCTAGCCACTATGTTGTACACCTGAAACTGTGGCAGGTTAGTAAAAAGCTAGGGGAAATTCCCTGACAAGTATTATAAAGGAAACTGAGGCAAAATAATTAAACAAGGCCAAATAATTTGAGTTTACAGTGAGCTAATGAATCATAAGGTTTTCTCTTCCCTAACTTAGGAACAAATAGTTTCCACATTCCAGACCGTCTGGGGGTAGAACAGCCTCTGTCCCATTTTTCTTCAATGATGTTCTTTGAAAATAAAACTAACCAGGAAATAACTTGTGATACCTATATACGCACCTTTTGATGGATCAACATATTGAAGGTCACACCTGGAAAGCTAATGAATATTCTGCTAAGACCTCTTCTGAGACCTTCTCTGGGATTCCCACTGGCCAGAGAAAGATAAAAAGCCTCAAGACAAAGGATCCATGGCATGCTCTTGCTAGAGCACCCCCTACACCTGCATCTCTGCTTTTTTCCCCCTAAACTCTATGGGTTCTCATGAGACTTGCAACCAGGGGAGCAGCGGGCAGCTACAGTTCATCCCAGGCTTACTCCCTGAACTTGTCTCCAAGGCCCCCATTTTCTCTGACTTCCCAGTGAGCTCACCTTATTTACTGTGACTTATTTCTCAGTGAGCCAAAGCAGCCCACCTAGGCTCTCTCCTGGCTTCTTCTACCCTAAGCCCTTCCTTTGTCTTGCTGTCCCCCGCTTGAATAAATGTGTTCTCCAAATCACCAAGACTGGTGTTGTGCAATCCTTCCTACACAAAGTCAAGAACCCACACATTACTGGTCAGCCCTATACAGACCCCCTTGGGGCCCAGACCCAACCCAGTCACAAAACTAATACAAAAAAATACTGAATGTAAGCCATATCTGAAAAAAAGAAAAAGGAAGAGAGTAGGATTGGGTACCTAATTTGTGGGAACCATTGCAGAATGAGAATGTGGGGCTGTTTGCTGAAATATCATTAAGGAAGTTTAAGATGGTGTTAGCAGATCATTAACCCAGGATGCGGCCTTCTGGAAGCCCAGGTCCGGGGCAGTTGCGGTTGGTTCTTCCAGGAAGCAATGGCAGTGGGAGTCTGTCCTCTGACGAACTGACAGGCACCAACTACTAGCCGTAAAAACCACACCTTCATCTTGATGAGAAATCAAATGACCCCCACCCTGCCACTCAACATGGCAGCATTCCCAACCTAGATGCTGGCACGCGTGGGCACATTCGAGGCTGTGGCTCTGGGCGATTTGGTTTTAAACTTTTATTTTTCATGTACAGTTTCAGATTATACAAAACATAGAAAATGTACTATTTTAAAGGCACATTAAGGAGAAAGTATTTAACTACCCTAAAAATCACATTTGTCCACAAACCAAGATTCAGACGTAACCTCTAGGCCTTTCCCTGTGTGTCCTCATCACCACCGCGCCCCCAATATACAAAACTGCCCAACTCGCTGTGTTATAAGTAACCTTTCAACGATTAGCAAGTTTAGTCATTCCCCACCCAGGCAGATTCTAAAAGATGCTACAGCTTCTATCAAAGCTACTATGTTTAGTGTGTTTACATACAGGCTCGGGGGTCCAGGTGTCCTCGGCATTAGTTAACACAGAGCATCCCAGGACCTCGGCCTGTCAATTAGGGATGCACACAGGCCACCGACCTGTCGCAGAGGATGGAGGATTGGGAGGGAGGTCTCCAATTCTCCTGTGTTCAGGTAGAAATATTTACATTCACTCAGAGCTACACATACATCAATTTTCCAAACTCACATAACAGAGACCCGAAGTAATTTTAATGTAACAAGACGAGTTAGTCTGTCTCCATCCGTAGCCCCTCCATGAAAGGATTACAGTACTGTATAAAAATGTCCTAAAATGCGCAAACTACAGTTCCTTCAAATACAGTTGTTACCAGTAATATATTTGGTCCTAATTTTTGCTTCCTGATGACTCAGTTAGTTTTCTTTGTTGTTGAAGTTCTTGAGTAATGGATCATAAGCACCGAGTGAGGGCTGATTCTGCCTACAGAGAAGAAATGTGGGTATTTTCTCCCTGATGCATTACCTCTTTCCCACCTCCGCAATGCAGGGCAGGCAGCTCTCATGAGTCACAAAACCTTGCCATCGCAGTGGATGTGGATGTAAGTGCTGTACAGCCAGGAAAGTCCAGGGGTCATTTCAGATTCTCGTGTACCCCTCAAGTTCTGGAGAAGGAAAGACTTGGGGATGAGGCTTACCAGAGTTCTGGTTCTGAGGGCTGCTTGCTTGTTTCCATGTGGCCACCAGGAAGCTAGAGAAAAGCCACCTGGCTGGAAAGCTGGGGGCACGTTAGACCCACCTTCCTCCAGAGGCTCCTATAGCATCCTCCAAACCCCAGGAATGTGATTGCTCTGACCCACCCCGGGCCTGAGTTTTCCAGGAGGTGCACTCTGTCCTGATCCTGGTCTGTCAGCCTGCCTTGTGTTGGTGGTCTCTCTGTGGGGAGGGGTTGTCCTGCCTCAGGGAGGATGTCTGGATTTGCTCACCAGTGTTTTCAAAGCCTCACACCCTGCCTGGAACATAGCAGGCATGGAGTACTCTGTTGAAAATGAACAATAAATGAATGAATGAGTAGATGGACAGAAAAACCCAAATCCTGCACTGAAAAGGAGTTCACGGTGGCCCCTAGACTGCTCAACACAGATCTGGGCTAATGGCAGATGGCTGCCACTCAGCAGGTCAAGTGCAGAAGCATTTAAGCAGCACCTGTGCCGAGACGTGGCCAACAGGTCGCACTGGCCTAGGCATACCTCCCCAGAAGCGTGCTCAGAGCACAGAGGAAAAGGACAGAGACGCACAAAGAGCTCATTCAACGGGGAACGCCCCACGGTCAGGCGCATTGCCACGCACCGCACCTCACGGTGCTTTTACACCTAAGGACAAACTTTTACACCCAAAGCCGAGTTTGTCAGTAGAGTCTCGGAATTGTCTGGAACACCCACCCACCTAGACCCTGACAAGGCAGATTCTCCCGAGTGGCCCTTGGGCTCACTCATGTCTGAGAACCACAGCAGACCGGGCTCCTGCCACTGCTTCATGGGCTATCAGGACCCTGGGATGCTCCACAGAACTAAACGTTCTCTTGATGGAATAGACAATGCTGCCCAACAAGTGCCAGCTGCCCGGGGCTGAGCGAGCGATGTTTAGGGTGATCTCCATGTCTCCCAGGGTATTTGAAGATAGGCAGGCACAAAGCAGGTTCCTTCCCACCCACCGGCCTCTCTTTTCAATCCTTGGGTACTGTCTTCGAAGCCTTCATCAGAGGTTTTATAGTTTTTCCTAATTGGTTTTTTAATTCATCTTCTCCTTAGACAATGAGCCCCAGGAGAAATTATCACCAAGCCTTATGCTGATGAACGAATGAATGAATGGGTAAATGAATGGATGGTGGGTGGGTCCTCTGAGGCTCCAGAAATGGAGTTAGTAGAGGCCATCCAGCTTAGAAGGCAGGTCAGGAAGAGAAAGGAGAGGCCTTCTGACTTAGGGTTATAAGGAGGCTGTGCCTCCCAGGATGGCTGGCTATTGGGGTGTGGGGCCTGGGCCTGGAGTTTGGGTGGTCCAGATGAAAGCAGCTGAGTTAGGGACAGGGAAGAATCCAGAGCTGATGGAGGCCAGGGCTTTGGTCTGCAGTGGGGTCTAGAGTAAGAAGCTGCAAAAAGCCACATAAAATACAGGAAGTACAGATGAAAAAGTTTAAGCTAACATGCCCAGGAGAGCTTTGATGTCTAACTTTCGCAAACGAGAGGACCAGGGGAGAGCGCGAACGCAATCCCCCACTACCACAAATTATGCAGTCGAGTTTCCCACATTTGGGGAAATCGCAGGGGTCAGCACATCCGAAGTGCAATGGATAAGCCTCGCCCTGGAAAAACCACCTTCGTGATCATGGTGTCTCCCCTGCCAGGTAAGTATGAGTTGCGTACCCCGCCTACTCCCTCACCCACAGCCACCACCCACACGGTCACTCCGCTCCGCATGCCCCTGCGCCCCCGCCGCCCCTGGACCCAAGCGCCCACTGCGCCCGTCGCCACAGCAACCCCGGGGGCGCTGCCATCTCCGGGTGCGGGGACGTGGAGGCGCAGGCCGCGTGGGCCCGGCAGCCCCTGCGCTGCTGCTCATCTGCATACGCCACGCCCTCGGCCTGCCCTCCCGGACGCCCTCTCTCTGCGTTCTGACATGGGCCCTGCGCGACTCCAGGGGAGAAAACTCGGGGGAGATTGGCCAAAAGCGGGACGTCTAATCACCTTACTCTAGAGCCACCTCCCAACCTGATATGATGAGAGCTTTAATGTTTGAGAGGCAGTTCTGCTCCCCGGGTTCTGGGACTGTGGCCCTCAGCTTTAAGGCACATAAGCATCACGAAGAAGCTTGTTAGTAAGGCAGGCTCCCGGGCCCCGCCCCAGAAGACTGGGATTTTATAGGTCTGGGGATGGGTACCCGATAATGTGCATTTTACAAGGTGTCCTAGGGATCACAAAAGGAAAGTCTTTGCCTCAGGGTGAGCCCACATCTGAACCTCCCTCCCAAGGCAAACAGGGGACGCCATCTGCAAATTTCGGTGGCACCTTTTGGACCTAGCCCGTTATAGGCAGTTAGGGCTGTGGTCTGGATACAGGCGGAACACCAGGGTCCACACCTGTTTCTCACATGGAACTTGGCTAAACACCTGAGGAGGTTTCATCCCTCACCTGGCCGCCACTCACCCCACCTTCCACCACTGACACCCAGAGATTGGGGAAAGGGAAGCTGAGGTGAGGAGCACATGGTGTGGCCCAGACCTAGCTTTCTTGGCCTCTTGTCTTCACATCCTGTCCCCGTGGTAAGGAAACACGCTGCTGAGCATTTTAGGATTTGAGCATTGCTGGATTTTTGGCTTTGTCTCATTGGGACTTTCCCACGGCGGGAGTTCTGAATTCCAGCCTCATAGTCTGTTCTCTGATCTCAAGAATGCAAAAACTCCCTCTCTCTCTTTCTCTCTCTTTGGCTTTTAAAGGAAACAATATGTTTGCTAGAAAAACCACAAAACAAAACAAAAAACAACAAAAATCACACAAAACGGATTATATACAAAACGGTTATCTGGATGTAGATTCTGTACTGCGTGAGAGCCACTGAGCGCCGGCGGTCTATTTGCGCTTCCTCAGGATCAGGTACATGAGGCCGCTGATGAAGGTGAAGGCGAAGGCCACCCAGGCCAGGATGAAGGAGTAGCCGTACGAGCCTTCTGTGGCCTGAAGATAGAACTCCACGTTTCCGCGGTGAACGTCCTGGCGTCGGTCTGTGTAGATGGAAGCTGCAATCATGACGCACAGGCCTGGGAGAAAAAAAGTGAAGATACCAATAAGTCACTGACCGCAGTGTGTCCCCGGCCCCCGAGGGGACTATTAAGGACCAATTTAAGCTTTTATTATTATGGGTGTTTGTTTTAGTCTATTGGAAAGATGATAACGAATATTTTAGTTGACTATCTGCCTCCCCTTGTCACCATTTTGCTGCCCATTCTTGCTAGCTAGCTGAACCCAATTTTTTTTTTTTTTTTTTTAAATATGTGTTTATTGATTTCAGAGAGGAAGGTAGAGGGAGAGAGAGATAGAAACATCAATGATGAGAGAGAAGCATTGATCAGCTGCCTCCTGCACGCCCCCCCACTGGGGATCGAGCACACAACCTGGACACATGCCTTGACTGGGAATTGAATCATGACCTCCTGATTCATGGGTCGACGCTCAACCACTGAGCCATGCTGGCCAGGCTGAACCCAATTTTATTTGTACAACCATGTGCTGAGCCCAGAAGATAAGACATAATGTATTTAAGCAGGGATCAGCTGGACAGTAGATGGTTCAGTCTTTGCAGGCTCTGCACAATGTCTGTCCCCCACTACTCAGCTCTGTACTTTCCCTTGAGGACTGCTTTAGCCTGTTCGGTCAGGATGGAATGGCCAGAGCTGTGGCAGCCTTTTGGGGGCCATGAGAGGGTTGCCACTGACACTCTGAAGATGAGGGCATAGAAGGATGAGAGGTGTGGGGGTTGGGGATACTGCTGCTGAGCTGCCGGACCAACTCTGGCACCTTCCACCTCCTATTTGTTCTATTAAAAGAGCAGAGGTCTTTGTGGCTGAAGTCATTGTTAATTGGAATTTTCTCTTACTTGCAGCCAAAGGCAACTTGATTGAAAGACATGAACGCTAGGATGAGGTTAAGCACCCTGGTTTTCCTTGCGGGACCTGTGGCCTCTCCTGGCCAGGTAGGACTGTCCATCAGCCCTTCTCTACCTGGGGGTTGAGTGGATGACAATCTCTGCCGATTCTGGAGGTTTGAATCTAGGGGAAAGTCACACTGTCTTCTGATTCACAAGGATTCTGCCAGCATCTCGCTGAAGGGACTGCCCATCAGTTCCTGCTGCCTGGAGCCTCTATCCAAAACCCGGTGTCCAGCTTTTTCTTTGAATCACGTGACCTGCCCCGGCACCCAGCTCTCGCGAACGTTAGAGCATCTGTTGCTCATACCTGAACATCACTGACTGATATGGCGTCCAAACCTTGCAGGCTTGGGGAAGAAGAGGGAGGGGCAGGTCCTCGGACCAGAAAATGGTCAAAGGAGTAGTTGTGGACGGGAAAGGGGTGTGTGTAACTTTTGTATGAAGGTAACCCAGTTTTGACTAAGTGGCCTTAAGAGACAAATAGAAAGCCCTGACCCATTTGGCTCAGTGGATAGAGCGTCAGCCTGTGTACTCAAGGGTCCCGGGTTCGACTCTGGTCAGGGGCATATGCCTTGGTTGTGGGCACGTCCCCAGTGGGGTGTGTGCAGGAGGCAGCTGTTTGGTATTTCTCTCTCATCAATGTTTCTTTCTTTCTTTTTTCTTTTTTTTTTTTTTTAAATATTTTATTGATTTTGTACAGAGAGGAAGGGAGAGAGAGAGTTAGAAACATCGATGAGAGAGAGTCATCGATCAGCTGCCTCTTGCACACCCCCTACTGGGGATATGCCCGCAACCAAGGTACATGCCCTTGACCGGAATCGAACCCGGGACCCTTCAGTCCCCAAGCCGACGCTCTATCCATTGAGCCAAACCGGTCTCGGCTCTCATCAATGTTTCTAACTATCCCCCTCCCTTCCTCTCTATAGAAACATCAATAAAATATATATATTTTAAAAATAGACAAATGGAGACAATAACAGAAAGGAAACTTGAATGGGAAACTCAACTCCGTCTCTGCATGCTAAGTGTGGAAATTCAATGGCCTTTAATGGTGTGAGTATTGGGGTGTCTGTGCCTCTTGCTGGGAGACACAGGAAAGTAAAGGAAGAGGCAGAGCAGACACCCCCTCACGGGTGCCCTTGGGAAAGTCACATTACTTCTCTCGGCCTCACTGGGTCTGGGTCTGCGTCACTGCTCCCAAGTGCTGGGCTCATGGATGAGAACACACATCCCCACGTTCTAACCAACGGGTCCCGATGGGCCTTTGGGAGCTGCACTTTAGACAGGTCCCCAGAGGGATCCTGGTGGACTGGGGGCTCGGGGACCAAGTGACCCTCTAGGGTTTTTTATGATCGAAATACTTTAATCTCTGCCTGCACCCTGGCTTGTCAGGTAAGGTGCCCTCAGAGAAGGATGCTGTGTGTGACCAGCCATCCTCTATGCCCAGGACTGAGGGGTTTCCTGGGATGCAGGACGCAGTTGTAAAATTGAGTCAGCCCGACTGGAGTGGCTCAGTTGATTGAGTATTGTCCTTGTGCACAGAAAGGTTGCCGGTTCAATTCCTGGTCAGGGTATATGCCTGGGTTGTGGGTTTGATTTCCAATCAGAGAGCATGTGGAAGGCAATCGATCAATGTTTCTCTTTCACATTGATATTCCTCTCTCTCTCTCTCTCTCTCTCTCTCTCTCTCTCTCTCTCTCTCTCTCTCTCTCTCTCTCCGTCCCTCCCTCCCTCCCTCCCTCCCTCCCTCTCCCTCTCTCCCTCTCCCTCACCCTCTTCCTCTCCCTCTCCCTTTTTCTCTTCCTCAGCATGTTCTCGGGTGAGAACAGTCGCAGGCACACAGATCCCGCTGGTGTGTGGTAACGTGCCTCGGGGCTATGCTGAGGGCATGGCAGGCCTGGACTTCACTCTGGGCTGCAGAGAACGAAGGCTGGGACACAGACGGCTGGCTGGAAGGAGGTAGAGTTAGCACCAAGCAGGAGGCTGTCTCCGAAGTACAGAGTTCTCATCCTCCTCAAGCTCCGTATTGCCTCCCGAGTGGAAAGTACCCTGGAAGGAGGGGCTTCCAGTTCTGTCATCAGAAAGCTTTAACTCTCTGAGGAACAATAACAAACCATCCCATGGTGGCACAGGCTTCTGCACCCGATTTCAGCATCGCTGAAACTCACAATAGGGCAAAGTGCTCTGAGACACCTTTTTTCTCTAAGTCCCTCCAGGATTGAGGCCGTGTCTTGTTCAGCTCTGTATCTCCAGCAGCCGCCAGGGGCCCAGAGCAGGCACACCTAACACCAACCAGCCAAAACGACAGCAGAAAAGCCTGTTGATGGCTTCCCACCAGCTTGGGGGAAAGACCCCCCAAATCCTAGCAGGCTTACACCTGTGAGTCTGGTGTAGATCACACCAGGCCTCCCACACAACGTGCCTCCCCCTTCCCGGTCTCTACACTGCAGCCCCCTGGCCAGCTAAGTCTCTCCTATCACAGGGCTTTGGTCACGCTGTTCCCTCTGCCTGACACACTGTTTCTTCCCCTCGGTACCAACAGAGCACATCCTGCAGCAACTCCTCCTCACCCTACAGATCCGGCTCAGGAAGGACGCCCTCCCTGACCCCGTAACTAAATCCAAACTCCAAAATGTGAAACGTCCCAGGGAGGCACCGGGGCTCAGCTGCCAACCCCACCTTCCCGAGTCCTCGCCTGCCAGGCTCCTGGCTGGGAGGGGAGGTATTCCAGGAAGCCTCTCGTTTTACTTACACGACATGAGCTGGATGATGGAGGTTAAGACAAACCTCTCTCCCTGCTTGAGGCGGAAGAGCTGGAGCAGGAAGATGAAGAAGGCGATGCAGCAGAGAATGGTGGACAGGATCATGCTGGCCTGGACCGCCTGCATCGTGGAGTAATCTGTGAAAGAGGACAAGAGTGTGGGACTGAGGACTGCAGGCGCCCCGGGCCCCCGGGCACAGGGACAGGGCCAGCTGCCGAGTGGGAGGACAAGACTAGAGTGCAGGGAGCACAAGGCGAGCACAGAGCGGCCAAAAAGTCTTCTCTTCCCGCTCTTGTTCACTTGTGCACTTGACCCGAGATCCAGTGTCCTTATCTGGAAAACGGAGAACCACCACCTGCTGGGCATTCTTCCGGGCCTGGGTGGCTCTCAGATGGGGGATTATTTCAAAGTACAAGCCACCAGGTTCCCAGCTGGCAGGTTCTGATTCCAGAGCTCCGAGGGGACAGGTCGGTTTGCGTGTCTGTTCTTTAGTGCAGTGGTCGGCAAACTCATTAGCCAACAGAGCCAAATAGCAACAGTACAACGATTGAAATTTCTTTGGAGAGCCCACATTTTTTAAACTTAAACTTCTTCTAATGCCACTTCTTCGAAATAGATTCGCCCAGGCTGTGGTATTTTGTGGAAGAGCCACACTCCAGGGGCCAAAGAGCCGCATGTCACTCACGAGCCACGGTTTGCGGACCTTGGATTTAACGAGACCTCTGGAGGCATTCTCAGGGACGTGGGGCCCTCGGGACTGAGTGACCTTCTGAAAGTACATTCGAGAGAGTGAACCTTGTGCTCGCTCCGTAGGGAAAGGAAAGCTATGTTTGCGTGAGGGGTGAGCAATCGGGGTTTGGCACAGGGGAGCTTGAGCAAAGACAGGAGCACGGGAAGGACACAGCTGGAGACCTGTGCCCAAGGTGTAGAGGGGCCACCTGCACGAACCTCAGTTTCCTCACCTGTGAAATGGGGACAATAACAGCTCCCACCTCAGCAGGCTGGGGGAGTGGGGTGAACTCACCCGTGGGAGGATTTTAGGGGGTGCCCTCCCCGCAAAGGGAGTGCTCTGTAAGGGCTGATGTTATCACCAGGACGCAGGCAAGATGGTCGAGGGGACAGTGCCCAGAGCTGCAGAGGAAAATCTAAAGAAAACCTTCCTTTTTTCTTTTTGCAGTCTTGCCTATAAAATGACTAGAGGGAGGCATACTGTTAAATTCTTAGTGGAATGTGAAGCAACGGCCCTTAGTGTGGTCTGGTGGCGCGTGAAGATCTGCCCAGAGAGCATGGAGCCCCTCCCCCACTGCTTCCAGTGAGGAAGAACCCTCGTCCCCTCCCCCAACCACACATGATCTCATCCCATGGAGTCCAAGAACAGGCAGAGCGAACAACAGTGGCAGAAGTGGTTGCCCTCGGGGCAGGGGATGGTGGGAACTGAGCTAAGAGGGGCCCGAGGGAGCCCTCTGGGGGGACGGAATAATTGTCAAAGCTCTTTGAACTGAGGCCTTAAGAAGCCGACATCTTCTCGCTTGTAAATGATAGCTCTGCTCCGTTATAAAAACATCCGGGAGGATACACCGAGATGACCGCCACCAGAACCTCTGGTGCTGTTGGGATCTGGCCTGGAGCGGGTGCCACCTTCAATGGGATCCTCTCTTTCTGCACTCTGCCACGTGGGGACACGAGGGCCAGGCTGTCTGCACACCAGCACGACTGTCTGTTCTCACCCGTGAGACACACATGTCTGTTGTCCATGACACCCACCCAGCCTATGGTTACACACTGCCTGGACGTATGAAGACCATGGCCTTAGGAAGAGAGGATGCGTGTTTAGAACAGGGTTTTTCAACGTTGGGGGTGGGGGGATGGGGGTGCAGGATGTAGTGCTGGAGGCCGACACTCCCCCACTGAGAGGGATGCTCACTCTGCTCTGGTTTACACGTGTCTGCGGACCTCAGGGAGCTCTCCATGTGGCCCGTTAGCAGGTGTATAACGCCACGTGATAACACCGCTGATATCTGGGTTTGGTGGTGGCTTTGATTTTTGTTTGTTTTTTTCCTCCATTTTTTAAATTAAGTTATTATAGGTGTACATATCTTACCATTGCCCCCTCCCCCCATGCATGCCCTCACCCTCCCCACTGTTTTGCGTCTGTTGGTTATGCTTATATGCATGCATGCAAGTCCTTCGTTTGATCTCTTATCTCCCCCACCTCTCCCTAACCTTCCCGCTGTAATTTGACATTCTGTTTGGTGCTTTACTGCCTCTGTATCTATCTTTTTTGTTCATCAGTTTATAATGTTCTTTATTATCCACAAATGAGTGATATCGTGTGGTATTTTTCTTTCATTGACTGGCTTATTTCACTTAGCATAATGCTCTCCAGTTCCATCCATACTGCTGCAAATGGTAATAATTCCTTCTTTTTTATAGCAGTGTAGTATTCCATTGTGTAGATGTACCATAGTTTTCTGATTCAGTCATCTGCTGATGAGCACCTCAGCTATTTCCAAATCTTAGCTATTGTAAATTGTGCTGCTGTGAACATAGAGGTGCATATATCCTTTCTGATTGGTGTTTCTAGTTTCTTAGGATATATTCCTAAGAGTGGGATTACTAGGTCAAATGGGAGTTCCATTTTTAGTTTTTTGAGGAAACTCCATACTGTTCTCCACAGTGGCTGCACCAGTCTGCATTCCCACTGTTTTTAGCAAGGAAAGAACCAGAAACAGTCTCAGAACCTTCAAGAGGCAGATGCATCTGGTGAGGATTTAATAACATTTGATTCTCAATATAGCACTTTAAACAAGTTTTCCTTGCTTTATGGCACGTGATTCCAGGTCAGCAGTGATGGAGGGATGTAAAGTCCCTTTTAAAATAAATGGATACAAGGAAACCATGAGCAGTGTTCAAGCTGGGCCAGCAGGTTTTTCTCTGAATACTCTGGGCTTGGTGGCCATATAGTCCCTTGTTACATTTTCACCTTTATTTATTTATTTATTTATTTATTTATTTTTGTCTTAACAACTCTTTAAAAGTGCAAAAACTGTTCTTAGCTCATTGGACTGAATTTGGCTGGTAGTCTGCCAACCCCTGCTATTTTAAGGAAGAGTAACAGGGAATTAAATAATTCCACGTAGAGGATACGGAATGCAAATAATAGAGACTTGGAAACATTGCCACGGAGCACACAGCCAGCTCGCCCAGCTGACCACGTACACTGACAGCCAGGGCTGCAGAGCGCGGGGTTAGCGTGGCAGATAAACGCACTGAGGGGGAGGGTGTGGCAGGGACCACATGATGCGGTTCAGAGCACAGGCTTCAGTGTCCATCGCTTCAAGACTGGAATCCTGGCTCCATCATTTAGTCCTCGATGTGTAACCTTGGGTTTCCGCTCTGTGCCTCAGTTTCCCTATCTTAAAACAGGGCCAATGGTCGCTGACAGATAGGGCTATGAAGCTGCATAGGTAAAAGACGTAGCCCTGTGCCTCGCAGGAGACCTTCAGCAAACGATGCCTTCTATTGGTACTTCTGCCGCTTGTGCTATGAATGTTGATGTTGTTCCTGACGGGATGTGAGACTTTAGGAGTCAGTGAGCAGGGTCCCTTGCTCCCTAAATAGGATTGCCAGATTTGGTAAACAAACTCACACAAAGAAACAGGATGCGCATTAAATATGAAGGTCAGATAAGCAACACTTAATTTTTTTAGTATAAATATGTCCCATGTTAATATCTGGGGACATACTTAAATTATCGATGGTTATCTGAGAAACCAAAGTTAATGGGCATCCAGTATTTTGTCAGGCACTAGGACCCAAAGTGCCTCTTGCATCAGTTCTGGAACAGATCACAGAGCCGTCCTCTCCAGAGGGCAGGAGAGTAGTAGCCGCATGGGTCTGAGTGGGATGTCCCTGCATTTGCAAAGCCCTTTGGTACTTCGGTTCGTGCCCAGAGGCAGGCAGGGAAGGCACACTGCTTCTACCTCCATTACAGCTGAGGACACTCTGAGCACTCAGATGGCCTGTCCCAAGGCAAGGTCACACAGCTCACAAAGGAGCCAGCTATTGAGATGACGGGAAGTGACACGGGAGTCAAATTCAGTCTCTGAGCCTATGGTGAGGGGAGGCTTGGATAAATGAGAAAGGAGAGTCTAGATAAGGGCTGGAGCTGAGAAAGCGTAAGGAAAGGAAGCTCTGCTTGGCCAAGACACAGAGATGGGTGGGCCCAAGGTAGGTGGGGTTGGTGTGCCCTCCAGCCTCTAGCTTCTCCACTCCCACCCCCACCCTGCCTTCAGCTGCCATCATTCCTGCTGAACCTCCAGCCAGACCCCTCCCATTATGCTGGATGGCAGAGAAGGTGAGGAGTCAGAGGGCGGGGAAGCAGCCTCTTTTTCATCAGTGCTTCCCCATTGGCTTCAACTCACGGGAAAAGCTGTCGTCGATGTCTGTACAATTGGTGATGTTCTCTGTGGTGCAGATTTTCCAGACATCTGCAAAAAATCCGTCTCCTACCCACCAGGCCTGTAACACAAAATGGAAACACAGGGAAAGGCTGGTGGTTAATGACGAAAACACGGACTCCTAATCGTGTTAATGAGGAAAACACGGACTCCTATTGGGTGGGAGGCACACGGTGAACGGGCGTTTGGGACCGGTGCTTCTCAGTCTGCAGTGTGCGTGCGGGTCACCTGGGGATCTGGTTGACCTGCAGATTCTGATTGGAGAGGCTGGCGGTGAGGCGGAGATCAGGCTCCGGTGATGCACCCAGGTGATGACTACACCGCTGGTCTGAGTGAAGGACAGAATGGTCCAGGCCCTCCCGAGGTGGAGGACAGGGGACCAGGCTCGGTTGGTGGGATAAACAGACAGTGGTACATTCCACCAGGGCCACAGGGGTGACGGCAGAAGGGAGTGAGAACGTGATGAAACTGGTCGGGGAAGCGGGGGGAGCCTGTTATGGATGAAATGATCAGACGAGACTCTCCTGTCTTCAGTCCAAAGGCTTTCATTTCTCTCCTGTTTCTGCTGTTCCCACCCCCCAGATCACAGGAATCTCCCCAACCCGTCCACCCAGGCTCAGACATCCACTGCGCTCCCACTGCGTGTCCTGCTACAGTGCCAAGCACAATTCCTGACCCATGAGCAGCCTGTGACTCACTGCCTGGCAAGAATGCCCATCTGTGAGGGCCACAGCCATGTGCATGCGCAGGAGCGTACCACAGGACGGAGTGGCGCTGTGGCCGATGGCTTTTCTGCCCCTCGTGTCTGTCTATCCTGCTCACTTAGTCTGCGACCATTTCAGGACCCCGGGGGACCAGAGGCAAGACACAGAGAAAGGAGATTCTGAAAGAACATTCGCCACCATTTATTTCACCAAGCGTGGGCACTTTGGGTAACGGCAAGTGAAATACTTTAACTCCCGGCATCACTGTGATCCCTGCCCTACCCACTCACGGCTGTTCTTCAGGAACCTGCAAGAAGCCAAACCTGGTCACTGCATTGATCTGCCCTTATAGGATCCGAGGCCAGATCTGTAACGGTTCCAATGCCAGGTCTGCCACTTACTGCAGTGTGAACTCCAGCAGGGCCTTCACTGCCCGGAGACCCAGTTCCCTCATAACCCAGTGCCAGGAGAGGCCCTATCTCATAAACTTGAGGTGAGGATCATCTGAGATGATGCACATGAAAGGGACTAGCCCAGGACCTGGCCAGCGTGAGCACACGCTAAGCGACAGGAGGTGTGAGGGTCTATGTCACTACTGTTACAACGATTAGTCAACAGAAGTCTATAGGCAGGCAGAGCTGACAGCCACTTGTAAGGTGCGCTTTTAGCTGTGTGAGCAGTGTTTCTGACTCTAAATGTCTCTGCAGTCTGAAATGATCAGGATGGAAGCCAGGCCTTTGGATTGAGGTGCGGGCCACAGGGGACCTTTGGTAAAATCTTCACCTGCTGCTGGTGGGGATATTAATCTATGCCAATAGATTATTTACCAAATGTATTCCTACCATATGGCTGGAGAGCTGGACACTAAAGGAAAAGAGTTCAAGTTTTCACGGGAGCACGGGCAGAGTCAGAAAGTCCCATGCCTGGGCTCTGCTGGGGAGAGTAAGGCCAGGGGGGCCAGCAACAAGGGCTTCTGTCACTCAGGAGATATCAGAAGCGAGAGGGACAGAGATCCCCCGGGATGGGTCATCTGGGAGCTAGGGTGCCAAGGATAATTTTGCCCCCCATTAGATATCTGGCAACGTCCGAAGACATTCCTGGTTGTCACAAATAGGGGTGCGAGTGCTGCTGGCATCCAGTGGGTAGAGACCAGGGATGTGGCTAACCCTCCTACAGTGCACAGACGGCCCCCAAAATGACTGGTTAATCTAGCACCACGGTGGAGTCATTGACCTCAGGAGGGCTGAATTGGAGCCGAGTCCCCAAGAGGCTTCCTACAACCAAAGCATCACGCCAGGCTCTGTGGGGGAATCAGAGATGAAAGGACCAAGGTCCCGGCCCATCTAAAAGTGGATGCTTCAGACCCCAACACTTAGGCCAGAGCCTCAGGCCCAGGCTCAGGAGGTGGGCATGCCTTGGTGGGCCGGACAACCCCAGTTACAATCATCCGGGGAAGTTGTTACTCCTGCTGTTGACAGCAAGGTCCAGGGGCTGTGGGACGGTTATAAGGAAAAGGAACTTACATTGTCGATGGTGGCGATGAAGAGCAAGGCCGCGGAGGTGATGTGGAAGATGATGATGAAAGCCAGGAGCACCAGCATTTTCACAGGGCGCGGGCGGGCGAGGGGCGCGTGGAAAGCCCGGAGAGAGCAGGTGGTGTGCTAAAGAGGGTGTGAGAAATTGGAATTTGTCAACGACAAAATTAAAATGAAAAAACGGGCAAGCTTTATTGGGGCTTAAGGAAATAAAAAGCAGCCCAGCTGGGTGTAGCTCAGCGGTTGAGCGTCGACCCAGAAACCAAGAGGTCACCGGTTTGATTCCTGGTCAGGGCATATGCCCAGGTTGCAGGCTTGATCCCCATTGGGGGTGTGCAGGAGGCAGCCAATCAATGATCCCCTCTCATCATTGAGGTTTCTATCTCTCTCTCTATCTTCCTCTCTGAAATCAATAAAAATATATTTAAATAAAGATATAGACTTTTCTATTAAAAAAGAAAAGAAAAAGCAGCTCTTCCTGTCTTTCCTTGCCTGCATATTTTATCAGACAAAGTCTAGAGCTATCTTTTCAAAGCTGTTCTTTGTTGCATCCAGACACTGAATATTCCTTGTGGAGGACTTGGGGTGAGGACCAATTAGAATCCCTCCTTCAGAAAAGCATCCCACCTCTTCAGGGGCCTGCCAGGGGCTCTGAGGCAAGCAGGAGGGGGCTGTGTGTGGGCTAAATGCTGTCTGAATCTGCCCCTTTCCCACCAGCAATACTCTGGGGATATCACAGCACCAGAGGAAGCTCACCCTCTGGGTTGAGTATTCATTGTCACAGTCCCTGCTGTGTAACAAAGCAAAGGTAGTCATGATACACAAATATTTCCTAGTGATCTGACCACTTATAAAATTAACCCCCATCAAACACCCTTCCTCTTAATACCTGTACTCACTTGAACAACATCCAACTACTAAATGTAAATACAACATGTGGCAGACAGCTGCCATTCATTTTTCCTCCCTCTGGGCACTGGAAGACTGAATTTCCCAGACTCCCTTGCAGTTAGGTTGGACCTTGTGACTGATTCTGGCCAATGGGCTGTAAGCAACATGGGTGGGTGTCATTTCTGGTCTGAAGCATTTCCGCAGTCAGAAGCAGGTGTGAGTTCTCCATGCTCCCCAACTCTGATGAAATAGCTGGGATGGTGCAGCCACAACACACCAAAAGAGAATCATTAAAAGAGCCTTTTCCTGATACCAACTCTCCCACTTAGAGTTGCACTGTGCAAAAAGCTCCACCCTTTCTCTGTCAGCTCTCCCCTCGGAGCGTGCTCACTCTCACTCTCACTCCCTGAGTCCCTGACCAATGCTGGCCTTTGAGACCCAGGACCTTTAACCATGAGCCAGGAGCTGTGTGGCTGCAGGGCTCAGCCTGGCTGGTCCCAGCTGCGACTCTGCATCATCATTTGGAAGAACCCAGTGAACCAGCTCAGAGATTCTTTCAATTCTTTTAAGAAGGACAAACTCCCCTTTGTGTAGGCCTGCGTCACTCTTAGCTGACATCATATGCTGCCTCAAAGGAAAAAACAAAAAAGGCTCATGCACCACAGATACTACTTTAATGCCAGCTGGAACACAAAATGCCAACCTCACCAGGCAGGGCCACAAACTTCAGGGTGATAATGGCTTTACACATTGTCCAGCTCAGATGACACAAATGCCTATGGACACATAATTAAGACTTACTGGAAAAGGGAAAAAAAAAAAGGAGGGGGGACTTTAACTCAGTCTTCCCCAAAGTGTGGAATTCATGTTATAAGGCATGATTTTGGATGGTGCACTGATATGGGATCAAATAACAATACACCATGTAGGGAGAAATTGTCTGAGTCCAGCAACGAGAAAAGATCCAGTTTGGGGCTAGTCTGTCTCTAACATGTGCCATTTTTTTTTAAAAAACAACAACAATAAGCAGAACTTTGGGCAAGCCATAGTGTGTAGCGAGAATTTAACAATGTTGCTTTGATATTGTAATGTTTATTTTAAGGTTCTCTCTTTTTAATTTTTAAAAAATGTATTGATTGATTTTAAAGAAAGAGGACAGGAGGGAGGGAGGGAAGAAGAGAGGGAGAGAGAATGAGAGAGAGATTGAGATTGATGTATTGTTCCATTTATTTATGCATTCATTCTGTGATTCTTGTATGTGCCCTGACCAGGGAACAAACCCATAAACTTGGTGTATCTGGCGATACTTTAACCAACTCAGCTACTAGGCCAGGGCTAAGATTCTCTCTTTTTATGGAAATATCATATATACTAGAGATATAAAGTCTCATTAAAACAACTTTATTGAAATTTTAAAAGAGTGAATCATTTAGAAAATATATTATGTAACATAAAAGGACGGGTGGTCTTCAGTGTTAGCAAAAATCCTGGGGTGGTTCTCAGAGCCTAATGTCTGAGATGCGCTGCTTTAACACCTGAAGTGATTTCAATTGGAATCCCAGACATCAGGAATAAGCTCCTGCACAGAAAAGGGCAAGTGTTTACAAGGGGTCAGGTCAGGTCTTGAGTCCGGTGTAAGGCGAAGGCCTTGGGGAATACAAGGGCGGCAAGAGATTGGTTTGAATTGTTTGACATCCGGGAAAACCGGAAATAGAGAAGTACTCTCCCATGACGACATCTGGAATTCAGATCTAGTGACCTCACCAGAGCTTTGGAGGAAATCATTCATAAGTAGAGGAGATCCCTTGAATCTCTAAAAGGGATTCTATATCTTTAAATCAAAATAAGTCTCCCTATTCCTTTCCGACAGGCAGCCACTCTCCCCAGGTTCCTAAGACCCCTTCCAGAGGATAGCATCTGTTAGGTGGGAGCACTTACTCCCCACTCTTCCCGCTTCCCTGCGGCGGGGGATGCACCAGAGTAACACTTCTGGCCTCATGCCCCACCCCTCACTCACTCCTTTGCTTCTGATTGGAGGAGACACCTGGTGGAGCTCAGGCATCCAGGGGCCACTGTGTATGACAATGCCCTTCCCTCCTCTCTCCACTAGGTGTGTCTGAGCTTCCTGAGTCCCAGTGTCCCTTGACTGGAGGGGCTCTAGGGCTAGTGGAGGACAGGGGTGTGGAGCTGAGAGCTACAGCAAGCTCATTTGGCCCCAGTCTGACCTAAGTCAACCCAGCCTCTCTCACCTGCGCATATCCCCCAGAGATCATTCTTTTCCATATGAATCCACCTCCCTTTGAATAGACTGCCTGGTGCTCTGTTGTAGGCTCTGCCACAATGTACTTCCCTAGCTCCCTATCCAGGCCCATTTCGTTCGTTTCCAGGCTTTTGCTACTCCAAGCGATACCACCAGTGAACATTTCTGAAGTTACTTCTTTGCTTGGACAGATTCTTAAACGTGGAGATGCTGGATCAAAGGACATGAACATTTAGTTTATTGCATTTTATTTTTTTATTAATTAAAATTTGATTTACGGCAAAGCATACTAGGAACTGTTGGTGCTGTGTCAGCCTTGATCTTCAGAGGGCCTTCAGGGAGTGGAAAGTATTGGACCCACTCTTATGCATGGCCTGGGTGAGTGGACAAGCCTTGGTTTCCTCTCTTTGACTTATTAACACCCCTATTTTCCCTGGAAGTAGAATTCAGCCACTACAGTCCAGCTTCGGCATCCCCACGGCTCTTCCTAGCGTGCTCAATCCTTCCCACAACAAACATGTTTTACTCCGGGGCAGGGACTCGGTGGGCCTTCTTGGGAGATACTCAGACAGCTCACTGGGCTGGGTATTGGAAGGCTGGCCCACTAAACCCAGGGTGGTATCACATTTATGCTTCCCATTAAACTTAATTTCCCTTAAAAAAAAAATCATACTGACCCCTTGTACCTCCCCCCTCCCTTGTCCTTGCAGGACACAGTGCTCTGCTGGAACAGTTCCCAGAGTGCCCTCCCTGCCACCCCCGCTGGCTTTCCCTCACATTGTCTAGGTCTCAACTCAAGCACACCCTCCTGATCACCCATACCCCCCAGCAATGTCTATCCCCCATCATTATCTATCCCATCCCAGCATCACCTATACCATCCCCTGGTTTATTTTCTTCAGAAAACTCTTCAGTCTCAAAGAATCTTACTTGTTCACTTGTCTATTATCTGTCTCTCCTTCTGTCCCCTGCGGTATGAGCCCAGCGCACAGAAGCTGTCATTTTCCATCTGGGGAAATGTAGAATTGCAAAGGCCCTTGGAAAACTCAGCGCTCTGATTGCCCAGAAACAGGAACTGCGGGGGGGGGGGGGGGGGGGGGGGAGACACACGACGACGACGACATGACTGGCTCCAGTCCCAAAGCGAAACAAGGGCAAGGCCAGGAATGGAGGGTCTCCTGGCCCCTCTCCAGTTTCTCTTTCAACCTCCCTGGGAGACCCCTAGAGGACGCACCATTTCCCAAAAGTCTCTGTCACGCTCAAGCACAGCATTCGCCAGGCAGTTCAAACCAGGCTGTTTTTCTTTTGGTGCAGAGCAGGGTGTGGTAAGCGGACACCTGGGTTTGGGCGTTTACCTGTCCAGAGGGGGAGGCCGCACCAGATGAGCTTCCCCAGTTCCTGTCTAAAAATCAGAGTCTTACGATTGGCAGAACTTCTCTTAAAAAAGAAAAAATGCTTTGATCTACACAGTACATGGGCTGGTTAAGAATAAAAAGGATAATGGAACCAAAAGGCACATGATGAAAAACCACAGCCTTCTGCCTCACCCCAGTCCTGATCCCGGGAAACACTTAACCTTTTCGGCTGTCTTTCCCTCCACAGTTCGATATTTCCCAACAACACTCATGCGCTTCTATTTCCAGATTCATCTACTGTAAACATTACTGACTTCCTGCCTAGAGGAGAGTTTCCTCACCCGTCATCCCAATACAGTCTTGTCATACTCACATCAGTGTCATTTGCAGTATGACCACATTGGCTGTTCACTGCAGAGCCAAATACTAGAATTGCACTCTATTTACAAAACTCTTCTTTTCTCTAGCTAGTTCTGTTCTCTTTCTCTGTCTGCGCTCCATTATCCTCATTTCTTGAGTGCTTTCCATATTTTTTTATCACCCCAAGTTCCCTATGGCAGAATCCCAGATGCTGGGCAAATGCACGGTTTCACTTGCAAGCCCGTGCTAGACTCATCTTTCCCAGTGCACTTGACCCAGCCAGACCCTAACTCTGTCCTCCTCTGCTCTCCACCATGTGCAACCTCAGCAGCTGCCGCCGCCACAGAACAAGTAAGACAAGCATTCTCCAGGGAAGACTAGCAGATTGGCTCATAACTGTGGCCAGGGCAGAGGATGCTGGCATAACCCCAACAGATAAAGGAGATAAAGCAGGTCTCTGGGGAGGGGATGCCCACGAGGACTCATCCCACACGAAACGAGGCTCCTTCTGATTAAAGGTGAGCTACAGTTTACACAGCCTGTCTTGTGTTGGATCTTCACGTCAGCTCCGTGAAGCTGGCAGAGTGAGGTATCATTATATCCATTTTACAGATGACAGACTGAGGCTGACAAAGGCTTCAGGAGACTTGCCAACATTTGCAGAGCCGGGACACCAATCTACTCGTATGGTTTTCCAACTCCAAATCCAGGACATTTTTCTATGCCTCTCTTCCCTGCCCACATGCTTCGGGCCTAATGAAAGTCTCATGGTGGCCTAGTTAAAATCAGGTGAGAGGACAGGCAGTGTCATTGTTGTCTCTGTTTCTTTGGCTGGATTTACCTCAAGCTCTGCACCTGGCAGGAGAGATCTGGGCGCGCCCATTAGCTAAAACTGGGGTATGACAGGGCTAATTAAGAAAGGGCTTAACGAAGAAGGATGTTTTAGTCTTCATTTGGACTAAAAATAGAGCTTCCTGCTTTTTTTAAAATCTATTGGCTCACTGGCCAAACTGGAGCATTCGTTGTCTTTATTAATCTACTCTGAGATTGGTTTGAATGTTGGCTCTTTAGTCACTGAAAGGATTCATTCTGACATGGGAGAATGGACTACTTTCTGTTTTCTAAATTTATTACAACACACCCTCTCTCCGCCCAGAAACTCAGGTGGGGCTCTGTGCCTGGACTCCCCAACCTCGGTTTAGGTGCCTTGCCTTGTAGGAACCATGGAAGAGGATCTTCAGACTGAATGCCTACCGTTGTACACAATACCCATAAAATAACCACAGAAAAGAGCACAGAGCACAGGATATTAGAAATTATTGTTTAAAATTTTTCTTAAAATGAGAAAGAATCAGCAATCAGAACAGGAGCCAATGGGCTTCCGCTTCCTTTGGGCATGGGACTGAGATAAGCAGGGGTAATGAGGAGAGGGCGGAGGGAAAGGGGAGAAAAAGGAGTGGAACTGGGAGATGTAGGTGGGGCCATAGAAATTCTGCACTCAGAATGGAGTATTTGTGGCTCCATGAATGTCAAGTTCTAAAGCGATGGCTGACAGTACTCCCCAGAAATGTCCATCTAGATCTCAGATGGCAAACAGGATACACCAAGAATTGCCACTTCCTTGCTGCCCCCTAAGTAGAGGTGCTGTCATACTATGCCTTGGTCCAATGTTTGCTTGCAGAGTGTGTGTGTGTGTGTGTGTGTGTGTGTGTGTGTTGCACATCTAGCCTTGGGTGTGAAGAAAATTCTGTTGGTGACTCAATGGTCCACCATCTGGCTTGATTTACTGCTAATGGTCTTACAGGTAGAGAGAAGGCCACAGGCCTGCCACTGGCAGTGTAGGGGTCCCCTCCTCTTGTCCCTTCATAGAAACACAAATCTCCCCAGCCGGAGGCTCAGCCCTGCCTGCTGGTGCTAACAGGAAGCTGCTCTGGCACCCGCTCTCTTTCCTCTCTTTTGTGCAAGGGAACAAGAGTGAGCCAGCTGCCTTCCCGAGTGGAGAAAACACGCTGTTAAGGTGACCACTTGGCCCCCCTGATTCTATTCCCACCTTGGGAGTTCTTCCCACAATTTACACCACGGCCCATTCTCAGCCTGAGTGGAGCCTTTTCCGGGAACTGTAGGCAAAGGGACAATCCTGGAGCCTTTCAAACCGACCTGAGAAGTTTGGCATCTGGAGGTCAGGGCCATGCCCCTAACCCGGAAGTGCTCTGTCCACAGCTCCCCGGTTCAAAAGGCCAGGGAAGCTCTGGGCCCTGTCCTGGGGAAGGTCAGCTGGTCAGCGGCTACCCAGGCCACATGGCCAAGGAGACTCCCAGGCCCACTCTGGAGCTGGCAATTCAACCCCCAGCTGGCTAGAGCCTCGGCCCCTCCCACCACCCACAGTCCTCAGAGGGGACAGTGGCTTTGGCCTCTGTTTCAGGAAGGCAGAGGTCAGCTCAGCCTCCCGCCCTGCTATCTAGACAGCAGCCAGCCCGAAATAGCCAGATGTCTGAGGTGCCCTGGGGATGGCGGAAGCCCCTTTGCCCTGGGTTGGCTGGCTTTGTGCTCACTGTGGCTGGGGCTTCTGGGCACAAAGACAACTCCTGGCTCCGTCCAGAAATGACAAGAGGCAGGACACTGGGATTTGGCAGTGCTCCAGGCAGAAGCCACAGAGAATGAATGGTTCTGCCTGCTCAGCCCTGGCTCTCTCAGCCATTGAAATAATAATAACACATCAACAACAGTGATGGCCTACATTTACTGCCTTGTATGTGCCAGGCACTATTCTAACCTCTCCACATGTATTAACTTATTCGTTCCTCTGGAAAACACTATGATGTGACTGTTATAATTAGCCTCATTTTTTTGTTTTTTTGTAAATCCTCACCCGAAGATAATTTTTCCATTGATTTTTAAAGGGAGGGGAAGAGACAAACAGAGAGAAGCATCAATGTGAGAGAGATACATCAGTTGGTTGCCTCCCACACATGCTCCGACTACGGCCAGGGATGGAGCCTGCAACCGAGGTATGTGCCCTGGACTGGAATCAAACTCAGGACCCTTCGGTCCACAGGCGGACGATTTATCTACTGAGCCAAACCGGCAAAGGCTATAATTAGGTAAAGAAAATAAGGTTCAGAGAGGTTAAGCAACTTCCCCAAGGCCACAGAGCTAGGAAAGGCTAGAGCTGGGATTTGAACCTAGGCAATCAGGCACCAGAGAAGCCACCATATTGTCTACACCTCAGTTTCTCTTCCCTTGTAGGGTGCTGTCACTTTCAGGCTCGATGAGGAGATCAGTCCAAAATCCGGGGGCCACATGTGGCTCTGGATGCTGGTCATCCCTACGTGTCATTGCTCCGGGCTCCACGAAGGGGGACACACATGAGCAGGCTGGGGACAAGGGACACAGAGACAGAGTCACCCCTGAGTCCTTAAAGCGCCTCCCTTTGCCGAGCGCAGGAGGAACACTAGTCAGCGAGATGACCAGTCCTGAGGACGGCAAGGACTATGAAGCACTTTGCAGGTGACACATTAAAACTAAGGGATTTAACCACATCATTCAGTTAGCAGGTGGGGAACCAGGGCTCAGACCGCAGCCTTCTGATTACCAGCCTGTCACTCACCGTTTTTAAATGGAGCAAGTATTCACCTAATGAGCACTCACTGGGTGCTGGCCAGGCCCGGGGCCCCGGTGATCCACGGATGAGTAAGGCAGGCTCTGTGTCCCTGGGGAGCACTCAGGTGCAAGAAGAACAAGCGTGAGCCAATAAATGAACACGCTGTGATGACATGTGTGCTGGGAGAACACAGAGGGAGGTGTGACTAGCCCTGTGCTGGCAGGGCGTAGCGTCTTCAGGGCTCCTCAGAGGGAGTGACATTGGAGCTGGGTGTCAGGATGGGCAGGCAGGGCTGTGGGGACGGGGTGTGCTGGGCAGATGGAGCCAAACGCTTCGAGGTGCAGAAGCATGACCAGTGTGAGGAGGGTGTGTGCTAGGTTGGGCCCCTGGCTGAGCCAGATCTACGCTGGGCAAGAACTTAACGGGCCTTGGGAGTCTGAGTGTTACCCTGGACGCAGCGGGAGATGGGGAAGATTTTCAGGCAGGAAAGTAACAAGACCCGCCTCTACAAGCATAACATTGCACGGTCTGGCAGACGGTTTAGAAGGAAGTGAATTGGGGAGCTCCTGGTGTGAAATGAGGAGGGTGTGGACTGAGGCAAGACAGGGAAATGGGCAGAAGGGAGAGATGGAGAGCTCCTCAGCTGGCAGAATCGCCAGGACCTGTGTGGGTGAGAACCCTGGGGGCCGTCTGCCTGAGGCAGAGTGGACGCTGGTTCCACGGATGCACTTGGGCTGGGGCCGGAGGAGCACTCGAAGGGCGTGTTTTAGAAATGCCGGTGAATAACGGTGGAAAGGGGTTGGGCAGTTGGAAATATGGGCGGGACTGTCACCAGGAGCAAACGGGAGCTGGGAACAGAAACCAGGGTCATGGGGGTGTGCATGAGAGACAAAACCCCAGGTAGATATAAAGTATTACCCAGGAGAAAGTGCTGGCAGAGAGCAGAGGTGGGGAGGAAAGGCCAGCGAAGGAGACAGCGATGTGGGCCAGTGTGGGGAGGAAACAAGACGCCAAGAGAGGGGAGACTAGGAAAAAACCCATCATGACGGAAAATGAGCTCATAGGCAAACTTGGTAATAATTTCGGTGAAGTGAACGGAGGCCCTTCTTTATTTTCCTCCCTGCGACCTGCTGCTTATCCCGTGGCTGCTAACGTGGGCATTGCTGTCTCTCCCGCTGGGGTCCGGGACCTGGCATGTCTCTACAGGAAGGCGCAGCGCCCGGGTTACAGGTGGTGCTCAGTAAATGTGTGTTGAATGAATGACTAAAGGAACCAGGTTCCAAGGAACTACAGAACTAAAAGAAGAAGACAAGAAAGGAGCTAGACTTTTCTCCCAAGTCTGACAGTAAAAGAAGGAAGAACTGTTTACCAAGTGCCTGGAGTCCCTTCCCCAAGAGAAAACCTGGGCCCCGATGGCTTCACTGGAGAATTCTGCCACACACTGAAGGAGGAATAATACCAATGCCGCGTACACGCTCCCAGAAAACTGAAAAGGGGACACCTCCCAATTCATCCTATGAGGCCTGCCATACCCTGATCCCAGAAGCAGACAAAACATTGTAAGAAAAATGCAGATCAACCTCTCTCCTGTTCCATAAGCACGAAGGGTTTTAGGAACATTTTTGAGAATCGAATCCTCCTCCTGAGAGGTGGAATGCATTCCCCGCCCACTGCCCACGGAATCCTGGCTGCCCCCGGAAGGGCAGGAGGCTCCATGAGCAGAGATGGCTGCCCTAACCCAGCCAGCCCCCAGCTGACCCACGCCCACACTCCCCACTGCAGAATCAGGAACTAAATAAGTGTTTTCTGTTTTAAGTCACTGCATTCCAGGACGGTTTGTTACACAGCAAGTGCGAACTGATACAGAGGAAAACACTGCTTTACGAGACTCAGAGTTCCTCAAGGACCGAAACCCCGTCTTACTCATCTTCATACCCCCAGTGGCCAAGGTTACTCAGCACATACTTGCTGAATGTCTGTTAGTTTGGGCAGCTCTTAAAAGGACTAATAACCACCATCCTGCCAATGGCTGCTCCCTGACCCCCTCAATTAAAGAGCTCCCTGCTGCCTGCTGTCATCCCCGGAGTTCCCTGTAATTACACCGCCCGGCAAACACACAGCCTAGAGAGGGCTGATACTGTATCTGCAGACACACATGTCAGTGTGGGATGAGGTGGATTTGGATTAGGTGGCTAGGGGTGAGACAGGTGTCAGACTCAGGGTGTTCCCATCCTCAAGGCCACTGGGTTAGGACTATTCTTTCCACCACAGAGCACCTTGCAAGAGTGACTTCCAGGTAATCCGCAGAGCAGTGGCACTCCCTGTAACAGCCCAAGGGACAAGAGCTGTCATATATATATATATATATATATATATATATATATATATATATATATATATATACCTTATTGATTTTTTATAGAGAGGAAGGGAGAGGGATAGAGAGCTAGAAACATGGATGAGAGAGAGACATCGACCAGCTGCTTCCTGCACACCCCCCACTGGGGATGTGCCGGCAGCCAACGCACATGTCCTTGACCGGAATCGAACCTGGGACCCTTCAGTCTGCAGACCAACGCTCTATCCACTGAGCCAAACCGGTTTCGGAAAGAGCTGTCCTTTTTTTATAGATGGATTTTGCCAGCAAGTGAGAGACCAGGAGTCACTGCCTACAACTGAACCAGGCCCAAGGAGCCTCAGGACCAGGAAGCCAGGCCTCCACCCCCGAGTAAATCCCCACAGGAAGGGGAGAAAGGGGAGAAGACCAGCAGGAAGTAACGTGTACAAAACTTGGTGAGAGCTCAGAAGGAGCCGGACTGGACTGTGGCCCAGCAGCGTAGCCACTCACTGCCTCAGTTTCCTCATCTGTAAAATGGGGATGACAATGGCACACCTCCCTCCTAGGACAGTTGGGTGATAACAGAGTGGACATGCGTGGGACAGCATCTGTGTATAACAAGTACACGCACCAGTCACAACCAGAATCTCAGTGACGTTTCTTAGAGTTGCCTCCCCAGTCCCTTCTCCTCCCTGAGAGCCAGGTTCTCTCCTCCTGTCCTCTGCCACCACGCTCAGGTGGCAGCCACCAAGTGGACATGACCATCAGAGCTGTCTCCCGGAGGGAAAGAAGTGCAACTGGACAACAGGAAGCTTGAGATGTGCGGGAAATTAAGGGGTATTTCAGGCACTGTCCCCACTGCTATGCTTACGTCATTTTTTCCCAAATCCGTCATTCCTGCTCCACCTTCAGAAGGTCAGGCCTATCCGTGTGCCACCTGCATGACTAGTAACTGATTTTAAAACTCACATAGTTATAAAAGGAAACCTTATATTGAGACTGAAAATGGAAGGGCAGCAATGGCTGGTACTAGGGAAGAGAAATACAATGAAAACAAAACAGTGCAGTTAGGTTCTAGAAACGGCCCCTGCTGAGAGCTGTGAGCCCTGGCCAGCTTCTCTCTCTCTTCGCTGAAACAGGATGTCACACGTGTTTCAGAAGTTTTAAAGGCACATTTGCACAAAACTGAGAGTTTCTCCTTGGAGGGTGAGAAGGGAATTTTAAAGGGAGTATTTGATAAGGTGACCAGACGTGATCACCTTATCAAATTCTTTCCAAAAACCAGGACTTTTTAAAAATGCCGTGGGACTCAGGACAAGTTGTTAAAAAGCAGGACTGTCCCGCCAAAAGCGGGACGTCTGGTCACCTTAGTATTTGTAAGATTCTACTGTATTTAATGCTGTGTGTCTGGCCCACCTAAACTACCTGTGATCCTTAATTTTATGTGTCGACCTGGCTGGGCCACTGTGTTTCTGTAGGGGTGTTTCTTGGATGAGACTAGCATTTAAATTGGCGCGCATTGAGAAAAGCGGACTGCCCCCCCCGCCCCCCCACCCATGATGTGGTGCCTCATTCAATCAGCTGAGGGCCTGAAGACAACGAAAAAGCCGACCTTCTTCCTGGAAATGCAATGCCTCCTCTCCCCTAGGTCCTGCTGGCCTACCTGGCAGATTTTGGACTTGCCAGCCTCCATACCTGGGTGAACCAATTCCTTACAGTAAAGCTCTCTTTATAATACATATCGATTGGTTCTGTTTCTTAGAGAACCCTGCCTGACACAGCACCTCTCTGTAACCCGAGGCCAGCTAGGTCCTGCCCCTTACCTGGGGGCTTGGAGGGCCTGTCAGGAAGGGACTCCCGCCATGAAACACTAAATACCAGGGCAGACACTGAGCCAGCTGGGGAGCTAGCCCCGTGAACTTGAAATCACACAGTGCCATTCCCCGTTGGCATGCCCGGAGGCCGGTGAGGTCACCCTGCTAGAAAGAAAGGCAGTCCCGATACCTCCCCTTTCCAACTGGGGCACCTCCGATGACATTGTGTCTGCAGCTCCGACACTGTCCAGCCCTGGAACTGGGACACTGACCCCACACAATGAGAACTGCGACCTCATGCAGTCTCAGCCGAAAGGCATGGTGTGGTCATGCAGAGCCACCCTGACTCATAGCCTCTGCCTGGGTTATTTTTATAGCATCCAGTTTCCACCCGTATGTGCCCCCGGACTGGGGGCCTCGCCACTTCCCAACATCGCATCTGGTTTTGGGGCCCTAAGCTTTAGAACAGTTTTCCAAACCGCAGTCATTTGCCTACCACCCTCTTGAGGTATCCCTGAAGGATTTCACGTCATTTTTGTCTTAAAATAAACCCATTCTTTAACAGAAATACATGTGTTTTAAAAAGAAATCTGGCCCTGCTGGTGTGGCTCAGTGGTTGAGCATCGACCCATGAACTGGGAGGTCACAGTTTGATTCCCGATCAGGGCACATGCCAGGGTTTCAGGCTTGATCCCCAGTAGGGGGCATGCAGGAGGCAGCTGACTGATGATTCTCTTATTATTGACTAGAGGCCCAATGCACGAAATTTGTGCCAAGGACTCGGCCCTCAAAGCTCCGGCTGGCCTTGAGGTCCCTCACAGCCCTGGCTGCTTCTGGAAGGTCATCTGGATGGTCGTTCGTCTATTCGGTCTAATTAGCATATTAGCTCTTTATTATATAGGATGTTTCTATCCCTCTTTCCTCTCTCTGAAATCAATAAAAACATATTTTTTAAAAAAGAAAAAGGAATCTGGCTCCCTGGAAATGGAAACTCGGCACCATTTGCCACAAATAGAGACTGATTGTAAAATAAACGGCCCCTCCCTCCGCTAACCCCTCCAAAATTCACAAGTTCTGGTTCAGTGCTGCTGTCTGCAGAAGGGCTGAGCTGAAGACCTGCCCTGTCTGGTGAAAGAAAAAAAAAAAAAAAACACAAAAAAAGAAAACACATAAATAAAACAACAATTAGAGTCAAAGAGGCATCAAGAGTTTAGCAGCAACGAAGAGTTTCCCTTTGATGAAATCAAATGTTTAAAGACGAAAAGGCAACCACTTTCTTCCCGAGGGATTTAACATTGTTTAATGTCGTATCCAGCACCACCTGAGATCACTCCAGCATCATGACCCCACCCTTCAGGAATCCAATGATTTCCAATTCTGCCTCCGGTGGTCCCCTCCCAGGGAACCACAGAGCACATGCCTTCCCTTCCTTCCACGCCCAGCCTGTCCCAAGCCCTTCAGGGGGCCTCACTTAGACCCAGGAGCCCGGAACCCAGAGCTGCTCTAGACCTGCACCAGTGGAAGCTTCCTAGGGAACCAGGACAGGACGGGGCACTGAGGGAAAATGAAGACATGAGAATGCTCTCACACGGCTGGTAGGACTGAAATGGTGCAGCCACTATGGAAAACAGTCTGGCTGTTCCTCAAACAACTACACGGAGTGACCACATGACCCAGCGCTGCTACTCCTAGGTATGTACCCAAGAGAAATGAAAACGCATGTCCAACAAAAACTTGCACAAATGTATATAGCAGCATTACTGACCATGGCCAAAAGGTAGAAACCACCAATCCATCCATCCACTCATGCATGGATAAACAAAATGTGTTAAGTCCATACAATAGAATGAACTTAGGTCATAACAAGTCTAATAGATATGCTACAACATAGATGAATCTTTTTAAAAAATATATATATATTTTATTGATTTTTTTTTACAGAGAGGAAGGTAGAGGGATAGAAAGCTAGAAACATCAATGAAAGAGAAACATCAACCAGCTGCCTCCTGCACACCCCTCACCGGGGATGTGCCAGCAACCAATGTACATGCCCGGAATTGAACCTGGGACCTTCAGTCCGCAGTCCGACGCTCTATCCACTGAGCCAAACCGTTTCAGCCATAGATGAATCTTAAAGATAATATACGAAGTGAACTAAGCTAGACTCAAAAGGCCACATAATGTATGATTCTGTTTATATAAAATGTTCAGAAGAGGCAAATCTATATAGACAGAAAGATTAGTGACTGACCAGGGCTGAGGGGGATGGGAAAATGGGGGGGGGGGGAGGAGATATTGAAAGGGTTTCTTTATGAGGCGATGAAATGTTCCCAAATGGGCGCTGGTAATGGTCACACCTGGCTGCGGCGCCACTAAAACACACTGAATTGTACGCTTGAAAAAACTCATTTAAAAAGATTTCAGAGAACAAAATGGAGGAGCTCTGAGTTTCCTGGGGGCTGGTATTTCAACACCTCCCTACCCTTGGGGCTGACACACAGGACACCTGAGGGCTCTTGGCAGCCCCTGGTGTGAAAGGGAAGGTAGAAACCGCATGGCCCAGAGGCCAGACATCCTCATCCCACACCCTCAACTGACCCCCCACACCCAAGGCCTAGGACTGAGCCAGCCCCTCACTTTCCAGGGTGTCCTGAGTACAGAAAGCATACAGTAGGCACTACTCGAGGACATGGACATGGACCACCCAGTCCCGGCCCGCACAGCGTGGCCAAAAGAAATGGGGGATGGGCTAGTCCCCCAAACCTTAGTAAGTGCCCCTTCTTTCTCCCCAGTGGACCCAGCTTGCAGGGAAGTTCTTAGATCTTGGGGTGTCTAGCTGCTTCTCTGTGTTCAACCTCAACTCCAAAGTCCCCTCCTTAGAGAAGCCTTCCCAGACCATCCCATCGAAGTGACTCTTGTTTTATTTTCTTCAAATCGCTGAACATCACCTGCTATTTCCCTATGGCTCTCTACACTTTTTTGGTCTCGTCCCTCTAGACTGGAAGCGCCCTGCGGGCAGGGGTTTTTGTCTGTTTGGTCACTGCTGTGTCCCTGATGCCCAGCACAGGGCCTGGCATCCAGGAAGCCCCAGAGCAGGGAGGAGGTGAAGACTGAAGAGCCTCCAGGGAGCGGGCAGAGAAGACGGTGCAGCGTCCTCCGCTCACTCCCGGGGGAGCGGGCGCATAACTTCCCAGACATCTCTGGGCCAGGGGCTTCTTGAAATTCTCAGGAGAAGGGGAAGCTGAGAGCATCACAGCTGGGGGTGGGGTGGGGGGGTGGGCCCCTCATCCAGCCAAGGGGACCAGGTGGGACACCAATAGTGTCAACATGGCCACCATTATCCTTTCTGTCCGTCTGTGTGCCAACTGTACTGTTCATTGCCCAGAATTATCATTAAAGCACATCCGTTTAATTGGATTCCCTTTAAAATGTGTCTTATGTGCACGCCCTGCACATAATTCACCTCCAAATGACTGTGGGTGTGCAGACCACACTTGGAGCGTGTGGAAGATTAGCCTCTTCTGGTCTTAGAAGAATGTGACCCCATGTCCTGTTGATATAAATGGACACTGACCATACCGCTTGGGCCTGTCGAGCGGCAGAGCCAATGGCAGGAGGGAGAGGGAGCAGCTGCCGGTCCTAATTCTCTCTCACGGTCCACAACCTTTCCCAAAACCCTTCCCTCCCCTCCCCTGCAGCCTCTGGCTGGCCCCTCACTGGGGTTGGCTGGAAAGCAGGAACTGCCTAAGACCCGGCGTGATTCCTTCAATCAGTTAGTCACGTGAACAGAGATCTACTGAGCGCTTACTGCATGCTCAGCTCTGTGCTGGGTGCTGGAAACATCCTGTGAACTCGACAGGCAGGTCCCCGCACCAGCAGCTCTGGCCTCTCTTGTGCAAAGACCATCAGAAACAATGGAACCCAATGCCATGTGGACAGGGGGTTCCCGTCGAAAGCAGGATTTCTCCTGGGGGTGGGCGTCTGCTCTCTGTGACCAGGCTGCTGTGGGGACCTTCAGGGCCGAGATGGCCGCCTCTGGATGAGAAATGCTCGTCTCCCAGACACTCACCAGAATATGTCTGCAGCCAGGAACTTTCCTGGCCCAAAGGACCAGGACTGCTTCAAGAGGAGAGCACACGCGTCTGCTTTTAAAGAGAGGGGCGGGACCAAAGTACGTCCTATGGAACAGAGGCTGTGGGGTCCATGGACTTGGATTCAAATCCCAACACAGTCACGGTGCCTGTTTAAGCCACATTTTTTCGGACTCCATTTTTTAAATCTATAGAGCAGGGATAAGAGTCCCTACCTCAGACGGTGGTTACTCACTTTAAATGAGATAAAGGTTGTAAAGCCGGAGGCCAGCACATTGTTTTGCATCCTATAAATGCCATAATAACAGCAGGTTCATTATTTTAATTGCTGCTGATAACTCTGGCAAAATCTGCCCTGTCCGGTTGGGGTCAGTGGATAGAGCACCGCCCTGCAAACTGAAGGGTCCCAGGTTCGAGTCCAGTCAAGGGCACATGCCTGAGTTGTGGGCTCGATCTCCAGTAGGGGGCGTGCAGAAGGCAGATGATCAATGATTCTCATCATTGATGTTTCTATCTCTCTTTCCCTCTCCCTTCCTCTCTAAAATCAATAAAAAATATATTTAAAAATAAAAACAAAAACAAAAACCAAACACTAGCAAAATCTAAGTCATTCTTCCCTGCTCTCACAAACACCAAGCAGACCCAGCTCTGTCTCTGAATTCTCTTCCCAGCCCAGACTCCCAGTGGTCTCCAGGACACCCTGCTGAGGACCTCATGGTGGCGCTAATAACACACCCCAAGAGTACTCACTGCTCCCACCCCCCCATCTCTGCCCACCACTTGTCTATGAACAGCACCCCGACCCCAGATGGGAAACCCATCACATCCATGAGGTGTCCACAAGGAGGGCAACGTTCCATGGGGACTGGATGTGCCTCTGGCTTTAAGCCCCTGTACGTGTCCCTGGATTACTGCACAGCCCTACCTAGACTCTGTCCAGAGCCTCCCCCATGCAGCCCGTCTTCTAAAGCTCCCCCCCTCACCCCTGCAAAATGCCCTATATCAGTGATCGGCAAACTGCGGCTTGTGAGCCACATGCAGCTTGTGAGCCTCTGTTTGCCACTCTGTTGACTAATGAGTTTGCCGACCACTGCGTAAGGCATTACCCTTACCCAGAAGTTTCGACTTCAGGTTAAAGACATTAGTACATTATTAAAAAGGTGTTTAAGTGTTTTTCCCTAAGGCAGTGGTCGGCAAACTCATCAGTCAACAGATCGGCAAACCGCAGCTCGCCAGCCACTGCCTTATATTATTATTATTGAACTTCAGGTACACAAGTAACCGATGAATATACTCTCTGTTGTAGGTAAGAGTGGAGTCCCTGTGCCCGTGCCTTCCACACCTCTCACCAGAGGCAACCACTTCAATCTATTTTGATAAATCCTCCCAGACATTTTTCTTTGTGTACACGGAATACATGAGTTACAGGAACACAGAGGAAATACACCTCGTACTTGTTTGTTGCTATACAAATAGCATATTTCCCCACACACTGCTTTGCTCTTTTTTAAAAAGATTCAACCATGTCTTACAGATCTTAATACATTGGTACAGAGATGAACCTGCAGCCAAGTGCTGGGTGACTGTAGGCAAGTCACTCCACCCCTCGGAGTGGCCCTGCTGCTGTCACAATGGGATGACCTAAGGCAGTTGTGCCCCTGAAATTCTCCCATCTCTGTCCACAGCTGCCCTGAATGCTGAGAGCTTTTACCCCTTCCAGGAGTCCACCGAAGGCCCTGCTGCCTGGGAGAGCCCAAGGGACTGGCACAGAACGGAGTCACAGGCACCACCAGCCCCCCACCGTGGGGATCAGGTTACCAGCCCTGCGCTCGCTCACGCTGGGTGGCAGCTCTGCCTCTGATATTTTTAGCATCCCCCTTCGGCCTGTCCCTAACAAGAGCCAGATGCATCTGCCGATTCCCGCCAAAGTTGGTCCTGCCGAAACTGCAGTCTTTAAGTAACTCCTGCAGGAAGCCAGGCTGCACCACTCCTGGGGAAGGAGGGAAAGAAGCGGGGAATGGGAGCCTCCTCTTCCAGCCACGCCCCTCCCAGGCACCCATTCCTCCTCTGGACAAGCCGCAGCCAACAACCAAGAGTCAGGCCTCTCGTCCTGGCTGTGGTGCCAGCTGTCCTCTTTCCCCATTCCAGCTGCTGCTGCCAATCGCTCGCGTTTCCAAACCCAGTGAGACATCCCCAGGGGCTCCCACACAAGGAGTCCAGTTGTCGACCTGACCTTTAACTGCCTCTTCTGGAAGGGTTCTGCTCCCCAGTCTCAATGTCAGGGCCCCACTGCACCTTTGGGTGCTGCTGCCACCTCCCTCCCCATTAGCCCCAGAGCCTATGTCAGAGGCCCCACTTGTCCACAGAGCTGGTGCAGTGACCACATGTTGCATCACACACAATTTTCTGCCCCCTTTTCCCCCCGGGAAGGTGGCTGGACTCCTGCCTCCTAAACAAACCCAGCCAACCAGCCAGCAGTCCGCTGCCACCCCATCTGGCCTGGAAAGTCATTCCTGTGTTTTTGTCTCGACAGACTTCCCTTCCTGGCCGTGTCTGGTGGGGTTGACTACGACAAAGAGAGGCCTTCACTCTGTCCCCGTCAGCCAGGCAGGCCCCAGAGGGCAGGGCGGCTTGTGCCTGGGATGAAACACTGGCCAGCTGAGCCACCCTCCCAACCACCCGTTTTTAGCTGGGAAATTGAGAGTGTGAAAGAGACACCATGTGAGAGACAGAGAAAGGATATGTAGGTGAAACACGCTTCAATTCCCGGAAGAAAGGGCCTTACAAATCACTTGTGCGTGTAGTGGGAAGGGGGTGGCAGGGAGGACTGAGTGGATGTGTCCTGTATTTATAATTAGATGCCAGGAAGACCCTCAAGAGTTGTGCCCTGATCTGGAGCCCTGCCAGCCAGAGAGGGCACGGCCCCTCCCCTCTGGGTGGGGAAGTACAGTGTCAGCTCCCAAGCTCCCTGCCTGGCCCTGGCCTCACCCACCCTGCTGGCCACCTCTGAGGCACAAACACCTGTCCCAGGACCTCTGAGGCACAAACACCTGTCCCGGGATTTCAGGCGAATCAAAATGTCCTCACGGGATGGACAGAGGCAGCTCCAGGCTGTGTAGCCTGCTCTCAGCCTCCCACCCGCACTCCCCAAGTCCAAGTGGGGGTAGAGGTGGCAGATCCAAAACGCTCAGTGGGAAAACAGGTTCTGCACCTTCCTGCCACCCCCACACCCGTCCCTAGGCTGTGGGCTTGGCACCTGGGCCTCGATTTCTCCAGAAGGGTCTCCCTCATTCCCCACAACCCACCTGGACCTCTCCAGGTGGAGCAAAGGGGAGGTCTTGCAGGAAGGTGGTGGTGCAGGTGGAGGTCCCAAGCCTGGCTCTGGGCGTTCCTAGCTCAGGGACCTGAAATACTGACCGAGGAGAGGCTCTGGGAGAACGGGAGCCCGTGGGCGCCCAGGGCCGCAAAGGCTCGGCCAGCTTTGGTTTCCATCTCAGTCCCTAGAGGACTCCTGGGGAAACCAGGCTCCAGCCCCTTCCTCATCCTCCGTCCACTTCCTCATCCCAAGGCCAAGTTCCAGGGAGAAGTGGCCAGCCACAGTGAGCGCCTCTGGCATTTCTAACCGATTCAGGGTAGAAGTGGCTGAAGACGTTTTAAATACATTATGATAAAATATATAACACTTTCACTACCTACAAGTGTGCAATCCAGCGGCATTAAATACATTCACAGTGTCGTACAACCATCACCACGGTCTATACCCAAAATGGTTTCACCCGTCCCAACAAAAGCTCTGCCCCCATTAAGCCACAATCCCCACTCCCTTTCCCCCCCCACCCCCTTTCTGGTAGCCTCTACTCTGCTTTCTGTGCTAGGAGCCTGCCGGTGCTAGGGTACCTCATGTGAGTGGATCACCCAGGGTATGGGCTGCTCATTTAAGGCCCTCGCCAAGGCCATAAACTTGCCACTTTGCAGGCTGGTCTCTGCATTTCCAAGGCAGATAGGTTACGAGATCACACCACCACCGCCACCACCAATCCCACATACACATCTTTGGAGCTTGGGAGGGGGCAGTGCCCCTAACCCCAAACCTGAAACTAAGCTGCCAGCCTCGTTCCAAAGTAAGGAGTTGTGGGGCCTGGAGGGAGAGCATTCCTCTGTGGGGCCTCCCTCAGGTCCAGGTGCTGGAGACTAGTCTCCCTCTTTCCAAAAATCGTTACTTTTTTAAAACGCAGCAGGACGCGGGAAAAATTGTTAAAAATCGGGACTGTCCCGCCAAAAGCTTATATATGAGGTCCCCATGAGGGCCCCAAATGAGGACCTCTTTGGAGTGTGTAAGCACCCTGTATCATCCACACCTGAACTCTCGTTCCCTCTTTCTCTGGAACCCATGGGCGGGCCCTAAAAGCCCCAAAAGCCCCCAAAGCCCCAAAAGCCCCAGGAAAGGTGGGGAGGGGTGGAGGCGTCCCCCAAGCAGGGCCTTGAGGCTCCTCCACCGACCCAGACCTAAGAAAGTAGCTCCACGCCGTAGGGGGGAGCAACGGAGCGGAAAAGATAGCGCTCCCCCGCACGACCCACTGCCCCGGCCCAGGCGCAGCCCGTCCCGCGCGCTGGGAGGCGGGGGGCAGCGCTGCGAGGCGCCGTGGACCCTCACGCCACAGGAGGGGAGCCTGGGACTCCTCCCCAAACTTTTCCCGCCCGCCCGCCCCGGCGCTCTCGGAGAAAGAAGCAGCCCGGGGGTGGGGAGGTGGAACTCCGGGTCCCGAGCGAGTGGGGCGCCGGCGGGAAGCCTGCGTCCCCGGCAATCTGGCGGAGGAAGGGTGGATTTTCGGCAGGAAGGGGCCTCGACCCCACCCTGCTCCCTACCAACTGCAGGATTTCCCCCCACCCTGGTCCAGTAGGTGCAGGGCCCGCGCGTGAGCTTCCCGGGGGCGCACACCGCCCGGAGCCCTCCGAGGGGCGCGCGGCTCCCGGGCACGATCCCCACTCACCGGGCGCTGGCAGCGGGAACCACCGACGGGCTGGGGCGCGAGGCGAGGCCGCGGGGCTGTTTGGAAGCTCTGAGCTGGGACTGCGCGCCCTCCCTCCTCCTCCCTCTTGGCGGCGCGGAGCCTCCTCCCCACGTCCCCCTCTGTCTCCGATCCCGCCTCCCTAGGGCGTGATGTCAGGAGCCGGGAGAGCGGAGTGGGAGGGGCCGCAGGAGGTGGGTGGGGGACCCCGCAGAGAAAGGCCGGGGCGCTGGGAGGGCACCCCCAGCCCAGCCCCAGCCCTGCCTGCTTCCTGCGCAGCTCTGCCAAGTGCAGGGCGGATTCCGTAGTGTAGCCGCGGGAAGCGGGAGACGTGGGAAGGAAACTCCTTGGATCTGGGTCCCCTTCGTTGAGCTCGCCCTCCCAGGTTCCCAGCTCCCTCGCTTCTCCTCTCCTCTCTTCCCCCCCCCCCCCCCCCGCCCTTTCTCTTCCCTTGGGGAAGGGGGAAGAACAGGGTTCTGGAATGCGACTCCCTGCGTTAGGACCCCTTCTCTGACCCTTTCCTTAGCTTTGTGGTCCGGCCTGGAATCTTTCCTGCCTTGGTCTCTCTTCTTTCCACACAGAGACCGCTCTCCTTGGGTGGCGGTAAGGCCTGAACGTGAGAACACACGCACAGTGTGCCTGGCACATAGTCAGTGTATGTGAGCTATTGGCATTTTTATTATCGGACACAGCCCGACCTTGCTGGGAGGTTGGCAGGGCCACCGGGAATCTAGCCCTGGGGTTCCTCCAGAGTCCCCCATTCACTGACCCCCCTACTCACACAAACCACTACCCACAGCCTTTGAACCCACAGTCCTGGAATGTATTGTCCCTGAAAATGACCAAAAAAAAGAAGGAACTGACTTTCTTTCCAGCCTCAGTTCCCCCACCTGCGGGGGGAAGGGGGGGGAGGGGGAGACTGGGATAGGGGAAGGAAGGGAGAAGGGGAGATTTTCTGCATTAAAAAACTGAAGAAATTGCAAAACAGGGCCACAACGAATTACAGAATATTTTTTAAGCTTTTAGTTCCACAGGTTAATGCTATTTGCACCCCCTACCCCCCATATACAAGGCAATAGACTTGCCACTAACATGAGACTTAGAAGCCCTTTTTAGAAAGGCTCATTGATTGCTCAGATGCTGGGCCAGCTGGGAGGCTGTGCTTCCGTTTTCTGATGCCCCTTTTCCATCCTGTTGGGAAGCTCTCCAAGGACACAGCCTCCCGGGTCTAAATTAGAGATCCTGGGAGGTTGGAGGCCCCTCCAAAGGGCCACACACCACCCTGCCCCAGGTCCTGAGGTTTCCCAGGAGATCCAGTGTCTGACCCGTCACATGATTGTTAATTCTGAGATTCTATGGCTAATCAAGACTCATCTCCCAAGTAAGGGATTCTCAGGGCTGCAGAGGAGGCGGAAGGTGCTCCTTTGAACTGAGGTCCCATATAAAAGGGGACAAGAATGGGGTCTGGCTACTGCCAAGGAGGGTCAGGAGGGGCCCACCCACCAGCAGGGACGGTGGCCCCTGCCTGCCTCACAGCCACCGAGAGGACAGAGAAAAGCCCAGGCTCTCCCAGAATGCACAGTCTAGGTGGGGCTGGAGCTGTCCTGCCATTTGCTGAGCATTTACTCTGCACCAGCTACTCCACAGACATTACCGTCAGTGTACACAACAGTTCATAAAAACAGGCTCTGAGAAGCTGCCTAAGAAACTTGCCCAGAGGCCCTATGTGAGGGATTGAGCGGGGATTTGAACTTAGACTCACAAGCCATTATTTCTGCCATTTCCACATGCCACCTGAACTAGTATTCACTTAACATTTTCATTTAAAACTACTCTGTTTATTTATATTTACATGGTGTGGGTTTTTTTTTTTTAATTGATTTGAGAGAGAGAGAGGAAGGGAGAAAGAGAAACATCAATCAGTCACCTACCATATACACCCCACCAGGGACTAAACCCACACCTGGTCCTGTGCCCTGACCGGGAACTGAACCGTGACCTCTTGGTGCACCAGTCGATGTTCAACCAACTGAGCTGCACTGGCCAGGGCTAACAATATATTTATTTTAAAAGGAAGTTCTATGTCATGATGGTAAACAGGAAACTAGTGCCATCTGCCAGAAATGGAAGACAAACTTACTAATCTAAACACTACCCAAAGAAAACAGCGTTAGTGCATTCTAGCCAGACACTGTTGCTTGAATGAGCCCAGGAGCCTGAGGTTTAGGAGCTGTGACAAAGGGAGATCAGCGGGTATAAGAGAGGCGTGAGACTCATGCTACGGCAGAAGGAGACTTTCTCCTCCGTGTAATCAGAAGGATGGGCAGATCATGGAAAAGGGAATTGCGTTCCCAGTTGGTGATTCAAAGCTAGAGGGACGCCTCCTTCCACTGTCATCTAAAAGCACCTCCCCTGCGCCTGCCGGTGGGTGTGCCCCACACTGGGAAGAACCTGGCCAGACACCAAGTTGCCTCTTGGGGACCCAGAGAAAGGAATGGATGGATTGCTCCTCTCTCTGGTTTCAAAACCCTCTCCAGACCCCACCTCCCTGTCCCATCCACCTGCTAGGTGTGCCTCTTAGTTTACTCTCTTTGGATATCTGCCTGCCTCTCCGATAAGATTGGAAGCAGAAATCTGCCTCCTAACCACTTGTATTTCCACTCCAAGTGTTTCAGTACTAAGTCTGAAACCTCAGTATGGTGTGAAGGAAAAGTAAGAGTGCATTCCATTAAATTTTGGGTCCCAACTCTTCATCCCTCTATAGCTGTGGTCGGCAAACTGCGGCTCGAGAGCCATATGTGGCTCTTTGGCCCCTGGAGTGTGGCTCTTCCACAAAATACCATGGCCTCGGTGAGTTTATTTTGAAGAAGTGGCGTTAGAAGAAATTTAAGTCTAAAAAAATTTGGCTCTCAAAAGAAATTTCAATTGTTGTACTGTTGATATTTGGCTCTGTTGACTAATGACTTTGCCGACCACTACTCTATAGTAATGAATACATTTACACTCCAGATGTGGCCTCCTGGCAATTGGAGCCCCTTCTGTCCTTGACCTTGAGCTAAGCCAGATGGCACACACAAGAGTTGGAAATGTGCTAGGGTGGGCTTGCCCTCTTGTGCTTTTGCCATTTCCATAAGCCGAATATACCTCTGGTAACCCACTGGCCCCAGGAAAATAAAAGAGATGAGGGGCAGAGCTACCCTAGGTGATCAGTAGGACTTCCATCTGGGACACAGAGCTGCTCCGGCCAAGATGCAGACACATGACTGAGAAAGGATGTCTATGGTTGCATGTCACTTAGGCGTCATGGCTGTTCGTTTCACAGCAGTACCTGGTTGATAAAAGGACCATCTTATCTGGGGAAAGAAAGAGAAAACTAAAAGAAGGCATCTGAAGGCATGGAAGGCCATGCAGAAGGCTGGGGGTGGGGGTGTTTTGGGGTCGGGGAGAGGCAGCAATTGAGAACTCAGTGATCTCTTGTGTGTCTTTCCTGGCTAAGATGTTTTAAGAGTCTGCCAGTCTCTTATAACAGGCTCCTGTTGGTTCTTTTCTGTCCTCAGAAGGAATAACTAGGGGTGTCCATGGCTGGGGCAAGCCTGATCCCAACCTTAAGCGAGCCTAACAGAACTTGTAGCAGAACACACAATGGAAGAGAATATGTGGACTGTTGCCAAGAAGGACCGGAATCTGAGAGAAAGCATGATCTAAATCCATAGTCATAGTGGAAATGAATCAAATAGGAACATGTTTCAGTCACTGAAACTGGCTTTTGGTTGGTGGATCAATTTAATCTTGACAGATGTCAGAGGTTTTACTCACTTCCATTCAAGGACCATTTCCTTTGAAAACAAATTGCTAGGATGGCCCCCTGTGATCCAGACTCCTGGTTTTCACCCTCTTGCATGCTCCCCTTGAGAGTGGACTGGACATAATGATTTTCTTTTAATGAATAGAATAAGGGGAAAATGATGGGTATCATTTCCATGACTAGGTTATAAAAACTGTGACTTCCATCTCATTAGCAGACTCTGTTGCCTTCTAGGTTTGCTTGCTTTATGAAGTCAACTGCCATGTTACAGAGGCCTACATGGCAAATAGCAAAGGGAAGCTCTGGCCCAAAGCAGTCAGGCTCTGAGGCCTGCAGTCCAGCAGCCTCTGAGAACCAGAATGCAGCCAACAATCATGGGGGCTTAGAAGTGGCTCCTTTCTCAGTTGAGCCTCAGATGAGACCTCATCTCTGGCTGACACCTCCTGGAAGTGCTGAGAGGCCCAGAGGCAGAGGACCCAGTTAATCTATGCCCAGATTCCTGACCCACAAAAGCTGTGTTAACAAATGTGTGTTGCTTTAAGCTGCTACATTTTGGAATAATTTGTTATGTGGTAATAGATAAGTAATACACAGACAAAAAATAATAATTTATTTACCATTGACTGGGATTAGGAAGGCCAGGTTCTAGTTGTAGCCTTTGCATCAGTCATGATAGGTTAGGTTATACCACAATAACAAACGATCCCAAAATTTCTCTGGCTTAAAACACAAATGCTGACATATCTTGCTCACATTACATGTCCACGATGGGTTGATTCTGACCATGTGTCCATGTCATCTTTACTTTAAGACCGGGGCTGGTGGAGCATTCTCTATATCAGTGGTTCTCAACCTTTCTAATGCTATGACCCTTTAATACAGTTCCTCATGTTGTGGTGACCCCCAACCATAAAATTATTTTCGTTGCTACTTCATAACTGTAATGTTGCTACTGTTAATGAATCATAATGTAAATATCTGTGTTTTCCGATGGTCTTAGGCAACCCTGCTGCTGTAGAGCCTAAGACCATCAGAAAACACAGATATTTACATTATGATTCATTAACAGTAGCAACATTATAGTTATGAAGTAGCAACGAAAATAATTTTATGGTTGGGGGTCACCACAACATGAGGAACTGTATTAAAGGGTCGTGGCATTAGAAAGGTTGAGAACCACTACTCTATATGGACCGTTGCTGGTCTCAGGGACTTAGGAAGTTAAGAGGATGAACCACACATTGACTACAGAAAGCTTCTGCATGCTCACATTTCATTGGCAAAGCAAGTCATAAAGCCAACCAGCAAGAACAACCTCCCAGTAGCCATTTTGTCTTGGCCAGTCACTGCATTTCTATCTTTGAATGTGGCCTACAGCTCTAACTGCTTCTGGGTGTAGGAATACAGAAAGCAAATCCAAAGGCCTCACAAGCAACATTTTCTCTTGGCTGCTCTTCCAGAGAAGCAGGATCCTCCAAACCAAAGGCCTTGCCATCAGCACATCTAGGCGTGGCTCTGCTAGCTGCCCATGACAGCTGGGAAAACCCCTTGTGCCTGCTGTACGGAGAATCAAGAAATCGGAATTTCTGGAGTGGGGTCTGAGAAAGACGCTCCCTTGAGACCATTTCCTCCTCCTCGCCCACCTCCACAGACTGACTGGGGGCAGGATGGAGACAATGGTTTCCAGCTGAGAAGGAAGCCCTGCTGTCTTCCCACTTAACCCGGAGAGCTCTGGGTCTCATCTCTGCACCCTGTCATAGAGCTTCCAGCAAGTACGAGAAGCATTCACAACACTAATCACAGAAGTCAACGGCCTCTGGAGACACAGGCCCTCTCTTGGCTGCATTGGGCTCCCGTGTTTTTTAAAGGTAACACACATAACGCAAGCAAGCTTATTATGAGCAGAACCAACCAGAGGGGTGGTGTCTGGGCTTCTATTATGGAAATGTTTGGCATCTAGCTGCTTGTCTGTAATGCCCAGCTTTCATCATTGTAGGGCCAGGGCTTCGGAGCCCTCACAGATTCGAATTTCCCAAAACGCAGCTAAAAAGAGTCACAGGAAGCAGAACGCTCCCATCAGCATCATTACCACCCAGATGTCTGGAGCCCAGAATGGCCATGGGATGTACTTGGCAAATCACAAAGGAAAGTCCCCAGGTGTTTCTCAGTGTGGCAATGTGAGTGGAAGCCAGCACTCTTAACCCATCTTCTGAATAGAATGGAGTACAATTTAACACTGAAAAGGAAAAGGAGAAAAAGAAGTTCCTTTTCCTAATAATGTCCCTCTCATTTTCCTGGGATCTTAAGTACAATTATGAATACTATTCCATCCGTCTATGAAAACGTCCTATTTAAATGTTTTTAATTCCCCTTCCCCCAAATCTTTTCTTCCTTCCTTTCTGTCAAACAATAGCTCTGGAAAATAAAAATTTCCAGTTACTTATTTAACACATACTTAGTGTGACCCTCCCAGGTGCCAGACACTGTTTAAGGCACTGGGGATGGGGCAGTGAACAAACACTTGGCCTCGTGGAACTTGCTAGCAACACTGTTACTTCGGTTGGCACCGTTACAGTTTTGATTTGGTTTGGTTTCCCAGGAATCTTGGGTATCTTTGTTCATGTGGGCTGCCTCTTAGGCTGTAAGACTATGGAAACATCCCCTAAACTGAGTGCAGGCCAGACTCACAAATACTTATGGATCTTTGGGGTAGGTCGAGTGTCTTCCCTTTCCACTGGAATATGCACGCACACACAGACACACACACACACACACACACACACACACGTGCGCGTGCACACATGCACACATACATGCACGCACCACACTCACAATTCAAACTCCAAAGAATGACAGGGCAAGTAGGAGGTGGGTTAACTTAGAATCTGTTGTCCATTCCTCTGCTTTCAGGCAGGAAGGCATTCGAAGCATTCTGGGCAAACAAGACTCTTCATCTTGAAGTCCTTCCACCTGAACAGTCTGGAACTCCCTCCTTATGGAGAGTCAAGTCCTTTTGGACACAGCTGGTTTCTGTTGGCTCTTGTTTATCCCTCTGCTGCCTGACATCTCCCGAAAGGTGGTGGCCCTGAGCACGGCAGCCTCGCCCTCTGGATTCTGGCTCTGCCTCCAGCAAGCAGCACAGGGCAGGTGCTGGTAGAGGTCCTTTTCCCCAGAACATTGTTTAGGATCTGTAATTACACTTTAAAATGTTTCATTTGTGTGCTATCTTACTCATTGGCAGACCCCCTGAGGGCAGAGGCCACCTCCCCCCTGCCCATGACTTTGTCACCCAAGTCTGACACATAGTGGGAGATACATCAGGGTTCCCGCTGGTCTTCACAGTGCCTTTATGAACATTAGAAACAGGTGCTCCTTCCAAACTGATGACTTAGAAACAGGTGTCCTCTCGGTGCACAGGGCTTGGCATAAAGGTGACAACTTCTTGAAAAGGAAAAACCTATTTCTTTCTCTGGGCCAATGCAATTCCAAGCCAGGCATGTGACTTGGTGAACAGTCTGTAAGCAACATCCCCTTAGCTCCCAGCTAGGAACTCGTAGGCCATCTACTAACTATGCGACAAGGGGCAGGAGCCCTGGATCAGGAGATATTTGATGAATGAATCATTTGAGAGCGTGGGCTCATCGATAGAGGTCCAATAGACCAAGAGACTATGGTGGGAGCTGAAACTGGTTTGGCTCAGGAGATAGAGCGTCGCCTGCAGACTGAAAGGTCCCAGGTTTGATTCTGGTCAAGGGCATGTACCTTGGTTGCGGGCACATCCCCAGTGGGGGGTGTGCAGGAGGCAGCTGATTGATGTTTCTCTCTCATCAATGTTTCTAACTCTCTATCACTCTCTCTTCCTCTCTGTAAAAAAATCAATAAAATAAATTTTTTAAAAAGTCGGGGGGACTATGGTGGGAGTGAGGCTGTATAACTTCCAAGGCTGGGCTGTAAGTATCCAGGTAGGATCCACCTGATTCTTGGGAACCAGGGGCTCAGAAGACAGTGATAAGTAGACACAAACACTGCTGGTGTTCTCTTGGAGTTTGTAGTCTCGTGGGTGGGCTATCATTGGGATGGCCAGAGTTTATCACCCAAAGTAGGACACTTTTGAGAGCGAGAGGGCTACTATTCATAATTGCAGTGGGACAGAAACTGTCCCAGGGAAACAGATGCACAATGACATCACCCTCACTAGAATGCACTAATGGGTTAAGTAATCGCTCAATTCAATGTGAACGTGTCACCATAACAGCCACACTATGAAGGAAGGGGAAGCTGGTGCTCTGGCAACCTGCAGTAAAGGGGATTTGACCCAAACAGAAACATCAGGGCTTCCCTGAGGAAGTGGTGCTTCAGTTTAGGCCTCAGACCTGAAGGATAACTGGAAGTTGGTTTGGCAAGAGGGAAGGGAAAGGGCCCTGGGTGGAAGAAGCAGCACTAGATTCCAGGCCTTCTGTGGTGCATAGGAGGGTCTTAAAGAAACAAACCAATGTGGCTAGAAAGGGGAGAGCCAGGATGAGCTTGGGAAAGACAGGCTATGGTAGGACTGGGGGCTTCATTGTAGGCGATGGAGCACTGTGGATGCACCATTCCTTGCTGCTCTAACATGCTGAACACATCATCTGAAGAAAAGGGAAATGGATGCTCCGTTGTCTCATCAAAGGAAGTAGCATTAGTCAGCAGCATCCATTCTTGTTTAAGCCTTGCATTGTTAGAGGTTTGAGGTTACATGACTATTTTATGTTCATAACCTGGTGTGGCTGTAGAATTGGTTTTGCATTTATAGAATCAGCTGAACAGAAAATGTGATGTATTTTATGCCTGTCATTGAAGGATGACCAGTGCTTATTCCACAGAGAATGGAAACTGGAAGTCAATCACCCTTTGCATTCCAAAATAGGGTCTCCAACATTATGTAACTTTCATTTAAATTATTAGGAGGCTTGGAGCTATTAGTTAATCTATCTTCCAATACATTGTTTAGCATAGCGCTGAATAAATGACATACATTGCCAATGGAAGAAGGATCCGACTAATAGCTCTGCTAATAAGTGACTTACTTTTCTTCAATAAAGTTACATAAACAAATTAAAAAAAAGTAGCAACACGGCCTGACTGCTATGTGGGAAGGTTAAGGAGGCCAGAGTTGGACCCAGGCAGAGAAATGAGAATGTGAGGAGGGACAGTAACTTGGGATCCAAGATATTATTCACACTGTAGAATGACACTGGTTCTTGGAGAAGAATATCCCAAAGATGGCTCAGAAGTCCCTTTAAGGAGATGTAGAAGGGAAATAACATTGCATAGAGGTCTGAAGAGTCTGGGACTCAGAGGAAGTGGTCCATTGGAGGGTCCAAAGGTGCAGATGTTCCCTAAAGAGTCTCAGGATCTGTCGGCTCCCTTCAGGCCACAAGGAAGGATAATTGGGCAGCTTCTCTGTGGGCTGCACTTTGATGATGGCATTGTTGGCAAGAAGAGCATCAAAGGGCAGGGGTGGTTCCCTGGGGCACCTGGGAAGCCTCCTGGATCTACTCTACTATCTGGCTTCCAAAGGGTTTTCAGGAAGCTGATGATCAAAGACAGGCAAACAATAGAGCTGACACAAAAGGAAATAAAAACTGCGCAGACTGAGAAGAAAGCAAATATATGAGCCCAGCGATTTTGAAAGGCGAAAGCATCTATGAATCATCTGGGGAACCTAAGAATCATGCAAATTTCTTGGCCCCACTTCCAAAGGTGCCGGAACGGTAAGTGTGGGCTGGAGCCTAGGACTTTGCATGTTTAATAAACTCTCTGCCCACCCCCAACTGAAAAGTGATTCTGATGCCTGTGGTGTGTGGACCACCCTTTGAAAAACACTGCGTAAATCCTTTAACTAAACATGGTCATAGGCATTGAGCATCTCATCTAACATGGCATTTCCTGTCACCCTCAGATGTGGTGCTTTGACACCTTGGTTGATGGAGGGCCACCTTGCTTCCCACAGAGATGGGCCCCCGGAGGCATTAACTGCTCAGCTGAACTATCTTGTTCTCTATCTCCCTGTTGCTAGAAGGCTTTGTGTGAGTTAGGGACATATGTTGTCGCCGAGACAATGTGGAGTGCCCATCACTGGAAGAGTCAGTCCAGAGATGTTAACCTCTGGGATGTGCTTGGAGACAAGCTGGTGAGGCAAGGGTTAACTCTTCCGGAAAGAGCCCATCTTCCTGCTGGGAGAGATTCTGGGCTGGCAGGATGGGACCACCCCCCACCACCTCAGTCTAGAGAAGCCAGTTCATGGAGGCTATGGGGCCCTGAAAGCTCAGTGTGCTCTGCTCAGCTAAACTTCCGGAGCTTTATGAGTTCCTTGCAATTTGTCCTACTTCTTTATTGATCCTTTCTTTGGTTTTAATAGCCCCTTCCTCGCTTCTGAAAAGCTTAAAACCCCTCCTAGGTATTAAGCAATGAGAAAGGGGGCAGTAGATGGTGGAGTGGATGGCTGAATAGGATAGGTTACTGCTACTTAAGGTGTGGTCCATGGACCAGCTGCATCACCATTCCCTGGGAACCTGTGAAAAATGCAGACTCTCAGACCAGATTTATTGAATCAGAATCTGCATTTTAACAAAATCTCCAGATGAATCACATGCGAGTTAAAGTTTAGAAGAGCTGCTGTCCTTCTTCCAACAACTATTTATCAACGGCCCCAAGGGCCAGGCTCTATACCAGGTGTTGGGAGATGAATGAAAGACAGATGAATGAAAATGACAGGGTCTCCCAGTGGAGGGTACAATTAGGCATGAAATAAATAAGCAAAGAAACAAACAAACATATAATTACAAGGTGTGGCAACAGCTATTAAGGAAGTGAAGAATATCAGTGATCATGAATTCAATTGTAAAAAGTTATAAGGCAAACAACAGACTTGGAGAGGAAGCTGTCACACAGAATGGTTTGAGGGATTAAACGGGGAAGGTCTCTTTGAAGAGGTGCCTTTTAAGCTTGAAAGATTGGAGATCCTTAAAGAAGGAGTTGGAAGATTCTAGAATGAATGGCCAACTCTTGTCCAGAATCATGCAGTGAATTAGAACCTGGAGTCTCAGAGCTCAGGTTGTAAGTTCCCTGAAAAAGAGGAGGCTCTGACCATGTGGCAGCATTAGTTCACATCCATAGGGTTCTCCTCAACTCACCCAATTCAGTACCTTAGCAGTCCTGGAGATTACTTTTGGTGATACATGGCGATGGAATTAATGACATTGAATTATAGGATAAGAATGCTGTTCTCTGATGATCACAAGGAGAAAGTCTCTGCTGGGTGCTAAGGATGCCTTCATCACCTGCAGATCCCATTGGTGGTTATGACAGGGACTCTGAGCTCTGCACCGCTGTGTTAGTCTGCTCAGGTCGGGCTTCCGTAACAAAGGAAACACAGGCTGAAGCCTTAAACAACAGAAAGATATTTTCTCGCAATTTGGGGCTAGAAGTCCAAGATCAAGGTGCTGGCAGGGTTGGTTTCTTCTGTGGCTTGTAGGTGGCTGTCTCCTCCCTGTGTCTTCTCATCATCTTCCCTCTGAGCATGTCTGTATCCTAATCTCCTCTTCTGAGGACGCCAGCCATGTTAGTTTAGGGCCCACCCAAATGGTCTCATTTTAACTGTAATTACCTCTCTAACGACCCCATCTCCAAATTCAGTCACATTCCGAGGCACTAAGGGTTAAGACTTCAACATATGAATTTGGGGAGAGGCATACACTTTAGCCCATAACAACCTCCCTACCCTGTTTCCCCGAAAATAAGACAGTGTCTTATATTAATATTTGCTCCCAAAGATGCGCTAGGTCTTATTTTCAGGGATGTCTTATTTTCCATGTAGAAGAATACGGTACACATTTATTGTTAAATGAAAATAAAGGAAATTTATTACCTGTATACGGTACGGTAGTATGGTAGCTGTCAACACAAACCAGACAAACTGTGAATCCTACAGTATCAAGAATTTACTCATTTATTCAATGACAATCATGTCATCATCTTCTGGAACATCATCATAACAATCCAATTCCTGAATTTCCTGGTGAATTTCATGTGACTCCATTTCTTTCAGAATCAGTGGATCAAATCTCTCACGTTTAGCCTAAGGGGGACCTTATTTTTTGGAGGGATGCCTTACATTTCACTCAGAAGGAAACCTGTAAGTAGGTCTTATTTTCAGAGGATGTCTTATTTTCGGGGAAACACGGTAGTTGTCCCAATGTTCACAAATGTCCCAACCTCTTGTGCCTCAGTTTGCCCATCTGGTAAAGGGGGTGATGGTACCTGCCTCACAGGGCTATAGAGAATGCTTAACCAGTTAGCACACATGAACTGCTTAGAACAGTGGATGGCACTGAGTAGGCTCCGCAAGGACAACAGTCATTCTCATGCATGGCACATAGGAGGTTCTCAGTGACGTGCTGAGTGAATGAAAAAATAACAGCTGTTGTAAAGAAAGAGCATTGTTCAGGCCTCACCTCAGAAGTTTGGTTAGGCAAGAGTGTGGAAGTAAAAATTACAAAAAAACATCATTTTGCTTTTGTGTGGAAGGAACAACGTTTCTCGTTCCCTCGCAGTTGTTCTGTCTGCTCTGACAATCAAATAGATATGAGACAGATTAGCAAGAAAAAAATAGCCGATTTTTTAAAATGATAGGCATATATATAATTGATTTCAGAGAGGAAGGGAGAGGGAAAGAGAGATAGAAACATTTATGATGAGAGAGAATAATTGATTGGCTGCCTCCTGCATGTCCCCCACTGGAGATCAAGCCCGCAACCTGGTCATGTGCCCTTGACCAGAATTGAACATGGGACCCTTCGGTCCATAGGCTGATGTTCTATCCACTGAGCCAAACCAACTAAAGGCAAAATAGCCAAATTTAATATATGCATACTAGTATGTTTGGGAACCTCATATACATGAGGGGGTCAGGGACCCCACAGGCAGGAGAGGTTCAGAGATAGAAAAGGGGGTGGAGGTGGAGAAGACATCTTGAGCTAGCAATGAGGTAAAGCATCTTGGGGGCTTCAAAGGGTCCTTGCAGGGTGATAAGAGCAGAGCTTGAGTAAATACAAGTTTGCCCTGCTCTATGGGTGGGTCTGCGAAGACAGTACTGAGGTCTGCTGAAGGTGGTACTGAGATGACCAAACTCAGGAACTCTTGTTTTAGAATAAACCCAGGGGATCAAAAACAGTGACAGAAGAAGAGAGAGAGTAAATCTTGGGGCCTCTTCCCCAAAATAGCCCCCAGACCTTTTCCTGGCAGATCTGCTTATCTTGCCCCTTTGCAGCTCCCATAGAGGAAGTCAGAAACCCAAGGAAACATGGAAGGCAGTGTCAAGTTCCCTGTCTTCCCTCTGTCCCACTGTGTCCAGTGCACACCCACCCAATACCCCCAGGACTGGACACAAATGCCCCCAGGAAGCCCCCTTGAGCCAAAATACCCCTCTCTTACCTCCGACCCCACCCCGGTCTCCACAGAGACTGCTCCTTTGTCTTCCCCAGTTGTCACTGATTACAAAGTAAATATTCTTAGATGGGGAAACCCATTAAGCCATGATTACTCATAGGCTGTAACCAACCATTAACCCTTTGGCTAGAGTAGGGGTGTCGAACTCAATCAGAGAAGGGGCCAAAATCTAAAATCCAGCCTAAATCGAGGGCCAAATGGTTTACTGAACAGTCATAAACTGACAATGTCATAAACTGACAGCGGAGTGCAGTGATGACAGCGCGGTGCGGGCCACATTGCAAGGCCTGGCGGGCTGGATTTGGCCCGCGGGCCTTGTGTTTGACACATGTGGCTAGAGCCACTGTCAACCAGCTTTGTGAAGGAGCGGGATAGATTATAGCAGTGTTTCCCAAACTTCTCTCATGATGAGAATCACCTGGTGGAGTTGTTAAAACACAGATTCCTGAATCCCAACTAAGAAGTGCTAAACTAGAATTTTTGGGAACATATAGGTAAAATTGTATACTTAACTAGTGCTCTAAGACAGATTTTATATACAGAGCACTAAGTTAGGTATGCAATTTTACCTATATGTTCTCAAAAATTCTAGTTTAGCACTTCTTAGTTGGGATTCAGGAATCTGTGTTTTAACAACTCCACCAGGTGATTCTCATCATGAGAGAAGTTTGGGAAACACTGGATTATAGACGGGAAAGGCTCTAGAGCTGGGCCCATTTCTGCATTTCCTAGGCTGGGAAAGTGAAACTGAGGACAATAAGCAAGATTGTGCTTAGTATTTCCCCTCTAAGCTCCTCTTCCTTAAGCTGATTTTACTGAGCATGTACTAAGTGCTAAGCACCTTACACACCCTAGCTCAGTGGTTGGCAAACCGCGGTTCATGAGCCACATGCGGCTCGAGAGCTGAGGTTTGCCGCTCTGTTGACTAATGAGTTTGCCGACCATTGGACTAGACTAAATGTCACTGTGTAGTTGTAAGCTGTGAGGATTAGGCAATTGTGGCATATTGTGTGCAAAGAGGTAAAGGGTAGTAGTATATGACAGTGGTCGGCAAACTCATTAGTCAACAGAGCGGCAAACTGCTCATTTAATGAGTTCATTTAATACCGCACGAGGATTTAGGTACTATGACCCCTACTTCACAGATGAAGAAACTAAGGCTCAGACAGATTAATTAAGTACGTGGTAGAGCCAAGGCTCAAAGGTCTTTGTGGCTCAAAACATTGACTAACCACACTCATCTCTCTTACTGCCTCCATCAAAGCCTCTCTCCTCACTGGACTCTTTCTTTGTCCCTTATCTATGCTCCCAGACACTCCATCCCACCCCGGAATGCTCCCTCCTTGCCCTCCATGAAGTGAGATGCTCTTGGGAAGCCCTGGAAGGATTCCAGGGAATCTCTGGGTCTCTTGAGTTGAGGGTCCCCGCTGACCGAGCAGGAGAGACATTGACCGGGCAGAAGAGACGTTGAGAGACCAACTGTCTCCCTAGAGGGCCTCCCAGTCTCCGGGGTGGGGGTGCCACAGCTCACTGGCTGGCACCCTTGCCAGCCAACACCCTGTACTCACCCAACCAGTTGGACCACACCACCCACATGCCAGCCGGATCCGTTTGGACAGGCACAGAGCAGGGCCCGGCTTATCTGCCTCCTGGCCTCCCACCCTCCCACCTGCCAGGTGCCGCAGGCCCAGGTGCTCAGAGGCTCCTCCATCCCCACATGAGAGTGCCTTGTGTTCTGGCAAAGGGAGACAAGCACTCCTTCCTGGAAGCCTGGGGAGAGGAGAAGGGGGGGGGGGCTGTGAATGGGGATCCCCTGGCATTGGGGTGACTTGGCTCACCATTGTGGGACGTGACCCCAACCCCCCAGTGTGCAGGTGGAGGGAGGTGGAGAAGTTCTCCCTCAGGGAGGGAGGCAGGCTGCGTGAGCGCTGATGTGGCCTCCTGTTCTCTCCCTGGGCCTCCGTTTTCCCATGGGAAAACACAACAAAGAATCCCCTCACTCTGACGTCTTCCCTATGAGGATTCTTGGGCATTAGATGTAATCCATTAGGCCATTCATTCATTCATTTAAATATTTCTTGAGCACCAGGTAAGTGCTGGGAGGCAGTGGGAGGCAAGACACTCAGAGAAGGGATCTCAGGGGGCTCCTGACCAGCAAGGGGAGACAGGCAGAAACAGGCTGACAATTAAATCAGTTAAACAACCCGAGCTGGTGATGTGTGCCATGCGGAGAACACAACCGCAGGAGTGATGGACCCGGACAGAGGGATGGGCCTGGGGTCTGGCTCCGTGAGAAGGCCTCTCTGAGGGCACCTTGAAGGAAGGCTGCAATGGTGAGAAGAGGCCAGTCTTGTGAAATAAGGATGGGGCTAAAGGTTGCAAGCCCAGGAACAGCAAGTTCAAATGCCCTGGGGTGAGGAGGAGCTTGGCTGGTGGGAGGAATGAAAAGGGGACAGTGTTTCAGGGACACAGTGAGTGAAGGGGATGAGGTCAGAGGGGAGGCAAGGGTTTCTGACGATTGTGAGTGCAGCAGCCGAGGGAGCCACAGGGTATGGCAAGCCTTGGGAGCAGCCTGCAGTGTGCATCGCCTGCCCCCTTTCCTCCTGCTTCCTGGAGCTGGGACTGGGTTTGGAGGGGGGATTTGACCTGCATGGGGTGAGCCCAGTGCCCACCCTGGGGCCAGGGGAATGCTGAGCACCTTGTTCACTAGCTCTTCCTCCCACCCCAGTTCCCATGAGATGACCTTGGGTAGTCTCCAAGGCCCAATGGGTTGCCACCCCCCGAGGACGGGACCTGGACACTGCGAGCAGGAATTTCAGGGGTCTGTGCTCCCCACTCCACTTGTCTCCCGTGTGCTATTTAGACCTACTTGCCTTTCTACCATCTGAGCCCCACTCGCTACCATCTCCCCTGCCCCTCACCTTGGAGTTTGTGTGACATTTGTTGGGGGCATTCACTTCACTTAAGTGAATCTTAAGATAGGGAGAGATACCCAAGACCATCCCTTTGCTCCTTGAAATTGGGGAAACTGAGTCTGGGGTGGCAGGCAGCAGTGGAGCTCCTAATTGACCCCCCTGTGGGATGCTGCTGCTTCTTGTTAGGGAATACCTCACCCCGCCCCCGCCCCTGCCCTCTGCAGCCTTATCACACCCATAGGGGAGTGCAATGAGATGGATTTCCTCTGCCTTGTGCAACCCATCAGCTCAGCAGTTTGCACCACGCCTCATGTCTCCCCATAGACAGCACAGCATAGAGCAGCGGTCGTCAACCTTTCAGACCTCACGGACCAGCAGTGGTCTGCAGACCACCGGTTGGCGACCGCTGGCATCCAGAGCCCACTATGCTTGAGTTGGACCATCTGTGTGACCTTGGCCAGATCACTTAAAGGTCTCTGTGCCTTCATTTTCTCAGCTATAGAATGTGAACAATACCACCACTGCCTAGCTCAGAGTCCATCTGCTTAGAGTACTTAGCACAATCCCTGGCATGGGAGGCAATGGGAGGCAAGACACTCAGAGAAGGGATCTCAGGGGGCTCCTGACCAGCAAGAGATGGTGATGTATGCATTCCTCACCCCCGACCGTGCTCACACACACTACATGCTTTGAAACGCTTTGTCCGTTTCTTTTTAAAAATATATATATTTTATTGATTTTTTTTTTTTTTTTTTTACCAAGAGGAGGAGAGGGATAAAGAGCTAGAAACGTCGATGAGAGAGAAACATCGACCAGCTGCCTCTTGCACACCACCTACCGGGGATGTGCCCCCAACCAATGTACATGCCCTTGACGGGAATCGAACCTGGAACCTTTCAGTCCGCAGACCGACGCTCTACCACTGAGACAAACTGGTTTCGGCTGTCCATTTCTTTTGTTCATTTATTCAGCCAACACGTAGTGAGCAGGTTTCAGGCCCAGAAACTCACATAGAACAGGCCAGACAAGGCCCCTGCCCTTTAGGAGCTTACTTCTAGGAATGGAGCTAGACCAGAAAGAAAAACAACAACAACAACTACAACAAATCAACAAACAGACACTTTTAACAGTGATAAGTATTGGGAGGAAATAGCAGGGTGATCTAGAAAGGTCTCTCTGAAGGGTGACATATAGAATTGAAGAATTATCAGCCAAGGGAAGAGTGTTTCCTATAGGAGAATAAATAGCAAGTGCAAAGGCCCTGGGGTAGAGAGGGGCTCAATGTGTCTGATGAAAAGGAGGAGCTGTTGTGACTGGGATGAGCAAGAGGGAGAGAAAAACTCACAGAGGTGGGCAGAGGCCACATGCAGTAGCTCTCGGCACAGGCTGTGGTAGGATTTTGAATTTGATCTTCAGGGCAACAGGAAGCCTGTGAACAGTCTAAGCAGGGGAGGGACGGATTTAACTCATGTTTTCCGAAAGCCACCCGCTGCTCTGAGGAAAACAACTAGAAGGGGACAAAGTTGGGAGGGGAGAGACAGACTAGTGTGAGGTTCTTGAGAAATGGTGAGAATGGAGAGCCATGACTTAGGTGCCTACAGAGTATATAGGCAGGCATGTGGGCAACCCCAATCGCACAGCATGGCTCGCTGGCCAGCAGGCTGGTCCTTGTTTGCAAGGCTGCACTATTCCAAGAGGGAAAGAGGTGAACTCCCTGAATCTGGATTCCCTGGGCTGACAGCTAAGCCCTGAAGCATCCCAGCCTGGATCTCTGGTCCAAGATCAGCCTGAGGTCAGTCAGCCCCGCCAGGGCCCCATCCTCTGGTCCCTCTCACCTCCTGGGAGTGCCCAGGGCAGAAATCCGGCCCTGCCCGCCCTGGCCTGTGCACTGATAACCTCCCCGCAGGGGAAGCCGCTTGTTTGGAAGGAAATGGTGCAGAAGGAAGCAGTGCCCACACTGAGAATAGGCCGGGACCCGTCTCTAGGGCTCAGATCCCGGTGGCAGAGGAATCGGGAGGCCTTCTCGGGGCTGAGGAAGTTTGATTCAGTTTGCAAAGCCTCCACCTTGCCCCGGGAAGCTTCCAAGAACTCGGGTTTAGCGCCATGTTTGGAGCCCTGTGCTAACCTGGCCTGGTCTAATCACACAGGTCACTCATTGACTCTCAGCCCTCAGCCCTGAGAGGGGGCTCTTGAGAAAAGCAGCTGTGGGGCAGACCCCTCCCTGCTGCCTCCTTCAATCTAGCATTTTTTTATTTTTGTCCCCCTCCCACCCGGTGTCACAGGGAAGGACAGGATGTCAGGAATTGCAATCACCTAACTGGACAGGCAACCCCCCTGGTGAGCTTTAAAGAGATGCTGCTGCCAGGACCTCACCTCCACCCAATTCAGTGGGGGCTCTGGGGTGGGGCCAGGAACTGGCCTTTTAAAAAATCTCCCCAAGGGTGATGTCAGCCAGGCAGAAAACCTCAGCTTTAGGAATTTTCCAATTCTGTGTTTCTCAGCCCTACTCATTGTCTGAATCTCCTGGGCAGATTTTTAAAGAAATCCACCTCTGGGCCCCACCTGGGACCCAGTAAGCAAGGATCACCGAGGAGTGGGGGTGCAGGCACTATCATTTTTAAAAGCTTCCCCAGGAGACTTCAAAAGGCAGTCCCCCAGAGAACCCCTTATAGTCCAGTCTCCCCGGTGTACAGGTAGGGAGGCTGCGGCCCAGAGAAAGGTGACTGGCCCAAGGTCACACAGCCAGCTAGTGGCAAAAGCAGAGCTTAAAACCAAGATTCCAGATTCCCAGGCTGGCACTATGCACCTGATGGGGAGGTCTCAGATGGGGACACACAAGACCCCATCTGAGATCAGCTATTGGTGAGGTGGGGGGAGGGGGATTGAAAGAATGCCCGTGGTGACCCTCACCCTTGTAAGGCCCCACCCCGTCAGGTATGGGGGAGACTGTGAGTGTATGAGCTGTCACTCCTGGGGTTCTGTCACCTTACACAGGGAAAGGGATTTCTCAGTTGTCCTTGAGTCCCTCTAAAGTAAGGTGACCAGACAACCCGCTTTTGGCGGGACAGTCCCAATTTTTAACAATTTGTCCCGTGTCCCTCGGCGTTCCAAAAATCGGGACTTTTTTAAAACGCTGCGGGCAACCAAGTGAGCCCGGGAAGAGCTTTTCCCCAGAGCCCCCAGTTATAAAGCGACAACCCAATTTCAGCCCAGAGCGCAGAACCCAGCCCTGCCTTGTCGGGGAGCTACAGGTGCATGTTGCTTTGTGAGGTGAAGTTTGTGGCAGTTCGTTTTGTACCGCAGAAAACCAATACACGTGCTCCAGCTGAGGAAGGAGCTCAGGGGTCCTGACCCTCAGCCACAGAATCAGGCTTTTCCCAAAGCCCCCGGGGAAGGGAGGGACATCTCACAGGGAGAGCACCCGGAGGCTCTGGAGGGAGGGGAAGGGGCTATTGGTGAAGAGGGGGCGCCTTCCTGGACGTCCTCTCTGCATGGCATCCTAGGCCCCAGGGCTCAGCTAGCAGGATCCCCCAGAGTTCAGGTGAGGTCAGAGGCCTGTTACCAAAGAGGCCAGGCAGACAGACCAGCCAGGGCCATGGCCAGCAAACTGCGGCTCGAGAGCCACATGCGGCTCTTTGGCCCCTGGAGTGTGGCTCTTCCACAAAATACCACGGCCTGGGTGAGTCTATTTTGAAGAAGTGGCGTTAGGAGAAGTTTAAGTTTAAAAAATTTGGCTCTCAAGAGTAATTTCAATCGTTGTACTATTGATATTTGGCTCTGTTGACTAATGAGTTTGCCGACCACTGAGCCAGAGGATGGCTGCAAACAGGGGAGAAGGCCGCATGGCCAGAATCCCCTCTCAGCGCTTCTCAGAACTCTCATGGGCAGGGGCACAAAGGCCGTGGTCTGCAGGCAGAAGGAGATGCAAGGGCAGGGTTTGGGACACTTGACACAGACCAATACCCTTCCATAGCCCCCAACCAACACCTGTGTGAGATTTGGGGTTACTACGGTAGGATGGAAGCCCCCTGAAGGGGGCCTGCCTCCTCTTGCATTTGGGAGGTGGGATCTGGTCAGAGGGGGGCATCTCCGACCTTCTTGGTCTCCTCACAGCGGTGGCTGGACCCCTCCAGGGTGTGAGCAAGCAGAAGCCTGGCTGACCTTGAACGTGGGCAGGGCTGAGTCCCCTGCACAGAGCCTTCTCCTTTCTCTCCTCCTTTCTCTCCTCCTTTCTTTCTTTCTTTCTTTCTTTCTTTCTTTCTTTCTTTCTTTCTTTCTTTCTTTCTCTCCTCCTTTCTTTCTTTCTCTCCTCCTTTCTTTCTTTCTTTCTTTCTTTCTTTCTTTCTTTCTTTCTTTCTTTCTTTCTTTCTTTCTTTCTTTCTTTCTTTCTTTCTTTCTTTCTTTGTTCCCCCTAGGGTTTCTGGAAAGAACGCTTGTGCCTCACTACGCTATCTAAAATAGCTTAATAAATAAATGGGGATAATATGCCACCACCGTTTCCTGTGGGTGGCATATTGTCCCCACTTATTTATTTTTAAATATGTCTTTATTGATTTCAAAGAGAGGGAGAGAGTGAAACATCGATGAGGGTCGATCGGCTGCTTCCTCCATGCCCCCTACAGGGATTAAGCCAGCAACCTAGGTGTGTGCCCTGACCCAGAATCTAGCTAGTGACCTCCTGTACACGGCACAACGCTCAACCAAATGAGGCACACCGGCCATGCCTATTGTCCCACTGAATACACTGCACTCCCAAGCACACCCACCTGCTCCTTATCACGTCATCCTGTTCCATTCCCACCTGAGAGCACCTGACTCATTTGTTCATCTGCATGGCCAGCCCCTCCCCCAGCCTTCAGAACCTAGGCTCCAGGAGGTCAGGGGCCATGTTAACCTGATGCCTAAAGCATAAGGTGACTAGATGTCCCAATTTTTAACAATTTGTCCCAATTTTCAGGACTTTTTAAAAACTCCCTGGGACGCGGGACAAATTGTTAAAAATCGGTTCTGTCCCGCCAAAAGTGGGATGTCTGGTCACCTTACTAAAGCAGCAACTGGGCAAACCCATGGGAATGAATGACAGAGTCACAGGAAGAGCATCCTGGAGACTCCAGAGGGAGGGGAAGGGGCTCCTGGTGAAGAAGGGGTGCTTTCCTGGAGGCCCTCTCTGCATGGCATCCTAGGCCCCAGGGCTCAGCTAAGAGGATCCCCCGTGTTCAGCAAGGCCATGCCCGCTCCCTGCCCTGGGAAGCTCTGGAGGGCCCCCCGAAGCTCCCAGGGAAGGAGAGGGAGGCCGGTGACCCTGACAGCATCCTGGGACAACTTTCTCCTGCTCTGCAATTTGCAGAGCTCAGTGCTCGCCAACCCAGTTGCGTAAAGGTCCGGTTCGTTTGCTTGTTCATTGGGAACCCGTATTTCTATGTCATACAATAGAAGCCACCCTGTGCCTGCGTGTTGCAGCAATGGCGTCCTGCTGCAGAGATTTCCAAACCCCGACTCCTGTCTGCTCAGCTCTCCTGGGCTGGTGGTGGCTGGCACACAGCCTGTGGGCTGCACCTTGAGTGATACACCTGATGGGAGGGCGGGTACTAGCTGCTAGCAGGCCCCAGGTACTCGCTCAGAGGCTGGATGTCCGAGGGATGGGGTAAGATCTTGAAGTATCCCAGCAGATAGGACAGACAAGAGCCAGGAGAGGGAAGAGCGAGAACACAGTAAGAGCCAGGCCAGTGGGGCGGGGGTGGGGGTCTCCCCTAGCCCAGAATCCACCTCCCGGAGCCTCCCACAGTTCAGAGGAACTTTCTCCAGGGGAGGGAGCGGTCTTGCCCTGCTCTGTGCTTGTCACCACCCACGCCACTCTGGCTTGGAGTTTCTTCTCTCAAGATGTTTGTCTTATCTCCTGGCTCAGATGCCAGCCCGAGAGGAATTTTTGTTCTAATGATATGAAAGCGGAGCCGCAGGACTCCGAGGCTCCGGGCCCAGCCCGGGGACGGTTCTCTGGGTGGCAGCCCTGCTGATACTGTCCCTGCCCAGTGTTCGCGGAGATGGCAGCTCAGATGGCATGGCTCTGCCCCGCCCTGAGCTCTCAAGGAGCCTGAGATGCAGAAGAGAGGCGAGAGCGAAACTCTCCCACTCCTTCCAAGGATGCTGACCCCGCACCCCGTGGGCTGGCTGCCACAGTTTCTGGGCAGGGAGCTCAGGAATGCCTCTCCCTCCGTGTCTTGCACACAGTAGGCACCTGGAGTGTTTGCCGAGGCCAGGCTGTCTGCAGCTGGGCCTGGCTGGAACCCTGCCTGCCATCACTCCCCCCACCCCTCGCCTTCCCTCCCCCTTTCCTCCCAGCCCTCAGCCTGCGGTGGCCACATTGTTCCAATTCCTGCAGGTTTGGAATGTCCCTGTTTCCCATCAGTGTCAACCTGACCAGAGGACCTCCAGCTCCCAGAGTCCTGCTGGGGTCCGCCAGGGGGCACGGGGCTGAGTGATGGGAGCAGGCCACCTATGGAGCCCCCAACCCCCTTCACGATCCGCTATGTTGGGGGCCCCAACCCAGGCACAGGGCATACTGAGCACCGGAATTGAGTAACCAGGTAGGTGTCATACAGGGCGTTCCATGGCCCTTGAACCTCTGCCCAGGCTCCCAGACCTCTCTTCCTGCCCTTCTCTTTAATAGGCTCTTAGGAACAGTGGGTCCTCCTCCCAGGAGCCACCCCTCCTTCTGGGCCTTTGATCATAGGTCTCTCCACTGCCATGACCTCTCCCACCTCCCATCCCTGTCTGCCCAAACCTTCCTTGTCCACATGTCTCAGCTTTGTAGCTGAACAGGCTGGATTTAAATCCAACCACCACCACGTCTAGCTGTGTTTCCTTGGATAAGTCACCCAGCCTCTCTGTGCCTCTGTTTTCTCATCTGTAAAGTGGCGTGTTGGGGGCAGGGTGCCCTATTTTGGTGAATAAAATAGGCAAATAGGGAGAAGTGGCATCATGGGCACAGCCGCGAACATGGGCCCATGCCAGTTCTCTCATGGACCAATCCTGGGGCGCCCAGCTGTGCTGGGGTAGCTCCCCATGAATGGAAACTTGGGAGACGAAATGCAGACATTAGGCTGGGACGACAAGGCAGTGACATCTAAGACGTGCCCCGGGCCCCCCCCCCGCCCCATGGCTTGACCATGGATGTGGGAACCTCATGCTGGGCTGGCTGAGTCATTTAACCAGCTGGAACTCAAGATCCCTGGTTACTCTAGTGCCACTTGTCTCACCAAACTCCCCAGGAGCCCCTGCAGCAAACAGGTCTTATTTCAACGCCAGACTCAGAGAATGGGGCTTCTGGGCACATGGGACAGGTTTTACCCTTTGGGGGGAGGGAGTATAACCTTTTTTGGAAACAGGGTCTTTGCAGGTGTAACTAGTTAGTAATTAAGCTGAGGCCTCACTGGATTAAGGTGACCCCCAATCCAAAGACTGGTGGCCTTGTAAGGGGAATTGGGACACGCACACAGCGGGGAAGGCCATGTGATGACAAAAGCAGAGATGGAAGTGAGGCAGCGGCAAGCCAAGGGACACCAAGAATCGCAGGCCGCCTCCGAAACCGAGGAGCACGCTCTCCCTCAGAGCCTCCGAAGGAACCAGCCCTGCCCACACCTTGATTCCAGGCTCATAGCCTCCAGAGCTGTGGAGAATCAATCGCTGTGGTTTTAAGCCACTAGATTGTGGCAACTTGTTATAGCAGCCCTAAGAGACTCATACATGCTATTGTTTTAAAATTAGTAATGCACCACAAAGAGAAACTCAAGGAAAGGAGAAACTGCTAATGATATAATTCTAACTTGGGCTCAGTAGGCGAATGAAGTTCTCCATCTCTTCCTCCCTGCGATGTTTGTAGTTGAAAGATGGCTAGGACACATTAAGAAATTCTGTATAAGGAGCTCGGGACCTTCTGGGAAGGAAGGGATTGAGATGCTGTCCAATGGAAATAAAATGGGAGTCACATAGAATTTAATGTTTTCTAGTAGCTACATTTATAAAATGGAGAGACAGCCTGGCTGGCATGGCTCAGTGGTTGAGTGTCGACCTATGAACCAGGAGGCCATGGCTCAATTCCTGGTCTGGGCACATGCCCAGGTTTCAGGCTCGCTCCCCAGTGTAGGGCTGCTGGGGGGCCACGCAGGAGGCAGCTCATCAATTGATGATTCTCTCTCATCATTGATGTTTCTACCTCTCTCTCCCTCTCCCTTCCTCTCTGAAATCAATAAAAATATTTTTAAAAATAAACAAATAAATACATAAATAATAGAGAAATAGGTGAAATTGAGTTTTAATAATGTATTTTCTTTAACCTAATATATCCCAAATATTATTTTAGCATGCAATCAAGATACAAATATCAATAAGGTGTTTTACATCCCTTTTTTGTATGAATTCTTCAAAACCGCAAGTGCATGTTATACTTTGAGCAAATCTCAGTTTGCACTCGCCGCATTTCGGGTGCTCAGTGCCAACATGTGGCTTGTGGCCCCCAATCAGACAGTGCAGCTATCACCTTGGACAGGTAAGTCTTTCTAAGGTTCAAAGCTATCCTAGACCTGCTGGGACGTAGAGGATGGGTTAGCCAAGGCTAGGAATCAGAGGAGGAGCATGAGTCTTAAAAACACATGCACACACAAACCTCACTGAGCTCTTCAAGCTTTGAGCCTCCATTTCCTCATCTGTGAGATGGGGCTTGTGGTACTGCTCACAGGATGTTTTTGTGAGGATTAGCATTAGTTGTGACTTGGGTAAGGGAGCCCTGAAGAGCAGAACGAAATGTACTTTGTTTGTAGTGGGATTTGCCTGAGCATAGAGAACAGCCAGAACCAGAGAAGGGTTAGAGTGAGCTGGCCCTATGATAATTCCCCAGCTGTGAGTAGTCCTTAGCAACAGAGGCTTTCTGCTGGTGACAGTGGTGACCACGTGTGGTAATGCTTATGTCGAGGGCTGATTGGGACCTTCAGGGGGCACAGTGGGTCTGAGAGTCCTGCCCCACCTCTCAGAAAGCTTGCAGTGTGGGACCCCTCCACGCACACCTGCAATCTGATTCCTCATTGTAAACGCAGTATGAATGGGACCTTTCCCTTTCCATGCCTCTCTACACGGTCACACCCCAGCTGCCAGTGGAGCAGGCTGGTCAGTCTGACCACTTACGAGAAAGCCTTTCTACGAGATCATAAACCAGCCCTCTGTGTTGTAAGGGGTTGGAGTAGGCAGGACTCAGGTTCCTTCCTCTAAAACCCATCCCACCTCAAAGCCTGTTTCATCCAAACCTGTACAACAGGTTCCACCCAGACCTGGCACCTTCAGCTCTGGGTGGGAGGTGGGGCAGGTAGAGAGGGTGAGGATGGGCAGGGACTGACGAATCCTTAAAGCTTCAAGGCCCCATCATGCAGCTCTGTGAACCTTGGCTGGATGCTCTGGGAAGAAAAGCCTCATGTATGATCTTGATGTTGGCAGACACTAACACGGAGTAAGCTGAATATGGATTTACCATGGTCATTCAGGACCTAGGATAAAACCTGGGCCTTCGGACTCTGGTCCAAGGCTGTTTTTAGTGTGCTGCCCAGGTATTGAGTGCCCAGGGTCTAGACTCTAGAGCAACGTTTCTCTATGTATAATCCCGGGACCACAAGTGAGGGAACCCTCTGGGGGCAGGAGGGAGCATGCTCCTTCCAACATAGTTTCTGGACCTCAGGGAAGACGTACTGAATCAGAACATGTGGGACGAGCGCCAGGGAATCTGTATTTTAACGACTTTCCCCAAGTGGTTTTTAGAGACAATGACATTTCACCTACGAAAATGCATAGATTTTGTGTAATCTGCAGTTGCCTTTCTGGGATTCAGTTTTCATGTATGTAAAGTAAAGGTGTCAAGTCAATTTCTCTTTTTTTTAAATATATTTTTATTGATTACAGAGAGGAAGGGAGAGAGAGAGAGAGAGAGAGAGAAACATCAATGATGAGAGAGAATCACTGATCGGCTGCCTCCTGCACACCCCACACTGGGATTGAGCCTGCAACCCAGGCATGTGCCCTGACCTGGAATCAAACCATGACCTTCTGGTTCTTAGATTGACACTAGACCACTGAGCCATGCTGACTGGGCTCAAAGTCAATTTTTAAAGGACTTTCTAACACTGCTTTCTATGGCTACAACCATCCAGTGGGAGACAAACTCAGCGTCTCCACCCCAGGGCAGGCAGCCACCAGCAGTGCAGGACCCAGGGAGTGTGGCCAGGAGGATAGATGGACCTGCCAGCAGATCCGCCCCTGGGAATGTGGGCCCACAGCACCAATACCTCTAATTTTCCAACAGGGAGCAGGAGTCAGACTTTCCTATGCATCAACCCATTTAAACATGTCATCTAATCTCTACATGTTCCCGAGTTGTGTGGAAAACTGGAGAAGCCAGCATGTGCCCTCTCATTCTTGTGAAGCCTTTGGCCCAAAGTGGACAATGTAACTATTTCCAAGCCATAGGTAGCCTTCCTTGTCTTTACTCAGCAAAAAGCTCCCTTTCTTTATTTGAGCAGTTGAACCAATGAACTTGGGCAAGTGACTTAGCCACTTTATGCCTCAGTTTCCTCATCTGTAAAATAGATTAAAATAATTTCTATCTCAGAGGGCAGCTGTGAAGATTCACAATTAATTTTGTAAAGTGTGCATGGAGTAAGTGCCTGCTAAATATCCACTCTGTTTTCATTATTGTTACTAGAGGCCTGGTGCATGAAATTCATGCACTCATGGGGGGGGGGGTGTCCTTCAGCCTGGCCTGAGCCCTCTCACAGTCTGGGAGCCCTGTGATTGATCACCCCACAGCAGAGGGAGGCCCTGCCCACCGTCACCACCCGGGTAGCCTGGGCCTCTCTCTGCAGGGTGATAGTGGGGTGATGGCTGGGCCTCCCAACCAATAGCATTGCACCGGCATTGGCAGTGGCAGTCAGTGCTGGGTCGCTGCAGCACCTGCGACCGAGGAGGGACCGAGAAGTCAGCAGTTCAGCCCACTTGCCAGTTCCTGCCCATCTAAGCCTGTTGTGCAGGCAGCCTGGTGTTTGGTTGTCCATTTGGTCATTTTGGATGTTACAGACCCTGGCTCTTTATATATTAAGATTATTGTTCCTAGCCAAAGCAGCTTGGTTGGGGGTGGGGGGAGGAGGTTCCTTTGTGTCACATGATGTGCCCAATTTAGCCCACTCTGGGTCCCTGTGTTCTCCCCTCCCTCTTGGAGGCTCAGCCAGAGACACTGCTTCCTGAGCCAGTGGATGGGAGCTCTGCAAGGCACACGCAGTCCTTATAACATGGAGATCACATCCCGCTTTCAGCATGGTCAGGACAACTTTCCCAAACTGTGCCCAAAAGCTGAGTTTGCAAAGTGATTGTTGGAGACTAATGTTGGGAGGCAGAATGGCTCAGGGTTCTAGCTGGACAACAGATGAGAAGGGTCCCTGGTTTCCCAAGGGAAGGAGAAGAAAGGGCTGTGAGTGAGCTGGAGGCATGGCAGGGTCTGCGGAACTAGAGAGAGGGGGTGGGGAGGAGCCAGTCTGGTCAGGAGACCACATGCTACTGCGTGAACGTGGGGAAGTCATCCTTGCACTTTCCTCCAGAATCATTCAGTAACCCCTGGAGCTCTGGTTCAGTCCACATTCCTTAGCACCAAGTCCTCCCTGGACGGCCCCTCCTGTCTCCTTGTCCCCAGCTTTGAACTTGCTGCTGGAGCCCCCTTCGCAGGATACCCTCTCTCTCCCAGCTTGCACTGCTGTTCCCTCTGCTCAGAAAGCTCTTCCTTCCCCTCTTACCTGACTAGGACTCATTCTCTTTCCAGCGCCTCCTCCTGACCCTCCCCAATGAGGTCAGCACGCTTCTGTGAGGAAAAAGCAATTTCAGTTCACTGGGCCTTTTCCCTCATCTAGGGCATCAGCCACACACTGGGGCAAAGAGAGGGCTGAGGCTCCCCTCCCCCCACAGGGTTCTGTCAGGGTGGACCTAGAGAACCCTGAGGGAATACTTCTCACCCTCATATCCCCTTATTTTCTCCCCTTCCCATGCCTCCAATCTTGATTTTCAACAAAGATCATCTGAGGACCTCTGCTGTGGGCCAGGCCTATGCGGGGTACAGGGGAAGAGTCTCTCCCTGCCTTTGAGGCAGGGGTCTTCAAACTACGGCCCGCGGGCCACATGTGGCCCGCAGAGGAGTCTGATCCGGCCCGCAAGGTTTTTTGGGCAGTGAGCGCAGCCGAGGTGTTACAGTAGGAATTAGTAGTTCATATAGTCCGGCCCTCCAGCTCTCTGAGGGACCATGATCTGGCCCCCACTTTAAAAAGTTTGAGGACCCCTGCTTTGAGGAATGTTATGAACTGAATTGTGTCTCCCTAGAACCCTATGTTGAAGTCCTAACCCCAGTACTTCAGAATGTGACTGTATTTGGGACAGGGTCTTTAAGGAGACAACTAAGTTAAAATGAGATCATTAGGGTGGATCCTAATCCAATAGGACTGGTGCTCAAGTAAGGAGAGGAGAGATTAGGACACAGTCACACACACAGGGGTAACCGTGTGAAGGAAGACACAGGAAGAAGACAACCATCTGCAAGCCGAGGAGAGAGGCCTCAGAAGGAGCCAATACACCCTCACCGGTTTGGCTCAGTGGATAGAGTGTCAGCCTGTAGACTGAAGAGTCTCAGGTTCCATTCCGGTCAAGGGCATGTACCTTGGTTATGGGCACATCCCTAGTTGGAGGTGTGCAGGAGGCAGCTAATCAATGTTTCTAACTCTCTATCCCTTTCCCTTCCTCTCTGTAAAAAATCAATAAAAATATATATTTAAAAAAAGAAGAAGAAGGAGCCAACACCTTGATTTTGGACTTCTAGCCTACAGAAGTGTGGGAAAATCAATTTCTGTTAAGTTACCCATCAGTGGCACTTTATTATGGCAGCCTGAGCAGACTAATATAAGGACCTCACCGTTCTTGGGTTTCTGCCTTTGTAAAATGGACAGAATACTGGTCCCTATCGCCCAAGGTGGTTGGGAGAATTAAATAAGTTTAATGCAAGTAAAACAGAAACCAACAAATGCTACCGCAGTTTATTATTATTACCATCATCATTGTCATCGAGCTGGCACAAATAAGACTCAACAATGAAAAATAAGAGGAACCTGGCCGGCGTGGCTCAGTGGTTGAGCGTCAACCCATGAATCAGGGGGTCACGGTTCGATTCCCGGTCAGGGCATATGCCCAGGTTGCGGGCTTGATCCACAATGTGGGGTGTGCAGAAGGCAGCCAATCAATGCTTCTCTCTCATCATTGGTGTTTTCATCTCTCTCTCTCTCTCCCCCTTCCTTCCTCTCTCTAATTATATATATATATATATATATATATATATATATATATATATATATATATATACACACACACACACACACACACACACACACACACACACACACAGGAGCTATGAGGAGCTGACATTGAGCAAACAAATGATCCTTGAATTTAAGAACTGGAAAGACCATTTGGCGTTCCCTCTCCTATTTGATGAATGAGGAAGCTGAGGCCAGAGAGAGGAGGAGACTTGCCTGAGGTCTCATGGTAAAGGAGCAGACAAGGTTGGAACACAGACTTGGAGCCTCAGCCACGGCATCCTAGTTGTGGGTTTCAATTATTAAGCAGAATTCACGCCGGGTCTTGGTTGCCCAGCTTGCATCAGGCAAGCCCACACGGGTTACGGGGGATTGCTTCTTGGATGAGACACAAGCTGTGAGGAGGAAGCTGTCTGGGTGGAAGAAACAGCTGCTCTTACTTCACATCTGCTAAACTACTTGCTCTAAGGGATTCTCCGGACATCCAGGCAGACAAGAACTTCCCTTGTGGCAGCTTTGCCCAGGGTCCGGGCTGAGAAGAGAGCAATGGGGGACCTCCCTCTAGACACTGTCTGGGAGCAGGAGAGAATGGAGAACTCATGAAGCCACCCATAGACACTAAGAGACAAGGAAGCAGAAGGCATGCAAGGACTCCCCCCAGCTCCACCCCCTTCTGACTTCCCTGCCAGCCAACAGTGTACCATGCTGGAATCCTATTTAGAAGCGCTGAGTCCTGCTGCCTGGCAGTGAGTCCTGCTTTCTAGGCCACCTCCAGGCAGACAGTCAGCTGCCTTCCAGCCACAGACTTAACTGCAAAGCCAGAGGTCTCTGCATGGCGAGAAAACCCAGACTGGAGAAACCCATGAATCCCCAGCTCCAGCCATCATGTGCCATCCCTGCTTTCAGATCATCCATCCTCAGCTTGAAACACTCTCAGGACGGGGAACTCACTACTCAACAAAGCATGAGATCCCACCGTGGCAAAGTTCTCAATCCGTGCCACCCAACAGAACTGTAATGCGGATGAATCCATGTTCTTTAGAATGAAAGCGGCAAAATTAATTTTAATATTTTCTTTAACCCAGCCCATCTAAAATGTGATCATTTCAGCATGTCATCAACGTTAGACATTTTAGTGAGATGTTTTATGTTCCAGTTTTTGTGCTACATCTTGGAAGTCTGCCTTCTCATTTGGGCCATTTCTCAATCACACGGGGCCCCTGGCAGCAGCTGTAGTAGCTCTCAGTTGGGGGGTTATGCTTCTGTCCTGCCATGTTTATGTATTGGTCTCTGTTTTGGCCACTGTGCTTACCGGCTGATCAGCTATTTGGTACTTATTATAACTACAAATAAACAACTGCTATGCTCTTAACTCTGCTCCAGTGAGCTGGATGGTGATGTGGATTCCATTGAAGACCTCCACAGCTCGTTAGTGCCAGTTTTCAAATGCAGACCTGGAACATTAAAAAGGTCACACAGCTAGCAAATGGGAAAGCCCATTAGTGATTGAGAAATGGGAAACCCTGGACCTGGCCAGCTCTGGAATCCACTCTCGTAGCCTCTAACAGTCAGGCTGCTCAAAATAGCCACTAACCATTGTCTGACGCTCCAGCCCTTGAGATGTGGCTGGGCTAAACAGAGATGCGCCTTCCATCTAAGATCCATACCAGATTTCCAAGAGCAAGGACCTAAACCCAAGAAATAATTTTCTGGTTGATTGCATGTTGAAATGACATTATTTTAGCTAAATCAAACATGTTAAAATTCATCTCGCTGGTTTCTTTTTTGCTTTTTCTCTAAGCGGCTATTAGAAGCGTTCAAGTTGCCTGCGTGGCTGGCATTGTATTTTCCTGGACAGTTGCTGCTCTGATCTATTTCCTTCTGGGCTAAATATTCTCCATTCCTTCAACAGTTCCTACATGACCTCACTTCTAATCCTCCCCTCAAGCTCTCCTTTTGATGGGTGCTCTGGGAGTGAACAATGGTCTGGCTGACTCTTCCCTCATTTGCTTGTTCATGTCCTTTGCCCAATTAGGGTTTAAGTGGTTTTCCTTTTGTCCTATTGATGGCCCGACCTCTTTGTAATCAGAGGTGTTTACATCTGTCAGTTACAATAATCGGCCTTCCAACTTTTCCATGGTGTCTTCGGCCATCCACGTTTCTGTTGTGTGCGGCCAGTCTGAGAATAGATTCCTTTGTGGCTTCTGGATTTTGACCAGGAAGATTACATTTTGCCCACTCCCAAACTTATGGAAAAGTATTATCCTGCATTTCCTTCCAACCACATTCGCTTTTTAATCTTCTTTTTCTTTCATCCAACTGAAATCTATTTCTGTTTGTGACAGGAGGAAGGGATCTGACTTAATTTTCCTCTACTTGTGTAGCCGATTGTCCCACTTAGTAAATAATTCATTCTTTCCCCACTAATTTGAAATGCAATTTAAAAAATCGTCTTTAGGCTCAGTTTTCCTTCTGTTGGTAGGCAAATCGGCTCCCACCAGCTCTCTCTCAGTTTTCATCGGACCAGCTCAACAAGCTCAGCAAATCGAGGTCTTCTCTTCACCAGACCCAGCAAAGGCTCCAGAACTTAGTGAACCAACATGGCCACGGGGACTGGCCAGGCTTGACCTCCCAGAGAGAGGTCACTTGAAAAAGGAAAAGGGGAAGGGTAGTTCCTCTAAGGGAAATTGAGATGCTGGAGACAGAAGGAAGAACAGATGCTGGTCGGACAAAAAGGTGCCTACCCTAAGTGTACCTCCTGGCCTGTCACTGCGTGCCCCCGCTGCACAGGCATTTTAGGGGTGGGAAGTCCTCAGGTTTCCTCTGCTTTCGCCTGGCTTCCCCCTCAAAGATCCTCCAGGTCGGGTCTACCCCAGGAATTCAGATCTGCCTCCAGATGCCCTTTCCCCGAGGATCCCCTCCGGCCTGGAAAATCGGCCCAGCAAGCTTGGGGAGAACTGTTCTGCCCACTCCTGTCCCAGGACCCTTGGCCAGGTTTTCTCTTCCTGCCAACGGGGCAGAGCGCAGGGAGGGCGGGAGGAAGGAAGGATGCCAGCAGGGTGTGGTCACTGTGTATAAACAGAAAGTGGCTCCTTCCTGTCCACCCCAGAGAACGGTGCTGCCCCGCTGGCTTAGGAAGTCAGACTCCTGCAAGGAAAGTCCCCAGAATGCCTCTCCTGCCCTCTCTCCAAGGACCAAGGGGCTACCCCGGGGCCACCAGGGAACGGCCTAAGGTTCCAGAGCTCAGGTTCTTCTGCAGAGAGGTTGTGCAACAGAGGCCAGGGTGTCGACCTTGGGAGCAGACGCCTGTTTTATTACAGAGGATGCCCAGCCCTGAGTTCTTCAGGCCACAGGGCAGGCACTGCCTGCTCCTCCCTCTCACTCTCAGTCTGTAGGGGACCAGGGCGTGATGTGAGGAGGAGTCAACAGGTGAGACTAGAACCCAAATTCTTTTGTCAGCTCCCACCTCCATTGGCCCTCCCAAAGCCCCCTTTATAATACATTGACCAGAACAATAGTAAATGAAAACACCCTAAAAATAAGAATAAAAGTCTTTTTTTTTTTTTTTTTTAAACTTTGCTCCATTGGATGACATGGAATAGATCAACTAAACGGAAGCAGGCTGCCTGCCATGATGTGAGGCTGCCTGGGTTCAAAGCTCAGCTCTGCCGCTTGCTGGCTACAACCTAGGCAGCTTGTTAAACATCTGTGCCTTTATAGACGCCCCTGTAAAATGAGGTGAGGACAGCCCCGCCTCGTCAGGTGTTTGTGAGGATTCGGGAAATGAATAACGCAATGATGACAGAGAACAGCAATTAGGTGTTCAAGAAAAATGAATTGCAGCCATATTGTAACTGGACTTAGATTAGCTGCAAGTGCACATTTTGAAACCTATAGGTCAACCACTAAAAAATTTTAGGAGTATAATTGATAGGCTCAGAGAGAATAAAAAACGGAATCACATAAAACGATTAAAAACAGAGAAGGCAGAATGAGAGGAGACAATCTTTTTTAAAAAAGAACAAGTGTACTGACTACAAAACAGTTACAAACATAGTAGACATTGATTCAATTATATAATTATATTAAATGTGAATGGTGTTAATCCACTAATTAGAAAACAGAGACTGTCAAGAGTGGACAAAAAACAACAACAAAAACAAACAAACAAACCAACAAAAAACAAGCAAGATCTGACTGTGTTGCCTACAAGAAACCTACTTTAAATGTTCATGTGAAAGGGAGCGCTAGCAAAAGGTTGAGGAGCCAAACTGCCCAGGAAATCTGGTCACTCTTTTAACCTCATTGAGCCTCAGTGTTCTCTTCTGTAAAACGGGGATATAGTAGTTCTGAACATACACAGGGATCATGAGGATTAAGTGAGCAGATTCATATAAAGAACAGTGACCAACATATAGTAAATACCCTAAGACAGTGGTCGGCAAACTGTTGACTAATGAGAGGCTTAATCACAAGGAACAACAACAGCCTATAATTATTGGAATCGACAGTCTAAGTCAGTGGCTGGCAAGCTCATTAGTGAACAGAGCGTCAAACCGCAACTCACGAGCTGCATGTGGCCTGCGAGCCGCAGTTTGCCGACCACTTCCCTAAGAGTATGCTGTTTTGTTATTATTAACTATAATTATTATTCAAGTGTAGCTTCAGGACAAGTTGTGCAGCTCTCACTTCCAACCAGCGTTTTACTTTGAAGCTTCCCCCAAATAGAAACTTGAGAGCCACCCCTTTTCCCTTGAGTTTTAAGGCCAGGATCAGCTATATCATCTACGTAATTATCAAGGTTCCCATGCAAAATGAAAACCCAGGGCCCCTTGGTTCAACATTACTAAGAATTTCAAGATGGCGCTGGCAGACCATGAAATCACACGCAAGGCCCTTCTGAGCTGGGGTCCCTTTGTGACTGCACAGGCCACATGCCCACAAAGCCGGCTCTGCTTCAGATCTACAGACCACAAGGGCAGAGTCAGAATCCAGGATGCCAGCCCACGCTGCCCTCCCCTCCCCTGCCCAGCCTGCTCTCCGCCACCCGGGTCAGAACACCCTGACCTGGGTGTGAACACACCTCACTTCCCCGGACCCATGGAACCCCGGGACAGATGCACTCCTCGCCAAAGAAATGCTTTGCTGCCCGCTTCCTTTTGAAATCCTGGACCCAGAATTTCCAGGGGGCTTCCTTTTCTGGGTCCCCTGGAGCTGGGGGCGGGGTTTGGAAAGGGGAAGCTAAGACATTCTGGGCGCCTCAGTCAAGAGCGGGCTCAGAGCTGCTGGTTTCAGGGGAGCCTGCTCCAGGGCGCCCCGGGCAGGAGCGAGTCCCAGCCTGTCCATGCGCTCCCCACCCTTGCGTCACCCTGTTGGCCTCCCAGAGTCTGGAGAGACTTCAGAGCTCTGTACTTCTTCGGCCTGGCAACGCTAGGGGCTCCTGCTCACCCGGAAGCCCTTGCCCTGTGGGGCACTCTCAGAGCTGCCCGGGGACACTGAGATGCAGGCAGGGAAGGGGGAAGGGGGGGGGGGGAGTCAACTGGCAGAGGCTCTGGCGTGAGTGGCAGCCCTGCGGTGCCCAGCCACACAGGCGATTCCTAGTGAGTGTGGGCAGCAGGCAAACAAGCCTTTAGTGTCAGCTCAGCCCACCCGGCCCTGAAACACGTCCCTTCTGTCTCCTGCGGGGTGGGGCCTGATAGTAACCCCTGGGGTCAATGATGCAGGGCCACCCGCCCCCAACTCCGGCTACCGCCCACCCACCCCTATTTTGCATCTTCAGCCCTCCCCTCCCTCCCCAGAGGGGAGGGGCACCCCACAGGCCTGGGTGTGGGCCAGCTGGGTTTTGATCTCAAAGATACTGGCCATCCCGGCTTGGGCGGGGCGTGGGGTAAGCCTCTGGCTCCTCCTACCCGGTCTCTCCATTCTCCGCCTCCTCAGAAACGAACCCAGAGGCGTCCGGCCAAGTTCGAAATCCTGAAGTGCAAGCTGCAGCCTCTGTGGGTGCGGGCAGCTGGGTGGGAAGCCAGCGGGGAGGAGAGCTGGGGTGGGGCTGCACCCCATTCCCTCCTCCCCTTACCTCTACACTCTTGCATCAGACAGAGAGGTGCCCCCCCCCCCCCCCCCCCCCCCCCCCGCCAAGGCTGGCGGGAAGATGGGGCTGTTTGAAATCCAGGACACAGCGGGGTGGAAGGAGGGCTAGAGCTGTTCCAATTCATTGCTCAACACTTGGCGGGAGTTGAGGGGGAGAGGAGGGAGAGGAAGGGGGCGCAGGGCAGGAGATCAAGGTACTGTCTCTGCCCAGAGAGCGGGTAGATTGCATGAGCTGACTTGTGTAATCTCAGGATAGGGCCTAGCATTATAGGAATGCCGAAAGTGACTTTCCAAATTACTATTGTTATTATTCCTGTTGCTGCCTAGCACTCTGAGTCCTCGGTTCCCCACAGGTGTAAACAGTTCCTCTGCTCCACCTGGGCTGGGGGGGCGGGGGGGGCGGGGGGGAGGTGCCTTCCAGAGAAGGGGGTGGGCTTAGCGACCTCAGGATGGTCTCCAGGACTCTCGGCTCACAGCACAGGCTGGGTCTCCATCTCCAACTCACTTCTCAGTCAGATCCCAGCTTGGGTTTATTAATATCCTGTTCACTCTCTCAGGTAGGGTCCGGGGACATGTCCATCATCTTGGATTCTGCTGGCCTTGTGTAGTCAGGGTGATAAATACACTCAGAATAGAATTGAAGTTGGTCACTGGAACTAATCCTGTTTATTCTATAGTCATCCATTTGTTCGACAAATATTTCTTAAACCCCATTATGTGCCAGCCCCTGTGTTGGTGGTAGGGTTGCAAGGAAAAAGAAAAAGGTGGGCCTGCCTCCTGGCACTCAGAGGAGTGGGGTGGGGGGTGGGGGGGAGAGGTGGCTGAGTACAATAATCTATCAGCAGCACTGCAGGGAGGGAGAGAGACACCTGAGGAGCTCCTTAAACAGTGCCCAGCCCCCTCTCCGGGAGTTTCTGCTTCCAGGGCTGGGAAAGAGCGCAGGAATCTACAATTTAAAAAAGGGTTTCACATAATTCCTTTTGTTGTTGTTGTTGTTGTTGTTGAGAGAGAGAGAGAGAGAGAGAGAGAGAGAGGGGGGGGGGGAAGGGAGAGAGAGAGAGAAACATTGATGTGAGAGAGAAATATTGATTGGTTGCCTCCTGCAAGCACCCGACTGGGGATCAAACCCACAACCTGGGTATGTGCCCTGACTGGGAATTGAACCTGAGACCTTTTGGATAACAAGATGATGCTCCAACCAACTGAGCCACACCAGCCAGAGCTCTTCTTTCTTATTATAAAGAGAGTTTGGGAACATATCCCCAAGGAACAGGAATGTATAAAAAGAGCTACTTACTGGGAAGGAAAGGAAGCCAAGAGGACCAGCCAGAGAGATCCGTGAGGCTCTCCTGGGAAACAGAGCTAGGAGCTAAAGCACAAGGCTGAAGAGGGAGTGGCTCCTGGAGCGGGATCAGCACATGCAAAGGCCCTGGGGTGGGAAGGTGGAAGCCCAGTGTGGCTGGAGCTCAGGAGGGAGGGAGAGCGGGAGAGGTGGGTCAGAGTGAAAGCTGGGGCTAAGGGACCCTAAGAGCACTGGGGAGCCCTGGAAGGGTTTATATGTGAGAGGGGTTGACATGATTGGTGTTTTGAAAAGATTTTTCATTCGAAGAAACACACACCGAGCCTACCAGGCCCTGGGCCAGATTTTGGCAGAATCGGGCTTCTTTCCCAACTGCCTCCTTCTGTGGGGCCTTGGCAGAGGCAGAGCAGGAGTCCAGGTAGCCTGGAGGCCCACCTTGGCAGACAGGAGGCTCTGGACTTGGTTTCTGCTCCCACTGGCTGTGCCCACCTCCGCATCCCCTCAGGCTCAGCTGCAGGTGGGCAGCTCCAGAGAGAATCTTGTTTGCTAGTCCCATTGCCAAAATCCACCCCTGTTTCCCTTGCTCCTCAGACAGTGGTGCCAGGAGACCCCTCCTCACCCCCACCCCCACACACATTCCACCCACCTCCTCTGCCCTCTGGAGTCACCTGCCAAGAGGCTAACAGGCAGGGCAAGGGGAATGCAGAGAAGCAGACATTCAACCCCTCAGGGGGCTCTCCTCATCTCTCTACTGACGGAGCCCACGCTCCCACCACCACCAGCCACCGTACAGCAGTCTGGCTGACAGATGGGGAGCAGGTGGGGTCCTCAGCCCCTCCGCAGTCCCGCAGAGGCTGGTGGGTGGGATGTGTCAGTGGGGGAAAGTGGGCATTACTGCCAAGAATGGGTTGGCACGGAGCTAGCCAGGTGCCCCACAGCACTCAGGAGCTTGGGGAGCGGGGCAGGGTGGGGCTCATGGGGGTGGGGCTACAGATTGCACCTCATTTGCATACAACCAGGGGGGGCGGGGCAAGAGGGGCCTGGCCACCGCATAATTCTTGATCTGTGATCTCCCCACCTCCACAGCAGCCAGGACCACAGCCCCCATAACCCAGGGGCGCCTTCAACACCCCTCCTCCTTACCTCATCACCCCCAACATTTTAGCTCTTCTTTGAATAAATGTAAAGCTCCCCACCCAGTTCCTGGAGTCCAAGGATGTGAGCTGAAGAAAACTACTCCTGGAACCATTTCTGGAAAAACCAAGTCCACTGGGTTTATGGAAAATGAAGATGAGGAGGGGGTGGAGGAGAGGGCCATATTCCACCAGCGTTTTCTGCATCCTTCTATTTCTTCTTTTTAAAAAATATATTTTTAGTGATTTTAGAGAGGATGGGAGAGGGAGAGAGAGATAGAAACATCAATGATGAGAATCATTGACTGGCTGCCTCTTGCATGCCCCTCCCCCCCCCCCCCTGGGGATCAAGCCCGCAGCCCAATCATGTGCCTTTGGTTAGAATCAAATCTGGGATCCTTCAGTCTGCAGGCCGATGCTTTATCCACTGAACCAAACCAGCTAGGGCTGCATCCTTCTATTTCAAGGGTGGTTTGCTCCCTTCATTTTCCTCCTGGGGACCTCAGACTTTCTCCCCACCCCTTGTTCCGGGGGCAGCAGTAAGGACCTCCATCACCAAGTTCACTCTGCCTTTTTGCTAATTCTGTGTGGATCAGCGAGTCCTGGGTTGGCAAGGCCTCTGAGGGCCAAACACCACCCACCCCCCCTTACTTTCCTCCCCTCTTCCCCTCCACTGGAGCTCTATAAATGGTGGCGGGGGTTGATAACAGATACTGGGCAAGCAGGCCCGGCCTAGTCATCAAACGGCTGCTGTCTCACCAGTCTCTGCAGTCTGTACTTCATGGACATTAATCCAAGCAACTGGCTAAACTCTTGTGAACACAAGGAGCTTCAGACCCCTCACAGTGGGTGCCTTTTAAGGTGACCAGACATCCCGCTTTTGGCGGGACAAATTGTTAAAAATCAAGACTGTCCCGCCAAAAGCGGGAACGTCTGGTCACCTTACTTTAACCCTCATGCTGACCCACAATGTCATCCCCCTCACTTGAATGGGAAGGTGACAGGAGACAGAAGCCCCAGAGCAGCCCAACAGGTGACTGGAAGCAGAATGGGGACTAGATAGGGCACGTGAGAAGCCACACGTACCGAGGCCCCCGGCTCCTGCTGTGGGGACCTTGTAATTGTGTGGCCTGTACTCACAGGTCTCTGAGCCCAAGAGTCCCCTACACTTGCGTGTGTTTCAATATGTTACATAAATTTTCAAGATACTTTCTAACGTTGTGATCAGTATGTTCTCTAGTATCGAATGGGAATGTGTCAGAGCCACACCGATGTTGACTTGGGCAGGAGGACAGGCTGGATGGAGGAAGGAGGGAATGGGTTGGGCGACACCAGCCACAGCTGATTCTCTTTCTCCTTTTTTAACAATGGAAGTGAATTCACATGTGAACATTTCAAATTAACCGTTGAAACGGTAAAGTCAGTGGTGTTGAGTACATTCGTCATGTTGTGTGACCATCACCTTCACTCAGTTCCAAAACCTTTTCCTCACGCCTGCGAAGCAGTCACGCTTCATCCCTCATTGCCCCAGACCCTTAAAAGTGAGGGGAACCTGAGAAGGAGCAGGTCCGTATAGCCCTTCCCTGCTAGGGAGGGAGGGTCCAGGGGTCTGCTTCTCAGCTCCCCATCAGGAGGACTCCTTATCCAGACAGGAGGCCACACATCCCTTGGGAAAGCCAGTCCTCTGACTCACATCCTCAGCTGGTGGGTCTCTCTTATCTTCTGAGACCACCAACAGCCCGGGGCTGCCCTCCTCCCAAGACACACACACACACACAGAGTCACACACACAGAGTCACACACACAGAGTCACACACACACACACACACACACACACAACACACACACTCTCTCTCTCTCTGCTGGGTCCAAACCCACAGGCATGTAGCAGGGGAGGGGCCAGGCCAGCAGCCCCTGGAAGGCCCCCGCTCAGGGTACCCTGGGCTTCGCTGCCCATGGGTGCCCACACCCGTGCCTGCCCCCAGAGGCCCGCCAGGAATCCCAAGCAGCATAGTTGGGTGGGGAGGAGGGAAGGACCGGCTGCTTAGGAGACACAGAGAATTCCAGCTGGGAGCCCTTCTGCGGTCACGTGGGACCCGAGAAGGTGCAGCGAGAGGCTTAGCGCCCAGCCCCCCAGCCTGAAATACAGACCAAGAATGTTCTGTGTGCTTTTAGGGGAGGAAGAGAAGGACTCCACATAGTTCTGGAGGAATTTTAATTGTGTGCTTTGAACCTGCTTCCCATTCCTGCCCCTCCCCCTCAGCCTGCGTGAGGGGACACTTGTCAGGAGCACCCCAGGAGCCACAGGAGCGAACAGCCGGGACTTTGTGTGATGGTGACGCACTGACATTTCTGGGCAAGGCGAAAAATGCAGCCGCCTCCCTCCAAGCGCCTTGCGGTCTGACGCTGGCTGGTGTGGGTGGGTGTGTGGGGGGGTGGCAGCACCAGTGGGGAGCCACCTGGGGACCAGTGCCAGCTCATCATAGCGGTGCCACCGTGGGCAAGTGGCCGAGCCTGTCGGTGCCATAGTTTCCTCGTCTGCCAAGTGGGGACAGGCACAGCAGCTACTTCAAAGGATCCCAGATAGAGGGTGAGGCACTGGCTTCTCACAGCGCTCAAGATGTTCAGTCCAGTGATCATGGTTATTAAAGCTGTTTGTCAGCCGAGAAGGGAGAGACTGTTCCCCCAGGTCAGCTGCTAGAGAGTCAGGATGTGATCTCCTCTGTTTCTGGAGACCACCCTGGGGGGCTGGCCTTGGCCAGTGGCCTCGCCAGACTCCCCTTTGGACGCTAGATCCACCTTACGCAATAGTTTGTCCTATATTGGGGAGGCTGCGGCCAGCGTTCAGACCTTGAGGTCACACAGCGGGGCTTCAGTCCTGCCTCAGCCATTCGCTGACTGTGTGACGACAGGCAAGTTACTTAACCTCTCTGGGCCCCCGTTGCCACTTCATAAAATGGCATGATAAACAGAAGCCATGGAGCAGGGCTGAAGGATCATAAAATGCGATAGTACTTTTTGAAAACTGCCTGGCACAAAGCAACTATTCAATAAATGTGAAGTTTTAAAAATACTGCTTTTATGTGAAGGGCCATGCTAGCCTTAACAATCGCCTTTTAGAAGTGGATGAGAAAACTGAGGCTCGGAATGGGTCAGTGGCCCTCCTGAGAGCAACACAGCTGGTAGGAGTAGAAATTTAGAACCCAGGCGGAATCTGAAAGCTCTGCTTTTAACTGTGACCTTCTATCGTCACCCTCTTTTTTTTTTTTTTAATCTTTATTGATTAAGGTATCACATATTTGTCCTCAACCCCCCATTTCAATCCCCCTCCTCTCTCCCACTCATGCTCCCATCCCCCTATTGTCCTTGACCACTGGTTAGGCTCATATGTGTGCACATAAGTCCTTTGGTTGATCTCTCCCTTTTATCCCCACCCTCCCTTTGAGGTCCAACAGTCTGACCCATGGCTCCTTATCTCTGGGTCTGTTCTTGTTCATCAGTCTATGTTTTGTCACTCTCTTAAAACACTGATTGAGAGGCCTTCTTCTCCATGTGCAAGAGTCCTGTTTTCAGAATTTGTCAAGAAAAATCTGTAAGAAGGCCAGTATCAACTCAATAATGTACTGGTTGGATACATCTCTAAACATTTTTAAAAAGCATGTTTTTATAGATTTTAAAAAGCGAGTGAGTGGGAGAGAGAGAAATGTGGATGAGAGAGAAACATGGATTGGCTGTCTCCTGCACACTCCCTACTGGGGATCAAGCCCAAAACCTGGGCATATGCCTGGACCCGGGAATCCAACCGAAACCTTTTGGTTCATGGGTCGATGTTTAACCACTGAGCCACACCCGCCAGGCAGATGAACATTTAAATAATAGTTTAAATATTGGTTGGGTTGTATTCTGCATTTTCCTACTTGTATCTTGTTGCTCACATGGGCTCAAGGACCCGCTCCTGACAGTGCTGGGCTTCCCTAGGGACTATCATGAAGGGAGAGACTGAAACTCACTGAAGTGCAGAAACCTTCCCGATTCAGGTCTGTGTGACCTCAAAGCTTTTCTGAAAGATCACCGACCTCCATCTCCCTCACTGAATGTTAGTTGTATTTAGTGTTCAGATCCTTTCTCTCTTTGTGGCACCTGTAAATGCCCTCAGGGCTACAGTCATCTTCATTCCCAACCGTACCTGTTGTCCAGGTGAGAGATGATGGGACTTGCCTAGGGTGGTAATGGAGAAGGTGAGCAGCAGTCAAGTTCAGAAGATATTATAAAGGGAGAGCCACCAGGACTTGCTGATGGGTTCAATGTGAGGGGTGAGAGGAGAGAGATCAGAGATGACTGCCAGGCTGGATGGAGTTAGGGAAGGACAGGTGAACTGATGATGTTGCTGGCAGGGGATACAGGAGTCTGAGGTTAGGAAGCAGAGATCTGGGGGTCAGTAGAGGATGCCTCAACTATTGTCCCATGCAACAACATGGACGAATCTCTGAACAATTATGGTAACTGCAAAAAGTGCAACAAAAACAGAAGATGGTATATGATTCCATGCATATAATCCCAGAAACCACAAAAAAGCCTATAGCAACATAAAGCAAATCAGTGATAGCCTAGGGGGAAGGAATGACAAAGGGGTACAAAGACACATTTGGGGGTGATGGATTCATTCACTATCTTGACTGTGGCTATGGTTTCTTGGGTGGACACACTATTCTCCTTTTACGTATGTGTGGTTTGCAATATGTCGTTAACTCTTCAACAAGGCTGGAAGACTGCAGTGGGGAGCCTCTGGGGATTTTGGGGCTGAGGGATGGGGTGTGGGTTCAATGAGCAGACGTGGGGCTGAGGCCTGAGTGCCAGCAGGCCCCAGAGATGCTGCTCAGGAAGAACAAAAGAGAGATGGGTCCCCATGGGACAGGTTACGATCAGCTTCAGGGAACTGCAGACCCAGGTGCCTCTTCTAACCCAGGTGATGAGTCAAAGAAGGCTCTGCAAGTTCTCTTTGTCAAGAGATGAGTGCATACATTTGAAGCCCATTTAAAAAAATCTCATCTGACTCCTCAGTGAAACAGAATTGTTTTCCCCTGGGATGTCAGACAACCGCGGCTGGGAGTTCCATGGAGGCAGAACTTGGCCTTGTTCCCTGCTGGGGCTGCAATCAGTGCACAGCACAGGTGTTGGCATGTGCAGGTGCTTGGTGATTATCTCCAATGAAGATGTGAATGAATGAATGAATGAATGAATGAATGAAAACAACTTCATGTAGGGTAAGGCAGGTTCCAAAAACAGTCCTCCCATGTATCCTAATTCATAGCCACCTTCATTCTCAGACCAGGTGATACAACTCTCAGGCCTTCAAGGTCATCCTCAGCAAAGGTAGACTCCACCTGACTCCTCAGCTCCTCTCCACGGGAGAAACCCTTCTGCAGGGTTTACCCCAGCAGACCTGGGAGTTCTGAGAAGGATGGAGTACTGGCTCTACCTCTAACTTGCCTTGTGACTGTGAGCAAGTCATGATGCTGCTCTGCATGGGGCTTTCTCTTTAGAAAAGTGAGGGGTTGAGAGTATCGCCTCCTGAGGCCCTCACTAGCTCCATCGATTCATCCACCCATGCATGCCCTTAAGAAACAGCCTGTGATTCTCAAGGTTAAAACCAGAAAAGGTCTCACCTTTGTTAACCAGAAAATGAAATATCGCCGGGTCGTTTGCATTCCTAGAGCATTGCTGCTGCAATTTTACTGTACTTTTCCTAGACTGGGTTTTGCTGAATCAGTGAAGTGGAATTGGGGAAGAGGATACAATAGTGTTCAAATTAATAAGCATCCTGGCTTCTAATAGTTCCAGCCTTATGTCTTAGCCCCCATGCTCCCTCTTCTTCATAGGTACAGTATATATATATTTTAATTGATATCAGAGAGAGGAAGGGAGAGGGAGAGATTGAAACATCAATGATGAGAATCATTGATTGGTTGCCTCCTGCACGCCCCGTACTGGGAATTGAGATGGCAACCCGGCCCATGCCCCTTATTTTAAGTAGACTGCAGAAAGTCACTTTTGGTGCCTGGCATAATAATAAATTCTGAGCAATTCACATGGGCAGAAGCATGGTATCACAGGAAATCAATGGAACAGGGTCCCGGCGGCCTGAGGCCTACTCCAAATCTGCCTCCTATGTAGCTGTGTGACCCCACTTGAAGTCCCTTCTCCTCTCTATTCCCTAGGCCTCAATTTTCTAGGCTAAATCAAAGGGATTTACAGGGAGCCTAAATAAGGCAGAGGGACAAAATTATCTGCCTTTCGGGTCAGCAGGTAACATATGGGAGTGTGTGGCAATAGGAAGAGGTGGGGACTGTAGCAAAATGAATGCAGCAAGCTCAGTATATCAGCTACACAGGGGATTGTGGGTGCAGGGTAACCAGGTAATCCCATGTTTAAGAGAATCCAAAACGTATGCGACATAAAATTTAATAATAAATATTGGCAATGAATTCAATACATTTTAAAAGACTTCTTACAAATTGAGACTCGGGTCTATGCCCATCAGCCTTGTCAGTCCCTGCACCTTTAACTCCATCTCCTTTCTATGATTTCTCACTTTGTTTCCAAAGTCTGCCAGCTTTCTAACCAAATTTGGTCTTCTGAAAACTGCTAAAATGCTGGGTTAGGTCAAGGAGGTAAAAAAGGCTAGAAGCATGAGCACATGTGTGTATACACACACACACACACACACACACACACACACACCCTGCTTAGGGAGGGCTGTGTTCCCTGAAGCCAGCTGGACAGCATCCTTCCTGAACCAACAGGGAAAGCAAGGCAACTGGGAGGTCCTCCAAGTTCTCCCAATTTGTTCTAAGACCTGGCAGGGAGCCAATGAGTAGCGTTGTCTCTGGGATTTCCTGCCTGGGCTGCCAAGGGGGAGACACTGTGGGCGGCTGTGGTCAGCGTGCCAGCTCCTGGGAGCCATGGTGGGAGCCCACATCATTGGTCCCTAACTTGTAAACAGCAGCTGGGTTGGGAGGCTTACCTTCCCACATCCGAAGGCAACCACACCCCTTTTCTCCTAAAACTCAGAAAGAACCCACTGGTCCCAGATAGATATACGTGCATCATATATATTTGTTTAACCATTTACTCTTCGCTTAGTAAAGTCTTTATGGGACACCCACTGTGTCCCAGGACTGAGGGTACAGAGGTGACTAAAATCTCAGGGCATGCCCACTTTCTCCACTTCGTCTTCTGCCCCATCACTCAGCCTAAACCACTTCTTATAGCTCATACAAAGCCTCCTGGGAACCAAACCCAATGGCCTTTCTTCTTTTCTTATTAAAACAACTTTAACAATGAGCACACCTAACATCGCCAATTATAGGGAAATGCAAGTCAAAACTGCAATGGGGTACCACCTCAGACCCATTAAAATGGCTACTATAAAAAACAAAACAAATAAAATAAAATAAAATAAAAAAAACACACAGAGAGAGAGAAAATGACAAATGTTGACCAGGATGTGGAGAAATTGGAACCCTTGTTAGTGGGAATAGCATGATGGCTCCTTAAAAAATTTAAAATAGAATTACCATGTGATCCAGCTAATCCCCTTCTAGACATATACCCTCAAAGAACTGAAAGCAGGGACTCAAAGAGATATTTGTACGTCCACGTTCATAATGGCATTATTCACAAGAGCTAAAACGACGTGGCAGCAGCCAGAGTGTCCATTGACAGATGAATGGATAAGCAAAATGTGGTCTATCCGTACAGTGAAATATTATTCAGCCTTTAAAATGAAGGAGATTCTGACATATGCTACAATGTGGATGAACCTTGAGGACATTGTGCTAAATGAAATAAGCCAGTCACAAAATGACAAACACTGTGTGGTTCTGTGAATATGAGGTACTTAGCATAGTCAAACTCTTAAAGACAGAAAATAGATGGTGGTTGTCAGGGGCTGCGGGAGGAGAGATTGGGGAGCTATTGGTTTAAGGGTATAGACTTTCAGCTCCACAAGCTAGAGTCATGAAGATGGATAGTGGTGATGGCTGCACCACGCTATGGATGCATTTAATACCAATGAATTGCATACTTAAAAATGGTTAGGATGGTAAAGTTTATGTGATGTGGATTTTACCACAATAAGAAAAAATTTAAAAATATTCTTAACAATGAGCACATCCAGCACCCAGACCTTGATTTCTAAATATTGTGCTCCAATAAAAGAAACCAGGGCCCTTTAGAGAAATGAATGACTCTAGGCTGGAGCAGGGAAAAAAAAAAATTCCAGATGAGCCTGGAGCATCTTATAGTACCAGAAAGTAAGGAAGTGCTCAGCAGCACACCCACAAGGATGGGTGTGTGTCAAAGAGACACAGGAACCAGCTGTAAGGTTCCCGATGGCCAGCGCTGGAACAATTTGAACAACGGAATAAGTAGTATATGCAGGGTGGGGCAAAAGTAGGTTTACCATTGTTTGTATGGAAAATAATACAACAATTAATAAATAACAATACAGGAACAAACTCTGTGTTCCATGCACTCACAACCGTAAACCTACTTTTGCCCCACCCTTTCTGAATCAGTTTTGGATTATAACCCAAAGTGTAAACTAAATGTCCATGAGTGCATATAGATACACATAAATGACAGAATAAGTAAAGGTTTAGGGACATACTTTTATTAGAGAAGAATCACAAATAATATATGTAAATACTCCCCCCCCACAAGGTGAAGCTTAATCCGCTCTGCCCTTGAATGTGGGCTGAGCGTAGCGACTCAGTTCCAAAGGATGGAGAATGGGGAGGAAGGGCAGTACCTTCAGGTGGAAACACCTGGCAGACACCTTAACTCGGTGATCCGGGTAACATCACCAGGACACCAAGGGGAGATTCTGAATGTCCTGACATGAGGGATGACAAGGACACCACATCGATGGTCTTCCAAAAAAAAACCCTAGAAGCCCAGACTAATCATGAGAAAAACACCAGACAAACCCAAAGCCAGGGGCATCTGGCAAATATCTACAAATACAAGTAATCTTCAAAACCGTCAAGGTCATGAAAACAAGAACAAATGGAGAACCAGTCACAGACAGAGGAGACGAATAACTCAGGGCACCGTGGCACCCTGCATCGGCTCTTAGGACAGACAAACAAAACCTGGGGTTTGAAATGCACTCATGTTCATTTCTCAGCTCGGACCAAGGCACACGGCAAACGGGGAAGATGGGTGAAGCGTAAGTGGGAAACGTGTCATCTTTGCAACTTCACCATAAATAAACCAAAAGCTAATGACAAATAAAATGTCTATTTAGAAAAGCATTTCCTCCTGGTTCATGAAGGAACACATGTTTACCGTAGATAGCTCACAGTATCAACAACGAGAGCCGAGTGGTCGCTCACAGGGACACTGTTGACATTCCGGGGCAGCCTTTCTTCCTGCGCACGTTCAGCCTCACAGGCCGTTCTTTCGGCGTCTGAGCATGTGGCCTGCGTCATCTCTGCAGCCACTTAAAGCTCCGTGGCTTGGTTGAGCTAATACTTTGCTTAGCTGCTCCCTGCTGTTGAAGAACTTTCAAAGGTTGCCTGTAATACATCTTTAACATGTGCATCGGGGGCTGTATTTGGGACAGTTTTCTAATGACCAGTCTGGAGACATTCATAAGCTGAAGAATGTAGATACTTTTAAGCTCTTGATGCATATTGCCAATTTTCTTTTAAAAAATGTATGCACCCATGGGTATCTGGGTCATTGGTCTATTTAGAATGCCCACTTCCAAAAGGCTTCCTTCCTTCCTTCCTCCCTTTCTTTCTTTCTTTCTTTCTTTCTTTCTTCTTTTAAATATATTTTATTGATTTCTTTTTTTTTTACAGAGAGGAAGGGAGAGGGGCAGAGAGCTAGAAACATTGATGAGAGAGAAGCATCGATCAGCTGTCTCTTGCACACTTCCTATTGGGGATGTGCCTGCAACCAAGGTACATGCCCTTGACCAGAATCGAACCTGGGACCCTTCAGTCCTCAAGCCAACACTCTATCTACTGAGCCAGACCAGTTTTCTTTCTTTCTTTCTTTCTTTCTTTCTTTCTTTCTTTCTTTCTTTCTTTCTTTCTTTCTTCCTCTCTCTCTCTCTCTCTCTCTCTCTCTCTCTCTCTCTCTCTCTCTCTCTCTCTTCACCTGAGGACATTTTTCCATTGATTTTTAGAGAGTGGAAGTGAGAAGTAGAGAGGGAGAAACATTGATGTGAGATATACACATTGATTGGTTGCCTTCCCACAGTGCCTGGGATTGAACCTGCAACCGAGGTACATGCCCTTGACCGGAATCAAACCCAGGACACTTCAGTCCATAGAGTGATGCTCTTTCCACTGAACCAAACAGGCTAGGGCCCAAAAGGCTTTCATTCTTCATCTGCACATCCCCATTTTTGCAACTCTTCCTCCGATCCCCTTGCCATTGCTTCTTCTAGGCTGTTTGCATCTCACTGCTCTGGCTGTTCCCTCCTTGGACCCACCCGCCCCAGCATCACATTCCACTGGGAACCTCTTTTCCATTCTTGAGGATCTCCCCGCATCAGCCCCTCTGTTCCTGAGGCTTTAGCTCTCTCCCACATCCCCAGGCAGAGCCTCTTGCCTGAGTTCTAAGACCACATTTCCACTTGCCTTTCAGCCACTTACACCAGCACGTTCCTCTGGGCAGTGATTCAAACTCCTCGTGGGAAAGAGAAGTTAATCAACTTCTCTCTGCTTCTGCCACCCACTCACTCCCCTCCTCTGGGGTGCAGCACCCCAAGAACCGCTGCCCGCTGCCGGAGCCTGGAGCCTGTCGTCTTTGCCCTATCAGGGCTCACACGTTTCTCCCTCTCACTTGCCCCTGACAACCCACCCCTCAAAGGGTTCTGGCTCCCACCCCATGAATATTCTTAAGCACCTGTCCTAATCCAGCCTCCCTGCAGCTTTGCCTGAAATTTAACAGCTTGGTCTCCCCACCTCCCTCCAGCTTCCTCCTCCTCCTCCTCTTCCTCCTCCTCATGAAGAGATTATTTCTAAAACACCAATCGGGTCATTTCACATCCCCACTTTAGGGATCCCTGCTCTTTCGTAGCAAAGAGAGTCTCCAGTGAATACTAAGTGGCCTTTAACTCCTTTAAGACTTGCTGTCTGCTGAAACCGGTTTGGCTCAGTGGATGGAGTGTTGGCCTGCAGACTGAAGGGTCCCAGGTTTGATTCTGGTCGGGGGCATGTGCCTTGGTTGTGGGCACATCCCAGCAGGGATTGTGCAGGAGGCAGCTGATCAATGATTCTCTCTCATTGATGTTTCTAACTCTCTATCTTTATCTCTTCCTCTCTGTAAAAAATCAATTATATATATATATATATATATATATATATATATATATATATATATTAAAGACTTGCTGGCTGACCTCCCTTTTGAATAAATAAAAGCAAAGATCTCAGACAGTGTTACCTTAGACGGACAATATTCCCTAACCAGTCACCGTTAACAATACTTTGTTTTGTTCTAGATTGGGCCAGGCAGGTTTCCTGTCACAGTCACCCTAAAATTTTCTTTAAAATAAATGGACTTTTTCAAGCACACCAATTAAAAGAGCGAGTAATAGTAAAGGCAGTTCTTGGTTATGGCAAAAATTGAGGAGGTGTTATTTGCCGCTCAGTGTGTGGCCCTGGGCTGTCAGCATCGTCTGAGGCTCAATTCAGTCTCAGACTCCACCTCAGACCACACAACTCAGAATCTGCATGTTAGCAAGGTCTGCAGGTGAGTGTCACATGCACGTTAACACTGGAAAGCACTGATGTCAATAACAAAGTCTGGCAAACACTGACCTCAGGAAAAAGTAAAAGTAATTTGTCACTCACGATCTGGCCTCATGACCCTTCCAGAGGGTTCACGGGCCTCTCCGAAAGCTCCTCCAGCCAGCTCCCGCCTTTATCCAAGCTACTCCTCGCTCCAGAAATCCCACCCTCTTCTGCCTCAACCTCCTCATCACTTAAGACTCAGCTGCAACAGGACTTTTCTTCTCTTGCTTAATTGAGGCGAATTTCACATACGATAAAATAAACAACTTAAAGAACAATTCGATGGCATTTCAGCACGTTCACAATGTTGTGCCACCGCCTCTCTTTCTTCAACTTTTTTCTCCTCCTTTTCACCACTCCTTAAAGCCTGTCCCCGCGAGGCAGTTACTACTTCCCATGCCTCTCTCTCTCTCTCTCTCTCTCTCTCTCTCTCTCTCTCTCTCTCTCTTTTACACACACACACACACACACACACACACCCCATTTGTATGGATTTGCCTATTGAGGGTGTTTCATACACTGTAACTGGGACCATACAATGTGTGACCTTTGCTTCTTCCACTTAGCACCATGTCTTCAAGGTTCATCTGTGTTGTGCATGGGTCAGCGCTTCATTCTTTTTTTTTTTTCTCTTTGTGTGTATGTGTGTGGGGGGGTTCTTTTTTGGGGGGGAGAAAGGTGACATTGGTTAATAAGTTGGGTTTCATTCCTTTATTAAGGCGAATGGTATTCCATTGTGTGGCTAGACCACATCTTGTTTTCCCACTTACCCATTCATGCATGGACATTTGGGCTGTTTCCACCTCCTGACTATTATGACTAGTGCTGCTATGAATATTCATGTGCTCATTTTTGTTTGTTTTCAATGCTGTTGCGTATATACCCAGGAGTAGAATTTCTGGGTCGTTTGGTAGTTCTACATTTAACCTTTTGAAGTGATCTCACTTCTTCAAAGAGCTTTCTTTGAACCCTTACCTGCCTCTGCCTTCTCCCATATCAACGTCTAAAACTTCCCACCTAGCAAAGCTGAGTTTCAGCCCTAGGACATCTGACCCAAACCCTATTTTTTGGCACCGCCTGGAACAGCTGAGTCACCTCCTCCGGGGACTGACCTCCCTAGCTGGACGAGGATGCTGAGGTTGGACGCTTGTTCAAGGCCCACAGCTCCTGATGGGTGGGCTGCGGACTCTCTGTTCCTATCCATTCTCTGGGCACAACAGCCTGTCTATACTGTGCTCCTAAGTGGACAATCAGGTTTTATGAAACACAGCCTCCTCCGTTGCTGGGGATGCTGACAGCCTCACATTGCTCTGTCTGAGGGTCACAGCTTGTCTCCTCTCTGGACCCCCTGCCCGGAGGCCTGTTCTACGGCAAGGAACGAGCGCCAGGATCTTTGGTTTAGGGCACGTTTATTTGGGATACATATATATTTTTTTCTATGATAGGAGGAAAGGGAGAAAACAACACTTTTGTTTATTTCATTTGTCTGCCTTTTCAAAGTTTATGTTGCATAAGGAACCGATGCGGAGCAGGCACCGCTGGCGGCGTTAGCTCACGAGTAGCCCACGAGGCGCGGGGTGCTGGGGAAGGTCCTGCGCATGCACATGCACTTGTCCTTGTCGATGCAGAGGGTGTTGGCCTTGATGGCCAGCTCGTGCTCCAGCCGGCACTTGGTCATGACCAGCAGCTGCAGCGTGTCCTGCGTCTCCCGCAGCCTCAGCCTGAGGGTCTGCAGCGTGTCATCGATGGTGAACACCTCATTCACAAGCCTGGGGCAAGAGCAGAGAAGGCACAGTTCACTCGGTTGTTCAACACAGGTGCACCTACTATGTGCCAGGAACCGCGCCAGGCTCTGGGAGACTGCGGTAAGCCGGACTGGGGAGGCTCAGCCCACAGGGAAGACAGGGGTGGAAGAGGCAGGTAAATAAAGGCAGGACAGAGCTCCCAGGGGTGATAAGCGGCGAGGGAGAAACCGTCAGGATGTTTAGGGAAACAATCTGGCTGCTGCTCAGGAAGTTAAATGTAGACTGATCATGACCCAGTAATTCTGCTCCCGAGTATCTCCCCTTGAGAACTGAAAACAGACACTCAAATACTTGTACATGAATGCTCATAGCAGTCAAAAGGTAGAAACAATCCAGATATCCATCAACAGCTGAGTGGATAAGCCAAAGTGGTCTGTCCATACTATATTATTCGGCCATAAAAAAAGGAATGAAGCAGGATACATGGGATGGCACAGAGGGACCTTAAGACATTGTGCTCAGTGAAAGAAACCAGTCATAAGAGGTTATATGTTGTACTAGTGGCCCGGTGCATGAAATTCATGCACGGCACGCGGTTGGGGGGAGCCTCAGCCCAGCCTTCACCCTCTCCAATCGGGAACCCCTTGGGAGATGTCTGACTGATGGTTTAGGCCCAATCTCTGTGGGCCTAAATCTGGGACCACTGGCTTCTAAATGCTCACCTGCCTGCCTGATCACCTCTAACTGCCTCTGCCTGGTTGCCCCTAACCCCTCTGCCTGTCTGCCTGATTCCCCTAACCCAGGGGTCCTCAAACTTTTTAAAGTGGGGGCCAGATCACGGTCCCTCAGAGAGCTGGAGGGCCAGACTATATGAACTACTAATTCCTACTGTAACACCTCGGCTGCGCTCACTGCCCAAAAAACCTGGCGGGCTGGATCAGACCCCTCTGCGGGCCGCATGTGGCCCGCGGGCCGTAGTTTGGAGACCCCTGCCCTAACCTCTCTGCCTGCCTGCCTGATTGCCCCTAACTGCCCTCCCCTGCCGGCCTGATCTCACCCCCACTACCCTCCCCTACCAGCCTGATCTCACCCCCAACTGCCTCAGTCCCCACCACTGTGGCTTTATCCTGAAGGAAGACAGACTTCCAGAAGATGGCTGGTTGACCCAATCTAATTAGCATGTTACCCTTTTATTAGTATAGATGACTCCATTTGTCCAGTATAGGCAAATCCATAGAGACAGAAGGGAAATTAATGGAGACCAAGGGTGGGAGGAAAGTGCATTGGGAGTGATTGGGAGTGGTGGGAGCAGCCGGACACCTTCTCTCCTTGGGGATCTCTAGACCAGCGCTGTCCAGCAGCACTTTCTGTGGTGACAGAAATGTCCTGTTCTGTGCTACCCGATACAGCAGCCACTGACCACTGACCTCTTGAAATGTGGTTTGCGTGAATGAGGAACTGGATTTTAACTTTTACTTCATTTTAATTCATTCAAATTTAAATGTGCATTAATTCTGGGGACTGCACTCCGATGAGGCCTGAGTGATTAGAGGGTCTGAGGAAGAGGAGGGGCCACCTGGAGGAAGATGAGGAAGAAGACCTGGCAGTGGTGAGAGGGAATGCAGGTAAGGAAGACAATGCACAAGTCAGGCACTTCAGCTGCTGGGAAAGGCAGACAGCTCGAGTCCCATCATCTGTTCAGCTTCCAACACACTGTGCACACACATTCATACACACATCACATACACATGCACACCGCATGCATACATACACACACACACATACACATACATATACACATACACATACACATACATATACATATACATATACATATACATATACATATACATATACATATACATATACATAGTATGCACATAAATACACACACACACACACACACACACACACACACACACACGCTGCCTGGGGCTCCCATTCATGCTCCCTCTATACCCCTGTGGGTGGGCCAGCTGGTGAGTGAGGGGCAGGAAGCTCGTCCAAGAGCAGTAGGTCCTCCGGGACATCTGGTCACCCCCTAAAGGCTGCTCTGTGTGAGCCCCTGGGTGGACAAGTGGGTTATCAGAGCCCCAGGAGGGGCAGGAGCCCAACCTGAGGGACTAAGAGGCTTGAACCACATGGAGGAAAGATCAGGAGAGCCTCCCCCAGCCCTTTCCTGGGACCCAGACCCCTTGCAGCCCAGCAGGGTGGTGGGACCCTGGCCACACTGCTCCACTTCCAGGCGTGGGAACTTTCCAGGCCAGCAGCAGGCTGAGCAGCAGCAGCTGGCTAGGCCGTCAAGTTCAAAGCCGCCCACTCCCACAGCACACATGCCCAGCTTTTGTTTCCTGAGTATCTCAGGCAGTCGCTGGGGCCGAGCAAGCATCACCACAGGGGACCGCCTGCATCTTCTCTCACTATGTCACCCCCTCTCTTTCGTTCAGCTCTCTTCTCCACACCCAGCCCCGGAGTTGTGGGGGAATTTGTTACGCAGCAACAGAGACTGCGACAGTGCCCGCAGCATGGGGACCTGGGCAGCCAGGAGGCCTGCACCAGCTCCACAACCCGTCATGGGGGAACAAGCGCCTGTGATGGTCCTCCCTCACCTGGCCGGCTTCACCTCCAAGCTCCTCCTCCAGCTCACAAACCCTGCTTCTGGGTTTTCACTGCCAGAAGCGCTTTTCACCCCTGCTGTGAGGAGGCCCTTTCCCAACAGAGGCTGCCCTTCCACCCCTAAGCAGGAAGCTGTTCCAGTGGCTCACAGGTGAGGACTGAACACAGACAGCAAGGGAGAAGGAGTGAGGGAGAGGGAGTGAGGTGCCAGCTGGGAGCATCGAGTGCGAGCCTGGGCGGAGAAGCCGTGGGCCAAAGGCCACATCTCTGATGGAAGGTAGCTCTCCTTAGCTTTCAGGGAAAGTGGGGGCTTCCCTGAGCACAGTGGGGATATGAAGCCATGCTTGGTTTTTCCCGTCCTTGGTTTAGGCAGGGGGTGGGGATTGGGGGAGGTGGGGAAGAGTGAGGGAGAGACCTTTTTTCTGCTAAGGGCCGTTTGAATATTTATAACATCGTTCCCAGGCCATACAAGATTATCAACTTAAAAACTAGCCTGCTATGTGTGGTCAAACATTTAATGACCTCCCCGCTAATGCCTTGACAGGGCCAGGCCAAACAGTTTCACAGGCCTTCAGCGGCCCTCGGGCCGGACCTTCCCCACCCGGGTTCCCTGGCTTAGGCAGCTGGGAAGGCTTCAGTGCAGTGCAGAGCGTCTGGCCTTCCCCATGATGGGTTTTTAAAGGGACCCCCCAGAATTTCAGACACCACCCCCCGCCCAGGGCCCTGTTGACTTGTGAGACTAGATGTCCTGGTTGGTGGAAGATCCTTCTCAGACCCAGGTTTCCTGAGAGCTCCCCACCCCTTCCAGCCTCCCCGCTCACTTGAACTGTGGGATGTCCCTGCACATCTCCACGTTGGGGCGCTGGGACCTGCACTGCAGCCGCGTCTGTGCCACCTTCAGTGGGCACTCCTTGGCCAGGATGGACCTCTCCAGCAGCACGATGGTGTTCTCTGCCTGAAAGATCTCCTGCAGCGTCTGTGGGGAACATGTAATGTCACGGAGGGCGTGTGGGGCCGACCAGCTCAGCATCCACTCAGGTGTTTCAGTGGCCCCTTCCCCCAACTGGAGGGCCGGGGACCTCACTCCTCCTAGCACAGTCTTGGGAAATACCTTCAGCATCTCTCTCTACCCAGGCCACTGTGAATGCTGGGGAAGGGCAGGGGCCAAGGTCAGGTCTGTTTTCTATCTCCAATATTGACTGGAGTTGTCCAGCCAGTGTGGCTCAGTGGTTGAACATCTACCTAGGAACCGGGAGGTCACAGTTCAATTCCTAGTCAGGGCACATGCCCACATTGTAGGCTTGATCCCCAGAGTGGGGTGTGCAGGAGGCAGCCGATTAATGATTTTCTCTCATCATTGAAGTTTCTCTCTCTCTCCCCTTCTCCCTTCCTCTCTGAAGTCAATAAAAATGTATTTTAAGAAATATATATCCACTGGATCCAGCCCATTAATGTTCAGTGGGAGGGAGGCAAAGTAATTGGAGAAAGGGAGGTTTTTAAGATTAACACGTATAACCCCCAAATAGTAGCTAATTTCTAAATCTACTTTAATCTGAATTAATCTTGATTGTTCTATATCTTTTTACAACCCAGAGTTTACCTTCCTAATAACTAGGTCAGTAAATAAACTAGAAAAAAAAAAAGAAAAAGAAAAGAAAAAGAAAGGAAAAAGCAAAGGGAGAAGGATTCAAAGTTTTCTATTTATCTGAAATGTTTCCCCCAATGTAATACCACTAATGTGCACTACAATTGACCAAAGTATAGATGCCAGGAAGGCAGAGGAGGGCGTCAGCTGGGAATAAAAGTGGTATGTGTCTTGTTCTTAGGTGGAGGTTTCACAGGTGTAAGCATGGGGTGAGGTGGAAGCAGCATTGAAATTCATCAAGCTTGTATTATAAGATTGTTATACCTCCATAGCAAATAAAACTAAAACCAGAAAAAGGTCAACCACAGGAAAAGATTGGCAACATGTTAATCTTCATGTGGGGTATGTGGGGACCTTGTATATATCTCTGTATTCTGTGTGTTTAAAATTTTCCATAATAAAAGATAAAAGCACGAGAGGGTGAATAAAGAAGGAAGCACAGCCCATTACTGGGGGAACCTGACCTTGCACTTGGCCAACGGTAAGCACATCCAGAACTGAGAGTACTAAACAGACGTCACCTTGCTATGACCGAAACATCCCTTCTCCTCTCACCAGCAGCAGCCCCGGATCTGTGAGCAGTTCTCATTTTCATGCCCCTTTGCTAGGAGAACTCTTTAAAATATATATATATATATATATATATATATATATATATATATATATATATATATATATATATATATTTGATTATTTTATAGAGAGGAAGGGAGAGGATTAGAGTGTTAGAAACGTTGATAAGAGAGAAACATCGATCAGCTGCCTCCTGCACACTCCCTACTGGGGATGTGCCCCCAACCAAGGTACATACCCTTGACCGGAATTAAATCTGGGACCCTTCAGTCTGCAGGCCACTGCTCTATCCACTGAGCCAAACCAGTTAGGGCTAGGAGAACTCTTTTAGTGGGTGCCAACACCTCCCCCTAAGACTTGGCCAGCCCCAATAGCGAGGTTACATGTGCTCTGTTCCTGGCAAGCCTAGAAGTGGTTCCTGCCACCGTGCCCACAACGTCCTTCCCTCAGCTGTTTGCTTGCCTGTCACGCTCACTGGCATGTAAGCGCCTAGAAGGCAGGGGCTTTGTGTCAGCGATGCTGTGTCCTGCTCTCCAGGAACAGTGCTTGGTGCAGAGTGAGGGTTGCTCAGTAAAACACAGATGCCCAGTTAAATGTGGATTTCAGATTGACAATAAAGCATTTTTTAGTATATATCTCAACTACTGCATGACCTGGAATTCAAGTTTAACTGAGCATCCTGCATTTTAACTTGCTAAATCTGGCAACTCTATTCGTAGTAGGAACTCAATGATATTGAATGAACGAACGAATGAATGAATGACTGTGGGATCTGGAAGTCTTGATTTTTAGCTAGCTGCCCAATGGTCCCTCTGCACGCTAAGGTTTGGGAACTGTGTGGCCTAAAGTTTACATGGTCCTATCTCTCTCAGACTTCGACATCAGGGAAAACTGCTTCCATATGAGTGCTCCTGACAGGTTGGCCCAAGTACCAGACCCAATCTCCGCCTTCAAGGACTTTATAGTCATGTTTTTTCCCCCTTTTTTGTGAGTTACGAAATATTCACAAATCGTAGTAGCTAGTAGGATGACTACTTTAGCCGGGTTGGGCTCATATTCGATGGGCACCAAGAAAATGTTTACAAGAATTTTTTCCAAAGAATTCAAGTCCAGGCTTTCCTATTAGCTTAGGACAAAAGCCTAGAAAGGGAGCATTTCGCTGCTTCAGGAATAAAACGATGTGCCTTTCCTGTTGGGGTGAGACATGGCTGCAGAGCAATGGGAGGCAGGGCCTCCTTCAGAGACCACAGTGGAGGAGGGCTGGCCCCTCCCCGGCCTCAGTGAGCTGCACAGACCAGCACGATGCTACTGCTCGCTGGTTAAACATTACCCCGCAGAAATGCTCTGGCCCAGCACACGAGCTGGCGTGGGAACACTCCAGTGGGAACATGCGGCTCTTTGATCCCTTGAGTGTGGCTCCTCCACAAAATACCACGGCCTGGGGGAGTCTATTTTGAAGAAGTGGCATTAGAAGAAGTTTAAGCTTAAAAAATTTGGTTCTCAAAAGAAATTTCAATCATTGTACTGTTGATATTTGGCTCTGTTGACTAATGAGTTTGCCGACCACTGTGCTAACCCAACCAGCTCAGGTAAGGCCTGCATGGTGGTCTTGTGAACCCAAAGACCTAAAGTAGCCGCAAAGGATGGTCTGAAATTAAACCTTTAACTGAAAGCAATTATGGTGGGTAGTCACAGCCCAGGCCGGTATCTTCCCTGACAAAGGTCAATCTTTACCTTAACTGAGCCTATTGTCTTTTTGCTTCTACGATAACATATGGTTGGAATGTCAAAGTACTTTTCCTTTTTCCTCTCAAAGCACAGGCACTGCTCTGCGGAGGCCACAAATCCCCTCACTGTTATTGAGTTAATTGTTGGCTGTTAACTATCCTGCTCCCACCTAAGTAAAAGAAGCATGTGTCTATCATTTTACTTTTTACCCAATCCCAGAGGTTTCCCCACTTTGCTTACTCCCGCCCCCCCGATCTATCACCAATGGAGTTCGTGTAACCCACCTACATCTCCTCTTTTTTTTTTTTTTTTTTTAAGGACCAATTTTTTTTTTTGGGGGGGGGAAGCAAATATGAAAAGATCCTTGGTACATCTCCTCTTTTGATTGTAATGTATAGAACAAGGAAAACAAACAAACAAACAAACAAAACACACACACACACACACACACACACACACAAAAAAAAAACACCTTTCTCTGGAGCATTATACCAATACATTGATATTCTGCTTCCTGGCAATTGTCAACAGTTTGGCTCACATGAACTCACAATTCTTTACAGGTTTGAATGTTTTTTGTTTTTTTATGTTAACACTTTTATAGATGGAAAATGCTTCTTGGTACCACATTGCCAGTGTGAAAAACAGTCCCTCACTCTACCATTTAGATGACCCTAGTTGGGGTTGGAGAGGGCTATTGCTGAGGAGGGCATTACTGGGAGTTTAGCTGCTGGTCATACTGCCAGCCCTGCCCCAGCCCCAGCCCCAGCCCATGGAAGGCAGCTGCCAGTAAGAGCAGCTTCTAGGGGCACCTTCAGATTTTAACAGTGAAGCTGCCCTTATCTTGATTTTTCCTGTTTGCTCTTCCACCCCCTGGTTCCCAGCTCAAGGCTTGGCCAGCCTCACCGGGGTCTGCAACTTTACAAAGGCCTGTCTCTGGAGTGCTGGGCAGTGTGTGTAGGGCGGGGGGGAAAGAAGGGGGAGAGAGTTGACAGTAATTTATGTGCTCAGCCATTTCTTCATCCACTCACTCATTCATTAATTTATGGATTTATTGATTCTCTCATTGACTCAATAAATGCTCACTGAGCATCTACTCTGTGAGCAGTGGACACAGCAGGGAACAGAACAGACAGAAAACCCTGTCCACGCGGAGTTTCCTTTCTAGTGCATGCATTTGCACCTTTATGCAACAATGTCTATTATTCACCACCAAGCCCTTACCATGATGTTGTCACTGCTTTCTTTAGCATTACAGACACCTTTAGTGTGCAGGACATGGCTGGGGAATGTGGCCACATACAAGGCATCAACACATGTTCATTTTCACCTCACCAGGAGCTCTCACTCGAGGACAGCAGAGTAACAGGGACCCAGCAGCACATGAATGGGAGCTCCCAGATGGAACTCCAGCGTGGTGCCAGTATTGGGCACAGCTCTCCAACACATGCTCGTGTCTCTTGATTGACAAAGGGAAGCTATGGATTCAAGTGGCTTCTTGCCTGGCTGGTGTGGCTCAGTGGTTGAGTGTTGACCCATGAGCCAGGGGGTCATAGCTGATTCCCAATGGAGGCACATTCCCGGATTCAGGGCTTGGCCTCCAGTAGGGGGAATGTAGATGTTCAATGACCACCTGCTCCCTAGCGGTTTGGTTAAAACAGAGTATAGCCCTAATACCTCCACGCTGCGTGACCTTAGGCAAGTATCTGAAACTCTCTGAGCCTTTCCGGCAAAACAATAAATAGGAATCAAAGTCATCATTCCCACTCCATAAAGTGGAAATGAGGCCATCAGCGCCCGGCCTGAGAAAAAGAGCCCTAGGACACCTTAGTGAGTATATAACCCCCTTCGCTGCTGGGACACAGCCGGGGAGAGGCAGGCACTCCTGCGGTCACACACAGGGCAGCATTTGGAGTCTGCTCTCCAAAAACCAAGTGTGTACTAGTATGTGCTGTGTGTGCACGCTTCCCCACAAACCCACCCTGGAAAGGGCCACAAGGAAGTCATATGCCCCTTAAGAATAATCCTTTCGCTGAAACCGGTTTAGCTCAGTGGATAGAGCGTCGGCTTGGCGACTGAAGGGTCCTGGGTTCGATTCCAGTCAAGGGCATGTACCTTGGTTGCGGCACATCCCCAATAGGGGGTGTGCAAGAAGCAGCTGATCGATGTTTCTCTCTCATCGATGTTTCTAACTCTCTATCCCTCTCTCTTCCTCTCTGTAAAAAATCAATAAAATATATTTTAAAAAAAAGAAAAAAAAAAGAATAATCCTTCCATCCTTCCTCCCTCTCTCTTCCATCCTTCCTTCCCTCTCTCTTCCTCTCTCTTCCAGATCTTGAGTTCTGAATGGCTGTCCTGAGCCCTAGCGGCCCCCCTCTCCTTGGTCTACTTTCTGTTCTCACAAAGCCAAAGAGCTAGAGGAAAGGCTGCTCAGGGCAGGGCTCAGCCTGCCAGGGCTCAGCAGCTGGGCAGGGCCGCTGGGAGATTGGCCCAGGGGGTCACCCCATGGGAGGAGCCTCTGCAGCCTCTGTGAGCAGGAACTCCGTTTGGAGCGGAGTTTCCCACCTCATTTCGCTCCCCAGGCCTCCACCCCTGCTCTGCCTGCTGCAGGCTGCCTGCCAGCCCAGGCTGCCAAACGGAGGGCAGGGAGTTGGTGGTGGTGGTGGTGGGGGGTCCCTAAGCCTCCCGCCTGCCTTGCAGAGGGGGGTGAGGAGGAGCTGGTTACATCTGCTGACTGAGCCCCTCTATAGTCACACAGCTCCAGGTTCAAATTCCAGCTCCTGCTCTTCCCTGCTGAGTGACCTCTTAACTTCTCGGTGCCTCATGCAGCCATGAACTCAGCATCTCCTGAGCCCCCCCAAGCAGCAGCCCCTTCTGTTGAGAATAAGAGGGGGACACTCATTCTCTTATCTGTGAAACCCACATCATCATCATCACAGCTCACCCACAGTTTGCTGTGAGGATTAAATGAGATGTGTGTCAAGTGCTTGGTCTCGTGCCTGGCTTGTACCAAGAGACTGTCCTGCATCCTAAGCCACTCCTTGCCCTGTAATGTTTAGTCTGTTAGATTTTTCCTTTGGGATCATGGTCTTTTTTTTTTTTTTTTTTTTTTTTTTTTTTTTTTTTTTTGCTATATTTATGGAAGACAATAGGAAACTCAGAGTCATTTGACAGACTTTATCTCTACAGGCAACTTTAATCCCCTCAGCCCTCCAGGCCAGGGCTTGGGCTTAAAATCCATCAACTTAGGGATGTATGGGAGAAGGGAGATTCTCCTTATGGTGGGCCACCTCCCCCCCAAAACCGAAGTTCTTTTTGTTAACCAGGCAGAGTCCTCGCTGAAGGGGCCTCTATGCAGGGTGCTTGGAGGTAAAACCCTGGGCAGGAAGTCAGGAGACCAGGGTTCCCATCCAAGCACTAACACAAACCAGCTGAGGAACTCACAGGCCCACTCAGAGTCCTGGGCTGTGCGAGCCCCTATTTCCTTGTCCAGAAAACGGAAGCTCAGGGCCTGTGCTTCCTCTCTGGTGGGCGTTGCAAGTGCTGCTGGGTGTGATTAAAGGCCCTATACCTGCTCCAGTCCATCATCAATCTCCCCTGCGGCCCCGAGCCTCATCCTGAGACCAGCCTGAGACCCGTCAGCTGCAGGTATGACTGTGGTGTGTGTGTGTGTGTGTGTGTGTGTGTGTGAGAGAGAGAGAGAGAGAGAGAGAGAGAGAGAGAGAGAGAGAGAACCTCCTTCAGATGGCCGCAGTCCCAATACACAGCCTTGCAGAGCATCGTGAAGATGTGCTACACAGTGTACACAATTTTCTGAAAAGGTCTGGGTGGTAGATGTTTTAGGCCAGTGGTTAGCAAACTCATTAGTCAATAAAGCCAAATATCAATAGTACAACGATTGAAATTTCTTTTGAGAGCCAAATTTTTAAAGTAGGTACACTGTTATTAACTTAATCAGGGTACTCCTAAACTGGCCTTTGCTAAAATTTCAAGGGGCCAAAGAGCCGCATGTGGCTCATGAGCCGCAGTTTGCCGACCACTGTTTTAGGCCATTGGGTCTCATACTACTCAACGTGGCCATTGTAGCACAAATGCAGCCACAGGCAATACAGAAATTAAGGGGGAGGGGAGGGCCTGTGTTCCAATAAACTTTATTTATAAAAGCAGGTAGGGGCTATTTAGCCCTGGGGCCAGTAGTTTGAGACCCCTGAGGAAGCCAGATTCTCTTTATGCAGTCCATCTCAAGGCTGCACCTTGCCACTCACAGTGGGGCCCAGGGACCAACATCATGGGGCTCTGAGCCCTTGCTGGAAATGCAGACTCTCAGGCCCTATCCCAGTTGGGATCTACCAATGAAATCTGCATCTTAAAAGGTTTTAAATGCGTATCACTTGCACATTAAAGTTTTTTATTTTTTTATTTTATTGATTTTGTACAGAGAGGAAGGGAGAGAAATAAAGAGTTAGAAACATCGATGAGGGAGAGTCATCGATCAGCTGCCTCTTGCACACCCCCTACTGGGGATGTGCCCACAACCAAGGTACATGCCCTTGACAGAATCGAACCCGGGACCCTTCAGTCCCCAAGCCGAAGCTCTATCCACTGAGCCAAACCGGTTTCGGCAACATTAAAGTTTTAAGGCAGAGAAAGACCTGGTTGGATGTGCAGTTGGAGGCTGATCCTTCCGGCTGCCATTCAGAGACTGAACAGAGCGGACAGTCAGGGAGCAGGAGGCCAGAGAGCTGAGAGGCGGGAGAACGCACTCCTAGCAGAGGAGCGAGGTCACAGTGTGCACAGCAGGCAAAGCGGAGCGCATGTCACCCAGGAGTGTCCCTGTCAGGAGGGGTCAGACCTCACAGACTTCAGCCGGCCCAGCCCCTGAATCAGGAGGACCCACCTAGAAGACAGGCTCGGAAGCTCCAGACCTCTTCGCACCTCAGTTTCCCCATCTGTGTAAGGGAGGTAATAACAGTCTCCACCTCCCTCAGAGGGTGACCGTGAGGATGACTTAGGACCTAGGTTCTCCCGCTACGGCCAGCAGGCATGGATCTGGGTTTCTCAGCCTCAGCACTTGCTCTCCATTCATCCATCCATCCCCCTATCCTCATGTCCATCTATCTATTTTTTGCCTTTTATCCTTCCTTTCTAAATATATATATATATATATATATATATATATATATATATATATATATATATATAATTGATTTTTTTTACAAAAAGGAAGAGAGAGGGATAGTTAGAAACATCAATGAGAGAGAGAAACATCAATCCGCTGCCTCTTGCACTGCCTACTGGGGATGTGCCCGCAACCGAGGTATGTACATGCCCTTGACCGGAATCGAACCTGGGATCTTTCAGTCCACAGGCCGACACTCTATCCACTGAGCCGAACCAGTTTCAGCTCTCCTTTCTTTCCTTTTTAAAATCAAATCTTAATGCCAGAAGACCAGGGCTTCTCAGTGTGGGGACTACTGACATCTTGGACTGATAACTCTCTGTGGTGGGGCCGCCCTGCACACTGTAGGATGTTTAGCAGCCTCCCCGACTCTGTACGATAGATGCTAGTAATATCCTAGCAATAGTGTCTTTAGACATTGTCACATGTCCCCCTGGGGTGCAAAACTGTCCCATTCCAGAACCAGCCATCTGGATGTTGCCTATATATTGTCACTAGACCGTGCTGGCAGGAGTGGGGAGAGGTTCGCATTAGCTGACAGCATGAACTCTGAAGCGAGACACCTAAATTCCAATCCTGGCTTCACCACTGACTGGCTGGGCCAGGGTGAGGGTACGCTTGAGGCAAATCGCTTGTCCTTGGCTTCCTTGTCAGTGAAATGGGGCTAATCATGGCCCCTTCTTCATCAGGTTGTAGGAGGCAAAGAGGAGTTAACCAAAGAAAAGCACTTGGAACTCTGGCTGCACATAATAAGGTTAATATGCATTCTGTGGTTATGGGTGATTTTTCACTTTTTTTTTCTCTTTACATTCATAGAGGATGGCAAACTGGACCGTGACCATCCTCCCTCGGCCCTTGCTGGGGACCAGCTGAGGGCAAACCCCAGTCCCCAGTGTCGGGAAAGGCTGAAGTCTGCTCTGGAAATGGTCTCTGGCCACGTCTGGCAATTGCCAGGTCTGCCTAGGATGAAACCAAGCTCGGCTCAGCAGAAAAGTGCACGGATATTCCTGGCTGGGATGGAAATCCACCCCAAAACGCCTTTGAAAAGGGAGATGTGTTTGGCTGGGTGGTTTGCCATGTAAAACTATCTGCCTGCGCCTCGTCTTGTGACAGCAGTGAGAATCCAAGGCCAGGAAATTATTTTTGATGTGGAGGGGAAAAATGGATTTAGCAGTCCCAGCCGGCTTTTCGGTTTCTGGATGCTTTGTGCAACCTTGCAGATTTATTGTTTTCCAAATTGCACGGAGCCAAGGAGTTTCCAAGGAGATGCCTGGCTCAGCGCAGCCTCCCCGGCTCAGGAAGTGAGAAGGCAGCTTGGAATCCTTTTTCTGGTCAAATGGTGGGAGGTTTTGAGTGCCACCAAGCCCGGGGGCAAGAGAGCAAGGAGGAGAGGGGTGCTCTGGAGAGACCTCACCTGGGAGGTTCCAGAGCAGGGTGTCCCAAACTTGGCACTCTCCTTTTAATATATATATATATATATATATATATATATATATATATATATATATATATATATATTTTTTTTTTTTTTTTTTTTTTTTTTTTTTTCCAGAGAAGGGAGAGGGAGAAAGAGATAGGAACATCAACGATGAGAGAATCATTGATCGGCTGTCTCCAGCACACCCTCCACTGGGAATCAAACCTTGACCTCCTAGTTCATAGGTCAATGTTCAACCACTGAGCCAAGCTGGCTGAGGCCACTCTTGACCTTTTGGGCCACACCTTCTTTGGAGGTTGTCCTGTGCCTTGTGTTCAGCTACCTCTGCCCTCTACCTGCAGCACATTGCCCCCCACCCCCCCCCCCAAAAAAAAACACACAACAACAACAAACCACCACTGCTGAGGTGTGACAACCAAAATGTCTCAGAACTGGTGAACGCCACTGAGGAGTAAATTCACCCGGGGGGGGGGGGGGGGGGGGCGGGAACGACTCTGGAGGACAGATGTGTAAGCCCTGCTCGCAGCTGTTTCTGTCCAGAGGTGGCCAGCTGCCTGTCAGTAAAATTCTTAGCTGCTTAGAGGCCGTCTGGGAGCAGGGGTCCTGAAAGGCCTGGAGGTGGTTGGAAACGGGTGGGGGCTCCGTGCTGGATAAGAGGTAACACCTGTAATTCACTGTTGGGCCTTGGAGGGTCTCCTTAACTCATCACAATTTTTAATTGTGCATCTACTTATGTTTTAAAACCAGTCTTCGTCACTGGAACATAAGCCCCTTGAGGGCACAGACTCTTGTCCTATTTGTGATGTATCCCCAGCAACTAACGCAGAGTCTGGTACACAGGATGTACTAAGTGAATATCTGCTTCAGGGAGGGAGGAAAGGAAGGAGGGAGGAAAGGAGGGAGGGAGGGAGGAAAGGAGGGAAGAAAGGAGGGAGGGAGGGAGAATAGGAGGGAGGGAGGGAATTAACCAGCGTCTGTTGCATGCCCACAGCTGGGAGACACACCTGGAGGGCTGCTTACAACACAGATGGCTGGGCCCCAGAGTTTCTGATTCAGCAGGTCTGGGGTGGGGCCCAAGAATTTGCATTTCTAACAAGTTCCCAGGTGACGCTGCCGCTGCTGGTCCCAGGACCACACAGCTTGAGAACCACAGGTCTGAACCCTGGACCTCTGGCTCTCACTCTCGGCTTGGGAGAGTTCAAAGGCTGGATGCCCGGGCCACACCCCAACCAATGGAATCAGAATCCCTAGAGATAGGACCTGCATCTGGGTGACTCCGGTGTGCAGCCAAGCTCTGCCCTCTGCCTTATGCTCTAGAGACGAAGACCTTTTACCTTCTCATGCAACCCTCACAGCCCGTAGGAGCACTCCATTCTTAGAAATTAGGAAACAGATCCAGCTCTTCCCCAAGATCCCTTAGCTGTACCAGAATTCAACCCTGGACCTTCGATTCTAGGCCATGTTCTTTCAGTCACTTTGCTTGTCCCTCCCCTTCAGCAGCTCAAAAATCAGTCCTGGCTTCTCCCTGTCTCTAGAGCTAATATTCATCGAGCACTTACAAAGTGAACATGGCTGCTGTCCCTATTCTGACAATAAATATCTGCCTATCGTTATTATTCCCATTTGAAAGAGGGGGAAACTGAGGCACAGAGGTGGGGCAACCCGACCTTGGTCACTTAACCAGGAAGCACTAGAGCCAGCACTGAACCCAGCTGACTGCACTGCACCATGGGGCTCGTGCATGGGGGAGGAAGAATGCAGAGATGGAAGGGGAATTAGGCAAGCACATGCGGAAGCCGGGAGTGTGGGCAAAGGTGGGCTGCAGGTCCTGTGCAGGCAGCAACTGTGGCCCCAAAGGAGGACAAGTCACAACTTGGAAGAAGCCAGGAGAGCGCTGGGGCATACCTATACCCAGGAGATGCCCATGTAACCCTCTGCTTCGTCCATGCTGCAACTTATGTTCTTGTCTCAGCAATAACCAATTCCAATGATTGCCCGGCCCAAGGTGTCCAATCAAAGCATATGATGGGCTAACACTAACTGTAGGGCGCAGTGGGAAGAGGGAAGTAATGGCTCCCTTGAGTAGCAGTGGTGTATGCACCCCAAATGAGCTAAACACAGCCTCATTTGTATGCCCCCCGCCCCACCTGTGCCATGTTGACCCTTGCTCCTCCCCATCCTGCCTGGTCCCTTCAACTTCCTGTATTTGTTGGACCTTGGCTCTGGACCTTGGCTCGGTTTCCCTGAGTCCAGCAGCTCCCCTCCCATTGGGCACAGTATCGCTGTGAGCAAACATTGCTGATTCACCCTCTCCCCCGCCCCAGCTCTCATGGACCTCCTCATGCTGAGTCTCCCCACACACGTACCACCCGGGTACAGTGGTGAGTCCTGAGCCCATGTGACACTGCAGGGCCTTTGATTCCTCTTGGCCCTCAGGTGAGCACCAGCCTAAGATTCCTACCACACGGGGCCCCTCGGCTCTTCCTGAGAGTTAGCTTGCCAACCCACATACAACCTATACACTTAGCTCATATTTTTCTTCACATCATCTCCTGTTTCAGCCTTTGACAAATGTATTAGAAATGGAATGTTTATATGCAAATGGAAAGCTAGCATCCCTTGCCATTAACAGAGTCCCTGTCACAATAGAGAAAATGGAAAAAAGAAGTAATTTTTAACTAGGTCCTGTTGTCTCTCAAAGTTTCAGAACCTGCCTGAGGGGGGATGCCTTGCTGTTAGAAAGGGAGATCACACGTGAGAGACAGAAATGACTGACAAATTGGATCAATCCCTCTTGCTCCTGGACATTCTCAGAAGGAAAGCTTCTGAAGAGAATTTTCTCACTGAGACACAATGGCGTTTAAGGCCGGCCCCGGCCTTCCTCACCAGACTGCCCATGGGACACAGGGGCTCCGCTCCCCCTGGGCTGAGCCTGTTTTAGAAGCAGAGCCAGTCAGTAGCTTGGCTGCGGCACCGGCACTGGAAAGGATCAGGCTGCTTGCAAAGCACAAAAGCATTTCCCTCTCCACAATGGGTTCCAGACCTCCCTGGACAGAAAGAGGGGCTGGCGCAAACACTGGGGCCCTCTCATCGCTGGCCCTCACCCCTCAGATACCACGCCCTCCTGCCCTGGCATTGCCTCCCGGGGCAGGGGTGGCTCTGCTGGTGTTAATGACCATTAGAAGTCAAAACACTAAAGAAACTTTGGCGTGAAGAGCTGAAGCCTTGCAAGGTGAAAACTCACGGCCCCTCGGTGTTCTGTTAGACGCTTTTCATGGCCGCTATCATACACCTGCTTTCCTGCATCTCCTCTGATGCCCAAAGCAGACAGTGCCAAAGAAACTCAGTGGCCACTCAACTCCTGCCTTCAGAACAGGAGGCCCTGGCTGATGTGGCTCCGTTGGTTGGAGCATCATCCTATAGGACATATATACTAAAAATCAATTTTTTAAAAAGTTTGCTAGAGCTACCACCTGCTTTCCACCAATTAGCTAACAAATCTTCTAGAGATTCTGGAAATCTGTACACAAATGTTCATAGCAGCCCCAAACTCGCAAAAACTCTACTGTCCATCAGCAGGTGAATGGATAAACAAATGATGGCATATGGGCACCATACATACTAGGGTATATCCATACAATACAATACCATACAATACTCCTCAATAATGAGAAGGAATAAACTAGGAATTTCGATTACGATGACTGAAAGATGTCAAATCCTAACAACATAGACTGATGAACAAGAACAGACCCAGAGATAAGGAGCCATGGGTCAGACTGTTGGACCTCAAAAGGAGGGTGGGGATAAAAGGGAGAGATCAACCAAAGGACTTACATGCACACATATGAGCCTAACCAGTGGTCAAGAATAATTAGGAGGTGGGAGTATGGGGGTGGGTGGGAGATTGGAATGGGGGGTTGAGGACAAATATGTGAAACCTTAATCAATAAAGAAATTAATTTAAAAAATTATAAATAAATAAATAAATAAAAGGTTAAAATGTAAATAGACTGAACAGCGGAACAACCGAACTGAACAACTGGTTGCTATGGTGGGTATCAGCCGTGGAGGGATGGTGGAGCAGTTAAGTGGGGGCGCCAGATAAGGCAGGCGCCAGTCGCTGTCATTGGGGTGAGCCTCTGGTGGTTACTGGAAATTCTTTGCTCCTGCATGCTGTGGGCCCGCCCAGTGCTCACAACTGCTGCTGGTACTGGCCCTGCTTGCACCTGCTGCCAGCGTTCGGCGCTGGCCCTGGTCACTCAGTGCCTTCATCGGGGGCCGAGCGGTGGCTGCTGGCCCCAATTGCCCCTCAGGGCTTCTCCACCTCCCCGTTCCTGAGATGCCATCAGGGCAGCAGCTGCCACTCACACCCACTGCTGGCGCCGGCTCCAATCACTGTGAGTTGTCAGCAGGTGCAAGAGGGGTCAGCGCCGTCAGTGCATGGGAGCAGTGGGGTGGGAGTGGGGCTGCCGGTAGACAGAGGACTGGGGGCTGTGGTGGGAGGGGGTGGGCAGGGTTGTGGAGATGAGTTGAGACCTGCTCCTGTGTCCATTGCAGCATCTCGGAGCCCACACAACATGCACGAATTCGTGCACTGGGCCCCTAGTTAGAAAATAAAAGAGTGCACAGAATATTTCTCCTTTTGTAGAAAATTCTAGAAAATGCAAACCTATAGTGACAGTAGATTAGGGCTGTGTGGGAATGGCAGAGGGTGGGCAGGACAGGAGGGAGAGATGACAAAGGGGCACAAGGAAACCTTTCATCTGTTCATTACCTTGATTGATACAATAACCTCATGACAAAAATGTCAAAACTCCTCAAGTCGCTGAAACCGGTTTGGCTCAGTGGTAGAGCGTCGGTCTGCGGACTGAAAGGTCCCAGGTTCGATTCCGGTCAAGGGCATGTACCTTGGTTGCGGGCACATCCCCTGTAGGGGGTGTGCAAGAGGCAGCTGGTCGATGTTTCTTTCTCATCGACGTTTCTAGCTATCTCTCTCCCTTCCTCTCTGTAAAAAATCAATAAAATATATTAAAAAAAAAAAAAAACTCCTCTAGTTGTACACTTGAAATACATGCATCTAATTATGGGTCAAGGAAAAATAAAGCTGTTAAGAGAAAAAGGCAAAGAGCCAAATAACATGTGGATTACCGGTGTTGACCCTCTGATTTAAACCGCTCCACCATTTCCTTGGGATTCACTGTGCATTTCGGGAGGCACTGCGGTTGCAAAGGTGGGCGGTGCTGAAGTTCTCATGACAGCAGTGGCGCAAGCGACCTGGTCGGGATGAAGTTGGAGACCCACAGACACGGGCAGGCATGGCCCAGGGAGAGCCTGCTGCCCTCACCCTGCGGCTAAATTCTCGAGGTTTTATGAAGAACCTAAAGATTTGAATTTTCTTCCTCTGTGAACCTCGCTGGCCTGCTCAAGGACCGAATGCCCTGGGAACTAGCTGCCGGCTAATCATTGACAACATCAAAAGCAAACAGAGCAGTTAGGAGACCAGAGCAATAATCCAGGCAAGAGGTGGTGGAGACCCAGCCAGCAGGGAGCAGGGGAGCGAGTGAGGAGTGATGACATTCAAGCGTGGAACCAATCGCATTTGCTGATGGAGTGGATGTGGGTGGGAGGTGGAGAGGCATCTAAGTGGACTGCAAGGTTCGGGATGGAGCACCTGGAAGTCAAAGCCCCTGGAAGCCCCTAGAAGCATCTGGAAGTCGGAGCCACCAACTGAGATGAGAGGGCTCCAAGTGGAGTGGGTGGGAGGGTGAGAGTCTGAAGGTGAGAGCTGGCTCCTCCTTTCGGCTGCCGCTGAGAGAGCCTGCGAAAGGGGGTAGAGGAGGCAGAGAAATCCAGTTTATCTGATACACTGATAACCTAATCCAGGTGGTGCTCCTGGCTTGTCCTGATCCCCCGGCTAATAACGTCATTTGCTCCAACCACATTAACCACCAAGGTGGGAAAATGCAAAGTGACTCAAGAGCACACATTGCAGAGGGTGTCAGGCACCACAGAGGGGCCTTTGCATCCTCACAAATTGGGCACCCTCTGGGTGATGGGGCACGCTGGGCTGGCCCCGTGCAGGAGGAGTGACGGGACTTGACTCGGAAACTCGGAAGCAAAAATGCAATTAGAGAAAATCTGATGAGAATTAAGTGACCCAGGATTGCCTTTAAGGAGGATTTGGTTCTTTGAGGATTCTGAGCCTGGAAGGGAAGAAGAAAGAGGGAGGAGGAGGGAGAGGGAGAGAAGGGAAGGAGACAGCTGCTTACCCAGATGTTTGTCAAAGACAAAGCACTCTACAACCCATACTCCCGCTATTTCCTACCACCCAGTTCAAATGCAAGTTCTCAGGCCTGACCCCAGACTCGCTCAATCAGAGCCTGCATTGTGATTCAGTCCCCAGGTGACACTGGGGATTACCATGCACGCAGTATTGTTTGAGACATGCAGGCCTACACAGCTGTTTTCTAAATGTCAGGCATCCACCAACCATCTTTACCATGTTTGCCATATCCCCTCACACCGCTTGTAACATGATTAACAATCTTCAAGTCAATTCATTTTGCAAAAAGACTTAAATGTGTTTATTTAAAAATAACACTGAGCCTGGCCAAGGTGGCTCAGTGGTTGAGCATTGACCTATGAACCAGGAGGTCATGGGTTTGATTCCTGGTCGGGGCACATGCCCTGGCTCAATCCCTAGTAGGGGGCATGCAGGAGGCAGCCAATCAATGATTCTCTCTCATCACAGATGTTTCTATCTTTCCCTCTCCCTTTCTCTCTGAAATCAATAAAAATATATTTTAAAAAATAACACTTTATATCACTATCCTCAGCAGAAAATTGGCATCATCTGTCATAAATGGAAATCACCATAAAAATGCACGAAACAAGATGCAAGTAAAGCAATGCTGTTTCAGCTCTGGCTGGCTACTGCTGCCTGCCCAGCCCTCTTAACCTGAGGTCCTCACTCTCTGTAAAAGGGATGAGGGAGGCATTGTAGCATCCAACCAAGACCATCCTCTTGATGAGGCAAGATAGTGAGAAGCTAGGACAATCCCTGGGCAGGTGGAATGGGGAAACTAAGACAAGAAAATGGAACAAGGCCAAACAATTTGAACTTTTTACAGCCAGTTGGTGAATTGAAAGTTCTTATCTTCCCCAACCAAGGACACTTGAGAGCCAATGGTTACTACCTCCTGCCCTAACCAGAGAATACACAGCTTAAATCACCCTTGCCTGGGAAAACAGAGAACAAAGCCCCTTTTAATGTCATTTGTACCAGCTGAGCCCAAGGACAGATGAAGTTGAGGAATAAATAACAAAAAACCTATTAAAGCCAGACAGATCCAAGATAAAACAATAAAACAGACAAAAGAATAATCCTAAATTCCCCTACACGCTCATTTTGATGCGTCAGCCTATTAAAATGCACCTGGAAAGCTGATGAATATTCTACTGAAACCCTCCCCTAAGGTTCTCACCTGCAGGAGAAAAGGGGATATAAAGCTCTCAGGACCAAGACTCAGTGCAGGCTTGCTCTAGCTCGCCCAGGCCCCTTCCCAGACGTGAACTTTTTATCTCTTCCTGAACTCTAAGGGTCCCCACAAGACTTGCAACTAGGGGAGTGGTGGGCAGCAGCAGTTGACCAAGGCTCACCCCCTGATCCTGCCTCCAAGGACCCCCATTCCTCTGACTTCCCCGTGAGCTAAAGCAGCCCCACCTTGCTCACTTCTATTACCGTGACCTTCACTGTCTTGGCTCACTTCTTTCCTACAACATTTCTAGGGAGTCAACTGTGGGAAGACCCACAGACACGGGCAGGCATGGCCCAGAGAGAGCCTGCTGCCCTCACTCTGTGGCTAAACTCTTGAAGTTTTTTGAAGAACCTAAAGATTTGAATTTTCTTCCTCTGTGAACCTAGTTGGTCTGCTCAAGGACCGAATGCCCTGGGAACTAGCTGCCGGCTAATCATTGACAACATCAAAAGCAAACAGAGCAGTCAGACCAGAGCAATAATCCAGGCAAGAGGTGGTGGAGACCCAGCCAGCAGGGAGCAGGGGAGAGAGTGAAGAGTGATGACATTCGAACGTAGAACCGACCGCATTTGCCTAGTCCAGGGGTAGACAAACAGCGGCTCTTGAGACACATGCGGTTCTTTGGCCCCTTGAGTATGGCTCTTCCACAAAATACCATGTGCGGGCCCGCACGTACAGTGCTATTGAAACTTCATGGCCCACATGCAGAAGCCGGTGTTTGGCCTGGGCGAGTCTATTTTGAAGAAGTGACGTTAGAACACCCAAGGGGCCAAAGAGCTGCATGTTACTTGCGAGCCGCGAATTGCTGACCACTGGCCTAGACTCGCCCTACTGTTTCTTCCACCCTAACTTCTTCCTTTGTTTCACTGTCACAAGCATTAATAAATAGACTCTCAAACCCACCTGGACTCAGGTTGTGAAATCTTTCCAACACCAAGTCAAGAACCCACACACTACAGGCTGGCCTGAGGCAGCCCTGCTCTGGGCCTGTCCCTGTCCGGTAACATTGAGGTCATCACAATGATTGTAAAAGGACTGCAGAAGGAATAGCTTTCTCACAGTGTGATTCAATGATATCAACACTATGTCCACGCCACACACCTGCTGTCATTCCCCCTGTCAGGCGAGCTCCTACGCCTTTAGAATTAGCGCGGTTCTATTACAGTGTCCCTGCCCATACCTCCTCCCTGTAGGTCCTTGCATCTTTTCCCTTCGTCTAGAATCCTCCCCGTAAAAGGCACATTCAACCAGGTAAATGGAAGCAAGTGGGGACTTACATTAATCTGGAGACGTCCCTGGACCCTGGCTCTCAGGACAGATCAGTCCTCAAGGGCAGTCTCCTGCTTGCTGGTTATCAACTGCTTCAGCCCAGAGAAGCCACCAGCCCCTTTCCTAGCCATGGCAACATGACCAAGACATACCCCCAGATACAAGGACAAAGTACAAGGACGAGGGGCCAGGACAAGTTGTAAGGTTTGGGGTGTGGCCTGGGGGATGGAACCCCAGGATCATGGTGATCAGCTAAGGCTGAGTATGCATCCTCAAATCACTGAGGGAAGGGTGGAGGGAGGTATGTGGTTCAATGTCCATGGGAAGCCGTGTAGACCTGGCCTTTCAGGTGGGTTCCCATGACCACTTGGGCAGTGATTTAATTGCTTTCCAGCACAGGTGAGGATGAGGGCCTAGAATTTCCAGAAATGCCTCTTGCCAAGGCGATCAGACCAAGCTCAACAATAACAGTTAAAGTTTTCAGGGGAGCATTTCAAACCCTCCAGCTGAAACAAACCGTGAAAAGGTGAAATGGTTGCTATATATTTATCTTCATTACACCAACTCCTTCTTTTACCATCTTAACAAAGCCAAAGTCAAGTTCTCGGTCAGGCAGTGTTGTCAGTAGTGTCGTGTTGGGATTTGGTAGACCTCAAATGGGTGCTGGCTTGTTTACCAAGCAGCTGGTGGTTATATAATGCCTATTAATAAAACTCCATGCGGTTGCAAAAACTCTGATCAGCAGTGATGAGGCTGTTAGTAATCATTCAAAACTTCCCCAGAGAAATTTGGAAAGGGAAAAGGTTTTGCTCCCCACCTCCACCCAGAAGGTTCTTTTACTTTCCATGGGTAATAGTGCTTATACTTGTTATCTTTTTATTGAGTGTTTACCATGTGCCAAATTCTGTTCTACAAGCTCACAGAGATCCACTCATTAATCCTCACAATAATGTCAAGTAGGAATTCTTCTTGTTATTTTTAAACCTCACCTGAGGATATGTTTTTTATTGATTTTTAAGAGAGGAAGAAAGAAAGAGAGATGAGAAATATCTATCAGTTACTTCCTACACACACCCTGACCAGGGATGAGTATTGAACCTGCAACCCAGGTACATGGCCTTGACTGGGAATCTAACCCACAACCCTTCCGTGTGCAGGTCGATGCTCTAATCATTTAGCCACACTGGCTAGGGCGACAATAGCAAATTTTTATGTATATTTTACCACAATATAAAAATGATTTTTCCCTACAAAAAAGAGAAAGACAGAAAGAAATACTTGAAATTAAAAGCATTCACTCATTCATGCATCATTCTCTTAAAAACATCAGTTCAAAAATTACCATTGTAATTCCTTTCATTCTCAGCACAAAGATTTAAGGAGTGTCTACTGTGTGCCAGACAGTATGCTAAGCAGTGGGGGACCAGGAGCTGTCTAAATTTATATGGGGCAGGAGGGATAAATTCCACACAGAGAAGACTTCCCTGGAGGTGTGGAAGAGCATGACACATCAGAGTAAGGGAGTAGCGAAAGGGGCATGTGAGTATGAGAGTGGCAGGAGATAGTGACAGAACTTGACAGTGCTGCCTACTCCTCAGATTCCAAAAGCACCTCACCCCTCAACACAGGGTCCTGATGCTGTTGAAGCCCTTGAAGGTCAAAGGTCAAAGGTCACATTTTCCAAAGATGCTGATGTGAGGGGAGATCTGCTCAGACCTGGTTCCTGGGACTCTGATATCCACACCCATCCTCATCCTCTCAGCAATCAGCAGACTTTGGGTGCTGTGGGGACAGCCCAGCTTCAACATCCACGGAGCAAGGGAGATTTACCCCTAGATGCTCGAATCCTCCGAGGAAGCTCATGGCCCCTGCCCTGCTCTGGGCTGGGCATGCTCACAGACTGAGAGCATTCAGTGGCAGGGGTGGGTGGACAGCATGGCCAGATGCTGCTGGGACCACGGGAGGAAGGTGAGGGTGTGGCAGAGTGGACAATGGTCCTTAGGTGCCTCTCGCTTACTGACCTTAGCGAGCTGCATCTGCAGCTTATTCTTCACATCGGTCACCTCGGAGATGCGGGCATTGAAAGCCAGGTTGGTGTTGGTGAACTGTTTCCACATCTGATCCGACAGGTTCTCAAAGAGGTTCTTGGCCTCCTCCTGCAGCCGGATGGAGTTGGCCCGCATGTTCTGCGAGTGCCTGATGTTGTCATTACTGAACTTGGCCCAGGTCTCAGGCACGGAGATCCTGCAAGAGGCACAAGGGAATTCAACACAGGTGAGGACCAGGGCTGTGTGGCAGGCCTTGGGGACCTCCGAATCCAGGGTTGCTGAGCCTCGGCTCTCTTGACCTGTGGTCGGGGTCAGGCTCTGTGGTGGGAGACTGTCCCATGTACTGTAAGATGTTTAGCTGCAGCCCTGGCCTCTGCCTACCAGGTGCCAGTAAAGCCCAGCAATGCCCCTCCAGTGTGACAAACAAAAAGGTCTCTAGACATTGCACAATGGTCCCCAGTTGGGAACCCCTGAGCTGATCCAACTCCCTCATTTCACAGGTGAGGCTACTGCAGTGTAGAGAGGGCAGCTGTTTTCCAGGGTGAGTAATGGGAGAGGAGAGAGTTTCAAAGAGTCTCTTCTCCATAACACCCCTCCTCCCCAAAAAAACAACAAGAAACAACACAGAGACGGGGCACCATGCTGGCTGTGGGGTCCTTCCATGCAGGGATATGCATGTGGCCTTGCTACTTGCACTGACTTACTTGCTCAACGAACACTGACTACATGGCAAGCCTTGTTCAAGACGCTCGGGAGAACAGCAACATCCCTGACCTCAGGGCGATCGATACGTTCCGGTGAAGGGAGACAGACAATAAATAAAGATGCTTACACAGGGTGTTCGGGCTACGAAGGAATTCAGGAGCAAGGTGATGAAAGAGAGAGAAAGGGAGTGGGGCCATCAGGTGTCAGGGTCATACAAAGAAAGAAATGGGATTTACACTCCGAGGGAGCTGAGGTGCTCATGGATTAGCTCTTGCACAAAGTTGTTACCACTCAGCTCTGAAGGGCAAGAGGAGAGGGACAGGCAGGAGAGCAGGAGGCTTGGAGAGAGGGAGGGGGAGCAGGAGCAAGGGAGGATAAGTCCCCTCATCCTTCTCCTCCTTTCTCCCTCCGTCTCCTGCTGCTGTCCCTCCTCTTGGCTGAACTCAACAGGAAACCAAATGGCAAAGAGCCAGTCTGCAAAGCGCAGCCACCTCTACAGCTAAGGAATGACGGTAGGTAGGGGCGGAATGGAGATCCAGGCAGCCTTGGATAGGACGGGCAGGGAAGGCTTTTCAGAGGCGGCGACTCATCAGGGATTCAGTTTAGGCAACAGAAAGCCCTTCCTATAGATACAGAAATCCCACAAGCAGCCACCGATGAGCGAGAGTGTGTCCTCTGGGGGGCCTGTGAGCTGGCTTCAGTTCCTGCGTAAACCAAACGGGATATCTTTTCAAGGCCTTTTCTAGCCAGGAGGTCTGTCCAGTTCTTAAATAAAGTCCCTTTCTATTCTCGGGCAGTAGGAAAAAGAGAATGAATTTTTCTGAAATAGAAGTCTCGTTCCAGACGTTTTCAAGTGCACTTGGATTGCATGGAGGGTAGACATTTTTAAGCCTGTGTCATAGGTGGTTGTTTTGTCCTGGAGGTCGCAGGTGTCAACGTCCAGCAATAGACAGGGGTCTCAGCTCCTGGGGATGGGAGAGGCACCGTGCCTGCAGAGCTGTCATCCAACGAAGACCTGAGGCTCAGAGAAGGGAAGAGTCCTTTCCAAGGTCACACAGCTCCTCGCCATCAGATGAGGGAGGAGGAGGCACAGGACAGCAGAGGAGAGCAGCAGTTTCACCCGCTGCTGAACGGGGCACCGTCAATGTCAGCAGCGGCCACCTCGGAGCCCTCGCCCTCCTTGGGAGCAGGCAGCTGGGCTCCAGAGAAAATGACCTGCTAAGCACATTCTCCCTAGGGAGCTTTGCCAGGGGCAGCCCGTCTCCTGGCAGGTGGTGTGCCCCGGTGGGAGGCGGGCCGTGTCCTCTGAAGACTAAAGACACAGGCGGCAGGCTTTGCTGGGGAGGCAGAAAGGCGCCTGGGTAACATACTGTGTGAGTTTCAGCCAGGAGCTTCCCCTCTCTGAGCCTTAGCTTCCTCATTGTCAATGGGGATAATAATGGTGGTTGTTGAGTGACTAAATGTGAAGCCCCGTGGTTGTTGAGTGACTAAATGTGAAGCCCCCATCACAGCACCCGACAATAATAAACACTCTATAAGATATTTATGATTCATGAGACACTGTGTGTAAAGCTCCATCATTACCACCACCACCACCACCTCAGTTAACCTGTGGCAAAGAGAACGGAGGTGAACAGAGACAACTGCAATTCAGAGTCTCCAAACAACCTTTAAGCTGCCCAGACATAGCCCTGCTTTCACCAAAGAACTTCTATGCATATGTGCATTTCCCTTGGACACAGACAATAGGGGGTGAAAGACTGGGGTGGGACAGGAACCTGGTGGAGGGGGTTACGGGGTGGGTGGGGGCAATGGGGACATCTGTAATACTCTCAACAACAAAGACTTTTTTTTAAAAAAAGAAACCCAAATGAGTCCCGAGCTAGCACACCTGAGGAGCCATTAGTCACCACAAACAGCAGTGAAGGTGCTGGCTGAGGGACATTGAATAGAGGCCTCCTGGGCATGGAAGTCGAGTCTCCACCAGCCCAGCCCGCCCCCCGGGATTCAGGGAGGCATCCGTGTGGGAAGGCAGTCCTCCCACTCCCTGTCCTGATGGGCAGCTGTGGATGGGGGCTCCAAGCCCCCTAAGCCCTGTTCACCCTGCCACTGTGCCATAGGGGAGCCACCTTGTCAGGAAAAGAGAGGCCCCCAGGAGCTACCATCGCTGGAAATGCCAAAGGGTCCTCTCAACACGTATATTTTAAGATCCAGAAGATGGTCCAGGAGACTGCCAACAGATGCCTTTGCTTCCTTCTTTCCTCCTCTCTCCCTTCCTTTCGTCCTTCTTTCCCTCTCTTCCCCCTTTCATTCATTCTTTCATTCAACCAATATTTATTGCACACCTTCTATATGACAAACACAAATCTACAGGCAAGAGATTTTTTTTAAAGGGCCCAAGATGGATACCACCCCTGCCTGTACCCAGAGCCTCTCTCTCTCTCTCTGTATGTGTGTCTCTCTCTCCTGAGTGGGAAAGCATGCGTAAGTTCTACATGAAGTTCCCGGATGCTGTGACACGCCCACAACAGTGCTCAGCATGCAGAAGGCACCTACCTCATAGCTGCTGGGCTGAGACAGTGAGGTCATACAGCAAGCACTTCATAAATGTTGGCTGTTGGCATCCACGAGGCTCTATGCTGAGCACTTCACATGCCCACCGTTTTATACTCTGGGCAGTGGCACTGTGATTAGCCCAGGGCTACAGATGAGGAAACAGGCCCAGAGGATTAGGTAATTCACCCCACATGCCAGTGTTAAGGCTGGGTTTGAGACCGGGCAGCCGGGATCCACTCGTGACCAGTACCAGCACTGATGGACATCAATTGGCTCCCAGCTGAGCTTAAATTCCTCTCCCTCTGGTTACAGCCATGCTGTTGTGGGGTTTGTTTGGTGGCATTGCCAATCAAGGTGCCCCAGCATGTCCTGGCCCCGCAGCAGTGGCCGTGTGACCCTCACTCGGCCGATCGCTTGCTCTGTCTTGCTGGAATTTGAATCTTGGGCAGAGTGGGGCAAGAATGTCAGGATGGTGGTGCTCTGATTAGCTCTCACTCCCTGGCTCGTTCAAGCTGCCAGAGCTTCCTTTCCAGCCTCCCCCTTGAGTCTGTGGCTCTCCACAGCCTTCCAGTAAATTTCATCTTGTTTCAAGTTGTTTAGCCAGAATTGGATGCAATGGGTTGCAACCAAGAGTCTTCATTGAACCACACTGACTCTCACTTGACTGACGCACGATCAATGCCCCTTTAAGGCTGCTTGGCGGGAGCAGACTCAGAGGCCTCCTCTCCCATTGGACAAGGCCAGATGGGGACCCAGAGCCCAGGACTTACGTGCCATCGACCTTCTCCACACCATGGAAGAAGCTGATGCAGTCGGATGTGTTCCTCAGGTTAAAACACTTTTCGTCAATAAACTGGGCTGAGTTTTTGTCCTCAAGGTCCCTCTCCAGAGCATGCTGAGCATCTCGGTTATCCCTGGGGTGGAGGGGAGGAAGGGAGGAGGGGGAGGTCAGGATTTATCCCTGGACAGTGCCCTTATCCAGAGTCCCTCCCCCCGAGGTCTCATGGGAGGTCGCTGCTGAGCCACTGCTGAAAGTCAAGTCTCTGGACTCCCAGCAGCTTCTCAGGCCTCTTCCCACTTCGATGCCCCCACCACATACCTAAGACTTCCCTGAAGCCACCCAGCCTCCTCCCAATCCAAGCAAACCTGTTGCCATTAGAACAGGGATGAGCAAACATTTACTGTAAAGGATCAAATACTATTTAGGCTTTGTCAGTAGTTATATGGTCTCTGTAGCAACAACTCAGCTATGCAGAAGGCCATCATAAATAATATGTAAGTTATGGGTATGGCTGCTTTAAAACTTTATTTACAAAAACAAGTGGTAGGCCAGATTTGTCCCTCCAGCTATAGTTTGCTAACCTGATGGAGAAGCTACGAATTCACACTTTGGGCAAAGCCCGGTATCGCTTTAAACCATGTGTCTCAGCCTATGCCCGGCACAGAGGGAGAAGACAGGAATAAGACCCAGGTGCTTACCTCCACATTGCTCACAGATTTGTGTAAATAAATACAGTAAAACTACATGTGGCACAGAGTGGCAAGGGCAGCAGTTCAGGTTTGTAAAGGATAGACAGTGACACTCAGGAGGAAGCCATCAGCTCGGGGTGCGGGGGAACCAGGGCAGGCTTCCCAGGGACGTGTCTGGGCTGGGATTCCATAATCACAGGAGCAGACATTCCGGGCAAAGTTGGGTGGGGGGTGAGAATGCCAAGCTGAGGACACCTCGTGTGCAAAAACAGAGGAGCTAGAGACCTGCAGGTGTTTATAGACCTAGAAGCAGCTCGGGAAGGTTGTCAGAACCAGGGGCCGGGCAGAGTCCAGGACTGGGTGGAGCCAGGGACTGGATGGGCAGGGACTGGGCACTCAGAGACTGGGCAGAGTCAGGGACTGGGCAGAGGTAAGAGAGGACAATAGGGAGGGCTCAGGACTTGAACCTCCAGGGCTGGTATCTTGGCTAAGAAGTTTAGACATAAAGGCCACTACTTGCCAAACTCCGAACACAGGAGAACCACGTTCATGATTCTTGTCATATTCCCAACGTGTATATACCATTACTTACTTGCTACTTGTCTTTTTATTAAATAATTTTTAGAATATAAATAAATGTATTGTAAACGAAAAACCTCCACCATGGTCTTTAAAGGAAAACCAATCAATCTTTCCATAGGTCACCTCAAACATAAACACTGACAGAATCCCAGGAGAATCCACGTCTCTAGAAGGCTCCAGGCCTGGACCATTTGGTTTCTCTCTTGATTGAAATGAGTGGATCGGTCAGTTAAAGACACCTAAGCATTGACCGGGACTTTCGCCTTGAAGAACTGGGTGATAATAAGGCAGCGTTTTTCAACCGCTGTTCCGAGGCACACTAGTGTGCCGCGAGATGTTGCCTGGTGTGCCGTAGGTGCAGACAAGACAAGAATTTTATAATTTTTCACTATTTTGTTTACTTAGTATTTCATAATAAAGTAATTATAAAATACTTTCTTTGTGTTTATTTGATTCCTATTCAAGAGAATTACTTTATATATAGTCAATATAGGCACAGAGTTAAATTTTTTAACATTTTGTAATGGTGGTGTGCCTCGTGATTTTTTTCATGAAACAAGTGTGCCTTTGCCCAAAAAAGGTTGAAAAACACTGTAATAAGGGACCAACTCTGACTAGCAAGTTGAGGTTCAGACACCAACTAAAGTGATGGGTGCACATCTTACATTGGTCTCTCCCCTTCTGCATCCTCCCATTCTCTCTTTCTCTCTCTCTTCCTCTGACTCTCTATCTCCATATCTCTTTCTGACATCTTTTTCTCTTTCCCTCATTTTTCTTGCTTTCTCTATGTCTTTGGGTCCCTCCCCATCTCTTCCCCCTCCCCTTTCCTTTTCTCTTCCCTTCCCTCTCTCTTTCCCCAGTCTGTCTGTGTTTTTTCTTTGTGTGTGTTTTTTTTGTCACTTTCTTTTTCTGCTACCGACTCAGAGCTGGTGAGGGTTTCAAGCAGGCCAGGAGCCAAAAAAATGCGGGGGCCCTATCAGGATACTCGGGGGCGATGTTGGGCAGAAGGAACCATCCTGGAGCCTTTGGAATGGGCAGCACAGTGGAGAAATAGAGCCCCATCTTATCTAATGAACTGGCATGTGAAGAAAGACCAGAATGTAGAAAGAACCTGCCAGAGTATTGGAGGGGCACCTGGGACCTCAGAATCCTTGGCCAGCTAGTCCAGACTCCTGGCCCACACTGGTGATGCCCAGGGAAGGATGGACAGTCCCTGACTCCCTTCGTGGGCCCGTGACAAAGAGCCCAGCCCTTGTTGAGTCTCATCCGGCTATTAGTCCACCAGGAAAAGCCGGAACTTGGCTCCGGCCCATCAGGAAGAGCCTTCTGCTGGTGAACCGAGGACACAATCCTGCCCCGATGGGGGCCTCGGCCTCACCCACTAAACTACAAGTCAGCAGGCAGCCCAGGCCTGCCAGTGCCAGGTTGGCCACCCGAGGGGGTCAGCAGCAGAGCCTCCACAGGCGGCCAGCACACGCAGTATTGAAGCTCTGACCAGTTCTGGGTGAATCAGGCTGCCCGGCAACATGGGTTGCCTTCCTGCAAGATGCCAGGCAGCCTCTGACGAACGGCTGCTCCTCGGGGTCCAGTAGCCTCTATCCAGGTGGCCCAGCCTCTGGTGCTGCCAAGGGAATGTCCCCTACACCTGTTCATTCCCTCTCACTTCCTCTGCCTCAGCTGCTTCGTCTGTGTCCCTCCCAGCACCCTCCACTCTCTTCCTCTTTCTCTATGTCCCTCTCCATCTCAGTTCTCTGTCTCTGATGCCCCTCCTGATTTCTCTTTTTGTCTGGCACATCTGTGTCTCTCTGTCCCTTTGTCTCCCATGCACACATACACACCTCTGTCCTTTGCTTCATGTCATTCTTGTTCTGTCTCTCTCCCTCAGACATCGGTGCCGGAAGCCAATTCCAGCGTGTCATAATTGCAAGAGTTTCATCAAAAGGTTGATGGAACTTGGGGACTCAACAAGTGCTGAGTCACATGTTATCACCTGTTGGAATGGCTAAGGCATTTCCCCAAACCTGAAAAGGATGCATTAAATTGATTGTTTGCTGTCAGATAACTCAGGGCATCTTAATCTACATGTTATTGCCTCCTGTTGGCCAAACACCTGAACAGCCGTAGGCTATTCCCCATTCTGACAATAGACTCTGTAGATGAAACCCTATTCTTTGAAGTGTATATCTCCACCTTGTCTTAGGACAATTTGTGTTAATAAAAAGCAAGGGTCCTGAGACAAAGAGAACTTGGTTTCTTTAGTCAGGCTCCTCTGCCTCCTCCAATATGCCTTTCAAAATTATCTTTTGTCACTGAACCTTTATTTAATATATGCACAGTCTCTTCTCCAGATTGCTGAACCCTTCTAGATGCCGGATCAAGACCATCGGCATTAAATATTGCCCAATGTCCAGCATTACATTGGGCCCCTCTGTGTCTCCCAGTGGGTGGGATTGTCTTGGTCTATTTCAGTCTCTCTGGTTCTCCCAATTCTCCCACCTCACCCTTCATTGCCTGGGGTTGCAAAGCAGCCCCCTACCCTAGTCTTGAAATCTCTCTTTCAGGGTCCAAGAGGCTGGGCTTTTAAGTCTGGGCTTTTATTCACTCTGCTGGTTCCCTTCCCCAAACTTCAGCCCTCCTGTCACCCCAACACCGAGTTCTGTCACAGCCTTATATCAACACCAAACGGAAATCATCTCTCTTGCCAGAAATACATAATTGTAAAAATAAGAGCAACACAAATATAATAGAGATGTTTGCCTGCCCTAACGTTCCTGTTTAAATCCAAGGATTTAAGGTGTTTTAAAAAGTGGATTCATTTATAGACAACATTAGGCACCCAGTGGTCCAAATGGCGGCAGAATCATCAGAAATCAGGACGAGGCGTCAAAGACAGAACTTAACCCCGCCTCAGCCATTCAACGGGCCCTTCACCTACTGCTGAGTCTGCACCTCATTTCCAACCACCCTCCTCTGGCAGCTCCCTGAATCTGCCCCTGACCAATGCCCTCAAGTTCTGGGGGTAGCTTTTCAACACTGCCTGGGGTGCTTTTTGTCCTGGGTGATTCTCTCTAATCCCTGCCACCCAGTTCTCACTGCGGTGGAGATGAGGGGCTGCTGAAGGGAAGGAGTGTGTGTGTTGGAGGTTTACTGCTGTTCCTAGGGTGTTTGGTGCAAGCCAGGGCACCAAACCCCTGGAGCCTATCTGCAAGCTGCCTGACCCCTTAGCAACCCATCAGGCTGCCCCTGTGCCCCCCACAGCAGGAAGGGGTGCCCTGGAAAGGCTGCCATCCTGCCTCCTGCCACATGGGTCTGAGGAAATGGAGAGAAGAAGTAAGCAGAGCAGCGTGCCCTGCGTGAGTTAACAGCAAGTGCCCCGGTTAAGGGCCAAGCAGGAAGGCTGCCTCTGGAAGAGCTGGGTGCCAAGAGCTTAGCTGTGGGTCCCAAGCCCTGTAACACTCGAGCCTCCCTTTAATTATGGGGGAGCCTCTGGCTTGTCAGGAGACCAATTACATAATCTTCCAAGAACGAAAAGCCAATTCCTTCTGAAGACACATGGCTCAGGCGTCCACCAGCTCCCCTCTGGAGATGCCCGGCCCCTCACCTTGATGCCGACTGCCACCCACTGTGCCATCGCCCCAGGTTCAGGGCTCACAGGGGTAGCCGCAGGTGAGAGGGGACCACTGTGAGAGCAGTTTCTTGTGCTGCAGAACTCATTGCCAACAGGAACCACCAGTGATGTGCTGACTCAGGGAAATCAATGTGCACATCTCAGTATTGGTAGCATGGAGTCCGCTACTGGGGCAGCATTTGTACATAGACATTGACAAATAATCCAAATCAGGATTTTTTTTTCTTTCCTAGGGAGCTGGTTGTTAAACACTCGTACACCACTGACCAAAAGAACCACTGAGAGTTGGGGTCCTTCTGGCTTGCCCCCCACGACCTAGGGAACCCAAACAAGCTGAAGAGGGAGAGAAATCAGCCCTTACCGCTGCTGGATTTCAATTCTTTGAGCAAGTTTTCTCATCTGTTCTTGGCAGCATTTCAGCAAATCCACCTCCTGGAATGAAAAGGTCAGAAACAGCAGCGCCCCTTAGAAACGCACAGCTACCTGGCCCCCAGGCCAGGGACCACCCCTCCCCTCTCATTGCCCACTCTCGGCCCCACAAGCTGAGACACAAGGGTGGGGCTCATGTCCTGCCTCACCCCACGTGATCCCCGGGCCAGACAGATAAGGGTCGATTGGGGAGCTTCAACATTCCTCATCCACTTTCTTCTCTTTTTATATACTTCCAAGCTAAAAGGACATCTAGTACCTACTTGGTGCCAACTACTCCATCGTAGATTGTTTGATCGTTAAATTAAATAAGGTATACCAAGTGGTACAATGCATAATAACATATAGTAGGTGCTCAATAAATGCTAGCTTTTTAAATTATGTTTTACTGGTGTAACGATGATGATGCCCATTTTAGAGAAGAAGAGACTGAGGGTCCAAAGATCTTTCTCCCTGTCCCTAACCTGCAACCTCGGCCCCCACCCTGGCTTTTTGAGCCCTGGCTTTGCCTGAGCTGACAGGTGGCTTCTGCTTAGAAAGCTCTCTGACCAGCTGGCCCTTCCTCCTCCCTCAGGGGGGACTGGGCTCACCTGGAGGCACCTTACCTGGATAAGGTTTTTCTCCACATTGTCATGGACCAAATCGATCCCGATCCTTTTCTCTCGATGGTACAGACACTCCAGTGCCACCTGTAGGAAGCAGCGGGAAATCATGTGTTCTTCCTGTCGTACTGGGATCCAGAGGAACTATGTTGGCCATGATCTGATTTATTCCCGGGGAAACCCGGATGGTTCATGCAGCCCCACCATCGTGCATCTGAGCCGGTTTCTGCCTCCTCGCCACAGCGGCGAGCTATCACGGCTGCAGGGGGTGCGATATTGGTGTGTATCTCACAGGATTGCTGTGCAGGTGGATGTGACTCTGAACATACAGCTGACCCTTGAACAATACGGGTTTCAACTACACGGGTCCATGTATATGAGGAGTTTTTTCCCAATAAATACTGTAGATGTGTTTTCTGGCCCTTATGATTTTCTTACTAACCTCTCTTTTCTCTAGCTTACTTTATTGTAACAATACAGTATATTATAGATATAACATACAATTTATGTGTTCATTGACTGTTTATGTTATCAGTAAGGCCTCCAGTCAACAGTGCAACATCAGTAGTAAAGTTTTTGGGGAAAATTATATGTGGATTTTTGGCTGCCTGGGCACCAGTGCCCCTCACCCCATCAGTGTCCGGGGCCAGCTGGATGTGGAGATCTCTACAAGGCGGGGAGCTTTGCAAAGTGACTAGGGCCGAGACCCAGGCAAGCTTGCCACACAGTAATGGACCTACAACTGCCGTGGGGACGTGAGCAGAGCGGGATGGAAGGCAGGACAAGGGGCAGCTCAGGGAGCCCCTGCAATGACACCGGGAAAGAACAGAGAGGGGCCACTGGCTGTGATGTCACAAAGGGCAGTGGGGGAGCAGGCAGTGGGGAGCTCGACATCCTATTGTGGGGGTGCCAAAGCTCCCGGGTTCTCAGGAAGGTGAGGGATTCATGGATTCCACGAGGATTTCCTGAGCGCGCACATGCACACACACACACACACACACACACACACACACACGTGTCCCCTTCAGGCATGGTACCAGGGACAGCTCAGTAAGCCGAACAGGTAGCCCCAGCTTAATGGAGTTCTCACAGAAGGAAGAGAACACATACACGTAAACACATAAATGCAATCATGTCTGACAGTGATGAGAGCTGTGATGAAAACAGGGTGATGTGTGGGTGGGGAGTCAGGGGATCAGGGTGATCAGGGAGGACTTTTCGGAGGTAACAAACCATGACCTGAATCATGAGAAGCAGCAGCAATGAATGGGGCGAATGTGCCAGGAAGAGGGAGCAGCAGGTGCAAAGGCCTGGGTCAGAGGAGGAAGAGGAGGAGGAGGAGGAGGAGAAGGAGGAGGAGGAGGAGGAGGAGACAGAAAGCCACTGTGGCTAGAGTGGAGACAGCAAGGCTGGAAGGATGAGCAGAAGCTGGTGCATGCAACGCTAGAGGCTGTGACTAGGAATGTCGATGTTAATTCGGAAGCAGGAGGAAGCATTGAGGTGGCTTTAGCAGGGGAGTGGGGAAATCCAGTTCAATATTGAGAATCACCCCTCCGGCTGCTGTCCTGGAAAGGGGTTAGAGGGGAGCAGGCGTGGGGAGGCAGTCACCACTGTCCAGTGAGAGAAGCCCGGACTGACTGAGGTGGTAACCATGGAGACGGAGAGAAGTGGACAGAACTGAGATGACTCTGGTGCCTGTGCCGCCGCGTGGCTGCCTGAGGCGGCATATGTGATGGGCAGAGCTGGGCTTTGCACACGGGCCGGGGGTAGGAGACAGTGGGATGGAGAACACAGATGTGGGACGCTGCCCTGGGTCTCTGAGCAGCATCCCTGCCCACTCTCCTCCCGGGGGAGAAACTTAGGGGACTGGGGAGATAGTAGGACCCCGCCCCCACCCCACCAGAGTGGACGGACCCTGTGCCATGTCTCCCGAGGGGTCTGGGGACAAGACCTCTCCTGCAGAAGTCCCCGCACCTGACGTGGTTTCCAGGTAGGAGGCTCCGAGTCCCCACACACCCCAGGAGCCCCAGAACACCATCTGGGTGGCCGAGATGAGCTCCCCAGCCTGAGGCAGACCCTGCCGGTTCCTTACCCAATGTCCACTGCAGGACCCCGAGAAAAACACTCACTCACCCGAACTCCTCTGAGCCAGGGAGCCCAGGTGAGTTCCGGCAAATGGGCTAAACATGGAATCCCATGAGAGGCCTTCAGGAAAACGGATAAAAAAGGGACAGGCCCACTGGGCGCACTGCCCTACCCCCAGCTCCCTGCCTGAAATGAGAACATCACAGCGCTCCTGGCAGGCGGGAGCTTGCAAGATGAGATAGGAAACCTCCTTGTCAGTGGTAGGACGGCAGCACATGCTAAGGGGGGCCGAGCAGAAAGAGCAGAGCCTGGCTGCCTACTGGCACCAAGTGGATGCCTGCTGTGTTTCCCTCCAGAATTCTCACTATGACAGGCAAAGAAGCTCCTATTTGGTTGCGTCACTGTGGCCCCCTATTTGTTTACGTGCAGCCCAAAGCCATCCTCACCAATCCAGAATATGACGGGAGACTGGGAGGCCGAGGAAGTGTCGCAAGTGTCCACATTGAGATATTTATTCATCTGTTCAACAGATACCTATTGAGTACCTACTATGTGCCAAACACTGAGCTAGGCTGGGAAGACATTCCAGCCACTGGTCTAGTCAGGCATAGACACAGGAGTATGTCTGGAACACGCTGGTGACAAAGCAGACACAATTCCCTGCCCTCGTGGCACCTATGTTCTAGTGTGGGGAGAAACACAGTAAATAAATAAAGAGTGAATGTTCTGGAGTTTGTAAGAAGGTGTTAAGAGCTTTGGAGGAAAACAAATCGGTTATTTTAAGTGTGTCCATCCATCACACACATGCAGGCCCCCACATGCTTGTAATATTTTGATGAAATTCTTTAATGTTGGTATAACCCCAAGGAGAAGAAGGCATTCTATCCAGTGCGAGGAACCCTGATTTTTCTGGGATTGTCCTAAATTAACTATGATTACATATTTTAAAAATATTTTTTATTGACTTCAGAGAGGAAGGGAGAGGGGGAGAGAGAAACATCAATGGTGGGAGAGAATCACTGATTGGCTGCCTCTTGCATGCCCCACACTGGGGATCAAGCCCTGACTGGGAATTGAACCATGGACTCCTCGTTCACAGGTCAACGCTCAACCACTGAGCCACACCTGTCGGGCTAAGATTATATATATTTTTATGTTTTAAACAGATTACAGGTGATGCTGCAGCACAAACCAACCTGAGAGGTGCCTGTCACGTGATCACGCAAGGGACGTGATGGGGTCGCATCGCAGCGGCCACGGCCCCTCTCCGCGCCCCACACTCACCTGCAACGGGCAGTTCACCTCGTCCGCTGCACACTCCAGCCGCTTCCTGAATGAGTCCAGGCCTCGGTTCTCGTTCAGAAGCCTCTCCAGCTCGTAGGTCAGCTCAGACTTCCAGAAACCGATGTCCGACAGCCTCTGGCCCAGGTTCCGGCAGGTCCCCTCCTGCATCTGCCTCGTCAGCTGGTCCTTGTCATGCACGAGCCGCCTGGAGTCGCCGATCAGCCGGCCGGCCCACAGCCGAGAGGCCTCCGCCCCGCGCATCTGCATCTCCTGGGACCTGTCCCAGTCATGGGGGCTATAGCGACAGAAGAGCCCTGCGCGGAGGGAGGGCAGGATGGTGGGCGGCTTCTGGATGCCCTGGCATGTGGCCCCCTCCTCCGGGCAGATCTGGGTGGTGGAGATCTTGTGGAAGAGGCTGGGTCTCCATGTGTTGAGGTAGCGGTACCCAGGCAGGTAGTAGGGCTGGCAACATTCCTGCACCACCGGGAGCTGCACACCCAGACGCTCATTGAAGCTGCAGGTTTTCCTGGGGCCACAGTAAGCGGCATTCTGGGTGGTTCCAAGATACTCCATAATTTCCCATCAGCCCACAAAGGCAAAACTGTGCCCAGGATAGCCAAGGCCACAGCAAGGAGAACCAGTATCCCTTAGGGACCTGCAGGGCCTCTATGACTCAGCACTGTTGTCATAAAGCCCCAGGGGACAGGGCTTTCCTGGGGCCCTCGCTCCCTGTCAGGCCTGCGGAGCCACATTGTCCCGATCCAAACACACAAAATCAACAAAGTCGGTGTGGGTTTCTCAATCCACAATTGGAGGTTCAAGAAGTGACATTTGTCTACTTTTCCGTAACAATCGAATTTACCTCTCTAGACCTGACTCTGCCTGTGGGAGAACATTTGATATAGTCCATACCGGTGAACACAGTAGGCCAGTTAAGGATCAAAGTTACTCGTTTTCCTTCTGTCTTTGTCCCCGAGATGGAATCCATGCTGTATGTCCGCAGCAGGGACTATTCCTCGGCAGCCAGAAGGAAGGGGCTCCTGGCACACAAAACAATTGCAAACCTCCAAGTACATCTCCCATGCAGTCAGCAAGCCTTAGCTGCTCAGGGAAGCAGCTAGGCTCCAAAGGCACATTCAAAGGCAGTGTGGGCTCCACTTGGACGGCATTCTGGAGAAGGCAGGTCCATGTGGACAACAGACTGATCAGTGGTTACCAGGGGCTGGGGCTGGAAGGACAAGATATTTGGGGATGGCGATAGTACTGCTCTACATATTAATGGTGGTGGGGGTTACGCAACCAAATGTATTTGTCAAAACCAGTAGAAAAGGTGAGTCTTATGGCACCTAAGTTATACTTCAATAAACCTGATCTTGAGGGGAGTGGCTCTGAGCACCACAACTCCACAGAGATCAGGTCTAATTGCTTCACCAGTAAGTCCCAGTAAACCATTGAATGGATGGACGGGCACCCAGAATGAGAGTTTTATCATTCAAGGTAAAATCAGTAATACAAGCATTAACTAAGGGTAGAAAGTAAAATTTAGACTTTCTCATCGCTCCTAGCTACTTTTAGACTCCTCAGCTATAAATTCCATTCTCAGATTTTTTTTTAATCTTTCCAGAAATACTTTATGCATATACAAGCACACATAAACCTATATCTTTTTACGTAAATGATAAAAATGCATGCCATTTCCCACACAACCATAACTCTTGGACGGCACTTCGATCTCTTCCTGTTAGGAGCTGCGCGGCCCTGCATTCTATGAGTTACTGTTTGAAATATGGTAGCAATCATAGTTGGGTAAAAACTGCTGTTTGAATTTTAAACCCTGCTAAGGCAATTTTCCTGTGCCTGGGACCATAACCTTTGGAGATTAACCACTGAGTTCTGCTTCTGCAAGATAGGGCCACATTCCAATGTCCAGCAGGATGTGACTGAAATGACCCTACGGCTGACCCCAGTTTTTAGAATATAGTCTTTAGGATTCAGAATTTAGAACAAAGGAAAATTCCTGTAGTTTGAACTGTTACAGAGTTTCCGAGCGGTCGGATGGTGCAGGGGGAGAATTTGAAGAGACTTGCTTTGTTCATCGCGCAATGGGCTTAGGGAGGATGAGTTCAAGTTCTGGGCAAGGTTGCAGGCAGAACTTTTTTTTTCATTAAAGAGCCAGCCCTATGTACCTACACTTAGTGGTTATCTCGATGCTGGCCTCGAAAACAATGCTGTTCTATCCAATTAAAAAAATGCACCTGGCATGGTATTGAGACTGTGGGCATATCTGGTCTCTGGCCTGCAAGGTCAGACAGCTAAGTTTCTTTTCATCATTCTTCAAATGGGCTAAAGCAAACTAGAAAGCAACATTTTATCTAGGAAGAACAGCAGAAAATTCCAAACAACAGTTTGTTGTAGAATGGAGGTTTTCCTTCTCAGAACCTTTAAAAATAACTACCTGCCCCTAAAGCCTCGCAGTCGTGCAGGGTCCGCCTGTGTGTGGTACTCTTGCGGCTTGCCCTGGCCAGTTCAATAAATCCTTGTTTGCTTTTTTAATAAATTATCAGCCTCCGGTGGTCTTATTTTGAACCCAGGGTTCGACCCCACGACACTGTTGTGTATTTGACCATTCTCTTTCCTGTTTCTTGCTGTTATAAAAAAATGGACTTCCATTTAAGCAGGTTAGTGGGGGTCCAGTTTACACCCAATGCACCTCTCCCTCTGCGCACGCTGGTCTCATGAGTTTGACAAGGCACACAGGTGCCCCACCACCAGGATGAGCACATTTCCATCGCCCAGGAAGAGGTCTGTGCTGTCCCTGTGCCCTTAGCCCCGGCAACCAAGCCGCCCTCTGTTGCCTCTGCCCCCACAGAAAGTCATATAAACGGGACCATGCAGCATGCAGTCCTTTGGGCAGGCCTCTCTTCCGAACCAGGATGCTAAATGCAATCTGTAACCTTCCGCATACATTTCTGGGCAAGTCTGAGCATAACTTCTGGAAGAATTACCAGATGGAAGCACATGTATATTTTTTTACTTGGATATATACACCGAGTGGCCAGATTATTATGATCTCTGAACACATAATAATCTGGCCACTCAGTGTGTGTGTGTGTGTGTGTGTGTGTGTGTGTGTGTGTTTTAGAGGCCCAGTGCATGATTTCGTGCATGGGTGGTTCCAGCCAGCCTGGCCAGGGGGAGGGGACATGGGCGGTTGGCCAGCCTGCCTGCTGGTCTAACTCCTGGTCGAGGGGACAATTTGCATATTAGCCTTTTGTTATATAGGATATACACTGAGTGGCCAGATTATTATGCGTTCAGAGATCATAGTAATCTGGCCACTCAGTGTATATGCATGAAGGTTTCCCCTCTCCTGGTGGCCCCTAGAAATATACTATATTACTAGATATATTTTTACTAGTATGTGCATGTATATCCTCCTGAAGCTTTTCCTGTCCTGTTGGCATTGGGGGGAGTGTGGTGGAGTGGGGGAGCAGCCAGGGTTTTCCTTGAACCCTGGAAAGGGCTTCCAGTTCAGACACTGAGGGGCATTAGTCAGGGGTGGCTGCTCCTGCCTGTTTGCCTTGGCCACAAGCCCAGTGCGTAGGTGTGGGCGGCTCAGACATGAACACCAAGTACCCCTGCCTGGCACCAGTTACAGGACTGCTGTGGAAGGGGAGTGGGGTCTTAGAAAAATCCAACATACCCACATTAGGACATTAGGACATGTACATATTTGGGGGACATTTATCCTTTCTATCACCATAAGTCCCTTGCTGACCTCTAGTGTGGACAGCTCCAAGCAGGCCCGAAGGGTCTGTGGCCTCACTCCCCTGAGCTCCAGGTGGCCTGCCTGCCTGATCTGGGAAATGTGGGAGGACAAACCCCGTTGAAAGTCAGCCCCCGACGGAGTTAAACTGCCACCAGAGAAGCCAGCCCATCTGCCTCTCAGCGCTTTGGGCTGGGGCTTGATTTTCCTAAGCGAGGCAGGACTCCTTGAAGAAAAGAGCAGATCTCCAAGTCCTGACATTTGACTATTGTAGACATAAGCAATGTCCAAACTTGTAGAGAATTTTCATAAGATTTTATTTGTGCCAAACTGAGGAACATTGCTGGGAAGCAAGATCTCAAATGTTCTGAAGAATAACAGTGTTGCTGTTACGTTTGTGCATTTGGACTTAAGGAAGGAAGATGACCGGATGGTGGGGGGAAGTAAGGCAGGGATCAGATTACGGAATAGTTAATGAGATTTTGTGCTCCCCTGAGGGTGGTGGTTCTTCAGAGGGGCCTGAAAAAGAGGATTGCTCTGGCATCTCAAAGGTGGGTTAACCTAGATGCATAAGAATTATGGAAAGGGCTTGCTGAGGGCAAAAAAATAAAACTTTTCCTAAAAAGTTATAGGTCTGGGAGGTGACTACCTACCAGGACCTGCCCAGTTAGAAATTTATGATCAGATCACCCTATGAGGTCACTTTCAGTTAGATTTATTACTGTGCCTCTTTTTCATCCATGCTGTCTGTACATTTTTAACATACATATTGTACACGAATATATATATATTTATATATTGCACATGAATATATATCTATATATATCTATATATATCTATATATATCTATATATCTATATATCTATATCTATATCTATATCTATATCTATATCTATATCTATATCTATATCTATATCTATATCTATATCTATATGACTCATGCATTTTTTTCCTGCTGTAAAGAGAGAGAAGAATATGTCATGTTAGAAGTGGAAAGTTGGCAAGAGGTTTGACGCAAACAAATCTGTTTTCTCTGACTCGTTAAGTACTTGCTCTTCCACTTCCGCCTGTTTACAAAAACATCAGCCGCAGCAGTCAGTGGCCATGGGCAGAGGCCTCGCAGGCTGGAAGGATGCACACAGGGAAATCTGGTCCACGCTGTTCAGGTCAAGGTGGCCTTTCCTTCCAGTGGAATCCCAGCTCCACCTCCTTCCCAGCCTGTGTGCCCTGGACGGGAGCTGTGAGAACCAAGTAGGGCACAGCAAGGTACTTAGCACAGAGTAGGTGTTAGACAATTGTTGTTGGTGTTGTTATCATGACACCACACGTTGCCAGTCTCTTTATTTTTATCTTTGAAAATGCTGGGAGTTGGGCATTATTCACTTCCTCATTTTACAGTGGGCAAAGTGAGGCTCAGAGAGGTGAATTTGTTTGCCCAGGGGCACACAGCCGGTCTCTGGAAATGGCTCGGGTAACACCCTCTCTGTTTCCCATGGGGAAAAGTTGAACCAGATAAAAATCCTGGATGTGCTTTCAGTGGGGCTGGCAGGGAGCTCAGAGAGCATCTCAGTGAAGTCAGGTCTCTATATCCCCAAGTTGCAAACCATTAAAAAAAACTCAGTGGCTTTCAAACACGTTCTCTGATGTGAAAGGTTGTCTTCCAATAAACTCCCACAGAAGCAGGGCATGTGGCACAAAGAGCTCTGAGGGGCTCTGGCTGGAGGGATGGGAGATGGGGGGCCTTACCCATGAGTCCACAGGGCTCCATTGAACTCAGCAGAAGCCCCTGATTTAGTCCACCCCCTGCCCCATTTCTCAAATAAAGCTCACCTATCCAGGAAGGGAGAAAGCCAGACTCCATGTCCAAATTTTTTAACGTCAGACTAATTGTTAAAGAAAGGATTTGATTGCTACAGTAACCAGAAAGCCTTCTGTTGAATTTGCAATCATGCTGTGGATGAGTGTGGCTGTTTTCGTTCCCCATGGCTCCTGTCACAAATCCTCAAAGAGTTTGTGGCTTAAAACAACACAAACGTATTCTAAAAAGAGCCTTGTGGGGCTCAAATCAAGATGCAGGCTGGCTGCTTCTTTCTGGAGGCTCCAAGGGTGAATCCACTTCCTTGCCTTTCCAGCTTCCAAAGGCTGCCTCCATCCTTTGGCTCGAGGCCCCTTCCTCCATCTTCAAACCCAGCAGTACAGCAACTTCTCTCTCCTCTGACCTCCTGCCTCCTTCTTATAAGACCCTTCTGATTACATCAGGTCCACCCAGATATTCCCGGATAATCTTCCCATCTGAAGATCTTTAACTTATTCACATCTGTCAAGTCCCCTTTGCCTGGTAAGGCAACATACCCACATTGGGACATTAGGACATGGACATCTTTGGAGAACATTTATCCTTTCTACCACCATACGCAATATGAAGCATGCTGGGTGATAAGTAGTCAGGCAGAAGTACTGTGAAGAGACTCAGGGGGTGGAGGGGCAAATTGAAGCATCTCCTGAACCACTGCTGTTCCCAAGGTCTCGTTTATTTATTATGCATTTGTTTTAAGTCTTAAAAACTAAAACTCTGGCTCATCCAAACTTAAGTTCCCATCTAGTCTTCCAGATCTGTGCTTCTCATATGTTAATATGAGCTTCTAGCCAAAACTGGTTTGGCTCAGTGGATAGAGCGTCGGCCTGTGGACTGAAAGGTCCTGGGTTCAATTCTGGTCAAGGGGATGTACCTTGGTTGCGGGCATATCCCCAGTAGGGGGTGTGCAGGAGGCAGTTGATTAATGTTTCTAACTATCTATCCCTCTCCCTTCATCTCTGTAAAAAATCAATAAAATATATTTTTAAAAAATTAAAAAAAAATATATGAGCTTCTAATATGACCTTAGATCATGGGGGGGGGGCGGGGGATGTTAGTGTGGGGAGAGGGAGGGGAGAGATACTAAAATGCAAATTCTGATTGAGTAGAGCTGGGCCTGACCAGAGATGTTGCATTTCTTACAAGCTCCCAGCTGAGACTGGTACTTGTCATCCTGAAATAGTGAGATCCTGACATAAGTTCTACCAGAGAAGGAACCTTATTTGATTTCGCTCATCATTTACCCACAGCACGGAGTAGAGTATCTGGAACATAGAGGTGCACAGTTTTGGTTTGTTGAATGAATGAAAAAATGGATGGATTAGTCAGTGAGTAGATAAGTGGGTGGATGAATAGATGAATGAATGAACAAATGAATAAAGCGATAGAACTTCAAATGCCATTAAATGAGAAAAATAAAGTGAAAGTAGTTGACCACAACTCAACCAGAAAAGAATAGTAAAGCCTGACAACTCAGTCCAGAAGACTCAAGGAAATCAACATCTAAATATTTAGAAAGTGAAAATACTAAAAGCAAGGCCCTTCAAGTATGTAATCTTTGTATTTGTCAAGTGTATCAAAACTAAAAAACTAACCAGGAGCACAATTATTCTGGACATATTATTGGATGTGTGTGATAAAATTATCTACTCTGGGTGTCATCAGGTACATCACTGCTTAGAATTCCCACTAGACAGCCATTTTTCAATCTCTTTTAACCCCGCTCATAGAAAACTCATTCTCTTTCTGAAACCTCCATGGAAGGTGGAGTAGGGGAGGCTGGGGTAATGAGAAATGGGAGACCTGACTGACACCCAGTGCCCCCAGTGGAGCTCCCAATCCTCCTTCACAGCTCCGCCTCCCAACTTTTGGAGGTTCCAGGCCCAGGACTGCACTGACTCTATTTTATTGCAATCTCTGTCTGGAATCTGCTGTTTTGGCAGCCTGACTTCTGTGGTCTGTGACAGGAAGGCTCCCTGTCTGTGAATTTAATGCAAAACCAATCTCTCTGCAGAAGAAAGGTGATGGCTGGAGCACTGGCTGATAGAGCTTCCTGCAACCACCCAATCAACTCATGAAGGCTGCAAGCATTTCTTGGTGGCCCTGGGGGAAGGCAGGAATCTTTCACCTTCACCCACCTAGTAGACAACATTTGTAACTAGAGGTGGCTCCAAGCGGTGCTTAGAAAACCAGCAAAATAAGGACACACACAGGAAAGACAGAGAAAAGCTGCTTCGGATTCACCATCCGTGTCAGTTTGTATCATTGAAAAACAAAATTGTTCTTTACAATAAAGCATTTATCTTTCACTTTGAATTTCCAAAGGTATCTTTTTGGTGCTTATAGCACTGGCCCTGGCTGGCATCTAGCGACCCAGTAATGTCTCTGGAAATGTCCCTGCGGACACACACGTGCACATGTGCTAACATACGTGTGTGTGTGTTCATTACCATATTGGTGGAAGCCACGGCCTCAGGCTGTGGAGGATGGTCATCCCTGAGAGATGGGAAACAAATTCAGTGAGTCCTACGATTGCCCCAGCTCTCCACCTGGGTAGTTCCCAGGCTTTGGCATAGGGAGGAGTCAGGAGGGGTCAGTCACTTCTTGAGTTAAGGAGACAGAGCCAAGAGGGCGGGACACCAATGTAGCCCAAGTCTGAAGGACAGCAGGGGAGAGGAGAGAGCTACCCAGAGAGAGCTCTGGAAGTTTGCAGAGGGGTCCCTTGGTTCCCAGCTGAGCAGGATCAGTGCCTGAATGTGAGGAAACAACCCAAAAGGATTAAAGGGAACAAGCCCCAGAGCTCCCATCCTGCCAACCACAGTAGAGAATTTCGTCATTTGTGCAGCACTGAGTCTACCAATACCCTGAAGGGTTTTGCCTCAGGATTAGGCCAACAGAAGCCTAATACCAATGTTGTCTGCCTGACAACGCTGAAAAGTAAGATCCCCAAAGATAAAAGCATTTCTAGTCAATTAGCTCTGTCCCAGAAAACAACAATAAAGTATATTTGTAAAAATTTAGTACTCAATTGGTAAAATTCACAATGTCTGGCATTCAATGATAAATGATCAGTCATGCAAAGGAGAAGAAAAAAAAAAAAAAAAAAAAAAAGACCTGTAATGCCGGGAGGAGGGAACCAATGAATTGAAACCAAACCAGGAATAACAGTGACAATAAAATTAGACAAAGTTGCATAACTGCATTCTGCAAGTTCAAGAAGCTAAAAGAGAAATTGGACACATTAAATGGAGACATGGAAGATATTAAAAAAATAATACACAATACCTGCAATGGATTTACAAAAATGGAAACTACACAAGATGGGATTAGAGGCATGTTTTAGTCAGCCTAGTGTCTGACTAACAAAATACTTGTGTCTAATATACAACAGAAATTTATTTCTCACAGTTTTGGAAACTGGAAGCCCAAGATCAAGTTCCCAGCATGGTTAGATCCTGATGAGGTCTGGCTTGCTGGCTTATAGATGAGTACCTTCTCTTTGTGTCCTCACCTGGCCTTTCTGAGTGTGGAGAGAGAGCAAGCTCTCTGCTATCCTTTCTTACAGAGCACTAATCCCATCATGAAACGCACCCTCGTGAAATCATCTAATCCTAACACCTCCCAAAGGCCCCACTTCCTAATACCCCCACCGTGGGAGTTAGGGCTTCAACATAGGAATTTGGGATTGAGGGGACACAAACATTTGGTCTAAAACATGGCACGCTAGACATTGCAAAAGAAAAAAGGCTGAACAAAATAATTATGAAATATTGCTGAAATAAATTTAAAAGTGTTAGTGGCAATGTAGGCTCTCGGTTCTTGAGTTCGGCAAAGAAAAAAATCAGAGCCAAGAGGAAGTTAATCTATTTAGCTTTCAAAGAAAAAGTGCACTTGAAGAGACAATTTGAGCAGGTTTCTTGAGCGTTACGTGGGCCTTTTAGAAAGAAAGTCACAGAGGCAGAAGAAGTGAGCCAGCTGGGCTGGGTAGACTCAGGAAACAGGTTACAGAGGCAAACATAGGGCCCTTAGAGACAGATTCAGGGGGTTGGCCTTTGGCGGGACAGTCCAGATTTTTAACAATTTGTCCTGCGTCCCGCGGCGTTTTAAAAGAGTCCCGATTTTTGGAAAGATTCTGGTCACCTTAGGTTAGCCCCATACTAGCTGTTGCTGCCTCCTGCTCCCATGGTTGCAAGTATCTGGAAACCTTTAGAACTTAGGAGAAAAAAAGCAAAACTGTGTAGCTGAAGAAAGAAGAGGGAAGGCACAGGTGCATTCCAGAAAGAGCTCCCAGGGTCCTTTGTCTTAAGGATTTTAATGTTTTCTAAAGATGGGAATTTAAGGAGGTCTCAGGGGAGGATCTCAGAATACTCACCAGAGTGCCAGGAATGTCCTTTAATATGCCGATGCATCCAAATGAGTGTACAGAGTCAGGGTTGTGGTCTCTACTGATTGGTCAACACTAGGGTAGAGGGTCATTGGACGTTGCATCTGGTCCTGGTGCAGGCTGTGGTTTTGCTGCTTTTCTAAGCTAGAGCTGAAACATAAATAAACCCTAGTTATCTCAAGTTTGATCAAAACTCTGTCTCTGTGGTCAACAGACCTGAGGCTTTGTTCCTAAGATTATTTGACATTGAACGGAACCTCATTGTCCTGAGGGCTTAAGGAAGTAGCAGTGCAAGGGAGAAGGAGGCAGGTGAGGTGGGGTACTGGAGGAGGCCAATGTGAATCAGCTACCTGTCTCAGTTTCCCCATTTCTCTTGCCAAATAATTTTCCTGGCTTCTTACTATCTTGCATCAAAAGGACCTAAATAGAGAGATATGTCATGTGTGTGGACTGGAAAAGATAGTCTTTTCAACAAAAGGAGCTGGGACAATTGGGTATTCATATGTAAAACATGAATTTCAACCCAGACCTTGCACCGTATAAAATAATTACATACAAAAATTAACTCCAAATGGGTCATAGACCTAAATGTAAGTCTAAAATTATAAATATTCTAGAAGGAAAGGTAGGAGGAAATCTTTGTTAGGCAAAGATTTCTTTGTGTTCAGCAAAGATTTAGATATGATGTCAAACACACAACACATTTTTAAAAATTGGTATGCTGGACCTCATCAAAGAATAGCTCTTAAAAATACATTTTTAAGGGAAGGAAAAGATAAGCCACAGACTAGAAGAACATATTTGCCAAACATACAACTGATTGAGGACTTGTATCCAGAAAATATGTAACATTTTCAGAACTCAATAATAAAAAAAAAAGTTTTTTGATGGGCTTTAGATTTGAGGAGTCCTTCAGCAAAGAAGACATGCTGATAGTGAATGAACACATGGAAAGCTGGTGAATGGGGATCTGGGACTTAAACGCAGACACCTAGCATTCAACACAATTATTCACTTGAGCAGTGGCCGGCAAACTCATCAGTCAACAGAGCCAAATATCAACAATACAACGATTGAAATTTTTTTTGAAAGTCAAATTTTTTAAACTTAAACTTCTTCTAATGCCACCTCTTCAAAATAGACTCGCCCAGGCCGTGGTATTTTGTGGAAGAGCCACACTCAAGGGGCCAAAGAGCTGCATGTGGCTCGTGAGCCGCAGTTTGCTGACCACTGCGCTAGAGAAATGCAAATTAAAACCACAGTAAGATATCACTACACACCTATTAAAGGGTCAAAAAGCCAAAATACTGGCCATTCCCTCTGTGGGTGGGAGTGTACAACCACTTTGGCAAAAAGTTTGATAGTTTCGTACCATTGCACCATTCCACTCTTAACGTGTTTACTCCAGAGAAAAGAAAGTCTATGTCATTGCCAAGACTTTCACAACAATGTTCCTAGCAGCTTTATTAGTAACCTGCCCAAACTGGAAGCAATCCAAATATCCATCCACAGGTGAATGTATAAACAAGTTATGGTGTAATCTGACAATGAAATACTACATAGCAACCAGGAGAAATGAACTTCACACACAACAACAACAACACAGATGAACCTAAAATAAATATGCTGAGTGAAAGAAGCCAGATCAGAAAGAGCATATACAGTCTAGAAAACCCAGGCTAATCTATAGACACAATAAACAGATGAGTGATTGCCTGAAAATGGGGTGAGGAGAGGTTTGCAAAAGGTCATGAGGAAACGTTGGAAAATGACACATGTGTTCACTCTCTTAATTGTGATGGTTTTAATAAAGCTCAGAACTGAACTAATCACTGCAAGCACAAGCAGGCTCAAATGTGCCCGTTTAAAAACCGTGTCCCTCATGTTAACTTATTTAATCCTCCCACCAATAACCCTTTGAGGTAGTTAATATTACTATTGCCATTTTACAGAGGAGGAAACTGAGGCATGAAGAAAAAATGAAAATCTGGTGAATAGGGATCTGGGACTTGAGCCCAGACAGCTGGCATTCAAGAACCCATGCTCTTAACCAACAGATGTTGGTTTCTCTATCTATCTATCTATCTATCTATCTATCTATCTATATAAAAGCCTAGCAACCAACGCAACCGAACGGATTACCAAACAGGCTGTGTGAGGCAACCAGACCAGCAGGGGGTCAGTGAGGAGCGACCAAATGAGCGAACAGCAGGCTGCATGGGCAACCAGGCCCAGAGCAGGGGCAGTTGGGGGCGACCAGGCTGGCAGGGGGAGCAGTAAGGGCAACCAGGCTAGCTTGTGGGGGGAGAGAGTTAGGGGTGACCAGGCCAGCAAGGAGTGGAGGCAGTTAGGGGCGACTAGGCCTGCAGGTGGGGCAGTTAAGGGCAATCAGGCAGGCAGGCAGGTAAGCAGTTAAGAGCCAGTGGTCCTGGATTGTGAGAAAGATGTCCAACTGCCAGTTTAGGCCCAATCCCCAGGATAGGGCCTAAACTGGCAGTAGTACATTCCCTGAGGGGTCCTGGATTGGAGAGGGTTCAGGCTGGTCTGAGGGGACCCCCCACCCCCATGCACAAATTTCATGCACTGGGCCTCTAGTATATACTCTATATAAAAGGCTAATATGTAAAGTATCCCCTTGGGAATTCTACAGGGAGACTGGGAGTTCAATCACTTGCTATATGTGTGCTGACCACCAGGGGGTGACGCAGTACAAAGGAAGGCTTCAGCTGGGCTGGCAGCTGGCAGCCAGGGAAGATCAATGCCCCATGTGGCCCTGAAAGCCTGCCAGGCCTAAGGACCCTACCCGTGGCACTGGGCCTCTAGTATAATAATAAAATGGAACTTCATTTCTCATCTCAATTATCTATTAAGTACATGCGGTGTATAGCCTTTTGTTAGTTATTTTTGCTGGATAAGGGAAGAGGTAGAAAATTGTCTAATTTTTTGTGGTTGATTTCATTGGGGAAGGGAGAGGGGGAGATAGAAACATCAATGATGAGAATCATTGATTGGCTGGCTGCCTTCTGCACACCCCAGACTGGGGATCAAGTCTGCAACACAGGCATGTGGTCTTTTTTTTTTTTTAATATATTTTTTATTGATTTTATACAGAGAGGAAGGGAGAGAGATAGAGAGTTAGAAACATCGATGAGAGAGTCATCGATCAGCTGCCTCTTGCACACCCCCCACCGGGGATATGCCCGCAACCAAGGCACATGCCCTTGACCGGAATCGAACCCGGGACCCTTCAGTCCCCAAGCCGACGCTCTATCCATTGAGCCAAACCGGTCCCGGCAAGGCATGTGGTCTTGACTGGAATCAAACCTGGGACCTATCAACTCACAGGCCAACACTCTATCTACTGAACCAAACCAGCTAGGGCTCTAACATCTTTTTCTTCCTATTTCCTGACTACTTTCTTCATAGATAGGGGAACGGCGCCATCTAGTGGTGAAATGCAAAAGCCACAGATTCCTCCTGTGCACTTAGTTTTCACCACCTGTGTTAAAATGCTCCTGTCCTGCTTAATCAGCATCTAGTTTAACTAGTTTGCCCCATGTGCTAGCCTTGTTTCCTCCACCAACCTGCCACGTGATCTGGGGCAACTTTCTCTGTGTAGGCTCAGTCCCCCAACTGTAAATAAGAGTGCAGGAAATCATTTCTGCAACAGTCACTTACAACCCTACAAACTGTACCGGCAGACTTTGTTTTATTGCTCTTCACTTTATTGTGCTTGACAGGTGTTACATTTTTTCTCCGATTGAAGACAAACAAGATTACGAGTCATTGTATTCTGGAACTGAACCTGCAGTACATATCTCAGAGCTAGGCCTGTATTAGAGCTCTATTCTCTGGATGTTCTGTGCTTGGTGTTTTGCATGAGGTAAATTATTTTATCTCCACAGCAACTTCACAAGGCAAATGTTTTCATTATCCCATTTTTAAAGCAAAAAGAGGCTGGGGACATGAAGGGTCTTGCCCAGTGTTTTCAGCTTATAAGGATTGGTTGGAGTCAAAATTTAAATAAGAGTCACCTGATTTCAGAGCTCCATAAACTCCTATGTAATCTACCCTCACCCATCTCACCCATCCCCACCATGTAAGTCTGCAAGTCTTTCGTTTTATACAGCTCCTCAGATCTCCTTTCTATCTGCTAGATGGGATGCTGCCTGATTAGCAAATCATTGAATAAAGCTGTGATCCCAGAGAAAGAAGACACCTACTAAGAAGGGCTCCTGGTGGCTAACTGGGTGTAAGGTTCCAGCTGAGAGGTGTGTGACACAGAAGCAAGACACGGAATCCAGGCCATTAAAAGGGGGGGAGGTTTTAATCTGTGCTCCCGGAGAAGCTCGCTGGTCCGAGGGTGGGCCAGGGAAATTCGCGCCAAAAAGCGGCATAGGTACTTCTTTTATACAGCTGTTAAGTGAGGGGAGGGTGGAGGGCATGAGAGGTGTAGAATTCCTGCCTCGGGCCAGGGGTCTAGGAAGGCCCTAGGAAGGTGCCAGCTAGCCAGCTATCTTTGTCACCATCCACCTTGCAGATGCTTGCATCGGCTCTGGTCCCCCCTCCCCTCCCTTCGCCCCCTGCCTCGACCTAACACTGGGCTCAAGTTTTAAGAAACAGCCATTTCTGCACAGGGGTCTCACACAAACTGCACTTCTGGGAGAAGCCTTGCACTGATCTACCTGCATTGGTAAGCAAGCCAGGGGTCTCTGCACTGGCTGGCCTACATTGTTTCTGCCATCTGAGTCAGCCCATATAAAGAAGCAATAGAACTGAGGCTTTCCTCATCCCATTAGAGCTGAGAGTTCCAACCAATCAGAGTGGCTCTATTCTGACCAATCAAACTTGGGGTCCTCAAACTTTTTAAAGTGGGGGCCAGATCACGGTCCCTCAGAGAGCTGGAGGGCCGGACTATATGAACTACTAATTCCTACTGTAACACCTCGGCTGCGCTCACTGCCCAAAAAACCTGGCGGGCCGGATCAGACTCCTCTGCGGGCCGCATGTGGCCCGCGGGCCGTAGTTTGAAGACCTCTGCGTGAAGCTTTGGATCCCTCATTTGCAGAGGACTGACCAATCAGGAAGTAGGGGTGGAGACCTCTGTCTATATAAGCCAGCTTCCCTCTGATTTTGGAATCCCGAAAATCACTTTTCTTTTTCACTTGAGACTGGGGTTTGCATTTCCCCAGTGGAGCTGAAACATGAGCTGTCTCTCACTGCAGCATAGCAGACTGGCACAAGCCAGAGCTGACTGCACTGCACAGAACAGACCCCTGAGGAGCAGAGCAGAGCTCTCTAGCCAGAGAGGGATTTGTGTGCTGCTTTCAAAGCCTTGCTTTGTATTACAATAGAATTGAGCTGTTTTGCATTGAATAAGTTTGCTTCTTCACCACATCCCCAAACTGGGGATTCCCATTGGTGTGAAGTTGGTGCCAAAGACCATTGGTTGACAAAGCCAATAAGATTTTTAAAGTTGACTCAGCTGATGTTTGTGGGTTTTTTTAAACCAACAATGGGACCAAGTGGCATATGCCCCTCCTGCTGTGATACTTACTAGTAGAGCATGTTATTTGTCTTCTGCCAAAAACTTTCAACCTGAATCTGATCTCGAGGGGTGGGGGAATCAAATAAAGATTATGGGATATTCTATAAAACAATTGGCCTGAACTGTTCAAATTTATTAACCTCACAAAGACAAAACATGTGGCAGGGGAGGGGAGGGAATGGCAGGAAGGAGGGCTGTACTGGATTAGAGGAGACTAATGACACATTGGCTAGTAATTTTTCACCAATGGCAAATTTCTTGGTTATCAAGGAGGTATGAAGGTCATGTAAGATCACGCCTTTGTTCCTGGGAGATGCATGCTTAAGTATTTGATATTTGCAGCAGTTCCAATGCGCAGAGTAATAAATCAGCCCTAGGCTTCCTGCACAAGGTTCGCGCGTGCGCACTGCTCTTTCTGACGCAGCAGGAGGCTGAGAGCCACGAGCCGGAAGTACGCAAAAGGGGTTCCGGCGTCGCGCAGGTTCCGGCGACTAAGGCGGCGAAATGGAGGAGACGCCGCACAGTGAGCGCGCGGGAGGGGCGCGGGTGGCGGGGCTGAAAGACATGGGCCGCTCTAACTGTGATTCTGTCTCCGCGTAGACTGTCCCGGCACCGGCAGCGCCCAGGCCGGCCGAGGGACGGCATGCCAAGGGTGCCCCAACCAGCGGCTGTGCGCCTCAGGCGCCGGCGAGGCTCCAGACCCTGGTAAGGAAGGGGCAAGCTCTGCACGGAACGTAAAAGGCGTGAGCCGGAAGAGGCGGGGCTTATGGCGAAACTGGGCGGGGTATGTGGGCGTGGCTTAAGGGATGCGTTGCAGGTACAGGGCCAGAGGAGGCGGGGCTTGGTGAAGTCTGTGGGGTGGGGGGGGAGGCGACGAGGGGCGGGACTTGAGGAATCAATGACAGAGGCAGGGCCCGAGGGGCAGGGCCTTTAAAAGGCCAGGAGCAAGGAAAGGGGCCGGCTGCAGTGGAGCCTAAGGTTCAGTGACTTTCCTGAAGTCAGAAGGAGTCTTGAGAAGGGCAGAACATGGGGGAAGTTGGCTGAGTTGAGGGGTGTGGCCAGAAGTTTGAGTGACAGTGACTGGTCTGGAGGAGGCCACCTGCAATGGGATATACGCAGGGGTCTTCAAACTACGGCCCGCGGGCCACATGCGGCCCGCAGAGGAGTCTGATCCGGCCCGCCAGGTTTTTTGGGCAGTGAGTGCAGCCGAGGTGTTACAGTAGGAATTAGTAGTTCATATAGTCCTGCCCTCCAGCTCTCTGAGGGACCGTGATCTGGCCCCCACTTTAAAAAGTTTGAGGACCCCTGGATAGGCTATAATCTCTTAAGTCAGGGAGTTTGGGTTTAAATCCTGGCGCCCTCAGCTACTTTCTTTGGTCAGAATTTCTTTTTTTTGAGGAGCGATTCTTCCATTCATTAAACAGAAATATGTATTAATCGCCTCCTAAGCACAGAGCTCTGTGATGGGTGGCTGGTATAGCAGATTTTAGGTTTTAGTAGGGGGGACCCACAGTAACCAAGCAAGCAGGCAGTAAGTCATCACAGCGATAAGCACTAAGGGGGTCACATTGGAGAGTGGAGAGGACTCTGGAACCTAAAAGGCAGGAAGCTGGGAGAAGAATTTTGAAGGAGCTCAGAGAGAGACTTGGGTTTGATTTTTAGTTCCCTCAAAAACAGTATTTACCTTGAGTCTTAATCTTCCTGGGCCTCTATTTCCTCATCAGTAATGGGGGAGAAAATTAGTTACCTCACAGTGTTGTTTGAAGGGTTTGAAAGAAGGTGAAATCCTGAAAGCACAGCACATGTCTAATACGTGATAGTCGTCAGTGACGAGTACTTATCAAGTGCCTGCTGTTTGTCAGTTTTCTCAACCTGGGCACTTATTGACTCTGGGAGCTGACAGTTCTGTGTGGTGAGGGCTGTCCTCAGCATTGTCGGGCATTTAGCAGTATCCCTGACCTCTGCCTACTACACGCTAGTAGCACCCCTTCCTTGTGACAACTAAAAATGTCAGCATTGCCAGATGTCCCCTGGAAGATTTTGCCCCCCAGTTTGAGAATCATTACTACACTCATGCACCAAATAATAATATTTGGATCAACCATAGATTGCATATGTGACAGTGGTCCCATGAGATTATAAGGGAGCTGAAAAATTCCTATCACCAGTTAGTCACTATCCTAACTTTATAGTGCAAAGTGTTCCTCAGATGTTTCTGGTGATGCTAGTGTGAATAAACCTGTCATATAAAGGTACAGCACATATAATTACATATGGCACATAATACGTGATAATAAACTATTACGTTAATTAGCTTATATATTTACTGCTTATATTATACTTATTTTAAATGTATTCTGTCTACTTAATAAGAGTTTTCTGTAAAATAGTATGCTGTGTTACACACATCTCATGTTTATCCTTTGAATATATCATCTTCTCTTGTGCTTGATTTAATCTTGTGCTGTTTCATACAGTAATATGCTCTTTAGTCTTGTAATCTAGGAGCAATGGGCCATATCGTATAGCCTAAGTTTATAATAGGCTCTGCCATCTGGGTTTGTGTGAGTGTACTCTACGATGATTGCGGGGCAAAATCGCCTAATGACGTTTCTCAGAACGTTTCCCTGTTGGTAAGTGGTGTATGACTGTATATTCATAGCTCTGGTATGAAGCCGGGAATAAAGTAGTGAACACTCCAGGACAGAGTCTCACCCTCGTGGAGCTTATAGTATAGTAAGATATGACAACTAAGTAAATCAATAAGTAAGAAAATGTCAGATGTGATAATAGCCCTATTTTCTTTGTACCACGTATTACTAGCGTTGACTGGGTGGTATTTCACACAAAATCCCTCCTAGCCCATTGGAAGAGTGACATTTGGGATTTAGTTGGAGGATGTCATCACCTGAATTGCTCTCTTTGCAGCCATAGAGGAAATCAAAGAGAAAATGAAGACCGTGAAACACAAAATCTTGGTGTTGTCTGGGAAAGGCGGCGTTGGGAAAAGCACGTTCAGCGCCCACCTTGCTCACGCCCTAGCAGAGGATGAAAACACACAGGTAGGGGAAAACTGGGGAGAGGCCCTGTCTGAGGGTTCATGATGGCTTGTGGAGAACTGGTTCCTTAGACTAAGCCAAATTGGCTTCTTTGATACCTGCAGGGAAGATGAGGAACCACATAGCAGTCAAGCAATGAAAGCTTTCATTGGATGCTCTTGTTGTGAAAGGTTAACAGGTGTACATTTCTCTTGGCATGCTGGCTATTTATTAAATCAAGTTCAGAATTCTTTCTCATGATTAACCCCTTTCTGCCTTTTTCTAGGCCAGTGGTCTACAAACTATAGCTCATGGCCAAAACAAGCTGATCTCTTGTCTTTTTATGGCCTGTGAGTTAAGAATGATTTTTACATTCATAAATAGTTGCTTTTATTTTATTCTTTATTATTGTTATTATTTTGTTATTTGGGGTTTATTTTGGCTTGTTTTTATTATTACCTTTTAATCCTCACCTGAAGATATGTTGCTGTTGTTTTTCTTGATTTTTAGTGAGAGAGAGAGGGAGGGTGAGAGAGAAAGAGAGAGAGAAATATCAGTGTGAGAGAGAAACATCAATAGTTGCCTCCCCTATGCACGCCCCAACCAGAGATTAAACCCATGACCTAGGTATGTGCCCTGACTGGGAACTGAATCCACAACCTTTTGGTGTACCAGACAGTGCTCCAATCAACCGAGCCACCTGCCAGAGCTGTTTGTTTTTAAATGGTTGCTTTTAAATCTCTCTAAAAGCCTAAGAGACCATTACGACTGGCTGACCAAATGACTGGTTGCTATGATGTGCACTGACAACCAGGGGGAGCTGCCCCTTGGTGGTCAGTGTGCTCCCACAGCCAACCTCTCATGGTCCTCCCCCCCTGGCCAGCTGCCCTGATGGCCCTGATCACCAGCCAGGCCAAGGAACTGCACCCATGCATGAATTCATATACCAGGCCTCTAGTTGTTACATAAGTGCCTACATAATATCCTTAATTTTGCCCACAAAACTTAAAATGTTTTCTGTTTGGCCCTTGAAAAAAAACATTTGCCATGCTCTATATATTTCACAAAACAAAAACTTCATCAAACCTCAAAAAAAAAAAAAAAATTTTTCCAATTCCTGTAGTGGGCCTCAAACATATACCCTCTGCTGCTCTCTGGATTTCAGCCTTTATAAAAAGTACATTGGGGCAAGGAATAAAAAAATACTTTTTACCAAAAGGTCAAATGGAAATTGCAGTACCTGTGATTTTTAAAATACGTTAGGTTATTCATTGGTACTCATGGTCATTTTGCATTGACCTTAGAAAATGTCCCAATATTCACTTTATCATTTTATATTTAATAAAACCATAACAATTGTGTTTTTTTAGTTTAGTTTAGTTTTGTTTTAACACAGGTCACATTCTAAAATGACCTGTTGTTTCCAAAATGAAATTTTGCCCAAAATCCCAGTGAAAGAAACCTGCGAGAGTGGCATGGGGACTCTAAAACCCAGCCCCCGCCGTGTTGACCCCTGAAATGAGAGACCTTGTGAGAGCTTATGAATTGGCACTGTGTGCGCTCTGGGTTAGAGAACTTGCTGGTCACTATTTCAGTTGCGAACTAAATGCTGCTTTCTCCATCAGAGCACTTTCCGGGCCTGCAAAAGAGCTCTGTAACGTAGAAACCATCTTACTTTGTTTGAAAGCCATTCCCCGCCATTTCAGTTCTTTCCATGGTCTTTGAGTGTACCTTTTTTCATGCATTGTTTTACTTCTGAACATTCCTTTTTTAACATTCTGAATATTGAAAGTTATTTTTATATACAAGGGTTAACACTTTCACTTCAATTTTCTTTTCTTACTTGTTGACAAATGGCCCTTTACTTTCGTTTGACTTTTTTAGAAAGTAAGATAGTTCTAGAGGGACTGTAGAGGTATATTTATTATTGACATTTCAAAACTGCCACATGTTGCTTATTATATTTTAAAACTCTAAAAGCTGGATAAATTTCACTACTTTCTATTTGTATGAAATAAACCATTCTACCCCAGAGAGCAATAGCACCCTAAGACCTTACTATAATAAAGGCTTTATTTCCTATACACACACACACACACCAAAAAAAACCCACCAATAAAGCCAGCTACAGTGGGCAAGGGGATCAAGCCACCATTCTGATATGCCCTCAACATACAAGCACATACACACACGCAGTGGCCCCCCAGACACCTCACCAGTATCTAAGAACTCCAGAAATACATTTTTTTAAAGTCATTGGATTACAAAATTAGAGTTTGCTTCAGGAGTTGGCAAACATTTCATGTCAAGAGTCAGATGGCAAATATTTTAGGCTTTGCCAGCCATACAGTTTCTGTAGCAGCTATTCAGTCTGCCCTTAAACATGAAAGCAGCTATCAACAACCTGTATACCACAAGCATGACTGTGTTCTAATAAAACTTTATTTTTACTGAAATTTGAATTTCACATAATTTTTACAACATGACAAAAGTATTCTTTTGATTTTTATTTTTCCAAACCTCTAAAAATGTGATAATCATTTTAACTTGCGGGCTGTATGAAAACAGGTGGCAGGCTGGATTTGGCCCCCAGGGTGCAGTTTGCTGGGCTCTGGCTTGTTTTTTACACCAGCAGCACCTGTGCTGGCTGGGGAAGAACTTCTTTGGAGGACTGGAACCTTGGGCAGGGCACAGCCTTCCTGAGGCAGTGAAGTGGCTGGACTACGCCATCTGTGAAGCTCCATGTTCCTGTCACTCATTAGGGCTCTGAATTCTGCCTTATCCCTCATTTCTGTTCCGATCATTTTGTATCCCATGGAGCTGCTGTCACTGGCCTATGTACGTGGCTGACGTGGGCTTCTCTAGGATCTGGTGTCTGCCATCAAGATGTTCTCTAGGGATTTGGGGAAAAGGATTGATGACTGGCTTGAGGAAGGTGGCTTCAGGACTGTGATGGCGACTGATAGATGGGGGAGGGGAAACTAAGGCACAGAGGTGGGACCAGGGCAGACATGGAGAGGCAGGCAGTCTGGGGGACTGCTCCGAGGAAGGGGGCCAGGCTGAGGCTGAGCCAGACCTGTGCTTTAGGAACACCAGGTGACAGCCAGCGAGTGTGTGGTTGAGTACCATGAATGGGCAAAGCCATGTCTCCAGGAGGCCCCAAGGGTCCAAACTAGGGCAGGAATTGGAGCAAATGGCAGGGAACAAATGAGGGCAAAGTTGGGGAGACAGAGCAGAACCTCCCAACTTTTGGAGGAGAGAGGAGTTGGAACTCTACTAGTAGTTGAGCATTTGGGGTGCATCTAGCGTGGTGGCCAAGAGCACAGGCCCTGGCGTCACCCAGCCCCACCCACACCACTACTATGACCTCGGGTAGGTAAAATGGACTCAGGCTGAGTGAGATGATACTTGTAAACGTGAAGTGCTTAACAGGGTACCTGACATATAGTAAGTGCTCAATGAGCGTCCTTGATAGCAGTCATCATTATTACTTTATTCCACTAACTGAAATAGGGGTGGTGATGAAATTTTTCCTTCAGTGATAATGATTTATAGCTTACCCAAACAGTGCTGAGCAGATTCAAAACATATTTGTCAGGTCGTTCTTCTATCAGTCACCAATCTCTTGCAAATTTGTATGGTCCAGTTGGCTAGCCAAGAAGTCTGTTTTCTCACGGTCCAGGTTACCCAGAGTAATCGTGGCTTTTTGAAGCTGCCGGGCACATTCTTCTCAGCTCTCTGGAGGTGGGCTTTCGCCGGGCCAGTTACAAGTAACCACTTGTGACTCAACAGCTGTGCACATAGAATTGCACTTCCATATAATTATGTTCAGAAATCCCCACTGCACACACGTCTAGACTTTGCAGTCTCCTGAAGGAAAGCACACCATCCGGTATGGAAATAGGGCTAGATAAGTGAATTTCTTTATGCAGCTGTGCTTTTTAAAAAACATCAGTACTTGGGAAAGTGTATCACTTTGCAAAAGGTGCCCCGTGTGGGCATAGAGTAGATGCTCAGTGTGTCTCGTAGATCACACTCCACCCACACACATACCTCCCTGCCCTGAATTCACCTGCCCTGAGCAAGGCTGTTCGTGTCTGCGCTCAAGGCAGGCAGGTATCTGACAACTCCTTTGCAAAAGGCCTTGCATCAGGAGGCAGCAGAACTGGGAAGCTCCTGGCCAATCACAGACTGGGAAATGTGTAAGTTGTGGTGAAGGGAGGCGGGGGAGCCCAGCCTCTGACATCAAAAGCTCTCACGCCATCATTCCACCGCAAGTCACCAACTTCCCTGAATCACCACTTCATCATCTTGCTTTGTGCTCTAAAAGATGACGTTGACCATTAAAAGGTCCACGCTAGGTGCTTTAGGCCTGTTGAGTTTCTAGGCCCATCTGTGGGGTTTGTAGACTCTGAAGCTAGAAGGGCCCTACCAATCTCCCAGAACACTTGTTTCACAGATCAAGGTGTGTCATTCTGTTGCACTCCTTGCTTAGTCCAGCAGAGGGCGCCTGAGGCAAACGGCTGATGTAAGAAAAGCTTTCCTGCCCAGGGTCTGAGAGCAGGTGAGGAAGTAGGTTGTTGGAAGCAAGAAGCGAATCTGGGGCAAGTTAAAAGTTACCCTGAGATGCTGCACTTTGAATGCAACCCACTAGAGCTTTCAAGATGAATATTAGCCGCCTTTCAGCGTTCCTGAAGGCGGGTTCAGACCTCTTATGCCTCAGGGAAAGCAGGGCGTTTGGTGTGGAAGGAGTCATCCTGGCTGTGCTTACACTAGCAAAGAGGTGTCCTAGATTTCCTCCTTAATTTCAGTGTCTTTTCTGGAAGCTGAGGCTAGCACTAGCCTCGGAATCATAGGGAATCGGGGTTTGGTCAGAGCTCAGCTCCTTGCCAGGCCCCCTGAGGTAGTGGAGAGAGCCCTGACTTTGGAGTCAGAGACCTTTATTTAGGTCTCAGCTCTGTCCTGGCTCATTGAACAGGTCATGGGGCCCCCTGAACCTTAGTTTCCTCTTCCGTAAAGCAGAGTTAATGATCCCACCCCCAGGCACATGGTCAGGGCCAAGTAAACAGTGCCAAACCTGAATTTCCCCGTGACCTGACAACGGGGCCACAGGAGCACCTCGAGCCGGGCCAGTCTGGGCGGGAGGGAGGGAGTCTGTGCTGAGCACTTTGCCCAGTTCTCTTTGGGAGTCTTGGACTGTGTCTCCGTGGCTGGAAGGTAAGTGCTGTAACTCTTCCTCGTGAGGTTCTCCTTGGTCCATGTTTGACCCAGTTTCTTTGCTCTTCTCCCCTCCCTCCTTTTCCTCTAACCCTGTCCCCTCCCAGCTGTGTGTGTCCGGAGGATTGTATTTTCAGTTATGTCACAGCTCTGGTCTCTTCTTGTCCCCAGGTTGCTCTTCTAGACATTGATATATGTGGGCCGTCCATTCCCAAGATTATGGGATTGGAAGGAGAGCAGGTAAGAGCTATGTTATAAAATATAGGGGAGTGGTCTCTTACACAAACTCCTGTGCTGAGCGACTCAGCCTGAACGAAGGACTAGCACAGCCCACACAGGTTTCCATGGACGTGGTAAAACCAGATAAACATTTGCTGATCCATCTTTTTACTTCAACAATAACTGTGAATTGAGCCGGGTGTGTGTGGGGGGGATTATTTATAAAGTTCATCTAAACCATTAAAGAAGTGTTGGTTTCCATGCCATCTCAGAGGGGAAGGGAAACAGCAAGTAAAATGCAGAAGTAAGACACAGAAAAGTAGCTCACTGGGAAAACCAGACCAGCTTTGGCTGGGGGCTTGTACCCTGGAAGCGAGGGAATGTTTCTGCCCTGTGGTTACCTCTGGGGAACTGAGACTGTGAAGTGGGAGAGTGATGTGGGGTGGGGGCGGGGCCGCAGTGGTCTGAGCAGGTGCTAGTCTCTCCCTTTGGAGCTGCAAGAAGCAATCCCAGGAGGGTTCCCTCCCCGGGGCAATTCTTTGATTCTGGGAGTGTCAAAAATGGTGCATTCGTACTTAAGTGCAGCACTGTTCTGTGTGCTGGGACCCAGGGTGAGCAAGGCAGATACAGACCCGTGCCCTCGTGGGAAGGGACAGACGGACAGACGATAGGTAATAGAAAACTAAAGCAGGGTGAGGAGGCAGACAGCATGGAGCAGGGCAGGCGCGGGAGCTGCTCTTTGGGGAGGTTCTCTGTTTTTTTAATTGGATAAGTAGGAATGAATTTTTCTATTTATATATGAATAGTATACTAGTATACTATTATATGTATCTGTTATATATATATATATATATATATATATATATATATATATATATTATTTTTAGAGAGAGGGGGTGAAGAGGGAAAAAAAGAGAGAGAGAGAGACATTGATGAGAGAGAGAGAGAGAGACAGACAGACAGACATTGATGTGAGAGTGAAACATCAGTGGGCTGCCTCCTGCACACCCTCTATCGGGGATCAAGCCTTCAACCCCTGTATGTGCCCTGACCAGGCATTGAACCAGCAATTTTTCAGTGCATAGGATCACACTCGAACTGACAGAGCCACACCAGCCAGGGCACAAATGGTTTTGTTGTGTTGTTTTTAATGAGACTTCCAAGCTGGACACAAAGGACCACATGTTTGCACTTTTATGACTGTCTGAAACAGGCAATGTGCAGAGACAGAGCAGATCTGTGGTCACCTAGTTCTGGAGGGGAGTGTCAGGACTGGGGGCGACGGGAGAGGTGCAGGGTATCCTCTAAGGTTGATTGTGGTGGTGGATGTACGATCGTGTGACTATCCTGAAAGCCAGTGAACTGTGCCCTTTCAGTAGGTGCATTGTATGCTATAGAGCTGTTTCAGAAAGTAAGTCTTCATTAAGAAAAGCAGACTTTCCGTTTTGGCTCCTGCGCTGCTCTAACGGCTAAGATTGACATGTAAGCTTGTCATGTAGGCGGCATTGGGAGTTGCTTAAGTTCTAGCTTCTTAGCAGATGGTGCGAAGTTGAGCCCTGGCTATTGGTGAACTCCCATGATGGAGAGTCCATCTTGAATTCCCCCGGGAGCGTCTCCCTGACACCCTCCTCCCAGTGCTTGCTCCCCGGGGACAGCAGGCCCCAGCGGACGCTCAGGCCACGCGCAGGGCGGTGCTGTGTCACCTGGCTCACTCAGTACTTTCTTCACTTCCGGTCTTTGAGGGGCAACCCCACTGCTCTACAGTCACTGCATTTTCTCAGTAACCCACAAGCAATTTCTGTCACTCTTTAAAAATACCTCAGACCCCAAATTATGTTTGACTTGGATAACCGATTCCCTGACTAGATGGCTACGCAGTTTCAAAACAGCCCAAGTTGTTGGGGAAAAAGATATTGAATTATCGCTTTCATTAACCACATCCCCCCCCCCCCCCCCCCCCCCGGCTGTTCACTTCCTATTGAGCATTAAGTAGTGGCATTTTAGATTAATTCTATTTTGTAAAACTGTCTTCTTGCCGCGTAAAATGTGTCTGCATGACGTGTGACCAGGGTGTGGGATTTACAAGTGACTCATGCCCGTGTTCACACAGGTGCACCAGAGTGGCTCGGGCTGGTCTCCAGTGGTGAGTGCTCACGTTTTTGCCTTCTTTTCAACGGAGTGGGGATGGATTAGGTATGCATAGTGGGTATGTGGTGGCTGGCGACACTGATCTCAGCCCGCCTGCGAATCAGTCAGCAAGCATTTCCCTGGGCACGTTTCTAGCGCAGGGCCTCCATGTAAGACCAGGGCTTGGCAGACCGCTTCTGTAGAGTCAGACAGTGAACATTTTCTATTTGTGGGCCACACACTCTCCATGATTGTAGCTCACAGGCAGTGATATGTAAATGAGTGACCATGGCTGTATTCCAGTGAAAGTTCATGTACAAAAGCAGCTGGTGGCCAGGTTTGGCCCAAGGGCCACAGCCTCAGCCAGTTGAGGACATGATGCTCATTATTTCAGCCAAGTCGCCTGTTGTGGCTGAGGGCCAGTGATACCTCTTTCAATCCCACCCATACGGTAACCTTCTCCCCCTCAAAACGATTTGAGGATTCAAAGAGTGAATGTACTCATAGATCACAGTAATATTACCCCCAAACGGTTTTTTTCAGCCAGACGAGACTTAGGGAAGTGCCTTGTGCTGTGGCTTTAAGGAAAATGTTTCTTGCCTCATCTTCTCCAGTTCCTGGAAGACAACCTGGGGGTGATGTCAGTGGGTTTCTTACTCAGCAGCCCCGACGACGCTGTCATCTGGCGAGGACCCAAGAAGAACGGTTTGTGCCCCGTTTCTGTCCGTCGCTCTCTCTGGCAGGACTGCTGGGGCTCCCTAAGTGTTCAGTTGCCCCTGCCGTCACTGGTTGAAGAAATACCAGTTTTTGTTTTACAGTTTTTAATACCTATTGTGGGGGATTTTCCTCCTGAAAACCTATATAACCCTGAGTTTATCCATATTAATGTGGTGTTGTAGTGGCTTGTGTCAGAGAGAGAAGTGTCTGAACTGAAATCAGTACCAGCCTGAGTGGGCACTGAGGCTTAGGCAGAGTCCTCAGGCTCGGCACTGGGCCATTTGGGGCCGTGGTAGTTAGGGGACGGGTGGGCAGTGCTCTACCCCACGGATGCCAGGGGCAGCCTGGCCTCTGCGCTGGATGCCAGCAGCACCCCCTCCCTCGACGTGGCAGCCACCAGTGTCTCCAGGCATTTGCAGATGCCATGACTGAGGGTCTGCACGGGAGGGTCACAGACTGTTTCTGGGGAGCCCAGCCCAGCCTGGGGAAAGGGGCCTGGCCTCAGTGTGGTCCCTCCTCGCAGGCATGATCAAGCAGTTCCTCCGCGATGTGGACTGGGGAGAGGTCGACTACCTCATCGTGGACACCCCACCCGGGACGTCGGACGAGCACCTCTCGGTGGTCCAGTACCTGGCCGCCGCGCGCATCGATGGGGCCGTGATCATCACCACCCCCCAGGTGAGCGGTGCGGAGGAGCTGGGTGGGAGCTGCGCCGCCAGAAGCTTTCTTCCTCGCAGGCCCTGAGACCTACCTGGTCTACCAAGGGCCCTTCGGGACGAGCAGCCCTGCTTTGTCTCTGCAGAAACCCTGTTTATCTTTGGCCCGGGCATTTGCGTCTGACAAGTAAGCATTTTTTTTTTTTGTCCAGTAGAGGTTCAAAAATGCCTTTTTAATTTCCTCTCACAAAGCCAGCGAGAGCGATGGTGCTGTTACAATTCAGATTGTCCGCCATGGTCACCTCCCCCTTACCACTCATGCATCAAGTCGGCAGTCTGCAGGGCCCCCTCACTCACATTGCAGGACAGTTTGGAGCTCTCCCCAGTTTTCTGCAGCACCAGCCCTGGGTGTAGTCGGGGATTTCTGGGGAAGCTGCTGTGGGCCTTGCCAGCTCCTCGTGTACCAGTCACAGAGGCTGTGCCACGGGGCTGTGAGGAACCCACACTGGGTAAGTCCGGCCAGCAGCACGTGCATCCGGCCTGGGCTGTGCTTTATCATTGTGGCTGGTCTTAGGGTCCCAAGAAACCAACAGCTGGTTCTCTTCAGTTATGCTTCTCCCAGTAATCTTCCCCACGCCTAAGGAAGCAGGATATAGAGGCTTGGCCTGCCTCTGAATCAGGCAGCCCGGCTCCATCCTTCACCACTCCTTCGCTGAGCAGTCACTCCATGCAGGCCCCGGGCCAGGCACCGGGACAGTGAAACATACCGGCCCTCCCTCACGGCCCATGTGGTCACCGAGGAACATGGACGCTGTGCATATGGGCACACGCAGGCTGCTGTCAGTGGTGTGACGGATTCATGTCTTCGGATCCCTCTGGTTCCCTGTGCAGGGAGATGTCGGGGCATGTGGAGGAGCAAGACACTGCTTGGGTGGCTAGCGGCCACCTGGGCACTGGCCTGGGTGGAGGTGGAGAGAAGATGGATTGCTCCCAATGTAATTACTAGAAGGAAACAGTCTGGATGGAATGCACCACCCGGGATGTTGATGGTGGGGAAGGTTTTCCGTGTGTGGAGGCAAAGGGCCTATGAGAAGTCCCTGTACTTTCCGCTCAGGTTTGCTGTGAACATAAAGCTGCTCTAAAAGGAACTTATATTAGCAGAAGCCTAGTTGGCCCAAAGATGGCTTCTCCATGCCACATCTGTGTGAATGGAAACACGGAGTCCCTGAGGGTTCAAGAAGAGGAGACACACCAACAGGTGCTGGCCCATCCCCAGGAAGCCATGGGGAGCGGGCATGCGCCACACGCGTGCCCTTTGTATAGAGCCTCTCTGGAGAATGTCACTTCGGGCTGTGGACACTCTTTCTCAGAGCCCTTCACACCGGGACCGGCAGGCTTTGAATTACAGGATATCCCGGAGAGAACCAGAGGCGCAATGAGATGCACAAAGTCAGAGCCAGTTTACGTTCTAGCTACATGCCTGCACCCCAGCCTCACAGAGGCCTAGAGCCAAATGTGTGCCTCTGAAGAATGGATGACTAGAGCTGTGATCCTTTGGGAGCCGTGACTGTTAGTCACACGTGCCTGCAGGGGTCCTCAAACTTTTTAAAGTGGGGGCCAGATCACGGTCCCTTAGAGAGCTGGAGGGCCAGACTATATGAACTACTAATTCCTACTGTAACACCTCGGCTGCGCTCACTGCCCAAAAAACCTGGCGGGCCGGATCAGACTCCTCTGCGGGCCGCATGTGGCCCGCGGGCCGTAGTTTGAAGACCCCTGTGCTAAGGAGTAGCCACACTTGACAACAGCGAGTGAAGACATGTGTCTGCAATAACATTAACCGGGGAGCGGGGAGGATACTAAGCAATGATCATACCCAGTATCCACACTGTGAAGTATACGTGCAGAGTTCAGAAATGAACTTTAAGGGATCCAAAGATCTTATTTTATTTCTGTCTGCAAAGTTCTTTGTGTTCATAATAATCTAGATCAGAGGTTAGCAAATGTTTTCTGCGAAGGCCCGGATAGTACATATGTTAGCCTTTAGGGATCATGTGGTCCTTGTCATAGCCACTCAGCTGTACCACGTAGGGTGGAAGCTACTGGAGATGGTATGTAAATAACGGGCATGGCTGGGTTTCCGAAGAACTTGGCAAAAACAGGCAGCTAGCCAGATTTCGCCACAGGCCTAGTTCCCCATCCCCTGAACTAAAAAATAGTGCACACTTCAGCTCAGCATAGTATGTTGAAAAGAAAGTAAACATTGGGACATGCTAGTTCGGGAGGTGGAGAAGGGTGTAGGGGGATACATGGTGATGGAAGGACACCTGACTGTGGTGGTGCTCATACAGAACAGTGTAGAAATGATGTGTTGTGGAATTGCACACCTGAACCTGTATAATTCTGTCACTTCATAAATCCAATAAAAAGGGGGGGGAAAGAGATATGCTAAAAGGTCACTTTTCTGCAGATTCATTATATATTTGATGTTTGGCTGTTCGGGTTCATCCTTTTTGGGTTTTGTGGGAATGAAGAGTGCCTGGACAGGGCTTAGCACATGGTTGGCACTAAGTAAATATTCTTTGGATAAACGGCTCACATCCCTAAGCTTTCTGAGGGCGATCCACTGCATTGCAGCCGGCCCTCGACCTCACACATTCTCTTTCTTGTACTTGTACTTTGAAACAACTGGTCTTTTGAACCGTGGCAGGAGGTGTCCCTGCAGGATGTCCGGAAAGAAATCAGCTTCTGCCACAAGGTGAAGCTGCCCATCATCGGGGTGGTGGAGAACATGAGCGGCTTCGTCTGCCCCAAGTGCAAGGTAAGTGCTGACCAACCCTGTGTGCAGGTCTCTGAATCCGGTTGCTTTCCCCGTTTCCAGAAGTGGGATCACAGTGACCGTTCTGTACTGCTGGTTGAATGAAAAGTCTTTGGTAGTTAGTGTTTCATGTTAGAATGGATGTTTTTGAAAAGTTTCTTTAAAATGTGTTCCTGTGTTGTGATCCTGAAACAAAATTATGATTCTTCCCCATTTACTTGGCTCACAGAAGGAGTCTCAGATATTCCCGCCCACCACGGGGGGCGCAGAGGCCATGTGCCAGGACCTGAAGATCCCGCTCCTTGGCAAAGTGCCGCTGGACCCGCACATAGGTGGGTGAGTCTCCGCACCCAGTTCCGTCACTGAGTGGGGCCTTCATACACCGGGGCCCAGCCCCCGGACCACCTCCAGGAGCTCCGCCTGCAGCAGAGAGGGGCAGTGAACCAGGCGGGCGGGGGGCCAGGGGAGCAGGCAGACCTCAGGGAGGAGGGCTGGTTGAGGTGGGGCTGGAGGAGCGGAGGAGAGATTGGTCAGGGCGATGCCAGTGCAGGGAGGGCACTAGGAAATGAACAAAGGGACCTTTACGGGACAGTTCTGGGACCTGTGCTTCCCAGACCTGGTTCTGCTGCCGGAACTCCGGCAGGCTTCCCGAGCTGCTTCCATGTGTTCCCACGGGAGCTCCACCTCTGTGGCTCCTCCCCTCGCTCAGGTTTCCCTGTCCTGTGGGGGAGTCGAGGAAATGACAGTTCCAGATTGGCCTCACCACGTTCCACTGAGATTGGGGAGCAGCTGTGGGTGGGGAATTACTGAGCCTGCTTCTCCAATGGTACTTAGCATCTGGGGGCAGGGCCAAAAACACCAACCACAGGGGTCTAGGCAGGAATGGGGTGGGCAGACAGATGGAGGAGGCAAGAAGGCCTCGCAGGATATAGAAGCCACTGGGCAGGCCCTCTGTGTTTGCTCACCGGACACTGGGATGACATGAGGTCCTAGAGACAACCTGTGTGTCCGCAGGAGGACATCGGGTGGACAGCCTTATGAAAGATCAGCAGACAGGTGGAATGACCTTCAGGATGCGAGTATCCATGGAAAAAGCAGTGGGCAGAACATGTGTGTCATAAGCTGCCATTCTTTTTTTTAAGTATATGGGTGTGTGTGTGTACATACCTGCCACATTTAGATGCACATACAATTTCCAGAAAGACATCTGAAACACTGATAGCCTCCCCTTTTATGGTACATTTTGTATCCCATACTTTTTCTCCATGTGCATTTATGATCTTTTTACTCAAAAGAACTAAGTAATCTTTGAAAACTCAGTTCCTGGGCCCACCCAGGGGCTGCTGAATCTGTCCTGTGTGGGGCCCTGGAACCTGCATTGCCACACCACCCAGAGGAATTGTAGGCACTCACGGAACACCCTTGGCCAGGGGAAGGCCCCTGTGGATGGAGGGAGGCCCCCGCCATCTTTCTTGGCATTGTTCATTACGAATGCAGCAGGTTCAGGAGCTTCCTACTGTCACAGGCACAGAACGAGCCCCAAGGCCATGTTACCACTTTGTTTTCTTCAAGGATTTAATTCCCTTTCACTTGTTTCCTTAAGGGAAGAGTTGTGATGAAGGACGGTCTTTTTTGATTGACGCGCCGAATTCACCAGCTACGTTAGCCTACAGAAGTATAATTCAAAGTAAGTATTTATGTGAGCTTTGTGAATCCAGGTGGCTGTGGGGCCAGGAGGCGACATAAATGAGCAAACTGGGCTGGGTGTGAGGAGAACCCATGTAGGATCATAAGTGGTCACTGCCACGCAGCCTCGGCTGGGCATTCAGGCCAGTGGGTCTGGGATGACCCGGAGAGTGCCTCCCTCAACCCAGGGACCCGGAGTCTATGAGAAACCTTTCAGTACGTCAGTGTCTGGGCTGAGTCATAGTTTAAAAGACACAATGAGGGGGATTTTATGGCAAAGGAAATGCATCTCAGTAAAACTGTAAAAAGAAAATTAAGAAGAAAAGACACAAAGCCTAGTGAGCCACACCAAACTCACGTGCAGCTCCAGTTCCCAGCCGGCAGCCAAGGCGACAGCCGTCGAAGGCCCCCAGGCCTGGTCTGTGCGGGAGCTTTCTGCCCAGTGCAGTGGTGTTGGGGGAAGTAACATCACTCCCGGGCTCTGAAGGATGAACCGAGGACGGGCCTCCCGCGGGCAGTGTGTGGTGTTCAGGTCACGGAAGATTCGGGGCATCAACAGAGATGGGGCTTTTTAGGGAGTTCGGCATCTGGGGATGCCACTCCAGCCTGGAAGCACCCAGGCTGGCACAGGCAGGGCTGCCCGGGGCACTGAGGAGCTGCCAGTGTTTCTCTGCCTGCCGCCTTGTTTTCCAGGAATCCAGGAGTATTGTAGTCTCCAGCAGCCAAAAGAAGAAAGGACCTCGTTAGCTCCTGAAACACAGGGGGACATGGACGCAGGCAGCACGGCCAGTGTGTCCTGACCGCTCGGGCACAAGTGGGCTCAGGGAAAGAGGGACCAGACTCTGGTGTGAAGTCACTTTTGCGGACACTTTAATCACCTGATACTTGTACAGTTTTCTTTAGATCACATGGAAAGGGCGTTCTTTACAAATGTGCCGTTTAAAAAATAAAAGCGTCTCCTCAAACGTCTCTGCTTCACTGAAAACCCATGGCTTGTTGGTCGGGAATGGCTGCTTGAGCTTGCTTGACTGCAGAACCGCTCATCTCACTATTGCTGCCTCTGGAGATATGCCTGAAAGGGAAGCAGAGGGGTGATGCATGGCTTCGGTGCAGAGCCCGCGGTCACGGTGTGAGTAGTAGTCCAGTTACTCTCCAGATTGGGGAAAAGGAACATCGATGGAGCCTCAAGCCAGGGCTTGTTCCGAGGTTAGCATCGATGCAGCTGCCTGTGGTCAGAACACCCCTGAGATCACCCACTAAACCAAACTGGGGTCTGTGTCTACCCTGTTTAGTCAGTCACCTGACATTACCCCAGTAACTTCTGGTGCTATACAAGACATTTCACAGGAAAGACAGCTGTGAACTCTAGAATCATGGACAAGAGAGGCTCCCTTTGAGATGCACAGGAATGGAGACAGCTGAGGGACGAGTAAATTCCTGTTTTCCATCTTATCCGAGTATAAGTGGTACGTGGGCAAATTCCCTTGTTCTTTCCCCTGCTCCCCTTCATGCCTGCATATGGTTGGATTTGTACATGTCCAATGTGAGGAGAGCGGGACTCCAGTAAAGGGTGATGAAGTCACAAAGCCCAGGGATGCCCCGGGCACAGGCTGGTTCCCCTACCTGGCTGTGCCCCTGGCCGCTCAGGGCACTGGGATAGGCAGCCCAGGCCACGGGCACAGCCAAGCTCAGGGGAGCTGCACTTCCCACAAGCCTCCAGCCCCGGTCCAGACCCCTGCCTTGATCCCACCTCTCACCTAACACTTGTGGATCTCCAGCCCTTCGAGGCCAGGTTTCTCAGAGTCACGTGGGCAGGCCTGCAAGGGAAAGGCAGCATGGCGTTCGGTCCCACCTGTGCGGGCCCGATTCCCACTTGAGCCCAGGGCAAACCCCCATGTGCCAAGAGCACACAGTAGCGCTGTGAACATTTAACACAGTTCACACCACTTCAGGATGAGCCTGGTCACGTTTATTTCACTGCACTTATATGTGAGGTTAGAAAAATGTGTGTGCTTCTAAATTGTATCGTTTTTAAAATCACTGAAGACTAACGATGATAGTCACAGAAGGATAAATACTGTTTAAGGTCCCTGGAGTCATCATATTCATAGGAACAGAAAGTCAGATAGTGATTTCCAGGGGCTGGGAGTCAGGCAACAGGGAGTTTCTGTTTAATGGGCAGAGTTTCAGTTTAGGAAGATGGAAGGTTCTGGATGGAGATGGATGGTGGTTGGGGATGGATGGTCACACAACAATGTAAATGTTCTAGATGACACTGAACTGTACACTTGAAAAGAGTTAAAATGGCCCTGACCAGCATTTCTCAGTGGTTAGAGTGTCAGCCTGCTCACTGAAGGGTCACGGATTCGATTCCCCGTCAAGGGCACATACCTGGGTTGCTGTTCGGGAGTCGGCGGGAGGCAACCAGTCGATGTGTGTCTGTCTCTCTCCCTTTATCCCCCCTTCTTTTCCTCCCTCCCACTCTCTGAAAAAGCAATGAAAAAATACCCTCAGGTGAAGATTAAAAACAAATAAATAACTTGTTAAAATGGTAAATTTTTATGTTGTGTATTTTCACCGCAATGTTAAAAACTAACAGTGTCAGCAGGCCCCCCTCTCATGAGCTTCAGTCACTCACACTCACCGTCTGGAACACTGTCTGGGACAGAAAGCTGGCTGCGGCTTTGCTGATGTCACTCTCGCCTCCCATCTTACAAAGGATGTAGCCATACAGGTTAGCGGCCTGGAGGGAGATCCCCGCTATCACGAGGGCCTGTGCTCAGACAAAGAAAGGTCAGGCTTCTGAGCTTACATGGAAATGTTCCTCCCACACCCTGTAGCGGTAGCTCTGGCTGCACCTAACATAGCCACCGACCTTTACCAGCACCTCCTGGACACCTTTTAGTCAACGACCTGAGAAGTCGGTGCCATTATCATCCCAGAGACACAAAAGTTGCCCAAAGTCCAGGAGCTGATGTAAGGCCAGACCAGGACCCAAACTCCCGAGTCCACACCTTGAATCATGGTGTTGCTTGTATATGTATGGATATTTTGTTTTCTCAGCAAATGAAATGGGTCATGGCAACAAAATACAGTAACTCTGAAATAACACTTCAGAACTCGGAGGCTAGCTTATTCCCACATGGGGAGGGTTCCCTGTCCAAGGTAGGATGTCATAGGCGTTTTCAGTAACTCCTCTATTAGCAGCATTTTTCGTGCACCAAAGATGGAGGCAACCAAAATAGCCATCAATGGATGGAGGGATAAATAAAATGTGGCCTATCCATACAATGGAATACTATTCAGCTCCAGCATGGATAAACCTTGAAAATGCTACGTTCTGTGAAAGAAGTCAGTCCCAAAAGACCACATATTGCATGATTCCACTTACAGGAAATGTTCAGAATAGACAAACCTATAGAAACAAAGATGAGGGGGTGTCGGGCTGTGTGAACAGGGGCATTGGGAGGGAGTGATGGCTGAAGGCTGCAGGGTGTCTGCGGGTGATGAAAAACCCTGAAAGTGATTGTGGTGATGGTTGCACACTTGAATACATGGAAGCCATTGAATTATACACATTATATAGGTGGGCTGTATGGTGTGTGAATTATCTCAATACAGCGCATTCAATCAATCTATCAATAAATAACAATCCACTCCTGGGACCCCTGGTTCTGTGCAGATGTCAAAGCAATGTCAGGGTCAGGAGTTGCCTTACCAGCCACTTTAGCTTCAAAGAAAACAAGGTGCTGAAGAAGAACACAATCCAAATAATCGGGCAAATAATGAGGCCAAGCCAGAAGATGCGGGCTTCTGCTTCGGTGGCGGTGATATTATTAGGAGAGACCTGTGTGGGAAAGGGAGTCATGCCATCATTTTCACTGATTTTACATGTGCTTCTGCTGCGCGCTGGTTAGGGCAGGGTTAGAGCTGCCCAGAGCCCGAAAGGAACCATGGACACTTCCCACAGCCGCTCTTCCCGTGCTGGTTCACCTCGTCATGGAGAATACCTTTCTGGCTTCAAAGATCCAGTGGCTTTTCCCATCTTCATCAACCTGGTTCCACCAGCGGAGGCCCACCATGAGCCTCCCAGTTACGTTCTGAGGAAAAGGGACAAAATGATGATCAGTGCACCTTGGGCAAAGGGCAGGTCGTCACCTGTTTATTGGCGAATAAAACAAAAGGTAAACTTGTACTGGGAGCAGAGAGGAGGGGAACTGGACTGTGGTGGTTTCTCAGTGTTCGAGGCTTCTAATTTTTAATTAAGCTTACCGTAAAAAGTGACAGACTCCCCAAATATATATACCCACAGTAGGTAGAACATTCAAATCTCTGTATATTATATGTAAACTTTATTAAAAATCAAAGCCATATGGAGTTGTCATCTCACATAGCACATATTTGCAACAGTTGATATCCTGAAGCCCTTTACCCAACACTAAACAATGTATTTTTCCCTCTAATTTTAAGTGAGGCTGACTCCGTATTCCTAAGAATGTACCAGCAGTTCCAGTCAGAGAATCTCTTCGCTCAAAGGGGCCACCTGCATCTGGACAGTCACCATCCGGGCGCAGCCCACGTGTCCCGGGAGCAGGGGAGCAGCGGCAACAGAGGGAGGCTCACCTTCACAGACCAGAAGTCGAAGGAGAGGAGGAGGAGCACGGTGACGAAGCAGCCCACAAAGCTCCTGCTGAACCAGTCGCAGCCCACGTAAGTGACGATGGCGCTCACTCGGAAAAATAGGTGGAAGAAGGTGGCCAGGGGGTGCCTAAGAAAGAACACAGGGGGCCCCTCACTCCATCGTGTCTGCCTTCCCACACTCTCCCTGGCACGTTTCAAACTCAGGCAGGCTGCAGCTCCAGGGGCAGTCAGCGCTATATTAGAAGGCCCGTACCAGTCAGCATTGTACATGATTTTCCCCCTCTTGAAGAATCCTGTACTTTCCCCTCATTTGATAACAAACACAACTTGCCCTCTTTGAAACTGGGTCACCTTTGAAGTGAAACGTGACCATGGTCACTCACTGCCTCCCCCCTAGCAGCAGCAGGGACTAGTTCCCTAAAGCAAAGGTTGGGCTATTACCCAGGCGGGGAGCAGTGGGCCCACGTGCAGCTCATGGGTGCTGTCTCAAGTCATTGGGGAATACATGTTCCTGGACAGAGGGAAATGAGAATGACGTGCCAACGACAGGTCTAACCCGTGATGGCTCATGGTGAGTGGGACTTAAATGATGAAATGGTCTAGGGGTGGGGGTGGGGGGCGGGTTTTGTTCACTGAGCCCCTGGGCACAAAAGAAGACACAGAGCCAAGGAGAATGTGCTCATCCTACATCCAATGCTTTAAAAATTAATCTGGAATATGAGAGATCTGAGGGTAATCAATAATGAGAGACACCCATTTGTCGGAGCAGATAACCAACACCTGTGGTGACACGGGCCAGGCAGAAGAGAAGACATTCATGGCTTCCTATTTCTCTCTTTAGGAATCCACTTTTGATAGAGCTCAGGTAGAGAAAAACACTCAATCCAGATCAAGAAAGCAACAGGCCAGTGATGATGGCAATGGAAGCACCACCCATTGCTGGGGAGGTGGGGGGCAGGCCTCCCTCCAGGGCAGGGGAGTGTATTGGGCACATCTGCCCTTGTACTGCCAGATTCAACATTTCACAAGAAGCTAGAAATCCAGACTCGGATGGCAAATAGGATTTTAAGTGATGGTTACTACTTCTGTTAATAAAAGAATGCAGGCTGTGTACCACCATGGCCCGCCAGCTGCCAGCCCACAACATCTGGGATGACAAAGAGGCAGCCAACACACCTGCACGGGACTTCCCAAAAAGAAGCAGGGTCAGAGTAAGTCAACTAGGGGTTCCTATAGAACGGTGTGGTTTCAGACTCCCAAGGGAACGTGGACTAAGATTCAGAAGCAGAATGTATGACTTCTGCATGCACTCCTGATGTTCCAAAGAAAGTTCCAGAGGAGCTGGGGGCCATGCCCAAACACCAACTGTGCGCCAGAATGTTTCTCATTGGTGCCTTCCAGACGCTGAGCTCTCCTGGCAGTCTGGGGAAAGGCCCACCTGGATAGAGTACCTGGCACTTAAGAATTAGATGTGATGCCCTGGCCAGGGTGGCTCAGTTGGTTGAAGTGTCATCCCATACACCAAAAGGTCATGGGTTTGATTCCCAGACAGTGCACATACCTAGGTTGCAGGTTTGATCCCTGGATGGGGCACATACGGGAGGCAAACTTTGATGTTTCTCTCAAAAAAAAAAAAAAAAAAAATCCCCAGGTGAGAATTGGAAAAAAAAAAAAAAAAAAAAAAAAAAAAGAATTAGACATGATCACACAGAACTTCCAAATCTGGACTGTTCCAAAAGACAAGACTTTTGGGAATCTCTTAAACCCTTTTTTTTTTTTTTTGCCTTAAATCTTATTGAGGATTTTCAATAAACTGTGTCTATACAATTTCCCCCTCACACTGAAGATAATGAATCATCTCACCATCTTGGAAAGTTCTTCGAAGGCAGAAACCATGTTTGGATACTTCTTTTATATCCCCAACAGTACATGACTTTTAAAATTCCCAGCAAACATTTGTTGTGTTGAAACTTGTAATCAAGTCCTGTTAAGGCCCACTGAGCTTGTTCCTCTGCCCTCTGTCCTCTTTGCAGGACAAATATAGACTTATTGTAAAAGATGGAAGAGAGACCCTACTGTGCAGTAAAACCTGGAAGTTGGTATATTTGAATAAATCCCCTGCCCACCACTTCTTTTTCTTGCTTTTTAGGCTGTGGTTTCCTGAAATAAAACACAAAAAAAATCCCAATTGTTGGAAAGTTCTGCTTAGTGGGGAGGTATTATTATTGTCATTCAATCAAACTATTATTATTCGCACAATGCCCAAAGAAAGTAGAAAATGATGCCTGTTGCACTTTCAAATATTGCTTTAATCCTGTCTTATGCAGGTTGCCCTCTGCACAGCCCTCCAAAGCCTCATGCAGTCTCTAGAATTTGCCCAGCCTTTGCTCCCAGCTAGCACTAATGTGGCCACAGACCAGTTTTCTAGTTTTGAGAGTTTTGAAGGCTATGGCTTAAGCCTGTCCATTCTTTCCTGCCATGGGGTCCTCCATTCTGCCAGCATTCTCTCCTGCCGCCTCCGAAGCTGCAGATCAAGCACACACACTGACAGCACCTCCACCTCTCAATGCCACCTGTTTCCAATTCCACCCTCCCAGGCACCCACCTGGTCATCCCTTGAGAGATGCCCAACTGCCAGGGCTCCAGTCCTGGCTCCTACCTCAGAGTCACTCCATGGTCCTCCCTAAGCTATGTAACCCTTCAGCCTTAGTCTCTGCTTCTGTACAATGGGAGTGCGAGCAGCAGCCACTTCCTAGGATCCTGAACAGATCAAGTGAGGCTGTTGAGGATGAAGTGCTAGAAACACAGGCATGCTTCATAACTGCAAGCAGCTGCCGTTACCTCAGCCCCCGGAGTCACTCGAAACTGTTCCACCTCGAGGAGCCGCACTGGAAAATTCCCCCTCTGACCACAACTTTCCCCCCTCCTTCCCCGGGGCACTTTTCATCTCAGGATTCCCCCAAGACTCCAGATCCCATATTCCCCTGCCCCATTGCTTTTGCTGAAGAACAACCTTCACTCCTCAACTTTAATATGGAGAGTTTTCCACTGGACTCCCAACGCCCCCTCCACCTAGCCTGTAAAAGCCTGTTCCCTCAGTAGAGGAGGTGGAAGAATGACAGGTGGTGAAAGGGGAAATGAGACCTTCATCAAAGTGCTAAGGAGAAAAGAGACTCAATGGGCTTTTGTTTACATATAAATATATCTGTGGGTTCTTGGTCCCAGGATACTTATTAGCTTCCTCCTTAGAAGGAAACACTGAGATTTCTCTACCTGGAAAGTGCATGAAAGTCTCCCAAGGGGCCTGCAAAGATGCACAGCGTCTGTCCACCCCCGCGGGTGCAGGCTGAGCGCAGGGCCTGGACTGACTTCACAAAGCTTGGAAAGATCTGCTCTACCCGGGTTTGCAAACACAGGCCCAGCGCCACGTGGGGCTCACCTCCTATCTCTGTAACTAAAGTTTCACTGGAGCACAGTCATGCTCACTCATCCGCTGGCCTGCAAAGCTAAAATATTTACCCAGAAAGCGTGCCAACCCCTGGTCCAGACCAGCAGGAACAATTTGGTGATGAAATCGGGCTCCACTCAAAACAAACCAGAAAGGAAACAAACTGCTACTCACGGCCACTTTTCCCCTAAAAAAAAAAATCTGCTTTCCATAGTGGCAGCGTGGGAACTGCCTGACCAGCAGAACCAGCGATTATGCTGGGAGTCAGAGTGGCCACTTCCAGGCAGTGGAGGGGCGGTGATGGGGAAGGTGTACAAGGAGTCTTCTGGGTGCTGAGATGGTCCACATCTCGATCGTGTGTGTACACACATACACAAATTCATCACTTAAGATTCGTGTACTTGACTATATGAACACTACACCTCATAAAAAAACATTTCTGATTGAAGCCACTGACCAAGGAAAAACATGTGCAAGTCACACTAAAAATTCTGTGATACAATCCAGCAAATGCATTCCTCAGGATTTACCCAGAAAGTGAAAACTACATCCGCATACAGATATTTATTAGCACCTTTATTTATAATTGTCCAAAACAGGAAGCAGCTAAGATGTCCTTTAATAGGTGAATGGGTAAACTGTGGCACATCTACACAAAGGAATGATTACTCAGCGCTCAAGAGAAATGAGCCATCAGGCCATGAGAAGTCATGGAGGAACCTAAGTGCCTATGACTAAGCGAAGGAAGCCAGTCTGGAAAGACTACACACTGTTTGGTTCTGGCCACATGACCTGGAAAAGACTGAACTACGGAGACTGTAAAAAGGTCAGTGGTCGCCAGGGGTTGGGGGAGGGAGATTGACTAGGTGGGACACGGAGGATTTGGGGGGCAATGAAACTAGACTGTATGATACTGTAATGGTGGACGCATGTCATTATACATTCGTACACGCAGAGCATGAACCCTGATGTAAACTATGGATGTTAGTAATAATATATGGCTTCGTCAGTTGTAACAAATTATGACACTAATGCAAGATGTTCATAATAAGGGGAAATTTGGGGTGGGGAGGGGCTTGTGGGAACTGTATTTTTGCTCAATTTTTCTATAAACCTAAAACCACTCTAAAAAAATGGAAGTGGGTCAGGGAGGGGTATTTTGTCTAGGCAGTACGTGGTGTAAATCGGGGAAGATGATGTCCCATAGACACATACCCCTTTCCCACAAACTTCTAAGTCACGACTAATTTGGGGATGGGGGGGGGGGGGGCTGGTTATATTAGCAGTGATCTAAGAGTATCTTTAAAATTTGCCTTTTATTTTATGGTTAAACGGATAAGTAAATTGGACTCAATTTGAAAACTGGACTGATTTTCAAGACTCTCTCTGGCTTGCATTCCTCACCCAACGTCCTATTTTAAATTCTTCATCATCTTTCAGGTACTCTAGAAAAGCTTTCTGCTTTTCCCTGCAGCAAAGGTCTGGGGTTTACTTTGCCACCACAAAAAGAGCATCTGTGATGACATCTAGCATCTGCTTCAGAGAAATTCGGGGCAGGAGTGGGAGGGTGAGGATGAAACAGGATGGCCGTGTGCTGATCACGACTGAACCCCGGCAACCGGCACACCACGTCATTGTTCTCTGTACTTTTATGTAAATTTGAATTAAAAAGTAGAAAAATAAATCAAGGCATTTTTCATTGAGGCCAAACGCCTTTCAGAATAAACCTAGCCCATGGGTTGATATTCTGGGGCTATGTGTGATTAAAATAAAAATAAAAAAATAAAAGTAGAAGAAGGAGGAGGAGGAGGAGGAGGAGGAGGAGGAGGAGGAGGAGGAAGAAGAGGAGGAGGAGGAGGAGGAGGAGGAATTTTTAAAAAAAATCCAGACCTAAAATTCTCCAATTGAGTAATTGGCCACTACAGTTGGATGCATGAGGAAAATTCCAGAAAGGAGGTCCTCTCTTCTGCACTTACCAGTCCCTCTGCAAAGAAAGGGCCACTGCTATATGGAGTACAAATGCCTACTTTCCCCCACAGCCCAGTCCCCACCTGGACAATGGGTACAGTGAAGGCCAGGGAGGCTAAATCAACATTTGAGCCCCATCCTTGCTGTGTACCACCCTGGATGAGCTACTAAACTCAGAGCCTCAGTTTACTCACCTGTCAAATGGGAGACCATTTACCTCAGATGTCTGAGGCTTCCAGGAGATAAAATACCCAGGATGCCAGACCACAGGGTGGTTGTGGCTAATAGTATTTGACTTAATAACAGTCAAGATTTTTGAAAACAGAAGAAAATTCGGAGAAGCCTTGACTAGTGATGTCAGACATGCTTTTCCCCATTGTTAAAAGTGAGAAGGTGCTACTACTTATTTCTTCAGCCCTGACACCCACTTGGAGTCAGGTGGCTCTTCTGCTAGCAGCAGTATGATACCATGAAATGTGGGCAGAAGGGGACCCCAGTGTGAGAGGAAGACAGCTAGGATGACATCTGCCTCTTTCAGCCATTCTCCACCTGCCAGCCTCCCGTGTGCCCTGGAGCTTGTTAGGAATGCAGGACCGGTGACCCCACCCCAGACCTCCCGAGCCTAAATCTTCATTTTAACAAGACTCTAGTGATTCCTATCCTCATTACAATTGATGAGCCTTCCTCGGCTCCCTTTTCAAGATAAACCAGTTCCAGGATCAAAGCAGAGAGCGACGGAAGGATCCCATGCCTGAAAACGCAGCGACCCCTGCAAGCCTTCAGAAACCCCATGCTCCAAGGATGAAGCACCTGGGTGCAATCTGACTTTTCTTCTTTAGAATGCTCCACAGCAATGCTAGCACCATCATCCTTCAGACCCTGGTTTCCCGCTTCAAATAGCACATCCTCCTCCTCCCCCGACTTCTGAGCTGGAGACTGCCAAATTTTCAGACTGTTGGGATGCCTGAGTCAATGCTGATTGCTAAGTCCTCACAGCTTTGATTCAAAGGTCAGCACAACAGTGGTTTGAGTGTGGAAATGAGTAAAAGAACTGACTTCTCTCTGGTCACTACCGTATTCCCTCTTTTTAAAGAGATTCCAACCTTAGAGCCTGAATATGCTCATGCTACAAAATGAAAGTGAACCCCAGGGACAGTCCATGGGCCCCTGGACGTGGCCCAGGCTGGGCCCTGTGTGGAACCCTCTCCCCTCTGCCCGAAGCACCCGGGGATCCCCACCCAGGCCACACCCTCCTGCTGCTGCTGGACTCAGGGATCAGATTCCTTAGCTAAAGACCCAGAGTTTTTGAGTACATGATCTGAGTAGCACTATTTACAGTCACCAAAAGGTGGAAACAGCCCAAATGTCATCCACAGGTGAGTGGATGAACAAAATATAGCACATCCATACCATGGAATATTATCCTATACTAGTGGCCCGGTGCACGAAATTCATGCACATTAAAAGGGAATTAGAGGAAATATTTTAATATTGCTATTTGCCCTTTATAGTAGAAGTGTCAGAGATGAAAGAAAATTAGTAAAATGTATATAAAATCTCCCTCCTGTTAGAGTCTGGGCATGCAGGGGCCCACCACACACATGCACTTTAAAAATGCAGGAGACTCAGACCCAGCTGGCCCCAGCCCCATTGGGTGAGCCTCAGACCCAGCTAGCCCCAACCCCATCAAGCTCCTCTGGGCAGGGGCACAGCCTCAGGTCCCCCAGCCTGGTGCTGGGTGGGGAGGCGCAGTTTCAGGTCCTTCGTCCAGCCCTGCTGGGCGGGGGATGCAGCCTGAGGTCCCCTGGCTATGAAAAAGAAAAAGCAGTGAGTGCATGCTACAACATGAAGGAAGCTTGAAAACGTTCTGCTAAGTGAACAAAGCCAGACACAAAGGTCACATCCTATAGTATTCCATTCATATGAAATATCCAGAATAGATAAATCCATAAAGACAGGAAGTGATTAGCGGTTGCCAGGGCTGGGGGATGGGAGAGGGAGAGTGGAAACTGACTGCCTAATGGCCATGGGGTTTCCCTTTTTGGAAGACAAAATGTTCTGGCACTGACTGATGGTAATGGTTGCACAACATTGTGGATGTATTAAGTGCCACTGGAACGGTTCACTTTAAAAGGGTTAAAATGGTCAGTTTTACATTGTGTGTATTTTACCACATTTTAAGAGATAAAAGAAAGGGGAGGAACAAGAGACATGACCTTCACTGGCTCCCCTTTAGAAAGAAGGCAGCAGAGCAGGGGTGAGGTTGGGGGGGCGGGATGTCACTGAGGACTTGTGTGACGTGGGCAAGTGACTTAACCTCTGTTTGTTGAAAGATGAGACAGAGGCAAAAAACCAGGACTACAGGCTTTATTAGAGGAGAAGGACCCTGCCAGGCTGCCCCGAAAGGAGGAGTAGCAGCACATGCAGAGGGGGACACACCTTTTGAGGGGAGGAATGGGAAGGATTGGGCTTATGGTGCTCAGCACACGCTGATTGGTAGTTTCATGTAAGGCACATGATTAGGCACTTAGGGACTTAGGGTATTTGGCAGGTGCTGACTGGTGGTTCAATGTACAGTCCATTGAAGGTGCCTGGTTAGGTGCTCAGGAATGTCCAGGCCGCAGGTGCAGGCTACGACATACTCCGCCCACCAGTTGGGGGAAGGGAGGATCTATCATGTGTGTGTCCCAGTTTCCTCATCCGCAAATGGGATAAGAGTCAGAGGTACTGCAGTGCACAGCCCGGGGGGAGGAGGGGGTGCCATTTGATCATGTTCCTTGGAGTCATGCAGTACATGCCTGCGCGGCCATATACACTGGTGACAGTACCGATGGCATGGGCTTGCTGGGAAGATTTCATGGGAATGGGATTGCATGCAAAAGGTCTTAGAAGACTGCCTGGTGGACAGCAAGGGTTCTGTTAGTGCCAGCTAATTAATGGGAGTGACCATCCCACCACCCTCCTTTTGTGTAAGGCAGTGCTCCACATGGGAATCACCTGGTTCAAGCATGTTAAACTTGCCGAATTTGACATGCTTGAGTCTTGTTGAAATGAAGCTTCTGATTCAGGAGCTTGGTGGGTGGGGAGGGGCCTGAGAGTCTGCATTTTAATGAGTCCTCAGGAGGTGCCAGTGCTGCTGGTCCAGAGACCACCCTCAGGGGAGAGAGTTAAGCTGTCGCAGGCTGTGTGAGTTTCCCAGGCAGCAGTAACAAAGCACCAGAAACTAGGTGACAGAACTTTCCCTCACCGTCTAGAGGCCAGCAGTCCAAAATGACGTGTCAGTAGGGTTGGTTCCTTCTATGGGCTGTGAGGGACCCTCTGTCCCAGGCCTCCCTCCTGCCTTCCGGTGACAGCTGGCACCCTTTCAGTCCACAGCTTGTAGCCACATCATTCTGATCTCTACCCCCATGGTCAAATGGCCTTCTCCACCCGCCATGGCTGTCTTCATATGGCTGTCTTTTCATAGGATGCCAGCCATATTGGATTAGGGGCCCACCCTACTGCAGCATGACCTCATCTTAACTAATTACATCGGCCAAGACCCTGTTCCAAGTAAGGTCCCATTTCAAGATACTGGAGGCTAGGACTTCAACATACCTTTTGGGGGAACGTGACCCTGAGGAAGGGACATCTTTTCTAGTCCGCAGGAAGTACAGACGAGTGGCTGCCCTGATAGCAGAATCAGCTCCACAACCTGTCAACCTATAACACCTGCCTTGGGACAAAGGCACCCAAAGAAAAGAACTGAGCCAAGAGGGGGACGAAGAGCAGCTCTGCAGAGGACCGGGTGCTGGGAGAGGTGCTGTGAACTGCAGAGGGTTGGCACAGAGGCACTTACGCAGGTGATGTGCTGCTGGCAACGGGCGCATGCGCTATCGGCCAGCTGCCCGTCCTGGAGGGAACCGACTCCCTGAGGAAGGGTCATCTTTTCTGGGTCGCAGAAAAGTATGGGCTCACAGCTGCTTAAATGGCAGAATCAGCACCAGAACCGAAGTCTTCACTCAGTCTCAGCCCAGAGTTTTCCGCAGATCAACTTGGTGACAAGAGTGACTCCCCAGCATACAACGGGATGATACTCAGCCCTGCTTGATGCACTTCCTAGCCCTACAGCCTGAGGGCTGACACAGGAGATGAACCCCGGCTGGGGCTTCTACACTCCATTCTCCAAAGGACCCAGGGTTCCTTGGAGAAAAGGCGATTCCAGGGGCAGGTGGAGAAATGCATACGAGAAGGCTGGGACCTCGACACAGCCCAGGTAGTAAGGAAGCTGTCAGAGACACAAGAGTCGGGTCAGAAAGACTCAGAAGCCAACAGGAAGGGGCTCCCACTGGCCAGAGGTGCGACAATTTAAGCAGCAATAAGACTGTCTTATCCATGAGTCATGTGATTCTTTTTTAAATATCTTGATTTCAGAGAGGAAGAGAGAGGGAGAGAAAGAGAAACATCAGTGGTGAGAGAGAATCATTAATTGGCTGCTTCCTGCACACCCCACACTGGGGGTCAAGCCAGCAACCATGGCATGTGCCCTGACCAGGAATCAAACTGTGACCTCCTGGTTCATAAGTCACTCAACTGCTGAGCCAGGCTGGCCAGCCAGTCATGTGATTCTTAAACTGAACCCTCAGTGGTCAGCTGTAGGGGATGTTGGGGAATGATCTCGTTACTTGAACAAAAAGGAAAAATAAGAATCAAGTATCTATTATGCTATTTTTTCTATAAAGTATTTCTTGTAATGACTATATATTTGAAGAAGGAGGGTTTCTCTTTCTAGATTTCTTCGGCTCACTGATGAAGACTGAATGATAGAATTAGAATGCCCTCATGATGCACCCCCCAATGTTAAAGAGTAGCAGCTGAGGACACCCAGGCATTAGGAGCTCCCTGATGAAAGAATACATTAGAACCACCCAGCCCAACTGCTCCCAGACCCTGAACTTTAGGTTCAGTGTGAGGTAAGAAATACTTATTACCTTTTTAGGTTTGGGGGTAATTTGTTATGCAGCAGTAGCTAACTACTACAGGCTCTAATGCTGAAAACTTTGAACTGTGTAAAACCCATGTTCTATTTTGTCAGGTGATTTCCAAGGGCGGAAAGGACAAGGCGATTGGGTTCCTCTAAGAATCAGGGTCATAAAATGAAGGCTTACTTAAAGACAGCTGGGGGTGGGAGGAGAGCATGAGGCCAGCTGCGGTTACACTCATCGCTTTTAAACAGGAGAGTTGGAGTTACTAACTGAGGGAGAGAAAGAGAGCAGAGCAGCCAAGGACTGACTTTCCAGAAGGCAGGACAGGAAGTCAGCCGACAGAAAGGTATATAGAGCAAGTGACACCCTGGAGAGGCTAGACGTAAGCAACCTGGATTCCTGCTTGTTTTCACCCTTGTTGTGAGTAGGGTGCTGTTGGTTGGTTTGCACTGGAAGTAAAAAGTAGAATTCACACATTTATGTGCTTTTGTTTCTGAAGTGCTGCTAGATTCTGCTAGAAAGTGGGCAGGATTTAAAGGCATAGAATATTAGCTCTCACGTGGGCTTGGGTCTATTACTTGGCTCTTGGGAGCTTCCGTTTCCTCATTTGCAAAGTGGAGAGAATCCTGCCTTAAATTGCGTTTCTTTTTCTTTTTCTTTTTCTTTTTTTTTTTTTTTTTAATATTTTAATATTCTGGGAATCAGGATACATCCACTAATGTTTTCAAATATTAATAAGGTATTTATTTTCTACATCCCAAAACTATAAAGGAACCAGTGTATTTTAAAACAATAGCACCTTAGGAGCAAAGAGCCCACTTATAAATTATTTAATGGGAGAACTGAGTGAACTCATATTAATTTTATTCAGCAAATACTGATCACTATCACAGCCTGGCCTGTGGGGTCCCATTAAAATTCTGTCTTCATTCTTCATAACAGTCTGTGACATTTTAAGAAATAATTGTGCTTTCTGATAACAAAAGGATGTTCCAAATCCAGCCAACTGGTTTCTGCCCCAAAACTTGGAACTGACTCCTCTTTTTTTTTAATATATTTTATTGATTTTTTACAGAGAGGAAGAGAGAGGGATAGAGAGTTAGAAACATTGATGAGAGAGAATCATTGATCAGCTGCCTCTTGCACACCCCCTACTGGGATGTGCCCGCAACCAAGGTACATGCCCTTGACTGGAATCGAACCTGGGACCCTTGAGTCCACAGACCGACACTATCCACTGAGCCAAACCAGTTTCTGCTGGAACTGACTCCTCTTTAAGGAGTCGTGGATTCCTCAGGAGGTAAAGAGAACCAAAGACCAAAATCCAGCTCAGTTGGTTAGGTGACATCCCATGCATCAAAAGGTTGCTGTTTGATTCCTGGTCAGGGTATATGCCCAGGTTTCAGGCTCCATCCCCAGTAGAGGTCTGCAAGAGGCAGCTGAACAATGTTTCACTCTCACATCAGTGTTGAGAGAGAGAGAGAGAGAGAGAGAGATAGCAAAACCTGGGGGCTAAGATGCAGATAAGAAGTAGTGGAGGGGGAAAATGCCATTCCTGGGCTACATTTAGAGTGACAGAGTGGCAGATCTGGAAAACAAATGTTTTTTTTTAGAACAGAACATCATTTCTACAGCGTTTCTGCCCCAAATCATGACTTGGATCCAACCATGAGAAACATCAGACAGATCCAACTTCAGATACAATAGCTGGCAGCCACTCTTCGGACCTGTTCATGTTGTGAAAGATAAAGAAGAAAGGCTGATAGCTGTTCCAGAACAACTAATTGCAATGGGCAAGAACTGGGGGGGAAAGACATTGGACTATGAATTCTAGATTAGAATATTTCTCAGTTTCCATCATACTTTGCTTCTGTAAGAGAGTGCCTTGTTCTTGTAATACACAGTGAACTACTTAGGGGTCAGAAGCATGGTATGTGCAACTTACTTTTAAATGCTTCAAAAACACACACTTACATACACCAAAGTGTTAACACTCATCAGTTCTTTGTACTATTCTTCCTATTTTCTGGTAATAGCAATTTTGAAATTATTTAAAAGAAAAGAGGGTGTTGTTGTTTTTTTTAAGTCTTTACAAAGACATTGATTCAAAATATTATTTTCCAACTTTGCATATTTTGTTGCTGTATTTTACAGTTCTTTCATCTGTGGGTCCATTAGCCACCAACACTCCCAAAACACGGAAAGCAGAACACTTTATAATTGCCGTGCATGCATACTTATTGTTTGCAGATGAATCTGGTAGTCAAAACAATGACTAACACTGCAATTGAAACTGCAGTTGACATTGTCTAAGGATATAGGACTGTATTTGTAATCAGCACATACATGTCTTCAGTTGGTTTTCAAAATCGTTTTAGAAGTATGCAATTTTAATAAATGGAGCGTAAAGCAGCAGCACCACATTAAAAAACCCTAATATTTAGCCAGGCACCGTGCTAGGTCCAAGTGCAGTAACAAAATGGACCCCGTCCTGTCCTCACGAACATCTCTGGGGACGAAGGGGCAGAGAAGCAAACAGGCAATTTCAACTCAGTGTGAAAGGTGTCACTAATGGGGCAAGAAGAGTCACCATCAGAATGTTCAACAACTCACACAGCACAGCCACTGTCCAATCAGAAAGGTGGTGCAGCGTCCCACCAGCTGTCCATACTGTTCCAGGCACCAACCCTTCAGTACAGGATTCAGGCAGGGCATCTACACAGTTCTTGGTCATTTACTGACATTTTAAGAAAACCCAAGATGTGGACACAACAGTCAGTCATCAGGCCTGGGGTCAGACCCGGGGCTGCAGGGGCTGAGAGAAGGGGCCCATGGCTCAGGATAGGGGGTGCTTCTTAGCAGTGATGAGGATTAAGATCTAAAGGATATGGGATTCCTTTGGGAGGGGATGATTAAAATGTTCTGCAATTGGACAGTGACAATGGTTGCATAACCTTTTGAATGAACTAAAAACCACTGAGTTGTACACTTCAAAGGGGTGACTTTTATGGTGTGAGGATTATATGTTAAAAACAAAGTTTTAAAGACATTTTAAGATCTAAAGGACAAATTTAGGCAGCAGAGAGCAAAGGGTATACAAAGACTGGGGGATGAGCAGGAACATGGGGGCTCAGGGTAGGTAAGTATCCTCCATGAGTGGCCAGGCACAGCCTGACCCCCAAGGTTGGGCCCTCACAGGCTGGCAGGGGGGGGGGCAGTGAGGGTTGTGTAGGCTGGCAAAGGGGGCAGTTTGGGATGACCAGGCCAGCAGGGAGAGGGCAGTTGGGGGTGACCTGGCTGGCAGTGGGGGGCAGTGAGGGGCAATCAGGCTGGCACGCAGAGACAGTGAGGGGCGATAAGGTTGGCAGGGAGGGGCCAGTTAGGGGCAACCAGGCAGGCAGGCAAGTGAGTGATTAGGAGCCAGTGGTCCAGGATTGTGAGAGGGATGTCTGACTGCTGGTTTAGGTCCGATCTCTGGGATGTCCGGCAGTTGGACATCCCTCAAGAGGTTCCGGATTGGAGAGGGTGCAGGCTGGGCTGAGGGCACCCCATGCATGAATTTCATGCACTGGGCCTCTAGTATACTATGTGATTCCAAATATATAGCATGCTGCAAAAGGCAAAAGGAAGGAGACAGTGGATCAGTAGTTGCTGGGGGTTGGAGGGGATAGTGAACAGGTGGAGTACAGAGGATTTGGGGGTAGGGGGGCACAATGGAAATAGTTTATATGATACTGTAATGGTAGGTGCATATCATTACATTGTCCAAACTCATAGAATGAACACCACCAAGGATGAACCCTAATGTAAACTATGGGCTTTGGGTGATTATGATGTGTCACTGTAGAGTCATCGATTATAGCAAATGTTTCATCTGGTGCAGATGCTGATAATGGGGGAGGCTATGTGTGGGAAGAGGCAGGAAGGTATATGGGAAATCTCTGTTCTTTCACCTAAATTTTCTGTGAACCCAAAACTACTTAGAAAAGAAAATTTAGGAAGTAAAATTAATACAACAAAAAATTTATTGAGGTGAAATTCACATCACATAAATTAACCATTTTAAGAGAACAACTCAGTGGCATTTAGTATTTCACAATGTTGTTCTAAAACATTTCCAGCAGTCCAGAGTAAAACCCCACCTGCAGCTGCACTTTCTCCTCATTCTTCCCTCTGCAACCCCTGAAAACCACCAGTCCGCCTTTTGTCTCTGTGCTGAGTCAGATTTCAAATGTGACCCATTCCAATTTTTAGATTTAAATTCACATTCAAATACTTCCCTGGACTAAGAGTATCTCTGAGGCTTAGAGGCAGTCAGCTGACTGTCCTTTCGCATTTTCTATTCCAAAGTATTTAAAATTCAGGGGACAGATACATCTGTATTGAGATGCGGGGAAAACGTGAGGCTCTATTAACCTATTTGTGGCTATTTCTGAGTCATTCTGGAAGCCTCCTTGCTCCTGTGATGAGTGAGGAATGAGTCACTGGCCATGGAATACTCCAGGCTGAGCCCCAGTGAGCATTTCCTTGGGGCTGGCAAAGGGCTTTTCCCCTTGGGTTCCAACCCGCATTCATTGAGTTGGTCTTTACTAAGGAAATGTCATTGGCATCAGCACTGGCCAGAATAGATAGCTAAACCTACCCCCACCCCAATGGAAGTGAAACACACGCGCGCCAGTGTGAGCATCCCATACTAGTATTTACCCGGAAACAGGCAGCCTGGAAACGTGTTCCAGACCCTGGGTGGGCTCACAATAGGAGCCTTTCACACTCAACGCCTGCTGAGTGAGTAAGCATGTTCCCATAGAGAAGTTCCGGCCCTTCCTTTATCTGAGTTCCCTGGGAATGCCGACCTGGGACCCTGCCTTCCACCACCTCTCTCCAACCTCAGAAGCCCCAGACCGGCACCTGGAAGGATCTGGACAAAGGTCAGCATGAACCGAGTTCCCTTATGCATCCCTGGAACACAACCAGCCCCACCCACCAGCATCTTCTGCCCTTCATGGGCCTTCTAACAGACCTCATTGCTTCCTTTCTTGCCCAACTGGCCACATGGCAGTCACAGGCAGCTTTCTCAAGTGCCAACCAGATCTGACCACCTCCTGCACATCTACAAAGATTGTCCGTCAAAAGCAGGCAAAATTCCAAGGCCCCCCCACCCAGCCCCCCAGGGGCATCCTCAAAGCCCTCCACATCCTTTCCCCTAACAAACCTCCAACTATGCCTCTTCCTCCCACTCTCCCCCTGGCTGATTCCCACACTCCCTGGAATATACCTCACCTCAGGGCCTTTGCACTTGCTGTTTCCTCTACCAGAACTCTCTTCCTGTGGCTCTTTTCCATGCCTGGCTCCTCCTTCACAATTAGGTCTCAGTCCAAAGGCACCTCCTCAGGCCTCCTCGGAGCCCTCCGTGACCTAAAGAAGCCTCATAGCCCAGAACCCCTTTTCTCGCATTCCTCTTCATGGCACCTACCACTCTTTGATGTTCCTTTGTTTAGATCTTTACTTCCATGTTCACTGTCTTACCCCTAATTAAAATGTCATCTCCAGAAGGCCAGGGGCCTCCGTGTCCCCTAGAACTGTGTTTGACACACAAAGGTCCTTGACCATTTTTGTTGATTCAGTGAGTAAATAGGTGGGAAAAAGAACAAACCAGTGGCTCTCAAAAGGCAGCTGAGTTGGGGCCTCCCCAGCAATGTTTGGAAACGCTCTTGGTTGTCACAGCTGGTGGAGGTCAGGGATGCTGCTAAGCATCTTACAGTGCACAGGACGGCCCTTGCAACAAAGGGTGGTCAGTCCCAAACGCCAGTAGCGTCAACACTGGAATGAATGAATGAATGAATGAATGAGTTAAATCTTCCAGGTTTGTGCAGTCAAGCTGTCCAATATCAAACATTAAAGAACTTGACCAATGTCCCCTCTGATCACCAACTTCCTTTAATTGTGTAGGTCACAGTTCACCAGAAATCTCTCTTCAGTGATTTGATTGCTGGGACAGCATTCAATTTCATGTTAACAAAAAAAACAAAAACCAACCATATAAATAAGAGGAAGCTAACCAGCTGTAAATATAAGGAGTAAATTTCAAAATGTGTAATTCCGTGTCCTAATCAAAGAGAACTGAAATTTGTCTAGTTCCCTGATTTTATGGGTTCCTTTCCTTGGTAACCATAGACCTTCCTTAAAATTAAATAATCAGCTTTTGGTCAGACCTGCTTATGTCTCATATTTCTATATTTTTAAAATACATTTTTAGAGTGGGAGAGGGGCAAGATGACTTGTTCCCCAAAGTCAGTGGGAACAGAGGTTATCCAGAGGGCAAGGGGTCCTCACGGATTGAGGCAAACAGACTTCCTGGAATAACAACAAAGAACAACCAAAATCTTCTCTTTGGTGTGTGGGAGCATGATGTCTGTGTGTGCCTGTGTGTATTCCTGTGTGTGTGTGTCTGTGTGCCTATGTTAATTTCTGAGAATGATGGGCAGCCATGAATGTAACATCTGTCCCCTCTCCTTCCTTGTCCCCAACCCCAGCAGCTTCCCTGGGTCAGTGTCAAACACAGAGGTGTCAGGAATGCAAGGAGTTCCTTTAAATGCAAATTTTACTTATCCAAATCCACACCCTAGAAAGAGATAATAACCTAAGTCAGGGTTCTCAATCAGGGTCCACTTTACCCCTAGGAATATATCTACCTCACAACTCTGGGAAAGGGGGAGCGGTGCTGCTGGCACTTAGTGGTTAGGGACCAGGGGTCCTGTGAAGCCCTGCAGTGCACAGGATGGCCCCACACAGAGGACTACCCAGCCCCAAAGAAAAACAGAGCCAAGGCTTAGAACGCTGTTCTAAAAGGGGAGGGGGTAAGTCATAAGACTGAAGCCCTGGAATACTGTTACCACTGCAGTGCTCACCCCTATGTCATTCCTAAGCACAGTGTAATATAAAGTCGGACTCCAGAGCAAGCATGTCAAACTTGCGGCCCACGGGCCACATGTGGCCCACAACAAATATTTTTGCGGCCCAGCCAATGTAACGGTATGCAAGAAACATTTTAATAAAAATTCGTAACTTAATTTTTACAATATCCTGTTATACATAATTACTAATACTGAACCTTCGATAATGACTGATTACTATAATTATGTTGCATTCATTTCTCTTAAACACCTTATTCCGCAGGCCCACCATTTCTCTCCACTAATACTAGCAGTGAATATTTTAGCAGCCAATTGCCACGGCATTAGTCTTGAACTAACTTGTTTGGTGTGCGCAACAGGAAATATTTCACTTTGTGAGAACAAGAAAAATATGTTTATTTGCATTATGCTCATTAATTTGAGCAGTTATTCAGTGTCTGGTAAGTTAATGTTCAAGAAAAAAAGATTAATTTGTATTAAAATGTTCTATTATTTTATATTAAAGATTGCTCATTTATTTTAATCCTTTGTATTCAGCATATCTCTATCGAAATAAACCTACATTTCTATGAAAATTGAAGCTTTTGATTTTTTTTTTTTAGCCCACATAAACTCAAACCTTGTTTATTTGGCCCGTGTTCACTTTGAGTTTGACATGCTTGCTCTAGGGCAGGGGTCTTCAAACTACTGCCCGCGGGCCACATGCGGCCCGCAGAGGAGTCTGATCCGGCCTGCCAGGTTTTTTGGGCAGTGAGCGCAGCTGAGGTGTTACAGTAGGAATTAGTAGTTCATATAGTCCGGCCCTCCAGCTCTCTGAGGGACTGTGATCTGGCCCCCACTTTAAAAAGTTTGAGGACCCCTGCTCTAGAGCCTAACGCCCCACCCTCCCACAGCTGTGTGATGTTCGGCAAGTCACGCAACTCTTTCCTTCAATTTCTTTCATCCTGAAACCAATAACAACCATAGTATCTACCTCACAGGTTTGTAATACAGATTAAATAAATTATAATAAGCAAAACACCTAGAATAGTGCCTGCATATAAGTGCTAGGCAAGTGCTTGCTATTACTGTTTTCATTCGAAAAATCACTTCCCCTAAAACACAGCCAACAATTTCATCAGCAGCTCATTTTGAGGAACAGCTTTTGTATCCAACATGGGAAGATAAATTGACATGCAAGACTGCTTGAAAGACAAAATATTCTACTTGAGACGCTGGTTAGGGATTTGCAAAGGTAGTTTTGATTTCCTGTAAGTCTTGCCTAGGGACCTGGTCCCCACTAACTTGTCACTCCCATGGCATTCTTTTCATTGGATGGCCCCTGGGCTGAATGAGGACCAACCACGAAACGCTGACCAAACCAACCCTAACAAAGTTAGGTCCAAGGAGCCTGTCTGAGGCAAGAGACCATCCTGCTTTGGGTGGGAATCCACTGAAATCCATGACCTTTGGGTCTAAATGAATTTGTGAAGCTAGTGCCTTCAAAGCATAAACAAACTTGCCACAGGAGGGACAGTCTCCCGCTCCAAGGACAACCCCAGGGCGACGTCCTGCTCCAGCTGAGGACGTGCCTCTGCTCCGAGGTCACAGAAGTCCCATTGGGGTCAGATAACAGGGATGAAGCCCACATGAGGTGTCAGGGCTCCCACTGGTCTTGTTACATACTTTTGTCACTTGATCTAGTCCTCTTTACACAACCCTACGATGGGACTAACATCGTCCTCATTTTACAAATAAGAAAATGGGGATCCGGAAGGTGCCCTGACTTGTTCAAGGTCACTGTAAACAAAGGGTAAGCACCAGGCTTGCCTAGGAGTGACCTGCATGGAACAGCCCCTGGGTTGGAGGAGGCGGGCTGGCAGGCAGCCGTGGTTCTTGGTGAACAGAATCATCCAAAGGTTTTCAGGAAACAGAGGTTGAAGCTTCTAGGCTTCCAGGTGGCCCACAACATCCTGGCCTTGGCCTCTGGCAGCCCAACCTGGCCCAGGTAGGTAACAGACACCAGGAGTGTGTGTGGGGTGGCAGCTGGCTCTCCCAAGGAGATGAGGATGCCGTGTCACGGCCTTGTATCCTTTAGTTCCAGCTAAGATTCCAATCATGCCACTGCCCTGCACGAATTTCAGCTCTAGAACTACACTGTTCAATATGGTAGCCGTATGTGGCTGTTTAATGTCAGATGCTAAAGCAAACAGCAGTTCGCATATGAATGCTAAAAGACCGTTGGAAGGACCGTGGTTACACCAGCCACAGATCAAGTGTCAGCAGCCACGTGTGTCTGATGGCTGCATATGACAGCACAGAGAGAGTAGATTCCCATTCTAACAGACATCACACATCCATAAATATAGGCCCTTCAGGGTGTGGCCCCCAATCTCTGCTCAGACTGCTCCCCAGTAAACCACTCTCAGCTCCCTAAACTCATCTTAACTCTAGGCTTGTGCATGTGACACCCCATCCTTTTCCCCTGCTTTAGCTAACTCTCCCCCCACCCCCTCCATCCCCATTCCTCAGCTCAGCTGTCACTTCTTCCCCTGCCCAGGACAAGTGCCCAAGCATGAAACATGGTTGTAGCAGCCATGGGCATACCTACACCCTATACCCTCACACCACTGGTTTTCAACGAGGGCAAGTTTGCCTCCGGGGGGACATTTGGCAGTGCCTGGAGACATTATTGATGGGTGCTTCTGGCATCTGGTGAGTAGAAGCATGAGATGCTGCTAAACATCCTACAATGCCCAGGACAGCCCCTACAGCAAGAAGTGCCTGACCCAGAATGTTAGCAGTGTTGAGGTTGACCATCTCTGCTCTCGACCAGGCATTCCATAAAGGCAGGGGGAGGTGTCCTTATACCACACAGTCCCAGTCACCAGCCCAGAGTCTGGTCTACAGGAGGTGCTCAGTAAAGGCTGAGCTTAGATGCTGTATAAGATTCTTGCCCCAGGAACCCAGTTCTTTCACAATGTCTTTCCTTAAAGACAATCTCTGGACATTATGGTCCAAAGATGCCCCCCAAAACATGCAGGTCCTACTCCCTGAAACCTGTGAGGGTTACCTCATATGGCGAAGGGACTTTGCAGATGTGATTAATTAGCAAGTTGGCTGAGATAGGAAAGTTATCCCAGACCGTTCAGCTGGCCCTTCAATGCACTACAAGTAACCCTATAAGAGAAGGCAAAGGGAGATTTGACACGGAGGAAGAAGGTAATGTGAAAATGGGGCAGAGTATTTGAAGTTGCTACACTGCTGGCCTTGAGGATGGAAGAAGGGACCCCAAGCTGGCAGCCCACCAGATCTGGGGAAGACAAAGAACAGGTTTTCTCCTGGGGCCTCTGGAGGGTGTGTGGCCCTGCTGACACACTTTGGTTTCAGCCCTGAGAAGCTTATTTGGACTTCTGGCCTATAGAATTGTCAGCGAATACATTTCTGTTAGTTTAAGCCAACAAGTTTATGGGGATTTGTTACCGCGGCCCTGGGAAACTAAGACTGTCCTATTCCGCTCTGAGCTTTATCAGAGTTGGATCAGAGAATGTAAAAGGAATGGCATGTAGGTGCCAGGTCCCCACGCTGGCTCTGATGGCTGGAAGGAGAGAGGAGGTGCAGGTGAGTGAGTGTGGCTGAGCTTTGGGTGTTTCTAATGTGGCAGCTGCTGGGTCATCAGCAATCACGTCTGTGGCTCATTTTTCACACCTTAGTCTTGCCATCTTCTGTGATGCTGAGCCTCAGGCAGGAAGTGATTTGACCCAGGAAACTCTGGCTGGCTGGCTGGAACTAAAGCAGGGATTAGAATACAAATCCAAGTTGTCCACCTCTCCCGCCCCCTCCCAACCCCCTTCTTCTCTCCCATCGCCCTCCAGACAGAGATGATTTTCTCTGACCTTCCAACACAGCCTTAGGGTCTTTGTACCTGCTGTTCCTTCAGGGTGGAACTCCTCTCATTCAGATCTCAGCTCAGAGGTCACCTCTCCAGAGCTCCCTCCCTGACGGTGCTAAGGCAAGTGGTCTTGCCCAGTTGCTTTCTCTTTCTTCAATCACACTGTTGACTTCCTCCCAAATATTTTCATTTGCTATTCAATGTTAGGTCTCCCCCTGCTGCCCCTCTCCCAACCCCAGACTCCAGGCTCCAAGCCCTTGTCCACCTCTCCAGCCTCCTGCCTTATTTCTGTCCAGGTTGTGTCTCTAGCCCGGCATACACTAGGTGCTCAATGCATTCTGAATGAATGAATGAATTAGTGAGTGAGTGAATGAATGAATGAACGAACGTGGAATGAATTTGCAGCTTTGACGGGGATGCTTGTCCAAAGCCAGTCCAACCATACCTGATCTTGGCTTTCCGAAAGGCCAACTCCTCTTCGTTGCCAAAGTCCAAGGACACATCCTCAGTGTCGTCCACCAGGGCCTGGGATGGGGGAGGAAGTGGGGGAGGAGGAAGGAGTGGGGGGGGACACCAAAGGCGAGTGACAGACCCGCCCGCGGTGCAGAGCCCACCCTCATCCTTCCTGCAGACCCGGCCCCTCCCTTTCGGTTGCGACTTCAAGGCCGTCTCCACCCCCATGCCCATCTGGGGTCCAACCCGGCCCAGGCCCCCGCCTCCGCACCCTTCCTCCTCCTCCTAGTTTCCCTCGGCGCTCCAGCGGCTCCTCCCATCCTCACCAGCATCCTTCCACGCCCAGCATCCCCGCGGCCCTACCTGCTTCATCCTCCCTGGAGCCCACCTGGAGCCCGGTCCCCAGGCTCCTGCTCCGCCTCTCGCCCCGGAAAAGCTGGGGTGCCCCTCCGGCCACTGGCAGCAGACCCGGTGGGGTCACAGCAGCGGCCGCAGGGCCGCCTGCGCGCAGGTCTCCGTGGGGGCGGGGCGCGCGGCCCAAAGCGCAGTCGCAGGCTGGGAGGTGGGCGCCCCGCGCGGGATGGGCGGAGCCTGGAGGGCCCCTGGCCGGGTACTCACTGGGGAGAGGAGAGATGGGGCGCCTACACAGCGGTGGCAGGGAGGGAACGATTTGGACCCAGAGGGGGACTTGGGGACCTTGAACAGTGATCCTGGGAGGAACACAGGGGCTGCATTAGTGAATGAGGTGGATGTTCCGTAAGTTTCCAATGAGCGAGTGAATGAGTGCATGAATGAATGAATGAATGTCAGTATTGGGCAGGCCCACTCAGTGTTTCCCAAAAGTCTCTGATCCTAAGATTTCCCAGGCTCCTTAGTAAAAGCAGATTCCCAGGCCTGGCCCTGGAGATTCAGAAGCCAGGAGTGAAGTCCTGGAATCTGCCTTTTACAGCAGACTCTGCTGCAGCCACAGCTGGGGAATCACTGCTGACCACAGTGACAGCTGCATGCATCCGTGCAGACACACACTGAGCACCCAGTCACTTATTGGCAGTAATAGCAGTGTTTCTGGGTGTAAGGCCTTCCCAGGCATCTCCCCGGAGAGAAGGCTTGCCACCTGAAAGTGTTTCCTGGCCCGGCTGAGAGTCCGGATGCCAACACCCTAGTCCTGCCCTTTGCCCTCCTGCCACAGGCAATAGGCCCCTGCCTCCCATCACTGGTGACCCAGAGAGGGGCTGCCGGTCCAGGCATCTGACACACTCACCTCTGCTGCCCCCCTAGTGATCGGCCGGGGATGGACCGGGAGGGGAGGAGGAGACAGAGCTGCCCAAGTTCTGATCTCTGAGCGGGTTCCCCTTCATTCCCTCAACAGACCCACAAAAGGCCCGCAGGTATGTGTGTGTGTGGGGGGGGGGGGGGCATGTGGGGTTAGAATGTCACCTTTAAGGAGCAGGGGGTCTCGGTGGGGCCTGGGTGCTGCAGCTCTAACGAGCTCTCAGGCGGTGCTGATGCTGCTGGCCTCTGGACCACCCTTCGCCCTGTAAGGATTAAACCGCCAAAGCCTGGTTTCCTAGAAAGGCTGACTAGCCCAAAGCTGGTGTGAAGGAGTGTCATACTGAGAAGCTGGGCCCCTGCTGCCTGGGAGGAGCTGCGGGGGCAGGTGGAGGTGAGAAGCCGTTGGCGAACATTTAGGGGCTTTTTCTCCCCTCCTGAGAACCACCAGCTGTTGGTATCTGTTAAGTTGGGGCTCAGAGAGTCCCCAACGGGGTGAAGAGGCAGGAAAACCCCCTTGGAAGCCCCCTTTGGGGACCAACTGTCATTGTCAGCCATCGGGTTACGGGTGCCTCGAGAAACACCCACAGCTGCCAGCACGTGGAGGTCACCCCACGAGCAATGGGTCATGCCGTTCTCTCCAACCCCCAACCTGTCCACCAGGGGCACAGACTGAGGATGCCGATGGCGGGGCCAGACCTGGGAGGCCCAGAATCCACTCCCAGGAGAAAGCACCCTCCCTGCCCACACACCAGGAGGGCCCCGGGAGTCTCTGCGGGGTTCGGGGTGTGGGCTGAGAGCCCGAGGTTCTCCAGGGAATTCACCGTTGACTCTGAAACCAGCTGCAGGGGATTCACCTGAGGCTGCTGGTTAGGAGGCAGATTCCAGGGCCCTGCTCCAGGCTTCAGAATCACCGGGACCAGGCCTGGGAATCTGCTTTTCATAGGGCCTCGGGGAATTCTTGGGATCAGAGGCTTTTAGAAATACCAATGACTCCTTGCACGGGTAACACTGAATGTGGCCGCTGGGTTCCGGACACAAGCCACCCTCTGCTCGTCTTGGCCCAGAGGGGGGTTGGGGAGCAGAGCTGTGAGGGGCAGCTCATCTCTGATCCCTGGCCCTGGAGCCAGACCACTCAGGGGGAGGGGCTCCAGGCTTAGGTAGCCACTGGCCTCTGGAAGGCCCTTGAAGGTCAACATCTGGAGTTGGGCAGGCCTGGCTGGGAAAGTGGCTTCACCATTCCCTGGTTGGGTGGCCTTGAGGAGGAGATTTCACCTCTCTGACCCCATCTCCACATCTGTAAAACAGAGCCTTATCTACCCTCACCCAGCAGGGATTTTGCCTCGACTGAAATACGTGTAAAATGCCTCCTCCGAGTAGGGGCTCAGAGAACAGTGGCCTTGGTGACAGAGACTCGTGGTCATCAGCAGAGAGGCCTGGGGTCCTAGGAACCCCCATGGGCCTTGCAGAACAAGGGGGTGAGCCTCATGCCAGAGTCACGCCCACTGAAGGGCAGCTGTTTTCATAGAGGAATGGGCGCTGCACATCCAGCTTAGTTGGCTGTTTCCTGAGCACTGACCGTGGGCCCCATACTGCTTGTACCTGGGGCAAACACATCTGGGACTGGGGGCCGCGACCAGCCCTTCCCCCCAGATGGGTCATCAGACGCCCTGGACCAGGAGGCAGAAGCTTGAGTGTGAACTGATGTGGCTGAGTCCTGCAGCCCGGACCACGGCTGGGGAGGCAAGAGGTGTGGGCACGGCTGGCCCATGCCTGGGTCCAGGCCACACGGATGTTCTGCTCTTTATCCCGTGGGGAAGGGCACTTGGCACAGAGTTCAATAGTGAGAGCAGGACGTGTGTGTGATCAGACCTGGTGCTGGAAAAGGCCCTGAGCTACACCCATTCTCCCCTCAGGCAGGCTGGGTGTGGCACCCCCAGACCTGTCATTCCCAGACCAACAGCCTCTCCACAGCCTCAGCCTCGCACTCCCTAAGATCCTGCTGGTCCTTCAGATCTGCCCACCTGGCACCTGGCAATGGCCCTGCCAACCCCCCCAATAGGGTTGCCGGATCGGGTAAATAAAAAAAGGGGAGCCCAGAGAAATGGAACTTCAGATAAACAACAATAATTTTTAGTGTAGGTTTGTCCCATGAAATATTTGGGACACCCTTATTACTAAAAAATCATCAATTGTTTATCTCAAATTCACATGTACCTCTTTCAGAATCATCGCACAGGCCTGCCTACCACAGCAGAGTGCATAGCAGAGCCCGCCCCGCAAAGCCTTATGGGCCCGAGGGGAGTTAGGCGTCCACCTGGTGGGCGGGGGCAGGTCCAAGCACCTGGCTGAGGACAGAGACTCAGGTTTCCGCCCCCCCTCCCGCACTGCACCAGGAAGGGCCCTGGCAGGATGCGTGGGCCCAGTGGGAAGGTACGGGCCTGGGAAGGTACGGGCCTGTGTTGGGGACTCCTGGTCTCTGACAACCACCACCATTCATTCCGCAAACTTTTTGCAGGTAAGGCCCAGCCCTTCCCTTCCCCTGCGCGCTCGACCCAGCCCCAACCTGGATATGCCATTTCTTCGGTAAATCGTCTGCCATCTCATGCCAGCTGCCTCTGGGGGTGATGTGGGGTTCCCTGAAGGCTGAGAATGTGGGGTCCCCCACCCCAGGGTTGCAACAGTACGCAGCCTGTGGGAAGATGCAAGGACCCAGGTCCTCCCCTAAACATGGTGCAAGAAAATGGTTGGGGAGAGGAACCTTCTGGTTTAAAGAGATTTATCACACCCCTCGTGTGGGCCTGGTTACGATGTGATTTGAACAAAGAGGAAAGTTAAAATATGAGGGAATCCGGGAATAGCCCTGAGGATTATTATTCAGTTTTAAGACATGATAATGACATTGAGGCTTTTAGAAATGGACATATACAGCAGGTTCTCAAAAGGCATTGTTTCATGCAGCATCGTTTTGTTATAATGTTGATGAGGGAGAAAAAATGGATTCCCAGCCCAGGCCACCGTCTGTATGGAGTTGGCGTGTTCTCTGCATGCCTGTGGGTTTTCTCTGGGGACGCTGGTTTCCCCCACAGCCCGAAGATGTGCACCTGAGGTGAATGGCATGTCCACATTGTCCCAGTCTGAGCCCCTGTGGGTGTGTGAGTGTCTGGCCCTTCAGTGGACATTGATTTTTAGAGAGAGTGAAAGGGAGGGAGAAGGAGAGAGAGAGAAACATCAACATGAGAGAGACACATTGATTGGTTGCCTCCCAAATGCTTCCCAACCAGGGCCCAGGATCAAACCTGCAACGTAGATACATGCCCTTGAATGGAAATTGAAACCAAGACCCTTTGGTCCATAGACCGAGGCTCTAACCATTGAGAAAACTGGCCAGGGCCATTTTGGGTCTTTATTTAGAAGATTGATTTTTGTGACTAGAAATTTACCACAGGAACGTAACTCTTTTTTTCTATCAACCTAGGGGAACTTTGCTTTCAGGAGATGTTGTTTCACTTAAAGTCACAGTTGTCAGAAACCTATCAAAAGCATTAAGTGAGGACTTAATGTCATTTCGCATATAATAAAATTTACCCCTTTAAAGAGTCACATAGAGTGGCTTTTAGTACATTCCCAAAGTTGGGCCGTCATCACCACTATCTAATTCCAGAAATGCTTCTTCACCCTAAAAAAAGAAACGGTACTAATTAGCAATTAGTACAGGCTTTGGCAACCGCTAGTCTGCTTTCTGTCTCTATGGGTTTGCCTGTTTGAGACGTTTTATGTAAGTGGACTCAGATCATGTGTGGCTTTTTGCATCTGGCTACGATTAGTGGGCACAGCATGTGCAAGGTGCATCCATGTGGTAGCATGCATTGGTGTTTCATTCCTTCTTATTGCAGAGCAAAGTTCACCATACAGGTATAGCACATCTTGTTTAGCTCTTGGTTCGTTCATTTGGGTTGTTTCTACCTTTTGGCTACTATGAATCACGCTGCTGTGAACATTCCTGAGCAGGGTTTTGTGTTGGGTACCCGCCGGGAGTTGAATAGCTTATGGCTTTGTTTTTTTAAGAATCCATTTTTAGAGCCACATGCCGAAAAATTCAGGTGACATGATGTTAGAGTTTGCTTCGAAATCCTACAGGAGAGGGAAGTAGGAAATGTATTAATGTCAAGAAAGAGACTGCACAGGCTGAGAATGTTGAATTGGGATGAGTATGTGGGGCTTTATTATACTGGTTACCACTGTTCAAATTTGAGCACAATTTTTTTTTAAATTTTTTTTTATGTTGAAGTTCACAGTGGTGTTGTTTTCCTTTCAATTCCCACCCGGCACTCCCTAGTAATGGAAATGTAATTTGAACCACATGTGTCATTTTAAATTGCCTAGGAACCACCGCTAGAAAAGTAAAAAGGAACAGGAGCAACTGATTATAATCATAATTTTCTTTAACCCCCGGTACATCCAAAACATGATCGTTTTCACGTGTGAGCAGTTTACAAATTACAAAAAGGGCATTTTACGTGACATTTTTCTACGAGGCCTTCCAGCCAGTGTGATTACACGGATAGCTCGCCGCATGTCCAGGTCCCACCGGGACGTGTGGCTCCCGGCTGCACAGCTCAGCGTTGCTTGAGGCATTGAGGGCTCATTTCTAAAACCTCATGTGACTCCTTTTTTCACTTGGTTGCTTTAACTCACCTACAACTAGAACACTGGCCCTCCGCGGGCAGCACCTCACTGCATGCTGCACCCCTGTGCCTGGACCAGTGCATCCGGCACAGAATCAGTGGGTGAGTGGGTGAGGGCCCCGGCCGGCCGGCCAGGGTGGACAGGGCAGCGACTCCCCACCTCACAGATGGGGACGTGGAGGCCCAAGCCCAGCTGAGGTCCATCGGGCTAGAATCCAGGGCTCACTCCATGTACCATCTGCTCCCAACAAGGTGAACCGGGCCCTGAGGACAGTCCCTGGAGGACCCCACCGTGCAGTGAGAACTTTCAGGTCAGGGAGACAGAGGCCTGGACACCCACCTGGGGCTCTGGTCTGGATCCAGGCTTTTCTAAGACACACTCGCAGCACAGACCAAGATTGGGATGGGCCAGGCAGGGGGGTGGCCAGGCAGCCCAGGCCCGGCCGGGGGCATAGAAGCCCTGGCCTCTCCTGGCTGCGGACCAGGACCAGGCGGGCCAGCCAGCAGGCAGGGAGCCACCACTTACGGGAAATGCTCAACTGAGAAGAAAGGGTGGCTGGCTGTTTTGCCTCATACTGGCCCCTGTCCAGACGGGCGAGGAAGCCTGTCCAACCACATCAACCTACGCTAGTTCCTCCTGGAGCAGCAGCTGCCGGCCAAGACACAGGGCCACCCCTGCATTCCTTCCTCCCCATTTATAAGAGGAGAGGGGAGGAAAAAGGAGGAGAGGGGAAGAAAGAGGAGGGGAGGGGAGGGGAGGGGAGGGGAGGGGAGGGGAGGGGAAGAAAGAGGAGGGGAGGGAGAGGGAGGACTCCATTGGTAAAGGATGTTAATGCATCCTGAGAGACAGCCACGTGCCCTGGCTGAGAGCACCAACTCGGCAGGCAGCTTGCCTGGATCTGAACTCGGTTCCACCACCTGAGCTGGAGGCCTGGGCAAGTCAGTGAGCCCTCAGCCTCAGTTCTGTGTGTGAAGCTGGGATGATTATGGTGGCTCCTTCTAAGGACCCGGCGGGGTCGGGGGGGGCGGGGGGGGGGGCGGGAAGGGGTTCGAGGGGGGGGGGGTGAAGGAAGCCCAAGACTTAGTAGTTGCCCACATGCTCAGTGCCCTGCTTGCACGTAGTGTTTGCTAAAGAAATATGGTCACCTTCATGATCACCCCAGTAGTAAGCAAGTTCCAGGAGATGGTACCTATTTTACAGACAAGTGCCTGAGGCTCAGGGAGCGTGTGTGTGTGTGTGTGTGTGTGTGTGTGTGTGTGTAAAGCAGGCACGCTCAGCCAGCAGGTGGAAGACCCCTGAGTCCATCTCGGGCCTCGGGCCTCTGGCTCAGAGCTCTTCTCGCCACACAAGGCAGGTATGCGCTCCCTGCCAAGCTCTTGACCCGAGGTCTGACCTCTAGACATGTTCGAGTTGGAGCTGAGCGATAGCTTAAAAGAACGAACAAATGGAGTTCATTGCCAATATTTAAAAACCAGATGTCGCTATTTTAAAAAATTTCACATTTGGGGTTTCTCTTAAGCAACTGGAAGCTCAGGCAACATTGAGTCTGCAGCCCCCACGGCAGGAGCTGAGCGGTGGCCGGCCCCTTCCGTCCACTCTCCCCTGCACCCAGCTCACTCATGTTCTCCGCCGGCCCCTCGTAAGGTGCCATCGCTCCTAGGACCCGAGGTCTTACGCTAAGGTGACCAGACGTCCCGCTTTTGGCGGGACAGTCCCGATTTTTAACAATTTGTCCCGCATCCCGTGGCGTTTTTTTTTTAAAAAAAGTCCCGGTTCTTTCCAAAAATCGGGTCTTTTTTAAAACGCCATGGGACGCGGGACAAATTGTTAAAAATCGGGACTGTCCCGCCACAAGCGGGATGACTGGTCACCTTATCTTAGGCGGAATTTCCCAGGAGCAGTTGGCACCTGTGGCAATGACTCAGGTGAGCGGGAGGCAGCACCTAGGAGGCAGGGAGGTGTGCCAGGACACAGCCACGGCTGTTAGGTAAAGCCCCACAGTAGGTGCGTTAGCTGCCTAGCAATGCCGAAACACAAATGGAAGGCATTCAACATCAGAAACGGTGTGTCTCCTAGTCCTGGGGCCCAGAAGTCCAGGTCAGGGTGCTGGCAGAGCCGTGCTTTCTCTGAGAGTATCAGGGAAGGAGCTGCTCCGCCTCTCCCCAGCCGCTGGTGGTGCCTGGACCGGTGGCAGCATCACCCCCCTTCCCACGGCGTCTCCCTGTGTGTCTGTGCCTGCACTGCCCCTCCCATGAGGACGCCAGCCATGCCCGTTCTCCTCCTCAGCCATGCCCACCCTCCTCCAGTGTTACCTCAGCGTAACCAGTTACACTGGCCACGACTTAATTCCAAATACGTTCTGAGATGTGAGGGGTTAGGGCTTTGACCTGCGAATTGGGGTCGGGGAGGACACGGTGCAGCCCCAAGCAGATGGTCACCCTGGCTCCCTCAGAGTCACTACTTGGGGGAGAGAGTGGGGATATCATACGTCCTCACCATCAGCCCCTGGTCAAGGGCTGTCCCCGCCAGGGACGGGAATTCCCGGTGCTTCTGGCTCCGGGCAACAGGCCAGGCATGAGGTTTTCCTCACCATGGGGGCACAGATGGTGCGGTGGAGGGGTTAGAGGGCTCCGAGCATGGAGATGGGAAAGGGGTCTGCGGGATGCTACCCACCATCCACTGGGTGCACCGAAGGCAGAGCCTTCACCCCACACTGCCACCCACTTGCTTGGTGAGGATTGACCCTAAATGAGTCCCTGGCCTCTTGGTGCCTTCATTTCTCTCTATACAGACTGGGACTGGAGCTGCCAGGGACCGGGGTGACCATACCCACTCACCCCAATCCACGTGTATCCTGACCCGCTGGCACTCCAGGACTGTGGGTGGGCAGGTGGAGGTGTGCAGAGACCTCACCTCTGTGGGCCTCACTTACAGAGGGCTGAGGAGCCCTGGGAGACACGGGGGCCCTGTGGGATGTTCAAGAGCAACTCGTGAAATGCAGCATCTGTACTGAAATGCAGCTGGAAAGAGCACACAGTTGAGTTCCCCAGAGGGAACAGGTGGCCTGGTGGCGGATGGCAGCCTTGTCCCGCGAGAGCACCAGGCCTTGAGCTGGAAGTCCCAGCTTGCTAAGCAGCACAGCCAGGTGCTCTGTCCAGCTCCCCTGACGGGGGCAGGTGAAATGGTCTTGGCTCCTCCCTCTGCAGAGCTGGGGGGTCGGGGGGGAGGTGGCAGCATTTCGGAAACCCTGACTCCAAACTCACCAGCAGCGGAGCATGGCTGAGGCCAGGAGCACTGGCAAAATGAACCACAGCTGGAAGTGCTGGGTCTCGTGCTGTAGGACCATCCCCGTGACCATGCACCGCAGCAAGTAGGAGCTGACCGACTCCTGGAGCCTGACAGCCCGCTCAGGCGCCAGCTCTGCCACACTGAGCGTAGAAAAGCCTGGTTGGCGGCTATAGCGTGCAGGCTTTATGTTTTCCAGGCCTTCACAGAACAGCAGTGTCTCCTCACTTAACAACCCCGGTTAGGGTTCAAGCGGGCAGGGCAGTTCTCCACGGGGAAGAGCCCAGGCTCTTTATTTCAGGGGGTCTGCTGTACCCCAAGGCCCTGTTGTCTTCCATCCCCAGAAAGTGGTGGAGGAAAGGAATACAGAGAAGGTAGGCCCAGCTCTCTTAAGGGACCCAGAAAAGCCAGAGGTGCCACTGGAGAGAATGTGGGCACATGACCACACCTAAGTGCAAGGGAGGCTGGGAAATGTAGTCTCGTTGTGTGCCGGGCTATAATCCCATTTTTATAAAGGATGAAGATGATGGTTTCTATTAGTATCTTCCACAGATGGCAGCTCAAGCGGTACTTCCTGGGGCAGCTGCAGCTGGGTCCCACCCGGACCTCTCAGCACTCCCGGTTCCCATGCCCGCAGACACGCTCCATTCTCTGCTGGGGGCTTTCTCTGTCCTCCGGAACCCACTAGCCCAGCAGGGGATGGGAAAGCCCCAGGAGCTCCTCCCATGATGACTTGCAGCAGTTGGTGTCTAACTGCTTAGCACCCTGGTCACCCAGGGGGTGGGTAGCTCCAACGCTCCTGCTCTATGAAAACTTCCAGAGGTCCCCGGCGGGACTGAGCCCCAGTTGCCCACAGTGGTCATCTGCTCAATAACACACCCCAAAGTCACTCCCCCTGCCCTGTCTCCCAACAGAAATTATGTAACTAGACAACCAAGGGGTCCGTCCGGGTCACCTGTCACTACCTGAGCCAATTAAGCAGAGACAGGGTTGAATCATACATGAATGTTTATTCCCATACTGCCTTCAGGATGGGAGAGCAGCAGGTCACCCACAAAATCTGCTCCGTGCCCCACCCCCGTCATAAGCCAGCTGCTTATATTGGGGAGAAGGACAAAGGTTACACAGGGAAGTAGGCCAAAGGGCATGCCAAATGGGCAGTTTACAGGAAGTGCTGGGTCCCGTGCTGTAGGACCATCCCCATTTAAAAGTTTACACTTTTAAATCCTAGACTTGTGGTCCTAAAACCAGGGCTGTCCCAGCAAAGCTGGGGTGTTCCCCGAGCCACCTGCGTGATATTCCACTCTGGAGATTTGCAAAGGCTTATGGGTATGCAAAGGGTGAGGGTCTTCAATGGAGATTTGCAAAGGCTTATGGGTATGCAAAGGGTGAGGGTCTTCAATGGAGGTTTGCAAAGGCTTATGGGTATGCAAAGGGTGAGGGTCTTCAATGGGCTGCCAGCTCTGGCTTCTGCAGCAAGCCTGCTAACGTTCCGTGAGAATAGGCAGCTCCCGAATGGGGAGGAGGGGCCTCATTTCCAGGGGAGCTCCCAGGTCCCGTGTGCAACGCCCAGCCAGGTTAGAAAATGCCTTCTTCAATCAGAACAAAACAGCCACAGTTCACAGAGCACGATTATGATTTCTTATAATGATAGCTGGTCCCCAACATCCTACTTCTGCCCTGATCACCTTCTGCAGTCTCCGCACATCCTTGGAGTTGGCTTCTGGAAAGATTCACATCGAGTCTCGTCTTCAGGGTCCTTCCCTGCCCGCCCTGTCTGTAGGGGGTTGATTGTACCCCAGAGAAGCTGTGCCCACATCTTACCCCTGGAACCTGAGAATGGGGCCTCATTGGGAATAAAGTTTTTTGGCAGATGTCATTTAGGACCTAGCTACTGGTGTCCTCATAAGGAGAGGACACAGGCAGAGGGAGGGAGGCCAGGCCAGGACACGGGAGAACGCCAATGTCAAGGACGGATGGTGGCCCCCGAAGTCAGGACAGGCATGGGACAGATTCTGTCTTGGAGCCCCCCGAGAAACCAGCCCACCTGACCCCTTGGCTTTGGAAACCTGACCTCCAGAACCACTGGAGAATGAATTCCTGTTGCGTTGGCAGCCCCGAGAAACAAATGCATATCTAAGCGGCTCCGCACATTGATGGAGCATCTTCCCCTGATAGTATTGGGGTGGCATCTGCTGTGTCCCCCACCAGAACGAAAGAGGTCCTCCCTGTCTCCTTCCCTCCACCCCTATCTCCAGCCCAGGACGGTGCCGGATCCATGATAGGCCCTCTCTATGTAACTGATCCATGAACCCAAACGAACCCCGGTCCAGTGGTCCTTGCTCAGGCCTGCTCAGCTCCCACCTCATCTAGAAGACAAAATGCCGCCCTAGCCAGTTTGCTCAGTGGATAGTGCATCAGTCAGCTTGCGGACCAAAGGGTCCCAGGTCCGATTCTGGTCCAGGGCATGTATCTCGGTTGCAGGCTCTTCCCCGGCCCCGGCCCCAGCCAGGTTGCATGCAGGAGGCAACCAATCGATGTGTTTCTGTCACATGGATGTTTCTCTCTGTCTTTCCCTCTCTCTCCCACTCTAAGAGAACAATGGAAAAATATCTTCGATGAGGATGAACAGAAATAGAAGGCAAAAAACCATCCCCAGCTGGTCTTGGCACGGCTGGGCTCTCCAGACCTGGGAGCTCACCTGGAGCTCTCGACCAACTGGGCTGCATGTTAGAATCCCCTGCAGATTTTTTCACAAAACCCGGGTCCCAGCCCTGAGGCTCTGAGGGAAGTGGGCCGAGGTGGGACCCCGGCAGCATTTTCATTGGTTCTTCCAGGTGATGCCAATGTGCAGCCAGGCTTGAGAAGCACTAGTTTGGTGGGAGGGGGGAGTAAGGGAACAAGACAAGGTCCGCGTTCCAGGGTGACCCACAATCCCAGTTTAACCAGTCTGGGTGGGATCCTGGACCTGTGGTCCTAAAACCAGGGCTGTCCCAGCAAACCAGGAGTCCGTCACCCTGGGCGTTCCCCGAGCCACCTGCGTGATATTCCACTCTGCCAGCCACACCCTTGGTCCTGGCCACTTTTAGAGGAAGGGGTGCCACTGCCTCCAGGAGAGACCTAGGGGTGCCTGCTCCAGGCCTGGCGTGTCAGAAAAGGGGCGGGGCCACAGCTGGACCATGTGGAGGTGGGGCGGGGCCCTGGCATCAGGCCAGGCATTTCCCCTGCCAACCTCCCAGCAGGCATGATTTTAACAGAAGGGTTTTCCCAGGTGGCTTGTGGGCGCTGCAGACTCATTGTGAGAGTCTTACGGGGTCAGATTGGGTTTGTTTCCTTCTCAGAATCCTCTCCCTGGCCGGGCACTATGTAGTGTACATAGGAGTAAGCGGGCTGAGTGTCAGCACGCGAGTAGCTGACAGTCGTGTTGGCTGGAAACAACCAGGCCTTTCCACGCCTCCTGCTCCTCACACCCAGCACCTGCTCTGGTTGTGTGCATGTGGATACACGTTTGTGACACAAGAAAAGCAGGGGGAGGGTTCCCTAAGGCCCTTCACCTCCCTCCAGCCAACTCCCCTGCTGGGGTTTGGGGGCCACTACTCACACCACCTGGGCTGAGGGTTCATCCAGCCGCACAAATAAAAGTTAAATGGTCTCTGTTCTTCTGCTGTGAGATGTTGCAAAAACGTCTAGCTCAATGGTAGGCAAACTCCTTAGTCAACAGAGCCAAACATCAACAGTACAACGATTGAAATTTCTTTTGAGAGCCAAATTTTTTTAAATATATTTTATTGATTTTTTACAGAGAGGAAGAGAGAGGGATAGAGAGTTAGAAACCTTGATGAGAGGGAATCACCGATCAGCTGCCTCTTACATACTCCCTACCGGGGATGTGCCCGCAACCAAGGCACATGCCCTTGACCGGAATCAAACCCGGGACCTTTTAGTCCATAGGCCGACGCTCTATCCACTGAGCCAAACTGGTTTCGGCAGAGAGAGCCAAATTTTTAAAACAACTTCTTCTAACGCCACTTCTTCAAAATAGACTCACCCAGGCCGTGGTATTTTGTGGAAGAGCCACACTCAAGAGGCCAAAGAGCTGCAGTTTGCCGACCATGGGTCTAGCTAACCCCAGTATCTTTTTACATTAAAATAGAATCTTTAGTTGGCTCATGCCCCCATCAGTGAAAAACCCCCTTTCCCGGCCTCCCCCACAGTTAGTGAGGTCCTGTGACCCGGTTAGCAGCCGTCGGCTGTGCTGCTTTGGGGTTATGCCTTTCCCACTGGTGGAACGCAGTTGTGATGACAGGAGCTGGAGCAGCCGTTTTGGACCACGAGGTGGAAGCTGTGAGAGAAGAGGGGAAAGCCACTCCATAGAGCGGGCCTGGGTTTCTGTGCCGGGGAGCCACTTTCCTTGTTCCAAATGGCCTGTGTACAGGCCGTTAGTGAGAGAGAAATACACTCCTTCGCTGGCCTTTGTTACCGTGTCCATCGCTGTATCTTTCCTCACGCACTGCCTCACGTAGAAGCGGCTAGGTGGGTATGCATCCACTGCTAGCTTACGCTGGGATGGTTTGAGTTAAAAAGGTTGGCTCCTACCCTCAGGTAGGATAATCCTTACCTGTTCCTCCTTTTAGAGGGCAGATTGGAACACAATGATTGGAGATCGCATGATTCGTGATTAATGTCTCTGCGTAATCAGTACTGGCAACACCCTAATCACATTAAAAAAAAAAATGTTGGCTCCATGACCCAAGTCTGGGGGCACCTCTTAAAGAGACAGGCAGTCACCCAGGCTCCAGGGGAGCAGAACACGGCCATGCAGAGAGGGTCTCAGGACTGCTAGGTGGAGAGAGGGGTCTTCAGGATTAAGATGCCAGCAGCAAAAAAAAACAAAACGTGGTTTCCATGAATCCCCATCAAAAGCCCCAACCTCAGCTGCCTTACAGCCTCTCCCCCGGCCAGAGGCTGAGCAACATGACGACTACGGTACCATTGCTAAGGGGCAGAGTTGGGGCTTGTAAGGTGACCAGACGTCCCGCTTTTGGCAAGACAGTCCCGATTTCGGGACTGTCCTGCCAAAATCGGGACCTCTGGTCACCTTAGGCTTGAGTCCAGGCATGTGTGACCCGAAGCCTGCACTTGCCTCTGAATCACACTGCCTCAAAGTCGGGGGCTCAGACTGAGGAGTGGGGGCCTCCAGGACCAACTGCAAGCCCCAGCGAGGGTCCTTGCTCTGTCCTCATCTCTGGTATCTGGGAATAGGCGGGCAGGAAAGGTCTATGGCAGGGTTGGCGCAGGGAGCCCAGGGCCCTGGGACGGCTGAGGGGACAGTCATTCCTGACTGGCGTGAGGTCAGCTCCCCTGGGTGACTCAGGGCTCCGCACGTTCAAGCTGGAGCTCACTCTTAGCTCCCCCAGCCCAGGTTTCCGCACCGGCCCTGGGACACGGGCTGGGTAACCCTGCCGCGGGGTTCTGTTCTGTGTGTTGTGGAATGTTCATCAGCATCCCTGGCCTCTCCCCACTAGACCACAGGAGCACCCACACCCGGCTGTGACAAGGAAAACTGTCTGCAGAGATGGCCAATGTACCCCGAGGGCACAGCATCCCAAGGTGGAGAACGCTGCCCTCATCACCTTCTCTGTGTACTTTCTAGAAAGGGAAACTGAGGCCTACAGGACAGAGCTTACCCAGGGTTCCACACGCCTGAGAGTTGCCCTCCCACACCCCTCGGCACCTACAAGTCTAGCACAGGCCCAGCGTCTCACTGCAGATACCAGCCACTCCTCTCTCATGGCTCTCAGCCCATGCAGGGGGGGTGGGGGATGGGGAGTGGGGATGGGGATAGGGGTAGAGGTTGAAGTGAGAGGTGGGGCGGGGGGAGGAAGGCGACAGTGAAGCTCCACAAGCACCCCTGGGGTGTAGGATAAATATGCCAGCTCCCTTGCCCTAAGTTGGAACCTAGTCTGTTACTCATCTCCTGTTTGGCTTCCTTCTGCCTTTGCTTCCTGTAGTTCCTTCCCAAAGAGACTGTTTCCACCCACATCCTTATCACAGGTTCCCTTTCTAGAGAGCCCATGGATTGGGCCCGATTTGCTGCTTTCCCAGCATTCCGGGTTCTCAACCCCGTTTGCACTCCCCATTGTTCCCGGGCTGAGAAGCCAACAGACTGCCCTATGGCTGGGGGTCCCCTGGTCAGCGCAGGTGTGGCCACAAGGGTGTGTCCGGCTGGTTCTCACTCTGCCGGGTATCCTTTTTAGAACCGCTTTACTGAGATGGAATTCCTACATCACACAATGCAGCCTCTTACAGTGGACAATTCATGGTTTTCAGTACATACACAGAGTGGTCCCACCAGCACCGCCATCAATTTTAGGGTGTTCCATTAGCCCAGGATACCCTGCACCCCTTCTTTGTTAATCCTAAAACTCCTCACTTCCCCCTTCCCCGGCCTCAGGCACACACTGGTCCCCTCTGTCTCCATGGATGTGCCACTCTGGACACTTCATACAAAAGCAATTACACAACACGTGGGCCTTTGTGTCTGGCTTTTCTCAGCGAGCATGTGTTCAAGGTTCGTCCATGGGTTAGCCTGTCGGTACTTGTTCCTTTTTATCGCTAAACGACACTCCATTGCATGGATGGACCACACTTGCCTTATCCATTCATCCAATGATGGACATTTGTGCTGTGTCCACTTTTTGGCTCTTATGAATACGCTGCTATGAAAATACACTTTTCTTCAGTAAATACTTAGCAATGTAATCGCTGGATCAGGTGGTAACGCTGTGTGTCTTTTTCTTTTCTGCTTCAAATTTGCTTATTTATTTTTATTGACTTTATCGGGTGACATTGGGTCATAAAATTATGTAGGTTTCAGGTGTACAATTCTATAATACATCATCTGTATATTGCACTTTGTGCTCACCACCCTAGTCAAGCCTCCTTCCACCACTTTTTATTCCAACAGGGTGAGGAACTGCCAGACTGTTCTCCAGAGCCTTAGTAAATTTAAAAAAAAATTAATGGAAGCATAACATTTCATCCAAAAAAAGTGCAAACTACAACTCCATGCGTGTTCACACACTGAGCGGTCCCATGTACCCACCCCCAGATCAAGACCCAGGCGGCTCCCAGCCTCCTGGGCCTCCTCAGGCCCCTCCCTCCAGGGGCACCTGCCTGCCTTCTAATGGCCCAGGTTTTGTTTTTCTTTTTGGATTTAAAATGTTCTCCACCCGATGAGGAGTGGCAGATCATCGTTCATAAACAACTTCCACCTCCTCTCCCACGGACCCCTTCTTCTTGTTTCCAAGCCCCAGGAAGGAGGTGGGAAAGCCAGGGAGGCTGAGTGGATCAGGCTGGGAACGTGCCAAGAGAGAAGCCACACCCCCACGTCTGGAGCACCCAACCACCCGCTGGGAATTTTGGGGGATTTCCTCAGGTTGCAGAATCAGGAAACATTTCGAGTCCTTGGTCATAGCTTGGCCTCAAGCTCCCACACTCAGCCTGAAACCGAAAGCAGGGGCTTGGACTGAATGGCTACTTCTCTTGGCTGGGATTTGGGCCTGGGCCGGACACAAGAGCTTCCAAGGCGTAGCATGCCAGGCCAGAGAGGCACGGATGGTGCACCCTCATCCTTACAGCGGAAGCCACCTGGAGGGCCCGGATGTCAGTGTGGCTGAGACACGGCTGAGTGGGAGTGGGAATCGATCCCCGGGAGCACGCTCTTCAGAGGAAGGCCTTTCCAGGGCTGAGCTGAGGGAAAGCCATGGCAGGATGCTGTCAGACTGCAAGGAGGAGCCCCCAGAGGAAGCAGAGAGTGCCCTTTGCACCCCTCCCCACCTGCTCTCTGCACAGGGGGCTGGCCCGCATGGACCAATCAAAAGACTGGCTCCCAAGACCTCGGCTTCCGTTGGCCAATGGGGATCCAGACAGGAGATGGGAAGGTGGATGAGACTGAGCTCGAGGTAGTTATTGATCTGGCTCCCTCCATTCATAATCAACAAATGAGGGACTAGTTAGTAAAGTGCTGAGGCCGGGTTTAATTCCGTGATGTTATTGCCCTCAGCCAGAGGTTCCCAGGTGAACTGGACTCAACTTCCCTGCGATGCAAGGCTGGGTTCTGCTGAGGGAAAGGCACTGAGGGGTTGGGAGGGGGTTTGTCCATGTGACTGGGTCACTTGGATCTGCTAAATGACGCTTGTCTGGAGGAGAAACACTTCTGCTATCGTAATGACTGGAGGCGGTGTGTACGTTGAAGCTGGTGCCAAGGTTAGACCCTTCTCCTCCTGGGATGGAAAGGGAGTAATTCTCTCCTTGAATGTGTGCATTTCAAATAGATAACTCAAGTCCTGGAGGAGACCGTTTTTTGGGTGGAAATCTTTGCATCTCAAAAGGCAGAGAGAGGAGTTAGAAACTTTTCTCCAGCCTCAGTTGGAGATCAGTGCCGCCCACAGCCCAGCTCTGAGCGATGACCTCCAAGGCACTCACACCAGGTATCCCCTGTGGGAAATGCAGAATCTCAGGCCAGGCCCACGGAACCAGAACCTGCTTTCAGCAAGGTCCCTGCAAGATTTTTGTGTGGATACGTTCTCCTTTCAACTCTCAATCAGTGGGTCTCACCTTGGCTGCTCCTTGGAGTCACCAGGTGCCTGGATCCCACTCCTGAGAGTGTGATTAGTGGGTGGAGGTGTGTCCTGGGCATCAAACCTTTAAAAACTCCCCAGGTGGGTGTCATATGCATGCGGGTGAGAACCATTGCTCTGAGTCTGTTTCTCAGTCTTGGCACCATGACCAATGTTCAGAGTCATTCCATCCTTCCCCAGGGGCTGTCCTGTGCCTCAGAGGATGTTTAGCATCCGTGGCCTCCACTCACTAGATACCAGGAGTGCCCCATTATTCAGTTTTATTAACCAAAAAAGATCTCCAGACATTGCCAGTATCCTCGGGGGACCAAAGTCATCCCTGATGGAAAACCACTCTTCTGAATTCTCTCGTAAACCTCCCACCAAAGCACAGCCCAATGGCTTTCCTGCTCGTTCCTGCTTTTTCTTCTCTTAGCTCTTCTTTGTTTTTCTGGGGTTGACATTTTTCTAATGGGCCCCGCTCTTGGATCCTCTGTAGCAGTGGTTCTCGACGTGAGTTCTGGGACCCACAGCATCAGTATCACCTAGAAATGTGTTTGGAATGCAGGTTCTCAGGCCCCATGCAGACCCACTGATCTGGAAAGTTTGGGGTTGGAGACCAGCAATCTGGGTTTCAAAAACCCCTCTGAGGAATCCGGTGGCATGCTAGAATCCAGCAACCCTGGGAGGGAATATTCTCATCTCTCTTTCCATCTCGTGGAGGTGGGAACTAATGTATCAAAAAAAAAAAAAAAAAAAAAAAGCGTGAATTGTTCACGGTCCCACAAACTTTATTCTAGTTCTATCTTTAGCTTCCAGTGCTGCCAAAGCAAATTCTGTAATAACAATAGTAATGTATTCTCTGTGGAGGTCATAAGTTCAAAACCAAGGCCATGCCTCCTGTGATGGTTGTAGAAGAAAGTGTTTCCCTGCCCCCTCCAGTCCCGATGTCTGCTGAAGTCCTTGGAATTCCTTGGCTTGTGGCACCATAGCTCCAGTCTCTACCTCCATCTTTATATGGCCTTCTTCTCGTGTGTCTGTGTTTCAGATCTTCCTGTTCTTTCTCTCATGGGGTACTAGCCCTTGGATTTAGGGCCCACTCCAAGTCTAGGCTGAGCTCAAGATTCTTCATTACATCTACAAAAATCCTATTTTCAAATAAAGTCAAATTCATAAGTACCAGGGGTTAGGATTTGAACATATCATGGGGCATCTCTATTTTCCATCATTCCACTTTCCATATAGAGCAAGAGGGAGATTGGGGCAGAAGCCTGAGCAGGTACATAAGACAGGTGGGCCTCTTTACCTATTTTTTCCTCTGTGTGAACATATTTTACCAGCGTAACTTATATATGAATGGACAGCAGAAAGAAAGAAAGAAAGAAAGAAAGAAAGAAAGAAAGAAAGAGAAAGAAAGAAAGAGAAGGGGAAAGAAAAAATAGAGAGAAAGGAAGCAAAAGAGAATGGAAGAGGAGATAAAAGCAGGCAAGAGAAATCAACACATTTTGGAAGGTAAAAAGCTCATAGATAGTGATTGACTAGCAGGGCAGCGGAAGGGGCCATCTGAGAACTGACCAGAAGGGATGCCATTCTTGGTGTTACCTTACCACCCAGGAAGCAGAAGAAATGAACAAAGATGCAGAAAACAGGAAGAAAAGGGTAAAATGATGAGAAGAATGATTCAGGATGCCTGCCATCTGACTGAAAGGGGTTTCAGAAATTAAGAACTGAAAAAACAGAAGGGAGGAAATTACCAAAGAGATAATACAAGAAAATTTCCTGGAACTGAAGGAAACAGAGTAGTGGATGAACAGTGGTTCTTAAAACAGTGAATGTGGTGAGAAAGCACCCTGGTGACAGTGGGTTCGGCAGTCTTTCAGGTGAAGGATCAAAAGTAATTCTTACCACCCTGGCCGGGTGGCTCAGTCAGTTGGAGTGTCCATCCATTCACCAAAAAAGTTTCCAGTTTGATTCCCAAGCAGGGCACATACTCAAGTTGTGGGTTCGATCCCTAGTCAGGTATGTATAAGAGGCAACCAATCAAAGTTTCTCTCTCTCATTGATGTTTCTCTCTCTCTCAAAATTAATAAAAATGTATCATCAGATGAAGATTTTTTTTAAAAAAGTAATTCTTATCAAAATTTTATAGGATGCAGTGAAAGCAGAGCTAAGGGGGGAGATTTATAGTTATAAACATTTATATTTTTAAAATCTCAAATCAATTGCCTAACTTTACAACTTAAGGAACTAGGAAAACTAAACCCAAAGCTAGACAAAGAAAGGAAATACTAAAATTATTTTTAATAGTAAATATTATAATAAATATCCTATATAATAAAGATGTAATATGCAAATTGACCCTCATACCCTCACACAAGATGGCCACCCCCATGTGGTCAAAGATGGCCACCACAAGATGCTCATCAGGGGAGGGCAGGTGAGGGCAATCAGGCTGGTGGGGGAGCAGTTAGGCGTCGATCAGCCTGGTAGGGAAGTAGTTAGGAGGTGATCAAGCTGGCAGGCAGGCGAGTGGTTGGGAGCTAGCAGTCCTAGATTGTGAGGAATGTCTGACTGCTGGTTTAGGCCCAATCCCAAATTGGCAGTCAGACATTCCCTGAGGGGTCCCAGATTGGAGAGTGTGCAGGCTGGGCTGAGGGACCTCTAATATTTTAGAGGTCAGTGCACCAGGCCTCTAGTATTTTAATAAATCATGAAAGTTAGAGCAGAGAGACAAAATAGGGAATAAAAATAAAATAGAAAAAAAATCAATGAAACCAAATGTGTGTTTTTTAAAATCAGCAAAATCAACAAACGATTAACTAGATGAACTAAGAAAAAAGAAGACTCAAATTACTAAGTTATAAATTAAAATGGTGGCAATACTACCAATTCTACAGAAATAAAAGGTATAAGAAAGTACTATGAACAATTGTATGCCAAAAAATTGGACAACCTACATAAAAAGGACAAATTTCTAGAAACACAAAATTACCAAGACTAAATAATAAATATAACTAACTAAAGGCCAGATGCATGAAGATTTGTGCAAGAATAGGCCTTCCTGCCCTGACTGGTTTGGCTCAGTGGATACAGCGTCAGCCTGTGGACTGAGAGGTCCCAGGTTTGATTCCAGTCAAGGGCACATCCCCAGTAAGAGGTGTGCAGGAGATAACTGATTGATGTTTTTTTCTCATCAATGTTTCTAACTCTCTATCCTTCTCCCTTCCTCTCTGTAAAAAAAAAAAAAAAAAAGAAAAGAAAAGAAAAAAGAAAAGAAAAAAAGAATAGGCCTTTCTTCCCCTGGCTGCTGGCATCAGCTCCCTCTGGCACCTGGGACCCAGGCCTTCACTCCAGCCAGAGCTGCCTTCCACCTTTGCTCCGGCCCTGCTGTCCTCCCATAGCTCCTCCTCATAGCAGGTGTCCCGACCCATCCTGGCTGCTCTGCGCTTGTGTGTGTGCACTGCCCAGAGGCCCGGAGAGGCTAGGATGAGGAAGAATGCCTGTGTCATTGCCATGGTGACAACGCAAGTGTCTTGGCCCAGCCACTACCATCTTTGTTGTGTCAATTTGCATATTTTCTCCTTATTGGCTATGGGTGCCACTATCTTTGTTGTGGAGTGACAGTCAATTTGCATATTACCCTTTTATTAGGATATGGAGATTAAATCAATAAACAAAAATTTCCCAACGAAGAAAAGTTCTGGACCTATATAATTAATTAATCTCTATAACTAATATAACATTTAAAAAACTACCACCCATCCTCCTCAATGTTTCTGAAAAAAATGGAAGAGGAGGAAATACTCCCAAACTCATTTCTTGAAGCCAGCATTACCCTGATAGCAAAGCCAAAGAAACTTAAAAGTACAGACTCATATCCTTTATGAACATTGATGCAAAAATCCTCAACAAAACACAAGCAAAAAAAATTCAGCAGCACATTATAAAGATTATATATCACTCCAAGAATTTATTCCTGGAATGTAAGGATGGTTCAGCATATAAAAATTGATCAATGTAATCACCATATTAGCAGAATGAAGGGGGAAGAAATCACATGATCATCTCATTTGATACAGAAAAGGCATTTGTCAAAGTTTAACAACCTTTATGATAAAGACACTCAACAAACTAGGAATAGAAGGAAATTTCTTCAAATTAATGACAATTATATATTAAAAACCCACAATGAACATCATATTCAGCGATAAAAGACTGAAGGATTTTCTTTTAAGATCAGAACAAGTCAAGAATGCCCTCTTCTGCCACTTCTATTCAACATAGTGCTGGAAGTTCTGGCCCGGTCAGTCAGGCCAGGAAAAGAAATAAAAGGCATCCAAACTGAAAGAAGTAAACTTACCTCTGTTTACAGATGATATGGTCTTATAATGTGAAAACCTCTAAAGATTCCACATAAAAATTGTTGTTATTAATAAATGAATTCAGCAAAGTAGCAGGGTATAAAGTCAATACACACAATCAGTTGCATTTTGGTGCATTAATAATGAATGATTCTAAGAGGAAATTAAGAAAATAATTTCATTTATAATAGCTTCAATAGGAATACAATACTTAGGAATTAATTTAACCAAGGGGTGAAGACTTTTATGCTGAAAGCTGCAAAATATGGCTGAAAGAAATTAAAGAGGAAATAAATATTTGTGGGCTGGAAGACTTAATATTGTTAAGATGTCAGCATTCTCCAAAGCAATCTACAGATTCAATACAATCCTTATCAAAATTCCAACGACCTGTTTAGCAGAAATAGAAAAATCCATCCTAAAATTCATGTGGCATATCAAAGGACTTGAAGGAGCCAAATCAGTCTTTAAAAGAAACAAATCACACTTACTGATTTTAAAACTTAATACAAAGCTACAGTAATCAAAAGCATGATACTGGTTTAAAGACAGACATAGACCAAGGGAATAGAATAGACAACCAAATATATATATATATATATATATATATATATATATATATATATGTCAAATGATTTTTGACAAGGGTGTCAAAACACTTGCTATTTAATGGGCAAAGGACAGTTCTGTGTGTGTGTGTGTGTGTGTGTGTGTGTGTGTGTGTGTGGCGGGGGCATTTAAACAAATTGTGTTGGGAAAACTAAGATATCCACATGCAAAAGAATGAAGTTGTATTCTTACCTAATGCCATCTATAAAAGTTAACTCAAAATGGATAAAAGACCTGAATACAAGACCTGAATCTATAAACTCTTAAAAGAAAACATAGGGCAAATCCTTACAGCACTGGATTTGGCGATGATTTCTTGAATATGACACCAAAGGCCCAGGCAACAAAAGAAAAAATAGGTACACTGTACTTCACACACAAAAATTGTGCATCAAAGATGCTGCCAGCAGTTTTAAAAGGCAACCTACAGAAGGGGAGAAAATATTTTCAAATCATGTGTCTGATAACGGATTAATATTCAAATTCTATAGAAAACTCAACAACAAAATAACCTGATCCAAAAGAGCAAAGAGAAACAGCCATTTCTCCAGAGAGGGTGTGCCAATGGCCAATAAACACATGAACGGCACCCTACGTTACTCACCAGTGAGGAAATGCAAACCGAGATTGCAATGAGGTATCGCCTCATACCGTTAGGGTGGCTACTATAAAAAAAAAGAAAACAAGTGAAGCTGAGGACGTGGAGAAACTGGACCCCTTGTGCAGTGTTGGTGAGAATGTAAAATGGTACAGCCGCTGTGGAAAACAGTATGGCGGTTCCATAAGAAATGAATAACAGAATTACCCTATGATTCAGCAGTTTCACTTCTGTGCATATACCCAAAAGCACTGAAAGCAGGACCTCAAAGAGATATTTGTATACCCATGTTTATGGCAGCATTATTTTTTAAATGTTTTTATTGATTTGAGAGAGAGAGAGAGGGAGAGAGAGAGAGAGAAATGTACAAGAGAGAGAAGCATCAATGGGCTGCCTCCCACATGCACCATGAGCTGGGATCGAACCTACAACCCGGGCGTATGCCCTGAGTAGGAATCGAACTGGTGACCTCTCAGTACATGGGACAGTGCTCAACCAACTGAGCCACAAAGCCATGGCAGCATTATTCACAAGAGCTAAAATGTGGAAGCAACCTGTGTCTGTCAATGAGTGAGTAAATGAGCAAAATAGTGTATTCATATCATGGATATTATTCAGCCTTTTTAAAAAAGGGGGAGAGGAATTCTGACATATCCTGCCACCTGGATGAACCTTAAGGACATTATACTCAGTGAAATAAACTAGTCACAAAAGGACAGACACTGTATGATTCCACTTTTATGAGTACTTGGAATAGTCAAGTTCATAGAGCTAGAAAGTGGGGTAGTGGTTGCCAGGGGCTGAGGGGAAGTGGTGAGCAGGACATTACTGCTTCATGGGTACAGAGTTTCAGTTTTACAAGATGAAAAGAGATCTGGAGATGGATGGTAGTGATAGTAGCATGTATTATGAATGTATTTAGTATCACTTACAATGGTTATGATTCATTTTATATTAGGTGTATTTTACCACAATGAATGAAAAACTGGAAGGGGAAAAGTAGCTACCTTTTTAACTTTCCACAAGTCACCTTTTAGTAGGTAGGAACTCGCACACCATCAGGAGAAAAGAGGCAGTGTAAGTGAGTATAAGCAGATGTGTGTAAGGCAATGGGGAGTGGTGGTGATTGTGTCCAACTAAGGAGGGCATTGTCTCTCTGTTAGCTTGCTGGGGCTGCTACAAGAAAGTACCAGAAACCATGTGGCTTAAATGGATTTTGTTTTCACAGTTCTGGGGCTACAAGTCCAAGGTCAAGGTGTCAACAGGGTCGGTGGCTCCTGAGTCCCTTTTCCTTGGCTTGTGGATGGCCGTCTTCTCCCAGTGTCTTCACAGATTGTGTCCTAATCTCCTCTTCTCATAAGGATGCCTGTCGCATGGGATTAGGGTCCACACCAATGACCTCCTTTTAACTTAATTACCTCCTTAAAGACCCCCATTTAAAAATACAGGCCTATTCTGGGGTACTGGGGGCTAGCACTTCAATATATGAATTTGGGGAGTGGGCCCAATTCAGTCCATAACAGCCCCTCCCCTCCCCTAGAACATGGCCCTTCCCATGAAAACATTTCGCTTGGCATGTGAAGCACATGCACCCCCTGCATGTCCGCAGGCTCTGAGTTTGTTGATTAAAGGACAGTGAGCAACAAACCAGGCTGCTTCCTCGATGACAGGAGGAGCTGGACTCTGCTGGAAGTTGGGTGGATCTCTGTCCCAGGCTCAGGACGAATTTGGAGAAGCAGATTGATGAATTTACTTGGAAAGGAGAACTTAACCCTGTGGTTCCTCCCCCTGGGAGGAAGTTCCACGGAAAGAACAAACAACCAGAACTCGTTTTGAAACACTTTCCCCCCAAAAATGTTGGATACTTAGAATTTCCCAGCTTCCCCTGTCCGGATGATGGTCAGAGGAGCCCGGGCCCGGCCTGGCAAGGGCCGGGAGAATTTCTAGGCTGAGTGAGTCTGAAGCACAGCTCACACCCACTTGCCTTTCTGGGGTTTTCCTCGGTGTCTCTGTAGATGGTCCTTGGCCTTGTGCACATTTATGGTCACCCACTCTCAGGTGGCACCTTTCAGTAATTACATGCCCGCTGAGGGAGAGGGGAAGAGACAAGGCATGAGTGTGTGGAGGGTGAATCTGGGATAGTTCTAACGATGGCTTTTCCACTTTTTTGCTGTAAGATCATGAACAAGGGGCCCTGCCCCTCTGAACCTCGGTTTTTCTGTCTGTGAAGTGAGGACTCCCCTCCCACCCCCGCCCCTGTGTAGTGTAAATAACCTAGATGAGTGCTTTCAAAAGTCATGAAAGCCCGGGAAGCCCAGCATTGTCATCGCTGCTGGTGAAACCTGAAATCTGAGAATGACTCAGAATTCACACATGGGACAAACGACAGTGAGTGTAAAGTACAATGCGAGAAACAGACAGAATCCCTAAAAGGCGTGGGGAAGGAGAGCAAACGGCCAGAAATTGGGTTTGCAACATACATTGCTCCATCCCTTGCTCCTCGAGTGCCTCTTCTATAAAATGAAGGTCAGAGGATCTATGTGGCAGCATTACTTTGAGATAATAATAATCCTATAGGATAAAAGTCTAATATGCTAAGTGTCCTGTCATCTGGTCGTCCATTCAACCAATGAAAGCATAATATGCTAATGATGTGCTAAGGCCATTCAACCACTCACTGTGATATGCACTGACCACCAGGGGACAGAGCTCCAAACAGTAAGTTAGTTGCTGCTGGGGTCCGGCCGATTGGAACTCAGTGAGATGGGCCAGACATGGCTCTAGAGCCCTCCTTCGATCCCTCCCATCTGGCCAACCTCCCACATCCCTCCTGGGCCCTGATTGTGCACCAGTGAGGTCCCTTGGCCTGACCTGCACCCTCTCACAATACAGGACCCCTCGGGGGATGTCAGAGAGCTGGTTTTGGCCCAGTCCCACAAGCCAGGCTGAGGGACCCCACTGCTGCATGAATTTGTGCACGGAGCCTCTAGTAATAAATAATAATCTGTATTGGACTCTTACTATGTGCTGGGCTCAGGTGTTTCATTTGCCACGTTTCATTTTAGCCCATGCAGCCCTAAGAGATAGTGACTTATTTCTACTACTATTTCACAGACAAAGCTCAGAGAAGTCAATTAACTTGCCCAAAGTCACAAAGCCTCAAAAAGTTTACCAGCATCCCCAGTGTGTGCTGTTTGATCTGTGAAAAACGTTTGTAAGATGTCAAGCTTCTTGAATTTGTGTATAAATGTTTGTGTGTACATGTTTTCATTTCTCTAGGGTATATACCTAAGAGTAGAATTGCTGGGTCACATGGTAACTCTCCATGTAACTTTTTGAGGAATTGCCAAAATGTTTTCCAAAGTGGCTGCACCATATTCCATTCCCACTGGCAATGTAAAAGGGTTCCAGTTTTTCCACACCTTCTATTCTTTCTCCTCTTGATTTTAGACATTCTAGTGCAAGCAGGTCAAACTCAAAGGCTAACACAGGCCAAACAAGAACATTTTTCTTGTTCTCCGAAAGCACAATATTTCCTGTTGTGCACACCAAACAAGTCAGTCCAAGACTAATGATGTGGCAATCAGCTGCTAAAATATTCACTGTTAGTATTAGTGGAAGAAATAGTGTGCCTGTGCATAAGGCATGTAAGGGAAATGAATGCAACACGATTATAGTAATCAGTCACTAGCGAACGTTGTAGTTCATTATTGGTAATTATGTATAACAGGGTATTGTAAAAATTAAGTTACAAAATTTTTATTAAAATGTGTCTTACATACCGTTATATTGGCTGGGCCACAAAAATATTCTTGTGGGCCAAGAGTTTGACATGCTTGCTGTAGTGAGTGTGAAGTGGTTTGGGTTTGCTTTTCCCTGATGACTAGCATCCTGAGCATCTGTTCACAGGAGAGTGTGCTCCGTTAGAGATGTCTGCTGGACATCCAGATGGAGATGGTGCAGAGACTGCTGGACATGCATGTATGGAGCTCATGGCGGAGGTCTGAGATGGCAATGTAATATAGGAGTCCAGAGCATGTGCATGGTGTTTCAATTCATGGGACTGCATGTGATCACCCAGGGAGTGAATGCAGCTAGAGCAGAAAAGAGGTCTGAGCACAGAGCCTTGGGGTGCTCTGACTCTGATAGGTGGAGGGGATGAAGAGGAGATATGGGAGAAGAACAACCCCAAGTGGGGAAAGTGTTTTGACTGGTGGCTCAGTTGGTTGGAGCGTCTTTCCATGTAACAAAAGGTTGTGGATTTGATCCCAGGTCAGGGCATGTACAGAGGCAACTGGTCTATCTTTCTCTCTCACATCCATGCTTCTTTCTCTCTCTCCCTCTCTCTAAAAGAGCAATAAAACCATATCCTTGGGTGAGGATTTAAAAAAGAGAGAGACAGAGAAAGAATGATGGACTGTGCCAAATGCTGCTGGCCATTAAAGTCAGATGTGATCATGGTTCTTAAGAGCTCGGAGGCAACAGTGACCTTGACAAGAGCAATTTCCGTGGGTGGAAGGATGTGTGAAAGAGAACGGGAGGAGAGGAATGTGAGATGGAGGTGTTTAAATAACGCTTTCCAGGAGTCTGGCTTTAAGGGAAGTGAGACAGATGTGACCTCACACCTGTTAGACTGGCTATCATAAAACACAAGAGATAACAAGTTTTGGTGAGAATGTGCAGAAAAGGGGGCCCTTGTGTACTATTGGTAGGAATATAAATGTTGCAGCCACTATAGAAAACAGGATGGAGGTTCCTCAAAACAAAATTAAAAATAGAACTACCTCATGATCCAGCAATCTCACTTCTGGTATATATCTAAAGGAAATGAAAACAGGATCTCAACGATAGCCTCACCCCATGTTTATTGCAGCATTATTCACAATAGCCAAGCGCCTGCAAACAGATAGTATGTGGATAAAGAAATTGGTAAATAAGTACAATGGAGTGTTTTTCAGTCATAAAAAAGAATGAAATCTCGCCATTTGCAAGAACGTGGATGAATCTAGAGGACATTATGCAGTGAAATAAGTCAAACAGAGAAAGACAAATACTGTATGACCTCACATGTGGAGTCGAAACAGAGTTACAGAGACAGTAGATGGGTGGTTACCAGAAACTGGGGGTGGGGGAAATAGGGAGATGTTGGTCAAGGGGTAGACACTTCCAGTTATAAGACGAATCAGTTCTGGGGATCGGATGCACAGCATTGTGAATATCAATAACAATACTGTTCTGTATAGGTCTTAGGTGTTCTCTCCATAAAAGCAAATGGTAATTATGTGACTTGATGGAAGTGCTAGCTAGCACTACAGTGGAAATTATACCACAATATAAATGCATCAAATCAACCCATTGTACACCTTAAATTTACACAACAAGGGCAGTTGTGGGAGGACCAGGCCAGCAGGGAAGAGCAGTTATGGGGGACCAGGCCTGCAGGGGATGGCAGTTGGGAGCCCTGGATTGTGAGAGGGATGTCCTGGATTGTGAGAGGGATGTCTGACTGCCCACTGGAATTGGGACTAAACAAGTGGGCGGACATCCCTCAAGGAGTCCCAGATTGGAGAGGCTGCGGGCTGGGCTGAGAAACACCCCCCATGCACGAATTTCGTACACCAGGCCTCTAGTCATTTTTATAATGCTCTTCTATATGTGCTACCACAGATGTGAAATTCCTGGATTTAACTTCGTTGAATATTATTATAGAGTATACTTATTACGATATAGTACAGCACATCTTTCTATTAGAAAAAAAATGTAAGGTCCTTTTTTAGTCTCCTTAAGTTAAAGGTGTGTGACATCATAAAGGGTGTCAAATGGCTGGATGGATTTGTAGTGCACACATATGCTATGAAGTAAGTTCTTAACAAATCTGATGGTTATGTTACACAGCCCAGAGATGGCTGCTTCTCTGACCTCAGTCCCCTTTCCCTACCAGGCGGCCTACGGGGGAGGGGGTGGGGGCACTGTGCCAGGTGAGGATAAAAGTCCTCCAAACCCTCAGACTCCTACGAAGCCTTGCCTCTCCTTTGCACTCTCAGGGGTTGGAGACTCTTGCATCTTATCAATCACAGCTTCTGGGACAGCACGGTTCTTCCCCAACCAAACGAGTCCACATCTTCTGGTGGTGCCCAGGCCTTGGCTTTTCTGTGGGTCCGCTGCCCAGCGTCTCCCTGGGAGATGTTCCAGCAAAGCCTGCAGAGTGTCCCGCACAGTCAGATCATCACGTTAACATTCCGTCATCAGTGTAGTGGGTCCATATCCTGATGTGCGGAAGGAGAACAGGGACAGGTCTCGGGCCACTGTCCCAGGGCATACCTTGGGGAAGCACTTGAAAGGATCATTGCTGTCCTTCCCACACGAGGGCAAATTGATCTTAGTGATCATAAACCTATGCTTTTTGTGAATCACCGGTGATCTTTTCGTGAATCACCATGAAGATGAGGCACCTCAATGGGAACGCTTTTGGAAAGCATCAGAATAAAACAATAACTGTCTGCAAGTGACAAAAGACTTAAAAATGGCCATGTTTTAAGATCAGATGAGAGTTCAAGACACACCAAATGACACGCTTGAGTTAGTCATCCATTCCACTCTTCCTTGGCCTGACCGCACATTCAATGCCTCCTCAAGATTCCTGCATTTGGAACCCTCTGCAATTTCCACAAACCTCCTGCCACTTCATATACCTTTCAGCTTTTGTTCTTTCTCTTTCTTATTTTGAAACATCCATTTTACTTTAATACAAAAATTCTTTTTTTTTCTTTTCATAAAACCTCCCGCCCAACCCCCATCCTTTCTATTTCCTTACCCATAAAAAACTCTCTCTTCCCTCAACAAACATGCATCTCCCTTTTTGATATTCTTTTACCAAAAGCATACATCCTACTTTCCACATACAGACATTATCTTCCTTCCATATTATTTTCTGGTAGTTTTGTGAAAATACCTCTTTCTTACAAATAAGATTTGGCATGAGAACTGTATTTTAAAAAAATATATATTCTTTTTGATTTCAGAGGGAAGGAAGAGGGAGAGATAGAAACATCAATGATGAGAGAGTACCATTTATTGGCTGCCTCCTGCATGCCCCCAATGGGGACTGAGCCCGGAACCCGGGCATGTGCCCTGACCGGGAATCAAACTATAGGTTGACATTCAACCGCTGAGCCACACCGGCTAGGACAGAACTATCTTTAAAAGCCCTCTTCTTTTCCCTTCTGTCTCTGTAGGCAATGTTTTGGTCAGCTACTGCACATGTTTGTGTTTCAAAGACATGATAAAACTTATAACATTAAGAGCCAGAAATATGCACATTTTCTTTTAGGAGTTTTGGGGGTATATGTCTCTATAATCACAATCTTGGGTAATTGCTATTTAACATGTTCCTTTGTATTAGGGGTCGGATGGCGAGGGGCACTCCATCCATATCATTGTCAATCATTATTGCATTCTCCTCTTCGTTTTCCTCACTTTCCTGGGATTCCATCTCTTAGAGTCCCAATCAGGCTTTGTCACGAGCACTCAGTTTTATTCTGCAGCAGCTTACGCCCTCTTAGCTTTGCAAAAACGGCACACTAAGGTTTTCTACTTACTTCCTGCTCTCCCACCTTGTCTGCCTGCCCTAAAGCTGGTAGAGCAGTGGACACACAGGTCCTTCTCTAATCTCAGCTGATTTTCCAGCTTTCTAAGTGGAGCTTTAGCCTCTAGCTGGGCACTGTTGACCAGCCTACCTGCCCACCGTGTTTCCCTTCTCCGCCGCAAGGTGCTGGATGCAGTTCTTCAAGCAGTTGCTTTAAAGCAGCCAGCATTTCCAGGGTATCCCCAGGCCACTCTTCCCCACATAGAGGTCATGGCCAGCTCGGGATTTCCCCCGGGGATGCCTCTTTCCCAAGGCTTATTTATTTATTTTATTATTATTATTATTATTATTATTATTATTATTATTATTATTATTTGCAAATGCTGGGTTGCAGCCGCTTCAGGAGCTTCCTGGATATAATCTGAAACTGGCCCCCATATGCAGAAGACAAGAAGAGACCAAAGAAAAAGGCAGACCTCTCCAGCTTGGTAGGTGGCAGGTTTACTAAGTAAGCTTGTCCTGGGAGGGCAGCCAGATGAATAGTTTTCTGCACTCACTCACTAACCTTAGAAGTTTATCTAGAGGCCCTAACTGGGTTCAGTCACATTCCCAGGGCACCGTAACTGGGTTACATCCCCAGTCCAGATCATTTCATCACCACATTTCCATCTCTAGGCTGTGTTTTTGGAGCAGTTCTGAAAGCAGGCAAGGCAAGAAGAGCCTACAGTCCAAACACAGAGAGGTGATGAGGAGCCCCTGAATGCGAGGGACCAGCTCCCAGGTCACTATAAAGAACAACTAACTGGTCCTGGCTGGTTTGGCCCAGGGGATACAGTGTTGACCCTGGGTTTGATTCCAGTTAAGGGCACATAACTCTGGTGGGGGCAGGTGCAGGAGGAAATCAATTGATGTGTCTCTCTCATATTGATTTCTCTTTCTCTCTCTCTGCCCCTCCTTTCATTCTCTCTAAAACAAAACAAACAAAAAATGGAAAATCAACAAAAAAAGAACAATTTTTTCAAAGTACAAAAAGAACTAGAAATACTTAAAAATATAATAACTAAAAATTAAAAATTAGTAGACAGGTTAAACACTGAATCATGATATTATCTGATTCACTTATTCTTAAGAAGAAGAATATGGATTCCATTTTCTCTGCATTCTCACCAGCACTTGTCATTTGTTGATTTGTTGATGATAGCCATTCTGACAGATGTGAGATGGTACCTCATTGTTGTTATGATTTGCATCTCTCAGATGACTAGTGACTTTGAGCATGTTTTCATATGTCTCTTGACCTTCCTTCTGTCTTCTCTCAAAAAATATTTATTTAGGTCCATTGCCCATTTTTTGATTGAATTGTTTATATTCCTTTTGTCAAGTTATAAGAGTTCCCTGTATATGTTGGAGATTAAACGCTTATCAGTGATAAGATTAGCAAATATGTTCTCCCATGCAGTGGGCTTTCTTGTTGTTTTGTTGATGGTTTCCTTTGCTGTGCAAAAGTTTTTTATTTGGATAAAGCCCCATTTGTTTGTTTTCTCTTAGCTAGAAACTCCAATCAGAAAGGATATATGCATCCCTATGTTCATAGCAGCACAAATCACCTTAGCTAAGATTTGGAAACAGCCTAAGTGCCCATCAGCAGATGAGTGGATTAAAAAACTGTGGCACATCTATACAATGGAGTACTATGCTGCAGTAAAAAAGGAGTTCATCAACAGCATGGATGGAACTGGGGAGCATTATGCTAAGTGAAATAAGCCAGTCAGAGAAAGATAAATATTACATGATCTCACTCTATAATGGAATATAATGAACAATATAGACTGATAAACAGGGGTAGATCCAGAGACAGAGAAGCATTGATCAGACTATCAAACCTCAGAGGGAAGGTAGGGGTGGGTGGGGGTAAGGGAAGTGATCAACCAAAGGACTTGTATGCATGCATATAAGCATAACCAATGGACACAGACAACAGGGGGTGAGGGCATGAGTTGGGGGGTGGGTAATGGGGTGATGAGGACACATATGTAATACCTTAATCAATATTAATTTCAATAAAGAAATTTAAAAAGAAGGATGTGAAAGATATGTGAAAAGACATGGAGAGTAATGTGATAGGTAAAACATAAAACAAATTGGAGTTTTAGAAGTAAATAATGGAGAAAATGCGAAGAGGATAATATTCAAAGATATATGACTGAGAAATCTCCAAAGCTGTTGGAAGATACCAGATTGTGCTTATAGATATCTCACTGAATCCTAAACATGATTGGTTAAACAAACAAATAAATAAGGAAAAGACAGAGGAAGAAAGAATAAGAGAAAAATCTAAAAAAAAAGAAAAAAAAAAAAAAAGGACAGAAATAAAGGACCAATCTTCCAAGAACAGCAAATAGTCTGAATGGTGAACAGATATTGGTAAATATGTAAATAAACATAAATTACTATGTTTATTCTATTGAAACAAAAATTTACTATAGAAAAATTATAATGTTTAATTTGGAAATAGAACAGAAAACTTTGTGGCTTTAAATCATTGCCAGGCCTCTGCCTGTAGGCTGTAGGCACTGAAGCAGGTTGCCCAGTAGAAAAAATAAAAAAGAGAACTAAAAACTTGATTATAGTATCATATACCTTTGGAGGAAGTAATAGATGTTAAAGTATTTTAAGGTTCTTACATTGCTTAGGGGGCGGGAAGAAAAACTATCAATTAGATTTAGATTTTGTTAAATATTCAGGTTAAAATAGTTAGAGAGACCACTAAAAGAATGGGCATAGTGTGTATCACTTCCAAAATTATTCCAAAGTGTAGAATGAGAAATATAAAAAAGAAGAAAATGCAAAAGAAGGGGGGGGGGGCGGGAAGAGGGAAGGGAAAAGAAACAAAAATAGACAAATAGAAAGCACATGTTTTATTAATATGTAAAGATAGATCTGTAACTATTGTACAATGAATTTAAATGGATCTAAAACTCCATTTAAAAGACAATGACTTTTAGATTGGATATTTTTTGTACAAGAGTTCTATTTAAAACTTAAGGACACTAGAGAAATTAAAAGTCAAATGATGGGGAAAAGATATGCCAGATAAACATAATTGAAGCTAGTATCATTATGTTAATACTAGAAACCCAATGCACAAAATTCATGCAGGGGCCTTGGCCCTGACCCCTGGCCACTGCTGCCGTCACTGCCACTGCTGTGGCTGGGGGCCTCTGCTGCCTCTGCCTTGGCCCCCACTCATTGTGGCTTTGACGGGAAGGAAGGACTTCTGGTCTAATAATCATATTATGCTTTTATTATTATAGATGATGCAAATAAACTTTAAAGTATTTTTAAATAAATCTTTATTGTTCATATTATTACAAATGTTCCTCTTCCCCCCCGACCCCCCTCCATTGCTCTCCTCCACCAGGTTCCCATCCCACCCTCTGCCCTTTCCCTACCCCCCACCCTCTGCCCTTTCCCCACTCCCTCATCCATAGGTGCACAGTTTATGTTCAGTCTCTTCCCATACCCCTCTCTCCCTTTTTCCCCAAGAATCGTCAGTTCACTCCCCATCCATACCTTTGATTCTATTATATTCAACACTTAATATTGTTCATCAGATTTTTTTTTTAATTTCCTTGGTTTTTAGATTCACTTGTTGATAGTTACGTATTTGTTGTTCATAATTTTTATCTTTATTTACTTTCTCTTCTGAAAGAACCCCCTTCAGCAATTCATATAATTCTGGTTTGGTGGTGATGAACTCCTTTAGCTTTTTTTTTTTATTAGTGAAGCTCTTTATCTGGCCTTTAATTCTGAGTGATAGCTTTGCTGGATAGATTGTTTTTGGCTGTAGGTTCTTATTATTTATCACCTTGAATATTTCTTGCCATTCCCGTCTGGCCTGCATGGTTTCTGTTGAGAAATCAGCTGACAATCGTATAGGTGCTCCTTTATAGGTAACTACCTGCTTTGCTCTTGCTGCTTTTAATATTCTCTCTTTGTCTTTTGCTCTTGGAATTTTAATTATGATTTGTCTTGGTGTGGTCTTCTTTGGATTCCTTTTGTTTGGAGTTCTGTGCGCTTCCTGGACTTGTAAGTCTAATTCTTTCACCAGGTGGGGGAAGTTTTCTGTCACTATTTCTTTCAGTATGTTTTCGATATCTTGCTTTCTCTCATCTTCTGGGACCCCCATAATTCTGATGTTGGTTCGCTTGAAGTTGTCCCAGAGGTTTCTTACATTATCTTCAACTTTCTGGACTCTCTTGCTTTCTTGCTTCTGCGGAGGAGTGTCTTCTGGCTCTTTATGTTCCAAATCTTTGACTTGATTCTTGCGATCTTCCATTCTGTTTTTAGGACTCTGTATAATATTTTTTATTTCAGACAATGTATTCTTTATTTCTTGTTGATCCCTTATTATTTCTTGTTGATCCCATTTCATATCCTTATAGGTCTTATCGACCTTTTCTAGGAAATTCTTGAAAAACCTTATAAGTGTAGATTTGAACTCTATATCCAGTTGCTTTTTGTCCTCCATTTCTTTTGTTTGTGATCTTTTTCCTTGTCTCTGCATTTTTGCAGCTTCCCTGAGTTGATAGCCTTAAAAGTCTCTGTGTTCTGTTTGGATGTAGTTTCAAGGTGGAGCCTATAGCCTTGGCTTCCGTCAGCCCCGCCTTATGCGGCTCCAGAGTCTCAGTATTCTTTAGGGTCCTTCAGTACTCGTTGTAAGCACCTCTGAGGGAAAGGTGCCCTCGATTTTCACCTGCTACCAAACAGTCTGTCTCTCCCCCAATGAGCCCAGAACTGGGGTTCAGTTCAGTTGGAAGTGGAGTTGGAGGTGGCATTCAGAGCAGTCTGGAGCTTGTCTCCTTCCCTCCAGGGCAGTCCCGCGGCACAGCCAACTGTCCCTTCTCTGCACGTAATGTGCGCGCCTCCGGGACCTTTCGCCGCTCCCCCGGGGTTCTGTCTTACAGCCCAGCTCCCTCTGTATGAGCCTGGGTCCCCGGGGTCTGGCCTAGAACTGGGGTTCAGAGCAGTCGGAACTGGGGCTCAGCACAGTCCAGAGCTTTTGTCTCCTTCCCACTAAGGCAATCTGGCAGCAGAGTCAACAGTCCATCCTCTGCGCACAATGTGCACGACTCCGGGAGCTCTGCCTTTCGCCGCTCCCCTGGGATTCCACCTCACCGCCCAGGCTCCCTCTGTTTGAGCCTGGGTCCCCAGGGTCTGGCCTAGAACTGGGGTTCAGTGCTGTCGGGTTTGGAGTTCAGCACAGTCCAGAGCTTTTATCTCCTTTGTGCTAGGGAACGCCAGCCAGGCACTCAGCCGCCCCCTCCTCTCCGCGCGCGCCACTTGTCTCCGTACCTTAGGCTTTTATATAATAAGCTCCTCTTATTTTCCTTCTGGCTTTCTCCTTGCTTCTCATTATAGAATTTCCAGTCAGTCAACTTTCCTGTAGTTCTGGGTAATGTCCATTTTATATTTTAGTTGTATTTTATTGAAACTGTTGTGTGCGGCTGCGGTTAGGTATTTACCTGTCAGCCATCTTGGATTCTCCTCCAGAAAAGAGATTTAAAGACCTCGTGTCCACCTCACGGGGGACTTGATAAAATAAATTACTTCCTCTGTGGAGAGTTAAAAATAGGAGAGAAACTGCCTCCTAAGTGTTTTTTTGTGCGTTGCACGCTGACCGATTCCTGTTTGCCTGTCCCAGAACTGGGCTTTGGAAGTGGAGCAGGATTGTGGGAGGATGTTTTGTGTGCCCCTTACCTGTCCTCTAAACTTTAAAGTATTAACAGAGGTCAAGAAAGTCATTGCACAATGATAAAAAGTTCAATTCAACAAGAAGATGTAACTATCTTAAATTTCAGTGCACCTACTAACACAGCCTCAAAAAATATAAAGTAAGCTGAAGCTGGTTTGGCTCAGTGGTAGAGCGTCGGTCTGCGGACTGAAAGGTCCCAGGTTCGATTCCAGTCAAGGGCATGTACATTGGTTGCAGACACATCCCCGGTAGGGGGTGTGCAAGAGGCAGCTGGTCGATGTTTCTCTCTCATCGACGTTTCTAGCTTTCTATCTCTCTCCCTTCCTCTCTGTAAAAAATCAATAAAATATATTTAAAAATATATATAAAGTAAAAATTGACAGTGCTACAAGGAGAAGGTGACAACTCCACCATCATTTTGGGAAATTTTAAGATTTTCTTTTATTAATTGATAGATGGAATAGAGTCTAGAGCAGATAAATAAGGTATAAACATCATAATTAACTGACTCAATCTCAGGGGCATAGATAGAAAGTTACTTTCTAAAGTTGGATGAATACACATTCCTTTCAAGTATACATAGCACGTTTGCACAAATTGACCATAAGCTAGATAGTAAAACTGGCCTTAACAAATACCATGCAGACTTTTTTCTCAGATCACAATAGTATTAAGTTAAAAATAAATAATAAAATGATAACTAGAAGAATTAAAAACAGACAGTATATACATTCAAAGAACATTTATCTCTTTGGACCTTGTGGTAATGGGACTTCATAAGAAGAAACAAAATTCACTCTGACCTTTGAATTTAGCTTACTAAGTTCAACTAACCTACATTTATTATTCAACCTGAGCCCCATGAAAACCTCAGGGCAGAGTTAACTTACTGCCCAGCACTGGGTGTCAAAAGTTCCAAGTGATTGCTTCCTGGTTTTCCTTTAACTAAAGTTCATTTTCCTCTTAAAAGGATACTTACAATTCCAGTCTTATATTATAATTTTCCCTTCTCAGAAGAGAGGCTTCTCTCATTTAGTTTTTATAGCTGTGAAGATATCTTCGAGGTATTTTAGATTTAGCTTTAACTAACAAGATCATAAGTTCCATGAGGAATTTTTGTCCTTGTTGTTCACTGCTGTGTCCCCATGCCTAATATGTAATGTTACACTTGAGTGAGGCACTCAATAAATGTAGGAATTTGTTGGAAGCTTACGATGTGTCAGTCCAGGTGTACGTGTTTTATGATGACTTAACCACATGTGTCAAACACAAGGCCCGCGGGGCAAATCCAGCCCGCCAGGCCTTGCAATGTGGCCCGCACCGCGCTGTCATCACTGCACTCCGCTGTCAGTTTATGACATTGTCAGTTTATGACTGTTCAGTAAACCATTCGGCCCGCGATTTAGGCTGGATTTTAGATTTTGACTCCTTCTCTGATTGAGTTCGACACCCCTAACTTAAACAGTTTAGACCTCAAAACAGCCCTGCAATGTTAGGATGATTAACACCGTTTCAGATGAGATTAAGGCATGAAAACACAGAGAAGTAGAAGGATGTGCTCAAACTTGTTCACTGTAGAATGGGGATTCAAATCCCTGTGCAGTGTTATGACACTGCAGTTGATTTATAATAGTTGTTTAGATGCTATAGGAAACAGTTATATTAGTATACACTCATGCCATAGGGCTAAAGAGTGTGTGTGCATTAAGTCAAATCTTAAGGCTAGGAAAGAAAACAATTCCCTCTGCTATAATGATACAAACATATATTTGAGTCATTTGAGGTCCTATAGAAAGCAGATATCAAGTCAGCATTGGGGTACAAGATGTTTATAGGGGACTAGAGTCCTGGTGCACAAAATTTGTGCACTGGGTGGGGAGGGTGTCCCTCAGCCTGGCCTGCACCGTCTCTAATCTGGAACCCCTTGGGAGGTGTCTGACTGCCCTAAACAGGGCCTAAACGGGCAGTTGGACATCCCTTTCACAATCCAGGACTGCTGGCTCCTAACTGTTTGCCTGCCTGCCTAATTACCCCTAACCACTTCTGCCTGCCAGACTGATCATCCCATAACCGCTCCTCTGCTGGCCTGATTGATGCCTAACTGCTCCCCTGCTGGCCCGATCACCCCCAATTGCCCTCCGCTGCTGGCCTGGTTGCCCACAAGTGCCCTTCCCTGCTAGCTTGATCTCACCCCCAACTGCACTTCCTTGCTGGCTTGATGGACCCCAACTGCCATGCCCCTCTCTCCCCCCACCCCACCCCGGTGGCCTGGTTGCCCCACGCAGCCTGCTGTTCAGTTGTTTGGTCATCCCTCACTAACCCCCTTGTGGCCTGGTCACCCCATGCAGCCTTCTATTTGGTCATTACAATTACTATGACAGCATCCTGGACAATTTGCATACCATATTTTCCGGCGTATAAGACGACCCCCTAATTTTACAGTTAAAAAATAGGTTTAGGCCTATATTCGCTGTATAAGACTACCCCTCACTTCCGAGGCAACACCAGTTCTTTTTTTAATAGACCGCCTCTCTGACTCTGGCCAATCTGAGCAGGCTTTTTACTAGAACACAGTGTCATCTTATACGCCAGAAAATATGGTATTCCTCTGTTATTAGTATAGATAATGCCTCAAAAAGATAGAGGGAAAAGAGAACAGAGATAAGCAGAGAGATATTAGCACTGGGGGGAAAAAAGGAAAACAGGAGGACTCTGTAGGAAGAGCCTCAGACTTTGGTTCAGCTCTGAGAAGGTTCAGCCAGGTCAACAGGGAGCTTGGGTATATAGATTATCCATGGAAGAGTCACATAGTGCCCAGAAATGGTGAGTCCTGTGTCACTGCCATGCTCAGTCATTGCCCAGTCAAGCACCCATCATGAGCTCATGAACTGAGGCAGAGCCTGGAGGTATCCACAGCTAGACACACACCCTCTGGCAGGTTCTCTCTTGAAGACATCTAAATGGCACATCTCCATGGCTGTCACAGCCTTTGCAAAGGATTTGTATCACCCCAGTTTTGTGACTAAGGCCACTTTAAGCTGGTGGTCCTGTGGGCTTTGAAGGCAGACACCCTCTGATTAAATTCTGGCAGTTAATGGCTATGTGACCTTGAGCAGAACACTTGGTTTCTCTGAGCCTCATATTCCTCTGATACACGAACTCCTTTGGTAAACGTTAACTCTCTTACAGAGAACCGCTTGATCCTCTCTGCATCTCCAGAATTGACCCACTGGGGAAACAGATGGCATCTCCATATTGGGTCAAAGTTGATGTTAATACATGACCCTAACACCTTTTTACTAAGTATATTAAAAGGAATAACATAGACCTTGTTTTGAATCTTCTTCAATCTTCATTGTATCTTGATGATAGTAAGAAGATCCACATTATAGGCTGGTGTAGAGATTTGTTCATTGCAGTAGATAATACATAGTACCAGAAGTAGTCATAATGTTGTGATGGGAACAGTACTTATCATGATGGATGTGTGGAGTTGGTGGAGATGATGGTGATTGTGAAGGAGGTAGTGATAATAGTGGAGATGGTAGAAGTGGTGAAAGTAGTGGTGGGGAAGGTAGAAATGATAGAGATGGTAGGAATAATGATGATGAAGGTGTTGGAGGTGATGGTGACCATGAAAGTAATGGTGGGAATGATGGAAGTGGCAGAGGAGGAGGCGATAGTGGTGATAATAGAAGTGGTGGGGAAGATGAGGGTGGTAATGATGGAGGGGAGATGGTGGTGGTGATGATGCCATTGGTGGAGATGGATGGTGAAGCTGACTCCACTTCCCCACTTGGCCCAGGTGTCCTGAATCCTATTCTGGCTCACATAAGCCACAGCTAGTTGTGTCCTAACCCTTGGACTATACCCCAGTCCCCACCAACTCTCCCTGGAGAGTTGGTGGGGACTGGGGTATAGTCCCAACACTACCTCTATAGTCACAAGCCAGGAGTGAACTCCCCGTGCCTTATGGGGAAACCCAAGAAGCAAAGGTAGCAGTCTGCATCCTGTGGTGATCAAGATGACTCAGGCTGAGACACCGAAGCCTATTTGTGCTGGTCTGTGGGCAGACACATGGCAGCCACAGGGACCAGCCCTCCCATGCTCATGAGGCCTCCTGGGCCCAGGAAGTGTCTCCTTGGCCTCTCAGAAGGAAGCAGCGAGGCCCTCTTCTCCTTTTGCAAACCCACAGTCCGACATTCTGCCTCAGGTTCCTGCTCAGATTCTGCAGCATCACCTCTTTGGGCCCCGTCTGTTCTTTGAGATAATTAATGCCTACCTTGTGGTGCAATTGATGATGAGGCCATGTACAGGAAGTGTCTAGTTCCCCACTACTCTCACTCAATAAATGGTATTGTGCCTTAGCTGGTTTGGCTCAGTGGATAGAGCATCAGCCTACAGACTGAAGGGTCCTAGGCTCGATTCTAGTCAAGGGCACATGCCCGGGTTACAGGTTCAACCCCCAGTAGGGGGTGTGTGGGAGACAGCTGAGCAATGATTCTCTCATCATTGCTGTTTCTATCTATCTCCCCCTCTCCCTTCCTCTCTGAAATCAATAAAAAGAAGAGGGGGGGGGGAAAAAGAAATGTATTGCAATATTTCAATACATAATCATTGGTCTCCAAATAGGAGGAGTGGAAGATACAGAGAAGGTTGTTGCCTCTCACTCAGCAGGTAGATGACCTCAAGAACTACCTGAGCCCTGACCTTGATCTAAGGGCCTGAGCATGAGCACTTTTACATGTGACCCAGTCATACTTCCTCCTCTCTGCAGACCCCTCAGCACCCTCCCTTTCCCCTGCTTCTAATCTCAGACCACAAATTTCTCATCCCCAAGGCCAGACCTCAGGTCTTGATTTGTGACAGAGCCATGACAACATTCACTAAATCAGTGTTGCCAGAGTGTGGCTCCTGCATCACCATGCTGATACCCAGAGAACTGGAGAGGAAGGATTCACCGATAGGCTTTTAAATAACAATGGACCACAGGGGAGGGACGAGGGACCCCTTTCAATTCTTTGTCATCATCACCATTGTCATTATATTTGCTCAAGTCATATGAAATGGCTATTTTTATATATCAAAACAGACAAATATTAGCAATTTCATACGGCTCAGCCTAATAGGTTATCTTAGACATACACAAATTAATAAGGAACAAGAATATGAAGAGCTTTGCAGTCACAACTCTCCTAATGAAATAAAACATTGAAGTTTTATTGAAGTCCACTATGAATTTTTCCCTTTACTCCTCCCGCCTACACAGCCCTTTGCTGTCTCCTGAAATGACAATTGGTAATTTTCATGTACATCCTCCCCTGTTACAAACCCCATCCCTAGATAATTCTTTGAAGAATACAGTGGGTTTTCTGCTCATTATGTTTTTTGAGTTTGGCATCTATAATAATAAAACATAATATGCTAATTAGACCAGACATCCTTCCGAACGAAGCCATGGCTGTGGTGAGGGCTGAGCCCTTTGCACGAATTTCATGCATCAGGCCTCTAGTGTTATTATATGCAGTTCTACTTTATGTGTTTTACCATTGTGTACGATTCCATTTAGGAAAATATAGCAATGTGTTACCTTTTCTACGATAGAAGGATAGGTAAGTTGTTTCTAGGGTCTTGAGATGATATTTAAAAAGTCAATGAAATGACTATATTCTTTTGTTTTTGTTTATATATGTTATGCTTCAACTTTCAATAATAAAATTCAATCTCTGATTCCTTAAAATTTTGCTTTACGTATCATTTTCATGCTGCCAAAGTCAACTGCCATTTAAAATATCACAAGCTTAACTGACTCTACATGTTCTCTAAGAGAGAGCTAATCAAGTCACAGCTATTGAAAGATGAAATTATAGATATGCACAGTGTGTTTGTCACTGTCCATAAGTATTATAATGCCTTCCTCTTGGAAACAGCCATACTTAAGCCTATATGCAACATAGAGACATTTGCTTTTACCATAAAAACCATCCTACTTTATAACAATAATCAAACAATTTTAAGAAACAGAGAATGTAATCAGAATTGGGAATGGAACTCAAACCTTCCAACATCTTGCTCTGCTCCAAAGAGCTGCCATCCACGAGACAGGTTTAACTTGGTTTCTTGGGTCCTGTTGGATTGTCCAACAGAAACCACTTTAAGACACTAGCCTTCAATGCACAAAAGATTCACAGCCCCTTTTCGTTTTTCATTGAAGTGCAGGCCAATAGCCCTAATGATACACAACTTATGATAATTCTGGAAGGAATTGCAGGTGGACAATCATGAATGACCAATGTCACAGAAGGTGTGGAGAGTGTACTAGCCGGTGAGCTCAGGAGGAGAATGCCTGCAACTGAATTCAGAGCCCTTAGTAACCTGTTTTACTGGTCTCTTCCTAGAAATACGACACTCATGGATTAAGCAGCTTATGGATTTAGGTTTATATTATGGTTGTAACCCTATTATGAAACAGAGGGAAAAAGAAAACCATTGAACCTTTAAAATGTGGGTTATATCCTAATGTGTCATTAACTTGACTAACTTCATTTTAAAAACCATTAAATTCCTTCTATTCAAGTGGGTTTATTCCATTTAATTCAATAAAGCCACACATACTTCAGAATATTTACCAAAAAAAAAAACACCATTTATATCTATTCTTGTGTTGTTGCTTTTAAGGACCTTCCAGTCACTTAAGCAACAGGCTTTAAAAAGTGTTTTATTAAATTTAATGGGGTGACATTGCTTAATAGAATCATATAGGTTTCAAGTATACACTTCTTGAAAAATCTGAGTGCCCACAAATAATGCTGCTTCATGTGTCATGTGCATACGTGTAAGAATTTTCCTGGAATGTATACTGAAGAGTGGAAGTGCTGGATATATATGTCTCCCATCTCCATTGGTATTGCCAAATTGTTACACTAGGTCACTTCAGTGGTCTGCAAACTCATTAGTCAACAGAGCGGCAAATCGCGGCTCATGAGCTGCATGTGGCTCTCAAGCCACAGTTTGCCTACCACTGCACTAGATGATTGCACAGCATGATTCTATATGGTCTCCAAGAGAGCAGGAGAGTTCCCATTTTTCTACATCCATACTTGTAGATTTTATTTATTTTTTAAGTTATCTTTATTGTTCAAAGTGTTACAGATGTCCCCCTTCTGTTCCCCATTGACCCTCTCCACCTAGCTCCCGCCTGTCCCCGCTCCCCCAGGCCTTTACCGAAGTATTGTCTGTTTCCATGGGTTATGCATATATGTATATAAGTTCTTTGGTTAATCTCTTCCTGCCCTTCCCTCTGATATTTCTCAGTCTGTTGCATGCTTCCATGTCTCTGTATCTATTTTGTACATTAGACTGATTCCACATATCAGTGAGATCATGCAATACAGTCTTTCTCTGACTGGCTTATTTCACTTAATGTAATTTTTAGCAGTTTGCAGATGCAGACAGCTTCAGCTTGGTGCTAGTCTTTCTTTAACATCTAACACTTGCTAACCACACTTTCTCACAGAGAGAAAAGGAAAAGCTTCAAGCAGAAGACGAAAGTTTCATGTTAACATTTTACTTTCTATGTGTTTATCATAGTTGCCCACTAGTCTTGGGCAAGTGATATGATGGATTTATGACATTTCCTTCTATGATAAATTAAACAAATACACCAGATTAAATCAAAATATCTGGTAAATGATCGTACAGGTTCTCTGAGAAATTAAATCATGTGGAGGACGGGGGGGGGGGGGGGGGTGGTTCTGAATGACTGTCGAGGAGCGAAATGCTAATTCGTGACTAATCGCAGGAATGTCATGGAGCTCCAAAACCAGTGCTCCGGCAGCTGGGTGACACGTCCCTGAAAATGGCAGAACAGAAAGAAACCTCGGGGGGTCATGTCGTCTAATGCAGTTGCTTCACGGGTGACGACATTGTGGTCCAGAGAGAGGAAATGCCTTGCCTGCAGTGACACAGTGAGTCAGTGGCGAGTGGAGGCTGGCATTCAGGTTTTCCTGAATAAACTCGTGACTGGGTAGTGGCTGGATTGACAGGAAAGAGGAAGGCACCTTTCACGGCACTAGGAGAATTATTCGCATCCCCGACTCTGTGCACTCAGTGACCCAGCGTTTGCTCTTTCATGTCCATCATCCTCACCTTGCATGCTTGGGGATGGCTTCTCTCTCTCAAGTGCCTCAGAGATGTGGTACTTAAGAGCACAAGTTCCTTCCCCCCCCCCCCGCCCCCACTTACAGTTTACATTCAATATTACTTTGTATTAGTTTCAGGTATCAGATAGTGATTAATCATGTACTTTACAAAGTGATTCCCCCATATTTCCAGTACCCACCAGGCACCAGGCATAGTTGTTACATTATTATTCACTATATACCCTATGCTATATTTTACATCCTGGTGACTATTTTGTAACTACCAATATGTACTACGTTTTTAATAAAGAATATATTTGTATTAATTTCAGAGAGAAAGGGAGAGGGAGACAGGGATAGAAACATCAATGATGAGAGAAAATCACTGATTGGCTGCCTCCTGCATGCCCCCCACTGGGAATTGAGACCCCAACCCAGGCATGTGCCCTTGACTAGACTCAAACCGGGACTCTTCAGTCCACAGGCCGATACTCTATCCATTGAGCCACACCAGCTAGGGCAAATTTGTACTTCTTAATTCCTTCACCCTTTTCACCCAGCCTCCCAACTCTTCTCCCCTCTAGCAACCATAGTCTATTCTCTGTTTTATATTAGTTGAAACAACTTCTAAACAAAAATAGTAAAGCTATTGCTAATGTGAAAAATCAAATTATGTAAATGTGAAAGGATATAGTTACAAGGTTCTTTATTGCAGCAGAATTTGTAATGAACAGAATATCGAATGCAACCTACAAGACCAACAAGTATAGACTGGGATATTCCAAACAATGAAATACTGTCAACAATAATATTTTTCAAGTATATTGTTGACATGGTATATTACTTTTAGAAATCAAACACAAGTACTGTATTTTCAATATGATCTCAGTATGATGAAAAAATATGTGTGGCAGGAGAATGTATTGAGATATAAAGTAATGGTTTTGTGTATTGTTCTTAGAAAAAAGAACACAGATTCCTTATCGCTCCCAGCAACCCCTGCCAACTCCTCCACAGCCTGGCTGAGGGTTCTATGCCAGGTATTCTATCTGTGAAAATTCTCTTTTGGCTTCTTCTTCCCTATATCCTACATTTTAAGCTCCTCAAGTCTCCTTTTTCTCTCGGGTCTAATTGATGGGCATCACTGCCTTGTCCAAGAAACTGCACGGTCTTCTCACTGCGGGGAATAGGAATCTCAGAAAGAGGGGGCAGTGGTGAAAGTTTCCTCTTCCCCTGGAGCTGCAGTAAAGCAGACACTGCTTGGCATTGCAAGGAGGTGCTGATGAAGTGGAGGACATTAGTGCACGTAACCATCTCATTCTCCCATCATGAGAAAAGACCTGTGTCAAAATGCAAAGCTTCATTTGTGATTATAAAACTACTAGAGGCCCGGTGCACGAATTCATGCACTGGTAGTGTCCCTTGGCCTGGCCAGCTATCAGGCCGGCTGACCAGGGAGAGAGACCATGGGAGGTTGGCTGTGGGAGTGCACTAACCACCAGGGAGCAGCTCCTGCTTTGAGTATCTGCCCCCTAATGGTCAGTGCATGTCATAGCAACTGGTCGTTTATGTGTGTGTGTGTATATATATATATATATATATATATATTCTTTTCTTCATTTTTGGTAGGTAGCATGTTTAGTAAATAGGAGAACTTATATACAAGGCTTTTCTTGGGTGGCTGAATGACAAGTAGATTTCCACATCATCCTGCCAGAATGTTAAAAGTTACAAAGAGGTCTTAGCTGGGCTCAGTCATGCACACCATCCAGATGGTCAGCAAAGCACTGCTTTCTCAAGGCTGTGTCCTTGAAAATGGCTCTGGCTCTGGGAACACTTGGTAGGACGTATATTCCAAGGGCAGATGAGGTGGCAAAGAGTATTCAATTGCCCAAGTCCCTCTAAAAGGTCAACTAGTGGTCGGGTTCTTTTGATGACCTCCTCCAACAACGAGCTGTCAAAATCCTCCCCTTTACTTTCTCAACTTGAAGTCATTCTTCCCCTAGTTTGTCTTTCTGTGCTCCCATCCATCACCTAAAATTGCTTTTGCCAATTTCACCAGTGACTTCCATGTTCACAAATTTTGAAAGTGTTACTTGTACAAATGAGTCTTAAGATCCCAGCCTGCAAAAAAAAATTATTGATTTTCCCTGTGAATTTGCTCTTTAATGCTTATAATGTATGCAATTTCAATTATCTTAATTGATAATTTGTTGCCCTGGGAGTAATATTTACATTGACATCTCTGTTTGCTTAAAAGCATAAATACTTTGTTAGGTGAGAATAAGAGCTTGGTAATTTCCCCTCTGCCTTTATGTGCGGGAAGCCACACACTGGCCATACTATCATGAGAGTGCATCAAAGAACGTGGAAGACATTCCTTGGGTGTTAGCAGGACTAATACCAAGCACCATTGTTCTTTTGAGATAGTGGTGGCTTGAAGCAATTTCCTAATCTAATAACCCCAAAGTAAATATTTACTGAACCTTACTAATTGTTACTGATTTTTATTGACCGTAATTGCTACCTGATTGCCATGTTTTATTGAGGGCAAGATGTGTATCTAAAATAGAATAAAGCCAAAACTGGTGCGGCTCAGTGGATAGAGCATCGGCCTGCGGACTGAAGGGTCCCAGGTTCAATTCCGGTCAAGGTCATGTACCTTGGTTGCGGGCACATCCCCAGTGGGGAGTGTGCAAGAGGCAGCTGATCGATGATTCTCTCATTGATGTTTCTAACTCTCTATCTCCCTTCCTCTCTGTAAAAAATCAATAATATATATAATAAAAATAAAATGGAATAAAAAGCAGACAAGGCCAGGTTTCAATGTGCCTCTCTAAGAGAGAGGTCTCCACCTGCCCCCCCATGCCTTCTAAATTCATATTTCTCATATAGTATTTTCAATTATGTATCGGCCCCTCCTTCACATCCTGAACCCCCACCCCAAAAGGTTGCGGCATTTGTGCACAAAGTTTGTATTGTCATGATCTTGTTGACTGCTCATTCAAACCAAGAGTTGAGAGTTCATCCCATTTAAAAGTCTGTACTAATTTCTACTTGCAGTTTAGCTATACCCTTTTACAATATGTTTTAGTGGTTGCAAAAGGGATTATATACATCTTCCATTTCTCCTACTTGATATAAAATATAGAAGCCTTGCAACTGTATAGTTCCAACCATCCTTTATGCTATAGATATCATATGTATTATATATACACTAGAGGCCCAGTGCACAAAATGTACTCACAGGCAGGAGTCCCCTCAGCCCAGCCTGCACCTCTCTAATCCAGGACCCCTTGGGGGATGTCCAACTGCCAGTCAGATATCTCTCTCATAATCCTGGACCACTGGCTCCTAATTGCTCCCCTGCCTGCCAGCCTGGTCACCCCCAACTGCCCCCCCCCCAGCCAGCCTAGTTGCCTCTCACTATACCCCCACCAGCCTAAGAGTCCCCAACTGCTCCCCCTGCCAACCTGGTCACCCCCAACTGCACTCCCACCAGCCCAGTCATCCCTAACTGCGCCTCCCCCCCCCCCCCCGGCCTGGTCGCCTCTTGCTGCCCCCCTGCCAACCTGGTTGCCCCCAACTGCCCCCCTCTGCTGGCTTAGTCACCTCTAACTGCCCCCCTGCCAGCTTTGTTGCTCCTAACTGCCCACCCTGCTGGCTTGGTCGCCCCTCACAGCACCCCTGCCAGCCTGGTCACCCCATGCAGCCTGCTGTTCAGTTGTTTGGTTGTCCCTCACTAACCCCCCTGCCAGCCTGGTTGTAGGCAGCCATCTTGCGAGGGCATAAGGGTTAATTTGCATATTACCTCTTTATTATATAGTATATATTTAAAAGTCACAAGGCAATGCTATAACTTTTGCTTTATTTTTTTATGTTTTTAAATAAGAGAAAAAAATCCTTTTAAATATTTACCCAGAGATTACTATTTCTATTGCTCTTCAATCATCCCTGTAGATCTGAGTTTCTAACTGTTATCATTTACCTTCCACATAAAGAGCTTACTTTAGCTTTATTTAAATCCTCACCCCCAGGAGTGAGGATATTTTCTCCATTGATTTTTAGAGAGTGTGGAAGGGAGGTGGGGAGGGAGAGAGAGAAAAATACATCAATGTGAGAGAGACGCATTCCCTTGACTGGGGAATCAAACTCTCGACCCTTCAGTCCATGGGCTAATATTCTAGCATTGGGCCAAAATCACTAAGGCTACTTTAGAATTTTTGAAGTGCATGTTTGATGCAACACATTCTTTTAGGTTTTTGTTTTGTTTTGTTTTGTTTTGTTTTTTTTATCTGAAAATATCTCTCTTTTCTGCATTTTTAAAGAATATTTTCACTGGGTTTAGAAATCTAGATGGACAATTTTTTTCTCTCTCAGTTCTTCCACGATATAGTTACACTGTCTCTGAGATCGATGGTTTCTAATGCTCTCCTGTATGTAACATGTTGTTTTGGCCTGTTTTTCAACAGTTTGACTCCGATGTGTCAAGGTGTAGTTTCATTGCATTTATCCTGCAGGGCATTTACTAAGCTTCACGGAATTTCTGGGCTTTATTTTATCTTCATAATTATTATTTGCCCTTATAACAGGAAGTTTTATCATTCATTACTTACCTTAATAGTTTCAGAAAGAGGAACAGATCAGTTCAGTCCAACATGATTGGCTGTTGGCAAAATCTAGTAAAGCTAAGGATTTAATTTGAGTGCTTTTAATACTTAGCCATCTAACACTTCAAATATAGTCCGGAATAAAATGCATCCTCCCCCTCCCTTTCACTTTAATACCCCACCTACCTCACTTCAATATGGAAATTTCTCCATTAAATACGATTCCTAGAGGAACGAGTTCTCTGGAGAGTGTAGCCATGAGGACAGTGCACAAAAAGAAAAACTCAAAATAAAACTCTGTATAACTTACTAGTCTAAGGAGACAAAAACCTTCCAGTATATTAAGAAATCAGTCCAGTTACAGATGCACGAATAGGTCTATGAGAAGAGGTTTTGGTATAGTAACTGAAAATGGCTGGCTATTTACCAGATACACAGGCACCTAGCCCAGCACTGGCCCACAGAAGCCAAATGTGTTCTCTCCACTGTAGGTCTCTTTTTCCTGTTTCTTTTTAGTCAAGTAATTTTGAATATATGCTGCACATCATGAATGATAGATTGTAAACACTCTGGATCATCTCTCTGTATAAAAAGCCAGCGACCGTAATGCCATAAAGACCGGAATGACTGGTCACTATGATGCTCCCTGTGGCCAGCCAACAACCTGATTAGGGGGTGGGGCCAGCCAGCCAACCTCCCACAGTCCCTCCCTGGCCGGTCCTGCCCCTGATTGCCCCTCCTATCCCAGTAGGGGGCGGGGCTGGCAAGCAACCTCCTGAAGCTCTTCCCCCTGGCAGGCCCCACCCACATTGGGCTCTCACCACCCCAACTGGCCCACAGCCCCTCCTCCCAGCTGGCCCCACCCCCAGTGGGCTTCCATCACCCTGATAGGCCCATGGCCCCTCCCACAAGCCAGCTCCACCCTTTATTGCCCCCCCACACCAACTGGGGTGAGCTGGCTAGCCAACCTCCCACAGCCCCTCCCTCAGCTGCTGACCCCTGATCAATCCCCCTACCCCATTCAGGGGGGGGGCTGGTTGGCCCACCACCCCTGTCCCTCTCAATGGCCACAGCCCTGCCCACTGTCGCCCCCCCTTCCATCCCAGGTTGGGGCAGATCAGGTTGCCAACCAACCTCCCATTTTCTCCTCCTGACAGGCCTGGCCCTGATCTGCCCCAATTGGGGCCTGGCCAGCTGGACCCCATCCGTGCGCAAATTTGTGCACTGGGCTTCTAGTGTTATAATAGGAACAGTGTTATTTTTGTTTGTTTGTTTGTTTGTTATTTTAGCAGGTTCATAACTTGGCTGGCATCAAATGCAAAGTCTCCCAACCACTCTGCACCCCGATAGTAGGTTGCACTCAATTCTCAGTTCAGTTCCTTTAGCCTTAGCTGAGCTACTTGGAGGTCAACTAAATATTTGGGCAGTTTATACATAGAATTTGAAGCAACTTCTCTATGTCTCTCCTTTCTCAAATTTCAACCCCCACTTTCCAGCAGGTATTATTCTCCCAAATTCTGACCTCTGGTCATTTAGGGCAGTAACACTTTGTATGTTTCAGCAGTTTTATCTGTCTGGCACAACAGTGATTTGTGACCTGCCTTCATGTCACCAGACAAACAATGGGTCTGGGCTGCCTGTCATTACTCGAGCCAATTAAGCAGAGACAGGGTTGAATCGTATATGAGCATTTATTCCAATACTACTGGCTGTGTGGGAGAGCAGCAGGTCACCCACAGAAATCTGCTCTGCAGCTTACCATAAGCCAGCTTATACAGTAAAAGCACAAAGGAAAAGTAAGCAGAAGAGCAATTTGCACATATGCACAAGGACTAGGGGGTCTTCAAAGGGCTTAGTGATATGCAAGGGCTGGGGTTACATGGGGAAACAGCCAAAGGGAGTGCCAGATGGGCAGTTAACAGGGAAGCAGGCTGGAGGTCTGTAAAGGCCTGCAGGTGTGCAAAAAGGGTGAGGGTCTTCAAAGGGCTAGGATTCTGGCTTCTGCAGCACAGTTGTTACTCTTTCCATGATAACAGGCAACTCCAAATGGGGAGGAAGGGCTGCATCTCCAGGTGAGCTTCAGTCAGGGTTAGAATGTGCCTTCTTTAATGTGCCTTCATAAAACAATCATGGTTAACAGAGTGTGATTCATGTTTTCTTACAATACTAGCTGGTACCCCAAATTCTATTGCTGCCCCCTTTCATTCAGACTAAACTTGTGAGCTGAGAATTCACCAGTGATAGTCTTGTCTTCCACAAGTTGACTTCCTTCTAGTATTGGCCATCTCTGGTTAGTCCCCAGTATCTCCAGGTAGTTATTTTTTATATTTTTCTTCAGAAGTTTATAGTTCTTATCTGTGGTAGAGTTGGTCAGATAGGAGTCACTCAACCATACTGGAAATGGCAATCTTTATATAGGAGTCATTCAACCATATTGGAAATGGTAATCTTTATTTGTCTCATTTAAATGAGCAAATGCAAATGGTCTTATCTAAGAGATGGTAAAACTGAGGCCAGGAGAGGAAACCAGGTCATGGTTTGTTTCAGAATGGGCAGTGAGAGCAGTCAGCTACAAAAATAAAGTTAAGTTGGGGATTTTTAGAGTAAAATCTTGAAAGAGACCTTTCCTGTGCAAAGCCTTTCTTTTGTGCATTACTAAACTGGGGATAATATTAGTATACCAGATGCCCAAGGGGGGTCCCTCCACCTGGCCTGCACCATCTCCAATCAGGGACCCTTTGGACATCCCTCTCGCAATCCGGGACCACTGGCTCCTAAATGCTCACCTGCCTGCCTGCCTGACTGCCCCCAACCACTCTGCATGCTTGCCTGATCACCCCTAACCATTCTGCCTGCCTGTCTGATGCTCCTAACTATTCCCCTGGCAGCCTGATCCCCCTAACTGCTCTCCCCTGCTGGCCTGATTGCCCCTAGCCACCCTGGGAAGCTCCATGCTAACAGCCCTAGCCCCATGAAGCTCCTTGGCCTCAGCAACCCCATGAAGCTCCATGCTCATAGTCCCCCCCCACCCCCCCCACCCCCCCCCTCCCCCCCCGCCTCCTGAGGCTCCCTAACCTCTGCAGCCCTGCCCCACCACGCTGTGAGAGCCCGACCAGTCCTTTGGTCGTTTGAGCCCACAGCTCCCTCCTCCCGACATTGTGTCCACAGCTCCCACTCCCTCAGCTCCCTAGCCTGATGTTTGGGCATCCATCCAGTCGTTTCAATCATGACAGCACCTGGCTTTTTATATATTAGGATAATGTTCATTATATGCTTATTAGGTCTAATGCTAAGCCCCTTAAATGCATTCACTATCTCTTTTAATCCTGAAGAAAACTAGATGAGATCGGATTACTTTTCATAGATTTTGCAGAGGAGGAAACTGAAGGTTAGGTGAGGTTAAACCCAAGATGACAGAATTGTTTGCATGATTAACCAGTAATAATGATGATGGCAATAAAAATTAAAATAATGGCTCATATTTATTGAACTATTATCATACTGTAGATAATGTGAGGTGTTCTATAAACATTGGAGGTAAGTACTATTATCACTTTACCTTTTCAGGTGGAAGAATAGAGGCTGGAAGAATGGAGGCTGAATAACTTGCTCAAGGGCACATGATTAGCAAACAGTGGACCTAGGATTTGAACTCAGGCTCCAAACCCAATTGCTTAAACTTTATGCCCCAATTGCCTTCCTGTAATGATAAAACATCTGAAAAGGCCTTTCACCTTAGAGGTCCTGGAAGAGTCAGGCTCCCTTTCTCTCAGTAAATACCAGATTGAATGGAATCCACAGGCTGCGGGCTTCTCTGCACATGCACACTGGTGGTACTTGCAAATGCCAGTGGGATCTGAATCTACCCACGAACCCTTCCAACCATTCACTAGGAACTCCAGCCTACAATGCAAATGAGGAACTCTTCCTAAGCAGGAATAAATTGCAATAAGTTGCAGAGGTTCCCTCATCCTGTTTTTCACTTCATGTTTTGGATGCTGCAGGCTGGGTGAGCAGAAATCCCAGGCTCTGGCTCCGGGCAGCTGCCCTCCTCCGAGTGCTGCCATGAACCACTTCCAGACCATCCTGACTCAGGTCCGGATGCTGCTCTCCAGCCATCAGCCAAGCCAGGTGCAGGCCCTCCTGGACACCCTGCTGGAGGAGCAGCTTCTCTCCAGGGAGTACCACGGTGCCCTGCTCCAGGAGCCTGATGGTGAGGCTCTGGCCAGGAAGATCTCGTTGACCCTGCTGCAGAAAGGAGACCCAGAATTGGCCCTCTTGGGATGGGCCTGGAGTGGGCTGGAGGGCCCAGTGGTTGAGGACCCCGGCTACAAGGACCATGGAGGTAAGTGACATCCCCTTTGCTCCAGGAGCAATGACTGACCCTTGGCACCTCAAGGATTTCCCTTCTTCTCTGAAAGGGAAGTCAATGTGATCATTCCTGTCCCAAGATGGGAAGGCAACTTACACAGGAATCAGACCTTCTGGTGGAGTGGCAGGAGCAGCAAGGGCTTGGAGAACTCATTCTATGATGAGGGGTGTGCTGGGGGCATACAGCGCGCTTCCCACTCTGCTACAGAGGAAATCCTTCTGCCCTGACTGCTGTGGTTCGGTGGTTGGAGTGTGAGCCTTCGCACCGAAGGGTTGCAGGTTCGAACCCTGGCCTTGAAGGGGCACGTGCGGGAAGCATCCAATCCATGTGTCTCTCTACATGAATATTTCCCTCCCTTCCTTCCTCCCTCCCTCCCTTCCATCCTCTCTAAAAAAAAAATAAAAAAAAATCAATGGAAATATCCACTGGTGAAGATTAGCAACAACAGAAAAATCATCCTGGAGGCATGCAGCCAAATGGCCACTTGGTTTACTCTCTGAGCTGCTTTGATGTGTCAGGCACTGTAGGGGGCACTGGGAGCCACAGATAGACAGATCCAGGCTTGCATTCAAGGGGCTCACAGTCTAGTGGGGAAGACAGATGCAGGCACAATCATGTGGTTCAATGAGGTGCCGCAGACAGGAGGGACCAAAGGGCTGGAGAGCAGAGAATGCTGTGTGTGCATATGTATACATGCACACATGTGAGTGTGCTTGTGCAATTATGTGTGCATGTGTATGGGCATATATATATGCATGTACATGCCTTTCTATATGTGCATGGATGTCACAGATAAAGACAGAAACCAAAGAACAGAGAGAGAAAGGAAGGGAGAGACAGAATAGAAAGAGACAGAGACAGATAGAGATGGAGAGGAGGGAGGGAGGGAGGAAGGAAGGGAGAAAGGAAAAGGGAGCGGGGGCAGAAAGAGTGAGAGAGAAAGAGAGACAGGCAATAGGAAGTAGATCAGAGGGAGAGAGTATCTTATATTTAAAGAGCATTGACACTTGATGCGTCTTAAATCAGACAAAACAGGTCCACACCATACCATGTCACTCACAGCCTTGGCTCCTCAAACACCTTAGGTCAGTGTTTGGCAAACTCATTAGCAACAGAGCCGCAGTTGCGGACCACTGCGTTGGGTCTTCTTTCCCCAGAATTACAAAGAGGTTCTCTTTGTTACAAACAACCTTCTTCCCAAAGACATGTGTTTGTCCTTTCTCCTCTGTGCAAATCTGTGCCTTTCTAATTTTTTGAACTGGTGCCATAAATTCCTAGTCCTTCTTGGTCCCTTTCTGGCTTCAGAGTAACTTGGAAACTTGGGATTCACTTTGCGGGAGTGTGTACTGTGCGCCAGGGATAGCCTTGCCCAGTGGTCGGCAAACTGCTGCTCTCAAGCCACTTTTGGTTCTTTGGCCCCTTGAGTGTGGCTCTTCCACAAAATACCACGGCCTGGGCGAGTCTATTTTGAAGAAGTAGCATTTGAAGAAGTTTAAGTTTAAAACATTTGGTTCTCAAAAGAAATTTCAGCCAAAACCGATTTGGCTCAGTGGATAGAGCTTCAGCCTGCGGACTGAAAGGTCCCAGGTTCGGTTCCGGTCAAGGGCATGTACCTTGGTTGCAGGCACATCCCCAGTAGGGGGTGTGCAAGAGGCAGCTGATCGATGTGTCTCTCTCATCGATGTTTCTAGCTTTCTATCCCTCTCTCTTCCTCTCTGTAAAAACTCGATAAAACATATTTAAAAAAAAAAAAAAGAAATTTCGATCATTGTACTGTTGATATTTGGCTCTGTTGACTACTGAGTTGGCCGACCACTGCCCTAGCCTATTCAAGCATCTCTTTAGATGGTTCTCACATCCATCCTAAGCCCTTTGCTGGTCTCCAGCCTTATGTTACACTTGAAGAAAGCAGACACTGCTCAGAGTTGACACAATTCTGGGTCCCCAGGTAGGAAGTGGTGGAGTCAGAGTTTGAAGACAGATAAGCTTTTTCCTCAACCTGGCCTCGAGGGGAATAAGCCTTTTGATGGTCTTGCCTTTAGGCATCAGGGTGGTGTAATAATTTCTCCAACTCTTCTGCCAAGACATAAGTCTACATGGGTTTGGCTCTCTGTGGTTAAATTCTACCAGGTGGTCTCCTGGACACATCTTTTACATCTGAATGATCTCTCTGACTTCTTACTGAGTGCCCTCATCCACTTGGTGGTCCGGGAGGGGGGCACTGGGCATTGCAGAGGCCAACCTTGGGGAAAGTCAAAGCCTTCCTCTCTTCTAGACAAGCCCCCACCCCTTAAACTGCATGTTCCTTCAGATACCTCCGCTCAGACACCTTCACTCCTCTCCTCCCTCCTCCTCTCTCTGGTTCCTGTTATTAACTGTGTTTCCTCCCTGGGGATGTAGTATATTTATTTCTGACCCCACATGACTCTAGAAAGAGAACTGAGCTCAGGGCCCCATGGTCTTGAGGAGGCTGGGAGACAGAGAATGGCAAATCTCTTTTCTGCTCTTTCTGTTGTCAACATAAGAAACATTCAAACCTGAAAAGAATTTTTATGAGTTTGAGCCAAACTGTCGACAATTGTCAGGAAGCAAAATCTCAACGTAGTGAGATAATGCTCTGGGAGAATGGCGCTTTTCACCTATTTTTATAAATTACCATCAAAGGAGGAGATATAAGTGGGTTGCATGAAATCCATTGGCAATAGATTAGGGGGTGGGAGAAAGCAAAGGGGGAAAAGGCAGAGACCCTCTGGGATTGGTTAAAAAGTAAAATGATAGACACATGCTTCTTTTATGGAGGTGGGTACAGGATAGTTAGCAGTCAACAATTAATAGGAAAACAATAACAATGAGGGGATTTGTAATCTCTGTCCTCGTGCACCGGTTGTGTCCTGAGGGTTCGAGAAAAAGAGAAGTTACAAGTTTACCCTGATATTGCAAAAACACAACAGGCTCAGTCCAGATCAAAGTAGATCTTTTGCAGGGAAGATACAGGACTAGGACATGCCTACCCACTATAAACTGCCTTTTATTTATTTTTTAAATACATATATTTTATTGATATTTTACAGAGAGGAAGGGAGAGGGATAGAGAGTTAGAAACATCGATCAGCTGCCTCTTGCACACCCCCTACTGGGGATTTGCCTGCAACCAAGGTACATGCCCTTGACCAGAATCGAACCTGGGACCTTTCAGTCAATAGGCTGACACTCTATCCACTGAGCCAAACCGGTTTTGGCTAAACTGCATTTTAATTAAAAAAAAAAATATTTTAGACCATCCTTTGTGGTTACTTTAGGTCTGAGTTTGCAAGGCCGCCATGCAGGCCTTCCCTGAGCTGGTCAGGTTAGCGTGTGGTCCACACTGTCCCCAGGCCAGCTGTCCTCAGGGCTGGAGGCTTGGCCCAGGCCTAGTCAGGTGTGTGGCTGTGATGCACAGGAGACGAAGGAGTCTTCAGGGGAGCGAAGAACGGGAAAGAGTGTGATTTATAAATAAATTGCACTCATTGTAGTTTCACTGAGGGTTCAGAAAAGGAAATCGTCATGTGAAGTTTTGTAACTCTCTCTACACCCCCATAATGATCTTCACCCTCCACTGCTCTAAACCCGGCATTGGCCCCGATGTTACTCAGAGGAGAAGCTAAATCGGGACAATGGCCTACGAGAACTTTCTGGTTCCCATCACCTCTCTGCTCTCATCACCTGCTTGTGCTTGCTCATACTCCAGCCATGCTGGCCCTGGCTGTTCCCGGGACAGGCCTGGCACCTCAGGGCAATTCCCTCCACCTGTACACTCTACTCCAGATAGCCTCTTGGCCAACCACCTCACATTCTTCAGCTCTTTGCTCAGATGCCACCTTCTCAACCAGGCCTACCCTGCCATCTCACCTAGAATTGCAACTGCCCCTCTACACTCTGAGCCCCTCCCTAGACTGACAGTTTGCCTATATATTTTACTTTTCTGTGCTTGTTGTTTACTGTCTGGTTCTCCTACTGGAAAATAAGTTCCACGTGGTCAGGGAATCTATGTTTTGATCATAGATGCATCCCAACTGCCTGGTATGGGGGGGGGGGGTAGGGTGGTGGTGGATGGAGAGATGGATGGATGGGTGAGTAGATGAGTGGGTGGATGAAGAGATGAGTGGGTGAGGGGGTAGGTGGATAGGTGATAAATAGGTAGATGGATGGGTGGATGAGTAATGGATGGGTGGATGGTGAATGGATGGGTAGATAGGTGGGTGAGTGGATGGATGGAGAATGGATAGGTGGATAGGTAGATGGGTGGAAAGTTCATGTATGGCCATCATTCTCACTTTACAAATGAGTAAACTGAGGCACAAAGAGCTTGAGTAATTTGCCTCAGGTCATGGCCTGCAGAGGGAAGCTATTGGATCTCTCAAGTCCAGACCTATGGCTGCACTTTCTGCTTGGCTGCCTCTCTTGAACACCCAAAGGAATACCATGAAGTGCCCCAAACCAGTTAGCCAGCTTCAAAATGAAACTAGCCTGATGATTCAGAAGGCACCTTCTGACGCTGCGGCAGTTGTGCAGAAAGCCCACTTCTGGTTGTGTGGCTTTGGGAGTCTGACTCTGCTACACAAAGCAGCACGTGTGCATCCAGCCCCAGGCAGGCTCAGGGAGAGCCTGAATGCAGCAGCTTCACTGGGGAATCGGAGCACATGCGCAGGCATTCTTTGGTTGACAGTGGGTGACGACCCCTAGAGGGACAAGCCAGGGCCAGAAAAGAGAGACTTAGGAAGGCAGTGGTGGGGAAAGAACCAGGCTGGAAGCTGGACTGCTCTGGGTCTGAGGCCCAGTTCAGCTACTTACAACTGTGTGATCATTAAACCACTATGACCCTGTTTCTTCATCTCTAAAACGGGAGTGATGATATTAACCTCCCAGGGCTTTGGAGGGGCTTAAATGAAATTCAGCTGGGAAACTTTCCAAGGTAGCGCTTGGCTTTAGACAAATAATTCTAGGGGCGCTTACCCAGGAAGGAGAACTGGACAAGGAAGTAATAAACCAGCAGTTTGAGGAGCTGAGAAAACAATTGTGTCTGCAGTCTCATTGGGAGCCTCAGATAATGTCTAGACACTCATTTCATGCGAAAGCACACCGCTGAGTGCTTGGGCGCTGTGGACATCGGAGCCGTGACCAGTGTGGCCCCTGCCCTCAGATTGGCACTTTGGTGAATTGGGCTGTGCCCTCAGGGCCTGAGTGCCAGTTATGACTCTCTGAATCCAAGGGGTATGACTGAGAGCACTTGCTGGGACCCCTCTGGGCCTCAGTTTCCCCATCTAAAAAGTGGAGGTAATAACAGTACCCCGAGTGGGGTTCTGAGGATTCAGTGACCTCAGCTAACATAAGGCACATGCATTTCTGGCAAGAGGAAAGTTGGTTCTATTCATCAGCCTTTGGGGGAAGTGCAGACCGGGGGTAGAACAGAAAGGTAACTGTGGGTGAAGGCAAATGTCGCTGCTCCTGGGTGTGTGAACAGAGTGAGGGGCATCTGGGCACTTTTCCAATAGGCTGTAGGACACCTCTCGCCCCCACTGATTTTATATATTGTTGTTTTCTTTGTCTTTCCTTTATGTTTCATTGCTCTCTGTTTTCATGAGAACTCTGTTCTAGGAACCGTAGAACAAAGCCCCTGGAGGATGCTGCCTGATTAATTGGAAAGGGAAGGACAGCCCAGGCTGCCCAGCCCTTCCTCCAGCTTCCTTCCCCTATTTGGCCTTTGGATGAGAGCCCCAAGGCTGGGGCTACCGAGGAGAGGAGCTGTGCCCTTCCATCCGCCTCCCTCCTCTCCCTGATCCAGGTCTTGCTCCCACGGGGAGCCCCCCTTCCCTCCTGGAAGAAGACAAGTTGGCAAACGACTACTGTGACTACTGTCCTTTCACCTTCGGCAGCTTCTCAGCCAGTCAGACCCACTTCACCTTCACCCGAAGGAACCACAGAAGGAAAATCACCTGCACCAGGAAGTTGGCACTTCCCTATGGGTTTTCCCCAGGCTGACCAGCCGCCTATTCCATACTCAGCTTGGCTCCATGCCTGATGCCTGGCCCAACCACAGACGGTTTCTATTCTCTGTTGTTACCTTGAACAGCACGCCTGTGTGTTTACTTACTGTTTATCCGTCTCTCCAGCCACCTACTTGCCTGCCTTCTAACTTACCTGGTTTATCTACCCACCTACTATCTACTTATATCTATGTATCAATTTATCAATCTTTCTACTTATCTAGTTGCCTATATATGTATGTATCAACTTACCTGCCTTCTACCAACTAAGCCATTTACATAATACCTACTAATAGGCTTATGTTCTCCTATACCTCCTTACTTGCCTAATTTGCATACAGTTTTATTATCTCTAGTACAAGCTTGTCAAACTCAAAGAGAACACTGGCCAAATAAACAAGGTCTGAGTTTATGTGGGTAGCAAAAAAAGAAAGCTTCAATTTTCATAGAAACGTGGGGTTTATTTCAATAGAGACATGCTGAATACAAAGGGTTGAAATAAGTGAGTAATCGTTAATATAAAATAATAGAACATTTTAATAAAAGTTAATATTTTTTCTTGAACATTAACTTACCAGACGCTGAATAATGGCACAAATTAATATGCATAACACAAATAAACCTATTTTTCTTGTTCTCCAAAATCAAAATATTTCCTATTGAATACAACAAACAAGTTGATCCAAGACTAATGTCATGGCAATTGGCTGCCAAAATATTCGCTGCTGTTATTAGTGGAGAGAAATGGTGCACCTGCGCGTAAGACGCATAAGGGAAATGAATGCAACACCATGATAGTAACCAGTCATTAGTGAATGTTGTAGTTCGTTATTAATAATTATGTATAATGGGATATTGTAAAAATTAAGTTACAAAATTTTTATTAAAATGTTTCTTGCATACTGTTATATTGGCTGGGCCACAAAAATATTATTTGTGGACACATGTGGCCCTCAGGCCATGAGTTTGACATGCCTGATCTAGTACCTAGCCCTCTATTCACTGATTTCTTTCCTTCTTTTCTTACCTTCTTCCTTTCCTCCTCCTTAATCATTTATTTAGCACTATTACCAACAAGATGATGAGACCTTGGTTCTTGTCTTGAAGGAAAGATTTCAGTCAAGAGACAAAGTGGAGCAAAGCAAGCAAGAACTTATTGGCTGCAGCAAAAACACACTCAGGAAAGTGAAACAAGGAAGGGCACAGAAGAAGCAACAGGAGAGCCTCGGCTGGGCTGCTTTCAGAGTCAGAAAAAAGGGGGGCCTTGGAGACAGGTTCAGGGGGTTAGCCTGGGACGAGCTGCCACTGCCTAGTGCTCACCTGGTTGCAAGTCTCCTGTGTCCCTTGGCATTAGGGAGATGCGTGCCTATAGGGAAGGAGAGGTCTCTTTGTCATGCTAGATCCTGACTTAAGACAGAGACATTCAGATGCCCTGGGTAAGGCTGGCTTCCGTAGCAATGAGAGGGCCCCTCAGCAAGAAGGAATGGAGCCCTGGGCTCAAGAGAATGGTTACCGCCTCTGGGGGAGTTTTGAAGAGGAACATCAGCAGGAATACAGGATGCTGTATTCTCCCATTTAATAGGGAGAACATCAGGGCTTGGCTCAACCGGCAATCTGCCCACCTGCTCCTTGCCCTAGCCACTCAGCTCAGGAGGCTTGTCTTCTACTCTGCACCAGCCTGACACTCTCCCCATCTCTCCACCATCAAGCAGCTGGAATTCAGACCCCATCAGCTCCTGGCCAGGCAGCACTGTGCCTCTCTCCTCCCAGGCCCTCCTTGTACTGATCTACAGGCTCTGCCATCAGCCAAACACACAGACTAGCACATGTCGCTGATCGGCTTAGAGACCTCCTGTGTTGACACAGACATGATCAGATTCTGGCCGGGAGCAGGGGGGGATGGGGGGGGGGGAGGAGTATGTGTGTGTGGAGAGACCAGGTGGCAGGCTGCTGCTATTGCCCATGTGAGAGATGATAGCCTCTAGGCAGGCGACTTCCAGGCCTGGCTGACTCTCACCACAAGCTCTGCCCTGCCATGAAGCTGACTCAGAACTGCCATTGGAACTGGCTGCCTCTGAGGACAGGAAGGGACTCCCATAGGTGGCCTCCAGACAGCTGAATGGCCAGGGATGCCTCTCTTAGCACCAGGCCATGGGACCATGAGACTTCTTGGGATTTTTAATATTCATCCCTTCTGTTTTGTTAGCCTATCAAAGCAGGACTCTGTTTCAGATTGACTCTTAGCATTTCTAAACTGACTCTTAGCATTTCTTTTTTGAAGTCTGCCTACTTCCTCTCCTGGGACTTCTGAATGCAGTGACTGTTTCAAAGTAACCACCAATACAAAAATAGATATCGTTATCCTCATTTCATATGGGGAAACTGAGGCCCACACGAGGGAAGTGAGAGGTCCAAGTGTTACTGGTGAGAGAATGAAACCTCGGTTCTTACCTTCTTAAAGGAAAGATTTCAGTCAAGAGACGAAGTGCAGCAAAGCAAGCAAGAGTTCATGGGCAACGGCAAAAACACACCTGGACGGTGAGGCAAGGAAGGGCATAGAAGAAGCTACAGGAGGGCCTCGGCTGGGCTGCTTTGGCTCACTGAGAAGTCAGAGAAGAGGGCCTTGGACACAGCTTCAGGGGGTTAGCGTGGGAGGAGCTGCCCATTGCTCCCCTGGTTGTAAGTGCCCTGGGTCCCTTAGAGGTGAGGAGATGCTCACCTGTGGGGGAAGCAAAGGGAGAAGGGAATGGCACAGTGTGCTCCCCAGAGGGAGAGAGTGGCCACTGAGTCTTCATCCTGAGGGTGTTTGTCTCTCTCTTGCAGGTGGGCATCTTAGGGGAGGTCTGCTGATGTCTGTCTAACTGCCTATTACACAAGGTCACATAGCTGCTAGTGACAGCTCTTCACATTCCTAACCCGGTGCTCTTATTTTTTTAATGTTTTTTTAATTGATTATTTTTTAGAGAGAGAGAGGAAGGGAGAGGGATAAAGAGAAACATCGATGAGGGAGAAACATCATTGATTGGCTGCCTCCAGCACAAGGGACTGAGCCATTTTCCCTGACCAGGAATGGAACCTATGGCCTCTTGGTTCTTTGGTCGATGCTCAACCACTGGGCTACATTGGCCAGGCCCAACCCAGTGCACTTTCAGTGAAAATGCATGAGACACTTAAGTGATTGTTTCCCAAACTTCTTTCATTTCAGTACCACCCTCATGATGTCTGCCTACCACCTATACTATTATTTACTTGACAGTTTCTTTCAAACCACTCACATTTTTTTTATTCAACTTTATTTCCTAAGGAAAGTTTGTGTCTGTCATAAATGAAAAAGAATGCCACACAGGGCTGGGACTGGTTGGGCTCAGTGGTAGAGAGTCGGTCTGCAGACTGAAAGGTCCCGAGTTCGATTCCAGTCAAGGGCATGTACCTTGGCTGCGGGCACATCCCCAGTGGGGGGTGTGCAAGAGGCAACTGATCGATGATTCTCTCTCATCGATGTTTCTAACTCTCTATCCCTCTCTCTTCCTCTCTGTGAAAAATCAATAAAATACATTTAAAAAAAAAAAAAAAAAGAATGCCTAGAGGAGATAGGAAAACAGAGCAAGGTTGTTTGATTCTAGACAAATACTGTTGTCTACCAAAGGCTTGAGGTTGGAGGCTGCTGTCTGTGAAATGGGGACCTCCTACATTAGGTGCTAAAGACAGAGCCCCAAACTGAGACTGTCTCCTTGATGCCCTCAGGAGCATGGGCAGGGACTTGAAAGGGCACTAACTTTCTCCCTGGGTGAGTCAATGCTATTTGCCACCACATCTGCATGTCACTTCAAACCAGCGGCACATATTCCATGTTTTGGGTAGCGCCCTTTTATAATTTATATTTCAGCTCAATGTCTCGGAACAAAATGATGGGCAAACCACTCATGCTGAGCAGGAAGTTCAGGGTGACTTGGGGTAGGAGTAGTGGTGGAGGGGAGTGGAATCTAGGATATTTGGGGATCTCTAGTCCTGGCCCCATCCTGCAGAGTATAGCACATGTTGGCATCTGGCACCACTGTGGTCTCCATCATTTCAGAATGTTCATGTGTTGAAGGGCCCCCCAGCAAACAACTTTACAACCTTCTCCAGTCACCCCATTTTAAGGAACTGAAATTCACAGAGCCCAGCTGGGGCGTGGCGGGAGTTGGGCTGTAAGGGAGTGTGGACAAATTAGGTGGTGTCTAGAACAGAGAGGTCTGAGAGCTTAAAGTCACCTTGGAGGGGGAGAGTTTTCTGCTGGTCCCTTGCTTGCTTTCTTTGCATGCTGGCTTAGTCTTGGCGGGCTCCTGTCCTGGCCTGACTGGTGTAGGGAAACAGGCGAGAGATGAGGCTGCCTGCTCCTGAGCTGAGCATCCGAAAGCACCACTGGGCAGGCTGAGGGTGCCAGGAGGGACTGCTGGACTCGCTTCGTCTCCCACACCATGCGTTGCCTGGCTCCACGCCCTGCGGGGTCTTACCTGCCGGAGCCCCAAGGTAAAAAAGTGGGTGGAGGGAGTTGAGAATGCTTCTTAATTTAAGGTGGTCCCGGCTGGTCTTGCCATCCCAAATGAACAGACACACTCTGGAGTGGGAGTTTGGGGGTAAGAGAGGGGGCCCTTGTCCAGCTGTAGCTATTGGAAGAAATGAGGTTGTTGGCCATTTCCTTCCACTTGAAGGGCACTTGGTCAGTCCAGATGCCTGGGATGTGAGAGGGTTTTATCAGCCCTTGAAGAGTTCTGAGGGCCCATTTCCGAGCGTGTGTTGTTAGCTCTCAGCATTGGTGGCCTGGCTCGGCCAATCACAAGGCCCTCCAGCTCCCAGGTAAACACTGAGGGGTGCCCTTGAAGGACTGGACTTCTGCCAGACCCCACCCCATCCTCGAGGAAGCAGGGAAACCAAAGCCAGAGTCAGCCCCTTGGTAGAGTTGTTGAGCCTCAGCCAGCTGGCCCCTGGTCAGACGCTGCCCTCTCCCCAGCTTCCAAGCAGTGTTTTGGGGGAGAAGTGGGAGACAGGGGACAGATGGCGAGAGACAGGGTAGTACAGACAACTTGCACCTGCTCCGAAGTCAGAGCACAGGTTTGAATCTGGGCTGGCTGCGGTGTGACACTGAACCTGTCGCCAGCCCTCTCTGGGGCCGCTTTCCTGGGCTGTAAAAGGGGAGAGGGGGAAGTGTCTCCTGACAGGACAATGGCGGGGATTAAAGGGTTTAGCACAGAGCCTGGCACACTGTAGGAACTGACTGTCATCACAGGAGCCCGATGTTATCGGTGTTGCCATTGTTGTGTGGTGGAGAGTGGTGGGACTTCTTTGCTCAGACACCATAAAATGTGTGGCTTCCTCTGAAGCCCAGATGATGACAAGTTTGCCAGCTCTGTTGGATGCAGCTAGAGCTTGCTGGGGAAGTTTGTTTGCTTTTAAATTTTTTTATTTATTGATTTGAGATGGTGGGGAAGGGTTTGGTGTCCCACATATTTGCACATTCAGTGGTTGGTTCTTACAAGTTCCCTGACCAGGGACTGGACCCACAATCCTGGCGTATCAGGTGGATGCTCTAACCAACTGAGCTATGGGCTATTGCTGGGGAGTTTTTGATGGAGAGAGAGAGAGATCACTTTGACCCACCCCCTCAGTTCCAGGTGAGGAAATCCAAGGCTGGGAAGGGAAGTGACCTCACCCCCTCTCCCCCCAAAGTCTCAGGGTGGGCGGGGCAGAGGTCCAGGATTCTGGAGGAGGAAGGCAAGTCATGCGGCAGGGGGTGTGGCATTGGAAATGCCAGGGCTGAACCTCCAGTGCAGATCCCTGAGGCGTGGTTCCTCCCCCCAGTCCCCCTTCTTTCCCCCCTCCCCCCAAGGGCACCCAGCTTCCTGGAAGTGAACCTGAGAGCAAGCTCTGGTTCACATGCCCTGCAGGGTGGTTTGCTGCCTTCACGGTGGTGAGCTAGACAGAAACCAAGGGAATGAGCTCCCTGCAAGCCAGGGAGTGCAGACCGCATGCCCGTGGGCAGGCTGGCGCCCCTGCAGCAGGGGACGCCCTGGGAGCGCCCTGGGCTGTAGGGGTGCCACGGAGGTGCTTCTGAGAAGCCACGTGGTAGACGCCGCAGGGGGAGGCTTGGATGCCTGTTGACTCTCTAGCCCAAGCCTCGTGGAGCAGAATGAAAATGAAAGAGAAAAGGGGCCGCTGCCGGGGGTGGAGGCAGGGTGGCCAGGTGACTGGCCGTCCCAGGCTCTCAGGATCCCGGGAGCTGTCGGAGGGAGAGGCCGCCAGCAGCGCGGCACCGCGCGGGAGTCCCGGCAACAGCGGTAGGTGAGCAAGGTCGCCTCTTGCAACCCCTAAAGTCGGGCTGGGAATCCAGACTCAGGGGGGCAGCGATTTGCCGGGGGTCACACGGGAGCAAGGCTGGGAGCAGGGGAAGAGGATGGGCAGGACGTAGACCTGGGAAACTCTGGTTTCCAGCATCAGTTGAAGGACCAGGAGCTGGGAACCAGGGCTGGGCTGCAGCACCCCTGAAGCTTGGGGAGGAGGGAGACTGCGGGGAGAGCTGGGTGGGAGGGGAGGGAGTGTCCGCAGAGGGACTGGGACGCGGAGCAAAAGCAGGTGGTGGGGTCCGCCCCAGGCTGACCCACTGCGCCTCCTTGAATGCGTAGAGGCGCGCAGGTGAGCGCCGAAGACACAAGCTCTTCCTCCGTGGGGACCCTTGAAAAGGGAGCGTGGGGCTGTTTCCCTGTTGGATAATAGCCCTGCTCAGACTGTGGAGTCTGGGAAAGGCCCTCCTGGTGGGATCCCCTGCAGGGAGGGCTCTGGGCAGCCCGAACTTGCGGAACTTTAGCCCCTAGAGAAATCCGCTCCTCTCTGAGGACATTGGGAGACGGGGTCTTTTCTGGAATGTCTTGGAAGGTTGGTATCTCTGCCTCACTTCGGGGTCCTGAGCCCCCGAAAAGGGGGCGTGCGTTCTCTAGGGTCCCAGAATGCTGGAATTGGAGCCACCATGTCTAGCTCTGTCTGGGGGGTTCCTTACCATCGCAGTTCTCTGAGCCCCACGGCCCCTCTCCCCACCTGATACAGGGGAGGGGATACAGCCCTGAAGGCCACAGCACCCCATTTCCAGTGGCAGCCAGGGGCTCTTTACTTGGGCAGAAAGTCTTCCATCTGTTCCCTGCTCCCTTTCCCCACCCAAGGAACTACTTCAGGTCAACCAGAAGGTTAAGAAAATCAATGCTGCTGATTTTTTTTTTTTTTCCAGCCAAAGGCCATTTGGATATATATAATGTCACTATCAACTTAAAAATTATCCTGCTATATTTGGTCAAACATTTAAGTAACTCACCCCTAGTTCCTTGGCAGGCTGTACATAGTGTGCAGGTTCCAAGGCCCTGCCCCTAAACCCCATTGGCTAGGCCTGGGGTGGGCCTCCTCGTGGCAGGTTAACCATTTATCCCAGGCGATTCTTATGTCAGGGGTCCAATGGTCATACACACATTGAGAAGCATAGATGTGCCCCAACCCCTGTCCTCTCTCCATGTTACAGAAACTCTGGGAACTTCCCCAGGAGGTTTTGTCAAAGGCCATATAGCCGAGTGGTTGGTAGAGTCAGGATTTGAACTCAGGTCTCCAGAGCAGCAGGGAGGTATCCCAAAGACTTGGACACTTGTGTGGTGAGTGGTCCAAACACAGTTCTCCAAGAGGCTTTCATTGACACTGGTCTAACGGCTGTGTGGTACTAATTAGGTTACTTTTTAACAAACTGGTAAGGCAGCTGACGTTATTTTGATAACCTTGTTTTGTTTTCAGTGGCAAGTGATACTGTGGTTTTGGGTGTGTTTTTTTTTTTTTTTGGTTTTTTTTTTTTCATATGAAGTAGTTATAGAAAGTTTTCTTATTCTAAAGTAATAACAAACCTGACCAATGTAACCTTTTTAAATGTGCAATTTAGAGGCAGTAAGTACATTCATGATGTTGTGCAACTGTGACCACCATCCATCTCCAGAACTTTTTCATCTGCTTCAACTTAGTCTGTCTCTGTTAAACAATAACTCCTATTCTCCTCTCCCCACCACAGTCCCTGGCAACCACCATTTAACTTTCTGTTTCTAAGAAATTGACTATTCTGGGTGCCTCGTATAAGTGGAATCATCTATTTGTCTTTCACTTAGCATAACACCTTCAATGCGCCTCCATGTTGTAACCTGGATCAGAACTTCGTTCCTTTTTATGGCTGATCGATATTGCAATGTATGGATAGACCATGTGTTGCTTATCTGTTTATCTGTCCATGGATACTTGAGTTGTTTCCACCTTTTGTCTAATGTGAATAGGGCTTTTATGAACATTCATGTATATGCCTGTGCCCTTGCCTTCAACTCTAGAAAGTTTTCTTTCTTTTTTTAAGTACATATGTTTTTATTTATTTCAGAGAGGAAGGGAGAGGGAAATAGAAACATCTATGATGAGAGAGAGTCATCAACCATCAACTGGCTGCCTCCTGCGCGCCCCTCATTGGTTATGGAGCCTGCAACACGGGTGTGTTCCCTCACCGGGAATCGAACCATGACCTCCTGTTTCATAGGTTGATGCACAACCACTGAGCTATGCCAGCCAGGCTAGAAAGTTTTCTTTCAAAATAAATATATTTGTTTCTTTAAAAATTAACTTACAGAGCCGAAACTGGTTTGGCTCAGTGGTAGAGCATCGATCTGTGAACTGAGGGTTCTCAGGTTCGATTCCGATCAAGGGCATGTACATTAGTTGTGGGCACATCCCTGTAGGGGGTGTGCAAGAGGCAGCTAATCGATGACTCTCTCTCATCGATGTTTCTAGCTCTCTCTATCTTTCTCCCTTCCTCTCTGTAAAAATCAATTAAAATATATATATATATATATATATATATATATATATATATTTAAAAAAAGAATTAGTTCTTACAATGTGTGTTTTTTTTTTTAATTAACTTACAGAAAATGCTAAGGTAAATTATGGAATAGGTGGAATGAAGGTATGATGAAAAATTGTAAAGGAGGCAGATGATTGGCTGAAGTTTGGGAGACTTGGGATTAGTAGAAAGACCTGGTAGCTATCGTAACAATCTAGGCTGTGGGACTGAGAGCGCCTAGATCAAGGGCAGAGCAGCTGAGGGACTTTTGAAATGAAAACTAGAAGAATTGAGGAAGTGTCCAGTGGTAGCAGAAACGGAGGCTCTAGAAAATGCCCTTGGGGGAAGGAGAATCATAGCCCTCCTGGTGTTCAAGGAAGGCGCTGCCAGGTGAGTCAGTGTCTTCCTGGTGAGTGGAAATAAAGCCTCTCTTAGTGCTCAGAATGTGTCAGGAAGGAGACACAAAAGGATGCTCATTCAACAATTCAGGTTCCCAGGCCCTGCTCCAGACCTACTGAATCAAAACTTAGTGGGGGTGAGCCCAGGCTGCTATTTGGTTAGAAACTTTTTCAAGCAGGTTTTTTTGTTTTGTTTTGTTTTGTTTTGTTTTGTTTTTGTTTTTATTCTTTCTAGGCAGTTTTCATTCATAGCCAAATCTGTCAACTGCTGAGCTCGGTAGACAGATCCTGGCAGGCAGGGCCAGCCTGTGATTCATCTTGGAGTCTCCAGCACCCAGCAGAGGGCTAAGCGCTGGCGTAGGTGCCATGTTAGGTAGAGCGAAGGGTCTGGACTGGAGTTGGGGGCCTGATCTGCAGCCTCGTTCTCCTCCCCTCCCCAGCATCTCTCTCAGGCTCTCATACCCCCAAAATGTGTTGATTTCTTTTTCCAGGTCACTGACTGCAGCTAGAAATGTTGGGATATGCAGAGGGAAGGCCACTGGAGGATGGGGAGACCAGGTAGCTGGGAGGAGGATTACCTTCTGCACTAGCACTGCAGGCACCCCTCTGCCCCTGGCTGCATCTCTTATAGTATGTCTCCTCCCTTTTTGTCCCAGGCCCACCAGCCTCCCATCCCCAATAACTGTACCACTTACAGACACATGCACAAACCAAGGTGGTCTTGTTTGAGTTCTAAGATTCCCCAAGTTGTGATGAGGTGGATTCCTTCATTGGGGGTCCAGAGAGATTGGTGGCTTACCTGAGCTCTCAGTAGTGGTCTCTATGGGGCTATCTGTGAGGTTCTTTATATGTAAAAAAATTTTTTTTAATTAATTTCGAGAGGAAGGGAGAGGGGGAGAGAGAGAGAGAGAAACATCAATGATGAGATAATCATCAATCAGCTGCCTCCTGCACATCCCGCACTGGGGATAAAGCCCAGTTGACATTCAACCTTTGAACCATGCTAATTGGACCAATTGTGGGGTTCTTTATGATTTCCAGACTCCACTTGGGAAAAACCAGAGCGGAGTTGTCTTGGGTGGGGCTCCCTGGGAAGCAAACTAGGAGATGGAGATCTGCACGTGGGAGGTTTAATTTGAGAGAGGTCATGGTTGGTGGGGGAGACCCAAGAGGAAAGGCAGGAAGCAGGACTGGGCAGCGGGAGGTGTTGGGTTACAATCCAGTTATAACAAAGGTCTCAGCCAATCCCAGGGGGAGTGCCGAATCTGGCACAGATTATAGGGTTATCTCACATTGAGGCAGAGACCAGATCTTTGCAGGCCACCGCCACCAATCATCACACATGGGCTACCCCTAGAGAAGGGTGTGACTTTGGACTATTTTGAGAGAGCTTGAGCTGTGAGCTTGAACCACTTGCCCTCAGCAATCGTTACTAACTGTGTTGTCACCACGGTATCCGCCACACAAGTGTAAATTGTCAAGTCAGAGAGTATCCTGAGGCCAAGGCCTAAACCGTCCCTTGAAGTTGTGGTTTTAACTGTACCCTGCACAGCCCCCTTATAGGAGGGGAGGTTCAGGGTCCCCCAACCCCTTGAACCAAACAGCTCCCTCATCACCTGTTCTGAGTTTCGGGCTCCTTTCAATTTCCTTTGAAAGCCACTGCTCTAAAGTGACATTCTTACTTAACAGATGAAGGCACTGGAGACCAGAGAGGGAAAGCGCTCACCTAGTGTCACCCAGCCCATTAGATGCAGAGCAGGGCCAAAATCCCAGGTCTCATCAAGTCCCTACCTTGATGCCATCCTTAGTCTATTGTAAACTCAGCCATCTCTATGGCCATTCCTGTGCACTCCCTCCCCCCTCACTCCAACTGCTGAGAAGCCCTGTGAATAGGGCCTGGAGCCAATCATGCTTCCATTTTTGGCTTTCCTTCTCTGAGGCCCCTTTGTTCAGTGCACAGGGGCTGGGGAGCTGTGATTGAAATGCCAAGATACTTGAGGGTGCTGAAACTGGGGGAGGAAGGAGGGGTAAGGGGGTCCACTGAGATCCAATGGAACTCCATGCCTCACAGTTCCCAGACAGCTTATCTCTTAACCTCCTTTCAGTCCAAGCGGGCATCAGAGCTGGAAAGACACACCTACCATCCTAGATGCCGTAACTGCCATGCTTCCTGCTCCTCCCCTTTGTGGAATTGACTGTGTGGATGTGCAGGGCCAGTAGCCTCCAAAACCTTCTGTTGGAATAGACTTTCCTGTGCATCCCAGTTCCATTGTGGGGCAGAACAGAGTATAATCCTGCCTCTTCCTGCCCCAATCACCCACCATTCCAAGCCATCATCTTTCTAGCAGGTCAGAGACAGAAGGAACCTTAGAGGGTCTCTAAAACAAGGGTTGCAGCTGAAACCAGTTTGGCTCAGTAGATAGAGCGTTGGCCTACAGACTGAAGGGACCCGGGTTCGATTTTGGTCAAGGGCATGTACCTTGGTTGTGGCACATCCCCAGTCAAGGGTATGCGGGAGGCAGCTGATAGATGTTTCTAGCTCTCTATCTCCCTCCCTTCCTCTCTGTAAAAAATCAATAAAATAAAAAAATTAAAAAAGACAAGGGTTGCAAAGCCAAATGCCTGAATGACCATAATAGTGCAAAATGGGGTCAGGCAGATGGCAATAGGGAGTTGTGGGAACTTTGGCAACAATTGTGCACTCTATATGGAGACGTTGCAAGGGTAACTAAGATACCCATAAACATACTCAAGTTGCCTTAGGCGACAAAATACCTAGGCTTATGGGCCTGACTCAGCCCTCATTTTTGAGTCATATTCCAAGTCAAGCTCCCTATGGCATAAGAGCCTGAAGTTAGAGTGGAGTGCCAGAGCTAACCAACAGCCGTGTTTCCAGACCTCTCCTGTCCTGCTGTTCCCTAGTACATGCTCACACACATGCACACACTTGCATGCACACACCTCTTCTGATCTCCCCACCTGGAAAAGAAGAGACCAGAACCACCAGCCCCATAATTCCCTCAGCGTTGCCACATCACATATCAAAGTTTCCCTTCTGTCTCTTGTGACTTCCTCAAGTTCCTCTAGGAAGTGAAAGTCTTGAGTGAGACCAAGTTTCTCATTTTTCTGCGGTGCCCACGCTGGGCTGGCAGACAGCAGGCCAGACTGCTGGGGATTTCGCCTCTGAATGTGGCCCTGCCTTCCCCTGTCCTTCTCCAAGTCCTGACCATTCTCATCTCCTCCCCCCAGAATTGCAGGCTCTTGGGCCCAGATTGTCCCTACGGGGTCTCAAGAGTGCAGGTGTTCCTTTTCCAGCATCTACAGGTGGCAGGCTCTGTTGGGGAGCCACACCCCATGAAGCTTCCATCGTATTTGACTTTGCTTTGTTTCTTGTAAACTTCAGGAGCCTTTCAACCTTGCTAACTGCCCACCTCACTTCATAGCAGTCTGTGCTCTTTGGTTCACATAAGGCAACTCTCAGTTTCCCTCTTCCCTTTCTGCCACCCATTCCAGCGCATTCAATGTGCACCCCTTTGTTTATATGTGTCCTTTCTTTTAAATTTATTAGGGTGGCATTGGTTAATAACATTATAGAATTTTCAAGTGTATAATTTTACAATGCATCATCTGCATACTGCATTGGAAACTCACTACCAAAAGTCTAGTCTCCTTCCATCACCATATATTTAACCCCCTTTACCTTCTTCATCCTCTTTGCATGTGTTCTTGTAAAATATGTGTTGTCATTCTGCATGTCTAGAACTGGGCTACCTGAGTTCATCCTGTGTGGTTTTTTGTTTGTTTGTTTGTTTGTTTGTTTGTTTAACTCTGTACTGTGTTATTATAGTCCACCCGTGTTGCTCTGTGTGCATTTGGTCTGCTGCTTCTAATCACTGCACCATCCTGCATGGGTTGTGGTGGCTACTTTTTCCTGTCCCTCCCACAGCAAGGGATGACAGGTGGCCTCCAACTGCCTGTCACCACTCATAGCACAGTGGTGAGTATCCTCAGATGTGTGTCCTTGTAGAGCTATGGGACTAGTTCTTGGAGCTGCACAGACCCAAGAACTGAATTGCTGGGTTGTGGGGTCTACACATCCTTAGATATGCTGTGTGGTCCAGTTCTTCTCTGGAATGGTCACACCAGCCTGTTTCCACCAACCCATTTGAAAGCACTGCCCAGCTTTCCGGTTTTTGCCAGTTGTACAGTGTCAAGTGACAACTTGCTGTTTTCATGGTGGAGCTTACATCCTAGTAGCATGTCCTGATGTATCACTATAGGCGAGTCACAGCAAACAAATGAGGTAGACACTCGATGCCAAGCCAGCACAGTAGACCTCACAACCTAGAGAAGCTAGGTAACACATGTGATCTCACACAGTTAATGTGGAACTGGGGTTTGAACCCAGAGCTCACCCTTTTAACCCCTGTACTACGGTATTATGATCATATTTTGTCTCTCTTCTAAAATATTATCTGAGTCTGCATTACACCCTTCTAGGCAGGGACTATATTTTGAAAACTCTTTAGGGCCTCTGGAGATCCGAGCCAGTGATTTTCTTATAGGAAATGCTCAGTAAATCATTGTGTTACAGAAAGAAAAAAACATGCAAGAGGTTTCTTTGAGTTTATTTGAAGTGCAAGTATAAAGAGGAACTCATAACTCATTTGACCTGAAACCCACAAAGATGCTGATTGGATGCTGGTTGTGGTAAATAAGTATCTCTGGGAGCCTGCTTCCTATCACTGTCTCACCTCCGGAAGCAGCTTGTCATGAGGGTGCTTAGGGGGCCTTGAGGGAATAGAGAGGGGAAAGACAATGAGAAATCTAGAATCCTAAAATGCCTTAGCATTTTAGGATTCTAGATTTTAGGACTCCCACACCCAGTTGGTGAAACTTGGGTTCAGAGAGGTAAAGAAATGAACTCAAGATCAAAGATAGCCCAACTGGCATGGTTCAGTGGTTGAGCATCAACCTATGAACCAGGAAGTCTCGATTTGATTCCAGGTGGGGTGAATGCCCAGGTTGCAGGCTTGGTCCCCATTGGGGGGCATTCAGAAGGCAGCCATTAAATGAACCCCGGGGTAGCGGAGAAAGGAGGTCCCGGAGGCGCGCACACTGCGCACAGAGAAGGGACGGTCGGCTGTGCCGCGGGATTGCCCTGACGGGAAGGAGACTGGGGCTCCAGACTGCTGTGAACGCCACCTCCAACTCCACTTCCAACTGAACTGAACCCCAATACCGGACTCATTGTGGGAGAGCATAGACTGTTTGGCAGCAGGCGAAAATCGAGGGCACCTTTCTCTCAGAGGCGCCGGCAGCGAGCACTGAAGGACCTGCATAGGGCGGGGCTGACGGAAGCCAAAGCTGCAGGCTCCACCCTGAAACCCCGTCCCATCTGTAACTGCGAAATGCGACAACAAAATAGATCACAAACGAAAGAAATGGAGGACAAAAAGCGTCTGGATATAGAGTTCAAATCTACGCTTATAAGGTTTTTCAAGAATTTCCTAGAAAAGATGGATAAGGCCTATGAGGATATGAAAAGAGATCAACTAGAATTAATAAGGAGTCAACAAGAAATGATAAGGGATCAACAAGAAATAAAGAATACATTGTCTGAAATAAAAAATATTCTACAGAGTCCTAAAAACAGAAGGGAAGATCGCAAGAATCAAGTCAAAGATTTGGAACATAAAGAGCCAGAAGACACTCCTCCACAGAAGCTAGAAGGCAAGAGAATCCAGAAAATTGAAGATAATGTAAGAAACCTCTGGGACAACTTCAAGCGAACCAACATCAGAATTATGGGGGTTCCAGAAGATGAGAGAGAGCAAGATATCGAAAACATACTGAAAGAAATAGTGACAGAAAACTTCCCCCACCTGGTGAAAGAATTTGACTTACAAGTCCAGGAAGCGCACAGAACTCCAAACAAAAGGAATCCAAAGAGGACCACACCGAGACACATCATTATTAAAATTCCAAGAGCAAAAGATAAAGAGAGAATATTAAAAGAAGCAAGAGCAAAGAAGGTAGTGACTTATAAAGGAGCACCTATACGATTGTCAGCTGACTTCTCAACAGAAACCATGCAGGCCAGAAGGGAATGGCAAGAAATATTCAAGGTGATGAATAGCAAGAACCTACAGCCAAAAATAAGCTACCCAGCAAAGCTATCACTCAGAATCGAAGGCCAGATAAAGAGCTTCACTAATAAAAAAAAGCTAAAGGAGTTCATCACCACCAAACCAGAATTATATGAATTGCTGAAGGGGGTTCTTTCAGAAGAGAAAGTAAACAAAGATAAAAATTATGAACAACAAATACGTAATTATCAACAAGTGAATCTAAAAACCAAGGAAATTAAAAAAATCTGATGAACAATATTAACTGTTGAATATAATAGAATCAGAGGTATGGAAGGGGAGTGAACTGACGATTCTTGGGGAAAAGGGGAGAGGGGGGCGTGGGAAGAGACTGAACATAAACTGTGCACCTATGGATGAGGACAATGGGGAGAGGGGAAAGGGCAGAGGGTGGGGTGGGAACCTGGTGGAGGAGAGCAATGGTGGGGGGGGGGGGGAGGAAGGAACATTTGTAATAATATGAAAAATAAAAACTTATTAAAAAAAAAATGATTCTCTCTCATCATTGATGTTTCTATCTATCTATCTCTCTCTCCCTTTCTCTTCCTCTCTGAAATCAACACACACACACACACACACACACACACACACGTGTAATAATAATTATTTTTTTTAAAGATCAAAGGTATAGCTGGAACTCAAACCCAAGTCTCTAGACACACAGTTCTGAGATTTTCTGTTCCTTCCTCCAGAGGAGAAGTTCATAGTCAACAAGTAGAGAAGTATCCCTTCTCATACTCTTTTTAAAAATTTTTTAATTAAATTATTATCTGTGTACATATACCATTGCACCTCCCCCATACCCCTTCTCATACTCTTGCACTGCAGTGCAGACTAGTGCTGAAGGTTTTGGGGGGGCAACAGAGAAGCCCCTTTCTCCCTCTCAATTTCTCCTCAGACCCTCAAAGATATATGCCCTCTTTCTGGGAGGATGTTATGTTGACACAAGAAGAGCTACATAAACTGAACATCAAGTTGCTTGGGTCTGACTGATGACATTCTGGCCACACGATTTCCCAGGGAGGGAAGAGAGAAATGAATTTTTATTTCAGAAACCGTTTTGGTGCATACACTCTTTCAAAACTTTCTTGGTGGTGGTGACAGGTGTTGGCAGCTGGGCAGTGATTACACTCTTCCTATGAGGTCTGTGAGGCCTCCTTAGGCAAAACAACAGAAATCTTGACTTGACAATGTGGAGAATCAGGCAGGAGTGGAAGAAAAAGAGTCCCTTAGTCAACCTCAGAGGTAAGAGGTGAATTATAATAAGATAGTAATAATAATAATATTGCACTCATCATGTATATGTTGGATGCTGTTCTAAGCTTCCATTCATTAAGTGCTTTCTAAACACCAGTCACCTTCCAAGGGCATTACATGAATTAACTTACCTAACCCCTAGGAGTTACCAGTGATTATAATCCCCATTTTATAGGTGGGGAAACTGATGCTCTGAGATTTTTTGTTGTTGTTGTATGTTGTTGTTGTTTATAATTTTATTGTTTTCTAAGAGGAGGGGAGAGGGAGATAGAGATGGAAACATCAATGATGAGAGAGAATCTTTTTTTATATTTTATTATTTTTTAATATATTTTATTGATTTTGAACAGAGAGGAAGGGAGAGAGCCAGAGAGCCAGAAACATTGATGAGAGAGAGTCATCGATCAGCTGCCTCTTGCACACCCCCTACTGGGGATATGCCCGCAACCAAGGTACATGCCCTTGACCGGAATCGAACCTGGGACCCTTCAGTCCCCAGGCCGACGCTCTATCCATTGAGCCAAACCGGTCTCGGCTGATGCTTTGAGATGTTTAAACAGTAAACTTGCCCAGGTTGTGGTGGGTTGCCTTCTTTCTCTCTGCCAGTGTAGTGTCCTGTGTTTGATTACATTTAGTGATATTGCCCAAAGTTAGAAGCTGAGTCTGTCGATTAGTGAGGCTCAGCTTCACACTTTGCCCTGTGAGAAAACAAAGATTGGAAAATCTGACCAAAGTTATACAATGCATTCATGGAATTGCTGGGGGTCAGTTCTGAGTTACTATCACTAAGTCCAACTGCCTGGGAAAAGAGGCAGATGGATACAAAGTAGAATCCCAACCAATAGCATGGACTGAAAGTGGGAGGCAGGCATCAGGCAAGATTTGGGGTAGGGAAGTCTTTCCTCACCATCATTGAGAAATGGTAGATTTCTTGGGGGCTCTCAGGCCAAGTGTTGGGAGAGATGCAGCCCTGTCTCCCCGCCTCCCTGCCTCGGCCCAGGAAAAGGGCGGTAGCTCAGCCTTTCAGTTATGCTTCCTCTAGTCACGGCTGGCTGGGCCTGATGCAAACTTGTTGTTTGGGTTCCTGTAACCACTGCCTAACCCATAATAAACAGGCAATTCTAGCCAGGGCCCTCTGTTGGATTGGAAAGTCCATTCTCTGTGACTTCTGGGTCTGTGCTGAGATCCCCACCCCCAACCCCCACACCTCCCATCTGTAGTGAGAGTTGTTGAGTGAAAGGAAAAGAGCACGTGGAAATGGTGAGCTGTGTGTATTTTCTCACAATCTTACCCTCCCTTTGTCCTTCCCCACTTCAACTCTGCTTTCTTCTGGGTCAGGTGGGGGTCCTCAGAAGGCTCTCCCACACCCCTTCAAGGCCAGCTCTTCTCTCACCTCCTCCAAGAAGCTTCTTTTTCTGATTCCTTCCAACATGTATCTGTGTCCCATGTGGGTTGAATGGTGGCACCCAAAAGGATATCAACACATCAAATCCCTAGAACCTGAGAATGTGACCTTGGTTTGGATAAGGGCCTTTGCAGATGTAATTAGGTTAAGAATCTTGAAAGGAGATCATCTTGGATTATCTGGGTGGGCCCTACATCCAATGGCAAATATCCTTGTAAGAAAAAGGCAAAAAATTTAAGACACAAAGAGGTGATGTGACCACAGAGGCAGAGATTAGAGTGGCTTGGCCAAAAGGTCACATGCCAAGGAATGCCATCAGTTCCCAGAAGCTAGAAGAGGCAAGGAAGGATTCTCCTCCAGAGCCTCCAGAGGGACCAGGGCCCTGTCAGCACCTTGATTTTGGAGTTCTGGCATACAGAACTGTGAGAGAAGAAGTCTGTATTGTTTTAAGATGCTCATTTTGTAGTGGTTTGTTGTAGTAGTAGACTACCTAAACTTGGGACCAGGTGGGGGTATTGGAGCCACGCAGGTGAGGCTTCAAATTGGTTTTAGCTGGCCAGAGCTAGCCTACCTTCCAGGATTAGTGTTTTGCCCTGCTGGTGTTTCTCAGTTGTTAGAGCGTCAGCCTCACACCAAAGAGTCGCAGGTTAGATTCCTGGTCATGGGCATATACTTGGATTGAAGACAACCAATCAATATCTCTCTCTAACATAGATGTTTCTCTCTCTCTCTCTCTCTCTCTCTCTCTCTCTCTCTCTCTCTCTCTCTCTCCTTCTTCTATCTCTAAAAAATAAAATTAGTAGAAAAAAATAAAAACTTTATTGGGATATAATTCACCCATTTAAATCCAATGGTCTTTTTAGTATATATCCACAGTTGTGCAATACTCTGCACAGTCAATTTTAGAACATTTTCATCATCCTCCCCAAAAGAAACCCTGTACCATTAACAGTTGCTCCCCATCCGCCCCCCACACACAACTCTATCCCAATCCTAGCCACTAATCTACTATCTGCTTCTAAAGATTTGTCTAATTGGCATATTTCATATAAATGGAGTCATATGATATGCGGACCTTTCTGTTTGACTTCTTTTACTTAGCATGATTGTTTTCAAGTTTCATCCATGTTGTAACATATGTTAATACTTATTTCTTTTTATGGCTGAATAACATTCCACTGTATGGATTTACCACATCCTGTTTACCCATTCACCCATTTATGGACATTTAAGTTGCTTCTGTTATTCTGACTGTTATGCATTGTACACAAGTTTTTGTGTGCGCACGTCCAAGGTTACCTTAAAGATTAAATGAAGTAGGATCTAAGGTACTTTCTATGGCCTTTAACAAATGATAATGAAAGATCTTACAGAAAATCTGCCCACTGCTTCAATTTACAGATTAGGAAACTGAGGTACAGAGAGGATCAGAGAATTGTTCAAGGTCACCCACAGCAGTAGAGCATTACAGCTAGATGTAGGTCCTTGAGTCAGTCTGCCCAGACCAAATCCTGGTTCCACTTGGATTTGGGTTACCATATGTAAGTCACTTCATCTCTTGGAGACTTAGTTAGTTTACTAGAAGAGTCAAGGAAGGATTCTCCCCTAGAGCCACAGTATAAGATCAGGATAGTGATAAAACCTGCCTCGTATGGTTATTGATGTGAGGAATAAATATGCTAGCCTATGGGTCTTGCACATAGTAGGTGCTCTCTGTCCTAGCTGTCATCATTTATGGCAGTGCAAGATGTGGAACTCGGGTCTCCTGGCTTACCAGGTGTAAGGTGTCTTGACTCTACACTTTTCCAGTTTCCTCTCCTGTATCATGAGCATCTTCCTAGTGTGATTGTAAGTTTTTTGAAGGAAGGAATTATGGCTTCCTCTTCCCATGCCCTGAGTATAGAAGAGGAGCTGAATGAGCTCTTTTGCACACTTTCTTTGGCTACCCCAACCCTGGCCTTTACCAGGTAACTCAGCTGGTAACTATGTTAATTCCCTACATCTTTTCAACATCTGGGATAAGATGACCAAGTGTGTCTCCCTTCCAGGCAGTGGACAGTGTACCACCATGGAGTTGGGGTCTCTGGAAGGAGGATACCTGGAGCTTCTCAACAGCAATGCCGACCCTTTGGAGCTCTACCACCTCTATGACCAGATGGACCTGGCTGGCGAGGAAGAGATCGAGCTCTGCTCAGGTGCGAGGTCCCTTCCTTCTGTTCCTCTCAAGCCCCTCCCCACCCTCAGCCTGCAGTGGAGATTAACAGCAACCAGTCAGTGTAAGCGCTGGCCACGGAGCTCTGGTCAGCACCGTGGACAGCTCCTGTCCCTGGCGCGAGGCTGGCTCTAGCACTGGGAATGTCTCCTAGTCTCCCAGCACAGCCCTGCTCGCTCCTCCCTTCCGCCTCCCCAACCAGCCCTCTTCCCAGATCTCTCCTATTTCCCTGCAGAACCTGACTCGGATACCATCAACTGCGAGCAATTCAGCAGGCTGTTGTGCGACATAGAAGGTGATGAAGAGACCAGGGAAGCTTATGCCAATATCGGTGAGAAATATTCTGACCCAGAAAACGGACAGTTAAGGGGCAAGGTTTTTTCCTCTTTTGTTAGTCTCCCCCATTCACCATGAGCCACAGCCCCTCTCTCACAAATCAGAGCAAGGGGGGATGTGAGGCAAGGGCTAAAGAACAGACTCCAGGGCGGACTCCAAGAAGATGGAGAAAAGTGAGGGAGACTGGCCCCTCCACAGGCAAACAAAACCTCACTTTTACATCCTTTGCTGCCACTTCTCTACCCTTTTCTATTTCTTGTTCTTTCCTCCCATTCCCGCCAGCTCCTAAGCCCAAACTACTCTAATCCCCCGATGTGCTGCATCCTTACAACAAAGGAAGTAGGCAAAATTAGTATCTCTATTTTACAGATAATGAAATGGTGTTCAGAGGTGAAGCAATCTACCCAAACCTGCATTAGAGATAGTTATGGGCAGGTCTGAAATGCTAACCTACGTCTTTCTTGTTTCAGAGTCCTACTCTTAACCACGAACAGGGAAGTATCGGGGGTGGGAAGGTTTGCTAAGGCATAAGCTCAGAGGCTGGGTTGCAGCTTTAAAAAGAGCTAGGCTTTCAGAAAGGCGGAAGTCTGGGGAGAGGTGTTTGCATTGTTGTTGTTTGGGAGCTGGTTGGGGTAAGGATCCCTCCTCACCGGAGCCACAACTATCCCACACAGAGACTTTGTTGAGGTAGAAAAAGGCAACCTTTCTTTTGGAAGACACAGCCCCTACCGGAAAGTTAACCGCTTGGCTATTACAGTGCAGGCTGAGCCCTGGCCGCGTCCTCAGCTGGCTGTAGCTCAGCTGGTTGTAGTGTCGTGTCTCATACACCCAAAGATGGCAGGTTCGATTCCTGGTCAGGGCACTTGCCCAGGTTGCGGGTTGGATCCCTGGTTGGGGTGTGTGAAGGAGGCAATCAATCGGTATTTCTCACATCGATGTTTCTCTCTCTCCCTTCCTCTTCCTAAAATCAATTTTAAACAATGTAAAGTGCTGGCTGAATTTCCTGCCTCCCATTTGTCCTCTTAGCTGGGCACCTTGTATGCTGAACAACCTGCACAGCTGGTCTTAATTGCCCTTTTTCTGGCAACCCCAGGAGCACGTCACTCAGGGGGCCTGTGCTCAGCACAAATGTGGCTGGTCTTTCCCAGGGCACAGTCCGGTGTCACACCAGGGTAGAAGACGGAAAGGGGTTTCAAATTACAGAACCGAGAGCCTGCCTGCTTCCTTTCTTCCTGGGAATTTACTTGCAGGAAGCAGAAGTGTTGGGGCTGAGAGCACTCACACTTCCTCACAACAGGAGGCCGTAGCAAAGAACCTGGGCATCACCACGATTTGGGGGTTTCTTCCTGAGGGGCATCTACACAGGAAGTGGAACTGCCTGAGCTCCTCAAGGCTGTGGGTTTGCTCCTAGAGGGCCACACCCTGGCATGGGCACGCAATCATTTGAGACATCCTGAAATATCACGTTGGCTTCCATATGTGTAAAAAAAATGGGAATGATAATCACACTTTCCCCCATGGAATGGCTGGGGAGAATTGAATACATACACATATGTATGTAAAGTAGTTAGAAAAGGAATTTGCAAAGAGTACGCATTCAATAAGTATTAGGTACCACCCCACCCTAATAGTCATCATCTCCATTATAATCATCATCATCATCATGTTTGCCCTTCCTCCATTCCTCAGCTCAGAAGCCTTTATGACTCCCTATTATCTATAAAATTAAGTCCTAAATTTCCCAACATAAAATTTCTCCTGCAGATACCTGTCTCTCAGAGTCTCCCATACATACCCCAAATATCCAGAAAGCCCCTACTCTCCACCTCTCAGACTCTGCCCCATCTTTCAAGGCCTGCCACCAGGATCCCTTCCTCTCAGAAGCCCTCCCTGACTGCCTCATCCCACTCTCTCCTCAGACCTCCTGCCATGATCGCTGTCTTCCTACTTGTTCCAAACCACATTCTCCTTTGTATAATTAGCCAGGCTCTCAGCCTCTAATGCAGAGCCTCTAATTTCTCACCATCGGTTCCTGGGTTGTAGGCATGATTTATTCTCATGACACGGATGATGAAGTGAGGGGCCCCCGAGAGGTTAAGTAACTGGCCCAAGATTGCATAGTCGGGGAGACAGAGCTGGAATTGAAACTCAAGCCCCCCTGACACCTCGTCCACACTGCACTGCACTCCTTTAGAGCAGTAGATACATTTTTGCGGTTACATACCCCAGCCCTTCTGTTAGATTAAGAGCCCACGAAGGCTCAGTGTTCCTTCATGAATGTGATCATTCATCCGGCAAACATTCTTGGGAACTCACTGACTGCACTTCTCCTTGTCTGGGCAGCGGAACTGGACCAGTATGTGTTCCAGGACTCCCAGTTCGAGGGCCTGAGCAAAGACATTTTCAGTAAGTTGGGGGCTCTTGGCTCAGCCCACATGTCCTTCCTTGTTCCTTGGGGAGCACTCTAATGCCCGAAGACCAATCTTTCATGGGTGGTCAGATCCCTTCCCAACAGAGGGACAGCACGGGTTCAGCTGGGGTGTCCATTGACTGTGCCTGTTGGCGTCTGGTTTTCTTCCAAAGTCGAGCACATAGGATTAGAAGATGTGATCAGCGAGAGTGTGGAGATGCTGGAGGAAGCCGGACAAAAGAGTCAGAAAAGACGTGAGTGAGCCCCGCCCTGGCCCTACCCAGTCTCCCTTGACTCCTGGCCCTGCCTCCGCTCCACAGCCTGTTGAGGCTTTCAGTGGCTTCCCTCATTCAGACCTGTCGAATCCTCCTGGGTGTGGGTGTTCCACCTGCCTCTCCCCTCACCACGGCCCCCTGGAGAGCTCGGGAGGAACCAGACAGTCCTGGTGCGAGTGGCTACACTCCTGGTGGGTCTCTGTCACTGGCTGTGTTGACTGCTATGTCTGAAGGACCTTTTGGCTCTGGCTTCCCTTTTGTCTTTAGCTGACACCCCTGTATGTGGGAGAGTTTTTGGAGTCAGCAAGGCCTGGGCTTTAATCCTGGATCTGCTACTTATGCTCCCTGTGAGCTTGGCAAGTACCTGCACCTTTTTGAACTTCCTACTCAGTCTCCCTGCCTCCTCAATCTGGCAGCCAACAGGAGCTTTCTAACTACAAACCAAATCATTCCGCTTCCCTGTTAACCTTCCAATGGTTGCAAAATACATCCCACAGGGCCTGCAGGATCAGGCCATTTTCACCTCTCCAAACTCCCCATAAGCCACCCTGCCCCAGCCACACTGGCTTCTTTCCATTCCTGTAACCCACGGACCCTTCCTGGCCCCAGGGCCTTGGCACTTGCTGTTCTCTATATCTGTAATGTCCTTCCCCTACTTCTTTCCATGGCCAGCTCCTTCAGATCTTTTAGGTCTTGGCTAACATGTCACCTCCACCAGGAGGCTTTCCTTGACCACAATTTTCACGTGATTACCTCGTTTACTTTCACCTTGTTGTGTCTCTCCTAGCACCTTAGTACTGTCATAGTCTGAACTAATTTTATTTATTGCCTTTTGCCTAGTTCCTCCTCTTGTCTTTCTTACTCGTCACCACATCCCCAGCATCTACCACAGTGCCTGGCATGCAGTAGTACCTCAATAAATACCCGTTGGATGAAAATTATCTGTAAAATGGGCATAACAGCTAATGACGTGCATACTATTTGCCAGACCACATGTAAGCCCTGTACCAATTTCTTTACGTTCAAACAGTTTTTCTTAGTTTAATTCTCTCGGTTCCCCTCTCTGAAGACAACCTATGCTGTCACTTTCCTCTTTGCCTTGTTAGACATGTTATTTATCTAGAACCCAACTCAAAGTTGTGTGGTTTTTTCCTTTTTTAATTTTCTACACAAATGGCCACGTTTTTTACCTATGCTATCTGCATCTGGCTTTCTTCATTTAACAGTCTAGGGGTGGGGGTGGGGGGGCGGCAGTCACTTCTACATTACTGATAGAGAATTGTCTTGCCTCTAGGAAACTCTTTCTTCCTTCCATCTTTCATTTCCCTTCCTCTCTCTCTCTCTCTCTCTCTCTCTCTCTCTCTCTCTCTCTCTCTCTCTCTCTCTCTCTCTCTCTCCTTCCCTCCCTGCCTCACTCTTGCTTTCATTTTATGAATGTTTTCCCCAACATTTTTTATGAGGATTGGCCACATACAATAAAGGTGGAAGAATTGTGCTTCAAACCACAGAGCTACCACTTACATTCTACAGTTAATGTTTGGCTGTATTTGCCTGAACCCATTTCTATCCATTTGTCCATCCCTCTATCCAGCCACCCATTCATTCGTTACATTTGGGAAATTTTAAGTGAATTGCAGATGCTAGCACACTTCCCCGTACATCTTTCAGCGTCCTTCCGTGTTCATTTTCAGGGCTGCACAGTATTTCACTGGTGGATGAACTGTATTTGTTTATCCCTTGCTAAGGGACACCATTGGTGTGCTAAGTATTTGATTCTCACTCACCAATTTTTGAGGAGTACTCACAGGTGTACTCCTGTGAGGTAGGATCCCCCTCCCACACTCCCAGTTCACAGATGAGAGCTCACAGGCTCAGAGAGGCTGTGTTGCAAAGACACACAGCTAGGAAGGGATCAAAAGCAGGTGTTTCATATTTTTTTAAATTCAAACTTGTCTTTGTGTGTCCCCTCTGTGCTTGTGCCACTTCCTGCACCTCACTGTCCTGGGAGCTTCGGGATGGGAGTTGGACCCCCAAGGCCACCTCTTTAGCGTGTGGGGGCCTAGGAGCCCCTCCTGGCTGGGAACACCCCTCCCCTGGGCCTGCTGACCCCGGTGTTCTCTCTGCAGCCTTCCCAGAGGAGCTGCCTGCAGACCTGAAGCACAGGAAGCTGGGTGAGCAGGTGGTGGGCCCGAGGGCGGGGGGTTGGGGGGTGTTAGAGGGACTGCAAGGCGGGCCAGCCAGGGCTCCTCAACTACATACAGAAATTGGCATTTGAGAGCCAGGGATCAGAGAGGCAAAGCCACGTGTCCCAGATCACACAGCCGGTGAACAAGTTTAGGATCCCAAAGCTGTGTAGTCTGAGGGCTACCAGGAAACAGCTTCTCCCACAGAGCTTCCTCGCTAACATCGCTCCCTCCTCTTTATGCTGAGTCAGAGCTGAGACCTCGCTCCCTCTCAAGCAGATCCCCACCTTGCTCCACTGCTTCTTTCAGAGTGCAGCCCGTCACCCATGCCTGCCCGCCCAACCCCAACCTTCAGTGAGCCTCTTCCTCCTAGCTCACCATCTTCCCCACCAGATGCTTCCTCTCCCCCCTCCTCCCACCCAGTTGTTATTGCAAAGGTGGAAAGACCAGCCCCTGGGGAACAGACTGAGGAATGAGAGGCTTGTGGTCTGATGGAAGAAGCCTAGTCCCTGACCTCAGGGAGGTAGGGGTCCTGCCCCTGAAGACCCCAGGATAATGGGGGAGCAGTCCCTGTCTTCAGGGAGCACCCAGTTGAATGAGGGAAGCAGGTCTCTACCCTCTTAGTCTCCCCATTACACCCTTGCCCCAGTCTGATGGGGGTGCCACCACTCTTCTTTGGGAAGTGCCTGGGTCTCCTTGGGAACTCTGTGACTGGCTGTAGGAAGTAGAAGGGCCCTGGGCCAGCAGCCTACGTCAGGTGTGTCCTGCCTCAGTGGCTTAATGGGACCACCACGAGTCTTCACCTCAGGAAGCTCTTAGGGCCCAGGCACAGAGAGGGCTGGGGACAGGGGCCTGGCTGCCCGGCATAGAGTAGTTGCTGATCAAACCAGCTTTGCCCAGAGCTGAGAAGCAGATGGGAGTTTCCTCCAACTGCCAGGAGAGAGATGTACCCTTCTCCCAGAGCGCTCCCACCCCAGGAAGACCCCTCCAGGCAGCCTCTTAGGTCCCATGCAGCCTCTAACATGGCCTTCCACTCAGCCGAGCCCCTGACTGCGCCTGTGATGACTGGCACGTTCCTGGTGGGGCCAGTGATTGACTCCTCGGCTCTGCCCTGCCCATCACCCCCTGCTCTGTTCAACAAGGAGCCCACATCCGTCCAGACTGGGCCGGAGGAAACCGTCCTGACGCCTGGTAGGTGAGGGGCTGGGAGAAGGAGGGCTTCCCCCTCCCTGTGCCAGAGGAGTGACAAAGACAGGGCCCACCAGGGACAGAATCCTGACCCCCAACCAGTGTCACCCGCTCCCGTCCCAGCCAGTCCCATCCTGGGTTCCCATCCACTCGGTCTGTGCCAGAAAACATGTCCCTTGAGGCACAGCAGGGAATCGCCACCAATTAGAGAATTCGCCTGCCAGCCAGTGCCTCCATCCACTGTGGAGGGACCACTTCTCTGTGCCAGCCACTCTGCCAGGGTCCAGGGACACTGCCTTGGGAAGGCAGACACCACTGCTGCTCCCTTTAGGACGAGAGCCAGATATTAATCAGATAATCACAAAACAGGATTACAAACACAGGTGCTGCGGAGGGTCCCACCTCACTGCCTTGGTCTCTTGCAGCGCCCCCCTCCGGTTCCTTGCTGAGCTGCCTGAGTCTCCCTGCTGGGCCCATCCACATCATCCCCACCCTCCCTGCTCTGCCCCAGGGGCTCTGGCAAATCTCAGGAGCCGGGACAGAGGTGCCCAGTATACTCATCTACCAAGGTGAGTGAGGGAGGCCTGGCCCCACCCCTCTCCTGCTACCTGACTCCTCCCCCCTCCCCAGGCATTTGGCAGGTGCAACCTAGTACCCTTCCATGATCTTCTCTCCTCTCTGTCTCCACTTCCCAAGAATCAAAGTAGAGGAGCAGAGCTCCCCAAGGGGGTCTGGGTGAGCAACCCACTGAGTGGCTGTGTGGCCTTCAAGTGTCACTTTTCCCCACTAAGCCTTCATTTTTTCCTTCTTTTTCCCACATTATTAGACATTGTTATATTTTTAAACTACAACAACAATACATATGCATTAAAAAGTCAAACAATAAGAGATGCTTATAAGGATCACCGAGTCTCTCCCTCACTCTTTTAGTAAAACCTTGTGAGCAGTTTGGTGTGTATCCTTGCACAGCTTTCTCTGAATTACCTTGTTTCATGATTAGTAAAATGATCCGTTCTGATGGTCACAATGATGGGCTGTGAATTGCCCAGGGGAAGGCATGTTTGGCTCTCAGAAATGGGAGAGAGAATGAGGCCAGGCTATACTTCCACTCCATTGAAGAGCATCCTTTGAAGGTGGCATTGCCAATTTATGTATAAGTCACAGGTGTCCCAGAAGCAGGGGGACATTTTGGGCATCTAGGAAAATGAACACTGACCTAAGTTCTCTATGAGTGAATGTGTTCATTTCACAGGTATGGAAACCAAGGTTTCAGAAGCTAGATGTAACTCCAGAGCTTTTTCTTCAACTATGAAATTTTCTTCCATTATGAAATGCTGTCCATTGGAAGTTCTCTTTTCCTCTCCCCAGACTCTCCAAGCCCCACAGGCTGATTTGAGTGTCTCAATTAGGTGACTCAACTAGGTTCCTGGCTGGGCATCCAGTTGTTCTTATATTCCCTTTCCACCTAATTTAGGTGAGATGCCCCAAGCACCCACTTCTAGCAGCCCAGCTGTCCCCAGCCTCCCAAAGTCCCCAGACCGACCTGGCTCCACCAGCCCCTTCGCCCCGGCTGCCGCTGACCTTCCCAGCATGCCAGAGCCAGCCCTGACCTCCCGTGCAAATGTAACAGGTAAGGAGCTCAGGGCCTGTGAGAGGCACTGGAAGCAGGATTCGGGCCCTGGGAAAGAATTGCTGCTGCAGATCAGGTCCACACTCAGCTGCCTGCAGGGACAAGCAGGTTGTGTTTATGTAAACAGGGCGGGGCGGGGGGGGGGGTGTCCAGGGAGTGGAGGGTCTGGGAGGGTGGGTGAGGGGGACAGCTGGAGAATCCAGGTCCCACCTAAACCAGGCCACCAGCCTTTATCAGCTTGTCGCCGGGCAGGAAAGCCCAGTGTGGCCAGAAATTTTGAATTGTCAGCAGAATCTGGGAATCTTGACATTTTACATATTGTGATTTTTAAAAACATTGGTGAAAATGTTTAAAAGTAAAGCTGGCCAAAGAAAGACGTCTTTGAGTGGGATACAATCTTAAGTCCCCACCTTGTGACACCCCCTTGCTCCCCAGCCCTTGTGGGCTCTACCCTCTGCATACTTCTGCATACTCAGAGAACTGAATGCCTCAGAGGGAGGGAAGACCCTAGGGTACTCTTCACCCCAATTCTGACACTGTCTTCTTCATCTCCAGAGGATGAGATGTCCCCCACCCAATGTCGGGAAGCCGGCAAGGCCTCCAGGAAGCCTCCAAAATATCCTGGTGAGTGGTAGCAGGGTCCCCCTGCCCTGGGTGTTGGAGGCGGGAGCCCAAGTCTAGCTTTACTTCACTCATTCACTCAACATTTGTTTGACTGCTTATGTTGGCATACTCATTCGTTCATTCACTCATTTGATCCTGCCATCATATCACATTCATTCTAGCACTCAAACTCCAGTACATTTATTAAAGACCTACCCTTCAATAAGCCCACACTAGTGCTGCATCTTGTTTGCAAGGTTGAGAGAATGAATGAAAGAAGAGTGGGTGACTGAGTAAGGGGATGGAAGAAGTTATGGTCGATTTGCATCTTACTCTTTTATTAGTGTATATCATTAACATCACAAACAATCCTCATATTACCCCCATTTTACAGATGAGGAAACTGAGGCATAATGGATATATAACATGCTCAAGATACACTAATAAGTGGTGGAGCTAAGATTTGAACCAGACACATGGATTTCACAATCTTAACTATTTTTTAAAAATATATTTTACTGATTTTTTACAGAGAGGAAGAGAGAGGGATAGAGAGTTAGAAACATCGACAAGAGAGAATCATCTCGATCAGCTGCCTCTTGCACACCCCCTACTGGGGATGTGCCCGCAACCAAGGTACATGCCCTTGACCGGAATCGAACCCGGGACTTTTCAGTCAGCAGGCCAACGCTCTATCCACTGAGCCAAACCGGTTTCGGCCACAATCTTAACTATTAACACCCCACCAAAGTCCTCCCTATTGTGAGTGAGTAAAGAAGGAGGTTAGTGAGTACATGAAGGAGTGGAAAGGTAAATGAGAAGATGAGGGAATGATGGGTGTGGGAATGAATGAGTATTTGGGTAACAATGAGGCAGTTGATAAAGAAGGTGGTTGGTAAAGATCGTGTGGTGAATGAATGGAGAAGCTCGTGATGGTGGCCATGCTGGCCTCTTGGCTGCCCTCACGGTGGCCAGTCCTGCCACCTCCCTCATCCCTTGTCTTGGCAGAGAGAGTGGAGCAGTTTTGCCGTTCATTGCGGGACAAGTACCAGGCCACGCCGGCAGGCCCGGAAGACATCCTGGTGGAGGTGGACCTGATGAGGGCCCGGCTGGGGAGGAGCAGCAGCAAGAGCCTGGAGAGGGAACTGGTCACCCTGGACTGGGCAGAGCAGCAGCCAGCCTCTGGAGGTCTGCCTGGGGTGCTGCTTGCTGCTAGCGACGGCCGGCGGCCGCGTGAGACACAGGTGATCGCTGTGCTGGGCAAGGCAGGACAGGGGAAGAGCCGCTGGGCCCGGGCAGTGAGCCGGGCCTGGGCCTGCGGCCAGCTGCCACAGTACGACTTTGTCTTCTACCTGCCCTGCCACTGTTTGGACCGATCAGGGGACACCTACCGCCTGCAGGATCTGCTCTTCTCCCTGGGCCCGCAGCCACTGCCGGGGGACAGTGAGGTCTTTGGCCACATCCTGAGGAGGCCTGACCGCCTTCTGCTCATCCTGGACGCCTTTGAGGAGCTCGAAGCCCAAGACGGCCTCCTGCCCGGTGCGGGTGGACCCATGGTGGCGGCGTCAGAGCCCAGCTCCCACCGGGGGCTGCTGGCCGGCCTCCTCCAGCGCAAGCTGCTGCGAGGCTGTACCCTGCTGGTCACGGTCCGGTCCCGGGGCCGCCTGGCACAGAGCCTGAGCAAGGCGGACGCCCTGTTCCAGATGGCCGGCTTCTCGGCCCAGCAGGCTGAGACCTATGTGGAGCGCTACTTTGAACACGTGGGGGCCGCTCACCACCGGGAAAGAGCCCTGGCGCTCCTCCGGGGCCAGCCCCTGCTTCTCAGTCACAGCCACAGCCCCACCGTGTGCCGGGCCGTGTGCCAGCTCTCGCAGGCCCTCCTGGAGCAGGAAGAGGGGGCTGAGCTGCCTTCCACACTGACAGGACTCTACGTTGGCCTCCTAGGCCCGGCGGTCTGTGACAGCCCCCCAGGGGCCCTGGAGGCGGTGGCCAGGCTGGCCTGGGAGCTGGGCCGCGGACACCACAGCGCCATGCGGGAGGACCGGCTCCCAGAGAAGGTGAGGGCCTGGGCTGTGGCCAAAGGCTTAGTGCAGCCCTGCCCTGGGGCTCCAGAGACTGAGCTGGCCTTCCCCAGCTTCCTCCTGCAGTGCTTCCTGGGGGCCCTGTGGCTGGCTCTGAGCGGCGAGATCAAGGACAAGGAGCTGCCGCAGTACTTGGCATTGACCCCGAGGAAGAAGAGGCCCTATGACAACTGGCTGGAGGGCATGCCGCGCTTTCTGGCCGGGCTGATCTTCCAGCCTCACGCCCGCTGCCTGGGAGCCCTGGCCAGGCCGGCGGTGGCCAGCGTGGTGGACAGGAAGCAGAAGGTGCTCACCAAGTACCTGAAGCGGCTGCAGCCAGGGTTGCTGCAGGCGGGGCGGCTGCTGGAGCTGCTGCACTGTGCCCACGAGGCGTCGGACGCTGGCCTTTGGCGGCATGTGGTGCAGGGGCTCCCCGCCCACCTCTCCTTCCTGGGCACCCGGCTCACACCTCCGGACACCCACATCCTGGGCAGGACCTTGGAGACAGCGGGCCGTGACTTTTCCCTGGACCTCCGCAGCACGGGCATTGACCCCTCTGGACTCAGGAGTCTCGTGGGACTCAGCTGCGTCACCCGGTTCAGGTGGGGTCAGGGGATAGGAGAGGGGCTTCTTTGCATGGAGCACCTGCTGTGGTCTTGCCACCATGCTGAGTTCATTCTGTGGGGTCGCATGTATATGCACAGCAGCCAGGGGTGGGTGGAAGGGCGGGCGGAAGGGTGGGCGGAAGGGCGGGCGGGGGCGGGGGGGGGCGGAAGTGATTCCCTCGTTTTTAAGATGAGGCTGAAGTTCAGAGAGGGTCAGCAGCTTGCCAAGATCATACATACACCCGGTGAGGGACAGCTTCATTCTTTCAACCAGTATTTGAAGGTGCCCATATGCCAGGCACTGGGCCATGTCTAGAATCTAAGACTGACTGAGGTTCAGATTTGTTTTCTCTCCACCCCTGATCAGGCCACCATTCTGTCATGATTGGAGTAAAGCTACAGCCTTCCCTCCACCCCTCCACCTCCCTACTTCCATCCATTCTCTCCTGTTCCACGTCACTATATTTAACCATCAGAGCAGTCTTCCCGGAACTTGAATCTGGCCATACTTACAACCCTTTAGAAGTCTCCCAATCCAAAGGGAATGAATGACGTTTAAATTCCTTAATTTGGCTCACTTAAATCCTTCTGTTTTAAACACTTCAGCCTAATCTCTAGAGAATCTCTCCCGCCTTTCCCATAGATATATTTTACCCAAGCTGTAAGGTCCTACGTCATTGTAGTGGTTCAATCCAAGAATTTATCACTGAGCTTCCTAGTAATCAAAGCAAAAAAGGAAACCAAACCCCTCAGGGATTTGGGGGGAAAAATCAATAAGGGCTGATGGACGTGGTCTCTGAGGCTCTCGGGAGGAGGTGAGGGTTCAGCTGAGAGAGGGAAGTATCTGAATACGTAGGAGGTCCCTTCAGGAAGCTGCCCCTTCATTAGGGTCTAGCCCTGTCACCACGCAGGGGTCTGAGGCCCTCCCTCCACAGGGCTGCTTTGAGTGACACGGTGGGGCTGTGGGAGTCCCTACAACAGCACGGGGAGGCCAAGCTACTCCAGGCGGTGGAAGAGAAGTTCACTATTGAGCCTTTCAAAGCCGAGTCCATGAAGGATGTGGAAGACCTGGGCAACCTGGTGCAGATCCAGAGGTGAGGGGGACGGGGGTGGGAGGTGGTCCAGGCCAGGCAAGTTGAAGGCCTAGAGGACCTAAAATCAAGTTTTCCCTTAGCACTTCCAAGGCATCCTCTCCTTTGGGACATCCCGTGCCTTCACCCTGGGCCATGGCTACCCAGAATCTCTCAATGCAGTTACCACCCAGGCAGAACCCCCAGAACTTCCACTTTGTCCCGTTCAAAACTTGCCATCATGTACCTAATCTTTCCCAGCTAAAGCCAGGGATGTGCGTACTCTTCTTTGCTAAGAGACTTTAATGAGCTGCCTTCTGCAATGAGTAACAGAAGGGAAACCTACATCAATCTTTCAAGGCAGCCAGGACCAGTATGGTACCCATTTTATAGAGAGCAGAGCTCGAAAGCCTAGAGAACAGAGGAGACTTGGCCACAGGACAACTGTCTTTCAGTCATGCCATCGTCATATATTGTTTGAGCACATACTCTGTGCTGTCTGCATGGGTCTGGCTTTGCCATGACACACACAGTAATGCCTTAATAATGTCCTGTCTCGAGGTTTTTCTTTTTAATAGGGGGCATCTGTAGCCACAAGAAAGGCGATCTTTGGGGGGGATTTTGGGCCCTGGGGCAGGTATCTTAGGACACCTAGGTAGGGTCTCAGCATCAGGCAAAGAGCCTGCTCCCGCCTAACAGTGTCCCTTCTCTCCAGGACAAGAAGCTCCTCCGAAGACATAGCCAGGGAACTCCCCGCCATCCGGGACCTAAAGAAGCTCGAGTTTGCGTAAGCAAAGGGGCGGATTGTCTCGGGTCCCCTTGAGGTTTCTTCTCCAGCATTTGCTGGGCTTGTGCCACCAGAAGGGAGATGGGTCCCCAGAATTATTCTTACCCTCTCACCCCACCCCTCTGGGAACTAGCTTCTAATAGCTGGAGCTTGGCCCTTCTGGGCTAGCAAGATAGTTGGCTCATTGACTGGCAAGCATGCTTATTTGAATTCATTCATTCAACAGACCTACTCAGGTGGACAAGGCCATTGTCCTCAGTGAGCTCACAGCCTTGTGTAAAGAGACAGTTGCCACCTGCTGAGATAAGTGGCAGAAAACTCAAGGATTGTGAGAGTGCAGAGGTGGGGGAGATCAGGGGACTTCCTGGAGGAGGCGATGAAAGCAATAAACCTTGAGCAAGAAGTGGGAATGAGCAGGTGGGGAGGCCACACAGGGCAGAGGTGTTATCCTCTCCCCATCGTGCAGATGCAGACACGGAGGCCTGGAGAATGTAAATTGTTTGCGCAGAGTCACAAAAGTCAGTGTAGCCTGGCTCTTGTTCCAACAAAGAGAAAAGCTAAATTCGTGTTTGGTCCTTGTAAGGGAATCTAAAATCATCTAACGATTAGGAAGGCCTTATTAAATGCCTACAGTGTACTCAGTCCATCTGATATATAACTTCACTAACTTCAAGAGCTGCTCTGGGGAGAGAGTCATTATCTTTCCCATTTTACAGATGAGGAAACTGAGACCCAGTGAGGTTAAGTAACTTGCCCAAGGTTCCCAGCTGGCCACCCACAAGCTGTCTGCTTCTCCTGGTCACTGCTCCCCCTGCACCCAGAAAAAAAGGGGAGGGGGCGGAAAGAAGAAGAAAAAAAAGGGTTTCTTGTTTCAAACAGAGACAAGTTGCCAAATTTGTGCAGAGATAAAAATATTGCTGAAAAGAGGAAATGTATGAAAACAATTACCAGGGGCTCCTCTAGCTTAGAATTATTTTCAGCTTAAAAAGCCCCTGGTTCAAGATCGGAACTGTGCTCTGGGGAACAGCAACCGTGGGGTGGAACAGCCCAGAACCAGGACACAGGCCACCTGGCTGCCGGAAGCCCCAAGACAGTTCTGAGGAAAGAAGGAAGGAAGGAAGGAAAGACTATTCTGGTGCATGACTGGCAGCCACTGTTCCAGGCACACTGTAGGCCTCATCTACCCACGTAGGTCAGACTGCTCGGCCGCTGAAAACCCTAGGGCTCTGTCTTGTAGACAGCGTTCTTCTCTGATTCAGTGCTCACTTACCTCTTCACCTGACCTCCTACACTCCCTCCCTTGCTCACTCTACTCCGGTCACATGGGCTCCTTGCTGGTTTTCAACCTTACTAAACATGGCCCGGCCTCTGGGTCTTTGCATGTCCTGGGCAGAAAGTGTCCTTCTGCCCAGAACACTTTCCCCAGGTAGCTACATGGCCGGCGCCCTCACTCTCTTCTGGTTCTCACTGAGCGAGGCCTTTTCTGACCCCCATTTTTTTTTTTTTCTTTATTGATTACTGACCCCCATTTTTTAAAGTAAAATTTCATCCCACATCATGTATTTTTCCCCACATCAGATAGTATACTAATATATTTTTTTAAAATACATATTTTCATTGATTTCAGAGAGGAAGGGAGAGGGAAATAGAAACATTAACGATGAATCATTGATTGGCTTCCTCTCGCACGCCCCCTACTGGGGACTTGAGCCATGACCTCCTGGTTCATATGTCAACACTCAACCACTGAGCCACTCCTGCTGGGCATACCAATATCTTTGATTACTTGTCTTACCCTCTGGAATTTCAGCTCCACAAGGGCAAGGATATTTGCCTGGTTTTCTCACAGCTGTCTCCGTGACGAGCTCTATGGGCCTGGCACCCAGGAGGCAAATAATCAATATTTGATGAATGAATTCCTTAATCCTAGCACCGTATGAGGTTAGAGCTAACTTTTAGGAAACTGAGGTGCAGAGGTGAAAAGATTTGCCCAAAAGGCCCCAGGGAAGGGAAGTGTCAGGTCCTTGATTCAAAACAGATTATGGACTCCTATGTCGTGGCCTTTCTCGAGGCTAGTGGTTCCCAAACTTTAGGGTTTCAAAGACACAATATTTCAGAGTGAATTTGAGTGAGTATGTGCAGTTACCATCTTAATTTTTATCAAGTATAAATTCATCCAAACAAGTAAAATAACTCCTGCTTGCACCATCATTTTATCAAAGAATGAACATTTTAACAGCAAAGAAGTCTATTAAGGAATATAATTTCAGAATAAAGGACTGTTCTATGTTTACCATATTTTAAAAACAAAACAGCCCTCCATTGTCTTTATTTTTCTCATTCTCTCAAAGTCTAGTCTAAATGACAGACAGTCCAGGCTGTGTGGCCTTGAGTTAGCTAACCTCTCTGTGCCTCCAGTTCCCCACCTGTGAAATGGGGACAAGAATTGCTCTTAGCTCAGAGTCATTGTGACTAATTAAATGAGATCTAGTCCCAGTGAAAGACACGCTGTGTTTCTGGCACATAATAAGTGCTCAAGAAACTCTTCTATTTGTTATTAAAATGCAAATAAGCAAACCATCTTTTTGGGGGCTGGTAGCAGTGCTCAAGCCAGTATTTGGGAGCCAGGCCAAGGCAGGAGAAGGGTGTATGTCGATGTAAGCAGGAGTGAGAACCCACCCAGATGATAGCTGGGGAGCTGCCAGCCGGCCACTTGGGGGGCTTTGAAATCTCAGAGCAGATTTGGGGTCCCACTTGGTGGGACTGGGGAGAGGGGGAGAAGTTAGGGTAGAGGAGGAGGCCTCAGATGGGCCTGCCTTCTGTGCCCTGTCTGTACCCCACCCACCCTGAGGCTGAATTGAGGGACCATGACTGTCTCAGGGTCTTACCTCTGCTCTTTGCTTCCTAGGCTGGGCCCTGTCTCGGGCCCCCAGGCTTTCCCAAAACTGGTGAGGATCCTGGAGGCCTTCTCCTCCCTCCAGCACCTGGAGTGAGTACAGACCCCAGAGCCTTCCGTGACTCCCCAAACCCTGCCCCTGTTCGTGTAAGTTTGTGTGAGTTTGTCTCTCTGTCCTAAAGCTTCCTTTATGGGACTGACCAGATGACCCCACTGCAGGGAAGCAAAAGCAGATGGGAATTCTACCCCCTTCCCCTTTTTATTTTTAAGTCTAATCCTTTTGTGACCTTTGAAACTCTTCCCCTCACATGTTGCTCCTAGCAACCCACAGAGCAGCAGGGTCAGAGAGCAGAATCCCACGGTACAGTCGAGGCCCAAGAGATTGCCAGGAAGTTTCCCAAACTTGTGAGGGCACCCAGGAAGCAAAATAGGGGTTCAGGCCCTTGGAGAGCTAGAACCTTGTGGCCTGGCTGTCCAGTTGGTGCCCTTGGGTGATGAAGACTCCCTCTCAAAAGCTCAGGAGCAGATAGAGATCTGCTATGGGATGTCCGGGGCTGGGGGATGGGATGGGAGCCCAGGTGGGTCGGAGGGAGGGGAAACGTCAGGTGACTTCCAAGGTGCTGGCTGATGGCCTCCCCGTGTGATTTCACCTGCAGCCTGGACTCCTCGCTGAGCGAGAACAAGATCGGGGACGAGGGTGTCGCGCAGCTCTCGGCCACCTTCCCTCGGCTGAAGGCTCTGGAGACTCTCAAGTAAGTGGGCTGGGCCTGCCCTTCCTGCTCCATTTTCCCTCAAGGTGGGCTGGCTTTTTCATTCTTTCCTTCACTTGTCCATTCAATCATTCATCCACGTAATCATTCATCCATCCATTCCTTCATTCGTCCTTTCACTCATTCATTCCTTTATGAAATCTTCATGCACCCAATCACTTCTTAATTTAATCAACAAATATTTAAGGAGCACTTAATGTGTGCAGGCTCCATTCTAGGCCCTAAAGATCCAGCTTTAAACAAAACAAGCAGCATCCCTGACCTCAGGAGTCTTCTAGAGGACGACACAATAAACAAGCAAACAGATAAAGCCGTAATTATAAAGTATCTTACCTAATAATAGACAAACCTATAAATTGACCATGCCTCTGCTACGCCCACCAGTCAATGAGGAGTGATATGCAAATTAACCAAACAAAGATGGTGGTTAATTTGCATACACAGGTGCCAAGCAACCTGGGGCAGGTGGGACGCTTGCCTTGTTGCCATGATGATGCAGGCATTCTGCCCACCCCCAGGTCTCTCAGGGCCTCTGGGCAGAGTGGGAAGGCGGGGCCAGAGTGGAAAAAGGTGGCTTCCAGGATGGAATAGAAAGGTGGTGCTGACAGCCAGGGAAAGGAAGGCCATTCAGACATGAATCTTTGTGCATCGGGCTTCTAGTATAGTAATAAAAATAAACAGTGTTTAGTGACAGAAAATTACCCAGGAGGTGAAATAGGAAAGATAGATTAGGATTTATCAGTAAAAACATTATCAAAATAGTATGTATATAAAACTATTCTGGGCCCTAGTCAAAATAGTTCTGGGTTCAGTTCCAGTCAAGGGTACGTACCTTGGTTGCAGGCTCCTCCCTGGCGGGGCCCCTGGTCAAGGCTCTTGCAGGGGGAAACCAATTGATGTGTCTCTGTGTCTTTCCCTTTCTCTTCCACTCTCCCTAAGAATCAATGGAAAAAATAACCTCAGGTGATTAACAACAAAAGCTATTCTGTGCTTTGGGAAGTAGGAGATGGATATGATGCAAGAAGATCAATATGATCTTTCTCTTTTTACTGAACATATGGTCAAAATTTATCCACACCCCACTTCATAACCATGATTAGGATGGCCACAGAATTCACCAGAATTCGCTTAAGGCATTTCCTTGATTGTAAGACACTGAGGCTTCTCAAGTAATTTATAATGTTCTAGGTAACTCTGTGAGTAAGCCAGATTTCCCTTTTAGTCCTTCCTTCCTCTTTTTCTAATTCCTTCCTTCTTTCTCCTTCCCTCCCCCCACCCCATCCCTCCCTCTTTTACTTTCCCTCTCTTTCCTTCATTTCACTGCCCTACTTAACTTTTCATTGAGCACCTACTGTGTGCTTGGCATTACTCTAAGCACAGCAGGAATGCAGGAATGAACAAAGAACAGAGCAGGCCCCTTGCCTGGTGGAGCCCACAACCATCAGACAAATAACATGAACACTTACTTAGGTACAGAGTTGAAAAGTCATCCCAAGGGGTCCCAGGTGGTTTGGTTCAGTGAACAGAGTGTAGGCCTGTGGATTGAAGGGGCCCGGGTTCGATTCTGGCCAGGGCCTGGGTTGCTGTCTTGATCCTCAGTGAGGGGCCTGCATGAGGCAGCCGATTAAATGGTTCTCTTTCATCAGTGATGTTTCTGTCTTTCTCTACCTCTTCCTTCCTTTCTGAAATCAATAAAGGTATACTTAAAAAAAAAAAAAAAGGCCATTCAAAGGGGATGCTATCCTATATAATAAAGATGTAATATGCAAATGGTCATTACACTGTGAAGCATAACAACCAACAGAGTAAGGACCGAATCATGAATCAGCAGGAGGGTGGGGTAGCCAGCTACAAGCAGGCGGTGGAGAGCTACAGGAGGGGTCAGGGCAGCAAGCTATGGGGGGTGGAGGGGCAGCTACAGGAGGGTAGCAGTGAGCTACTGGCGAGCCACTGGTGCACAGATTCGCGCGCAGGGCTACTAGTAAAATCATAAAACAGGTGTGGGTGGGAAAGCACTCTCTCTTGTGCATCCTCACCCCCCATCATCCCACTCAGCAGCAGGGCCTAACAGTGTCCTTTTATTTATTAACAGTCACCACCAGTCTCCCACTGTGCCATCCACAGTTGATTACCCACAGCTCTCCTTAAGGTCCTTGTCCTGTCTTAGCTGCTCTGGGCCACCCTGTGCAGAAGCGAGAGTTCCTCAGTCTGTCCCAGGGAAGGCAGGTAGGGGGAAGGGTGTACAAGGTTGGCCTTCTTGCTGTTTCCCTGCAGCTTGTCCCAGAACAGCATCACTGACGTGGGCGCCTGCAAGCTCGCCAAGGCCCTGCCCTCACTGGCTGCATCCCTCCTCAGGCTGAGGTGAGTGGGGTCCTGCTGAGCTGGCGGGCGGGGGGAGGGCAGAGAGCCCCCTTTGTACCAGCTGCATAGTCCCACATTGGGAACCTGGAGGCAGTCACTACAGGCTGTTCTGCTGTGCCAGAGTTGCACAACTTGGGGGCGGGGGGGTGGTACTCATCTAAAATCAATATGAACACAAACCCCTGGTTGGTCATTGCCTCTGTTTCTTCATCTGGAAAATGGGTACCATCCCAATGCCCTATGGAAAGCCCTTGGGGCAATGCTGGGCCCTGGGGCACAGTAAATATTGGTTCTCTTCTCCCAGGAGATGGAGGACTAAGCTTTTTCTAGAGTCTTTTTATTTTTATTTTTATTTCAGAGAGAGAGGGAGAGAGAGATAGAAACATCAGTGATGAGAGAGAATCATTGATCAGCTGCCTCCTGCATGACTCCTACTGGGGATCAAGCCCGAAACCCAGGAACATGACCTGATCAGGAATCGAACTGTGACCTCCTGGTTCATGGGTACACACTCAACCACTGAGCCACAGGGGCAAGAGGAGTGTTGATTTCTGGAAGGCTGTCCACCCTCAGCCTTGGCTGGCTCTTGTCACTCATACACGTCAGTGCCTATACTGCCACCTTCTGGTGGACTTTGGCACAGCACCTCTTGCTCTTGATTTCTTCCAGCCTGGACCCTCGTGAGGGAACTGAGAGCTTGGGCCAGATCCCCAGTCATTCAGCTCAGCATCGCTGGGTCTCCTCCCTCCCCAGGCTGGGAGGAACTTCCCTCTCTTTCCCCAGTCCTCATCCCATGCCAAGGGCAGCCAGAACCAAATTCCCAGGGAGATGGCATCTGGTTGGTCCATTCTTTATCCTTCCATTCAGGACCTCTGGGTTCAGCTGTATAGATTGTGTCCTGTGCAACTCCTAGCCTTTGTGACTGGCACCCTATAGAGTTGTGCAGGGCATCTAATATTCTCTAACATCAACCATGGGCCAGCCTATGCTAGAAGCTAGAGACACAACTACGAGCAAAAGAGATGTGGTTCTTGCTTTCATGTTTCTTACATAAGCAAGTGAGCATATGCACAAATAAGATATTTTAAAATAAAGTAGTGATTTATGCTGGGAAGGAAACTGACAGAGGCCCAGGCGTTGCAACAGGGAGTAATGAATTCACCAGAGAGGACAGGGAACCTGTGAGGAGGTGACCATTCCCCTTCCACGGGCTGCTTTAGGAGGAAAGCATTCCAAGAAGAGGGAGTGGCAGATCCAAAGGCCCTGAGGTAGGAAAGAGGTTGGGTCTTGGAGCGCCAGGAGGGCCACTGTGGTTGGATACAGTGAATGAGGGACAGAGGGGTAAGGGGAGAGAGGTAAGTGGAGGCCAAATCATGCAAAGAAACTCTTGTAGGTGAGGCGGGGGTTTGTAAATGAAGAAGCAGATGGGGCCTATGGAGGTGACACCTGATGCGACTGCTGCTGAAAGAAACCTCATGTCATGGAATCTAAGATGCTATTTGCTGTGAGACACCTTTCAGAGGACAAAACACTGCAGATTATGACACCCCACTGATGATTAGACCCTGATCTCAGTAATATTCAAATATGTGAACAGGTGCTTCTTGGCATGAATGAAATATGGGCCTCCTGGGTTCTAAGACCTACCCCAGACACAGATTGCAGAGCCCCTTGCCTGGTGCCTGTCCTGGCAGCAGCCAAATCATGACATCAGGGGATGCTGGAGTTCAGCCTGAATCCACTTTGCTGCAGTATAGACCTGCTGCTTTTACGTGCAGCCCTGCAGTGTAGCTGTCATGGCAAAGTCATGGCCTTGAGATTAGAACCATAGCAGTAGCTGGCTTGTGGAAAGGATGCTTAGTGATGAGTGTTCAGCTTAAGTCAGCATCAGTGACATCCGTCGTGCTATTTTCAACATTGCAGATGGTGACTGTGAATACACCACAGAAACCTGAGCCAGCCCAGCGCCTGGGCTTTTCTCACCCCTTGATCCTCAGTGCCGGTCATACCTTCTATAGTGACTCATTTAACCCTCACTAACCATCCTGGGAGGTGAAATAACCACAGCTAACACTTAGTTCATTCCACATGCTGTTCTTTTTTAAAAATAATATTTTTATTTTACAAAATACAGAGAGGAAGGGAGAGGGCCAGAGAGCTAGAAACATCGATGAGAGAGAAGCATCGATCAGCTGCCTCTCGCACACCCCCTCACTGGGTATGTGCCCGCAACCAAGGTACATGCCCTTGCCCAGAATCGAACCTGGGACCCTTCAGTTCTCAGGCTGATGTTCTATCCAGTGAGCCAAACAGGCTAGGGCCTGTTCTATGTTTTAGCAGCATTAACTCATTTATTCCTCCTCACAATGACTCTATCATGCCCATTTTATGGAGGAGCAAACTGAGCCACAGGGGAGTTAATTTGTCAAAGGTCACATAGGCAGCAGGTGGCAGAGTTGGGATTTGAACTCCTGAAGTCTCAGCACAGAAGCTACCACTTCTCAGTCCTGCTGCTTCCCGGACTCACTGTATGAGCGTGGAGAAGTGGCCTCATCTCTCTGGGCCTCAGTTTGCCCCCTGTAAAGTGGGGCAGTAATCCCAGCTGGATGTGGATCCCCCTGGGCCCTGAACCCCTGCACCCAGCCCGGTCCTGTCTTCTGTTTCTGGCAGCTTGTACAATAACTGCATCTGTGACGTGGGAGCCAAGAGCCTGGCTCACGTGCTTCCGGACATGGTGTCCCTGCGGGTCCTGGAGTGAGTATGGGAACCTGGGCAGTGGGTGGTCGCTGCTGAGAGGGCCTGCGGAGACGGGGCTCCCTCTGGCATCACTGAGAGGACTGGGCTGCGGTCTGGTTGTCGAGAGTGTGGTAGTGGCCTTGGGCTGGGGTGGGATGGTCCTGAGAGCCAGGCCCCAGGACGGGTTTCTCTCCCCAGTGTCCAGTACAACAAGTTCACAGCCGTTGGGGCCCAGCAGCTGGCGGCCAGCCTGAGGAAGTGCCCTGATGTGGAGACACTGGCGTAAGTCTAAGTGGCCCCCTGGGTGGTCCCGTGAGTCCTGAGCGCAGATCCTGCTCTGCCTGCCACCAACAGGTGGCCTTGGGCAAGCAGGACCCTACTACACCCCTCTGGCCTCAGCTTCTTCATCTGCAAAAGGGCGGTGGTGATAACATTTGCCCCGAAGAAGTTTGGGGAGGCTTAAATTAGTCAAGACTGATACAGCAGCTAGAACTCTATTGGGTAAATGAAAATGCTTAATGTGTTGGGTTGAATAATACAAAATTGCCTGTATAAACCATGTTCACCTACAAAATTGGCAATTTCATATGGCTCAAACTTTTTATTATGTCACCATGATGTCTAATGTTCAATACTAGTACTTTATATATGTTCAAAGCACATTCATGTACATAAGCACACATATCTTCTAAGAGGGATAAGGTGTATCATATACACTACATGGTTAGATTATTATGATCTCTAAACGCATAATAATCTGGCCACTCAATATATATATATATATATATATATATATATATATATAGCCTGGTGCATGAATTCATGCATGGGTAGGGTCTGGTCAGCCTGGCCAGGTGGAGGGGACATGGGCGGTTGGCTGGCCTGCCTGCTAGTCAAACTCCTGGTCAAGGGAATAATTTGCAAATTAGCCTTTTATTACATAGGATATACACTGAGTGGCCAGATTATTATGCGTTCAGAGATCATAATAATCTGGCCACTCAGTGTAGACTCATTTTATAGCTGAGAAGAATAAGGCACAGAGTTTAACCAATGATTTTGAGGTCATACAGCCAGTCAGTGTCAGAACCAGGTCTAAAGAAAGGGGCTTTGGGGTTCCTGGGCCTCTGCTGTCCCCATACCCCCAGTCTGGTTTTGCCAACTGGGAAGTCCCCAAAGTGCCAGACTGATGAGAGGAGAGATTTGGGAGCAGCTGTGTTGGGGGCTCAAGGTCACACTTTCTCCTCTAACCTGGCCTCTGTGTCCCATGCCCCGTTGCAGGATGTGGACACCCACCATCCCTTTTGGTGTCCAGGAACACCTGCAGCAGCTGGACTCCCGGATCAGCCTGCGATGACCCCACTGTGCCTGGGACAAGGTAACTGGGGAGGGTTTGTGAGGGGAGCACCACCGGGCCCCTGGGGTCAGCACCTGGGAAGGCAGAACCCATAAAGAGTGGACAGGACAGCAGGTGGGATGTGGGCGACCACCCCTGGACCATACACCATCTAGGGCCTCCCCGTCTCTGCGCTGGGCTCGGTGGAGGTGTCCTAAAGGCTTTGTAGCTTGAGCCCTGAGGACCCTCCCGGTGGTCAGGCTTAGAGACTGGGGCCGTCCACACCCCACAGCGTTAGCGCTGGGAAGATGTTCCTTTGGGGACTCCCAGGCCCTGTGTGCTGCTGTGTCAGCCTATTGGCAGCCCCACGTCTCGGATTGTCCTGATCGGAACTTGCTCCGTGCGTTTCCTGCCTCTCTTGGCAGGTGACTGTTCTCCCACCTCCCTGCTCCTCGGACCTGTGAGGTCCCCCTCCAAACCCTCTGTCTCGTCCTCCCTTCCCACCATCCCTTCTCTCCCCAATTTCAACAACACTCCCTCCGCGTGTCCTAAAGCTTCCTGACCCACCCCTTCTCCAGACCTCCCACGGACCCTTCTCCGAGGACACGGGCCACGCTGGACCTTGAACCGGTTATCTGTGGACACGGCTCTTCTCAGGTCATATCCTAAGAGCCTCAGGGTCCCAGGATCCAACCCTGCCGGCTACAGAAAGGACCCATGGCCTGCTACCTGGACAGACCCAGGCCCAGCTCCAGGCTTCCTTTGGGGCCCAGGTTGATGCCAGCCCTACACAGCCGCTGCAGCCCTGGCAGACAGCAGATGGGTGCCTGGTGGCAGCTGCCATCCACCCAGGAGCCCTGGCACGTTTTCAAGGGGACACTCCAGAAGTCGTAGCCAGGCCAGAGAGAGGAACTGAGGCAGCACAGCTCCGCCTCCGCACGTCCCCGCCAGGCCGGGGAGAAAGCTCTGCTCCGGGCTGCTGACCTAGCCGGGCACGCTTGGCACTTGGAGGGCACCAGAGGGGAGCCGGATCCAAACTGCGACAGACTCTGAGGCAGCCGCTCTCTGTCTGTAGACTCACTGTTTGCACAAAACTTGTTGGCCAAGGCCCAGGCCAGGCCAGGCCAGGCCAGACGCACTGGACATCTGCTAGGAACTATGGATGGCACACTAATGGAGGGGCAGGGGCCACTGGAGCCAGACCTGCCTTTTTGCCTTCGTTTGTGTCTCTTCACTACAGTATAAACAACTCATTCAGGCCCAGTGTTTGAGTTTATCGCATGATTCCCCTGTTGGTGTGCCCACAGATCTAATGCATCACAAACCGCCCTGGAATGTAGTGGCTGAAAACAGCACACACTCATTCTGCTCGCATGCCTGTCGCTGGGCAGGGCTCGTCTCTGCCCCACTCAGTGTCAGCAGGGGTCTTCTGGAGGGTCGTTCACTCGGTGCTGGCTGGTGGCTGGGGACCTGGGTTCCTCTAAGGAAGGGTCGGCGGGACCCTCTCCATGGGGGCTAGTTTGGGTCTCCTCATAGCGAGGTGGCTGGGTTGTAGGGTGGTCACCCGAAAAGGAAGAGGGTCAGGGGGAGAGAGGGAAAGAGAGGAGAGAGAAGAGAGAGAAGTTGAATTCTTTTTATAACCCAGCCTTAGCAGTCACACCCCATCTCTTCTGTCACATTCTCTGTGCAGTCTGATAGGGCTGTCACTCTCTTCCCCTCCCACATTGTGCACACGTGCACACACACGCATGCTGTACACACACACACACACACACACACACACACACACACAAGCACCCCACACACCTCCCTGAGTCTGCCTTGGCTCAGTCCTCTCTTCAGAAAAGATTTTCTGTGTGGCGTCCTAAGATTCAGTGGAAAATTCATTATTAGGGGAGCAGCACCGTGAGCCTCGCAGAGGAGGTGCTTCCCTCTGCCCTTTGAACCCCTGCATCCTGGGAGCCATTCCCAGCCCAGCTGGATTCTGCCTCGGCCAAGGCAAGCTCGGAAGGGCCTTGGCAGCTTTGCTTTTTACCCAGAGAGCTGCCAGCTCGCCTGTCGTTGTTGTCACTGGGGCATGGCCTGCTCGGTCAGAAGCCTGGTTTGGGGTGACTTGGCTCTGGCAGCAGTGGGAGCTGTCTGTTCTGCTCTAGTGCACAGTCCTGACACCCGAGCCCCAAACCGTCTCTGCCCAGCAACTGGGAGTCTGGGGAGTGGAGGGTGGGGGGTGTGGGGGGCAAGGGGTTGAGATTCAGCTGCCTGGTTGGCACTCCAATCCTTGCAGAGAGACAGGTGCCTTCTGCCTTGGCGAAGCTGCAGAGGGCATCAGGTGTCCTGACCCGGGTTTGGGCTTTAAATAGCTCAGCACTGCCCCTCGGGTTTCCCTGAATTTATGGACTTTGTGGTGTTCACAAGACACTTCCATTGGTGCAGACACAGGGGTGAGCACCGAGCCAGTACCCCGCACCCTTGGCCAGACAGGGAGGGCACTACTGTACTGCTCAGCTAACAAAATGAGGTCAGAGGCTGTAATTATTTGTAGTAATGATTTTAAATGACAGCTACCCTTTATTAGATGAGTTGATACATGTAAAGCACTTAGCACAGTGGGAGGGTCATACCAAGTGCTCCATAAATATTAGAATTGATTCTCATTCTGTGTCAGGCGCCTTCCTAACCAGGAGGGACCATCGCCTGGGATCAGCAGCACGGATTCTAGAGGTAGACCGCTTGGACTCAATGCCCAGCTCGCCACCTGTACAGATTACTACTGTACCTCAGTTTCCCCACGTGTAAAATTCCCACAGTACTGTCTTCATTTTGTGGTTATGGGAGAGTCAGTGAGCTAGCACATTGAAAGCGAGAGCTTGGCATGCCGTGCAATCCATGTTTGTTCTCCTTGTTACGTATGGATGTGTTTCACTCCAGCCTTTGCCTGGAATGTTATTTCTAGTTGCTCACATGGCGGCTTCATCTCATCCTCAGGACTAGGTTTGAAGGGCAGCTCCCTAGGAAGGTGTGCCAGATCACTCCACTAAGCAGACACACACACACCCGTCCCCCACCCCCACCCTCCACTCACACACTCTCCAACCTCATCACCAGTTTATCTTTCCCACACTTACTTGTTGTGCTGTCTGCTCTTATCCTAGGATGTGAGCTCCAGGAGGACAGGCAATTTGTCTGCTTTGTTCATTGCTGTGCCCTCTCCCCCCAGCAAAGTGCCAGCACATAGTAAGTGCTAGATAAACGTTTGTGGCATGAACCAATAAGCCTTGCCACAACTTTGCTTTATTCATTCTACCAATATGTACCGAGTACACAGTGGTGAATAAGATGCTCTGGTAAGTCTTGCATTTTAGTAAAATTGTAAAAGTCTCTGGGCAGGGCTGCCAGGTATAGTTGGACATAGGGATAAATAGAGGTTGCAACCCAGTCTGCTTGCCAGGCAGTGAGTCCTGGCGTGGAGCTATCTCAGCCCAGAGGGACACCTTTGTTAATGCAAAACCAGCTTAGCAAGTGGGACTTTCACAGGAGACATACTTGCCTAAGGCCACACCCTTGCAAAGGGGGCAGTCAAGATGCAAGACTGCCTTCTGACTTCTCTGGAGGGTCTCTCGGTGGCCACGGGCACAGTGTACTGGAGTGCTCCTTGAGCCCCACCTGTCGGAGGGAGGTGGTGCTCACAGGAATCTGGGCACATGCTGTCTGAACTCACGCTATATGTTGATGGCACAACCTCATGTTTAGTGGATTTCAAGTGCATGCATTTAAAAAATATATATATATTTATCGGTTTTAGAGAGGAAGGGAAAGGGAGAGATGGAAACATGAATGAGAATCATTGTGTGCCCTGACTGGGAATCGAACTGTGACCGTCTGGCTCATAGGTCGATGCTCAACCACTGAGCCACAATGGTCAGGCTTCAAATGCTTGCATCTTTAAAACCCTCATTTCCCTCCAGGCCTCTCCCGATGTCTCCTTTCTCACGCTCACCTTGGGCCTTCCCAAGTCTTCTGTGCACGTTCCTTAGCATGCCTTTCTTAGAATCACATGAAGATAAGTGGTGCTGCAGCTGTCCTTTCTGCTGGCTTCGGGCCAGTCCCGAGTGGCTGTGGGGCTGAGGGGACTGGGGGACTCTGGAGGCAGGCACACGGCAAGGCTGGGCCTGCCCCCAGTCCTGCCGGACCCTTTGCCCCCACACCTCAGTCTGCTCCCCTGTAAGAGGGAGCTATCAACTGTAGCTGGTTTAATGGGGTGCACAGGTGAAGGTGCTTTGAAAAGCAGCAGGTGCTCTGCCAACTGGAGAGAATGATGTTACTTGTTTTCAGGAATCTGGAGGCAAGTGGGCACCATTTCACTCGTTTCTCTCTCCCTTTTCTTCTCTGTGTGCCCAGCGAATACCACACCTCTGATGCTTGGGGATTTGGGCCCAATTTCCAGCTTGGCCACCAGGCCTGTGCCACCACACCCCAAAGGTCAGCCCTGGTATGCCAGGCTGTGGAAGCGGGGAGGGGGCTGGTCTGGGCCTCCCACGCCAGCCCCGTTTGGGCAGATGCCACACCTGGCTGGATCTCCAACTTGGGAGGCCCGAACTCTCTTGCCCTTTGTCAAATATGAGGTTTTCTGCTTATGAATTCCTTTCCCAAATCTCAAAGAAAAAACAAACGAAAGGCAGGTCTGCAAGGATTGAAGTTGCATACATTTTTTTAATTGAAAGAAGTCAGCCTCCTAAGTATTGCTTTTACAGGTTTATCGAAGTCCAGTATTCAAACCACTCACATTTTCTAAAAATAATTCTGGCCAGAGGAGCAACATGGCCCCACCAGGTGCGATGGATCAGTTTTGGCAACTTGATGAAGAAGCAACTTCAAATGAATAAGTCAAAAAGCCATGCCCTCAGCCCCGACACTGTCCCTGTCTCTTCTCTTTCGGAGTCATTCCCTGAAACAGTCGCTGCCGCTGAGATCAGCCTGGGCCAAACCCAGTCGGGCTCAGGGCTCCACGGGCATCAGCCAGAGTTGCCTGTCGTTTCTGTGTGTGTGTGTCCGCGGTTTGAAGTGTCCTCTTGAAAGTTAAGTGTGGGCAGCAGGTGCAGTCGGGGATAAAGAGCAGGGAGGCATACTCTGGCTGGGTTCCTGTAAACATCCATCGCGATGCGGAAGGCCGGAAGCCAAGGCAAGGCCGTGTGTGCAGCGCTGCAGGCGGGAGAGGTCTCCGAACATGCCCGCCTTCTCCCTTTGGGGAGGGGGCAGATGCCTTCCCGGCCTCGGCACTCAGTCTCCACCTCTCCATCCCACGGTTCTGGGTCTGGACGGGAACCTCTCTGTTGGCACAGAACTTTTGAAGGGAGCAGGCCTAACAAGAGAGAAAAAAAGGGCATTACCAACATGGAAGCACCAACTGCCACCCGTTCGATGGGGCTCTGGACCCATCCACCAGGCCTCAGGGGGCTCCTGGCGGGCCTGGGAAGTCTGCCTTCTATTCCTCCCTCTCAGGGAACCACCAGAAGCCCCAGAGGTCAGCCCTGGCACGCCAGGCTTGTGGAAGCAGGGAGGGAACTGGGCTGGGAGTGTTTTCCGGTAACTTATTTAAAACTTTTAATGAGCCAAAACCGGTTTGGCTCAATGGATAGAGCATCGGCTTGGGGACTGAAGGGTCCAGGGTTCAATTCCGGTCAAGGGCATGTACCTTGGTTGCAGGCACATCTCCAGTAGGGGGTGTGCAAGAGGCAGCTGATCGATGACTCTCTCTCGTCGATGTTTCTAACTCGCTATCTCTCTCCCTTCCTCTCTGTACAAAATCAATAAAATATATTAAAAAAATAAAAATAAAAAAATAAAAAATAAAACTTTTAATGAATTTGCCTGATTTCTAAGGACCCTGGGCTGAAGAACCAGTGCAATTTTACGTGGGGGAGGAAGACTGTCCGTTACTGGGAAGGAGGGAGGGAATCCTGGTCCCTGAGAGAGGGCAGCCCAAGAGTCTGCCAGCTGACCTGAGCTCCGGGGCGGCTGAGCAAGCTCTGGGTAGTGGGCAGGGCTTGGCGGCACCTCCCACTTTGCCCAGAAATGCTTCCCAGCCTACAGGAAGGCTGGCCAGGGCCAAGGCTCTCAGCAGCCCCACTCGGCTCTTTCCCCCAGGACACAGAATCACCCCCACTGCCAGGCCCCTCGAAGGTCCCCACTTCCCTTGCCCTTCTCTCTGTCGGGCTGGCGCCAGTGTGTCTGCAGTGTCATACTCCCATGCCCATCCTCCACCCCAGTTCCGAGGCTCATCTCTGCCAGTTCAGACTGTTCCTTCTGCAAACATCATCCAGCATCATATAAAAACTTGGTTAAATACCAACATGTCTTGTTATTCAGGGCACTGTTGACATTTGGGGCAGATGATTCTCCAATGTTGGAGGGCGGTTCTGGGCATCGCAGGATGTCAGTAGCATCTCTGGCCGCTGCCAGCAGCATCCCCAGGTACAGTAACAACAACAATGCGCCCTCGCTCCATTTCCAAAGACCACCCAAGGGGGCAGAACTGCTTCCACTGAGAACCAAGCATCCCCTGCAGGTGGAGGCCGCCAGCAAGTACTAGGATCACCTCCCGAACAGACGACTTGCACTTGAACCTTCATCCCTATCTGCTCACAGGAGAGCACACCTGCGATGGAGCCTTACACAGGTGACTTCACTCCACCCTCCTAACAACCCCGCGAGTTAGATATCTGACGATTCCACTTCACAGGTAGAGACACAGAGAGGGTGTAAGGATGCCCACCTCTCCAGGGCTTTGTCCCACAGACCGCAAAGACTACCAAACCTGTACCACCCGTGTGCCAGGTCCTGAGCTGGGTGCCAGGGACCCCATGAGGAGTGCAGCTCCTGCCTTAGACACAATATAGTGAACGATTTCAGCCCAAGGTCATATACTCGACAACAGAAGGCTGCACGGGGGATGCACTGGAAAGGCTGTGCACAAAAGGCATGCCAGGTGGAGGGCGGGTGACAGAGCACAGCAGGTCTTGGAACCCCTGTAGTTTGGCCTGGGGTGGGGAAGGGGTAGAAGGCAGGCCCATGGGGAGACAAAGGCTGGAGAGGGTAGCAGGGGCCAACCTGTTCAAGTTTCTTGTGTTCTCTGCCAGATTCACCCCCTAGAGGCCGGCTGGGGACACATCCTTCCATGGCTCGGAGACCTTCCCTGCTTTCACTGATGACAATGGTAAGTCTTTGAGTCCTCGGGCCCCAGCCCACCTCCCCACTAGACCTGACCGGTAGGAAGGGGAACCAGGGCCCCAGCCAGAGCATCAGCATCAGAGCTCTTGGCCCTGTAGAGAGGTGTTAGCAGGGCCCCCCTGCCCGCACCACCTGCCAGGAGTCCACCTCCTGTGACCTCCCTCCTCCAAGTAACCTCTGGGTTCCTATGGGGGTGCTCCTGAGAACCTGGTGCCCATGAACCTAGAGCAGGACTCTTCCTTCAGATTCCCTTACTGGGCTCACTGCGGCCACCTCCAAGGCAGGGGATCATGCTTGAGCCCATTTCAGACTTGGGATGGGGTGTTAAGAGAACACAGAACCCAATGGAACAGACTCAGTCCTTTCCCGGTCCTTGTGACAACAACAAGCTGTCAAGTCCCAGAGCCTGTCAGGCAGGCTGGAGCACCTCTCTCCTGTGCTAATATAGGGCCTCGCAGGAGCTGGCTGGGCAGGAACTCACTAGCTCTTCCGTTTCCATGGTGTTTATCTATAGGGTCACTTTCTATTTATGGCAAGTGATGCCAATTTTCCATTTCTGATAGTAATATCAAGTTCCTCTTTACCCAGCACATTAACTTCACTTTAAAAATGTAGGGAGCCAGTTTAAAGAAAACAACTACATAAATAACAGTTCAGGCAACGGGACGAAGTGTTGAAGGTGTCATGTGAGGTTTGGGAGATACTGATCCAAGTTAGTTCCGCTCAGTCCACAGAGAATGAAGGGGCCCAGAGAGGGTGGTGACCTGCCCTAAGTCACACAGCAAGTCAAGCACAGAGACATCATCCCAGGCCTCCTCTGTATCCACGGCTGGAAGATGTCCTGGGACCTCTCATCTGGTCCACCACTGTAGCTCTTAAAGACCAATCCCCTGCTCCTCTGACTCGCAAGTCGGTCTTAGGGCAAAACCCAGAATGAGAACAGCTGACCTTGATCAAGCGCTTTATACTCACCTTGTACTATCTGCTTTGACTCGTGTCTTAACTTATTCCTCAAAATAGCCTTAGGAGGTCCATCATTCCTGAATTTCAGATGGGGCTCAGAGAGGCTAAGGAAATTGTGCAAGGCCATACAGCAGAGCCAGGATTTGAACCTCCTTGGTATGACCTCAAAGTCTTAATTCCTCTCAGCATCTTTGGTCCATCTCTTTCCTCCAAGGCATCAGAAGCCCTAGCTGAGCCCTGGCCAGTGTTGCTCAGTGGTCAGAGTGTCAGCCCACACACTGAAGGGTCTGGTCAAGGACATGTACCTGAGTTTCAGGTTTGCTCCCTGCCCTCTCTCCACCATCAGGGTGCATGCAAAAGCAACTAATCCATGTCTCTCTTCCCCTCCATCCCTCCCTCTCTCTCTGAAAACCAATGGAAAAAATATCCTCAATTGAGGATTTAAAAAACCCAAACTGCAGCTGAAAACCATCCCAGGCTGCAGCTTAGAGAATCCAAGCAATGGCTAACATCATTAGAATATGAGACAATTCATTAGCCATTGGCTGTTTTTCTTTCTTTCTGTAACTGTAACCTCATTCGAGGCCACTCCCGAGGAGGACAGAGGGAGTGAATGGCTGACTCGCTTTTCATTAGAATGATAGTTGGGCACTTAATCCATTTTAAGCACTAATATCCCAGCTTGAGGATAGGGCTTAGTAAGTAAGTAAATGGTCTGTGTGTCTTAAGGGTGCTGGTGGAAGATCTCTGGACATACTGAAAGGGGATTCTTTTTTGTAATTCTCCCCACCGGGTAATTCTGGTTTCCCTTTTTAGCTGTGTGGCCTCAGGGAAATTTCTCTAAGCCTATTTCCTCACCTGAAAGAAGACAACAGTGCCTATCTCTTTGGGCTGTTTGTGGTGAGGATCACATGAAATCGGGTGGGTGGGATGCCTACCCTACCCAGCACACGGGAGGCTGGATACGTGCTGGTTCCTCTCCTTGTCTCCACCTGTTCCCAGCTAGAAACCACCAGGAGGGGCCTCCTCAACACTGGGGCCTTCTGAAAGCAGCTCTTCTCCTCCTCCAAAGACCTTGCCTGTTGGAAACCCATTACTCGTTTTTTTTTTTTTTTTTAATTTTTTATTGATTTCAGAGAGAGATAGAAACATCCATGATGAAAGAGAATCACTGATTGGCTGCCTCCTGCATATTCCCTACTGGGGATCAAGCCCACAACCTAGGCATGTGCCCTTGACCGGAATCGAACTCGGGACTTTTTAATCTGCAGGCCAACACTCTATGCACTGAGCCAAACCTGCTAGAGCTACTCATTACTCTTTGTCCATGTATCAAACAACCAATCAAAGTGATGGTGTCACAAAGAGGTCATCCAAGTGTGATTTTCCCAGTGTCTCCGCTGCGGTCTCTGGGATGAGCTGTGCAGCAGGAGGGCCTCCGCCTTGTCTAATTGGGAAGTGTGTGGCCAGAAGGGGACGGGAAAGGAGAAGCTGCCTGGCTGCCTGCTCATGTCTCTGATGGAAGTCAGCTTTTCAAATGTGGACTCTGGCTCATATGTTAGCTATTGATGCTCACCAGCCGTGGGGCCTGTGAAGATTCTTTGTCCACAACGTGTTTCCATTTGGCCAGTGTCCAAGATTCCGTGAGGCCTTCTGTAGGGCGGTATCTGCCCAACACCTTCAGGAGTCCTGCCACACCCAAGAACCACCAGGACTGCTTTTTATTTAGTATTTTCAATCAACATACCTCTTTTCTTTTGTTAATCCTCACCCGAGGATATTTTTCCATTGATTTTTAGAAAGAGTGGGAGGGAGAAGGAAAGACAGAGAGAAACATTGATGTGAAAGAGACACATTGGTTGCCTCCTGCACGGACCCTGACCAGGGCTGGGGAACCTGCAACCAAGGTACGTGCCCTTGGCAGGAATCGAAGCCGGGCTGATGCTCTATCCGCTGAGCCAAACCAGTTAGCACAGCACACCTCTTTTCTTAACTACAGAAGTTTAAAAGGAACCTTTATGCCATTATCATGAATAAAAATTGGTATCATTTGTCATAAACATGAGGCGATGCTAAAAGTAAACATAATGGAAATGAAACTATGAATTCTAGCTAGATACCCCTGGCCTGCAAAGGCAAGCCTGGGCCTGGCTTCTCTGGTCCCAAGGGAGAAGTAGTAGGTGCCATAGAGGTGGCAGAGCGCTGAGAGGCGATGGCACTCTGCTTCAGTGTACTTCCTGCCTCCAGGGACGCCTGACAGGCGACCTCACTGGGGAAGCACCGGAAGTGTGGCTGGGAGGCCCACCTTAGCCACCTGATGGCTTGGCATCTAGGGCGAGTCACTGAACCTTCCTAAGCCCCAGTGTCCTTCCTGCAGAATGAGTTAATGAGCCCTGCCCTGCCTGCTTCACGAGTGATGCTCTGGGGAAGCTATGGATGTGGGAGGGGTGGTTATTTTTACCACCCCAACACCAAGTCCATGCCAGGAAGGAATTCCGGGATTCCTAGTCCTTCTGGAGGTAAGGGACTGGAATTAGCTCCTGGCCACTCCAAGATGAAGGCTTGAAGGGTATCAGTTATCAGCCTTGGGCTGCTTCAAAGGTTGCCCACACTGACGTACCCTCCTTGGTAACTGGCCCCCAAGAGTAATAGAGCCAAGAAAAGGGGAAAGCTTCCTGGGCCAAGTCCCCTCTGGGTGTGCCACACCATCAACACTGACAGCATCATTTATTAAGAACTGACTATGAGTCCTTCCTTCTGTGCACAAGCCCTGCAGCAGATGCTATCATCATCTCCAGTTCACAGGGAAGGAAACTGAGGCCCGAGGAGGTGAATCACTTGTCCAAGGTGTTGGTGGAGCTGGGATTTTAACCTTAATCCAACTGCAAAGTCTCTAAGCCACAATTTTAGGGGGCACATGGAGATGGCCTTAAGTAACATGGGCACATGAGGTGAGCAAGCGGTTCACTTTGGTTCTAGATCGGCCCTTGATTACTCTGAGGAGAAAGTTCCACTCTGGAGTTGGAGTATCTTATCACCTGACTGTTGCTAACCTGCCTTTTTAACAAAGAGCAGGCCAGAGATCATGCACCTTTAGCTGGCCTTACTATCTGGCCAGAAGTTAATGACTTTGGCACTTCCTGTTTTTATCCATGCCAAGAGATGCTGGTTTTCTCTTTGCAGTGATATAAACTTTCTTCTTTAAAAATTCTTATGAAAATACTTTTTAAAAACGAAGCACTAAAACTAATAGACTTAATCACAAACTACAAATTATAAAGGGAGAAATAGTAACTTTACAGTGGAAAGAACTGGCAGACACCACCTTGGCCAAGTGACCAAGGTTCCCCTCACCAGTGTTACATGTCTTCTCATATTCTGCAATCAGAAAAACACACTCTCACTTCTCTGTTGTAATCCTGCCAACAATTCATCATCTGAATCTAATCTCAAGAAAAGCATTGGACCCAAAATAAGACATTCTACAAAATACCAGACTGGTATTTTTCTCAGCTGTCAATGTCATGAGAGAGAGCCTGAGGAGATGTCCCAGACTGAAGAAGGCACAAGAGACACAATTAATGCAAAGGGCTGATCTGGGATTGGATCCTGGGCCTCAACTGCCCCCACTCCCAATCTTTTTATTGTGAAAGGACACTATTGGGTCAATTGATGAAATTTGAATAAAGGCATAAATTAGATTGGTCCTAGGATTGTATCAATGTTAAATTAGCTGATGTTGACCATTGTACTGTGGTTCTATAAGTAAGTGTCCTTATTCTCAGGAAATTCACACTGAAATATTTAGTAGCAAAGAAAGATAACATTTGCAATCTATTTTCAGAAAAATAATTATACGCATATACAGGTACACTCACCTAGTGAGTGCATGAGCAAATGTTGCAAAACGTTAATGGGTACAATTGGTGAATTTGGGTGGAGGATATGGAAATTCTTTGTACTCTTCCTATGACTTTTATATAATTGTAAATCTAAAAAGTTTTATTTAAAAGAAAAAACTCAAAAAGGAATGAGTACATAGGCAGGTCTGGCAGAGTCCAGAGAAGTGCTATAAGGATAAGGGTCAGAAGTCAGAGCCCTCCCTGGAGGCCCTGCACCCCTCACCCCCATAGCACTGGGTAGAGAGGCTCAGCTCTTACTCAGCTTTGTTCCCCTAGCCCTTATTTCCTTTTTGGACCTCTGTTTCTTTATTTCTGTGATGGGGATAATGATGCCTATTTCTTTTATTGTGATCTTGTTTCCCCAAAAGCAAACTAACCTCCCCTGGTGGGGTGGGGGAGTCAGCAGATTAACTAGGAAAATGAGTGGTCAAGAGGAGCCCTTAAATTTCTTAGTTCAACAGAGCAGACACAAGGCCTGTGAGAGTGTTCTTTGGACGAAATCTAGTTTGTGTAACACAGAGTCAAGGGAGCAGGACCTCTGGCATCTCAGCTGTCTTGAAAAAGATACTGGGAGTTTTCTAGGTCCAAAGGTTCAGCCAAAACCAATGTATCCTGCTTTAGCCGGTTTGGCTCAGCAGACAGAACATCAGCCTGTGGACTAAGGAGTCCCAGGTTCAATGCTGGTCAAGGGTATGCACCTTGGTTACAGGCCTCTGGCCCTGGTCAGTCAGGGGCATGCGGGAGGCAACCAATCGATGTGTCTCTCTCACATCGGTGTTTGTCTCTCCCTCTCCCTTCCACACTCTCTAAAAATCAATGGAAAAATATCTTTGGGTGAGGATTATAAAAAATAAAACAAAACCAAGCATCCTATGAACAGCACCCTTCCAGATAAGCATGGTGTCAGGACAGAGCTGGAGAGTCAGCAGGCCTACGGATACACGTGCCTCCCCTCATCATCATCGCCTCTCTTGTCTGGGTAACAGTCACAACTTCCCACCTAGTTTCCTGTCAGACCAGACCCCTGCCTGGAGCTCCTCCAGCTGCCTGGGGGATCTCCCAGGACATGACACTATCATGCCCATGCCCCCCAAAAGGTTTGGGTTTCTGAGCAGAGCAGTGGTATGCCAGCTGCCTGTGTCTTTTGCTGATGGCACAGGCCACAGATTGGCATGAGGAAGCAGGGCAGGTAGATCAGGAAAGAGTAGTTGCAGCACCCAGTCGGGACACTGAAGCTGAGAAACCCTGTATTAAGCTGACCGCTGGGTCTGATTACCCTCAGCTCCAAATCTGAGTTCCGCCAGGCACGTGACTGGCAGCTGCATTCTCAAGTCTATTTATTCCCAGTGCAGAGAGGCTCCTTTCCCTCAGCCTTTCCCGTGTGCCGAGAGGGCTGCAGCACTGTGTGCTTTCATCAAGAATCAAGACAAATCAGTCCAGTGAGCTGCCTCCACACCAGAACTGCTAGGACGCTAGGACTCTCCTCAGCTCCCAGGCCAGCCGCAGTGGCCCTTTCTCCTGGGACTGACTCCCTATTCCCCCTGCTCCTGGGCAATGATGAACATTCCAGGAAAACCACAGAGCTGTGGCTCTCCGGGCTCCAGATCTGGTGGCCATTGGAGGGCACAGCACAATGGGCAAGGACTCCTGAGCGTCCCAGACCTAGAAGGCGGAGTAAGAAGTCTATCCCTGTAGTCTAATCCTGGACCTGTCCATCGCTCAGCCAGCCAGTCCGCCATTGCTCATCAGGGAATCTGTATTACCAGTGGGTATATGTGCAGGTTTATCTATTCAAGGGCCTGAGTATACACACTCTTCATTATATGATAGTGTTTACTTTTAATATATCAAAGGAAGATTTAAGAGCTTAACATATATCTCATTTAATCTTCACAAGGAAGTCAATTTTCATTATCTCTGCTTTGCAGAAGAGGAACCTGACATGCAAGGAGGTATGTAGCATGCCCAGTCACAAAGAGGGTTGGGATTTGAGCCCAGGGCATCTGAATCTGGGGTGTTTGACATAATACAGCCGCCTCCTTAATAAGCTCTCCACAAATGTTTGAGGACCTGAATTATGCAGGTACTCACAAAGAGAAGAAAGAGGGAGCAAAAGTGGGTGAATCTTTTCATCTGGAGATCCACCCTTTCCCCCATCTGCTTGGTATGCCCCTCACCCTTAGTCATTGTTTCATGAGAATGAGTCCAGTGAGAATGAGTGAGAAGAGTAAGACTTGACCACTGGTGTTCCTCTGCTTACGGAAAGGAGCCTGGAGATGGGGTGCCATCAGATCATCTTTATCTTCCCCAAAGGCTTTTCCTGCTTCTAGCCACCCCTCACCCACCCAGGTCTGGGCTTCCCCAGTCCTTGGGGCCAAGGCTACCTTGGTTTGGATTTGGGAGTGGAGAAGGAGGAATAATGTGTATGACTTCCACCATTCCTCCAGGCATGGGTATTTCCCACTGCCGCTGGCCTCCCTATTTCCCGGGTCCAGCTGTCACTTTGAAAGCTTTGCAAGGGTGTCCTTAAGACACACTTCCTGTGTTTTTGCTCAAACAGTGTTAGCTAAAAAGTATGTCAAAGCATTTGGGCTTTGGTTTTTGGTTTAGAGTATGCCAATGTTTTCATTTGCAAGGGGAAATGTTTCTGTTGATGTGCTGAAGAGATAAAATAAGACAGTGTTCTCCAAATTACAGTCTGAAAGTCAAGCACTTGGCTTGGAGGCAGGGATGCATCTTGGGATCCTGGAGCCTCGCAGAAGAGCAGGCAGGGTTAACATTTGCTGAATGACTCCATCAGTGAATACACAAAGGGTGTGGAACCAGTATAGATGATCAATACTCAGTATAGGCTTTGAATGGGTTCTATAGTTCTACCTTTCAAAGGTGTTGTTGGTCTATTTGTGTTTCTCCATCTTTACTAACCTTGCCTCATCCCAGCCTTGGTCACTTCTGGCCCAAGCAACTGAACAGCTTCTAACTGGCTATCCTGTTTCCACACTTGCCCCTATAATTCATTTTGCTCACAAGAGCCTAAAGACATGGTTGGCAAATTGTGGCTCGTGAGCCACATGCGGCTCTTTGGCCCCTTGAGTGTGGCTCTTCCACAAAATAACACGGCCTGGGCGAGTGTATTTTGAAGTGGCATTAGAAGTTTAAGTTTAAAAAATTTGGCTCTCAAAAGAAATTTCAATCATTGTACTGTTGACATTTGGCTCTGTTGACTAATGAGTTTGCTGACCACTGGCCTAAGCCACCTTTGCAGAATGTGAAGTGGAATTGTGTCATCCCTACTGGTAGCTTCCCATTGCTCATGGCTGTGGCTTGCAAGTCCCACACAGTCTGGCTCTGACCTCTCCTGAGGCTGCTCTCCTGCCCACCCCACTGACCTCTCCTGAGGCTGCTCTCCTGCCACAACAGCCTCCTTTTAGTTGTTGGAACAACCAACTCTCTCCGCCCAACAGCCTTGGCACTGGCAGTTTCTCTGCCCGGATGGCTCTTCTCCAGGTCTTCATGTCTGCCTCCTATCAATTTAGAGCTCAGAGGGCCTTCTATGACACCTCCATCTGAAGCAGCCCATCTCTATTCTGTGCCACTGACTCGATAGACATTTATTGAGCACCTACTAAATGCTAGGTGCTATTCTAAGTGCTGAGGAAACAGCTGTGAACACAATGCGGCTGCTCATGTCCTTACCTGCCTTCATAGCGCTCAAAAAATCTGATTATCTTGTTTGGGAACCTGCTTGTCCTTCTTACCAAGCGACACGAGGGCTGGGGCTAAGTCTGTCTTGTTCATCGTGTTCACCAGGCACAGTAGATACTCAGTTTGTTCAATAAAAGAACGGATGGATGGAAGGAAAGAAGGAAGGAAGGAAGGATGGATGGATGGAAGGAAGGCAGGTAGACTGGGTAGTGACAGAGAGTAGCTCAAAAAAAGCTTTCTTCAAAAAAAATCTCACTCTTAGCCCCTCAGGGAACTCCTGCCTTCCCTCCCTAGGGAAGTAGAATTATAGGCAGTAGATTCTGCCCCACCCTAAGTCACCTGACTAAGGTATCTTGTCTTAGGAAGACCACAGAGCAGAGATGTTAATCCAGCCAGCTTGGAGTGAGTGGCATTAGTGTGTTTTCCAAAAGCCCTTGCCCAATGTCTCAGTATCCCTCTTCCTTTGCCACTCATAACCTGTGCCTAGTGACACTCAGCACTGGCCAGCTGAGGGGCTCCAGCCAAGGAGTCCCTACGTGCCCTGTGAACCCTCAGCAGACCCAACAGTCTGCCTGTCTCTCCCACCTAGTCCAGCTGCCTATCTTCCTTTTGTGTGTGTGTGGTTTTGTTTGTGTCTTTTCTTTTTATTTATCTGCCTCTCTTCCTTGATGTGTTAGTTTGGCCAAGATTTTCTCCTTTCTGGATTTTCATTTCTCTCCCACCAGCAAGCATGTGGGGCTGGACACAGATACCTGGTTGCGGCCCCGAGGCAGGACTTGAACACCTTAGTGCAATGATCCTGTGGTTTCTTCTGCATGCCCAAGAGCCCCCCGAGATCTTGCAAACACACAGGCAAAGTCCCCACTCCTTCCCCATCCTGTCCCTGTCCCCAGTCTCTCCCCCCCCCGCCCCCCCCATGAAGGCAGCTTGTGAAACTGGCAGCCCTTGCAGTTTCACCCTGAAACCTGACTCCAAGTCAGCAGCAAACCCAAGGCCAAAAATACAAGGTTCTTTGCAGAGGAGGTTTCTCCTCTTAAAACCCCAGCCAGAAGTCCTTGCTCTCAGGCTCCAAGAGGCCACAAGACAAAGGTGACCAGTGCCTGGCTTCCTACCTTTTGGGACACTCCAGCTCTTTATCCTTCCAGGACTAGTGAGAATTCCTACACCCCCCCACTCACCCCCCCCCCCCCCCCCCCCGCCAAAAAAAAAAAAAAATCAAGGTCATCTTCAAGCTAGACTGAGGATAGGGGGAGGAGCTGACAGCTCTGCCTCCAATGGATTTGGGTGCAAAGGTTTTTTTCCCCATAAGCTGTGGCAATTGGCAGCATGGCTAACCCAAACACTTCTTAGGCCCTGCCTCCCTTCCCTCTTCAACAGCTGTCACCTTCCTTAGGGGAAATCTTCCAACCCCCAACCAAGGGCCTAAGGAGTCCAGCCATTCCTGGCATCCCAAAAGACCTGGAGGAGAAGGTGGATGGAGGAATGAATCAGGAGCCTGGGGGAGGGGTGTGTGTCCGGCTTGGGGAGGCCTCCCCCTTCCTCCCCAGGTCCCCGATCCGTCCTCATCCCGCACAGAGGGCACTTACAAGCCTCGGAGGAGGCCGGAGAGGACCTCGTCCTGGAGGTCCCATCCCCGGCCAAACGGTGCCCTCAACCAGCAGCAGCGGCAGCATGTTGTGGGCGGCTGGTCCCGGCGGAAGGTTGCGGGTTGAGGGGGGGAGGTAAGCGGGGGGGAGCGAGGCCTACTCCAAGTAACCATCGAAGACGTCGAGCTCCGAGTCGGCATCGTAGAGGCCCAAGCCCGGGTCGGAGAGCACGCCGAGGTCCACGAGCGCCTGGTCCATGTCCTCCGGCAGGAAGACGAGGCCCACGTTGAGGACGATGTACTCCATGAGGAAGGCGTAGTACAGGATCAGCACGTTGACGAAGAAGAGGCCCACGTAGAACATAGAGGGCAGCAGCGGCGGGGGCACGTAGGGGCTCAGGGGGCCCAGCACGTCCAGGTGGGCCGCGACCCGGGCACTGGGCATGCAGGGGACGGCGAGGGCGGCAGCGGCCCGGAGATCCCGGCGAGCTCAGCCGCTGTGGCGCCCGGGCGGCCGGCGAGGGAGCAGCTCAGCCATCCAGGGACACCCGGCGGCTCGACCGAGGCGGTGCTGGTTTCCGGCGGTGAAACGTGCCTCCGAAACGTGCGTGGAGGGATCCCCGGACCCCCAGAGGTGCCCACACAGCCCTCTCGATTCGCTCCGCGGCCAGGCGGGTCCCCCCTCCGAGTGCCCGTTGGCTATCTGGCTCCTCCGATGAGCCCTCCTCGCAATCACGGACCCTCTCAAAGCCGGCCGGGAGCCCACCGCGGCTCAGCGTCGAGGGCCAGTCCCGGAGGCAGCCTCTCCAGGTCGGCCCGGCAGTTCCTCGAGCCCCATTTGTGCCTCCTCCGGCTCGGCGCCCATGGCTGCAGCCGCCGCGTCGCCCTGCTGGTCGCGTTCCGAGCTCCGCCTCCTGAGAGAACCCGTGCTCATTGGCCGGCCGCCCCCTGTCCGCGCTCATTGGCCGGCCGCCCCCCGAACGCGCTCATTGGCCCAAGCTGTCTGGGGGCGGGTACTTGTCAGCCCAGTGCCTGGGGGCGGCGCTGGCCTCTGAGTTGCTTTCCTGGTTCTGGACTCCGCCTGGACCTCAAATCCAATTCGCTTCTTTAAACGCCTCTCGGAGTAGGGGGACTGGAAAGAAACCCGACACAATTCAAACTTAGAGGCGACGAAAGCTGAAGGAAACCGCGAGCTCTCTCTGCACCCTGCTGGACTTGAATATGACGCCACGCCTTTCTGGGACTCAGTTTACCAGATGAAAAAGGAGGCGGGGTAGGGGAGGGGTGGTGGACTTTTAAATAGTGAAAATCTTGAACTTTCTCAAAGGGCCAGTTTTGTTTGTTTGTTTGTTTGTTTGTTTTTTAATGGTGGTGATAAGCAACCAATGTCCCCTTGGTTTCCAAATTCTGGCTGCAGGAAGGTCTGCTTACTGTGGAGAGTTCTGCATCGTCGTGTTCAGGGACACCTGAGTAAAGAGATGTCCAGGCAGGTCGGACCTTTAGTCAGTAGGGTTGCATTATTGTTTTAAAACTTGGCTTACAAAGTACAAAGAAATAAGAAGCAATCCAAGAAGTACACAAAAACTGAACCCCCTTCTCATGGGGAACCCTTGTACATCGTTCAGGAGGCTGATTTTGCCCACAGGGCCTTCCAAAGCAGTTCCAGGAACTACTAAATCTCAGGCCACTGAGCTGGGTGCTTTACCTGCATTGCTTATTAGACAGGGCAGTTTAGTAAGTTACACTTTTTTTACAGATGAGGAAACCAAGACCCAGAGAAATGGTGGGGCCCTGGAAGCTGATTAGACTGCCTGTGTCTAGAGGCCAGAACCTGCCCCCTCCCACCCTTCCCCCCCCCCCATGACTGTTTCTTTAGATGTAAATCTCCTTTAGATGAATTACACAGCAAAACCATTAATCCTTCACTAGTCTCCATTTCTCCAACTGCAGAAGGTGAAACAAACTTTCATTTATTCATTCACTCTGTCAATATTTGCTGAACACCAATTAGCACCAAGCTTTGTGCTGGGCATTGGGAAGAACATTAGCTCCCGGTCCAATTCTGTCTGAACAAAGTAGATTGTACACAATAGGCATTGGTAGGTGTGAGGTATAGAAATAAGTGAATAAATGGTGAACAGGGCCATTTTATCTCCTTGGAGCTTCTCACTTTTTATAGAGACATCTTTTTGGCTCATATAGGAAGTTGATGTCTCTATTTTCAAAAACATGTTAGTTTGGGAAATGGCATGGATTTTGGGTGAAGACCAGAGAAATCCTCTCAAAAAGTACAGGATGTTCAGTTTTGGTACATTGTTGCTTAAAGGTCTAAATATAAATTGTAGTAGCAAAAGAAAAAGGCTGTGAGGACAAACGAGACATTACCGATTTGATGCAGTTTAGTTTGTTTTTTACTGGGGGATAAAAATAAGGGTGCCTGGGTTTGAATCCTAATTCTATCACTTCCTAGCTGCATGACCTTGGGCAAGTCAAGCTCACTGTGATTCAATTTCCTTGACAGTAAATGGAAATAATAATAGAACCACCTCATGGGGTTGTTAGAATAATTATATGTAAGCGCATAGGCACGTGGTATAGCAATAGCTACGCTTATTCTTATCATAAAGCTAATAATTGTTAATACTGCCATTACTTAATAATCACTCGGCTCCCCCAACTTCCTTCTAAGGTTCTGCGCATAAGTTTCCTATTCCCGCCCACCGGGACGGGGACGCGCCTTCTCCTCCTCTCGCTCCGCCTCTTCTCCCAGGCCACAGGCCCGTAGTTGCGTGGTGCATGCCGGGCCTTGTAGTTGGTTCGCAGAGTCCTGTCTGTTGCGGCCTCGCGGGTGAACTGCATTTCCCAGCATTCGTCGTGATGGCGGCCGTAAAACGCGACGGTCGAACGGCCGGTTCCGGCTGAATGTCAGTGCCGGGCTGTGGGCCGGGGAGGAAGGTGGTTGGCGGTCTCTTCACCACCTCCGCGGTTTGTGCTGCCGCCGCGGGCTCCCAGCCGCTGGGCCGCTGGGGCATGAGACCGTGAGGCGAGCGACGGGCCGGGGCAGCCGACATGTTTGGCCGCTCGCGGAGCTGGGTGGGCGGGGGCCATGGCAAGTCTTCCCGCAACATCCACTCCTTGGACCACCTCAAGTGAGTATGTTGGGGGCGGAGGTGGGAGGCCTGGGGGGTGGAAACGGGGATGGGAGCGCGGAGCCCCGGGCTCCGGTCGCTGGGAGGTGCCAGAGCTGAGGTCGATGGAGGGTGGAGGAGAGGTGCTCGGGAAAGGCTGTATGGTGGCTAAGAGCGAGAGCTCTGGAATCGGGGCCCCTTGGTTCGAACCCTGACCCCGTCTCTCCTTGCTGTGTGACCTTGGGCAAGTCACTTAGCTTCTCGGAGCCTCAGTATCCCCATCTTTTTAAAGTCAGGGGATGCGATTTCAAGTTCACGGACACCGACTTTGTTCTTGTCGGAGCAGATCTTGCGCACCTAGCTTCCCGGGGCGGTACTTCTTAGGCTGGACCGAGGTCAGAGGTCTGGATCCCGGTGTCGGACAGATCTGGGTTGCAATCTAAGTATGTGGAGTTCGGCCTTCGTTTCCTTAGTTGTAAAACGGATACTTGTGACAGCACCTGCTTCCCAAGATTGTCTTGAGGATTGGGTAAAAGAATGCATGGAAAGCTGGGAGCACATACAGGTGCTCATTCAAGGGCAGTAATTAATTAAAAGCAGACTATTTTCTAGGCAGAGTCTAAAGAGGGATTATCAGAACTAGAGCTCTAGGGGAGGACAAGTTGCAAACGGGATCCTGGGAAGCTGGAGTGCAGCAGGCAGACCTGCTTTCAAATCCCGATTTCACCACTTAATGGCAGTGTGACCTTGGCCAAATTACTTCACCTCTTTGAGCCTCGGGTTCCGCATCTGCAAATGAGTATTGTGAACATTGTGCAAGGATTTAGTAATGTCATGCATGGAAAGAGATTGACCCAGTGTGTGTCACACAGTAGGTGGCCAGCAGTGGTAGCTGTGTTTATTAGCCAGACCAGGCCTTCCCAGACCACACTACTTTAAGGGCTTCCCCCACCCCAATTCCTGTCCGTCTTTATCTTGATTTCATTCAATGCACCTCCACTAGCTGCAGTTATCCTGTTGTTTTTACTACCTTTTTGCCTGCTACTAAACTGGCACTTCTGGGCCAACAGAGCCTGCTTGTTTTGCTCACAATTGTATCCCAGAATCTAGTGCTGTGCCTGACACACAGTAGGAGCTCAATGGATGCTTATTAAATGCGGAGGGTGGGGGGGGGGGGGTGGGGGGGAGGGGGGAGAAAATGAACTGGGGAGAGCATGCAGACAAGAACCTAGAATTTTTTGGGGGGCGGGGCTGGTGATGATGGAAAACAGAGACCTTTGAGGAGGGAATAACTTCAGGGAGGAAAATATTGGGGGGAGTTGGAGTAGGCAAACTTTAGAGGTAAGAAGCAGGCTGGTTTCCAGAGGAACTTCCCAAGATTACTGATGGGAAGGAACAAGGATGGAGGGAGGAGGGGGAAACAGTAGGAAAAGACGGGAAGGGATTGGTGGGGAGGGACATTCGATGGGGGCTTCTCATTTGGCCAGGGGTCAGGGTACAGTGATTCTCAGCTATGTCCTTTCTAGCATGGAGCATGCATTTAGTCAATGTTTGTGGGTCTCAGAGGGGTGGGGAGGGGGGAGCAGGAAGGCTTATTTTGTGGTGAGGAATGGTGGTAAGAGAAAACATGGGGAGCCGAGAGGCCCAGGACAAGAAGTGGGGTATGTAGGGAAGCAGGAATCTTAAGTGGGAGGGCAGCTGCAGGGGAAAGGGAGAGGCTGAAGGATTTCAGGAATGTAGAGTGTGGGTGGATGTGGCTGAGAAGAGCAGAATGGTTGGGCCTCCTGCCAGCACCCAGTTACCTGCAGGCTGTCACCTCACTGCCTGACTCTAGGCCTTATATATCGCCGTAACATTTATTAAATGTGTTTTCTGTGTCAGGTACTTGCTAAGGCCTTCCTGTGTGTTATTTCCTTTAGTCTATTTTACAGAAATGGAAACCAAGGTTCAAAAAGGTTCAGTCACTCGCCCAGGATAACAACAGCTGAAAAGTGTCAAAGCCAGGATTTGACTTTAGTGCTTGTACGCATTCCACTGTCTTTTTGAATAAAACTTCCTAAATAAGTCAGATTGGGGAGTCTTTCCACTTGGTTGAGTCTCACTGCCAGTGGGTCATCTTCACTCTCCCGCCAGCCAGGGAATGGTAAAGGTTCTCGGGTTCCTTTGAAGTATCCTGGAACTGCCCAGGTACATTGCTTAGGTTGCATGGCCATTGGGTGCTTTTTTGGAAACCTGAGCTGCCTGCCCTGGATCAGGCAGATCAGCTTAATCCATATTACAGCCTCCCGGAGTAACCTGGTGATTTGCTTACTGGTGTGGGGCTTAGAAGATCCTAGAGTGACTTGGGTAAGAGTGCCATCAACAGCTCGTACCCGCCCCAGTGCTTGTGATGATCTTCGTTTGGCTCTGATAGTAGACAACTTGGGTTTGGGATGTGGAACAGCTTACAACCTGAGGGAAAAAGAGACCACCATAGAGCCAGTGACTGTACAGAGTGACAAGCACTAGGACCACTGTAGGCCCGGGGTTCTGTGGAAACCTTGTGAGCTTTCTGGAGGAGGCAACGCCAGAGTGCAGTCCTCAAGGACAAGTAGGAATCACTGTACAGGGGAGCAGGATGCGGGAGGGGGGCCCTGGAGTGTGTGGAGCATCAGTGTGGGGCCGGTAGTTGTGGGAAACAAGTCTGGAGGTAGAAGGAGGCTTGGGTTTCACCTGACACAGGGTGACCAGCCGTCCAGGTGTGCCTGGGACTGAAGGGTTTCGCAGGACATGGAACTTTCAGAGCTAACACTGGGAAAGTCCTGGGCAGCTGGTAAGAATTGGTCACCCTCCCAGTGACAAGTGACAGTTCCTAATACACTCTTACCCGGACAGAGGACACAGTGTGGCTGGAAAGGAGAGATTAAGATACTTAATTTAGAATTGGTCATTTGGGGGTGGAGGGGGCAGACAAAGCATCTTGGAACCTTCCTTCTCCCCCCTTTTAATGGACTTTTTAAGAACAGTTTGAGATTTACAGAAGAATTGAGAGGACAGTCCAGAGGGCTGGAAACCCTTTTTGAACTACCGGTACACTATTCTTCATAACATTCCCAGCTTTCAAAGTGGAAAGGGATTTTACTCTTGGAATATACAGGGTTTTACTCTTGGAAAATTGTGTACCTGTGGTTTTTGCCTATTCAGTCAAGTTGTGATTTAGTTGAGGCAGATTGAAATAGTAAGAGTTTGCTTGCTGCACATTATGGGTGATTTATTGCCCAGACTAGTGGCGAAACTGACTAACAGATGTCCACCACTAAGAAAAACCTTTACTGATGGAGTCGTGTGATTGCTACTCTAACATCACCTGTACTGGGAACTATGCGTCTACATTGTACTGGGAACTATGCGTCTACATAGGGGTGTCGAACTCAATCAGAGAAGGGGCCAAAATCTAAAATCCAGCCTAAATCGCGGGCCGAATGGTTTACTGAACAGTCATAAACTGACAATGTCATAAACTGACAGCAGAGTGCAGTGATGACAGCGCGGTGCGGGCCACATTGCAAGGCCTGGCGGGCTGGATTTGGCCCGCGGGCCTTGTGTTTGACACATGTGCCTTAGACTAATGAGACAGCACAGTCCTCTCATGGCCACATGCAAGTCCCAGCTTGGAGGGCAGCTGGCGAGCCCCTGCTAACTAAGGATGTCGCAGGCCAAGCTGAGGGACGCCCCCCCCCTCCATGAATGCATGAATGTCATGCACTGGGCCTCTAGTTCTTCCATAAGAATTGCCCTTGTGACTTCAGCCAAGAAGTTTTACCATGTTCTCTAGCTTCACTTGTTCATGTTCTTGCTGTTACACTCAGTTAACATGTTATTGTATACAGTCTTCTCATCGCCAAGGAGTTAGACCAGCTGTCTGGTGCTCTGAGTTCTTCCAGTTTTATCCAAGTTAGATCCCCTTGAAACTGGCCAGGGTTCCTCAGGCATGTCCATTTGCCATCATAAATGTTCTTACTTGGTTATTTATTTGTTTTTCTGTCTCCCAATTTGAACATTAGCTTCATGAGGACAGGGACCTGTGTGGCTTGTTCACCTGGGCATTGTCAGATGCTAGGACAGGCCCCGACACATACTAAGTGGTCAACAAGTATTTGTCACAGGATGAACAAAAGAGGCAAGTTCTGGCCAGGCTCTTCTTAACAACAGCTTGCTCTTGCCACATTGGTCATAGCATCTGTGCTGGAGCTGTGACTCGTTTTAGGGCTGAAAGCCCTTCCTACACACCTGCCATGATTGCCGACTCCCTGGCATTCCAGATGCAGTCTCACTGGCCCGCCCAGTTTAACACCTTTTGGGGAAATTCATCAGGAGAAGCACCGCCTGTGATAAACTTTCTCTAATCCTCTAGTCTGACTTCACTCTGTATGGATCTTTTCCTTGTCCTGCCAGCCAGAAGGCTGGATGCTGTCCTAATGGGACTTTTCAAAGCACAGAGTGGGATGCTCTGGAGAATGTCTGGTGAGTCTCTGCCTTGGTGCTGAGCAGGCCGGACCGACACAGGCTCTGTGTGCCCCTCTCTCTTCCCCTCCGACATTGTTAATTTTTTTTTTGGGAGGGGGGTGTTTTGGGAGTGATTGGGGGGATGCTTTGTGGGAGTGGATTTCTAGTCCCCCTAGCTCCACCTACCCTTTCTTGCACTTTATCTTACAGATAAGTTTCAGGACCTTTCAATAGGAGCATCCTAAATGGCATATTATGATGCATATCATAAAACTTGTATGAAACTTGAACTTGGTAGGTCTGTCTCTGAAGTGAGCATAATCATTATTAACAGTAATGGCTTAACTTGTGAAATAAGTGACTGTCTTGAGAAGGAAGGGTCTGTGGAAGTGGGGTTTGTTTGCAGGGCATCGTTCTCAGTGATGAACCTCTAGTTGTTGGTTGCATGTTGGCAGTAGGCTGCAGTTTTCTAGTTTCCAGGCATTTCATACTCCTACACTCTCGCAGGTCAAGTTCGTTAATGTGCAAAAGTCTGAGATTGGGAGTCTTCATTCCGCAGGCCTTCCTTTGGAGATATGGTAATGCTGGAGATATGGTAATACTCTATTCCAAAGAAATGTAGTAAGTGCAGTTAGAAGGACTTGCCTTAAGCTCTATTGCTTTTTTTGGTTTGTTGTTTATCTATTTGATTTTCTTGTAATGCTGAGCATTCATAACTTCTTGTAAATACTTGGCTACTAAAAGTGTTGTTTACTCCATTGTTTGTATTTTCTGTACTATAATGCTTATAAGCCTGGAGCTTGGAGCCAGTCTACTTGGGTTCTCTGTGGGGCCTCTGGGCAGGTTCTAGTCTCCCGGAGCCTCAGCTCTCCGGAGTGCCAATCCACAGGGTTGTTGTGAGAGTTGAACGAGTGATTACATCTGAGGCACTCAGAACAGGGCCTGGCCGTAGGAGGCTGTAACAGTTTTTATCACGATGATAAAAATATCCAGACACAGAATTTGAGAGGAAATGTTACATAACAGTTGTTATCATTGTAAGAGAAAAATCTTAATTTTCTATGAGTTAAATGTCCAAGGTAATCATTCTGTCCTTGGAAACTTATCTGAGGGACACAGCTTTGCACACAAAGTTGACCATCCTAACTGTTTGATCATGTAAACACTTAGACCTAACAGAAAGGTAACTGCTGTGCTTGTGCTTTCCGTGGCTTACTATGTAGCCATATGGGTGTCTGCAACACTTGACAATGGCAAAAATGCTTTTATTTTAGCCAAAGGTGGGAAAAAAGATGGGCATGGAAATGGATATCCATCGTGAGCTCAACTATATAAATACCCATAAGCAAAGGAAAAGACCCCAGGAAATACAGTGCCGCTTCAGCAGTGGTCATCTCTGGCAGCAGCATGCTTGAGAATTGCCATTTCTCTTTTGTTGTTGAAGTTTCTAACTTTTCTAAAATGAGTGTTCCATTTCTAACACTCAGAATGGTATTAAACTGTTAATATCTCTGAGGAGGTTGGATTAGTTGGTCTTCCAAAGCTCTGGGATTAGTTATAGCATTAAAATATTAAATCTTTATATCTATCTTTTGGTTCTTTAGTTTATAATGTTCTTTATCATCCATAAATAAGTGAGGTCATGTGGTGTTTTTCTTTCATTGACTGGTTTATTTCACTCAGCATGATGTTCTCCAATTCCATCCAGGTTGCTGCAAATGATGAGAATTTCTTTTTTTTTTTTTTTTTTTATGGCAGCATAATATTCCATTGTGTAGATAACCAAAAGATAGATATAGAGACAGTAAAGTAACAAGCAGACTGTCAAATTACAGTGGGGAGGGTAGGGAGATCTGGGGGAGATAAGAGATCAACCGAAGGACTTGTATACATGCATATAAGTACAACCAATGGACACAAAACTCTGGGGAGGGAGGGCATGTATGGGAGGGGGAGGCAATGGTACATGTACAAAGATAATAATTTAATAAAAAAGAATTTAAAAAATCAATAAAATATATTAAAAAAATATTAAATCTTAACCCATTCAGCTTTCTTTTCTTTTCCAGTACATTTAAGCAAACGTATAGTGAGGGTCTCTTCTACAACAGTATCTAAAACAGTGTGTGCTAGAGCATCGTGGGGAGAAAAGAAGAGCAAAGTGCAGGTATAATATCAGAAAGCTTAAGAGCTTGAGATCTAGTGGGTATTTTTGTTTTGCTTTGTTAATCCTCACCCAAGGACATTTTTTCATTGATTTTTAGAGAGAGTGGAAGGGAGTGGAGAGACATAGAGAGAAAAACATCTATGTGAGAGAGATACATCAATTGATTGCCTCTAGCATGCACCCCAACCGGGGCCAGGGATCGAGCCTGCAACCAAGGTACATTCCCTTGATCAGAATCTAACCCTCGACCCTTCAGTTTGTGGCCAATGCTCCATCTACTGAGCCAAACCAACTATGGCTTTAGTGGGAATTTCTGTTTACAAACAATAAACATTTTAAAAATGAATGTTTCAAAGATTACTGTTTACAATAGCATTAAAAACATCAACTGGCCGAAACCGGTTTGGCTCAGTGGTAGAGCGTTGGTCTGCGGACTGAAAGGTTCCGGGTTCGATTCCGGTCAGGGGCATGTACGTTGGTTGCAGGCACATCCCCTGTGGGGGGTGTGTAAGAGGCAGCTGGTCGATGTTTCTCTCTCATTGATGTTTCTAGCTCTCTATCTCTCTCCCTTCCTCTCTGTAAAAAATCAATAAAATATATTAAAAAAACTAAACAAACAAACAAACAAAAAAATCAACTGCCTAGGAATAAGTCTAACAAAAGATGCATAAAACCCCTATCCAAACATTGAGAGAAATGTAAATGTCATACTGTTACACTATGGTAAAGATGTCAGTTCTCTATTTATAGATTTTGGTCAGTCTTAAAGGAAATCTTAACAAATATTTCTGTGGAAATTGAGAAGGTGGATTTTTAAATTTATGTGGAAATACGAAGGGCCAAGAATTAGCCAATGCCATAATGAAAAAAAAACAGAAGGAAAGAAGTTTGGAGGACTTACGTTGTCACATAACAAGATTTGTTATAAAGCTGCAGTAATTGGACAGCATGGTATTGGCACAGAAGTAAACAAAAAGATCAGTGGACCTACAGCTCCAGAAAGAGTCCCGCATCTGTAGTCACCTGATTAATGACAAAAGTGACATTGCAGTGCATTGAAGAAATGAGAACCTTTTCGGTAAATGATGATGCGTCAACTAGATATCCACATGGAGAGTGAATTTTGGCCAATGTCTCATGCCATACACAAGGATCAGTTTCAGATGTAATGTAAGTTTAAATGTGAAAGGGAAAACCAGCTTTTTTGGGGAAGAAAACATCATTTCTTCATGACCTTTGGGGTAGGTAAGGATTTCTTGAGCTTGACTAAAAAACATTATCCAAGGGAATGACTTTTACATTAAAATTAAGAATCTTTGCCCATCAAAAGACAACTATAAAGAGAGTGAAAAGGCAAGCTACATTTAGAGAAAATATTTATTTGCAACGTGTATATCCAATGTAGGATTTGTGCTCAGAATATATAAAGAATTCCATCAAATAAATAAGAAAAAAGGTACTCTATCTCATTTTAAAAATGGGCAAGAGGAAGACTTGCACAGGTACTTTGCAAAAGATATTCAAATAGCCATGAATATGTGAAAAGGCATTCAACTTTAATTATTATACAACTAAGGGCCCCGTGCACAAATTCCTGCACCTTGAAAGGAACTGTGGGCTTTGAGGCTACCCCATCCTCCATGCCCTTGCCCAACCCCTCCCACCGGTGCTGATGGTGCAGGCCCCACTCACAACCGCTGATGCCAGCAACAGGTGTGAGCGGGGCTGGTGCCATTAGCAGCTTCTGTCCCACTTCCCCTCAGGAGCAAGGGTACGTGGAGAAGCCCTCAGGTGATCAGGGCTGGCAGCCGCCACTCGCACCTGCTAATGTCACTGAGTGATCTGGACCAGCGCAGTGCACCAGCAGCACATGTGCGAGCTGCTCGGCGCCATCTGCGGGTGCGAGCAGGTCTGAGCGCCAGGTGGGACCTCAGCATGCAGGAGCAAAGAATTTTCAGTAACCACCAGATGTTCGCCCCAATGACAGCAACCGGCGCCCCTCCTTGGTCTGGAGCCCTGCTCACCTGCTCCACCATCCTGCCACGGCTAACACCTGCCATATTCCACACATGCCCCCTGGTGGTCAGCACACTTCATAGTGACCAGTTGTTCAGTTGTTCCGCCGTTTGGTCTACTTGCATATTGACCTTTTATTATTTAGGATAAAATATTTGCATATTGACCTTTTATTATTTAGGATAAAAGCCCAGTACAACATCACTATATACCCAGCAGAATAGCTCCACTGAAAAAGACTAAGAACAGCAGGTGTTGGGCCCTGGAATAGCTGGAACTCGCACACTGTGCCTCCTGGCCATTGGCTGCGGGCGAGCTCCAAAATGTCCCTCCATTGCCAACCCGGCCTGCGCAGTGGTGGTCACAGTTTTCATGTCCCCAGTTACTATGAGTATGAGGGTCACATGAAGCCCTTCACCTAGAGTCAGGTTTGTAGGCCATGCAGCACATGTGGGAGCTTCTAGAATCTTCCTCTTTCTCCTAGCTTTGTCTGTAAGGGCCTCCTCGTATTTACTAAAATTTTTTTCATAGATTACTTAACGAAGGCAATGATGGAAATAATAATAGTATCATATGTAGAAACTGCCATTTTATAATGTCTTTTTACTTGTTTATTTCTCCTAACAACACCATAATAGGTAGGTACTAAAGCATTAAGGTTCAATTGCTGCTCCATTTTTATGGTTGATAAAACTGAGGTGAACAGAGATTAACTAACTTGCTCAAGATTACCCAGCTAAGCCTAGACTTTCCATGTCCTGCTCTGGCTTCGCTGGATGGTTCCATAATTCGTCCCAAGAAGTCTTCTTTTCTTGAATGGATCCAGCATGAACTCTCCTTCCTAAGTTCTGAAATATTCCATGTATAATATAGTAATGTTAATTATGGCCCCAATCATAATGACCACAACATAATAATAGTAGTAGCAGCCAATTCTGCATCTGTTGAATGCTTACTGTGTGCCAGACGCCAAGCTTGGCTCTTTCTGTGCGTTATCATGTCCAATACCTGGAACAGCTCAGTGAAGAGGCCTTGACTGTTACTGGTGCCTTATGGAGCTGACTCTGATCTCCATAGTTAGGAAGTGTCATAGTCAAAGGTCAAGCCCAAGTCTGTCTGTTACACTCCCATAGCCTGAGCTCTCCACTGCCTCTCTGTGCTGCCACTTGCTGTGTTTGGCTTTGGACCTTTAACTATGTTCAGTCATTACATGCTCTGATGTAACATGTTCATGAAGACAGTCCCCTACCTTCCCGCCATTCAGAATTTATTGATTATCTACTGTGAACCAGGCATTTTGGAGTCACCAAGATCAATAAGATGATGTTTCTGATCTTGAGGAACTCATGTCTAGAAAGGGAGGTGGATCATTGCAAATGAGGGTGATCTGTGCAGCAGCAAATACCTATGGGTACAGAGGCACTAGAGAGGAGGGACTAACTGTGCACCTATGGATGAGGACAATGGGGGATGGGGAAAGGACAGAGGGTGGGGCTGGAACCTGGTGGAGGGGAGCAATTGAGGGGTGGGGAATGGGGGGAAAGAGGAACACATTTGTAATAATCTGAACAATAAAGATTTATTTAAAAAAATGAAATAAAAGAGAGAGAGGAGGGACTAATCAAATCCCCCAGGGCAGGTGGGTAGGGAGGTTCTTTAAAAAAGGCTTTACCAAGAGGTGCCTGAGGTAGGTTTTGAAATAGTAGTAAGAGTTTATTGCTTGATTAGGGCAGCAAGGGCATTCCAGGCACAGTGAATATAAGTCAGAGCCGGCTCTAAAGATTTTACTATCTGATCTTTAATGGATGTCATCCTCTATACACAAGGAAACACCAGAGTGGGAGAATCTGCCTCTCCCCTGGCACCAATAGTGCCTGTCACAGCAGGGAGTGGGTATGCTGTGGGCTGCATGGAAAGTGCCATTGATGGCCATCGTGTGAGTGATGTGATGACTCTGTAAACTCATTCAAAATACAGATTTGGTGTTCTCCACTTGGGAGTCTGTGGGTTGTTCTGAAAGAAACAGGTGTGCCTTAGCATTTGATTGTCCTGATGTGTAACCTGCATTGTGGGCAGGAAGCCATTGTCAGGACAGAGTAGAGAGAGACAGAATAGTTTTCTATAGGCAAAGGTGACAGATTGGGTGAATTTTATCTCCCTGTTTAATCTGTACATAGAACATATCATACTAAAAACTGGGCTAGACTCAGAGGAAGAAAGAATGAAAATTGGTGGAAGAATTAGCAGTAACTTCAGATATGCAGATGACACCATCTTATGGCAGAAAATAGCAATGGCTTGAAATGACTTCTGATGAAAGTGAGCAGAAAGTGCCAAAGCAGGACTTGCATTTGAACATCAAGAAGACAAAACTCATGACAACAGAAGAAATACACAACTTTAACATAAAATCATGACTATGGAAGTAATACACAACTTTAACATAGTGAAGATATTGAAATTGTTAAAGATTTTGCTTACTTTGTTCAAATATCAATTAAAATGGGGACTGTAGACAAGAATTCAAGAAAGCTGAGACTCAGAAGGGCAGCAATGGGAGGATCACCACAAAGATATGTCATTAGAGACCAAGGTTAAGATCCACACCCTCATATTCCCAATTACTAGGTACCGATGTGAAAGTTGGACAGTGAAGAAGGCTGATAGGAAAATGACTGATTGGAAATATGGTGTTGAGAGTTCTACCCTGGACCTCCAGAAAGATGAACAAGTGGATCCTAGAGCACATTAAGCCTGAAACGTTGCTAGAGGCAAAAAAATGACAAAACTGAAGCTCTTCTACCGCAGAGACATCATGAGAAAGCAGGGTTCTTTGGAAAAGAGAATAGTGCTGGGAAAAATAGAAGGCAGCAGGAAAAGGAAAAGACTAAAGAGACACTGACTCCATAAAAGATGCTGTAGGCATGAGTCTATAGTTGCTGAGCAGGGCTGTTGAGGACAGGACATTGTGAACATCACTTATTCAGAGTCACCAGGACTCAGAGCTGACTCAGCGTCATGTACCACACCCAGGAGTCAGTTCTGTGGATCTGGGATGGGGAACTAGAATCTGCAACTTAGGTATTCTGATGCAGGAGGCCTGTGAACCACAATTTGAAAAACTCTGCTCTTTGACTTGGAGAAGATGAGTCAAGGCGACAGGAAGATAAGAGATTCACAAGTGCCCTTGTGATTCATCCCAGGCTGAAACAGTGCCGTGGAGTTACCTTATCCCCGAGGAAAACTAGCTTCTGCTCCCATCTGTAGCCTTACCTATAGATTTGGACATGGGTGGTGGAGATTTCTGTTTTCCAAGGGCTATTTTGGTTACTGCATAGAAGTTACATGTGATTTTAAATTAAAACCCAGACCCTTAAGTAGTAGATTGCTCCTTATTGTTCCTTCTGAAAGAATCTGTCTTTTATATCTTACATTTTTAGAGATTTTTTTTATGGGACGATTCTATTTAATATTTTTCTGTCTTGCTCTCACTAGCCCCCACCCCTAACTGAAGGGGCCATAAAAGAAACCAAGAGGTGACTCTAGGTGTTCCCTTTGCCTTCCCAAGTATGTCTGAGACTCCCATAGCAGCTCAAGTTACCTCAGTCTGTGGGTCCTAAAGATGCCATCTCTTAAAAGTTGTGTCAGGTGGCAGTCCCAGGGCATCTGACCAGGCTTCTAGGTCCAACACTGCTCAGCACTGGCCTCAGTGATTCAGTTGCCTTCGCTACCAGCAGAGGGCATCGAGGATGGGCCTGGGCCTTCTGTCTCTGCCCCAGTAGCTGGCATAGGTCTGGAGCAGCGTGGGCCTTCCAGGACCATTTAGGACCATTTGGGTGGGTGAAATATAGTGCCATAGTCTCAAGCCCACTTGACTTTGTGAATTCCAACAATCTGCACTCGGCACATAAGATCAGTGTCCTGCAAGTAACCTACTTTATATGGGCCACCAATTCTGATGGCGATCTGAACTTTAAGGGAATTGTGAGCAATCCAAGGGTAATCTTGTGTTTGCACATGATTTTTACCCAGGCGCTGGCTTTGGGATCCACCCCCCCAAGCTATGACAATACCTCATGCAGGTCTTATGGTAAGCAGTCAGACCTGAGCCATGTGTCTCCACTTGCTCCACTAGCATCAGAATGACCTGGGGAGTGTGTGAAAAAGACCAGGGCCTGATCTTCCCTAGGTCCCCCTGAATCTGAATCTCCGGTGGGCTTCCATACCCCCGTTTTATCCAGTTCTCCAGGGATTATCTTACACACTCAAGTTTGAGATGGCTGTCTTCAAGGACTTGACAATTCTCTTACCTCAGTTGGGGTTGGTGTGTCCTTGTTTACTTAATGCTTCAAAGAAGTGTCTGCCATTTTTCCTGAATGGTAAGTTCTGTCTCATCTGAATGGCAGTTGTGCTAAGTGGTTGTGAAAAGGCACAGCGATGTTGTCCCCCAAATGTCACTAATGGTCATTGAGCCTGGCTTTCATTTCAGTTGGTAATCTTTACTATTCTTTCCTTTCAGGTATTTGTACCACGTTTTGACCAAAAACACCACAGTCACAGAACAGAACCGGAACCTGCTAGTGGAGACCATCCGTTCCATCACTGAGATCCTGATTTGGGGAGATCAGAATGACAGCTCTGTGTTTGAGTAAGGGTTTCTGATGTTTTTAAAAATGTTTCCGTCTTCCTTTAAATATGTTTCTGAATGCGTATCATGAGTCATTCTGATGATGTCAGAATTTGAAGCCAATTTGGTCTTGCATGGATATCTATTCCTCTATCTATATAAAATGTCCTGAAACACCACAGCCGAAAATGGGGAAGTATGGAAATGAGTCTCTAGAAAATCTGAAAATATCATGAGTAATTTTTCCAATAGTGTCTGATTATCACCCCCAAGGAAGGAGACAATGTCCTGGGTAATTAGACTCTGAGTGAACGGGGGGAGACACTAAAGGCAAACATTTATTGTGTTTACTGATGGCCAGGCACAGTGCTGAGCTCTTGATGAGATCATCCCCCTATGTCTCCCAGGGACTCCAGGGTAATGGTCTTGTTCCATTTATGTGTTCGGTCATACAGCTAGCTGGTAAGCATTGAAGCAGTGCCTCCTGCCAGAGCCCATGGAGGGGTTTGTCCCTTATTCTCATCCTTTCTAGATGAGCAACCTTAGGCCAGCCTCAGTTTCCTCATCTTTAAACAAGAGAGAGTTCCCTGTCTAGTGCCTGGTATAGCCTAGGTATTAAGAAATGTTAGCAGTTCATAATAAAATAAAATAAAGGTGTTCCTATTGGATGGTCATTCTCATTTGTAGAATATAATGAACAACATAAACTGATGAACAAAAATAGATACAGAGACATAGAAGCATCAAATAGCCCGGCAAACCTCAGAGGGAAGGTTGGGTGGGGTGGCTAAGAGATCAACCAAAGGACTTGTATGCATGTATATAAGCATAACCAATGGCTACAGACTACAGAGGGGTGAAGGCATGTGCTGGGGGGCCAGAGTGGGTAGGGAGAGGTCAGTGAGGGGGGAAAGGAGACATATGTAACACTTTCAAAAATAAAGAATTTAAATAAAAATAAAAAAAGCAAAGGCTATTTCCCCAATAGATCTGTCTCAGTGTCTGAGTGCAGAAGAGTTTGGATTTTGATAACTATCAGATAGATTTTATTTTTATATAAAAATAATCTCAATTATAAGCATTGAGGCCATTTTTAAGACCATTGAAAAAAAAAAGGTATTCCATTTCTAACATGGCTTCTTAATGGATATCCTGATTTTCTGGATAGCTCTGTTTTCATTGGTAAGATTATTTAAATAAAGCTACTTGTGAAAACGCAAACCTGTGACACTGGCCATAATCCCCAAAGAATAATTGGAGTAATAAAGTGAAGTGTTGCTTATAAATGGGACTAGCTTTCTTTAAGGTTCCATGGAGAATTGGTTGGTTGGTATCTGTTTTTGGAAATGAGAGAGACCCTTGGGTTAAAGCTTAGAAACCATCTTTGTTTACTAGAAACCCTTGGATTAAAGCTTAGAAACTGTCCTCCTTAGTCCATTTGTCAGTTTGGAAAATTCCCTGAGGCACAGAGATTCTTAGGTGGCTGCCTAACAGAGTCCCCAAGAGAATTGTTTTTAATACATTTTTTTAATTTTTATTTTGGAGTAGTTTTAGATTTACAGAAAAGTTATAAAGATAGTACAGAAAGTTCCCATCTGCCACCCCCCATCCCCGTCCCGTTTCCTCTATTGTTAACATCTTAGATTACCAAGGTGCATTTGTCAAACCTGAGTAGTTGACATTGGTACCTAACTATTCAATAAACTCCAAACTTGATTTGGATTTTGCCAGATTTTCCATTAATATTCTCTTTTTCCTCTAGAATCCCAGTCCAGACTCCCAGCCAAGGCTCCCATAGTGCATTCAGTTGTTACATTTCCCCACTCTCCTCTGCTCTGTAACAGTTTCTTAGTCTTCCTTGGTTTTTATGACCTTGACAGTTTTAGGCGTACCTATCCTGTCTAGGAGCATGGGAATTAAGCTCCACTTTCTGCGAGGGGTTAGTATTTGAAGTTCTGCATGGAAGATTTGTTTCTTCCCATTTATGTATTTATTCAATAATTTATTTATATCATGGTTATTTACTTTATATTTTGGATTATAATCCAATACAGTGTTATCTGTTATGTTGCTGAATTGATTCCAGCTTTGGAAGCTCCTTTAGGTTGGTTCCTGTGTCCTTTGACACGCCCCATCCTTTTGTTTTTGAGCTCTTCCTTACTTTCTTCAGGTTCATTTTTTTCTTTTTTTCTGCCCCAGCCCTAGAATTAGTTATTTTTCCAAGGAGCCCCCTCTGCACTCCTCCAGGGTGTTTTTAAAAATCCAGGCCCTTGGACTTTATGTTAGTTTTAGGGGATAGATCTCTGGGCAAAGTCTACAGGCATTTTCATAAGTTCCCAACTTGGTTATCATTATGCTGTAGTGAGCTTGTTGGGTGATCCTTGGTAGGCAAGATAAACAAAATAGGTAAAATGTTAAGAATATTCTGGGGTCCATGTGAATGGCTCCCAGAATCAGAGATGGAAAAGATTTTAGGCATCTTTTTTTAAGGTAATTTTTTCATTCATTTACCCTCTCATGGATTCAAACAGAAGTTATGCGGCCCACAGTCCTGCTACTGTGGAACTGACAGTGGAGGGGAAAGAGTTACTAAAACTAAGTCAACCAGCAGACACATGTTACTGCAGCCATTTATTTGGAATACTCCAAATGAGAGTTATCTGCTCTTAGCTTGAACTCAGAGAACACATAACTAGAAACATCACTTTCTTTCTTTAAAGAAAAGCATTAGGGGGTTCTGTCTCCTTTTCAAGATTAAACAAACCAAAGTGTACTCCTAACTGTTAGTGCCCCAGGCTGCGTACAGACCAAGTCCTGTCCAGAACAAGAAAGGCAGTGTGGACTTGGGGCCTGGCTAGGGTCCTACCACCATGGTAGCATCTTCTATTTCCTTCCCATTCTTTCCCCCCAGACATGGAAACGACAAACCTGACAATTTGGAAACCAAAACCCTTTATATCCCATTGTTGTTTAACTCTCAAAGACATGGGGAGCAAAGGAAAGAGGCTTAGAAAGAAGGAAGGAAGGATATCAAATATTTCCTTACCAAATATTTTGCTTACCAAGTTCCAAACACAGATTACTGTGTAATAATTTAGTAGGTAAAGATCTTTATCATTCTGTCATAAATTTAGTAGTTCACTGCTTCCAGAATCAGCACTGTTCTTCTGAGAAGAGAGCTGGGAAGGTTGCATTTGCCTGTCCAGCATCGTGGGAGCTGAATAGATGGCATGGAAGCTGAGGCTGTGCAGATGGCATGGTCTGGCTGCTCTGCAAATGCCTTTGGGGGCTTGGGGTACATGTGTGCTAAGTGTGGAACCAGAGGATGATTTGGATTTCTTTCTGTGGAAACAAACCACTGACGCTTTCCCATTCTCTCCCCAGCTTCTTCCTGGAGAAGAATATGTTTGTTTTCTTCCTGAACATCCTGCGGCAGAAATCAGGCCGCTATGTGTGCGTTCAGCTGTTGCAGACCTTGAACATCCTCTTTGAGAATATCAGTCACGAGACCTCACTTTGTAAGGACAATCCTTGACACCTGCCTCTGCACTGCTGAGTGTTGGCAGCGTGTGATTTGGCATGGTTTTTGTGTTGTTTCTCAAATGTCTGTGTTTGCCATATATCTTAGTGTGCTTGGGCTGCTGTGACATAGTACCCCAGACTGGGTGGCTTAGACAACAGAAATTTATTTTCTGGAGGCTGGAAATCCAAGATGTGCCTTCAGTGATGTTTTCTGGTGAGGCCTGTTTTCCCATTTTGCAGATGGCTGCCTTCTAATTGTGTCCTCATATGATCTTTCTTCTGTGTGCATACACCGAGAGTTCTGGTGTCTCTTCCTTTTCTTTCTTTTTTTTTAATCCTCATCTGAGGATTTTTTTCCATTGATTTTTTAGAAAGAGTAGTAGGTAAGTGGAGGGAGGGAGGGAGAGAGACATCGAGAAACATCGATGTTTCACACACACTGAGCCTGGGCCAGGGATTGAACCCAGGTATGGGCCCTTGATCAGGAATAGAACCTTCGATCCTTCAGTGTGTGTGGCCAACACTCTAACCACTGTACAACACCGGCCAGGGCTGTCTATTTTCTTTTAAGGATACCAGTCTTATTGGATTAGGGTCCTATCCTATGACCTCCTTTAGCCTTAATCACCTCTTTAAGGCCCTATATCCGATACAGTCACATTGGGGGTTAGGGCTTCAACATAGGGATTTTGAGGACACATTTCAGTCCATACCATCATGTTTATCCCTGCTTGGTGGTGCTTTGAATGGCTAAGGGAGAGTCTCTACTACTGAGTGATTCTGGGTCATTGGCATTTCTTGTTTATAATTTATTATTAAGGAGTTCGAGTCAAACCAGCCAGTAGAATAAGCATTGGAAGCAGCCAGTGAGGAAGAACTCAGCCACGGAGCATGCAGGGTGTGGGCTTTGGCACCTGCCCGACTGGCACCTGTGTGACTCAGAGCTTATTCCCTGCCCCTAAGCCCCTGGTTCTTCATCTAAACAACCTTCCCTGAGAGGCAGAAGCTGTTGCTACCCTCATTTGATGCTCAGAGAGTTTGAGTCACTCGCCCAGGTGACAGCTCTAGAAAGGCCAAAATCGAGAAGGGGTTTAATCCAGGTAAGTTAGCTCCATGGTTCTTAATTGAGGTTGATTGTGCTACCAGCAGGCATTTGTCAATGTCCAGAGACACTCTTGGTTGTAAAGATGGTGGAGGTTGGGGGAGAGCATGCTGCTACTGGTCTCTCATGGGTGGAGACAGGAATTCAATTAAACATCTTACAATGCACAGGATAGCCCCACAGCAAAAGAATTTTATAGCCCTATTCCAAGGTGACCACACCAAGCTCGAGGCCCTGCCCGTAGTAAATAAGGAGAAGAAGACTAGTGATTGAATGTCTACAACTGAGGCAGGCTCCAGGTCCCCAAGATAGGTTTGAAAATAGTTTCTGTTGGGTAGAAGGGGGTAGTGATGGTGTTAGCATTACTTTGGGGAAGGAGGAAGATGTAAGGAAGAGCAATTGAATGGTGACTCTCAGAAGCGACCACTAGATGGTACTATTGCTTCAAAATGAATGTGAGTTGACTCTCCCTAAGTGGTTTCTCTTGTTATCTGCTTTTGTTACACTGGATATGAATTGTGTGGTTTCTGAGAATTCTGAGAGGGCAAGGCCCAGCTCGGTGGTGCAGACCTGGACTTAGACCCATCTAGGCTCAGGCTGGTTCTGCCACATATTCATTCCTCCAGTGTGCTCCAGGGAGTGAACTCACCAAGCTTCAGTAGAGATAATCCTAGTACCTGGGAAATGGAGTGGTTTGAGGATTAAGTGTGATAGTTTGTTTGCAGAGCATAGTATGGGTCTGGCAGATAGATGGAAGTGTCCAGAAGAGTTGGTTTTATTATGAAATCTAGCCCTTTGCACTCCGAACCATTCTGGACATTGGCTACCAGCTACTCGATGCTACTTTACGGCAGAAACGTGCGTTGAATTAACTCAATTCCCTGTAATCACTAATAAACTGCAATGTTCCCCCTAAGAGGGGACATCCGAGTGATATGCTAGAATTCCAATGTCCCCTGAGAGGGGACAGCGGAGTGCAAAGGGCTAGCATTCCCTCCAAATGTCTGTTCTGTGGTGACCCTTTCTAAGCCTAGGCTACTTGTTAAAGATAGGAGTTGGGACAATTAAAATTCTGGGGTTCCTGGATTAGATGACTCTTCATATACTGTGTCTAAAAAGGGTGCCCTGCTATAAGAAACCCAGGCAGATGGCTCTAGCTTTATGAGAACTTCACCAGAGTACTTTTATAAGCCTGCCAAAGTGGAAAAGTCACTTTCTTTGTATAGAACTTGGATTTATGGGGGTAAGAGGATAGATGATTTTTGCTTTTATTTTATTTTCTAATTATGGAAAGAAAATGTCCTCATTATAAAGCAACAACCAAAAAAAATAATAATAATAATAAAAATCAAATATTACATCCTAGCCTGTGTGGCTCAGTGGTTGAGTGTCGACCCATGAACCAGGAGATCACAGTTCAGTTCCTGGTCAGGTCACATGCCCAAGTTGCAGGCTCGATCCCCAGTGGGACACATGCAGGAGGCAGCCAGCCAATCGATGATTCTCTCTCATTATTGATGTTTCTATCTCTCTCCCTCTCCCTTCCTCTCTCTGAAATCAATAAAAACATATATATTTTTAAAAATCAAACATTACAAAATATAGAAAGCAATAGTTCTGCAGAATCTCACCCTACTGTTCAGTCAGATACCTTTTTGCTATTTGTTTTATTTTTCCCCAACCTACCAGTGTATCTTAAACCTTCTGATTGCCTATTCATGCAACCTTATATAGTTCGGTTCAAGAGCTGCATTCACTGGGCCATAACTTATTTAACTTGACCATAGGCATTTAGGTGGTTTCCAGATTTTCACTATTACAAGCCGCCATATCACAGGGGCACCTGTTGGCTGTTGATTTTGGTGACCTAAGTGACAGAAGGCCGAGAGACTGAGATTACTTATAGACTCCTGGGTTTATTATAAAAGGATACCACAGAAAGTCAGCCACACAGTGAGGGGGTAGGAGAAAAATTCCAGCCGAATAATAGAGGCCCCTCCGCTGCCCCCATGCTGGTCCCCACCACCCACAGAGGCATTTTGTGAAGGCCCTGGAAAAGTCCCTGCTGTAATGATTGGAGAATGTGGCTTTTCCACCTCGAGAATGTAGCCCAGAGGCTCATGTTGCAAATCTGAAGCTACCAGCATTGGCGTCTGCACCTCTGGTGGCCCGGAAGCCACTAACCAGTCACAACAAAGCTCACCATGACATCTCAACTGTCCCTTCTGCCAGCTCATTTGTCCCCATCCATAGCCAGAATGACAGAATGAAAAAGTTTCCTCGCCATTGGTATCACCTGGGCTGCTTGCCAAGATTCTAGGGGGGTAGATTGCAAACTGTTCAAAGCATGGAATACTTTGCAAAAGGAAAAAAAGGAATGAACTCTCACCACTTGGTGCAGCAACATGGCTAATTCTCAGATATGATGAAAGATGCCAGACAAGAAGCACGCCTATGAAGTTCAAAAACAGGCAAAGCCAGTTAATGATGGAAGTCAGACTAGGGGTTGTCTTTGGAGAGGGGATGACTGGGCAAGGTCATGGGGACCTTTGGGGAGCTGGACATTTGCTACGCCTGGTCTGTGTGGTGCTTATGGTCTATATTTGCAAAGATTCATCAAGCTAGACACCTAAGATTTGTGAAGTGTGTATATATCAGTTCACAGGTATATGTACTTACCATTCCTATATATATGCATTTCCACATATATCAAGTTGTACAGTCAAGATTTGTGGAATGTGTACCTCATTTTTAAACATAGTCAGATTCTTGGGCCCTCACCCCAGACACACTGCCTCCTCTCTTGGAGCAGGCGCCAGTATCTTCCTCAGTTATTGTTTGATCAAGAAATTTTGACAACCGTTATAAGATTACAGACTTCATGGCCTGTCTGTGCAGCCAGAATACCCAATGTGCGTTGAATACAGTGGCTTCTCTGGAGAGCTGGCTTCTGAGGAGGACCCAGCTGTGGCCTCTGCCATGGCCTCTCATGGCTCTGGGCTCCTGGCTGGCTCTTTATATTGTGTTTGGTGATTCCAAATAGTCTTTTCAGTAATACTTTGGCCTAAGTTTGGTACCTCTTTGCCACCAACTAGCTTAGTGGTTTATTTTCGATTCACCTAAGAGCAACTGTTCAGTCCTAGGAATATGGTGGTGGAGTCAATGAATCTCCAAATGAGAGTAATAAGTAATGGCAGCTAACATTATTGAGAGCTTAATTTGTGTCTCTTACTGTTCTTAGTGCTTCTTGTGTGTTATCTTTAGTTCTCAGAACAGCCCTGTGAGGAGGGTATTGTTATTTTAGTTTTCAAACAAGAAGACTGGGGGGTGGTGAGGGTAAGCGGTTTGCTCAAGGTCACCCAGCTAGGATGTAGCAGAGACAGTGTGGATCCAAGTCCACACGAGGTGGTGGGAAGCGCAGGGGTCCTCAAACTTTTTAAAGTGGGGGCCAGATCACGGTCCCTCAGAGAGCTGGAGGGCCGGACTATATGAACTACTAATTCCTACTGTAACACCTCGGCTGCGCTCACTGCCCAAAAAACCTGGCGGGCCGGATCAGACTCCTCTGCGGGCCGCATGTGGCCCGCGGGCCGTAGTTTGAAGACCCCTGCTGTAGGTTTTCTTAGCACAGAGTCCCAGGCCTACCCCCAGAGATGTGAGTGGGGTCAGGAATGGGCCCCGGATCCAGCGTGACTGACTAGCTCCGGGTGATGCTGTGCTGCTACTCGGAGGACCACACTCTGAGCCACTCCACTCTCATGCCTTGTGTGTCTGTCTGAAGGTGCAGGTTTTGATCGTGTTCTGCCTTTAACCATTTTGGGGAAGCCACTGGGGTGGTGCAGAGCTCACAAGCTGACAGCCCAGAGGACAGACAGGATACAGCAGAGCCTGCTTTGAAGGGTGGCTGGTGAGGACTTTAGAGGAGGGCCCAATGCCAAGGTCACGAACCATAGAGGCCCATGGGCCACAGCTGGTCTACAGACTTTGTGCTTGCAGGCCAGCACAGCTTTAAAAACTAGCCAATCTAGTGGCCAACATTGCACATTCAGGAAATGCAGCATTAACATCTGTGTTGCCCGGCTTCCTTTGCATAATTGGGAGCTCTCACCACGCTGATCCTGCGTTCCTGAAGGGGCCAGGAGTTGGGGGCTTCGAGGGGGTAGCTGTTCTTCAGTTGGCCCAGTGCCTCCAGGCCCTCATCATTGTTGACTCCCATTCGTGATGATATTAACACAGGCTTTGACATGGGACCGTGGTTCGAGTTCCACCTCTGCAACTTTCTGTGTCTTGGGGCAAATTAATCAGCCTCTCTGAGCTTTGTTTTACTCATCTGCAAAATGGGAAGAATGGGACCTCCTCTGCAGTATCGCTGTGACAGTTACGGTGTGAGGCATTCAGCCTGATGCTGGGCATGTAGTGCAGGATCAGCATAGAGTGGCTTTTCTGAAAAGCTATAAAAGCTACATAGGGATAAAAAAGCCATGTGCGCGAGGCCCTTTGTGGCATTCAGGATGATGGGGTGACTTTTGAGGGCAAAATGGGGAAGCTTTTTATAGTGCTTTTTACCCTCATCCGTAGGCTGTTGTGAAATGCCCACGCACCAACTCATTTGTCCCACTCCCAGCTTGTGTTGAATTGTGCCGGCAATGAAGAAAACGTTCTGCTTGGTGTGGGAGGGTAGGGTACCCCGGGCTTTTCTCTGACATTGCTTTTGAACTTTCTGGTGACTGCACTGGCTGATTTCTTTGATGGCTAAAGGTTAAGCTGCTCTCTGTTAGCTTGATAACCCCACCCACCCAGAAGGTTGACTGGTTTGTGTATATTCATATGGTCATCTGCTTTGTTACCTGACTTTTTCTACTTGTCTATCCTCTAGCACGAATTAACCTGGTTTTTTTTTTTGTTTTGTTTTTCTTCCTCTAGATTATTTGCTCTCTAATAATTATGTAAATTCTATCATTGTCCATAAGTTTGACTTTTCCGATGAAGAGATTATGGCATATTATATATCATTCCTGAAAACACTTTCGTTAAAACTCAACAACCACACTGTCCATTTTTTTTACAATGAGGTAAGTGACTGCCGGGGAGGTGCGTTTGGATGCAGAGCCAGCTGGTCAGAGCAGCACCCCTGTCCAGGAGGCCTCCTGTCTGTTTACAAAGCACTTATGTGCTTGTTCTTCCTCATTCCCATAGCAACACTGCTTGGCCTTGGCATGCTTACATTTTTTAATTTAATAAGTTACCTTTTCATTTCTTACGTAAAATTCAATTATTGCACACCGAGAGCGGTATACTTGGCAGGGAGGAGTGTGTGGAAGTTGACTCGGGGGTCGTGTTACCCTGTGGGGAAAACAGGAAGTCCATTCAGACCCAGTTTTGCCACTTCCCTGCTGTGTGACCTTAGAGAAGTCTCAGTCCTCTAAGCCTCCAGTTCTTCCCTGAGAGATGGGGATGATAATATATACCTTGTAGGGTTTTTAACAGGGATTGAATTAAATGAGATGATACCTGCAAAGTACCTATTATGTACCTGGCTCCCTAAAGTTATAGCTATTCTTATAAAAGTATATAGATTTTTTTTATTGATTTCAGAGAGAGGGAAAAAAACACACAACAACCATCAATATGACAGAGAATCATCAACTGGCTTCCTCCTGCACACTCCCCACTGGGGATCGAGCCCGCAATCCAGGCATGTACCCTGACTGGGAATCTAACCATCATCTCCTGGTTCGTTTGTTGATGCTCAACCATTGAGCCACACCAGCCACGTGTTTTTGCTGTTCTTTAGAAGTTAACATCCCTAGTAATCCTTGGGGAGAATTACTAAAAATTTAAATAAATATATTGCTATTGTTCTCACAATTAAAAGTAGCTTGAACAATAAAGTCAGTTTATCTCATACCAAAAGGTACAGATGCCAGCTGTCCTGGGGTTGGTTCATCCTGTGGCTAACCCCTTCATCAAGGACCAAACTTTTCCATCTTCCTGCTCCACTGACCATACAGTTGGCATCTTTCCTCAGGCGCGACCCTCATGACCTCAGAACGGCTGCAGCAGCTCCAAACCTCACATGCTCACATGCCACTGCAGAAAAGCCTGATGAGATCACTTTCCTTTTTGGTCTCTTTAACTCCCCAAAACCTTCCTTTCCAGAAACTTCCCAGCAGACTTCCTCTCCTGTCTCTCTGGTCAGATTTGTGTCGCATTTATCACACAGTATGTCTAGAATTTGGGAGTGGCCTGGCAGAGCATTTCTGGCTTGATTGAAGGCTGGGATTAGGGTTGGAATTTCTGTTTCCAGGTTGGCTTGCTCATATGGCTGGCCATTTGGTGCTGGCTTCCTCTAGAATGAATGACCCAAGAGAGCAAGACAAGCTGGAGTACATTTTATGACCCAACCTCAGAAGTCACACACCATCACTTTTGCCATATTCTTTGGGCCGTAAAGAGAGCCTGATTCAGTGTAGGAGAGGATGACATAAATATGTGAATACGGGAGATCAGGATCATTGGGCAGTTATGAAGTGGGAATTATTATCCCCATTTTCTAGATGAAGAAATAGAGGCTTAGAAATATTACATCACATAGCTAAGAAGTGGTATAATAGAACAATTCATTAGCCTGGGTCTGGACCATTTTCCATTCCACGATCTCCCTTCTCCATTCCTTCCCACATTCCCACACTCCCGTTGGGAGTGAACCATTGGCTTAACGTCCATGTTGGTAATATTTTGGGGGGCCTTTGACTGATGTCTGTGATAGGATTCAGGAAGCTGGGGTGGGGGCAGGCCTTTCTTATGGGTTTGTAACTCCTTTTTGGTACTTCTTTTGTTTTAGCACACTAATGACTTTGCCCTGTACACAGAAGCCATCAAATTTTTCAATCACCCTGAAAGCATGGTTAGAATTGCTGTCAGAACCATCACGTTGAATGTCTACAAAGGTAAGTTTTCCTTATGATTTCTGCTTTGGCAGCTAGTGCTCCCTCTCAGGAGTTCATTTACTATAGCTGTGGTTGCTTGTCTCACAAAGGGCTTGTAGACATTGAACATTTAGCTGGTCCCTTAAAGAAATTCTGTACCCCTATCTTTTCCCTACATACTCAGTTTTGTTCCTTATTCCAGTGTCATGTAAGTTATCTTAGTGCTAACACAGAAGTCATAGTGTCCTAAGAAAGGCACACAGTGTCCTAAGAGAGGCACATGTGGGACTTGGAGTGGTCATGTGATAATTAGATAAAGCAGAGTTATCTTTTAAATGTTACTTTGAATTTTCTGTTTTGGCCTGTAAGATATACTTCTAGGGGTATGCTATCTTTAAATCATGTATAAAAGCATTTCACATCATGAACAGCAGGGGGCAATATTGTATTCTCAGCCTGCTGCAAAGTCCTCCTTTCTTTCTAGATGAACTCAATACCCAAATCATTGCCTCCAGGAGAAAGGCTTTCACAGCTCCCTTCCCAAACCGGCACAAAGGCTGCTGCACACAATTCCTCTACCTGGAATTGACCCTCTGGATAATGCCTTCTTGTTTTTTTCTTCTGTAATCACCACACTGATGCTGGGACTGTTTATCAGGAACCAAAGAGCTTTGACCTTCAGAAATTAGGATGTTGTTCCTTGAGATGATCCTAATTAGGAGGGGCGAGAGCTCCTCCAGGACTCACTCCAGCCTGGCTCTGGGATTGTGTTAAATTGAAGAGCCTTTCTAAGAGCTCAGTGGGGCCTATCCATCCAGAGGTCAAAATAGGAGGGTCTGGTTAGATGAATCCAGCTCTCAGACAGGTTTTACTTTTTTTAATTAAAAAAAATATACTATTGATTTTTTACAGAGAGGAAGAGAGAGGGATAGAGAGTAAGAAACATCGATCGGCTGCCTCTTGCACACCCCCTACTGGGGACGTGCCCTCATCCAAGGTACATGCCCTTGACCGGAATCGAACCTGGGACCTTGCAATCCGCAGGCGGACACTCTATCCACTGAGCCAAACTGGCTTCGGCTCTCAGGTTTTAATTGGCTTAGATATTTTTTGAAAAATTATATAGTTGTTAGTACTTTTTAAAAAATCTTCTCCCAAGGATATTTTTTTCCATTGATTTTCAGACACTGTAGAACAGAGGAGAGGATGGGGAGGGGAGGAGAGGGAGAGAGAGAAACATTAATGTGAGAGAGAGACATTGATTGGTTGCCTCCTGCATGAACCTTGACGGGGGACCGGGGATCAAACCTGCAATCCAGATACATGCCCTGTGACCCTTTGGTGCATATTGAACCTGTGACCTTTCGGTGCATAGGCCGACACTAACCACTGAGCGACACTAGCCAGGACTATACAGTTGTCAGTAATTAAACATTAAGAAGATCTTGGGTAATAATCTGGACTTTTGACTTGAAAACGTAGGTTTGGCTAATCTGGGCTCAGTACTGCAGGGTGGTGGTGAACCTGTGCTGATCAAGCTCCCCAGTTCACTGGCCAGGCCTGCTGGCTTCTCACTGAGTCATCTGCCAGCCTGGCTTCTGAGTTTGCAACCTGCTCCAGGCTACAATTCTGCTGCCTCCTGTTACCTGTTTTCTCTTGTTCTCTTCTAACCTGTGTCTTTCAGTTTAGATGCCTCCTGCCCTAGCTCTCTCCCTCTGAGCAGCTGTCTCAGTTCCTAACCCTGTTAACCGTTGTCTGTTTTTTGCCTTTCCTTCAATGACGAGTCCCGTGTTCCTTATTCCAGTGTCATGTAAGTTATTAACCTCTGGTTTTTCGCTTTATTAACTTATCATTACATGTATACTCAGGAAACTTGCTTAAGAATGTAGCTTTCATTGTAGTCTAGCTAAACACACTGCTGATAAGTAGGCTTTCTAATGCACTATTAAAGTTGAACTGAGTTAATTTTATTAATCATAAAAATAGCGTAAGAACTGCCTTGACAAGTATAGTTTTATGAATAAAATAACCATTTTTCAAGTATTTTCAGGGAAAACAGAAAAGATTCAGATAATAGTAACTGACATTTTCATTATGGTTTTTTTCTCTTTTTTTCTTTTTTTTTCTTTTTTTAATCTCCCCCAAGTTATTTTTGGTAGCTTGACTCTTTTTCTCTCTTCTTTTGTGAATTTTCCCAGTGGATAACCAGGCCATGCTACATTATATCAGAGATAAAACTGCTGTCCCTTACTTCTCCAATTTGGTCTGGTTCATCGGGAGCCACGTGATCGAACTTGATAACTGTGTGCAGACTGATGAGGAGTAAGTGACCTTGTGGGGTACTTGTTAGGTAGACAGAGTGATTAAGGGAGAATTTCCTTTTCATCGAGGAAAAATAAACATCAGAACAAAACTTACTTGCTTCTGTATAGGCATAATATGGACTTCCATACTCTGAAAGGTTCCACCTACCTGTCTACTTTTTATAATAGTGGAAAACTGGAGACAACTCAGATATCTTCCAGAGAGGATGAGGGTTACTAAATTCAGTACACCTGAAGATGGGTGATAGGCAGCTGGTAAAAAGATGAAAGTGATCTGTCAGCTGGTAAATGAATAAACAACATGTATTTGCATACAATGGAATGATATTTGGCAATAAAAAGGAATGAAGCACTCATACATGCTGCACCATGGATGAACCTGGAATGCATTATGCTCAGTGAAAGAAGCCAGACACAAAGGACCATGTATTGTATAATTGCATTTATATGAAATGTCCAGAATAGGCAAATCCATAGAGACAGTAGATTAGTGTTTTGTAGGAATGGAGGAAAGAGGTTTATGGGGGAATTGGGAAGTAACTGGCTATGAGTATAGGTCTTTTTTGAGGGGAGGGGATAAAAAAAATGTTCTAAAATTGATTGTGATGATGCTTGGATAACTCTTCAAATACACTAAACCCATTAAATTTTGTGAATAAAATGGGCAAATTTTATGGTATATGAATTATATCTCAATGTGTCTGTTTTTGTTTGTGTGTGTGGGGTTTTTTTATTTTTTATTTTTTAAGATGAAGATGGTAATTTGGGCCCTAGAGTAATGAATAGAAATTCCAGACAAAGATTTCTCCAACCAGGCACTCTTGGTCTCTTGAACTAGCTATTTTCTGTTGTGGGGCTGTCCTGTGCGTTGTAAACTGTTTAGCAGCATCCGTGGCCTCTACCCACTAGATGCCAGTAGCACTCCTTTTGCAGTTGTGACAACCAAACATGTCTCCAGACATTGCCAAATGTCTCCTGATTGCTGTCAGTTGAGAACCACTGTCCCAGAGTGACAGCTTTGCACAGACCTGTGAGAAGCACACCCAGAAGGGGTCAGGGTGATAGGACTCTGGAAGGAGGTCCTCCAGGGGGAGGGGACTAGAGAGAGTGCAGTAGTAGATCTCCTGTTGACAAAGAAGCAAAGGGGTGGGAGCGGTTGGGCAGAGGTCAATGGGGGAAAAAGGTGACATATGTAATACTTGAAACAATAATGAATTTAAATTAAAACTTAAAAAAAAGCAAGGGAAGGTGGATGGCAAATCTGATGGGGCAATTTCATATGTATATGAGCAGGTGTAGATATGAAACATAAGGAGGCAGTTAACTCCAGAGAGAAAACAGGTTATACAAGGAAGGAAATGAACCCCGAGTCCTCGGTCTCTGCAGTGAATGGCTCTGATAATGTCAACATCAATTGCCAATGACTATTGGGGGGAAGGAGCGGAGGGAGCACAAAGGGTTCTGTCATAACATAATGCATAACATCATGCATAGAGGCTCAGTCAGAACATAGAGGTTCTCTCAGATTTTTAGGAGGAATTATCCACAGAAACAACTAAAAGTTAAAAAGCACTTCCTGTGGAGAGTAGGCAGGGGTGGGGGAAGTTGGACCGGGAGCTGCAATTTTTTTTTAATCAGCTTATCAGTACTGTTTGATTTTTAAACCCATCTGCATATATTGCTTTGATAAGAGTTTTTAAAATGTCGAAGTTTTTAAAAGTAAAAGTTTAAAAAGTAAAGGGCATTAAATATCCTGCAGAAGAAAAATTTCCAGTGTCTTAAGTGGGGTAAAGCTTATGAAAGGTGTATAAATGTTCAAGGTCTCAGGTGGGCTGTGGGTCCATAGGTACTCATTATACGATTATGCTTTACAACATGTATTTGGCATAAATGCTTATTGCATAACTTCTTAAAGTATAATAAAGGATGATTATCCAAAGATATATAAAAGAAGCAAAATTGATCTCGATTTTAAAGTAGAGATGGTTAGATGGATAGAATACAACACCTGCATTTTAAGTGCGACTATGGAGAGACAGAAATATAGGGACACAAGTCCAAAAATATCATCTGTTAGTGGTGGAGCTAGAGGGGACTTTGCTTTTGACTTTTGCTTTTATTTTCTTTCTTCTAAAATGGCCATCTATTACTTGAGGAATAACCATAATACAAACAAAGTGTCTTACCCTATCTAGATTACTTTTTGCAACAGAGACCACTTTAGGGGTGGGAAAATGAGCCCACCAGCTATGTTAGGAGCTCTGCCATCCTTTGTGAGGTTGAGACTGGCTCACCCATGGGGCCAACCAGCATGCTATTGCTTCACTGCAAGGAGATAGAGACCTGGTGGGGCCTGAGGTGGCATGTCATGTCCTTATGCTCCTGTCCCACATAAGCTCAGGGCCAGTGGGTCCCATGCAGCTGCTGAGGCCTGCTTTTTTCTTCGAACTCCTAGAGCATTTTAATTAGCAAGGATTTATTGCTCCATTAATATTGCTTATCGTGGGAGTGAGGGGATCTTGCTATATTGGCTAGTGGCTACTCTTGTGAAATGGCTTGCCAAGAGCTTAGCTGTTTATTTGCTTTTTATCCATCTTTTTTTGTGATTGTGGTGGTGGTGGTGGGGGTGAGTTATGCTGGGGCCCCCAGAGGGTGAGGTACCCCAGGAGTCCGATAAAATCCCCTTTCCCCTCTGTGTACCCCATAGTAGGGCAGGATAGATGTTTATTGAAACTAATTCAGTTATTTGCTGTATGAATGAGTGCACTCAGTGACCTAAGTCTCAGGCCATTGATCTAGGCCCAAGGGCTCTGAGCTTCGGATTCCAGACTGAGGTGGTCACTTTTATTGGCAGGCACCGGAATCGAGGAAAACTGAGTGACCTGGTGGCTGAGCACCTGGACCACCTGCACTATCTTAATGATATCCTGATCATCAACTGTGAGTTCCTCAATGACGTGCTCACGGACCACCTGCTCAACAGACTCTTCCTACCCCTCTACGTGTACTCCCTGGAGAACCAGGACAAGGTGAGCTCTTGCGGGCTGAAGGTCTTCAGGAGGAGGGAAGGACAGTCACCTTGAATAGGGCTGAGCTTTGCAAGGGGCCATAGCTGTGAGCCTGCGAGAGATTCCTTTCAAAGCACACTGGCTTTCTTTTCCTTTCCTCTTATTTCCTGGAAGTAGGAGGAGGAGGGGGGGAGAAGAAAAAAGGAGGGGGGAGGAATATGTGTGTGAAGGGGGTAGGTTGTAAAAACTGTAAAAGTGAATGAGAAAAGAATACTGACATCAGAATGAAACAGGAAACCTCTATGAATTTAGGTTTTTGGCTTCTGTGCATCCTTCTCTTGTGGTGTTCTCATCCTTGGTAACTTTTTCTGGTAGTTGCCAGGGTTCATCAACTTGGAGAAGATCCAGCCAGCCACAAAACTTGCACAGAATGGACATGAAGGGATGGAACGCACTTAGGAAGAGCTCCCAGGGCAATGGCTGTTCCCAGTTAGCAGGCTCAGAGTCTCTTGTGGGGAGAATGCCTATTAAAAGTGCACATCCTCCGGTGTCCTCCCTTTTCAGGGATGCTGGTCCAGTGGGTCTGGGATGGACCAGAAATCTCCATATTTGCCGAAGCCAGTTTGGCTCAGTAGATAGAGCATCGGCCTGCGGACTAAAAGGTCCCAGGTTTGATTCCGGTCAAGGACATATACCTTGGTTGCAGGCAGATCTCCAGTAGGGGGTGTGCAAGAGGCAGCTGATTGATGTTTCTCTCTCATCAATGTTTCTAGCTTTCTATCCCTCTCTCTTCCTCTCTGTAAAAACTCAATAAAATATATATTAAAAAAGAAAGAAAGAAAGAGATCTCCATATTTAACCTGCCCCCTCCTGCCCCAGGAAAGTCTGAGCTGACAGTTCTCTGCTTCCCCCATGAGCAATGCTGCTTCAGGGAGTGGAGGCATTCTGCCCAGTCCCTCCCTGAGTTGAGGGGCAGAGGCCTCAGCAGGACGTGGGACAGAGCCAGATGTGTCTCACAGGGGTGCAGCTTTCTTTTTGGAAGTAGAAGATTATTACTAAAAATAAGTAATTGGAAGGAAATTGCAAACCTAACCAAGTCTAGCAGAGGCAGCTCCGGGAGGCAGAGAGAAGGCATGGGAAGAGGTTTTTTCAAACCTGGGTTTAAATTCTATCTCTTCCCTTTCCTTACTCTTTGACCTTGGACAAGGCAGTTAACCTTCTTGAGCAAATTGAGGGTTCTGAAGATCCTCTCAGGGTTGGTGGAGCTCAGTGAGGCTCAGTGCAAAGGAGAGGCTTTTCAGAGGCTGTAGTATCCCAGTCTTTCTGCCCCATTTTCAAAGCTCTTCCTGAGAATAGGGCCCTGGGGAGGGAGCGGGGGGGGTGGGGGGGGTTTGAGGGCTTTCCTGGCAGATGGGACTTGGGCTTTCCATGTCCCAGCTGGGAAAAATTAACATTCTTGGTAATTTAAGGAGCCAATTCTTCTTTTGGGTCCAACCTCTAATCCATGACTAATGATGAAAGACTTCTCAGGTGGAAAAATCATAGTCTTGCAAATGATACCGAATGGGATTTGGTTGTGAATTTCTTTTGCAGAGTGGACTTTTGACTAGCTAGCGCCAGGCCAGCCAGAATAACTCAGGATCCTGGAGAAAATTAGGGGACAGGATGCCTCTTCTCCAGACAGATGTATTTTGTGCCACTCACTTGTGTGACCTGGATTTCTCTCTCTTTCCCCTCAATATTCAAGGGTGGAGAACAACGGCCCAAAATCAGCTTGCCGGTGTCTCTCTATCTTCTGTCACAGGTATGTTTGATCATTTGCCTATTTCCCCACCACATGTAGGGGACCTTGGAATGCTGCTGCCCCTCAGAAATTTCCCAGACCACATTGCCCTATCTTCTCTCTCTGCGTCCCCATCTTGAAATAAGATAATAAAATAAGTGGGAGTTCTATTTTCTAGACACTGAGTAGAGGTGCCAGTATCTTCTTCATGGTAGTGGATGGAAATTTAACAAGAAATGAAAAACAAATCTAACCTGGCACTTAGGTAGTTGAGTTTTACCATGAGGATCGAGGTTTCCAAAACAACCAAGGAGTGTTTAAATACCTTGGAAATGTGGACTGTCTGGGTTTTATTCATGGCATTTTGAAATAAGCCCCAAACTGCAAGACTATTGTGTGCATACACACAGCGACCCTGGTTTAAAAGACTTCCACTAACAAGGCTGTTTTTAAAGGCTTTTGTCATGGTTCTAGTTCCCAGATTACCTTCTGGAAGGTATCTTGTAGCAGTTCCCAGATTTCCATCTTAAGCCAATTTGTCTGCCTCCCCCCCCAAGTGTGTTTTCCTTCTCGTAATTATGTAATATTTACAAGAAGGGAAAAACTCCATGGTGACCCAGTTACATAACTTTAAAAATATTTTTATTACAAGCAGTCCAGACTTTCAGGCCATCTCATTAGACTGTCAAGTAGTCAAACGTTTGACCAGAGCTCTGTTCTCACTTCTGCAAATGGCACAGGCATTTATTTGCTTTGCTGAGAGAATGTCCTTCTAACTTGGTCCCTGGGCCATTTTGAGTTTGAGGTGGGGCTGTGTCCCATTGGCCTGAGGAGAGAGATGCAGACCCAGACTCCTCCCAACGACTCAGCCAATTGGGCTCTGCAGTGGCCTGCTCACTGTTCACTCCTAGTGTCTTGTTCGGGGACTCTGTTTGCTTGGAGCTCTGCACTGCTGCTCACTCCTTCTGAATGCCCCTCTGTGAAACAGAGCGCAGTGCAAACCCCAGTCTCTCCTGGCAGCTTTTTCCACCACCTCATTACAAATCCGCCAGCATCTCCGCTTGGGATTCTGGGAGTCTGGCAGGACCTGAACAGGCCAGATGCTCAGCCACAGGAATCTCAAGGAACACACCCGCAGGATGCTTCAGCTGTTGGAGCCTTGCACGGACAGGGTCTCCTCCAAGGAGTGAGGGGTCAGACCACTCCTTTACTCTGAGAATCCCTTTCCTCCTTTTTCTAAGTGAAGGACCACCAGCTCAGACACCTGATTACTTGTTTCAGTAACACACAAAAAGCACAGCTTATGATCTTGTGTACCTTAACCTGAGTAACAGAGTCCTTCCTTCCCTGCGTTTTCATTTAGCTTTATTGCAGTGTTGCCCAAGTGTGTGAAAACTTTGAAGCAGGTATAAACCCCATGTTCTTAAGCCTTACGTCAGATCATCCTTACCAATTATTTTACAAGCACAGCCACAAAACCAAGAAAATTCACATTGACAACATTGGTTTAGTATGACAGGATTCTGTCCTGCTGAAACTATACTGTCCCTGGTAGGAGAGTGTGGTGTAGGTAGTCTGGCCCGCAAACACTTCCACATACCATGCAGTGACTGGCTCCCGCTTACGTGTTTTTCTTCATCCAGAGCGCAGGAAGGAATGAGCCCTGGGTGGGTCCATAGGTGGGAATCAGGCGACTTTTGTCCAGTGGGCTCTTAGTTTGGCACTCACTGAATGTGGACTGACGAAAAGAATAAGTAAATAATCATTAAGGTCACGTCCACATAAGGTGCACAGTAGGTATTTGTGGAATGAATGAACTCAGTGATTGAGATTTGTTTTGTAGTTAAGTGTGACAATAATTTGGCCATGTGAAGGTGAGAAAACTTACCTATCTCATCATCATCATTGCTAATAGTTGAATGCCTGCCAGAGCCCCGGACATGGATAAATTCATATGTAATCTCTATGATAGTAAACGTGTTTTGTATATATGTGTGTGTGTGTGTGTGTGTGTTTAGGTAAGTAGGTAAGTCTACATTTGGTTATTCTGCCTGTACCTTTAATTTAAATTGTATTTATTTTATTTAACAGTATATTCACCCTATTCAAACAATACAAAGTGACATGTAGGGAGGGGTCTCCCTCTGAACCCTGACCCTACAGGCACCCAGTTCCACTGCCCAGAGGCAGATGGTGTTTCAGTTTCTGCCTTTAGTGTTTGTGTGTATGTGTGTGTGTGTGTGTGTGTGTTCACTTAAAAAATTTTTTTTTAAGTTAAAAAGTTCAGATAGGTAAAAACCAAGTTTCTTTTCTAATTTTGTTCAGCCCCCTGATTTTTATCCCTGGAGACAACTGTAGTTACAGGGTTTTCCTCTGTCCTTCCAGAAATGTTCTCTACCAGGAGTTCTCAACTGGGAGTGATTTCAAAACCTTTCTCCCCACAGGGGATGTTTGGCAATGTCGAGATGTTTCTGGTTGTCATAACTGGGGTGGGGAGTGCTACTGGCATTTAGTGGGCAGAAACCAGAGATGCCGCCAGATATCCTACAATGCGCAGGACAGCCCCACAATATAGGATTATGATCAGTAATGCCAAGGTGTGAAACCTTGTTCCATGTATATACATAAAAATAAATACATAGGTGTGTGCACACACACCCTTTTTATATGTAAATAGTAGATAACCCTACACTGTGCTACACCGGTTTGCCTTTCCATTTTAAAGCAAAGTAGCAGGTGTGTCTGAACGAGCTTTGTGAGGCGGTTTTGAATACTCTGATTTCTAAAGCTGTTCCTCTGAATATTGGGCAACAGGGTGGGGTGGTGGGGCCATCCCTGATGGCCCCGTGCCTTCTGATTTTGCATCCTGGCACAATTCAGGCTATCTCCAGCTCGTGTGGCTTTTCTTCCCCCCAGTTTCCACACCTACCCATACTGCCGTGGAATTCTGGTGTGCCGAAGCCCACCGCAGGGGTCAGCACTCATTCCAGTGGTGGATCTCTGTGCAGCTGATCCTTTGCCAAGTCCTTGATTGGAACAAGACTCACCAGCTCCTTCTTCCCGTATAACTAAAGTATTGGGCCGGTGCCTTCTAATCATTTCATAATCGAATTTGACACTGAAATGCCTGTGGAGAGGAAAGAGTGTGCTGGTTTGGCTGCTCCTTCCCCACTGTGCTTTACTTCAGCTGGATTTGGCCTCACCCAGCCATGAGGGACCGTCTTGCTTTTAATGCATTTCCTTCCGCTGAAGAAGAGCAGCCAGCCAAATAGGCAACAGTCTGAATGAAGAGGCGGAAGGGGGTGGGGGAGAGGGCGCAACCCTAGAAGGAGAAACGTGTAACTCATTTTTCCTGAATGTCACCCATTCTTTGGATTTTGCATCACAGAGATTGCTACTTAATATGGGGCTTGTGTAGCCCAGTATCGCTGCAGATCAAGAAAGCAAGAGGTTGAAAGACTGCACACTTTAATACAAATCCCATTTCTTCTTTCTCACCAGGTCTTCCTCATTATACATCATGCACCCCTGGTGAACTCGTTAGCTGAAGTCATTCTGAATGGTGATCTGTCTGAGATGTACGCTAAGACTGAACAGGATGTTCAGAGAAGTTGTGTAAGTCCTTAGTGTTACAACTGTTTCTAGACCCTGATAAGAAGCCATGGCTCATTTTGTTAACTTGTGTGTTTCTCTAAAACCGGAAACCAACTTTCTGCTTACAGCAACAGTGACGTCTAAACTACTATGGGATTCAGGGAACCTAATCAGAGTCTTGAAATGAATACCCAGGAAAAGCTGGGGGTCTATACCAAGAATAGACTCAGTGAATGTATGTTATTATTACTTATTTTATTTTCAAGAAAAATGATTTAAAATATAATGTTACATGCAATAAACATTAATACTTCAAGAAAAAAGATTTAAATATATTGTTACATGCTGTGTGTTATTGAACATGGAATTGTCTCAGGTTGTATATTTCTGAGACACTGTTATGGGACAAAATGAGAGAATACCTTGCCTGAGACACCAATAGCTATAGAGGCTGGTTATGGGACATCTATGAAGAGACAGGCCCCACCTGAGCTCAGTAAGGAGTGTTGGGGACTGGAGCAAATTGGAGAGTGTATGCGTCCTTTATGAGCAGCTGCTGTTCCACCCCAGACTGCAGTCATTCTGCAGGAATATGGATGCAATATTGCTAGGTTTTCTCATATTTCCCGAGAAGCTGGAAATCTGCATTTTGATACAAAATCTCCCAGGATTTAAATTATCACTCAACTGTGGCCTAAACAGGACATAATGTGGTTTGTGCACATTTGTGCATTTTGTGCTCTGCCAAAGGAAAACACTGGATGAACTGTATAATGATTTCTGAGGCTTTCCCAGCTTGGCTCCTGTGTATCTTGCCTGCCTTCACTTCTCCCCTCCTGCTCATATGTAATGAGCTCCAGGCTACCTTAGTACTGGTCCAGTTTGCTTTTCCCCAGTGAGCCCATGTTTCTGCTGTTGTACCTGTGTCCTTACCAAACCCCAAATTTGGAAGGTCCTTGCTGCTGGTTCCCTCTTAGCAAAGATCTTACCAGCTTTAAGCAGCTTATGGCAGGCATCTTGTTTGTCATTGTGTCTGCTGCAGTGTGGACTGAGCAGACATGTCTGAAATGAGCCCTGAGTGTAGGCACACAGGTAAAAGGCTGGCCTTGCCCTTGGGCAGTCAGTTTTGTTGCCATATCTAAAGGAGTGGGTGGAGGGGGATCCTGTTGCATGAAAGGCCAGAACTGTACGGTGTACCATTTATTACGAGAGTCCCCTGTCCTTCTTGTTTTTTTGGTGTAGAATAGCTAAGCCTGGCCATTTTTCTTTAAGGGAGCATTTGAGCCTCTGAAAAGGTTCCCAGAAACTTTCTGTCCTTATTGATGGTGGCATTAGTTCAACTGTATTGAATGGGGCCTTTTCATGGCCCCTGTGTGGCCCGTCCTCTCTTTGATTCATTCAACGAGTGTTTCTTAAGTCCTTTCTTTGCACCTGGCATCATGCTACTTCTGGGGATATAGAAAATTCTAATAGCCTCTGTCACATTGGAGCTTTACAGTACAGTAGGAGAGACAAATGTTGATCAATATACAAATAACTGTACTATCTCGAATCTTCTAAGTGCTCTAAAGAGAAGGTGTAGTGCTTGGTGAGAGGATTTAACCTAGAGATGGTGGGGGTGACAGTGTGGAGCAGAAAACACTCCCTAAATGGCCCTAATGGTCCTTGTCATGACACATGGTCTAGAAAATGTGGAGCTGATTTGGTGTTTATGACTTGGTGTTTAATGAATGCAAGTAATGGCGACAGAATCAGCAGGGCTGCTGAGGACCCTGCCAGCCAGTTGGTTACTGTGGGCAAGTTGTTTCAGCCCAGATAGAAAACAGGAAGAGCAAGCCCTACTCCAAAGGGCTCTTGGTGAGGATAGGAAGAAAATACACTTAAAGTGCTATCAATTCTGCAGGTTGCAACCCTGTCCTCAAAGTTGTTTGGTTTGGTCTTCATGTGGATAAAAAAAAAATTTATGAATTAAGAAGTTTCACTGAAAATTGATTTCAGGATTGTCTTGAACAGTCAGAAAATCTGGTCCCGTTGTGCATATGTTTCTGCAGGAAGCATCTCAGCGGCTGCCGCATCACATGAGGCATATGTTTGCCTTTTAGTTTCCCTAATCCCCACCCAGCCCGCACTAATTCATACTACGTTTACATGAAAAACAAGTTAGAATGTATTGGGTCTCTTTGGACTTACTTTCGTCTTGTGATTTCCAGAACCCAAGATAACTGCTAAGGCTTCATCACAGAATGTCTTCCTATGTGACACTGCTGAGGTTAGACTTGGTTTTCCAAGATAGACCCCAGAAATGGTTAGGGTGCTAGGATTTGCAGGTGTGTGTGTGTGTGTGTGTGTGTGTGTGTGTGTGTGTGTGTTTAAATTGATTTTAAAGAGAGGATGGGAGAGAGAGAGAAGCATTTGATGTGAGAGAGAAACATCGATTGTTTGCCTCCAACACGCCCTGTTGTCTGGGGGATTGAATCTACAACCTGGGCATGTGCCCTGACTGGGAATTGAACCCACCACCTTTTGGTGTACTTGATGATGCTCCAAACTACTGAGCCTCACTGGCTAGTACAGCAGGGTTTCTTTTTAAATTGAAATTGATTAGCATGCCCTTGTAAGAAATAATAATATTCTTTCCCTAGCTTTTCTCCATTGATAACATCTTGCAAAACTTTAAGTACCGCAAGCAGGATATTGACATTGAGATATGGGGTTTACCATTTGAGCAAAAGCTAATTGCAGAAAGTTACTGGTGACTTCTCAGCTTCGGATACCCACGTTAGTCAAACCATCTAATCAAAGGGAGAATGTAGAAGATTTGTTCTTTTTCCCTATGGCCTCTGCTTGGGATGAAGGTTGTTCCTCCCATGTGATAGAGGCACAGTGCTCAGTGTGGTGGATTTCTGAATTGAAAATGAGATTTTTCTGAGCGTGGAATCAATTGCCATCCCAAGTGAAAGTGTCAGCTTTCTACTTCCGGTTTTTGCCTTTCCCTTGGTGTGAAATCAAAGTTTGTTGTATTCTGATGACATTTGGGAAAAGTGCAGGTAAATCTCATTTATGACTTGTTTGACAATAGTCCTGGTAAGATTTACCTTCCTTCCCTCTGAGCAAGAACAGTCTCCTATTGTTTCCTGCCTAACTCGGATGTGGTTTGGTCATACTTGTTTTAAGTTTCTTGGTCTTTTTTAACCTACTTTCTCCTTCCCGTAATTTGTAGATAAGTTACTGGTATTGCTTCATTTTTACCAGCAGACCTTTCACAAAACCAAACCAAAATTGAAGAGAGAGAAGCAGAGGGAAGAGCAGAGTTATTTGAAAAGTCTGTAATTTAGGGTTAAATTTAAAATACATCAGCATGGTTAGATAAATGTCGAATTGAAATTCATCTGTGCATTAAAATATTATGGTTCCTGCTAAGGGATAATTTCTTGCTATAATTCTAATGCAGAGCAGGTAGTGTGTTTGTTTCTTGTCAGGGAAATAGAATAAGAGAACACTAATTCTGAAACTGCTAACATCTCATTATTCTTGCAATATGAACATATAGATTAGATTATGGGATATGCCTCATGACCTATAGGTACTTTTTTTTTTTTTTTTTAAAGTAGGGACTTTTTTCATCCTGGGTTTCTGTGGATAGATTCCTTAGTTCTTGTATTCATTTATTCATTCATTCCTCATCAGAGACTCAATGGTGCACAAAAACAAACACACACAAAAAAAACGACCCCTGCCCCCATTGGGCTTCCTATCCCCCAGGGGATGACTTGGAGATGCCTGCATCACTTATGCCAACATGGGGCTTGCCAGAGAAGCTCAGTGGGCACTCACTGCAGGAATGAATAACTCAATGGGTGAACTGGTGATGGGGTCATAAGGGCCCTCGTGATGCTCTTAATGACTCTCAGAACAGAAATAGCCTCGGGGCCTACCCCTCACATGCCACCTTCTCTTTGCTCACAGGAAGGCTTTGGGGAAAGGAGTGTGAGAGAGGGTTGCTGTCGGTGCTGTTCCACATTCCACCATAAGAGGCAGTCTGGTGGAGTGGGTTCTGGGCTCCTCAGATGCCAGCACCTCATTAGGCTAGGTGATCCTTAGGGCAAGTTAGTCCACTTCTCCCAGTGTCAGTTTCCTCACCTCTGCAATTAGAATAACAAACATGGATTTTTTAGAGAGGATTAAATGCAGCATAAAATGGTTATTCCAAAACCTGGCACACATCAAGACATACATGTTAGATAGTATCATTATCATGATCTTAGTTTCTAAGGCTGAAATACAACCCTGTGTCCCCTACTTGGGACCTTTCTTCTTGATATGATTAACAGAGACAACTCAGTGCACCTTTAGGGAGGTGCCTTATGACCAGACACAAAGACACGGAGGGCCAAATGTTAGCAACAATGACAACATGATGACAGCACTAATAGTAAATGTGGCCATTTAGTGGCAGTGGTCTGAGCCCTCAGTGTGTATATGATCTCTGGAAAGTACAAATACTTAACCAATTAATGTGCATTGGCTGGCTATGAATTCAGAAAGGGGAAGAATTCGGGCAAAATAGTCTTGCTTGCCGAAACCGGTTTGGCTCAATGGATAGAGCATCAGCTTGGGGACTGAAGGGTTCCGGGTTCGATTCCGGTCAAGGGCATGTACCTTGGTTGTGGGCATATCCCCAGTAGGGGGTGTGCAAGAGGCGGCTGATCGATGACTCTCTCTCATCGATGTTTCTAACTCTCTATCTCTCTCCCTTCCTCTTTGTACAAAATCAAAAAAATATATTTAAAAAAAAAATAGTCTTGCTTGTCCCAAAATGAATATGCTGACTGACTGTAGACATCAATTCAACCAGTTGTGTTGGTCACCAACTGACTCTCTGGGGATCTTAAGGGTTGAGCTTATACCTAGAACATTAGCTGCCTGTTCTCTGCGTGACCCCCATCCTTCCTGGGAGCTGGGCCCTCTGCTGGCAGAACACTTTGCCAGGGCATGGCCTGCGGAGCTGGCAGCTGAGAAAGTAGCAGCCTAGCTTCTCTGGCCTGTGTTTTTGCAGAAGCAGCATCAGGGCCTTGGGGCTGCGGCTTCAGGGCTCCCTCCACACCAGGCTTGAGTCAGACAGCAGCAGAGCAGAATAGACCCCCGGAATGGAGTTCCCCCAAATCTTTCAGTGATCCTGACCATCTTTGTGAGCCCTAGTTAGTCAGTGCTGGTTCTAAAGGACAGACCTTCTTCTTCCTGAGAGTGTAATAGGCTTCAGGGAGACGGTTGATTGTGAACACTGAAGGGAACAAAAAAATAGGCTTCTATAAATCAAGGGCTTTATTTGCCACAATTGCAAACATTACCGAAAAAGAATTAGAATTCATGTTTATTCTAGCTTTTTGCAGGGGCCGTTGTGGTCTATCCATAATCCCTCAATGGAATTACCGCTCCCAGGCACCATTGTTGCCTGCAGGGATATTGAGTGTGGCAGCTCTGGTTCACATGTAAAAGGATTTGACAGAATCAAAGAGAATCCCAGGTGCAGCATCTTCCACATATCAAGTAGGGCAGCGTTGTAGATAAGAGACCTTCTACAAAAAGTCGCCTCTCCCTTCCTCCTGTGCAGAAAGTGTGGGGCTGGGCAACTAATAAAAGTCCCATAGTATAGAGGTTCACGGAGGGACAGCTTTTATTTAACCAGGGCTACAGGTGACTGGACCTGAGGGCCCAGGGATGCTGCTTCTGGTTCATTGAGCCAGAGAAGGGCTAAGGGTTCTTGGATGGACTGGTCACATCCTGGAGAAGCCAACAGGGAAAAACAGAGTGGGCGAAGTGGGGTGGGGGTGGAGAAGGTTCTGTGACTCAGGTTGTAGCTGGCTTTTCTGTGTCTGCCTGGAAGCATGACACAGAATGGGCTAGGGTGGCCACAAGGCTGGAGAAGGATGTGAGGTAGTATCATGCCCCCCGCTGAATGAGTCTGCACTGAGAATAGTCTACATTGAGCCATTGATGAGTTCTTGAAGGTTTCTGCTAAAATCGGGAAAATCCAGGGTGAGGACAGAAAAAGAAGGCATCCACCACTTCTGGTGTCTCTACTCTGGGGCTTTGTCAGTTTTCATCAGCAGCCTGGCTCTTTTGGGCATTTGAGGGTTTTTTTTAACCAAACTTTGAGTACCTTGAAGCCGGGTCAGCATTATTCATTTATCTAGTCAACTAATTATTGAGCATGTACCAATAATGAAAACAAAGACCTCTGACCTCCGGGAGCATCTGTTGTAGTGGAAAGAGTGAGGGGAACAGTAACACTTTAGTAATAACATATCAGCATGCAGGAGGTACTCTAGAAAAGCGGCAGTGGTGAAGCAGGGAGAGGAGGAGCAGTGCTAGGATGCTGGGTGGGTGCAGTTCTCCCTAGGGTGGCCAGGCCAGGCCTCACTGAGAAGGTGACATTTAAGCAAAGACTTGAAGGAAGTGAGGGACCACATCATGTAGATATCTGGAGGAAGAGCATTTCAGCCAGAAAGAACAGCAAAGACCAGGGCCTGGTGTGTTGGAGCAACAAAAAGGAGCAGAGTGTTGAGACAGAGCGAGTAGTAGGGAGGGGAATGAGGGTCCAAAGTATATGGCACCTTGTAAGTCATTGGAGGAATCGGAAGTTTTTACTGGGAGAACATCATAACTTTTGTGTCCCCAGTGTTTAGCATGGTTCCTGTAGTAGATATCGATTGTCTTGAAATAACAATCTCATTGAGGGAATCAAGCACCTTGTCTCTAATGAGCCAAGGAAATGCAGTCTTGGTCAATACAAAGTCCTCCGCCAGGAAACTTGGCTTTGCTTGGGGCGCTTTGCCTGATAGGAGGCTGAGGGGCTGCACATGGGCCACTCCATTCACTTTTCTCTCTGGGTGCTCCTGCGATTTAATGCCAAGGCACTGGGAGTGGAGTGGTGTGAGTCACTCATTGCCCGACTGACAGTAGACATGGCAGGTGGGTAAAACGCATCCCCGGAGATGGTTAGTGGGGTTTCCCCAGTGAGTTCTGAGGCCCTGGCTGGCCCAAGTGACTGCCCACTGCCCACTCACCTCAGTGCTCATAATCTTACTTTAGGGGCCTTCCTGGTAACCTCCAGCCAGGCATGGGGACCGGTTCTCAAAACCTTCATGAGCAAAGGTGAGAAAAAGTACGTTAATTAACTCAAAACAGTATTATTCTGGGTGACACTTAAACTCTGGATGGGCCATTCCTTAGTAAGAGCAGTGCTCATTTGTTGAGCATTTACTGTGTGCCAGGCTGGCTAGCTTGCTCCCCTTCTCTCCCTCCCACAAGGATTTTTGGAGCACCCACACATTGCCTGCCTCAGGGAATACAGGATGAACAAGGTAGATGAGGTTCCTGTTCCAACATTCTGGTTGGAGGAAGCAATAAACAAATGTGTCAACACAGATTTTAAGATTGGATCTAGGAAAAAATAAAAAACAGGTTTGGTTGGAACCACAGAAGATTGCAAATAGCCATAGTAATCTTGAGGAAGAAGAGCAGAGGCTCATCATAATCCAGAGGGAGGTGGTGTTATCTCACATTCTGCATGAGGAAGCGGACACCCCCAGAGGCTAAGTGGTCATTAGTTGCAGGGATTACAGGTGTCCAGCCCCAAATCTTCATGCCCTTTCTATTTTGTGTCCTATGCCACCATCTACAACAATAGTCACTTCCAATTTAGCATGAGACCAAATGTTTTGGGTACCTGAGAGTCACCAATATTTCACAGTCCATTGTCTCTTTTTAGAGAACAAGACAAGGAAATACCGAATAAGTGCTTGGCATGTCATTGTTTAATGAAAGAGTACATTTTATTTTGCATAAGGGTTGAACATGCCTCTTCAGTCATAAATATCTTGCAGTTAATTAGCTCTTGATTGAATGCTTGATGTGGCCTTGAGGAGAACAGAGAAGATGACCTTGAGTGGGGCAGGCTAGCGGGATGAGGCTGGTCCCTTGCAGACCCAGCAGCACCTCAGAGGTTGCTTTCTAGGAAGTCACAGCACCGTCTTGATGTTAACCTGATTTTTCACAAGGAGTGCTGAGCGAGTGTGCAGTGCGAGTCTCCTGAGCTCTAAGATTCTTTTGATTCCAGATAAATAGACATTCTTTGGTTTATGCCTCTGCTGCTGCAATGCTCCCTGATAATTGGCCAATTCATGGAAAAGAATGCCATGCTCCTCTTGTTAATGGAAGTGGCCTGTTACCTCTTCATGTTTTCCCCCTCGCTGCATTTTATTTTCCCCATTAAATTTGGCAGCGTTGCCCAGATGCCTCGCTGATGTGGTTGCGATTGTGCATTCTGGACACGCGCTTGGGCTTTGGTTCAGCAGTCCCACATTACTCAGGGTTTGGCATGTAGCGCTCCCACCCATACATCACGCTGGAGTTTATTCTGTCTGATGTGTGCTTGCTGATCACCTCATTCTGGAATGAGAAGAGGCTCACTCTGCTGCAATTATCAGCCCATTTCCGTCTGAGCCAGTTGCAAAGCCATGCTGCAGTGCCATTGGTTACAGTTGGTGTAAACCTGGGTCACCGTGACCCCCATGACATTGGAAGCTCTGTGTATATGAGACAAAAATGGGAAACAGTTATGCATTGTGGTCTGTCATAATGATAGTCAGCGGACCACCTAATGAGTGGTACGTAAACCATCTCTGAGCTCTGGCTGCCTGCTCCTCTGATTTGTGTGACCCAGTGTCATGCCTTTTACACCAGTCCTTTGGGGGCTGGCCCACCCTGGGAAGCTCAGCAAGCGCTTGTTGCAGGGGATGAGTGTTTGAGCAGTGCGACAGAGGGTTTGAACACAGGGTGCCTAAAGCTGCACTTTCTGGGTTCTAATCCCGACTATGCTCTCACTAGCTGGTGACCCGGGCTGACAAGTCCCACGCTGTCTGCAGCTCCTTGCCCCAATCAATTGGAGGAGGCAGTGTATGTGCTGGGCACATTTCAGATGCTCACTAGGTATTACTGATCATTGTTATTACAAAAAATAACAAGAAAGTGTGCTACCACTTGCCACCACACAGCAGCTCTAGATGGGGGAACGCTAATTGAGGCCCTTTTGATGCACATGGAAACTGAGGCCCATAGAGGAGAAGGTAGTGAGCAGCACAGCCAGGACTCAAATCAGGTGAGTGAGGCACAAAGCCCAGGCTCCAGCTTCCATGTCCCTGACGATCCCATGCCGTGTGTGCTGTACACCCCACCAGTCCCAGCCCCAAGGCTGGAGATTGGGGAGGTTGGCCAGTGCCCGAGAGCACTTGGGGAGTCTAGGCTGCTAACAAACCAGAAAACCGGTGAACAGTAAGTTGGTAGAGAGTGAAGTTTAAAACAGAGAGTGTGATTGTTTTTTAAAGGTTAGCCCTCCCCTCCATGTCTTCCATCCTAGTGATCTGTTTGCCAAGGGTGGAAGGTAAATGACTATTTCTAGTGTGCCCCTTCGTGGCAGGCAGTATGCCAGGCATTTTTGCATTCAGGATCTCATTTCAGCCTCACGGCAGCATGAGATGGAGTTGCTCTTGTCCCCATTTTACACATGAGGAAAGTGAGGCTGATTTGATCAGGATCACTTGGCCAGTAAGCAGGTCTGAGGTCTAGTCTCAGATCTGCCCTTATGTTTGGCTTTTTTTTTTGTTTTTTTTTTTTTTTTTTTGTTAGCCAATATGGCTGCCTCTTTTTTTTTTTTTTTTTTTTTTTAATTAATTATGGTCTTACATAATTGTCCTTATTCCCCCATTCCCATCCCAAACCCCTCCCTAGATATGCTCCCCCCGTTGTCCATGGCCACTGGCTAGGCCCATATCTATACACACAAGTCCTTTGGTTGATCTCTTCCCCTTACCCCCATCCTCCCTTACTTTCCCTCTGAGGTTTGAGAGTCTGATCGCTGGTTCTCTTTCTCTGGGTTTGTTTATGTTGTTCATTATTTCCTCTAGATGTGTGAGATCATGTGATCCAAGAAATACCCTTGTAAGAACCTAAACTGCAACAAGCCATAATGGTTATGCTGAGAGGCAAATGAATCAGTCTGTAGTGAGTTCCTTTCTGGGCCAACAGTTCTTTTGAGTTCCAATTTCAATGCCAGATAGTTTCTTATGTGTACATGCCAGCCATGATATTTCAGATCTGGTTGGTGGACAAATGGTGGTCTCTGGTTTGGTCCTGGGCATCTTTCAGCAACCCGCAGCTGCTGTCTGCTGGTATGCTAAGGCGTCGTCAGCATCTTCCATCTCTGAATTGTGTCTCTTCTGTCTTTATGGCTGGAGTGCTTCTGTCTATTCCTCTCTGTTACAGGAATCTAGATGGTCTCGGAGTTGTTTTCTGAAAATATACAAACATATTCTCGACCAAAAGTTAATAAAGGGATATTTTCTTTAAATTTTATTTGGGATTCTTTTCCATTCTCTCCCCCCCCCCCCCCCCCCCGCCCCAAAATGATTCCCCCCTGGCTTGTTTTGTCACCATGTGTGTATTTTCATGGGTATCTTGCTATTAGCGTTTCGAATGAAGGTTAATTTTTCTAAAGCACAAATTTTTTAGATGTAAATTATTCTCAGGATATTTTTCCTTACATGATATTCTTCCACTATCACCCCCTTTTTTACTTTAAATAATAAGAAACTTTTGGAAATTTTTTACTGTAGTCTTGATAGCTTTTACATTTTAACTTATTTGCGCTACACTATGACTGCTTTAGGTTCATAACATGTCGTACAATTTTACGGTGGGACGCTCTGCCAATAAGAATTTTTGTTAACCCTTTAGGAACAGCTTTTTGAACAGTACAATCAGGTTTTTTTTTTTAGAATATTCATTTATTTCCATTAGCCACATTACTGTCCTCTGAGAAATTGGCTACCATTCATCTTAGTTCTAATCCCTTAACAGAGCTGTTTGAACAAAAAGGTTTTCGTTGCTTCTTCAGAAGGTGAGTAAGCTAAGCCTGGGAGAGCCTGGAAGGTGAGCTCCCTTCGCATCATCATTGTGGCCACTCCTATAGATCCAGACGGGATTCTGGGAAAGGATTCACCTATCCTTTCCCTAATTGCCCCCTCTAGCTACCAGTCTCTTTTCTCCTCTTTTTCTCCTGTCCACTGCACCACTGAGTAGGCGCAAAGAAACCCACCCAGCACTATCTGCCAGGTGCTGAGGCAGGAGCACCCCAGCATCACATCCCAGGCCATGTGCAGCACGAGTTCCTTCACGAACAGCTAGCTGGAGAGGCTGCCCAGCTGGCCCAGCACCACCTCCTGACTTCCCATGTGCATGCCGCCTTCTGGGGAGCTGGCCAAGCACATTGTGTCCCAGGATATGGCAGCTGTCACCAAGCACACCCGTTCCGGGTGACTGGCCTAGACAAATACAGGCTGGAGCTCTGAGCTGTCCTTCCTCGCATTCTCTTCTGTTCCTGAGTGTTCTGGTGAACTGTTAATATGCAAGACTCCATCAGTCATTTCCTTCTCTGTGAAGCCCTTTTAACTGTCCCCTCTCCCCTTCCTTCCTGGCACAGTTCCCACTCCTTCCTTTGTGCCCCAATGACCTTTCCCACCTAGTTTCCACGTAGGATGCATGACGTTACATTGCCTGCTCCTGGCTGGATTGTGAGCACTGCGAAGGCGTGATCTTGGCTTCTTTGCTCTCAGCCCAGCACTTGGTATCTAGTCAGGGCTCAGGGAGTGACTAGGTCCGCCCCTGGTGCCTGCAGTGAATCCAGCCTCCCAAGTTGTCTGATTGGCTCCTAGCTTGTATTTAGGGCATTACGACAATCTGACTTTATTGAAAATCCTTTAGGTAAATGTTGTTTTAATTGAGGTATAATATAATAAATAAAAGTGCAGTATCTCATGTGTACTGCTTGATGGCGTTGTAATATGATCACATTTGTGTGTAATTCAGGTCAAGCTAGGAAATATTTCTGTCATCCATGCAGCTCCTTCTCGGTCTGTAACCAACACCTCCCCTCCCCCAGCTAATCACCAGTCTGATTTCCAAGGTGGCTTTATTGTAAAGGCATTTGAATATATATTTTTAATTGATTTTTTTTACAGAGACGAAGGGAAAGGGATAGAGAGTTAGAAACATCGATAAGAGAGAAACATCGATCAGCTGCCTCTTGCACATCCCCTATTGGGGTTGTGCCCGCAACCAAGAACCTGGGACCCTTCAGTCCGCAGGCCAATGGTCTATCCACTGAGCCAAACCAGTCAGGGCTATTATAAAGGCATTATTAAAAATTGTGGTGAAATATATATAACAAATACCATTTATAATGGATTAGCCATTTTAAAGTATTCAGTTCAGTGGCATTTAGGTACATTCCTTCAAAATATTTTTTACATTTAAATGGCACCGGTCATACTTTCTTGTGGTAAAACAACTGAATGAAACAGAAGCAACTAGAGTAGAAAGTGAAAGTTCCCCCAACATCAATATCATCCTCAGAAGGAACTGCTATTTTCAGTTTGTATATCCTTTTAGACTTTGCTTGGTGTAATGTCTTGCAGATATCTATTCACACAGGAAAACATGAGATATATGTGCATATTTTAAATCTACCTGTATAATTTTGTTTAGAATCCTTGATTCACTGATTGTAACAAGCTTAATCACGTGCAGTCAGAGCAACTCCATCACCTGCTGCCATGGGGCTGAAATGAGGTCCTGAGTGCAAAAATGCCTGGTAGGGGGCAGGCCCAGGCCTAGTGGAGGGCGTTCTGTTTGACATCTGGGCATCAGCTGTGCTGCCTCTCCTCATTCACTCGGATACCTGGGCCATGCATGCTTCCGTCCTTCCTGCTGACTTCTTGCTCCTAACCCCTCTTGCTGCCCTTGCAGGACCTGCTCTCAAATCCTGCAGCACCTGAAAGGCCTTAGTTATCTGACCTCTAGAAAGTCACTGCAAGTATTCAACTTTAAACAAGGACCAAAGCCTTAGGTTGGCGGATGAAGGCTGGTGGAAGGCAGGCAGGAGCAGACACTGTAGAGAGCAGTTTAGCCCTTAGGCCACCCCTGAAATCACATTGTTGGCTTTCAGCTGACCCTGACCCCAGAAACCAGCCTAAATGCCAGCCAGAATCCAGGGCTTCCCTCCTGCACCCCCCAATTGGGCACTGGCCCAATCCGTGGTGAGCAAGCAGGGCCCAGGATCTCAATGCTCCTCCCACAGCTCAGGCTCCTGGTCCCTACGAGGTGAGCCTTAGGTGAAACCCCACCTGCGGCCTCTGGGAAATACTTTATTTCAGAACATTTTTCTCTGAGGAATGTATGGTGTGCTTTCTTTATGGGAAGAAAATCTCAAGCCTTCTGATTTTTTTTACTAATAAGTGGGCTTTGCCACTTTCGGTTAGTTTTATCACACCTGTTTTTCCTCTGTGCGAAGTTCAGCTCCTGAGGATGTCGGGCAACTTTTTTCTTTCCTTCCGCCCTCTTTTTTTATTTGTTTTCTCCTGCACTTTGAATACAGTATAGTACAGGCAGCCACAAATTCACTCAACAGCCCATCCCATCGAGGCCCTGCCCTGTTCCAGGCACCTGGTTTAGTGTTGAGAGCACAGTGGGAGTAGGCTGGACCAGGACCCCTCCCCTGAGAGCTTCCCATCTGTAACATCAGGAATTATCCAATGCAACAAGGAGATTCCTGGGAGGCTGGCAGCCACAACATCTTGAACAGAGCAGCAGAAATGATCTCGAATCTCTGCCTGTTTCACAGCCAAGGCCTATCAGCTTCTCCATGGTAACTGGGTTTTGATGTTGTTAATACTAAAGGGGGGGGGGGGGACAATCAGGTTTCTACATTTTTAATTTTTCTTTTATTTTTTAAATATATTTTTATTGAGTTCAAAGAGGAAGGGAGAGGGAAAGATAGAAACATCAATGATGTGAAAGAATCATTGATCAGCTGCCTCCTGCCCATCCTCTACTGGGAATCGAGCCTGAGACCCTGGCATGTGCCCTTGACTGGAATTGAATCCGGGACCCTTCAGTCCATAGGACGACACTTTATCCACTGAGTCAAACTAGCTAGGGCAAAAAATTAGATTTTTTAAAATATAGAAGAGGAAGAAGGAAAATAATTTCATAATTCGAATATCCAGATGATCCCTGTTGAACTTTTTAAAAAGTTAACATGCATGCATGATTAGAAATTTCAGGAGAGAGAACCAAGATGACGGCCTTGGTAAGCACCTAAGCTGCCGGGTCGCACAACAATTTCAAAAGAACAACTAAAATTAGAATGGACATCATCCAAAATCACAGGAAAGTTGGCGAAGTAGGAAATCTACAACTAGAAAGAAGGAGAGAGGCACACAGATCGGATTGGGAGCCGCAGAGCACTGAGGTAGGGTGATGGGCATGCACAGAGGAAGTTCGGCTGAATGTCTGGCTGGCGGGAGGGGAAAGGAAGTCCCGATTGCACTGAACCCTTTCCAACTGCACTGAACCCCAACCCTGGCCGAAACCCCATGGACCCTGGCTCATACGGGTGGAGTCTGGACTGTAGAGAAAGGTACCCAGAGACTCAGAGACTGGGAGACTGGGGGAGCCGGGAGCCGCAGCAGGCAGAGTCTACAGTTGCACGCAAGTGAGTGCGCACAGAGAGGTCTGGCCGCTCAAGTTGCCTCAGCCTCTCCATAGCAGGAGTCAGAAGCTCCAGACTACAGAGACCAACCCAATTCTGGGCGAGCCTCTCGGCACCCACGCTCTTGCATGGGGAATCTGGGATGGTCAGGTGGAAACTCAGGCGAGCACACAAGGGCAGGGCTGACGGGAAGCCAAGACTGTCAGCTCAGCCCTGAGACTCTGCCCCATCCAAGCTGAGCACAGAGGCTTTTGCAATTTTGCATGTCTGATCCTATAAGACTGTCTCCAATTCAGAAGGTATCCCAGAGTAGACACAGCTGATACTCACATTCAGTTTGCCTGAAGGTCAATTCCTCCCAGGGATACCAACAACAATCAAGACTTAACTACAACAAGGCTGTACATGCAGTCCACAAAGGGGAGCACCAAGAGTGTCTACCTCAGGTAACTGGGGAGGCTAACCCCCTGGGCCATATAGGACACCAAACACACAAAGCCATCCTACCAACTCTGGGAAGCAGTGAAAATGCTGAGACAAGGAAATAGATCTCAAACAAAAGAGATGGAGGATATAGAGTTCAAAACCACAGTTATAAGGTTTCTCAAGAATTTCCTAGAAAAAGCTGATAAATTTAATGAGACCCAACTAAAAATTAAGCATAAACTGACTGAAATGGAAAATATTATGCAGAGATCCAACAGCAGAATGGAGGAACACAAGAATCAGGTCAAAGATTTGGAAAACAAAGGGCCAAAAGACACTCTTTTGGAGAAGCAAGAAGAAAAGAGAATCCAGAAAGTTGAAGATAGTGTAAGGAGCCTCTGGGACAACTTCAAGCATACCAACATCAGAATTATGGGGGTGCCAGAAGAAGAGAGAGTGCAAGATACTGAAAACCTATTTGAAGAAATAATGTCAGAAAATGTTCCCCACCTGGTGAAAGAAATAGACTTACAAGTACAGGAAATGTACAGAACCCCAAACAAGAGGAATCCAAAGAGGACAATACTAAGACACATCATAATTAAAATGCCAAAGGCAAAAGACAAAAAGAGGATCTTACAAGCAGCAAGAGAAAAGCAGTTCGTTACCTATAAGGGAGCACCCATACAACTATCCAACTATCCGCTGATTTCTCAACAGAAACTATGCAGGCCAGAAGGGAGTGGCAAGAAACATTCAAAGTGATGAATAGTGAGAACCTACAACCAAGATTACTGTATCCAGCAAAGTTATCATTCAAAATTGAAAGGCAGATAAAGAGGTTCACAGATAAGAAAAAGCCAAAGGAGTTCATCCGCAAACCACTATTATATGAAATGCTGAAAGGTATTATTTAAGAAGAGGAAGAAGAAGAAAACAAGATAAAAATTATGATCAACAAATATATATTATATTTAAACAAGTGAATCTAAAAATCAAGTGAATTAAAAATCTGAGGAACAGAATAAACTGGTGAATGTAATAGAATCAGGGGCAAAGAAAGGGAGTGGATTGATAATTATCAGAGGGAAAGGGGTGTGGGAGTGCAGGAAGAGACTGGATTAAAATCGTACACCTTTGGATGAGGACAATGGCAGGGGGGAGGTAAGGGCAGAGGATGGGGCGGGAACCGGGTGAAAGGGAGCTATGGGGGGGGGGGAGGAGAAACAATTGTAATAATCTGAGCAATAAAGATTTATTAAAAAAAAAAAAAATTTCAAACCTAATGAAAGGTTCAGAAAAGAAAAATTTAAGTGCACTTGTGTGGCTGGACACACACAGTCCTGCCTCCTCCTTTCTTCCCTCAAGATGAAATTTTAATATTTCTACATTCTTAATGCAGCTTTCCAAGAAAATTGTGTTTCCAACTGGAGCCTTTGAAAAGCTTTACCTGAAAGGGGTCCCAATGTGTCCCTTGTTCTTGCTTTTTCATCCTAGTGCTGTTTCTGTATCAGTTCACCACACTATGGGCAGACCGTAATTACCTAACCACTCCTTGTTGATGGACATTTAGGTTATTTCCAGCAGTTTACTAGGTAGGTTACATTTTAAAGGTTTGAAATTCCCCCAGCAAGCATGCCTTCCCTTCTTCCACTCCCCAATACCCGGTCACCGAGAAAAGCAGATCCCTTTGGAAAGTTTTAAAATTCATTCTCATAGTTGATTTTTTTTTTTTTTTAATGTAGACAGGGAAAGGAAGGTAACTTATCATTCTTATGTTGGATGCTTACTGTATTGACAGGCTCTGAAAAGAACTTTATGTCCATGATTTCATTTAGTAATGTTTTAGACCAGGAACCTGAAGGTCAGGGAGGACTCATAGCCAAAGTGGAGTTCAGCTATGGTTCACACAGCTTGGACCAGCCTGGGCTTTGTGCACCACCTCACTTCCCTTAGTTCTGTCCAGTGTTCTGTGCCTCTGCATCCACACAGGGCTCAGGGCCAGTTTTCTACATCCATCCTTGTGAATTTCTGCTTGGAACTTCCAACTGAGTGGTGTTTTGCCCCATGCTTGATCTTGGTTTTCTGTTTCTGAAAGCTTTGGTTATGATGGCATGCTCTAATATTCACTGGGAGTAAGCAGTGATCAGAGGGAGCTGTACTTCAGCTCAGGGCCCTAACTTACCGGGTACAGGTCCTTCATGAGAGAACGGGGGCATCTGGGGCTGCATTTGATCACTCGGAATCCCAAGTGGGCTCTGATGGATGCTGTCTGTCAAGCGGTGCACGCTCACTCGGAATGCCCTGGGCTCTTGGTGGGTGGTGTCTCTAATTCGCTCTCTGGGTTTCCTAGAATCATGTCTCAATTGATTTGTCATTTTTGTGGATGAATAATCCTAAGTGGGTAAATAAAAATTAATGTTTGTATTTGGATGCTAATTTAGCTTTCAATTACGTTTTGTTTTGAGTGTTATTGAAATTAATTTGTGTTCCTTGAGCACATTTTACTTATTGGCTAGATACAATGGCCCCCAGAATACAGCTGGTCATTGTTGGGGGTAAATTCAGAAGATGGATAAACCGTATCAAGATAATGGAAAAGTTTACTTGAAAACTTTCCTCTTTCTAAATGACAGAATGATGTCTGACCATTATCCAAACCCTGAAAAGAGAAAAATACTTCAATGAGAATCCTGCCCCAAACAAATCAGGCCGTTTTCCTTTGTCTTTGCCCTTTTCTAATCCTGGTCCATTTGCAGGTAAATACTTTTGAGGGAGTACTAAATGGAACGGAGTCTGAGCTCCGGGTAAAGCACTGCTATTTTAGGAAGAGCTTGGGGTTGGGATTGGGCAAGCTTCTATCAAAATTCTGACTCTGCTGCTCAGTAGCTGTGTGACACTGGGCAAGTCACTTCACACTTCTGAGCCTCTATTTTCTCATCTATAAAGTGGGACTGATAATCCCTATATCTCCTGGTTGTTGTAAGGACTGAGATAAACCATGTTTTCCAGAATATGGGACATGAACCACTGGTGCCACAACTTGCTCTGATTGGCTGGTAGGCATGGCTGGTGGGCGTGGGTGGGTATAGCAGAGTGATGCTTAATTTGCACATTACTTTTTTATTAGGTAGGATTTACCACAAGTAAAGGCCAGGAATTGTTATCTTTCTTTGAATTTTTTTTTTTTTTTTTTTTTTTTTTTTTTTTTTTTACTGTTTCACTTCATTACTGCTGTGTATGTGCTCCATGTGAGTGACGTAGGTGCTTATATAGGTGGATTCCGAATTACAGTGATTTCGCGTTATGTTGCACTGTAGGAACGGATCACTGACATAACTCAAGGGCCTACTGTACTTAAATAAGAGTTAATAACAATAACAATGTGCTGTAGTTAGACAAATTGTGCAGGTGGCATGTGGGTTTGAATTCCAGTTCTTCCTCCTCCTGGCTGTGCAGCCTTGGGTGGGTCACTTAATGTCTCTGGCCCTCAATTTCCTTATCTGTAAAATGAGGATAACAATAGTACTACCTCAAGGAGTTGTAACATTTAAATGAGGTAATATTGTCAGAGCCCTTAGAACACATCTGGCACGTACAAAATACCGTAGAGTGTTCGCAGAAGTTTTTAATGCAAATAACTGACCTTTGGGCACTTTGGAGATGGTGTTGGTGAAGTGCAGTTTCCGACTTAGCCCCATGGAATGCTAACTGGTGTTATTGTGTTGATTATTTAATAATGATGATATTAATAATAGTCATAAAAACAACTAGGAGGTAACACTCATCTTGGAAATGAATTTCCTGGAGCAGAAACTCTCAGAAAGCTTGATAGATTCCAGTGAGATGCAAAGGTTCAAATCCGTCTTTTGTCTCGGTTCTACTTTTCTAGGCCAAGCCCAACATTCGGTGCTTTGTTAAACCCACCGAAACACTCGAACGGTCCCTTGAAATGAACAAGCACAAAGGCAAGCGGCGGGTACAAAAGAGACCTAACTACAAAAATGTCGGAGAGGAAGAAGACGAGGAGAAAGGGCCCACTGAGGATGCCCAAGATGACGCCGAGAAGGCTAAAGGTACAGAGGGTGGTTCAAAAGGCATCAAGACAAGTGGGGAGAATGAAGGTGAGTGTGCCCATGAACTCTGCACTGCTGCCCGCTGCGAGCCAGGCTGTCATTTGTGTCAGGTCCCCCCCTGTGTGTCAGTGGGTGCTTCTCTTTATTCCTGAAACCAGTCTACCACACTCTAAACCAGTGATTTTCAACCGTTTTCATCTCATGGTACATATAAACTAATTACTAAAATTCTGCAGCACACCAATAAATATATATTTTTGCCCATCTGACCAAAAAATAAAAATAAAATAGGTATAATATTTGATTCATCTACACTAGACAGCTATTTGTTGTGTTGGTTATTGTTATTTTTTTACTTGGCAATCTAAGGGGAAAGAGGTCAGTGCCCCTGATTAATCAGGTATTGCATGTTTTAAAAATTCTTGCAGCACTCCGTTTAAAAATTGCTGCTGTAAACAACCTAGCCAGTTGGAGGTAGATCTGGTATTAGGCCTGCCCTCACTGGATGGGTAACCTGGAGCAGGGTTCTTTTTTCTTTTTTTACATTTTATTTATTTTTAGTGAGAGAAGAAAGGAAAGGAAGAGAGAGATAGAAACAACAATGAGAGAGAAATATTGATCTGCTGCCTCCTGCATGCTTCCTACTGGGGATCAAGCCTGCAACCCAGGCCTATACCCTGATCAGGAATTGAACCAGTGACCTCTTGGTGCATGAGATGGCACTCAACCAACTGAGCCACACCGGCTGGGCAGGGTTCTGTACCCTTAATCCGTGTTTCAGTTTCCCCATCCGCAAAAAGAAGGTAACAAATAGCATTTAGTTTTTCTACAAGAATTAAATGCTTTAATACATGTAAAATGCACAGAACAGTGCTTGGCCCATGTCATAAATACTTGCTGCTGCTACTATTACTACTACTGTTGTTATCATCATCATTTTTATCATTATTGCTGTTCTTATTATTCATGATAACCTGGTTATTATTTTTTGGCAGAAGTCATTATTTTTAAAAATATATATATTTTATTGATTTTATACAGAGAGGAAGGGAGAGAGATAGAGAGTTAGAAACATCGATGAGAGAGAGTCATCGATCAGCTGCCTCTTGCACACCCCCTACTGGGGATATGCCCACAACCAAGGTACATGCCCTTGACCGGAATCGAACCCGGGACCTTTCAGTCCCCACTGAGCCAAACCGGTTTCGGCAGAAGTCATTATTTTTGACAGAAGTCATTCTTCCTTACACTGCAGGAAGAAAAGTGGGGAGCGTTTAATGAACTTACATGCTTTTAATAAGATTTGTTTCTTGGAGTCAAATCATGAAATATAAATCCCTGGGATTCTTGCATTAGGTTTTATTTTAAAGTGACATGTGTTTAGAGTGACGTACACCTGTGTTTGCTGCTTATGTGCTAAGTAAGCAGAATAGTTCAGTCCTCTTTTTTGCCTTTGTCAGGAATGATTTGGTTGTTTTTCACCTCCATCTTATAGATGTTAAGACCTTTTTAATATGGAGAGCATGGTCTGCTCTGTGATTAAGCAACTTTAAACTGTCCAGTTCCTTGTGTCATGGGCCCGGCACATAAACAGTCACACAGACGGGGTCCCTGGCCATAGCCCTGGACATTCAGGGTGAAAAAGGTGACGGGGTGGAAGTGGGCTGGGGGCTTTGGTCACTAGAACTGAACCCCCTCTGCACACCCTAGGACAAGCTCTGGCTCTCCTTGACTCCCAGCTGTGGTCTGCTGGGGGTGTGAAGAGTAGTTCCTGCAAGCCATCCTCCCAGGTCCTGCCGAGCAGTGGCTGCTCCGAAGCCAGCACTCTTAAGCCCACCTGCCTGGACTTTGTGAGCCCCCTAGTCCCAGGCATCTGAAGCTGGGAAGCAGAGTGGCTCAGTAAATCAGTGACTGAGAACTCATTTGTTTGGGGAAGTTTACTGCAATTATGCAGCCAAAACCCGCCCCCATGCCACTGGCCCCATTCTGATTTTCTTGGCAGTTCTCGTTGAATGCAACGATCACATTTTGATAAGTATCTCCAAAATATTTCTCTGGTGCCACCTGGCCCTCTTTCTAAGGCTTAGAGTTCCAGTATGCTTTTATTTCTGTTCAGAGTGTGCAGTAAGCATTTTGGTTTAGAAATTCTCATTTGGCTCGGAAAACATATATCGCTTCACAAGGGAGAGGGGCAAACACAAGGGTAGCCATACTTGGTTGCTTATTTGGATAATTCGGATTTTATGTTTTTTAACTTGGGAGCAAATTGCCAGCTTAAACACTAGATTTAGCTGTCCTGTAGCCACATCAGGGGGCAAGGGATGACTTTACCCCATTTTGTACTTTGTGTTCTCGTCAATTTTGTTTTGGAAAGATGCTACCCTCTTTCATTCCAGTCCTTTTAAGGGCTGCTCTCTAACCAGGGCTGGGCTGTGACTAAACGTGGTGTGGACAGGGCAGTCTTGGCCTCAAGCACAGAACCAAGTGAGTCAGCCTCGCAGCCCCATCCTCATGCACAGGCGCTTCAGCGGCTCTGCAGGCTGCAGTTCCAGCTTGCTGTTGCGCTGGGGTAAGGACTCCTGCACCCCAAGCCCGCCTGCCCTGTGCAAGGGGGCATGGTGAGAATGCTCACCAGTTTCCAAAAACCTATTTTCCAGGCAGTCACTTGGCCGGGTTGTGCCAGACAGGGCCCAGGAATTTCTCCAGAGGTTTGGCTTGTTCATAATGCTGACTTCAGAGCTCAGTTGAGCATGGCTCTCAATGAGCCCCTCACCATTTTGGTACCTTCTTATTTTCTTGACCGTGGTGCATCCAGCTCACCGTAAATAAATACAATTTCCACAAGCCCATCCATCAGACACCGAACTGGGCAGCAGGAGTTGTATTCTGGAGCATTTTGAACCACATATTTGATCTCTTAGTTATTCTCATATTTGAAGGTGTGGCTGGTGGGTGTTCTCTTCCCTAGACTGTATTTGTGTTTGGATGAAAGCACACAGCTGTTAATTCCTGTGACTTGGAAGGGCATCAAGCACATGTCCTAATTCAGTTTCAAGCCAGAGGACAGTAAATGGGGGAGGTGCCTGGGAGAGGGAGACCTGACTTTTGCAGACTTACAGGTTTACTGTGGGCCTTGCATGGTCTTATCAAGCTTGAGGCCTTTCTTTCCTTCTGGAAATCATGAGTATAGAACATATGATTCATGTGACAATTTTTGTGTGGTTGTTGTTAATCCTCACCAAAGGATATTTTTTCCATTGCTCTTCAGAGAAAGAGAGAGAGAGAGAGAGAGAGAGAGAGAGAGAGAGAGAGAGAGAGAGAGAGAGAGATGTAAGAGAGACTCATCGACTGGTTGCCGCCCCCATGCGCCCCTACCAGTGGCAGGGAGTGATCCTGGGCCAGTGCTCTAACCACTGAGCAACATGGGATAGGGGGACAACTTTTTAAATGAAGATATGTTGGTATTCTTGAGTTTGCAAGATTTAGAAATTCAACTCTAGTTGGCTTAAGCAAAAGGGGTGATTATGTCTGTGTAATTAGGAGGCCAGGCAGGGCTGGACCCAAGTGCAGAGATGACCACTGGTAGCACCAGGCTCACATCCTGCCAACTTACCACTAAGTGGAGAGGGAGCTGCTTCTCCCCACTGGCTGCAGCTGAATCCTGGGGGCTGGTGCCTGTAGTGCTGATGGACCTGGCTTGCCCACCAGTGCAAAGGGATGTTCTGTGCTGATTGGCCAGGCCTGGGTCATGTGTCTCCCTACAGTGACTCTCTCAGTAAAAATGAGGAGTGTTCATCAGAAGAAGGGGGCATCGATGCTGGGCCAGCACAAACAGCAGATCCTCCTCTAGAAAGCCACGGTATTCAGTGTCCTCATCCCCCGAAGGCCACCTTCTCCCTTCCTGTTTTGAGGTGGATAGGTGGCTTTCCTCTCCAAATGATCTCTTCTCCAAATGATCTCTTCTCTAGCAAATGTCTTGCATTGTCTCTGGGTCTAGGGGCTTATTGACAGCCTGGCTGTAACAGATGGGCACAGGTGACTCTTCAGTAAAGAGATGCTGACAACAGTTTTCCCCTGCCTACCCTGCCATCCCCATGTTGGTAGTGAAATCTTTACTTTAAAAGGTGGCTTAAAGCACAGGAGTGAAAAGGCAGGTGGTTGCAAGTCACAATTTTGCCATGACCTGATTTGAATATGGCATTAACATGTGTGTCTTTTTTTTTTCTTCTTCTATCAATGCATCACCCAAAATTCACACCTCCTCCACATTTAAGTCCAGATAAGGATATTGTGTGAAATGAATGTGCTCCCCTGGACCCTCCACTCATATCCCGGGTTTGCAAAGAATTTGCTCTGCCTCAGAGTGATGGGTGACTCATTCTGAAACCTAGAAAATCACAGGGCCCCTAAATTTTCAGAGGTTGAACACTGAAAGGAAGACGAGGGAGCCCTTGTCCCTGCAGCTGAAGGCGTGCTCACTCGGACGTGTGCTCGTGTTTTAGCTTGCTCTGCAGTCTGAAAGGGCAGTCATCTCCTTCCACATTCACTTAGAGCAGTAACTTATGAACATGCCTGAGGCAAGAGAATGAATCATCTGAACTTCTTGCTTGAAAAATAGAATTTGATTTCTGTCTCTTTGCCTATGGGAATGATGGGCATCAGTTTCACAGCCTGACTTTCAGAGCCTTCCCTTGTCTTGGAATTCCAGCAAGGACCTGGCATGCAGGTGACAGCACCGACTTTGAACTTGCCAGCTCAGCTGGGACTTGAAGTGTGCTGGGAACTTGCAGCCCCAATTTGCCTTTTTTTTTTTTTTTTTTTTTTTAAGTCTTTCCTGACATGAAGTGGAGCCTGGCCTCATTTCTGATTCCTCTTGTAAAGCCAGAGTCAACCCCAGACTCAGCAGTTTTCTGATTGGGATGAGCCAGGGACTAGCTGTCTGAATCTCAGACCTGCGGTCTGTTCCTGTGTGACCCTGGGAAAGTCATCGCCCTTTCTGTGCTTGTCTGTCCTAATGCCCTGTCCTCAGGGATCAGAAATGAGAACATCAGTGCCTCGGCATTTAGCACGGGACACATGAGCACTGAATAGGAGGAATCCTGGTAGAGAGTAGAGTGAGGAGCTTAGAAGTGGTATTTGAGATTTAAGGGGGGATTTTATTTGTGTGCACCTGGCAAGTTTCTGGAGGGCCCTTTCCCTGTTAATCTCTATAGGGAATAGCGAGTTGGCTGGGTGGGTGTGTGTCTAGAGGGAGGAGAAGGATTGGTGGGCTGGACACTGTTGTAGAGAGCGGATGGAAGTGTGCACTTCTCCACTGGGCTTAATTAGTATAAGGAGAAGGACTGAGGTCAGTTTAGACAAATCCTCTAAAAGCAACTTCCCAGAAAAACATTCTGAATTCAAGCTTGTGCTACTCAGTAAAATATTAAAAATAATAATAAAATAAAATTTAAAAAATCAAGAAAAGGGAAGCCCTAAATATTATACTCTGCACACACACACACCCTGTTGTTGCCAGTTCCTGTTTGCCTCTTGAAATTCTGCTGTAAAGCCAGCCAGTAGCATGCACTGCTTCCCTTATATCCTAGGTAACCAGCAAGAGCATCTTTCTCCTCCTTCCCTTAACCTTCTCTCAGAGGACTTATTCTCCCCTCCCCCTCTGTTTGTTGTCTGTCCTTGCTGTGATTGCTGGAATGGAGAACACAGAGGGCAACAGAGAAAATCCTGGAATTTGTGAAGTCAAAGACTATTGGGAGGTCATGCCTGCCATTTCCCTGAAAAGTACTTCATTTACCAAATATTAATCAGATTAGAATGTACATCATCCCAGGCAAGTTGATGAATTGTTGCTGTTATTTTAAAAAGTCAGAGTGTCAGAGGGTTGGGGAAGCTCATGGATTTGACCAGTTGTCATAACGAGAGGCAGCAGTTGACATCCTTGCGTCCTCAGGCCTCTGTACATTCACACTGCTGTGCAGCCATCACCACCATCCAGCCCCAGAACTCTTCCCATCTTCCCAAACTGAAGCTCTGTCCTCATCAAACAACTCCATTCTCCCTCCCCCAAGCCCTTGGCAGCCACTGTTTCACTTTCTGTCTCTGAATTTGACTGCCCGAGGTTCCTCATAAAGAGAATCGTATGGCATTTCTCCTTTTGTGACTGTCTTCTTTCACTTAGCATAATGTCCTCGGGGTTCATCCAGATTGTAGCAAGTGGCACAATCTCCTTCCTATTTAAAATTGAATGATAGTCTGTTTTTTGGGATAGACCACATTTTGCTTATCCATCCAATGGACACGGGGTTGTCTTCACTTTTTGGCTCTCGTGAATACTGCTACAGGCACGGGTGTGCAAATCCTCTTCTACTCTGGAGCCTTTGGGGGAAATGATATTGTAGAAATGTTAGTGCCGAGGAGGGTCTGGCAGAGCCTGCTGAAGCCAGAGGAGCTGGAGATTTGGGTTTCTTCTCCCAGCATCATATTGTAGCTTTCAAGCATGCTCCTCTACTCCCAGAGGCTCAAGACTCTAGTAGTGTAATGGATTGCTGGAGCCTTCAACATTTTGCGCCGTGGTGCTTGGCCCAGAAACCAACACCACACAGATGCTCATTCACACAGCACAGCCAATGGGCAGTGCGGAAGAGGAGCCCACAGCAGCTGGGAGTGGGGGCAGAGGCTCATCACCGAAAAAAAAAGAAGAAGAAATTCCTCTGTGCCTCAGTTTCCCCTTCATTAAAATGCAGAGATTATGTTAGAACTGCGTTGTCCCAACTGTGGGGTATGGAGATTTGTTTTAGGTGGGACAGAGTGGGCCTTAAAGACTGGAGAGAGGGTTCTTATGTGATGAGCTCCAGGGGATCCTAAGGTTTTCAGTGTCATGTCTTTCACACCTCTCTCCCATTCCTAAATCTCTCCTTTCCCATGGGCATAATCAGCCTGGGTACCTTTTTTTGTGTGCATGTTAATCCTCAGTCAACGATATTTCCCCCCATTGATTCTTAGAGAAAGTGAAAGGGAAGGAGGAAGGGAGGAAAAGAGAGAAAGGGAGGGAGGGAGGACAGGAGAGGAGACAAGTCGATTGGTTGCCTCCTGCATGCATCCTGGCCAGGTCTAGGGATCCAACTTGCAACACACATATGTGCCCTTGACTGGGAATTGAACCCTTGACCTTTTGTTTGGTGAGCCATTGCTGTAACCACTGAGGAATACCAGCCATGGCAGCCTGGGTGCCTTTTTATTTATTCTTCATGTATATTACTTTCACAATTGCCTTTTATTTTTATTGGTTTTATGCTTACAATAGTATTGCAGATATATAAAAAGTTAAAAATAGGATAAAGAACTCCCATTTACCCTATACCCAGTTTCACCTTCCAATATTATATACCCCATTTGCTTTCTTATTTGTGTTTTCTCTGTCTCTCTCTACACACATGCATGCATACACACACACACACACACACACACACACACACACATTTGCTCACAAACATTTTCATCCTGCCCCTTCCCTTCTTAACTCTCGGCGTGCATTTGCTAAGAATAGGGTTTGCTCTTTCATGACCACAGTACAGTTACCAGCTTCATACTAGTTTTCTACTGTCCATGTTGCAGTCTACCCACTGGCTCATTAATAATGTCCTATGTAGCCTATTTCCTTCCTCTACTACAGAATTCAGTCTAGAATCAGGTCGTGTCTTTCATCATTGTGTCTCTGTAGCCTTCTCTACTCTGGAACATTTCCACAACCTTTCTTTCTCTTTTACAACATTGACCAATTTGAGGAGTACAGAACCTCCTCCTCCTTTGTTTTCATAAAATATTGCTCATTCTGTCTTTGATGTTTCTCTGTGATTAGGTTGAGGTTATGCATTCTTGACTGGAATATGGCATAGGTGACGTTATGTCTTTCTTGGGGTATCAAATCTGGATATCCTCCTGTCCCTCAAGGGGGACGTTAATTTTGGTCGCCTGCTTAAGGTATTGCCCAGTTTCTCCACCATACAGTTTATTTTTTTCTCTGCAACTAGTCAGCAATCTTTGGGGATACCCTCTGATTATGCAGATATCCTGTGTCTCATTAAAATTCCCCCTTAGACTTGGCATTCATTGATGATTCTTGCCTGATTCAGCCTTTACCAGGATGGGAGCAAACAACAGTCTTTCCAACACCAACACCCTCTCCATGTTTAAAAGTCAGCCCTCAGCATTCCACTGTAAATAGGCTTCCTTCTTTCTCTCCATGTACTCATTTATTTCTCTACTCTTGGCATGGATTCATGGATTTCAGTTTTTTAATGGTTTATATTTCATTACTATATTTAAATTAATTTGATCCTGAAATTGTCCCATATTTAGCCATTAGGAATCCTTTCAAGCTGGCTGCTATGTCCTTGTGATAAGCCCCCACCATTTTTTTCAAACACTCCTTATACTTTCTGGCATAACAAGGTATTCCAGGTTCATCTGGGTCTATGCTGCCCATCCCTGGGATTAGGCATTTCTCTGAAAAGCTGTGGTTCCTCTCAGTGGTCAATGGTATGAGAAGCCAAGATCTGGACACTAGATGTGCTCATTTCTGCCGGGTTGTCTGGCTTTTTGGCCCATGTGCATGTATATGCACAAAATACGCTCATTCATTTTGTGCACATATACATATTTTAGAGATCATAAGTTCATACCAATACCTCCAGTTCTGATCAATTTCCAGAGGGCTGTTTCCTGCCTTCCTCCATTTCAGATTTGTATCTCTACCTCCACAGTGAGAATCCTGGCTCCCAACAACACTACAAGATCACTCAATCCTCTAAACACATCTAAAATTTTTTTCAGAATTAAATATTGTGTTTATAGAGTTAAGTATTATGTTTATAAACTACTTGGATTAGTCTATCCTCCTTCATTTCTTTCCCCCTTCAGGGAGGTGTGATATTCATTTAAAATAAATGTGGATATTTCAAATTCTTTTTCTGTTTAGGGTTTTCCCTTCACATTGATTTAATTTTTTAAAATATATGGAATATTAACAAACTCAAAACTCTGTCAAAAGGTATGGTTAAAAATGTGTCTCTCCCCCTCGCCCCCACCCCCCATTCCTTTCATCCATTCCCTCCACCTCTTATTTATAAGCTACTTGATTGTTTTCTGGAATATCTTTCCTGTGTTTCTTTTTGTAAAAAGAAGTGTGTATATGTATGTTTTCCCTTCTTTCTTACACACAGAGTAGCACTTGGATCTCTTCGGTGAGCAGTATCTCCGGAACTCACTCTGTATCAGTTCACGGAGTTCTTCCTCATTTCTTTCTACAGCTGCCCTGTGTGCATGCACCATCGTTTATTCAGCCAGTCCTTATGCTTGGACATTTAGGTAGTTTCCAAAATTTTGCAATTACAGATAATACTGGAGTGAATACCCTTGTGGGTGTGCATTTTTTTTATTGCAGGAGGTGTATCTTCCAGATAAATTCCTGCAAGTGGGATTGTTGAAGGGTAGAGTAGTTATTTAATTTCCTTTTATTTTTTTTAATGTTTCTTTAAAAAAGTTTTTTTTATTCATAAAAATTTTTAAATGTATTTAAGTAAACAAAATGAATTCGAACAAAGTGATTAAATAAATAGCAAATCGTTCAGGTAAAACAGAGACATGGAAAATTGTAAAGGTAAGCAGATGACTAAAGTGTGAACAGATCTGGGCCAGGTTATTGTTACAGTTCTTTTAGACCCCCATAAAGAAACCTGGTTTGGGTGGGGGCTCTTGGTTTTATAACAGAGGCTCAGATGGAACCCCCTGGGAATTTGTCATCAGAGCCTGAGTTTTTAGTGACTCCCGGTGGAAATCTGAGTTCACATGAGCCCACTGATCTGTTTTTCCCAGTGGCGGTAGCATGGCATGCACACCCCAGGAGGCATGATACCAATGCAGGGGTAGGGAGAGGGGGCAGAAGGCTAAGCAGAACCATGCCAGATGTCCTGGTGTGGCATAAAGAGGGGTTCACATTGACCCTGAATCACCAGGAAAAGTCAAACCCTATTTTAAAGATAGCTATAGAATTTATTTTATAGCAGTGACAATCTTCCCTCTCCTGCCTATGTAGCCTTTTGCATACAGGGAGTTGGCAGACACTAGGTAAGAATCATTCATTTTAAAAGTTGTTTGGATAAAATTGTTTAAAAGACACTGGGGAAAAACTCTTTTGGCATTGGAAGAAGTGTTCTATATTCATCTAGAAAATTAATCTAAGTTAATCTAATAGCTTACTCCACAGCTATGCTGGTTGGGTCAGGAGTATAGTGGAGGGATGGCAGTGCAGCTGTCAGAACCAGGGCGACCCAGCCGAGGTTTGGACACCTTGTTCTATGTGGGCCTGGACCTGTACCAGGACGTGTCATTGGAGGTGAGGAGGGGGAGCGGTCCTGGCTTTCACTCTTACTTTTAGCTATATTAAGAGTCACTGCTTTTCTGGGTTTCCGTTTCCTCAAATACAGTACCCAGGACCAAACCAGTGGTTTTCAGAATTCCACAAAGGAGCTTCAGGGGGCTCTGTGCACCGCTTGAGGGAACCTGTGGTTCAGAGACATTTGGGATGCACCACTTATTACCTGGAGCAGCTGTACTCTCATCGGCTTACCGGGTGGTGTACCACAGGAAAGTGTCCAAAATTAATATCCTACTGCTTATTTTTAACCCCTCTCTCCTCTGCTCCAGAATCCTGATAGTGTCCAGGGAGGAGATTAGAAATTGAAAAGGACCAACCACACCACAGCAGGCTTATTCTTCAGGCCCAGGCGCTAGGCTGAATTCCTGCCCGGGCGGCCAGGAGGAAGGGGAGCTTGCAGTAGGGCAGGAGGCAGGTCAAAGGTTACAGGACAGAAACCAGAGTGGGAGACCTTGGTAGTAATCAGATGTCCTTGCTGGCACACCCTATCAGTAAACAAAAACAAATAGAGTCAAACTTCAATTTTCCACCTGACAAACCTTTCACACTGATACCCCAGAATGACAAAACTTGTCTCTCAGGCAACAAAGGAGAGAATGTTTTTGTTGCTGGGAATTAGCACAATTTTAAAACATAATGAGGCCATCAAGATTGCTAATGTTGGTAAGGGTGTGAGAGTGCTCAGAAGAAAACCAATCACTATTGAAGAGGTAGAAAAATTGTTGGTTTAGATAAAGGAAAAGCAGCTAGCTAGTGATAGCATTTCAGAAGCAAAGCTGCATGAAAAAACAAAGACATTGCACACCATCTCCTTAAAGACACCCTTGTAGCCAGGTAAAGATCCCAGGTGCTTTAAGTGATGCATTTAAGACTAGTAAGGGGCCAGAATCCGTTTGGCTCAGTGGATAGAGCGTTGACCTTCGGACTGAAGGGTTCCAGGTTCGATTCCAGTCAAGGGCATGTACCTTGGCTGCGGGCACATCCCCAGTAGGGTGTGTGCAAGAGGCTGCTAGTTGATATTTCTCTCTCATCAACGTTTTTAGCTCTCTATCCCTCTTTCTTCCTCTCTGTAAAAATCAATAAAATATTTTTAAAAACTAGTAAGGGGTGTTCAATAAATTTAAGAAGTGTTATAGATTAAGCACTACAGTAGACGTGTCCTGTATATAAAAAAGGTTAAAACAGGGAATCATTTGTGGGTTTGGAATGGATTAATTCAATTTACATTATTGAATTTGCATGATCGGTTTTCGAACAAATTGCTTCTCGAACAGCCTGCTGGAACAAATTAAATTCGAGAATCAAGGTTCCATTGTAAATACATAACTTTGGAATTAGCATCTCCCAAAAATATATACACTTATTTACTATAAATTATACATTTGACGTTATCATGCTAATGTTTTCTATGCTAATAAAAGGGTAATATGCTTATTAGAGCGGACGTCTTCCAGATGTCCATCTGGTCATCTATTTGGACAAAGCCACAGCAGGGGTCTTCAAACTACGGCCCGCGGGCCACATGCGGCCCGCAGAGGAGTCTGATCCGGCCCGCCAGGTTTTTTGGGCAGGGAGCGCAGCCGAGGTGTTACAGTAGGAATTAGTAGTTCATATAGTCCGGCCCTCCAGCTCTCTGAGGGACCGTGATCGGGCCCCCACTTTAAAAAGTTTGAGGACCCCTGCCACAGAGGCTGCAAGGCCGGGGCTCAGACCTTGCAGCTGTGGTGGCCAGCAGTGGCAGCAGCAGCAGGGTGATGGGGTCAGTGCCTTCCCCTGATCATCCCGGTCGCCTCCTGCAAAGGGAGGCCAGACTGTGGCTTAGGCCTGCGTGGGCCTAAGCTGTCAGTAGGACATTCCCTGAGGGTTCCCAGACTGTGAGAGGGGGCAGGTTGGACTGTGGGACACCGCCCCCCCCAAGTGCACCAGGCCTCTAGTGTACATTATAAAACCACAACAATTGATTTTTGATTTTTTTCTAAAGATGAGAATAATTAAGAGGTACTATCCATTGAATCATCTTGCATACCCATTGAGGTATTTGTACCCCACTGTGGAGAAGATGGGAGTAGCTGGGGGGGTGGGGGGCAGCTGAAGGTGGTTGGTGGAGGTGAAGGTGCAAGGACAGGAAAGATTGATGGTTCCCAGTCAGCACCACCTCCTGCTCATTGCCCCATCCGTGTGCTACTTGCACTACTGTTTGCTCAGTAGTTCTCTGAATCCACTAGTTTTTTCCCCCCTTAAATTTAGCCTCATCCTAAGCAGTAACACCCCCAAAAGAAAAGAACAGATTTTCTGTGCAGTTAGAATTTTCTTCTAATGCACATTAAAATAAATGCAAAACTGTGCAAAGAAAACATTTGCCCACATACCACGTAAAACTCATGTCAGCCCCACCTGTGTAGTGGGGGACAGCCCTGTGGGAGACTCTAGTCAGTGGCATCTGACTCCAGACCACAGTGTTGAAGTAGAGGCTAGTGAGAGCAAGGACCGGCCGCCGTCCCCTGCCAGGGTCTGGGCCCATGTGAACCTGTGAGGGGTGCATCCTCCACGCCACAGGATAGTCACAAACAGTCATTCCTGAGAGTCCCAGAAGGGTGGTGGGGGTGTGACACCTCCCTATGAGAATACTGCACAAATTGGATACAGGATGGTGGGGCTGTGGATCACCCCAACATACGTTGCAGCTGCCAGAACCTCGCACGTTGGGATAGACCAGTCATTCATTTGTCCATTCCAGAGATCTCTATTGAGCACCTTCCATGTGCCAGGCCCTGGGCTAGACACTGGGGTAGTAGTGGAGAGCAAGGCAGCTAAGGCAGCCACTCTTAGGAAACCCACATTATAGTAGGGGAAAGCAGGCAGGCAACAAGCAAATCAATAAATAGAAAGTATAAAATTCAGGGAGTTATAATGCTATGAGTGAATCAAGATAAGCATGGAGGGGACAAATCTATCCAGAAGAATTTCAAATGATTTATGTAGCTATTACCCCCTTAAGGAGAAAGAACCTAACTCCCCACTTCTTAAGTGTGAGCTGTGCATCATGCTTGCTTTCAAAGATTATGGGATGAAAGGGGTACAAAAGTACCTTTCCAGTGGAGAAACCTAAGCAGCACACGCTTGGCCAAGTGATGCAGATAACATCCGCAGTCATGAGTCATGTTGATACCCTGTACCTTTGATATGATGTGATGAGAAGGGCACTTCCCCTCTGTGGTCTTCCTCCCAGAAACCCCTAACCCCAGTCTAATTATCAGAAAAGCATCAGTCAAACCAAACCCAGATTGAGGGACGTTCTGCAAAGTACCTGACCAGTTCTCTTCAAACCATAAGGTCATCAGAAGCAAGGAAAGTCTGAGAAACTCATGGCCGAGAGGAGCCTAAGGAGACATGATGTAACACGGTATCCTGGATGGAATCCTGGAACAAAAAAAGGGTATTGGGAGAAAACTAGGGAAATCTGAATTCTGAACGATGCAGTTTAATTAATCATTTGAAGAGGTAAAGGAAAAACGGGTGGAGATGGTCTCCGAGAGGTCTCTGAGGTGGTGACATCTGAGCCTGACATGATGGGGTTGAGTCGTGCCTGGGTAGGGAAACCTGGGTGAGAGCACGCCAGGCAGAGGAAATAGCCGGGTAAAGATCCCAGGCAGAAACATGCTTGGGCCAAAGAAGAGTGAGAAAAGCTTAGCACAGCTGGAGTGGTGCTGGTGGGGAGGGCCAGGAGGTGAGGTCAGAGGTGGACGGGTGCCAGGCCGTGCAAGGCCTTGACGCCATGGAGGCATTTGGATTTCGTGCTGAACTTGAAGTGAAGGCAGTGCGGAGTTTTGAACAGAAGGGTGACATGAGCTCATTTCCCCTTAAAATCACTTGGGTCTGTGTGAGAGAACAAGCTAGGCAAGCAAGCAGAGAAGCAGTGGCCAAGAGGGGGCTCCTGTGTGAGGCCAGGGACGGTGATGGCAGAGGTCATGTCAGAACCGGGGTGCTCCCACCTTTCTGGAAACAAAAACCAGGTTTACATTTTAATCATCTTCCCAACCCCCATTTTGTCTCCCGAAGATTCGGGAAATGAACCCAAGTCTGGGTTCCAAGAACTATTTGAAGGTCTATACTGTATGTCAAAGAACTCTTAATAAAACACCTTACAGCGCAACAGCCATCATCTCTCATGCAGGATGTTTTCCTTCATTGGTTCATACCTCTTTCTGAAAACTAAAATGTGCCCCATGCTTAAGTCAGTTGCTACATATTGCCCTTCTTTAATTGGGAAAAAATAAAACATGGTTTCTAACCTCTCTGCGCCTAGAAGTTGTAAATAGAACTGGAAAACAAAGGGCTTCAGACAGATCAAAGCTTTTTCTAACCTATAAACAGTTTCAGAGTGTTTCCAGGGAATTTGGTGAATGTCTTATTAACCACATGTTTCCTTGCTGCCTCAACTCTTTGGGGAAGGAAGTATGGTATCAATAAAGTAAAATAAATTACTATTTTAAGAAAGCAAACACCTTGAAATAAACAAAATTGTAATTTGTTTTCTAGTCACCATCAGGGCCCTGGTTCTTGGTGATGCCCTGTGAAAGGAAAGAGAGGTTCTGGCCTTTGTCTTATATTCCCCCGGCATATTGCTGGTGCTCCTGTCACTGATGTTGAATATTTTTGCTTGATGTGTCAGGAACGGTTTCTGGGGCTTTGTCTTCAACCACGGGTATGTCTATAAACGAGGTCTGGGAAGCTATCTGGGCTCATCCCAGTCTCTGTGTTTGCTTCCAGAGATAGAGATGGTGATCATGGAGCGCAGCAAGCTCCCAGAGCTGGCGGCCAGCACCTCCATGCAGGAACAGAACACCACAGATGAGGAGAAGAGCGCCGCCACGGGCTTGGAGAGTGTGCAGTGGAACAGGTGGGAGGCCCAGCCTGGCAGGTGGGGTACACTCGTGCTGATGCTGGGGAGGGCCACCCACAAGCCAGCCTGCGGGTACTGCTCAGCCTCTGGGATAAGGGTGGGTGCTTTGGCTAGGGTGCCCCCTAAGGATAACTCTGGGCCTCTTCCCACCATCCAAATGGTCTCGTCTGCTTCTCAACCAACCCACCTTGCTTCCTGCCTTTCCCTCTACTTCAGTCCTTGGCCACCAGAGATCCAGCTCTTCTCGAGAGGCATAGGGATGGAGCTGACACTCAGCACTCTAGCACAGCGGTTACCAACCTATCGGACCTCACGGACCACCAGTGGTCCGCAGACCACCAGTTGGTGACCACTGCTCCAAAAGGTTCCTTAAACCAGCGGTCACCAACCTTTTGGACCTCATGGACCACTGGTTGGCGACCACTGCTCTAGCACACTCACCGCTTGGAAAGAGAATGAGCAAGACATGTCTCCATCGCCTCCCCCCCCCCTCCCCCCCCAATTCCCCAAGCACTGAATTCTGGGCCCTGTTTTAAAGGGTATGGGAGGCCCTAAACCTTGTACTGGCCATTCCTGGAAGACCCTGGGAGCAGTGTTTGGGTCTCCCTGTCTCATTCATTCTCTGCCACGCACATGGCTATCCACAGGGCCTGCCCTCATGACTCTGCCAGTATGATTTAATGCTGCTGTCCACCTTTGACTTGGTGCCTGATTGTTTATTTCAGTGATGGCCCGCCAAAGCTACATGCACTTAAACCTTCGAGATGTCACATTTACTGGAACTTTGCTATAGCACCACCCCTTTCGGAATAGACTTGGGTAGAAGACTGCTCCCAGGGTGTGCAGTGAACTGTTAAGAGGGCTCCATGTCTACTGGCCCCACTGCACAGACCCCTGTAATAATCTCCCAATCCCGCTTTGGTGTTAATAAACGCACAGCAGCATGTCAGCCTACAGGGAATTCATTTCCTGAGCCCTGAGGGTGGGGTGGTTGAAATTCACAAAACCCCCACCCAGTTTATTAATCCTACTGGAAGCGAAGAGCTGTAGCACACTGTTTTCCCTCCGTGTCTGACTTATCTCTTTTCTTGGCAGATGTTTCAGTTACCTAACAGGATTAATTTTTATCAGATGCACAAGGGAGCCATTTTTAGTTTTGGTTAAATGGAACACACTGGAGTGCATTGTGGGCTATTGGTTGGTGTAACTTACAAAGACCTTTTTGATTTTGCTTGGCAGCAAAATATGTAACTTCTGGGTGCCTTGGCTGGGGTGCCCCCTAAGGATAACCCTGGGCCTCTTCCCATCACCCAAATGGGATGGGAATTAAGGAAATCATTCTAAACACAGAAAGAAAGGGGAAGCAACCTTTAGATGCTTGGCACAGCATTAGTTAGACTATGACTAATTGGAAAAACCACAAATGACTGCAAGTGGGGGATGCTCAAGCAAATGAAGGTGCGTCTGCTTAATAGATTATTGGCTCTTGCTTTTAAATGAATACTGTCGTTATGTGTTCAGTTTCTTAGGATCCAGTAAATGGAAACAGAACGCATAATAGTGTTTTACATACTATGGCAAAACTATAGTTTTGCTAAAGGAAGAAAAATATCCAGTGTTGTCTAAAAAGAAAAGGTGAATAGACCAAAATGTTATGTTTGAATGTTGGGGTTAACACTTCTTTTTCCCCCTGAATTTTAGTGAAGAAAGGGATTTTCTTAGAGTTGATTGAGATTGTTCCTTAACGTTTGGTGACTTTAACGGGCATCTTCCACCACGTGGTTTACAATGGAAGCTAATCCTGGTGCCTGAGATGGGCTGTGGCCCCAGGAATTTTTGGTTTCTAACCCTGCTCTGTCCTGAGACTGAATGCCAAGGAGAGTGGCCCAGGTGGGAGTTGTCTTATCTTCTCTTTGAAAAGGTATTGAGTTGTTGGTTGTCAGAAACGCCGCCAAGGACTTCTGTCCTCCCAGTTCCCGGCACTGAGCAGGGAGGGGGGCAGTTTGTTCTTGACATGAATTGGATCTTGACATTGGTACACTTGTCTGAAAAAAACAGCATAATACAAAACATAACTGTTCTTGCATATGGGCTATATCTGTATTCAGGGTTAGATATATGCCAAGAAACTAAAAGCCATTCAAAGTATTTTCTTTAAAATGAAAAAATAAATAAAAAGTCTTAAAATGTGTAAAGAAGGAAAATAAGATTTCCGTGATGTCAGCATTCAAAGGCAGCTGTTACTAACATTGTGATTATTTCTTGCCAGTTTTTTTTCGATGCCAATTCTGTGGGAATTCTTTCCTCCTTCCTCCCAATAACTTCTACCGTGCCATATTTGTAATTTTCTTCTTCTTTTTTTCTGCCTAATCAAACCCCAGACTCTTTTTCATTTGTTGTACTCTTAGTAAACAAAATGCTAATGGCTTCATAATACTTCATTTCATAAGAGATGATACATCCTCCCAGCCCTCCCTCTGCTCCTGGGCATTTGGTTATTCACATTATTCCCAAACGAAAATACAATCCAAACTCCAAGCAGCTGGTTTATAAGAAAGCATTTTCTACTTTATCTCACTTTTAATTTGAAAGTGCTATGCTGTGGACTTAGAAAAACCCAAATGCACACATTGCAAAGCTATTCACGCATCTGAAAGGTGATGCTCAATCTGGGACCCAGGGAAACAGCCCAAACATAAACATTCCCTTTAAGGTTCTTCCTTTCATTTCTGTGTGTCCCATGTTGGTTTGAAATGTATGACAAGTACATTTTCACTACTTTCTCTTTGGCATTTTTCAGTGTATATTTATGGCATTCAGAATTCCAAAAAAAGTAAAACAGGCTATGTGGTGTTTCTCTGTCACAATTTCACTCTCTCAGACAACCGGTGTTGACAGTAGCTGTGTGTCCTTCCAGGGATCTAGTGTGCCTTTGGTCACTCATTGAGGCGCTCTGCTCTCCTGGCTTAAGCCTGGCATCCAGAGTGGCAGCCGCAGACGGTCACAGGATCAGAGCCTCTGGCCTCAGGGCCAGAACTGCATATTCTATTTCCCTTGTGTGGAGTCTTTCCCAGCCAGGCCCTCACCTGGAAGGGCAGCATTCAGGGTGTGCGGTTTGTGATATTCGCAGCCACTCCATAGATCTTACCCACAAAGCGTCAGAGGTGGGAGACCTCATCGATTCTCACCAGCCAGGGAAAGTCAGTCCAAGAAATTGCTGGGCCAGGACCTGCTGAAGTGAGATCATGGAGAAATGCCCTTGAAATATTCAAAGTAGAAATCAAACCACAATTCCCGTGTACCAGCACTTTCCACTGTGTACCTGGCCCTGTGTTAAATGCCTTTCAGTTTCATTTCAATTGAATCCTCATAATAACCTTGTACGGATTTAATTCCTATCTTACGGGTGGGGAAATGGAGAGGTTTTAGGTAACTTACCCAGGGTGTGCAGCTAAGAAGAGGCAGAATCAGAATTTGAGGCCAGGTGGCCTGGCTCCAAGACCCACATTCTGAAATTGTTCTCTCTTGGTGCCTTGTCTGGTATGGTTAGTCTGTCCCATTGCCCTGTTTTCTTCATTACCTTGTCACTCTTTGAAGTGATAATGTGGTCTGTCTGCTCTGTCTCTGCACCCTGGCATGGGAGTGCCACAGAGCTAGGACTTTGTATCACTTATCCCCAGGGTCTGGGACAGCTGGTGAACGACTGCGGAGTAATTAAGTGGTCTGTTCCTCAGTCTCTTTCCCCTCGAGATAGCAGCTACCCTGGTCTTGTGTCTTCAGTGCCTGGTCTTGGCCTGGGCACATGGTGGGCTCCTGCATGCTGGTGGCAGAACTGTAAGAAGCAAAGACTAGCAGGTGGGAGAGGAGAAGTGTTCATCCGTGCCACGAAGCTCATGAGTGTCCCTCTTCTTTTCCAGGCCCTTCCTAGACATGGTGTACCATGCCCTGGATAGCCCAGACGATGATTACCACGCGCTTTTTGTGCTCTGCCTCCTCTACGCCATGTCTCACAACAAAGGTAAGCCCACTCACTTCTCTGCCTTTCTGCCATCCCTGCCCTCTGCTGTCTGGAGGGAAGGAGGAAAGCTCCTTTTCTTGAGGAATTCATTCATGGTTTTGATGGACTCCCTCCCTCAAAACTTCTCTTCAACCTTGTTAGAATTTCTCAGGTGTTTTTCTACAAACTAAAGGCACAGGAAATGGTTACTTACTCAATATGGGGTGGGGGGGTGGGGGGGTGGGGAGATGATTCAGGTGTATCTGTCTGACCCAGACTGTATTCACACCGTGGTTTTCTTTCGACCCCTTGCTTTACAATTGCCTTAGTGTCCAACCTCTTTCCTAACATCAGAACTGAAATTAGTCAAAGTGTAATCTTGGTTTTGCTATTTATAATAGCTGATGTTCTCATTCTGGGTTCTGAGCAAAAATAGATTCTAGGTGGATTGTGTGGAAGTGTAGGTTTCCTTTCTGAAGAAAGGTGTGGTTCTCCTGCTTCCCCTGTTGAGGCTGAGTGGTCAGGATCAGACTCCCGCAGAGCTGACAGATTTGATTAGGGTTCATTCATTCACTTCCTCCCTGGGAACAGCCTGGTGAATGCCCATCTGGCTTGACAGAGCAAGTTCTGAAACCTCCACATTGGAACCTTTTCCAAGAAAAAAATCAAGGATATTCCTCTGGCTCCTGCCACGACTGGGCTTGGCATAGAGGAGACCTTGCATTAAGGGATGTTTTAGTAGGTTTTTCTTGAGCTTATTGGGAGGTAAGTGGAGGTGGGTTTTACTAAGCCTATGGCAAGAGACATTTAAAAAGCACTCAACATAACGTGCATCAGCACATCATTTCACCTCCCTATAGAATTGCTCTGTTCTTTTTAATCACATGTCTGTGCCACCATTTATTCTGCCATTCCCTAATTGAATGGCACTGAAACTATTTCCAGCCTTTTCCCTCCGTAGACAGGACTGACCAATGATGCTCCTCTCCCTCCACAGTCTTATTCACTCCCATGGCTTTGCGATTTCCATTAGCTCCTGGCGTGGTGCCTGGCACACAGAAGCCCTCAGTTACTGGAGTTACTGGGGGTAAACAGACCTCCAAGAGACTGAAATCCTGCCAGTTGCATCCTGGACACTCTACCTAGGTGTTTTAGCAACACCTTGAAACAGTCTGTCTGTACAGTACTCATCCTCATAAATATACCCTCACCTCATCATACATTCCGGTTTAGTTGAAACTGCCAGCCAAGGTTGAGACTGCCATGACCTTTTTAGCACCTTCCCTCCTTCTATCCCAGTACTTAGCCATCAAGTTTTTGTCCATGCTTTCTTCAGACTGTCTTACCAGCAGAGTTTAAGTCAGTGTAACTCAGAACGTGGCTCTAAGCTAGATGCTGGAAGTGAAAGCCAAAGACATAAGAGCAAGAGAGATCTGGGCACATTATTCCAGTGGCTGTTATCACAGCCTTCCCAAGGGGTTATGTGTTTTTTTATAATCCATTTTCCATGGCACTGCAAGGTAATCCTCTATAAGACTGTTGACTATGTCCTTCCCCTGGTCAGAAACCTTTAGTACCTTCTTCTTTCCCTTAAACTTCACCCTCCTGTACCTGTCATTTATAGTATCCATTCTCACCTGTCATTCCATCTTGATGTGATTCCCCTGACTTCCCTTCACAGACCCTCAGCTCTGGCCTAGAGGTTAACATTTTTATGTAGTACTGTAACTCTTTCATACAGATAAACTTGCTGTTGTGCTCATTGAACTCTTGAATGTTCTTTTGGTTATAACCAACAGAAGCCATATCTCATTAATCTAACTAAACGGGTAAGTTTATAGGAATGCTCCAGGGGCAGCTCATAAGGTCCAAGAAGTTGCTGAAAAGCTGAGGGAAGGGCAGGAACTGACCTGCTCTGAGGACTTTTCTCAAGATAGATCCTGATGTGGCCCCAGCAAATCCCAGGCTGAGAGTTTGCCTCCATTCAAGCACCAGATTCTTGGACAAGAGTCTGATTGTTCCAGCGAGGTAGTATCTAACTGGCTCAGTCAGATATGGCCAGGAGGCAGGCTAACAGTGCAAGAGTTAACCCCATGTGCTAAGCCCTATTTCTGGGACTGTTCCCTAAGAAAGGAGCTCTTTGAAAGCCTGGCAGCCACCCCAGTCAGTGCCAGCATGCCTACCTGTTTCTGGCTAGTTGGCCACCTTCTTGTATTTCTTTGTGTTTTTTTCCTACCATTTTCTTTATCCCATCACCACCACCTATTAACATTTTGCCTGTCAAACATCCTCTCAGAAGTCACCTTCTCCAGGAGGTTTTTGTATGATCCCTTCAAGTGATGTGCACTCTGGGTTAGTACCAGCTAATGTGGCAGGCACATTTTTCACATTACTGGATTCAATTTGCTAAAAGTTGGCTTAGGATTTTTACATCAATGTGCATGAGTGATATTGGTCTGTGGTCTTCTTATAATTCTCTTGTTTACTCTCAGAGATATGCTCATTTTATGGAATGATTTGGAAGTATTCCCTCCTTCTGAATTTTCTGGAGGAGTTTTTGTAGAAGTGGTATTATTTCTTCCTTACCTGTTCAGTAGAATTCAGCAGTGAAGCCCTCTGGGCCTGGAGTTTCCTTTGAGGGAAAGTTTTTAACTACTCAGTTTCTTCAGTAGATATAGAGCTATTGAAGCTTATCTGTTTCTTCTCGGTGAGTTTCATCTACACTGTCGAGTTTGTTGGCATATATATTTTTTTTATTATCCCATTAATGTCTGTAGGATCTGTAATGATAGCCCCTTTCTGTTGCCTGGTATTAATAATTTAGGTCTTGACGAAACCGGTTTGGCTCAGTGTTAGAGCGTTGGTCTGCGGACTGAAAGGTCCCAGGTTCAATTCCGGTCAAGGGCATGTACATTGGTTGCGGGCACATCCCCGGTAAGGGGTGTGCAAGAGGCAGCTGGTCGATGTTTCTCTCTCATCGATGTTTCTAGCTCTCTATCACTCTCTCCTCCTCTCTGTAAAAAATCAATAAAATATATAATAATAATAAAAATAATAATTTAGGTCTTTATTTTTTCTTTCTGGTCAATTTGACTACAGATTTATCAGTTTTATATTAATTTTATTGAATTTTTAAAATAACTTTCTTTGGGTTTTATTGATTTTTCTGTATTTTTTTTCTGTTTCGTATTGCACTAATTCCTGTTCTTATATTTGTTTTTTACCTTCAGCTACTTACTTCAGATTTAATTTGCTCTTTGTTGTTTCTTAAGATGGAAGGTTAATCATTGATTTTTAAGCTAATTTATTTTATTTTACTTTTTAAATTAACATATAGTAAAATTAACTTTCTGTGTGTAGTTTTATGAATTTTAGTAGATGTATAGATTTGTGTGAGCACCACTATAATAAGTGTGTGTTATAATGTCATCAACCAAAAACTCCTTCAAGTTATTCCTATTCAGTCATACCCTCCCATACCAGTCATTGATTTTTAAACTTTTCTTTCATAAAATGAGTTTAATGCTCTAAATTTCCCTTTAAGCACTGCTTTCGCTGCATGGAATAAATTTGATATATGTGATTTTATTTTTATGTGTTTTAAAATATGTTGTAATTTTCTTTTTCCCCCCTTATCTTTGCTATTATCTATGTCATTTCTAGCTATGTTTCTATTATTGATTTTTCTCCTGGTTGGCTTTGGAGTGTGTGTGTGTGTGTGTGTGTGTGTGTGTGTGTATACATACATATATGTATACTAGAGGCTTGGTGCATGAAACTTTATGCATGGATGGGGGGGGTGGTTCCTCAGCCCGACTTGCCCCCTCTCAAAGTCTGGGAGCCCTCACGGGCAGTAGGTGACCCAGCAATCAGGGGAAGGCGACACACCCATCACACCTCTGCTGCTGCCACTGCCAGCAGTGCAAGCCTCAGTTGGCCCTGGTTACCTGAGCCTTGGGTGGTCCTAGGCAGCTGGGCAGCTGCCATCTGAGTCTTGCCTGCACCTTGGGCGTTGGCTGCCATCCGAGGCTTGCCTGCACCTTGGTCCAGCCCTAGGCAGCTAGGCAGCCAACATACGAGGCTTGCCTGTGCGTCGGGCTGGCCCTGGGCAGCTGGGGGGCTGAGGACGTGTCTGGCCACACCATGCGTCTGCCAGTCCCCTGGCTGGGCTGAAAGGACTGTGGGACTCCAGCAGGGCTAAGGGGACTGGGTGTCGCCATCTTGTGGCTATGTGTGCTGCCATCTTTGTCATGGCGTGATGGTCAATTTGCATATTCCCTCTTTATTAGATAGAATATACTAATAAAAGGGTAATGTGAAAATTGGTCGGGATGCCCTCATGGTAATGACGAAACAGCAAGGTCGGCAGGGGGGTTAGTGAGGGACAACCAAACAACTGAACAGCAGGCTGTGTGGGACAACCAGGCTGGCATGGAGGGCAGTTGGGAGCAACCAGGCCGGTGAGGGGGCATTTGGGGGTGACCAGGCCAGCGCGGGGGTGGGGGGGGAAGGGGAGGGGGAGGGAGTTGGGGGCAATCAGGCCAGAGGGGTGTGCAGTGAGGAGCAGCCAGGCCAGTGGTGGCAGGGCAGTTGGAGTTGACCAGGCCAGCTGGGCGGGGGGAGGGGGGGGCAGTTGGGAGCAACCAGACTAGCAGGCAGAGGCAGTTAGGGGTGATCAGGCTGGTGGTGGGGGGGGGGCAGTTAGGAGTGGTCAGACAGGCAGGCAGGTGAGCAGTTAAAAGCCAGTGGTCACAGATTGTGGGAGGGATCCTGGATTGGAGAGGGTGCAGGTTGGGCTAAAGGGACCCCCCCCCCAATGCATGAATTTTGTGCACTGGGCCTCCAGTGTGTGTGTGTGTGTGTGTGTGTGTGTGTGTGTGTGTGTGTGTATACAGTCGTAAATATTACAGTGATTACAGTGTAGGATGCTGAAGTCTTTCTCCCTTTTGATATTTTTTGGCTTTGTTCTAGGACATGGATAAGTTTCTTGGAATCAGTTTGCTCCTTTTTAAAGCTCACTTTTAAGTTTTATTGGTGTGAGTCCAAAATAGCCTTTAGCTTCTGGTTCACTTGGCCCCACTCCTGAGGCAATTTCCTTCTGAGGACTCTGCTCCTCGAGTCACCAGTCTCCGTTAGGTGGTTAATCCATGGAGACTGGTGGGCACATGGACTCTTCTCAGGCCTGGGTGAGCTCCATGGGTCGTTCACCTGCTGCATGCCAGGAGGTCTTCTTTTTTCCTTGCATGCGTGCACAGAGCAGAACTTAGCTGCCGCCTCCAAAGGAACTCTCTGCAGACCTCCATAGCTCTCTCTTCAGCTCCCTCTCCTCCAGTACTTTCTCCCTTCACATCTATCAATCTTGACTCCTTCATCTCCAAACTGTGCTGTCTCATCTCAGAAAGACCAAAGGCTTTTCTTGGGCTTTCTCTCTGTGTGCTGAGGTCTGGAAAATCTTTCTGTAAAGCACTGGGCCCACTGCCTTCATTTCCTCTTCCTGAAGCTCACTCTCCTATGCTGTCTGTTGTCCTGTCCAGTGTCTCATAACCATTGTTTTATATATTTGCTTAGCTTTTTAGTTGCTTGAATTAGGAGAGTAAATCCAATCCATCTTTGCTGGAAGCCATGGCATTTTAAAAAACGTTTTATTGAGGTATAGTTGATATACAATAAACTGTACATATTTGAGGTGCACAGTTTGATAAATTTTGGCATATGTACACACGTATCAACCATCACTACAATTTACATAGCCATCACCCCAAATGTTTCTTCCTGTCCCTTTACCACCCTTCTCTCCTCCTCTTTCACCCTCTCCTTAGGCAACACTGAACTGCATCCTATCACTGTAGATTAGTTTGCATTTTCTAGAATTTCATATAAATAAAATCATGCAATATGACTTTTTTCAATCTACATAATTGTTTTGGAATTCAACCATGTTATTGTGTGTACTGCTAGTCATTTCTTGTTGTTGAATACTATTCCACTGAATGAATGTACCACAATTTGTTTATCCATTCATCTGTCAGTGGACATTTGGATTGTTTCTAGTTTTTGATTATTACAAATAAAGCTGCTCTGAGCATTTACATACAAGTCTTCTATGGACATGTATTTCTCTTTGTTTGGGGTAAATACATACCAAGAAATGGGATGGGTGAATTTTTATGACAGGTGTAGGTTGATTTGTTCTTAAAAAACTGTTTTCCAAAGTGGCTATAGCATTTTCCTCTTCATGTTTTCTCTTCCATTCTGGATTGCCCGGCTTCTGAAGGTAGAAAGAGATCATGTCCCTCCCAATGGCCCCTTGCAGCATCCAACTTAGCACCTGCATCAGTCAGTCGGCATTCAGCCGGAGTTGGCTGATTGAATGTCTCTCAGCCATGCAGCTGCTCCCCTGGGCTGATACCTTCCTCACAGCCTATACTCAGGACCTCACAGGGAAGGTACTATCTGGAGGGTGAAGGTGACCGGCTCCGGAGGGTTAAGGGGCACCTGGGTGACCTCATCTAGGGGGTAGCTGGCTTTCCCTATGGGCTTTCTTCCTGGAGCCCCGTCCTGGGTGGAGAGGAGAGAAGTCATGGTTTGCACACTCGCTGCAGTACTCTTTGTTCAATGCTGTGGCCTGGAAAGACCACCCCCAAGGCCCTATCTGGGGAGCCTACCTTTTTTCTTAGGGATTTCTTCTTAAAAGAGTGGGATTATGTATTTGAGGACATTTAATTTCTTCTTTTGTTTCCTACTAACACTATTCATTTATTTATTCATTTGCTCTTCTAAAAGCTAATTGTGAAGTCCTTATTAAATGTCAGGCACTGTAATTAGTATTGAGAATACAATGGTGGAACAAACAAGTAATTTTTATGGAAATGAGTGTGACTGCTTTAAGGGAGCATGGTGAGAATGGTGGGAGGGGACGGCAGCATGACGGGTGAGTGGAAACTCATCATGGCAGACAGGAGTTTAGATTGTATTCTGATGCTGGAAGCTCTGAAGGTTGTTCAAGGAAAGCATTATGTAATCTGTGTGGCTTATATGGATTTGCTTTCTCTTGAAAGTGACCATCTGTTTTCTCTGAAATCTCCTTTGGATCCAAAAGACCATGTAATCAGGTAGATCATGATGAGTTTATTCATGTAGTTATTCAACAAATGCATGTGGGCCCCAGCTGCATGTTAGGCAATGCGCTCAGCATGGGGCTACAAATTCCAGGCCACCTGAGACCCTTGCCCAAAAAAGTCTGGTACAAAAGATTTGTAAGGAGACTGTGGCACAGTGGAGGCTGATGTACCTAGTAGAGGGTATGGGCCAGGCCCATGGAAGTCAGGGAAGATTTCCCAAAGATACCTGGGCCAAAGGTTCAGGGGGCTGGGTTCAGAGTGGCCAGAAGGTTGAAAGGGTAACTGCAGGGGGCAGAGCAAAAGGGGGCATAAGAGCCTGTGATGATGCATCATCAGACAGATGCAACATGCATATGGTGGGCAGGTTCTCTGAGAGAGGGCAGCCTGGAGCCAGTCTATAGGGAATGAGGTAGAGTGGGCAGCAACTGTGAACTACCCTATAGCTGGGTGTGGGGGATGTTGAAGGATGGTTCAGCCAGGAACTGATCTGATCCTCTCTGCATCCATCAGGATGGGTTTAGGGTAGTTCAGCCAGAGGAGGGCGGGATGAAGATGTGGTTAGTGTTGAGGAGGTGAAACTTAAGGCTTTCTCATTGTTTGACAGACATCTGCTGAGTACTTGCTACATGCTAGGCACTGTTGTGAGCCCTAGAACAAGTTTGATGAGTCTTTTTTTTTTTTTAATATATTTTATTGCTTTTTTACAGAGAGGAAGGGAGAGAGAGATAGAAAGTTAGAAACATCGATGAGAGAGAGTCATCGATCAGCTGCCTCTTGCACACCCCCTACCGGGGACGTGCCCGCAATCCAGGTACATGCCCCTGTCCGGAATCGAACCCGGGACGCTTCAGTCCGCAGGCCCACACTCTATCCACTGAGCCAAACCGGTTTCGGCTGATGAGTCCTTTAAAAAAAAAAAAAAAAATATATATATATATATATATATATATATATATATATATATATATATTATTGATTTTTTACAGAGAGGGATAGAGAGTTAGAAAAATCGATGAGAGAGAAACATCGATCAGCTGCCTCTTGCACATCGCCTACTGGGGATGTGCCTGCAACCAAGGTACATACCCTTGACCGGAATCAAACCTGGGACCTTTCAGTCTGCAGGCCGACGCTCTATCCACTGAGCAAAACTGGTTTCAGCATGTTTGATGAGTCTTGTTCAAATGAACAAGAAGGTAAATTGTGATTGTGTAGTAAACTGATGGTGATGATGGTGCAAGGTGGTCAGGGAAAGCTGCTATGAGGAAGGAACATCTGAACTAAGGCCCAAAGAAGTGAGTAAGAGTTAGCTCTGCAGAGATCTGGGGCAAGAGTGTATTAATAGCATGTGCAAAGGCCCTGAGGTGAAAAAGAGCTGGTTTGAGGATCTGAAAGCAAGCCAAGGTGAGGCTGACCAGGGGGCCAGGACAAGATTGTGAAGGGCATAAAAGGCTGTGAAAAGGAATTTAGATTTTATTCTGAGTTCAGTGGGAAACGCCTAAAGGATTTTTAATTAGAAGAGTGGCACAATGGAAATTTTTGAAAGACCCCTCTCGCTGTTGGATTAATTGGATTAATTAATTAGTTGGAGGACCTACCATCTGGTTTGTGCTCTAGTCCTGGCCTGTGGGCACAGGGTCTGCATTTGGGGAGGGGAGGTTGCAGTTTGTCATTGGTGGTGGTGGTGGTGGTTAGTTGGTTGGTTTTTGGTTAGGCAGCAGGCAGTTAACTGCACTTTACTTTCAACCTCTCTTTTCCAGATCCATACCCTCCAAGCAGGCCCCCTAATGAAATGGTCTCTTTCTGATAGATTTTTCATCATAAGACAATTTTAACATAAAAGCAACGTTAATAAAAACCAAATGTTAGCTCAGGCCTTCCAGTAAATCATAATAGATTAGATGCTGTACCGAAATGAATATCCCACAGTGGAAAGGGTTGACCGGTTGGAGGAAGGCGCTCGTTGTGATTCAATTGGACCACATAATGAATTCTGGTTCATATCTGTAATAGAAAATGCAGCCTGCTCTCTTTTGTCAGGTCTGCAGAGCCCTGGCCCACAGAGGGGGGGGGGGTGAGGTTTGCAGCTTTTGTATTCTTAAAGGTTCCCCCACTTCACCCTCCACCCTTCTGCTCCTACCCCTCCATTTATTATTGTTTAACCAAGAGGAATCGGGCTTGTTTTGCTTTGCCGAGAAGTTACTGGAACATAGATGAGAGGTATGGGAAAGGTTGAAAGGTAATAGGATAAAGGGAGGCTTTCGCCATGCAGAGAGCTGGCAAAACAACATTTTGGATCTCGACTGACACATAATCAGAACTGGAAGTACATTGGAAATCAGCCCAACATCTGGTTAGCTTTCGAAATAGTTGGTCTATAGTTTTCCAAAGCTGGCAGTGCTTGCGTGACTATAGCCAAGGAGACTTTGCGTGGTCAAAAGAAAAAAAAATTATTTTGACCATTATTTTACCTAGCATTATTGTGGTTTCTTTATCCAGGTTTGATTGTTTACTTCTTTTTCTGTAACTTTGGTCTGGGTCTTTCCCACCCTTTGCTGGGGGCTACTGTTCAGGAGGAAGAATCCAGAAATCAGAACTTAGTGGGGAAAGCTTAGTACTAACTGGTTACTGACAGTTGAGAGTTACACCTTTCCCTTCCTTTAGGATTCTTTGAATTAGTTAGTTGGAAACCTCACCTGCCCTCTCCCCTACCCCTAGGGCTGTTGGGTGGAAGCAATGGAAAGGAAATTCCTATTCTGACTCATTCTGCAGAGCAGCATCTGACCCCGGCGGGAAGAACTTGCTGGTGTGTCTTCCCGGGCCATGGAAAGTGCATCTGGGTTTCTTTAGAATTAGTCTGTCACTCGGCACTTAAGGGTTGAAGCAAATAGAACGATATATTTTCCAGTGTTTATTTCAGTCAGAGGGAAATGGCTAGCAAGGAAACTCAATAAAGTTGGCAACAAAATCTGCCTTTTAGCGACTGGACACCAATGAGTGTGTGTGTCCTCCCATAGACACATGTACCATTTCCCCTTTCATATGCAGATCATTGTTATATGTGGCATTGGCCTTATTCACAACTGTCAGCTGTCAACTTGTTTGGATCCAAAAAAAATGTCTGGAGCTTTGGAATTGCTGCGCAGGCCTCGAAATCTAGTTGCTAGCTAGGTGTGGGATAATTCAGGGTAGCCAGAGGGGTTTTAGAGAGAGACGGGGAAAGAAATGAGGTACCTGGCCCAGGAGGAGAAAGAATGGAGATCTTTAAAGCGCCTTTTTTTAGGCAGAATTTTGCCATATGGTGTATGGAATGGATCCTGCTCTGTTTCCCCCTGGCTGGTGATGAAATCCAACTTACATGGAATGTGTTACAATACCAGGTTTGTTTGGAGGAAAATGCTGGAAGCATGATTACCTTGAATGGTTGAGGTATTGGAGACCCTTCAAAGTCAGGCAGAGCACAGTCAGATCATGTCACCTCCTCTGTCTGCCCTCAAGGGGTCCTGGCATTGAAGCCTTGCCTGTTGTCACTCTCCCCACAACATCTGCCTCATCACTTCCTCTCAAAGCTTCACCCCACCCTCCCTAAGCTCTACCACAGCTCTGCAGAATCCTGTTGGCCTGGCAAGTTCTGGCTGTCCATGTGCAGCTCAAGGTGAATCCAATTTGAGCAGCTCATCCCCTCAGCTGGCCCTCACACAGCATAGGGTGCCTTCTTCCTAGCTTGGTTTTTAGCTTTTGTTAGCTGGTTTTCCTTTTTGTCCTTTTGTTCTCTTATTCTTTCTTTCCTCTTGGAATACAAATGATACAGAAATACAGTAAGCCATGCTCAAAGTAAACATTCCCATCAGTGCATGTTAACGACAGGCTGTAGTTATTGAACCAGGTCTACATACTTTTGTCTGGATGCTGACAACAGCCCTGGGACGGGGTTACTGTAATTACCCCATTGCACAGGGGGGTTGGAGAGGTTAAGTAGCAAAACAAAATTCCTTCTGCAACCTGAACACAGTGCTCTCCACCTCCACCTGGCCACAGTGTGGAGTGTACCGTGGGGAGACTGAACCCCAGAGTACTGTGAGGCCTTTGAGGTGATGGCTGTTGTCAGCAGAGAGAGAAGGCCCCTTGCGTGCCACTTGCTGTGGTTGGCTCACCATGCAGGTGAGAGTCTGCACTCCCCATCTGCATCCTGTCCATCTTTGTAATCTCACCCTGGTTCTAACTGTGTAATCTCATCCTGCCTCTAACTTGCTCTGTGACCTTGGGGATGTGACATAACATCTCTTGTCCTTAATTTCCTCACTAAAGGAAGAGGTTACACTGGAACCTGGCCCTGCAAAGTTCTGGAAGGTTTTCACGTCCCCCAGGGCCCCCTGTCCCCTTCACAGAGCTGCCAGTTGAGGAAAGTCAGAATAACCTTGGAGTGTTTCTCTTCCTGTCGAGAGAAGATTTTGCCACAGATTTTTATCGTTTTTGATAAGTTCTAAGAAATTAGGGGCAATAATAGGAAAGAGACAAAATGGAGCTCACCATAGAAATTCAAGCCCTGGTCCGAGTAGTCTCTCCCTGCTTTTGCCGGCCACCACCACAGTCCCGAGGGAGCCAGCAGCAGGGCTCTGTTGAAGTGGGATGATAGATGGTTCAGCCATAAAGTTGGGCGGTGCTCTGGGCAGGCCGAAGAGCCATTTTTTCCCCAGAACCACTGACTGACAATTCCCAAAAGGGCCAGAAACTAAAAGATAGAGAGATGTTAAGACGGTGTTGACATCTCTGGGGAAAAAAAACAAATGCCAAAAAGATTTAGTTGACATTTGTGGCACTTAATATACCAGAATGCTTCGGAGTTAGACATTTCACATCAAAATGGAATATAGAATCCACAAATTAAATTTCCATTGCAGTCAGACTTTTTGACAGAAGCCATGGTGATGGGGCGTGAGAGAGAGAACTATCCAACTCAAGCCCTCCAGCCGTCCCTCACCCATGTCATCTCCTTGGCATGACTTAGCCTCAGGTTCAGAGCTGGAAGGAACTCAATAAAACAAGATATATTGTTATGGTTTCTTACGTCAATGCTGTGGGGGGAGTTACTTAGAATCCAGACAATCAGCTCTTCAATGCTATCCTCTACTATTTTGTCAATGTTCTAAATGAAGCGTCATCTGGTACTCAAGGGACTGTATTTCAAGAGTTCCCAGAAGTGCCACCTTCCCCCCTTTTGTAGGGTAACAGGAAGAGACGTGCTTCGAGCATAAACAATCTGTTCAGCTTTCCAGGCTTGGGTCAGAAGAAATGTTTGTTTAGAAATGTTAGTTGGGAAGTGTGTTTTTCCAGAGCTATCCTAGATGCAAGTGTGTTTTTCCAGCGCTTTCTTAGATGAGAGGATAAGGACTTGGAATGCCTCTCGTCCCACATTTGGCCTGTTGAAGTAGCCCTAACAGGTCTTCCTGTTGCCCCAGCTTTCGGGTCTGTTTTAGGGGAAATGTCGCTCTATTCACAATGAGACTGCGTGTTCCTCCCTCCTCCACCTCTCCCATCTTGTCTTTTCAAAGCTATTAGTTTGCACTGGAGAAAACATGTGCCACTCTGGATTTCACGGTATGTGTAGCTTTCTGTCATAAGGTCTAGCCTAGTCTCTCTGCAGTACCACCCCCTGACCCAGCATGGCACCTGCTGCTACAGCCTGTGGGTGTGTTTAGTGGTGGGCTCAGCTCTTTTGAGTTCCGTGTTAAGAGCTTGAGGTGTAATTGTTGGGTATGACTGTCCTTTCCTTTCTGTCAGGTCTCTGTTTCTCTAGGTCTGTGTCCCCCACTGTGGCTTGTGTCTCCTACAGGAGTGGCACCCAGACCTGGCACAAAATGGCAGCGAAGCACACTGTGTGAAAGTTACTCCATTCCATTTCCATTCCCTCTGGTTTCATCCAGAAGTGTGTTACCATACCTTTTAAGCACCTGCCAAGCTCCCTGTTTAACAGACAGAGCAGGCCTTAGGCCACAAGTAGCCAGTCAGTGGTCTTTGGCTAAAATGTAAAAACATTTTATTTTTATTTTGTTGTTGTTATAGTTACGGTCAGTATTGCAGCATCCTGATTTCCTATTGACATATAGTGATAGAAAATGTTTGTTTTATTTTTTTAAAGGTAAATTTGCTTTATATTATTACTACTAATAATATATATATATATATATATATATATATATATATATATTATTAATTTCAGTGAGGAAGGGAGAGGGAGAGAGAGAAACAATCAATGATGAGAGAGAATCATTGATCAGCTACTACCTGCATGCCTCACACTGGGGATCTGGCAGCAACCCGGGCATGTGCTCTGACCAGGAATTGAATCATGAATGAACTCCTGGCTCATAGGTTGATGCTCAACCACTGAGGGACTGGGCAGAAAATATATCCTATATAATAAAAGGGTGATATGCAAATCGACCAAACAGCAGAACAACCAGTTGCTATGATGCTCACTGACCACCAGGGGACAGATGCTCAACGCAGGAGCTGCCCATAGCCTACAGGCCCCGATCACCTCTCAGTCCCTTCCCCTGGCCTGGCAGGCTCTGATCGCCCGGTGGGTGTTAGTGGGGGCAGGGCCAGCTGCCGGCAGCCAGAGAATATGGCCCTGATCGCAGGCCAGGCCTCGGGACCATAACCATGCACAAATTTCGTGCACCAGGCCTCTAGTGTTTTAATATTTACCTAAGTTTCACTTACAGACAATTTGAAGGTTAGTTATAGTATGGACAGCACACAGTCGTGGCAGAAATCATGAGGATGCCCCGTGGATGGCCAAGGGTGGGGAAGCCCTGCTCTAATTGCCTTTTAGTATGCAGAGGGCTTGTGGTTCCACTTATTTACAGCTTGTTCCTTTCTCCATTCCAGGCATGGATCCTGAAAAACTAGAGCGAATCCAGCTCCCAGAGCCCAGTGCTGCTGAGAAGACCGTCTACAACCACCTACTGGCCGAAAGACTCATCAGGATCATGAACAGCGCTGCCCAGCCAGGTGCCTGGAGCAAGTTGGCTGTTCCCAGGGGTGGCGGAGTTAGAGGGATCAGGCCTCCACACCTGATCTTAGCAGATCCAGGCAGATCTCAGCCACTCCCTCTGGCATGCACATCCGTGACCTGGGTCTCCTCTCTTCCTCTCCCACCATGGTGTTGTTGCCAGATCCTGTCTTTCTGTCTCCTTTCCTACCCTTCTTTGGCCAGTTTTGCCAGTGTCTGTAGCCCTCATCTGGGGGTAGCCTAAGGCTGTGTTTGAGCTTGTGAGTGAGTGGGGAAAAAGATTTGGGTCAGATGCTTTTGATAATACAAGATGTGCCCAATGTCTGGCCGTGTTCTGGATTTTAGTCAACACTGACCTGCCACAGAAGGGCTACAAATAGCAGGCAGAAAGATCTAGCACAGTGATTCTCAATTGGAGTCAACTTTGCCTCCCAAGGGACATTTGGCAGAGTCCAGACATAGTTTATGTTGTAACAGCTTGAGAAGGTGGTGCAATTGGCATGGAGTGAGAGAGGCCAGGGGTGCTGCTAAACATACCAAATGCACAGGACAGCCCCACACAAAGGATTGTCTGACCCACAATGCCAACAGTGTCAGGGCTGGGAAACTCTGATTGCAAGGCAGATTCTCTGCAAAGGCAGAGAGAGGCTAGCAGGTTGGAGTGAATGCATGGGAAGGGGCTCTACTGAGATGCGGCCCGAATGAGAGAACTGAGCTAAGCCATCAGGAGCAATCCAGGGAGTAGGCCCAGGTCAGGCTCAGGGAGGGGGTTGTGATTGCAGACAAAAACTTGAAGAATACAGGGGAGTTGTTCCAACTAGTGGCAGAAGCACAGAGGAGTGCCCAGGAGGGAGTGCAGGTCTTGAAGAGCCAAGTCTATGGCCTAAAGAATGTCAGCAGGGGATCAGTAAACTCAACAAAGTATTTATTGAACTCTCCTTCATGCCACCACTGTGTGCATGATGGGGGCACTGGAAGTGTCCTTTGGAGCCACTGCTCATGGTCTGGAAGTCCCAGTGGTCTGGGGCTCCTTGTGAAGATGGAATCTGGAACTCAAGGTGGGTCAGGGCCAGAACTAACACTATGGCGCTCACAGGCATGTGGGTGTTTTTAAAGCCACAGAGAGAAGAGAGGCATGTGTAGGACAGAGCCCTGGGCCACTACAGATATCTGGAGGTGACAGGGTGGGCGAGCACAGGAGCCTGAACCAGGCCCCACATGGGAAGAAGTGGAGCGGGAGGGGTTGTCTTGGGTGGCAAGAAAGATGTGTGTAGCTCAGGACTATGGGGCACTCGGCAGGGTCAGTTTCTGCTGAGAAGACTGGTCAGGAAGGCAGAGTGTGTCCCTGAGGATGGTGGTCAAGAGGCAGTTGGCAGGAGCTGTGTGAACAGACGTGGCTTCGTGGTGGAGAAAGGTAGACTGGCCTGGATGTTGGGAGAGGAACCTCCAGGGTGGGCAGGGACAGCGGGCCTCTTGAGGGCCGGTGTGTGGAACAGCCTGCATTTCTGAAGAGAAGAGGTTGGGGCAGCTGAGAGGGACAGTCTGGAAGCTGTGTTGATGACTAAGGAGCTCACTGCTCCCTCTGTTTCCCTCATGAGATAAGCCCAGTGGGAGGAAGTCAGCTCATTGCGGCAGGAGCTTGCAAAGGGAGAAGGGTCTCGGTGGAGTATCCCATTCCATTTCCCTGAAGGCAGCAGAAGGGGTGTTTCTGACCTGCCAACTGTGCGGCTCAGTGGAGGTGCAGGCAGGAGTGACACTGAGCTCCGAAGAAACGACTGAACTCTGATGAAGGCAGGTGGGGGTGCCATGTTGGCAGGGCAGTGGCACAGAAGGGCTCGTTCTGGGGCAGTGGGGCTGTGGCAAGGAGAATGACTAAGCTGAGACTACCAGCCTTTTCCCACACAGCCCTGGGCTTGGATCATGCTGAGGAAGGCCTGTTTCTGCTTGCATAGAGGCTGCTCATTTTTGAGCAAACAATGCCCTCTTCTCACCTGTTTCCCATCTGACATGAGGCATCAAAGGATGGGTGGGGAGGTATGTCACGGTATATTTGCATTGATTTTTACTAGAGGCCCTCCTGGTCCCTGTTAATACAAACCAAACTCATTCTGGCTGAAACAATAAAAACAAAAACAAACTGTTGGCTTATGTAATTTCAGGTTGTTGGGCACTAGCTTCAGGCACAGCTGGATCCAGGGGCTCAAGCACTCTTTTCAAGGCAGTCTTTGGCCTCTGCAGCTTCTGTGTTGGCAAGTTAACTGCCAGCAGCTTCAGCCATCCCTTTCTCTGCTGGGGCCTTAGACATGCTCTGGAGAGACACTTGGGTAATCTGGTGGAAAAGGGGGGCTTGGGACTCAATTTGCAGAACACTTAACCAAAAATTGCAAACACTGGTAAGAATGGGGAAGTGGCCACTGTGGATTAAAATGCTTGTGCCACTCAGGGCCACACCACTATTCCTGTTCTCTCTGCAGCCCAAATAGTTCCAGCAAGTTGTGGAATTGAGCCTTACTAGCTCTGACTGACTCCCTTGTCAGTTCCCTACCTAATTACTATGATCCAGGATAGAGCAAACTGACCAGCCTGGGTGACGTGCCCACCCCTAAGATGTCAGAAGGGGACCAGCTCCACTCAAATCACATGTACAATAGTGGGGCTGGTGCTTTCCAAAGGAAAGTGGGGGTGCTCATTCCTGAAGAAGGGAAAGGAATGCTAGGCAAGCAAAGTAAGCACAGAGGCCATTTCCTAGACCTTCAGTACTAATTAATTAGTGCCTTCTTTTCCCTGTGTCCCCTCTCCCGATGAAGAGACTAAAGGGGAGTATTAGGTCTAAGCAGTTTTACTGGGAGCATTTAATTATAATTGATTGGGAAAAGGGTTGGCAAGGGTTGTCCCGCTGGAAGTCAGGAGCCTTGAACAGTCAGCTGGTCAGCTGACCTGTTAACCTCAAAGCTGGAAGGCAAGAAGCTGTGATTAAGGGCATGTAGCCCTGGGTTTGCAACGCTGACCCCGGTGTGCTCTGCAGATGGGAAGATCCGGTTGACGACACTGGAGCTGAGCTGCCTGCTCCTAAAGCAGCAAGTGGTGACCAGCACGGGCTGCATCATCAAGGACGTGCACCTGGCCTGTCTGGAGGTAAGGGACCTCCACACGCTCAGTGCCCGTGAGCCACTGCCACCGGGACAGTGAGGGAGCCTTGGTCCGTGTGGCCACAGCACCAGCAAGAAGCTGGGCCCACTGGCACCAATGCCCTGCGCAGCCCTGTTCCCACAGAATATCCCTATAATTTAGTAGTTCTGTTATAAATCATCTCCAGGAATAGAAATTCTTTTCGTATTATAAAAGTTTTATACATAGATGAACATGTACATGTATTTATAGTTTATTGTGCTAATATCTATATTTGTTGTTTTTAAATAGCTTACATGGTTTTCCCTTTATTTTCCATGTTTATTTTAGAAATTTAGAAGGTATAGTTGTTAAAAGTAACTATAGTTGACATTTTGGTGTGTGTATCTTTCTAGATACACAGATACTCAGATTTAAAAAAATAAAAATAGAGTCCTTATTTTATAACCCATTTCCCCTTATTTAGCTGTATATTAACAGCTTTCCATGTCACAATGAATCACCTATCCTCTGCTCATTTCTTATTTTGAGCTCTCTCTCTCTCTCTTTCTCTTTCTCCTTTCTCATTAAAAACCACTTATACTAGTAGATTAAGGATATTAGCCCCATATCTGTCTTATATCCACTCAGATTTTAGAATCAGTAATTTACCCAGTTCACTTGCCTCCATGACACCTGCCTCCACATCTTCCCTCTTTTACAGGGTGCGAGAGAAGAAAGCGTTCACCTACTGCGGCACTTTTATAAGGTAAACTGGCAGCGCCCGGGGCTCGGCAGGGTGGTATGTGTTGTATAAACAGGGTTGTGGAGTCTGCCTGTACACACAAAGGTTGCATGTCTTCAGTTGTTTTGCTACCTGTGGTTCCTGAGTCAAAATGCTCAATTTCATAATCTCCAGAGCAGTGGTCTCTCAACTTTTCTGCCCAGGCCCTCTTTATCAGTACAGCTTTCTAAGACTCACCCCTAGTGTGTGACAATTTGTTTATCAACTTGATATGAATTTGTTTATGGATGGATTCATATGTAAATTATGAATTATATCTATACCTGCACACATGACTAAATTATGCATATGAATTTACATATTCATAAATTATATTTGCTTATACATATAAAATTACTTATGAATTACATATGAACTTATGAATTCTATACATGTATATTATTTAGATACATTTTGCTGAGAAACTTCATACAGGCTTCCAAACATTTGTCATTAAGTTTAGTGAGATTTTGTCAAGACAAGGACCATCATGACTTGACAGTATCTGAAAAATTTATAGATTTGCATTTAGGTTCTAGGTGATTACTTTTTAAATATCTCATTGTGATGGTTTTGATTAACTCTTAGCCTAAAGCATAGTATATTACTTGGCAAAGCTCATCATTTGTCAGCAAGAGTGGATTAATCTGTGTGTCAAACTGTCTAGTAGATTTCTGTTTTTTTGGCCTCCACATCAGATCTCTCCAGATCCAGTTAATGATGGTTCCCCCAGTAATTTAACCGATGAAGAGATCCTCTTAGGAGATGGTGTCAATACTGCTGTTTCGTGCCTCTGTGCTTCATTTTTTGTATTCTCTCTAAACTTCTGTGGATTATATACATACTAGAGGCCCGTTGCACAAAGATTCATGCAATCGGCCTTCCTTCCCCTGGCTGCTGACACCCAGGATCTGACCGCTGCCTTCTGTCTTTGCTCCGGCCAGAGCCTTCAGTCTTCGCTCTGCCTGGAGCGCCACTCCTGTAGCTCCCTCTGCCCCCTGCCCTCTCCCTCATAGCAGGCTCCACACCTGCATGCATGCTGCCCAGAGGCCTGGAACGTCGGGGGTAGAGCTGCTGCCATCTTTGTTGTGTTAATTTGCATATGCACCCCTGATTGGCTGGTGGGCATTGCAGAGTGACAGTTAATTTGCATATTTCTCTTTTATTAGTGTAAAATACAAGAAGTCTTTCTTTGCAGGATACTCTTTTCTTTTAATTTACATGTAATCTTTTTAAAAAAATAACAACAACATTTATTTTGATTTCAGAGAGGGAGAGACAGAAAATCATCAATTGGCTGCCTCCTACATGTCCCCTACTGGGTATGGAGCCCACAACGTGGGCATGTGCCCTTGACTGGAATCAAACCCGGGACCCTTCAGTCCATAGGCCGACGCGCTCTATCCACCAGCCAGGGCTGCAGGACACTTTTTAAGCCACTGTCTATTATTGTCCATGTTCACTGAAATAAAGCCACCTCATGTAATCTGGAAATCCATCTCCCCAGTGTCTGGTGACCCCCTGCAACTGCAACACAATGGGCATGCCCAGATGAATGTGGCTCCCTTGTGGCCCCCAAACACTGGGGAGGAAATCCTAGTCTCCCCTTAGACCAGTGGTCGGCAAACTATGGCTCGCGAGCCACATGCAGCTCTTGGGCCCCTTTAGTGTGGCTCTTCCACAAAATACCACAGTCTGGGGAAGTCTGTTTTGAAGAAGTGGCATTAGAAGAAGTTTAAGTTTTAAAAATTTGGCTCTCAAAAGAAATTTCAATCGTTGTACTGTTTTGTTTTGTTTTTTTAAATATATTTTATTGATCTTTTACAGAGAGAAAGGGAGAGAGATAGAGAGCTAGAAACATCAATAAGAGAGAAACATCGACCAGCTGCCTCTTGCACACCCCTTACCGGGGATGTGCCCGCAACCAACGTACATGCCCCTGACCAGAATCGAACCTGGGACCTCTACCACTGAGCCAAACTGGTTTCGGTGCAATTGTTGTACTGTTGATATTTGGCTCTGTTGAGTAATGAGTTTGCCGACCACTGCCTTAGACCGTCCTAAGTGAGGATGTGTGTCCTCTAGCAAAGCTTTAAAGAAGGCAGAGACCTCATGCTTGCATCTGTCATCTTTGAGTCTCCAATGTAACTTGTATTTAGTGTATTTATCCCCTAGAAAGCTTCTGGATTGCAAAAACAGAAAAGACGTTAGTAAGCATTTTCTCCAAAGGTTTTTTTTTGTTTGTTTGTTTTGTTTGTGTTTTTTTTTTTTTTTTTTTTTTTTTACCATTGACAAAAGTGTTAGAGCTGAAACCGGTTTGGCTCAGTGGTAGAGTGTCGGTCTGCGGACTGAAAGGTCCCGGGTTCGATTCCGGTCAGGGGCATGTATGTTGGTTGCGGGCACATCCCCGGTAGGGGGTGTGCAAGAGGCAGCTGGTCGATGTTTCTCTCTCATCGACGTTTCTAGCTCTCTATCTCTCTTCCTTCCTCTCTGTAAAAAATCAATAAAATATATATTTTTTTAAAAAGTGTTAGAGGCACCTCTCACTGACAACAGAGCGGTGTTACCAGACAGCCCCCTGAGTCAGTGGGAGAGGGCTGTTTCCAACCTCAATCCTGTCATCTGATATAAATAAATTTATACTAGAGACCTTGATGTATTGTGGTAAAGCCAATTTATTAAAGCAATTAAAGCAAGCAAATTTATTAAAGAAGCATGGCAAGCAAATCTGTCATCCAGCCTAACACACACAGATGGACTCTCAGCTAATCTGAAGAGCGAGTTGGGTGAGGGTCCTGTAGACCCTCCTGTCTACAGACTTCAGAATTCCTTTGCTGAATATTTTGGTACGGGTTAATTCTCAAGGTCCCTTTTTACTTTGTTGTGGCCTTCCCAGAAATCTGGAGAAGCACCTGGCAACTTGATCTCGCCGAGCTTCAAGACTGCTAGCTTTTCTGCTTAGGGAATAAAAAGGCCTTTTTTCCCCCCTTTTTCCTTTCTCCTCCTTCCTCCATCTCTTATTAAGGAGGTTTTTAACCATTTGCTCTCAAGTGTCCTTGGCTGGGAAAGATAATGGCTTATTTACAAGCTGGCTGCAAATTGTCAACACTGGCCTTGTTTTGACTTTCCTGTCTCAGTTTCCCTATTTTCCTGCCCTGGAATCCTGTAACAAAAGGAGAGCTTATACTGCAGATTCTCTAATAGCATTTTGTTCAATGTCACTTTTTTATAATGTTGAGGGGAAGAAATCGATTCCTAGCCTGGGCCACCTGTGGAGTTTGCATGTTCTCCCCATGTCTGCAGAGGTTTTCTCTAGGGACTCCAGTTTCTCTCACATCTCAGAGATGTGCATGTGGGGAGACTGAGTGACTGCATTGTCCAGTCTGACTGCGTGTGGCTGTGTGAGTGGCCTGGGAAGGGCATTCTGTCCTGACCTGCCAGGGCAGGCAGCCACCTGCGACCCTGACCCAGAATAAGTGTGTTAGAAAAGAATGATCTGCCTGATTTTTATTAATGTTTCTTAAATGTTTAATATTAGAAGTGTTTTTAGGTTTTTATTTAGAAATGTGTGATGTTTCTGTGACCAGAGATTTGCCATAGGAACTTAACTCTTGTATATATCAATTGAGCCATAGTAAAATTGGTTTCATTTTATGTCATCTCACTGAAAGTCAGTTTCCTAGAACCTTTCGACAATGGTAAGTAAGGACTTGTATTTGAATTGTAGCTCCCTTCTCCCAACCCTGCTTTCTCTGTCTTTCATCCTAACTATAATATCTGAGAAGCTTTTGGGTTTTCAGGGGCTGTTATTTCTGTGGTTATTACCTGGTATTTACACCACACAAGAATATTCAAATTTATCTGTAGATCTGATAACTGGAAAAAAAATATATGAAGGACCTATTACTTTTCCCATATTGACTGTGTGTGGGATGTGTGTGCCAGAGAGAGAAAGGCGGGAGGGAAGGAGGGAGAGGTATTCAGGACTTATGAGAGAGATAGGACAGTTCTAATAGTCGTAATACATTCAGCTGGACCTCCCAGCCCCTCCCTAGCTGTGGTCCCGTCCAGTAGTGACCATAATGACTGTGAGCGCTAACACTTAGCCCTGATTGAGTGGCAGGCTCTGTGCTCAGCTTTTTATGTGTGCTTACTCATTTCATCTTCACAAAGACCCACACAGACAGGGGCTGCCATCCCAGTCTCTCAGGGAAACAAAGAGAGTCTCGATGAAGTAAAGCTGGGACTTGGCCCCTGGTTTATGTGTTGGAGTCAAGTTCACATACCAGCCTGTTTTGAGAGGGACTTCCTAGACAGTCCTCAAGGCTGCAGGAACTACAGAACCTCAAAGGCATGGCTCAAAAACAAACGGAGCAGGCCTATAATTTTAGTGTTAAGCATATTTAATTATACTCTTCCTTTCAGAGGTGTGGAGCCTCATGGTTTTAACATGGCAAGTTGACCAGGGTTCCCCTTTCCTCAACCATGCTCCACAAATAGAGGATGATAAACACTTGAAACGTTAACCATTTTAATATTTTAATTATCTATGGTGTTTTTTTGGTTTGTATTTTTAACTAACTGCCTTGACAGAATAAATCTAGCTACATATGCTTAAGCAAGAGAGAAAACCGTTGAGAGGTGCAATTTGATATCTAGGCTTTCATTGGAGCATGTGTTCGTGTTCACGTGTGCATTTTACTTGCTGGTGATTTACGAGAACCCTCTAATGAGAAACAGATGGTCTCAGAAGCCGTGAACTAAAGTTCATAATACTTAGTTGTTTATGGGGGGAAATATGCATAATTTTCTCTTCCCTCTTTTAGGGAGAAGAAATATTTTTGGATATGTTTGAAGACGAGTACAGGAGCATGACAGTAAGTGAGGGGCCAGAAGCACCTGTGTTCCCACAAAGCTTGCCCATCCAAACCAAGAGAGGGATGGAGGGAAGGAGGGAGGGAATGAGAGAGGAAGGGAGAGAGAAGAGAGGAAAGGAAAGGAGAGAGGAGAGAGCACTGACTTTGGGCTTTTTGCCCAGATTGCAGAGGTTGGTAGGGAGGTAAACTGGAAATGGTGATCCCCGGCACTGAGGAAATTTCCGATGACATTCACTCTCCCTGAGCTGGGCTGTGTCCTAAGACAGGTCAGGAAGGTTCACTTTGATATGAATAGTATTTGATTAAGGACTTACTCTGTGACAGGTGTGGAAAGCCTGTGACACATGTTAAATCTCTCATCCCCATGCCGACCCAGCGGAGTAGCTATCATTAGCCTCCTTTTACTGATAAGGAAAGGAGAGTCAGCTTAAATGAGATGCCCACATGTGCCAGCCAGAGAGGGGCAGAGCAACTCGCCCCTCAGCCCCAGCCCTTCTCTCTACATTATGCCACCTCCTTTGCCATGCCACCAGAATGTTCCGAAATGTTCCTTGAGTTGCAGTGCCAGCCCAAAGCCTTCCTTTTTTGCATCCAGCAGGCAGAATTGTGGGAAAAGATAGGTGTAGCAGATTGCAGCTTTCTCAGGGTTGCTCCTTTCTCTCCGCATCCCCAGCACCTGCCCCTTAGTTGGCACTCAATAGATGATAAATGATTTTTTCCATGGAAATTACTCACCGAAAAGTGAAGTGATTCGGGAAGTTTATAATAAGCCTAAGTGTTTAAAGTGTCCAAAAGGAAAAGGCAGGCAGCATGCACTAAGTGGCTCCCTGGCCCAATCACCAGGTTTCCAGACAGCTGGGCCTTCACCACAGCCTTGCTCTGCTTAGTTAGCTCTGGTTAGGAGGGACAAAAAAATGTGACTGAAGCCCACATTCTAAAAGACCCAAAAATAAGCTTGTGGTGCTTTAAGGAGTAAAATGAATTCTATAAAAAATGTACCTTTGTGAAATGTCATTCCTTTATGATGCCAGGCATAAATGAAGTGTCTCTGTCCAACTTGTGTACAGTAAAGGGTCAGTACTGATGCAACAGTTTCAGGAGGGGAGGTGACGTTACAGTGTCTTAGTGATCAGAGACGGTGGTGTGGAAGGAGGAGACAGCTCTGCCCCTGACCGGCCCAGTGGCTATGGACATCTGCCCTTCCTCTGAGCTCAGTGTCCCCCTCTGTGATAGGGGACCACACCAGCACCCACCATCCAGTAGGAAGTGAGCCTTGTGGTGCCTGCCACTTAGCAGATGCTCAATAAGTGGCTTTGTTCTGTTATCCCAGATAAGATGCTAAGGGGGCAAGGAAGATAGGGGGGATGTTGGTGCAAATCATAGGAGGTCTAGAGCCAGGTAAGCCTGCGTCTGTGTCTTGGTTCTGCCACCAGCCCACTGAGTGGGCCCAGATCCATTCCTCTACTTCTCTGAATCTTTTTTCTCATTCACAGATTGGGAAACATTCCCTCTGCAGTTGTTGGGGAGGGTTAAACAGGATCCTACATGCAAAGCCTTTAGCTTGTCGCCTGCCCCGTAGTCCGCTCTCCTTAAATGGAAGCTGCCGTCACTGTAACTGTGTCATTATAGCTGAAGTACCGAGAGGAGGAGGTGGACAGCAGTCATGTGGGCCAGGCCACCCTGAAGGGACCACAGTAACAGGACCAGCCTCCTTCCTGAGGACCCCCTCCCTTCTGGGTGGAGGGGAATGAGGATTAAGAAGCAAAGCTTTTCAGAGCAGGGAAGCCATTTCTCAAGAGCGCCAGAGCTGTCACTTCAAACAAAGGGGAAATCTGTACCTTAGAAACCAAAAAAAGGCCATCTCACACACCTGCCTGCCTCCAGGCTTCTCCTCGGTCTTAATCCAGGGTTCAGGTGCTGAACTACCTGTGTGACTTGCCCTGCCCCCTTCTCCTTCCAGTGAGGTCTCTGTGATGTCTCTCTTCCAGATGAAGCCCATGAACGTGGAATATCTCATGATGGACGTCTCCATCCTGCTGCCCCCCACGGGCACGCCACTGACGGGCATTGACTTTGTGAAGCGGCTGCCATGTGGTGACGTGGAGAGGACGCGGCGGGTGAGTGGGCACTGGATCTGGCCTCTCCTGGCAGCTGTCTGCCAGGACCACTCAGAGCAGGGGAGAAAGGTCTCTGATCAGGTCATGAGTCCGCCTTCCCACACAAGTGCAGATAGTAGGGAGACAGACAACACCTGCTACACCCCGCAAGAGGAGAAACTTCCCCAAGCAGCTGCCCTCTGCTAAAGCAGGGATTGGAATCCCATTGCATTTGGCACCGGGGTGGGTTGCAGGCAGGCTGCCTTCCTGGTGCAGCCCTCTCCCCTCCCCCCGAGCTTGGGAGAGGAAGCCAGGGGCCGGGTCTGCACAGGACGTGGGGGAGTGAGCAGAGCTAACACAGTGCAGGTGGGGCTGGCGTGGAATCAGCCCAGAGAGGCTTAGGACACCCCACGATGGTGTGTTGTTAAGGTATCTGAGTGATCTCGGGGTGAGGCACAACAATTGAAATGGTGGTTCTTGCCGGCCTGCGGGAGAGACCTGTGTGAAGGGTGGACTAGTTCTCAGAACCCAGCTGGAGTGTGTGCTTCCGTTATCAGCGTTATTTTCTGAAGCAGTCTCGCGGGGCTGTTCATGGTATTTTATCTCCCTCGTAAGATTACACTTTCTTTCTTAGAAAGCACCAAAACCTTTTCCTAGAAAATCATTCTCTGGAGACGTGAATGCTAGTGGATAAATTAGTGGAATTCATTGCACTCAACTCTCGTTATCGGCCTATATCTTTCTGAGTTAATCCTCTTGTAACCAGAGCAGCTGAGGTGTTTTAGGTTTTGGATTATGAGAAGCAGGTGGGACCTGCTAGATCTGCCTCAGACCAGAGGGTTCTGTGGCCTTCCTCCACCCCTCTGGCAATTTTGCCACAGAGGCCTGGGGGGGTTGGGGGCGGGGCAGAGGAAGTGGGACCCATGTGTCTTAAGTCAATCCACATTCTTTGCAGTCTGACCAAACCCACAGGCCTCACCACAGAACACGCCCTGTCCGAGCCAGTGACGCCTGCCTTCCGTGTGCTCCCAGCCAGCGCTGCAGGCCCTGCAGCAGGCACACGATTGTGTTTGTGGGTGGTGGTGTTTGCAATGGGCATTCTTGGCATCAGCTTTTACAAGAGACTGGTTCTGACAGGTGTGAGTCATAGCCTTCATGGTGCAGGCACGCTCACCCTTAGCCTTGGGTTGTTCTAAGACAGTGGTCTGCAAGCTCATTAGTCAACAGAGCTAAATATCAACAGTACAACGATTGAAATTTTTTTTGAGAGCTAAAAACTGACTTCTGTGCATGGGCAACGAAGTTTCAACCGCACTGTACGTGCACACCCACAGGTGGTATTTTGTAGAAGAACCACACTCAAGGGACCAAAGAGCCACGTGTGGCTCACGAGCCACTGTTTGCTGACCACTGGTCTAAGGGGTGCTCCCCAGCAAGGTGACAGTGAAGCTGCCCACCCGGTTGGGCTGCATGTCTCTGAGGTTCTCTAGTCTTTTGAGCCAGAAGGTGCAGCTCTCAGCGTTCACAGCCACTCTGGGCTGCATCCTGCCTCCTTTCTGGGACATGGTCCATCAGGCTTTGTTAACACTCACACGAGCTCCCATTCTTTATTATAAAGTGGATTGTTCATAGCAGTTCTTTAAATGAATTTTCTCACATCATTCTACAACTGTCCTAAGAGGTTGTCATTACTGTTATTTTCATCTTACTGAGGAAGAAACTGGGGCACCAAGAGGTTAAGTTATTTGCTCAAGGTCACCCAGCTATTAAGTAGCAGAGCCAGGCCCAGCTGGTGTGGCTCAGTGGTTGAGCATTGGCCTATGAACCAGGAGGTCACGGTTCAATTCTTAGTCAGGGCACATGCCCCCCCAGTTGCAGACTTGACCCCTGTAGGAGTGTGCAGGGGGCAGCCAATTAATGATTCTCTCTTACCATTAATGGTTTTTTAAATATATATTTTTATTGATTTTTTACAGAGAGAAAGAGAGAGGGATAGAAAGTTAGAAACATCGATTAGCTGCCTCTTGCACACCCCCTACTGGGGATATGTCCGCAACCAAGGTACATGCCCTTGACCGGAATCGAACCTGGGATCCTTGAGTCTGCAGGTCGACGTTCTACCCACTGAGCCAAACTGGTTTCAGCTCATTATTAATGTTTTTATTTCTCTCTCCCTCTCCCTTTCTCTATGAAATCAATAAAAATATATTTTTTTAAAAGTACCAGAGCCAGGATTCAGCTCAGTTGGGGTGGCATCAGAGCCACTCTGACTCACTGCTCCCTTCATTGTATATATTAGTGCTACTCAGCACTGGACACCAGGGATATAAGAAACAAGGAATCAGAATCTAGAGGGTGAGGGTGGGTAGAGCAGCATCAACCCATGTGGCTGGGGCTGTTAGGAACGGAACATGGGGTCAAGCCCCTAATCCAGGGGTCCTCAAACTTTTTAAAGTGGGGGCCAGATCACGGTCCCTCAGAGAGCTGGAGGGCCGGACTGTATGAACTACTAATTCCTACTGTAACACCTCGGCTGCGCTCACTGCCCAAAAAACCTGGCGGGCCGGATCAGACTCCTCTGCGGGCCGCATGTGGCCCGCGGGCCGTAGTTTGAAGACCCCTGAATCCTATCTGGGGAGAGGCAGGGAGCAGACACAAGAGGGATGTGGAACATTCCAGCACCAAGCAGGGACTGTGGCTGGAGCGAGAGTGAGGGAGGCTACATAGGAAGTGATGAGTTGAGGGGCTGGAGGAACAGGGGCCTCGTGAGACCCTTGGCCCTGTTAGCAGATTCCTGACACCGTGCTCTGCTGGCTTAGGGCAGACAGTCCCAATCCACAGGAGAAATGAGAGAAACTCGAGGCTGAGGCATATGGCAGAGGAAGGGTTGCCTGGGCTTTGGAGTTCCTGCTCCCTGGTAAGCCACTCTATCGATCTAGAAAGCAGCACGTGCCCGCCTTGCCAGAGATGTGAGGACTCAGTGAGAGGCAGAAACACTGGAAACCAGTGACAGTTCCTGATGACAGGGGTTTGCTTCTTCTCATTGCCCTTTACGGCTCACTTAGCTGCAAGTTCCCGGGGCTGTGCTGCCCACCTCCCTTGCCCCAGATATGTTACATAGTCCTAACTAATACCTGAAGCATGGACAGAACCTCTGGGCACATCTGGGCTTCCCTAGGGCCTTTGATCGGCTTTGTCTGACAAGTTTATAAAAGCAAATCCAGGGCCCGTGGATTAGAGCCAGAGAGAAGGTTGGTATTAAAGTAGGTTGGCCACCCGCAAGCACAGCCATCCAAGAAACTTCCCTTGTTTACTTCAAGAATCAATTTCTGTTTTCAGTCTAAGTATAGTTGGCATACAATATTATATTAGTTTCAGGTGTACAATATAGTGAAGAATTGGTTTCTGAAGGGGAATTTCCACCACTTAACTCAGTCCAGTTCCTATTGCAAGGTAGCTAGCTATTTGGAATCCTCCAGAAGCTTAGCTCCGCAGCCTGTTTCAGACATGAGAGCGCAGCGGTGTGCTTTGAATTTGAACTTAAGGAAGTGTATGGTTTAGCAAGCAATTGAGGGCTTATGTGGTTTGTTTCAAGTTCTTTGCTTGTATCCAAAGAACATTCCATTTCATCTTTTGGATTCAGAGGCTTTTTTTTTTCTTCTTCCCCCTACTAACTAGACTTTTCTAACTCTAGGAGGCTGAGCGTTTCAGAAATCCCACCCTTTATTTTCCTTAGGGACTTGTGAGAGAAGTTCAAACAACCAGACTGGTGAATCATTGCTAACTTGTACACTGTTCCTTCATACATGCATCAAAGAACCACTAGATTCCTGTGCCAAATGCTGGGGACCAGGGAAAATGTCGCTGCCTTCTGAACCTCCCATGAAATCGGGAGAGGTAAAGTTTATTAGCAAGTAAGCAAATGGCAAGTGTGTTGTCACTCCGCAGTAAAGGCTCTGAAGGAAAGGGGGCTGGCACTATCTTAGATATATAGCTATATTTCATAGGAGGAAGGCTCCTCCGACAAGGTTGAGACCTGAGCTGAAACTGAAGAGCGAGAAGGAGGCAGCCATGCAAAGACTGAAAGGAGGCACTTCCCAGATGAAGGCAACAGTGAGTGCAGAGTTTCTGATGGGGCAGAGCACCGCGTGTTCAAGGAGCGGGGTAACTGGAGCAGAGTGAGTGAAGGGGCCAGGAGGAGGGGGACGGGCTACCAGAGGAGGGATGCAGGGACTCGCAGGCCATGGAGAGGCACCTGGCAATAAAGTCATATTTTCCTCATGCATTTTGCAAATTACACTTTTTATCCTTTCATTTGACATCTTTATTAAGCATTTTCTAGATGCTAGGCACTATACAGGGGTCTTCAAACTACGGCCCGCGGGCCACATGCGGCCCGCAGAGGAGTCTGATCCGGCCCGCCAGGTTTTTTGGGCAGTGAGCGCAGCCGAGGTGTTACAGTAGGAATTAGTAGTTCATATAGTCTGGCCCTCCAGCTCTCTGAGGGACCGTGATCTGGCCCCCACTTTAAAAAGTTTGAGGACCCCTGCTATAAGATGTAAGACTAGACAGTGAACAAATACTGTAATATAAGAAAGATCAAAATAGCAAGATTGTTGCTTGGTCATGACAGCTGAGAAGGGAAATTCATGTTGAAATGAGGGTCACAAGAACTACTGGGGTCTGATGAGAACACGAAAGCAGAACCTAAGACTTGGGCTGGACTTCCCCCTGTGCCAGGGGTATTTGAGAGAAAGCTCGTCAATCAATCCCAACTCTAGCTGTGTGACCTCAATCAAGTTACTTAATTTCTCTGTGCCTGAACTTCCTTGTGTGTCCTGCCTGTCAGCCCTTGCTCAAAGTAGATGAGAGAGTGACTGTGAGGTGACAGCCCAGTGCCTAGCAGGCAGTAAGCACTCAGGGAATGGTGGCTGAACACTGGTGGGGCATTCCAGCACCTTAGGTGGGAAAGGAATAGTCTTTATTGATCTAAATCTACCAAAGTTTAATGCTAAAGAAAAGAGCTTGGGAGACAATTTTTTGGTGGATATCAAACTCTGAATGTAAGACACTAGCCATTTTTATGTTAATAATCTTGGAAAACATTATGAAGTAGATTATTTGCATAAAGTTTTATTTGTCCCTGCATTCTATTTCCCTGTTCTCTTGTGAAACCACAAACAATTTTTGTTTATCACTACTGGCCTTGAGGAAATAGGATATTTTGCTTTACTTCTTGGATATTTATTATGCATTAAAGAAAATACAGTAGCACCTCATAAAGAGGGAAAAATTTCCCATGATTTCATCAACCTACACAATCAACACTTAGACATTTTTTTGGTCTCCTCCCTATCTTTGCAAACACATCTTAACATGCTTTCAGGGAGCGTGTACCATGATTTATTCTCACACCCCTTTCTCTTTCCTTTGTAGAGCAAGAAGTTTGTCATGTGTAATACAATTTTAATAAGTCTTACTTTCTTACTGGTGCATAAAAGTCTATCTGGTGGCTTCTGCCATAATTTACTTAGACATTTTTTTGTTGGTAGACATTTTGGTTGCTTGCAGTCTTAACATTATTTTCAACTGAACTGTAATGAGCAGCTTCACAGTGTTTTCTTTCTTTTGGCTTATTTCTTTAGGATAAGTTCCCAGAAGTGGAATTTCTGGTTCAAAGGGTATGAATATTTGTGTGTGTGTGTGTGTGTGACTCTCTACATATTGCCAGATTGCTTTCCCAATGGGCTGTGCCCACTCTTAAACTGCTTCAGCACTCTTAAGAAATGACTGACTCTCACAGCCACGTCCACGGTCTTGGTGGGCTGCTAACCTGAGTGACTGTCGCCTAAACTCAGCAGCTTGCAAATGCAGCAAGGGAAGCAGGGGAAAGGCTCCAGCAGAGCCTTTGATCCAGGACCAGCCCAGGGCTCATTGTGTCACCTGCACTTGGTCATTGCATGTTTGTAGTGGCCCCATGATCTCAGGGTGGTGGGTCCCCATTTCCAGAGCTTGAGCCTGGGCTTGAGGAATTTATGCTACTTGCCTGAGCCCAAGTTGAATCAAGGTTTGCCTGACTGAACCCATCCTTCTGCCCTAGTCATCCCGAGGACTCTCCTTGCCAGAGTTTGCTCCCCATGCATTGAAGCCAACTGGAGGAGTTCTTTCTATCTGAGTTTAGTTAGCTGTCACCCTTCCCGAATTTAATCTGCTCTTCCAGAGTCAGTCTTCCTGGCATTCTGTGGGAGCACCTCAAAGAATAATTCTTTTTCAGTATTACTTTTAAATTTGCATGTTTATTTAGCAAAGTAAAGTACTCAGTAAAAGGCTGGATCCCAAGCTTAAATCCATTAAAGGCAAAGGCATGTGGTTGGAAGAACATAGACTTTGGGAGTCTGGTTGTTAATTGAGTCACCTTGAGAAGCTGCCTAACATCTCTGGGCTGTACAATGAGAAACAAGCAGGTCCTTACAAGGCTAGAATGAGATGACACAGTATAAGGCCCTCCCCTACCTGGCAGGCAGTGGGTAGCAGATGGCATGGGTATTGTTTTAGGGGGTGGTGGGATAAATTTTATGTCTTCTCCTGGTGTCTTAACTTTAGCAAATTCTCGGGAGTTGTGTCGATGGTCAAGTGCCTGCCAGACCCAATAGCCCCCCAATGGAAGCCCAGCTTTCCCCACAGTGGAGCCCCGGGCCCCGTGGGAACCTGCCTCCTCTCACGTTCATGGGCGTGGGCTTCTCATGCACTCTTCCTGCTCTTAGCAGTTGGAGCAGAAACCAGGAAAAATATTATTGGGGGTTCTACTTTATATATTCATATTCTTCGTATTTTTATTATTTTATTATTTTGTATTCCTGGAAATATCTTCCATCTGTTGCTTGAAGAGCAAAAGCAGATGTTTTACCAAAAAGGTCCACATTAGGGGCCAAGTTTCAAACTCCTTTTACATTGGAAAGCTCTGGTTTTCAGAGTGATGGATGTAAGCTGCACACATTTGTCTTTCCTCATCCCTGTTCAGGGTCCTCTTGATTTCTCTGCCTTCAGAGCCCCAAGAGGAATGGGTTGTTGACAGTGAAATGAAGCATCCGCATAACTCAGACCTGACTGCCATGGGTCTTTTTCTTCTTTCTCCCTCATCTCAAAGCCATGACTCCCTATTTTCTCAAACTGCCACATAGGTTAGGTGCCTAACCACATCTTGGGCTTTCTGCACTTAGGCTGGAGTGAGCATTAGAATGTCTTCTCCTCATGTGCTTGGTTAAGTGACACAAGTGTCATACATTCCTGCGTTCACCCCCAGATCAGCCATTCAGCAGCTGCGTAAACTTAAATTTCTTTGCCCCTCCGCGGCGTTTCTTGCTGCATAAAATCTTTACATTCCAGGCAAGTACCACATTGCCTGGCACACAATAGGAGTGTTATAAATAAAAGCTGTTTTAATTTTTTTTTTAAATGAAAGCATACCTCTTATTGTTGCAGATGTTTTTATGAAAATTGTACTTTAAAAACTCAGATCAGTACTAAATGCCACTACCATCACCATCTATAATAATCTATAATAAAAGCATAATATGCTAATTATACCAGACATCCTTCCGGACCAACTTCTGGATGAAGCCAGGGCTGCAAGGGAAGCCTGGGTCCTGGGTGCCTGCCAGCTGCTGGAGGGAAGCCTGGGTCCCAGGTGCCAGCGGGAAGCCAGGGGAAGGAAGGCCTACTCTTGCACAAATTTTGTGCATCGGGCCTCTAGTTATAATATAAAAACTTATCTTTCTCTACTCATGGTTGACAGTAGGTCCAGGAAGTAGGATTGTTCTAGTTTTCTACATTAGATTAAGTGATTATCCCAAGGCCTTTTGCTGATTCCAGGCCAAGGCAGGATTAGTGTTAGGCCTGCCATTGGGCATCTTTACTGCATGGATTATCAGGACTCCTTGTTTTGGGAGACACCTTGTCACATAAAGGGCAGCCTCTTCTCAGTAGGCCAAGCCTGTAGTCCTCAGAACTATAAACAAGAGGATCCAAAAGGGGGCTGGAATTCATTTTCCTGTGGCTCACCAGTGGCGACAGTGGTTTGTCCCATGCCCACCCCCGTGCCTAGCTGGCGAGTGACTAGAGTAAAGGATAGCTGCCCCTTTACAGAACACATGTTAGCTGCTTCCTGCCTCACCCCCCAGCTCTATTTCATTTTTTTTTCATTTTAAAAAATATAAAGATATATTTTATTGATTTTTTACAGAGAGGAAGGGAGAGAGAGAGAGAGCTAGAAACATTGATGAGAGAGAAACATTGACCAGCTGTCTTTTGCACACCCCTCACTGGGGATGTGTCCACAACCAATGTACATGCCCTTGACCAGAATCGAACCTGGGACCTTTCAGTCCACAGACCGACGCTCTGTCCACTGAGCCAAACCAGTTTCGGCCCAGCTCTATTTCGAGGTGGGGACTACCATCCCCATTTCACAGATGAGGCCATTGAAACTCACAGAGGTGAGAGGCCTCATCCAGTTTGGTGCAGCTGGGAGTCCAACATAGATCTCATATGTCTGACTCGGGAGCTATTTACCTCTGGTCATCAGCTAAAGTCAGGGACAGTGGTCCGGAGGAGGCCTCTCCTGTGGGCCGCCCTTCTGCTTCCTGGTTTCGGGTTGGTGGGCAAGTCAGCCCCAATTAAGACTCACAGGGAGCAAGCTGGCTCAGGGTGAGGGCTGCTTTCTTCACAAACTTCTCTGGCTTCAGGGGCCTGGGCTTCTATCCCCCCCCCCCCCCCCCCCCCCGGAAATGCCTAATGGCCGCACAGGTTTCTTTCAGATGCCTCTTCCAGGGGCCAAAAATCCCAGGGCTAATGGAGCTGCCTCTGCCCTCAGAGCTGGCAGGGGAGGCCTGAGGGGTGCTCAGGGCACTAACATCACTGCACATCTGCCAGGCGCCAGGTGTGCTGCCCTGTCAGTAACACACCTGGTGGAAGGCCAAGAGACCAAGGCTCCGAGGTGAAGGGGCTCATCCAGGGAAGGGGCAGGGCTTTAATGGGGTCTGGCTGGCTCTGAGCCCCACAAGCATCGCCTCTCTTCTGCCGCCCCTGCCCCTACATTCAGTTGGGACCTTGAAATACTTTCACTCATGATTTGGATTTCCAAATTCCGTGCTGGTTTAGTTGAAAGAGGCCTGGTTCTAGCCCTCCCTAGAAGTGTGCCTGGGCAGATCATGTCACCTCCTTGGATGTCATCAAGGTCTCGTGGCATGAGGGTAAATGTCCTAGCAAATGACAGGTGCTCAGTTGAGGGAAAGTGTCCCACACCTGAACCCGTGGACATGGATAACTGAAAAGAGGCTGTGCCTTTGGTGGTGTTTTGGTTTTTTTGTCTTGCTCTGAAAGCACCAGAGCCATGATGCTGGGAGAGGGGGAGAGGCGGGCTTTGTTTTGTTTTTAATCCAGTATCACAGTGTGATTTCTCCATGTGGAGCATTTCACCAAAGTGACTGCAATCTCACCTTCCTCTGCTCTCTGCACTCTCCATGCAGGCCATCCGGGTGTTCTTCATGCTCCGTTCGTTGTCACTGCAACTGCGAGGGGAGCCGGAGACCCAGTTGCCACTGACTCGGGAGGAAGATCTGATTAAAACCGATGACGTCCTAGATCTCAGTAAGTTGGTCTCTGAGTCACAGCAGGGGGGGCACTGTGGTGCTGACTCACACGTCACTGCAAGGGTCGGTGCGTGACCTGCATGTGTACTGGGGTTGATCTGTGACCTTGAGGTAATGGAGTGTGCATGTCCCATAAAACTTTTGAAGAAGGGGACCCAGATTCTAGCCACTTTGATTCTGGGCTTGTGGGTTCTGCTCTCTGGAGGTTAGGCGGAGCTGTGCAGGTGGTTTGCCAAAGAACTGTGCCAGGGCTTTGGGGATCCTTATGCTCCAGGATCTCAGTCCTCCATGCAATCACAGCAGCATCAATTTGATTGGTTTTGTCTATTAAGGGTTTTCTGTATGAATCCAACAATTAAAGGGTTCTGCTGCTTTAAGAAAGAAAAAAAAGGTTTTCAAAAATGCAAATCACACCCTGATCAGGTCTCAGTTGATTGTAGCATCATCCCATACACCAAAAGGTTACGGTTCAATTTCTGGTCAAGGCGTATACCTGGTTTGCAGGTTCAATCCCCAGTCAGGGCATGCATGGGGGAGGCAACATATCAATGTTTCTTTCTCTCTCTCCTACCTCCCTCCCCCAAACATATTCTTGGGTGAAGATTAAAAAACAAAAGGAAGAAAATCACCACTATTTAGACATGATAAAAGCTTTGGAGGCCAGAGAACTGTGCTCAACCTGAATCCTTGGGTTATTTATTTAATACATTGCAGCATGAGGGTGAGATTTAAAGGAGACAAAAGGTATAAAGCCTGGTTATTTTACCATAACCCTCCTCGTGTGTCTTGTGTCTATGTAGCTCTCTCTTTCCTCGGTTTGCTAGGGGGCAGACAAGACGGTTTTCTGATTCTTAAAGGCATTGTAGTATATTCGGACTCTTTAGTTATAATGGACAGAAAACCCAACTTGACCAATTGTGCCTAGCATATAACTCTTCTTAGGAAATTGTTTTCAGTATCACTCATGAATTAAATGAGGTGAAGCATATGAAGAGCAGAGTAAGTGATTATTGTGAGTTTACCTGGCTGTCTAGCTTCTTTTTCTGTATCTTTGTTTATGTTCTTTTCTCCTTTTTCTTGGAAGAACAAAGAAGCTATGTTCTCTCTGTGCTCTGTGCCCATCTCCCTTGGCTTTTCACTTTTGAGAAATGGCCATAGTGGATTCTGTAAGCATTTAAATTGATGGAGTTTTCTAGAGAACTATAAACCAGTCTTTTTTCTGATTTGATCCAAAGAAAGAAAGAGAAACAGCTTGTTTTAAAGGGCTACTGTATTCTGTTTGAAAATGGAATTAAATTTTATGCTGGGAACTCACATTTCCTCCCTCTCCCGCCAAGAACAGCCTGCTGAAATAAAGGTTAAAAGTATTTCACTTATCAATTTTAATTGATTAGGTTGCTAGTTGAGATCACTTAACTGAGCCTTTTGGGGTGGTTGGCCATTAAGAAAGTAACGGCTGTCTATCTTTACCCAGTCAAGTTGCAAATTACGTCTTTGTTAAAGAGGATGCCACCCAGAAAATATTAGGAATTATGGATTTTGCAAGTACCTGGCACAGAATAAGATCTACATGTGTTGTTGACTTGTGTTTGGGGTTGTGTGTGATTATTTTTAAATGCTGGAGCCTCTCACTTTCCACTGGGGAAAAATTAGCAAGCTTTGCATTTCACAAAATGTCCTCTGTGTATACAAAATGAAGGAAGCATCATAACATAGGTGAAAGCATTTGTATTTACTAAATGATTGGAAGCTGGGTACACTTCTTCTGAGCTTAGTGTTTTGTTTCCCTAACAACAACAACAACAACAAAAAGGAAGCTGACGCAGGGAGAAATGTTTGGGGTTGGTCAGCTTTTATCTAAGGGGATTTGGCCTGACACACTTAAAGAAATGCTCACTCTGCACTGCAGGAAGAGGTGACAGAAGAGTGTATTTACTAAGCTTGTCACACTTTGATAAGAAACCAAGTATAAGAGTACTCTGGAGCCACCCACGTGCCTGCTGACCAGCAGCAGGCCTCTAGGCCTAGTACGGCAGGTGAACTCTGGTGGGGTGACTTCTGACAGGGATCATCAAAGATGCATCAACCTGTTATCAGTCCTCAAGAAACTGCTTAAAACCTGTCTTGTTTTCACTGTAGAGAGTGGTGGGGGTAGAGGTTGAAAACTGGCCACCAAGGAGGGAGGGAGAGAGGAAAGGAGGGGAAAGAAAGGAGAAAGAGAGGGAAGGAAAAAAGAAGAAAGAAAGGGGAAAGGGAAGAGAAGATAGGCTAGATAAAGTAGATTAGATTTCTTTAGAGAGAACAATATGAATCTCCATAAACCCAGTCTTCAGCTTTAAGTTATTACCTGTTTGCACAATCTCATTATATTTGCCCCACATTTCTCAAATTATAATATGCCCCCAACAGTGTATAAAAGATAATAATAGATATCATATTATTGCATCATATTATTTCATAAATACTTATAATAGATAGGGACTTTGGTTAATCTTTTAATTGAATTGGTTGCCAACATTGCAAATTGCGAGCTTCTCCAGCCCCTCTGCTCCTCTGGGTGGAGTCAGACCTGGGGCCTGTGCTCTCCTGTGTTCTGCCACCCTGGCCCCATTGACATTTGTTTGCCGTCCCTGGTATAGTTGCAAGTAATCAGCTTAGTGACCTTGCTTGGGATCTTCATGCTTGTGAGGCCCAGTGGCCTTGCCTTTAAGATGATTCTAAAGACTTTGCAAAGGTTGTGGAAGATCAAATGAGAACATGCATGTAAAGCACATACTGTGCTTGGCACATAGTAGGTGCTCAGTGAACGAGAGCTGGCTGTCGTAGCTGCTAAGTATCGAGATGTAACTCATACTGTGGGGCACCAAGGGGTGGTGGGCCTTTTCTGCTTTAACAATGTTTTAGGAACATATCCTGAAATATTCAAACCAGTACATCACTTGTACGATGGCAGTGCTTTCCGGGCAAGAAAGGCATTCTGGCTGCTTGGGCTGAGATGAAGAGAGCTGCACCTCCTGTCTAGGCAAGGCACACTGCACACTCACCAATGGGCCTGCTGACCAGCAGTCCTGGGAGTGCTCTGAGGACAAGCAGGCTTCACGGAGATGCCAGGTTCCTGCCTGGCTTGGTATTGGAGCCTTTCGAAAGAGTGTTGGCTTTTCACATAACATGGGAAATTATGGTAGGGGAAGTTCCCCCATAATCCAGACATTCTAGGGAGATACCAGGCAACCGGCATCCACAGGAACCATCTGGTTTCCTTCCCAGCCTTATCCACGTGGGCACTCACTTTTATTTTTCATTTTAAAAAATATATATTTTATTGATTTTCTACAGAGAGGAAGAGAGAGGGATAGCTAGAAACATCGATGAGAGAGAAACATCGATCAGCTGCCTACTGCACCCCCCTCACTGGGGATGTGCCCGCAACCAAGGTACATGTCCTTGACCGGAATCGAACCCGGGACTCTTTACTCCGCAGGCTGACGCTCTATCCACTGAGCCAAACTGATTTCAGCTGCACTCACTTTTACATAGTTTAGCCTTGCCTTGTGCTGCATGCTCCTGATTGTATTCTGATTTTTTTAAAATTATTTTTTAAATATATTTTATTGATTTTTACAGAGAGGAAGGGAGAGAGATAGAGAGCTAGAAATGTTGATGAGAGAGAAACATAGACCAGCCGCCTCTTGCACATGTGCCCTCAACCAACGTACATGCCCCTGACTGGAATCGACCCGGACCTTTCAGTCCGCAGACCGACGCTCTACCACTGAGCCAAACCGGTTTCGGCTGTATTCTGATTTTTTAAACCCACTTATGAAATCCCTTCAGTGAAATCCATCCATTTGTTCAATTACATTGAGTGCCTGCTGTATTCCAGGCACAGTGCTGAGAGCTGGGCTGTGGCAGGGAGCTAAAGCCAGACTTGGTCTCTGCTCTTATAATATTTCTAGTTTGACTGGGGAGAGGGGAGCTAAGAGAGGAGCAGGAGAAAAGGAGCACTACTTTTCAGGTGGTTCTGTGGAGGAAATGAACAGGGTCCTGTGCTAGGGAGTAACTAGGAGGAAAGACCTGATAGGTTGGTTAAGGAGAGGTGCTGTATAGGAGGGACCAGGAGATTTTTTTTTTTTTTTTTTTTTTTTTTTTTTACCAGGAGATTCTATAGGAAAATGCAAGATGAGGCCCGCCAGTTAGAGGTAATAGAGAGGTGAGGCTGAAAGGTGGGACAAAGCTTGGTGAGTCCTAAGATCCTAAAGGAGGTAAGGAGCAGGGCAGGGAAGGCCTAAGATGAGCCAGATCTTAATTCCAGTGTAGAGGGAAGCCATTAGCCCTAGCTGGTTTGGTTCAGTGGATAGTGTCAGCCCATGGATTGAAGAATCCCAGCTTCAATTCTGGTCAAGGGCACATGCCCGGGTTGCAGGCTCAATCCCCAGTAGGGGGCATGCAGGAAGCAGCCAATCAATGATTCTCTCGCATCATTGATGTTTCAACCTCTCTCTCCCTCTCCCTCTTTCTAAAATAATAATATATATATATATATTTTTTAAATCCCCAGCCCTGGTCATGGTACATGAGGGAGGCAACCAATCGATGTCTCTCTCTCACACCAATGTTTCTCTCTCTGTCTCTCCCTAAACTCAACAGAAAAAAACAGACAAACAAAAATTATAGGGAAGCCATCAGAGGGTTCCTGCAGGGACATGTGTCCTACAAGTGCACTTCTAGTACTGTAACTGCCAGGTCAGGCGGTGCCAGCAGGGGCCTGTGAACCATGCCAGGGCTAGAGAGGCCCCAGAGTTTAGGGTTATGAGCATGAACTTGGGAGCCAGCCTGTGTCCAGGATGAAATCCCAGCTTTGCCCCTTGCCACTTGCCAGTGTGTGACCTTTGACCAGTAATTTAATCTCTTGGTGCTTCAGTTTCCTCATCTGTAAGATGGGAATTGTTGGGAGGAATAAATGAGTTAGTATTTATGAAGTGCCTAGAACACTGCCTGGCACAATTGCAGGGGGGTCATTTCGGAGGCAGGTTCCCATAGGCTGATGATAGTGGAAAGACGGATGGAGACACAGTTTGGGGGAAGCATTTTGTGACTAGTGCACCATGAGGATGCTGGAGAGTTAGCTCAACTCTGGGTTCTGAGCTGGGGAGCAATCAGACAGCAAAGGATGAGAGGATGGTGATTATGTAATCAGAGGCCCAGTCCTGGGGAAAGAGATGGTTCCAAACAGAAGATGAGAGGTGAGTTGGTGGCCAGGTGAGAGGTGCCAGAAGGCCGCTCGGCCACGATGTCCAGGGAGTGAGTTGGAAACCTCTTCTCCATCCTCCACGTTATTTCATAGATTTCAGAATTGCCGTGGTTAGTAACTTGGGTAATATCCACTCATGTTACCCTGTGAAATGGTCTCATGTAACCATCCCACAGCTGTTGGCACTTCCACTTCTGCTCTGTTGTAACCAAGAGGGCTGTTCCTCAAAGGCCTTGCAGCAGCTTGTTAGAATCCCAGGTCCAGCAGTCTGTGAGAAAGCCCAGCCCTCCAGGCAGATGTGCTCAGAGAAGCAGGTCTTCATGCTCTAGATGTGATTCCTCACCAGGCTGGACACATTTGCCAGGGCTGTGGGCCTAGAGAATATCCAGCATAGTATGGAAGGGGTTCCCAGACCTTGGGACTTCACAGCCCAGGGAAATGCCCAAACAAAAGTGAAACCCAGCAAACCTCTGGGGATGGGATTGCCAACTCTTTATTTCACCAAGTAGTCATACTCGGAAAACAGCATTCATGCACTATCATTTCATAAAAGAAAGTACAAAACATCATTTCAGAATGAGGGACAGTCTTTCCAAGAAACAGCAATGGGACTAACTATAGGCCCATGCACTGGGTTTTAATGGGTGTCTGTTAAAAATCAAGTGCAGATCAATGACAAGAGCAAAAGCCAATGTCTGTTTTTTCTGATTCATTTTCTTCTGAGGGAGGCAAGTGCTGATCACAGCATTGCACAGACCAAAGTCAGATGCCACTGTGCTGAGCTCTGTAGGAGCATGACCTGCCCAGAGGTCAGAGAGACTTCTGAGGAAGAGAGACCCATCTGAGGGCAGGGTGTGGATGTGGGTGCTAGGAGGAGACTTTGGGAAACCAAAGGCCCTGGGGCTAATGGGGAGTTGAGGAAAAAGAGAAATAGCAGTGTGGCCAGAGGGCAGGGAGGAGATCTCCAAGTGTGCAGGCCTTGTAGATCAAGCATGTCAAACTCAAAGAATATTTTTGCAGCCCAGCCAATATAATGGTATGTAAGAAGTGTTTTAATAAAAAGTTTGTAACTTAATTTTTACAATATCCTGTTATACATTATTACTAATAACGAGCTACAACATTCGGTAATGACTGATTACTATAATCTGTTGCATTCATTTCCCTTACGTGCCTTATGCACAGGCGCACCATTTCTCTCCACTAATACTAGCAGCGAATATTTTACCACCCAATTGCCATGTCAGTAGTCTTGGACTGACTTGTTTGGTGTGTGCAACAGGAAATATTTTGCTTTCGGAGAACAAGAAAAATAGGTTTATTTGCATTATGCATATTAATATATGCAGTTATTCAGTGTCTGATAAGTTAATGTTCAAGAAAAGATATTAATTTTTATTAAAATGTTCTATTATTGTATGTTAAAGCTTACTCATTTATTTCAGTCCTTTGTATTTATCGAAATAGATAGATATGTCTCTATTGAAATAAATATATGTTTCTATGAAAATTGAAAAATTGAAGCTTTTTTTTTTTTTTTTTTTTTTTTTTTGCAGTCCACATAAACTCAAACCTTGTTTATTTGGCCTTTGAGTTTGACATGCTTGTTGGAGATGTATCAAAGATTCTATTTTATCCTAAATACAGTGAGGCTTTTTTAACCGAGTGACATAATCAGATTTGCGCCTCGGAGCCCCTTGGGCCTCAGTGTGAAGAGTAGATTTATGGACCTGGTGGGAGCAGATGGTTGCAGCAGAGAGCTCCCTTGGGATGTCAAGCATGCAAGAACCATCTTATAGAAGTGTCCCAAAGGTGGTGCCCATGTGTTTCTCTCATACCCGTGGCGAATTGTGCTTGGGCGCTGCTGTGTTCTGCTCTATGGCCTAGCGCATGGATTCTGTTTCAAGGGGCCCATCCAGTTTGATCTCGTTTGTTCCCTAGAACCCAAGCCATCATGCCTTTGAAGCTAATTATTAACAACAGTAACACTATTTCAGTTGTGCTTGTCCCTTGGCAAGGCAGGCTGCTGTGGACCTTCCATCTGCTCTCCTTCTGGCTGTTTCTAGCCCGGACCTGCCTTGTTAAGGATATGGTAGAACATTGGGTCCTAGAAAAATACAGACTTAAGAGAGGACAGAACTGGCATCTGATCCTAGCTCTGCCTCTTCCTTGCTGTGTGACCTTGGACAAATTGATTAGCCTCTCTGTTCCTAGGTTCCCTCATTGACAAAATGAGAGCAGCAACGCCCATCTTTGCAGGATTATTGTAAGGCAGATCAATAAGCTGTGTATAGTGGTTACAAACTACTGGCACTCAGGCAGATAGGCCCACAGTTGTAGGCTGATGGAGCTCTTGTCATTAAATTTTATATTAGTTGCCAACATTTTAAAATCAGGATATTTTATTGTACAAACACAGGTATCTGTCACTTTGAAAATTGGACAGTCTTATCCATGGAGCCTCCACACCCACAGGCAGCAGTTGGCTGCCTCTCTTCCTGGTCATGCGCCCTTCTCACCATCTCACTCTGTCTCCAGCCATGAGCCTCCACTTAACTCCAGAACTGAGGACCCAGCTGCCTGCTCAGCACCTCACGCTTACCATGAACCCAGTGGAACTTGATCTTCTCACAAACCTGCCTCCCACAGCCTTTCCACCACCCAGTTGGTGGAACTCCATCCTGGGGCTCATACCTGACTCTTTTCTTTCTCTTAAACTTAACTTTCAGGATACCTATTGGCTCTCCCTTCCAAATACATCCAGGTCCTGACCATCTCTTCCAACTCCAGCCCTGAACACCTGGTTTTGCTCCCAACATCATTTACCTGAATTGTTAGAATAGCCTGTCAGCCAGTCATGGCTTCAGCCTTGTCCCCTATAGTTAATTCTCTACAGTGTCCAATGTTATCCTCTTAAAATATGTCAGATCATGTCCTGCCTATACTCGAAGTAGTCTCCAGTCATTCAGACTTGTTTATTACATGGTCAGAGATCTTTACAGCTACCTACAGGCTTAGTACCATCTGGTACCACCTGGCTTTCCTCTGCTTCCTCGCTGTTCTTCAGACACACCAGGCATGTTCCCACCTCAGCGCCTTTGCTCTGCCTGTGCCTACCTGCAAACTGCTCCTTCTGCTGAACAAGTGCAGCTGGGGACTCTTACTAGGCTTATAGAATACTTCAAATACATACTTCAAATTCTCCCTCCATGTTTTAATTCTGGACCAAGCTTCTTTCTTTATTATTCCTTTGTTTGTGGTTAAATATGAATGTGAATGTCATGAATGACTGCAGTATTTCCTCACTACCCTAGTTCCTGTCACCTTTCATGCTTTGTCCTGGTGCCCTTGCAGGCCAGAGCTCTTAGACCACGTGGAAGTCCCTGGCTGTCTCATCTGGCTGCCTAGAGATTTGTTTCCAGCAAGAGTGTTATGTAGCTCCCCAAGCCAGTTATGTGGTTTGAGTGTAAGTCCCTGAAAATGTGAGCGCATTGATTTTCTTCTCTTGTGGTCCTGTCTGTCAGTTCTCTGTTGCCTTCTTTTGCTGATGTTCCAGTCGTTGTCACGTGCCTCATCCTGGCGAAAATTAGAAAATAGCATATAAATAATGCAGTCTGTGAAAGACGTATCCAGAATATAGGACATTCTAGAAGACAACTGACTGGAACTTTTTATAAGTGTGAATGCCATGGAAGATCAGAAATATGGGGGGAGAGGGCCGGGGTGCTATCCTAGATGATTGAAAGGAAAGGAGACACGACAGCTGTCCACTCGGATTGGGTCTTGGATTGAGAATTGTGTCTTTAAAGGACATTTTTCTTTTTTTGTAAAATTGAAAAGATTTACATATAACTGTGATTAGATAATAAAATTAAGGTTGGTATTATACTTTTTGGGTGTGATACTGCTGCTGTGGTTCTGTGAGAGATGTCGTTAGGAAATGTGGGTTGAAGTGTTTAGGGGTAAAATGTCATGCTGCCTACAGCTTTGGAATGATTCACAAAATAAAAATGTGTAAGTGTGTGGGGATAATGAGAGAGGACTCAAATCCAGCTAAATATTAATTATGAATCCAGGTGAAGGGCATATGTATTATTCTTGAAACTTTTCTGGAAGTTTGAAAGTTTTCAAAATAAAATCCAAAGGAAGTAGCAAGAGGGAAATCAGCATTCGAAAATCAACATTCTTGAAAATCCAACATTTAATGAATGAGGAATGTAATGTTTAAGAGCTAGGATGTAATGTTGAGGGCCCTGGATTCAGAAAAACCTGGGTTTGAATCCCAGCTGTGTGACTTTGAGCGAACTAGCTAACCTCAGCTTTTTTCTCATCTGTAAAGTGGGGGTGATTGTGCTTGCTTCAAGGTTTTTCTGTAGATAAAAGGAGAGAATCCATCACAAAATGCTCAGTAGCATGGGGGGCATTTGTAATAGTGTGAACAACAACAAAAAGAAAGTTGCAAAGAAAATTTTAAATTAAAAAAAAAAAAAAAAAGCTCAGCAGCATCTTCCATGTGCGGAAGGAAGCTTTCCTAGTAAAAACAGTCACCAGCTTTTGTCATCTGGAATACACTCATTTCTTATTAGACTCTTTTCTCTGTAGGAGTTCTGACAAAGCCAAGCCTCCTCCCCTGTCCATGGGATTCACAGGCTTGCTAATTAGATGGTCAGTTTCTTGGAAAGATGACTTTTAGGAAAGTGGGTGCTGGCTGACTGGGGAAGAACTGAAACCTCAGGGAAGGCTTGATTCAGACCCAGATGGCTCCTTGGGGGCAATTTAGTTCAAGTGTTCAGGCCTGGAGCCCCTAAGAAGTGGTTTGTGTAGTGCTGACGCTGAAGTGGACCAATGTTGTTAACATGAAACCCGAGAGGCAAGGATGGAGATGGCATTTGAAGCCCACTCTCCAGGCAAGTGTGGTTTGTGGCTCTTCGGCCTACACTTTCCCACTGTGTTTTGTCTTTAAAAGTAATGCAGTCCTTGCTGGTGTAGCTCAGTGGATAGAGCATCAACCCGCTCACTGAAGAGCTCATGCAGGAGGCAACCAATAGATGTGTCTCTCTCACATTGATGTTTCTCACTCTCTTCCTCCCCGCCCTCCTCCGCCTCCCATCTTCCCTTCCCCTCTCTAAAATTAATGGTAAAAGTATCCGTGGGTGAGGATTAACAACAACAACAGAAGAAGTGCAGTCTACACTGGGTCTCCTCACATGTATACATGTGGCAGAGCACCATGGTGGGCACCCCACCTGCCTGTCACCTGACCTGCCAACTCCTGAACCCACTTTACTCCACATCTAGGAAGTCACCAGGCATTCCACCTCTGCAGCTCTGCCCCCTCCCCACTTCAGGCTCTTCATACCCAGTGTCTCCCTTGTGGGGTTCCAGCCCATGGTGTTGCCCCACTGGTCTACCTACCCTGCTGCCTGTGTCTAAAAGACACAGTTATCCCACCATCTCTTCCCTGCTGTAAATTTCCTGCCTTCTGTCTCACTGTATCTGAACCTCCCTGGCTGTGATGCTGTCTACATGCCCTTGGACACAGCCTGCCTGCTGCTTCCCACCTGTAGCCCTTTGCCCAGGCTGTGCCCCTTGCCTGGCTTGCCCTCCCATGCCTCATTCCCAACCTCTACCCTCTTCACTGCAGAATTTGGTACCTCCCCCCTCCTCCTCCTTCTCTTCCCAAGCACCTCACACATGCACTGAACACTTTTTCTAGCCCTAGTGCAAGCTCATTCGAAGAGGGCTTGTTGGATTGAACTGATGAAACTGTAGCAGTCACTTTATTCATAAACACTTAAGGCATTTTCATTAACACAAAAATGATGTTTCTAAATGTTGAGTAATTTGGGGCAGTCAGATATGCGTTGAGAATGACATTTGCTTATCATTCCCATACATTTGAATGAGCAATTTCCTAATTCAGACCTTTCCCCACCGATGAAATATACCAAGACTCTTAAACCCGCCTTGGTGTTTTCTAAAAATATAGACTGTCTCATTTCAGCGTTGCACTATCCCAAATCATTTTACCTAAGGGCTAAAATACTTCCCCCACCCCCCCCCCACCCCACCCCCGCATCTCTTTGAGAGTAGGACCTGATCTAGACTCATCAGAAAAAGAGCACGTCTGAATTAAACCACCAATTCTCTAAGGGAACGGAAAACGTGGAATTAACAGCGTCGTCCCCCCCCCCCCCCCTGTGATTAGGCTCCTTCCCCGTGTGCTTGATGAATAATGTTGCTGGCCCCTTTTCAGAAATGAAGTAGAAATATGGAGAAATGAAATTTGTATCTTATAAAGTGACTGGAAATGTGATTATAATACAGCTGTCAGTTTTGTTCAAGTGGAAAATTTTTAAGTAAATCCAATTGCAACATTATTTGGTTCTTTTAAAGCAGGGTAATGTAGCTGTTTCCTGCGTATTGATTATTTGATTGGTACCTGTCTGTTGAACCTATTTTTTTTCTCAGTAGCGCTCATTGATGTGGTTTAATGTATATTCCTGTAATCTTTCCCTGTTTTATAAACTTACAATCATAATTGAGCTGCATTAGAGAGACATGTTCTGCTGAAATCACAAGGTCACCTAATGGCTGTGCCCTCTTGTTGGTTATGTATTGAAGCAGTCTTAGGACAGTTCTTCTGAAAAAGACAGAAGTCATTATTTTTTTTCCTCTACAAAGCAGAATTTTTAGATTCCATTTTAAGTACCGGGGAAGTGAGGCATTTGAGTAGTAGAGACTGGATTTCGAGCTTTTTCTTTCTCGGCCTATTAAAATGATAATTTCTGCTGAAGGTACTCTACAATTTAAGTATTTTTCCCCAAATCCCAGTCCTTCCCACACATTTGGAAATGGGGCCGCAGTTTTGATTTCTCCCATAACAAGGGACCTGGTGGCTTAGATTTGCTCAAGGAGCAGTATCTTCTGAGGCACATTACAGCCCTCAGGAGGTGGGTGGATTCTGGATGGGGTGGCCAGGGAGCAGATGGGGCTCCAGTAGGTGGTGGAGTCCCGCCTTGGCACTCAGGCTGTGTAGCCTTGGCATTCCCCCTACCTCACCCATCTCTGTCCGTACCTCAGGGGGCTGTCAGGAGGTAGAGGTGCTGCCTGGTGTGCTGAGCTCAGTGCCCAGAGTGGCTTTAGAGGGCCCAGCCAGCAAAGCCAACAGAGAAGCTCCTCACCCTTGAGTCTTCCCAGCTAATAAACAGGAATTCCGGCCTTCTAGTTGCACAAGCCAAAGCCTTGGAGTGTATTACCATCTTTCTCCCATTCTTACCACAAAGCTGAATGCAAATGCTGCCAATTCAGGCTTTAGATAGATCCAGATCCCCCCTGCTTCCTGCCTACATCGCCTCCACCCTGGTTTTGACTCTGGAAACCACCCTCTGACTGGGATGCCAGCTTCCTCCACAGCCCTTTCTCCACCATCAGCCTGTTGCAGCCTTTTAAACTGTCCATCAGAACCCTCCAGAGACCCTGGTTGCTCATGTCCAGGGCAGCTCCAAGTCTCCTGCCTGTGATCTGCAGGGCCTGTATAATGAGTGCCTCCTCCATCTCCTCCCCTCTCTCCCCACCCATGCACTCCAGCCATAGGAACATGGAAGACTCCCACCCGGACTGCTGGCTTCAGAGGGGCTCCCAAGGCCCCACTCCCTTGAGGTACTACTGAAGTCAGCCTCCTTAACCTCGTCTGGCTGGCGGGGGTGGGCAATGAGCTGCCACAGGAAATAGTAATTCGTGGGGGGAATGGGTTGAGGGTTAACGTTGAGTTTCAAGACATCCCTCACTCCAACCCACTCTATGAGTCTGTCTGGGGCTCTGCCTACACAGGGTTCCTCACCCCAAAGCCGACAGTTTCCCGCCCACCTGCACTACCCTGCCCAGCCACAGGGACAATACAGGACTGCTCTGGCCTCAGGAGATGAGGATTGGCTTCTGGCCCTGATACCTCATCAACCACAGAACACCCCAAACAAATCTCTGGGGAGACTGAAGCAGCAACAGACAGCGTGACCTTTAGCAAAGGTCCACGGCAGGAACAGGCCATCTGGCTTGTGCTGTCCCCGCCTCCAGGCCAGGATGCCAGTGCCCCTTTCCCCAGCACCTGTCCTGCTAGCAAGCCCACTCTGCTGTCAGCCCAGCCTCACCAGCAGCCAGCCCAGTCCCCACTAGAAAAACAGGAACGGGGAAAGGGACCAGTACCTTTCTCCCTCCCTCTCTTAGGGGAGGAGATGTGTTTCATTCAGGTTAGTGTTAAATCTAGAATCCTAAGAAAGGGTCAGAGTGGAGGCCTAGGAAGCGCCTGGAATAACATGGAATGACATTGAATCTCTGAGTTAAGAGGATGTCCTGATTTAAGACTTCAGGACCCCTGTGACAAAGGTGTGGTATTCCCAGTGTCCAGCATGCTTTGGGCTCAGTAGGATGTCTGGACTGATTTTTCAAATGAATGTCAAATGTTGTTTGCTCTGCTGAGCCTTTAAGAAATGTACAGACTACTGATCTTGGGACATTTAAAAGTTTAAATTGTCATTTCACTTTGACCTGCCTGGAAATAAAAGTGAAAATTGGTTTGCCATGCTGCCCTTGTGTGTGGCCACACGGCAGAGGAACTGCTCTCATGGTGTTAACTTGCCTCTGTCTCCGTAGGACAAGACAGGGCCTGGGCAATGGGTGGGTAGTGGGAAGGCTGGTGGTCTGGCTATTTCTAGCCTGGGGCTCTCTGTGTCAGAAGAAAGAGATAGGGGAAATACACAACCCAAGTTGTGCTTTGAAATCATTACAGCATCACTAGAAACTGTCTGTTCCCAGGCGCCACTCTAGAAGGTTCTGATTCACATGTTTCAGGGATGGGATCCTGGCATCTCTATTTTCAGATGCTCCCTAGAGGATTCCACTGTTGGTAATCACTGGGTTAGACAGAATGAACACTTAATCCGTACTTGTTGCTCTCCATGCATTCCAGTCCTTCTAGGACCTCTCTTTGCCCATCTCCTAGTCAACCAAATGTTGTCAGAGAGGCCACCTTTGCTGGCATGATATGGTGGCCACATCTCTCTCTGGGTTCTGATGTCTGCTTCCCAGGTGGAAACCTGTGCCGTCCAAGTCACCCTTACAAATCCCTCAGAAAGGTGACCTGTAGGAGAGTGACATCTCTCAAGGTGTCTGACACAGCTGGTCTTCACAGCAGGGCTGGAACAGACCTGTCCTGGCTCACCAGCAGGGGGAGGCTGCATTGTATGAGAGCATGCATCCACCTGGGAGACTCCCAGTGGGCCCTGGAGGGATGCTCAGAAGAGAGGCAGGAGGGGCTCACAGGGAGGCAGAGTTCCACCTGCCCCTCAGGCTTAATCCTTCGGTGGGGTGGTAGCCAGAGCGGCCTATGTAGTATATACGCTGTTATGTTCTTCTCCCCTCTCCCTTCCTAAATATGCACAGTTGAGTTTAAGTTAACTCTGCATGTAGCATGCTTTCATCTTATTTGAAGACAAATGACTTTACCTATTAAACCTGGGGCACCTTGTTGGACAGAAGAAGGGCCTGGGTAAGGGATTGGGCCTCCTGACCTCTTCCCCCCGCAGCCCTGCAGCCCCATCTCCCTCTCCCCCAGCTACACATGTGCTCAGGCAGCCATTGAGCTTGGCCTTGTTTATGATTGACGTGGGCTGGGCGAGGGGAACCCTTGCAGAGCTGGCAATCTCTACAGCACTGAAACCCCAGCCTATCTCTAACTCTGGTTGTCTTGAACCACACCAGTTCTGAAAGCAGTCTACTCTGCTTCAGGCTGAGTTGTAAAAATGCTTAAGAGCAGACAGGCAGACCAGGAGGCTAGGAAGTCAGTTGCCTATTATAATTAGGAGCTAAAAGTTCTCATCCCATCTTCCCCTTTTTCCTCCCCAGTCTGGTGGGGCCACCATTTTTATACCAGGTTCAACATGCAATAGACCTCTCCTCTCCCTGCCAAATCCTTATGCAAAAAAAGTCCCATGCAAATTCCTAGTTTTCAACTTGGCACATCCAAATTATCTTTTGCATTCATCATTACCCATACCCAGGCCTTTGAGTTGTTGTATATGCTTTGTGTTTTTGTAAATGCAATTGGGGTTTTCCAGCGCTGTGCAAAGCCAGGAAATATGCATGTCATTTAAATGACTCCAGTTAACCTTTAGCCTTTAACTGGTTGCTCATAAAGCTTGCCTCTGTCCCAGTGATGGGTTGGTTGCATTTTCTACAGCAGCAAAATTGATGAAGATCTACAGCTTTTTTTGTTCCATGCTGAGCCTCCTTTCCTCTGCTGCATCCACCCCATGAGGCCCAGAACCAGATTCTAGCAGAGCAACCTGGAGGTGGAAATGTGAGTCCCGGGGAGTATCTAGTGAAGGTTCTAGGCTAGATTTGTGCAGCCCTGTTGCCACTCCCTTGGCCCTGGCTTCAGCTGCTTCCCTTCCCTTTCTGTGTCCTCTGCTGGATCACATAGTCATGATAGCAGATAGGATCTTTTGATCCATTTCCTTGGTCCAGGCAGTGTTGCAAGCATTTTACTCAGGTTAACTCATTTAAGCCTGACAACCTGGCCAAGTAGGTGCTGTTATTATCCCCACTTTACAGATGAGAAAGCCAAAGTACAGAAGTGAAAATACCAGGGTCACACTGCCAAGAAGTGCAGGAGCCAGGATTCAAATGCAAGATTCAGACGCAGAGCTTGTACACTTGACTCTGGGCTAGGACACCTCTGCCCGTGTCTAACATGTCCTCCTGTCCATCCATTATTTACTGAGTGGTGGGCACTGTGCAAGGTGCCAGAAATACCCAGAGGAATAAGACAGCCTGCATTTTCAGCCAGCTGCTGGCATCCTGGCAGGAGTTACATCAGCAGATGGATGTAGGTGCTTGAATGGAAACTGTAGGGAGCAGCAAGGACAAGAGAGAGTTGCATCTTTGCTCGTGATGGGGGATAAATAGGGATAGGCATTGCTACTGGGAGCCCCACCTGTTGAGCGGAGTGTTGTTGTAAGTGGATATTTAGCAGGCAGACAAGCTGGGCAAGAGTGTTCCAGGCAGGGAGCATCCTAAGTGAAGTCACAAAGTTGTGTGTGGTGACTCTGGTCAGTACCCTGTGTCTAGAACATCACATGGTGTGTCATTTCCTATGGCTGCTATAACAAATGTCTACCCATTTTGTGACTTAAAACAACACACACTTACCATCTTACGGTTCTATAGGTCAGAAGTCTAGCTAGCATGGGTCTCAATGGGCTCAAATCAAGATGTCAGCAGGCCTGCTGTTCTTTCTGGAAGCTCTAAGGAAGAATCCGCAGGCTAGATTTATGCAGGCTTTCCAGCTTCCGGAGACTGCCTGCATCCTTTGGCTCCTGCCCCTCTTCCCTTTGAAAACCAGCAGTTTCTCATATCACATCACCCTGACCTCTTCTGCTTCCCTCTTCCACTTTCAAGGACCCCTTCTAATTAGATGGAGGCACCCAGATAATTCAGATAAACCATCTCCCCAATGCAAGGCATTTCATTAAATCACATCTGTGAATATCGTCTTGTAACATTTTCACAGGTTCCAGGGGTTGGTTAGAGCATGGACATATTTGAGGGCCGTTGTTCTATCTACCATGGTGGAATGTAAAATCTGGCAAAGTGGGGGGTAGAAAGATGAGCTGAGGCCCAGCATGACTTCCTGCAGTTATGGGGTCCCCAGGAACCAGTGGCAGATGCACAGGCTAGGATGTAACCCTTGAGATGCTCTTGGCTTATGTGACTGGACCCACCCCCAGCCACATCCTTGGCAGATCCTTCTGACCTTTAGCCCCATGCAGGGCGGAGGCCTCTTTCAGCAGGCCTCCTCTTTGGTGGTACAGTTTACGGCTCTTTTCTCCGTGCCTCACCCCTTCCTGCCGCTGTCCCCAGGATGTCCCTGGTGTCTTCCCACTGACATTCCCCAACTTGCCTCCCCCAGTTCCGGACATCCAGCCACTTCCTGCCTTTCTTGCCAGTCTTCTCCATCCTTCCCCTGGGTTCCTGCCGTAGGCCCTTCCTGTGATTGGTGCTCTCCCCAGCAGTTTAGGCTCACTTCTCCCCAACACTCCTTTTTGCCCTAAAAGGCTCAAATGTCACCCTCCATGGCATTCTGACCACCTCCCACACACAAACATGAGGCACCACTCCCTTGGGTCCTCAAACCACAGAGGCCCTTCTTGTTTCTTCTCGTAGTCATTAGTCTAGGACAGTGGGGCTGAGAAGGCGGGTTCTCTCTAGCCGATTTTAATCGGGAGGAATTTTAATCAAAAGCCCCAATTTGGTTGTGAGAGGGACATTTCTCCAGGAAAGGATTAGAGTTCCAGTCATTAAATGGTCTATTGCAGAATGTTAGTCCTTGACTAAAGTGGTTGGATTTAAAAATGAAACAAAATAAATGTTTTTGGTTGTGTGTGTGTGTGTGTGTGTGTGTGTGTGTGTGTGTTTTTAAGAAATGAGGACATTGTTGACCATGATGGAAAAACATTCTGATTCAGGCCTTAAGTATATGTATGAGAATTGAGGTTCTGCAAATGCCTTCCTGGATTTTGATGGCTCTTGTTAAAAAAAAAAAATAAACCCACAGTAACCTTAGATACTGTGTGTGCATGAGGGTATGTGTGTTTATGTGTATGCACGTATGCATATGTGTGTATGTAATGGGAAAGCATAGTAATTTGCTTTATGGGAATCCAAATTCACTCATTTCCAGTCATCCCTTTGGGCCCCGGACCATGGCTCATGAGAAGTCCCACTTCCCCATCTGGGCTTCTCTTCCTCAAGACTCAGGTCCAGTCTTTCACTTCTCTTCCTGCTATGAAGAAAGTGTTTCTCTTGAAAACAAGGGACAGCACTCCCACTCCCTAAATGATATAGAGTGACACTAAAGACAGGAACTCATTTGGGTGAAAACTTGAGGGTTAAAAGTGAGAGTTGATAGAGCTTAAGCCCTGAGGGGTTTACTGGTGAACTGGGAGCCAGTAGTGTGTGTAGGAAGCCGAAGGGGCTCTGTGTTTGTTCAGCAGCCATTTACTGAGGCCTCCTGTGTGCTGGGGCAGGGTAGGGCACTGGAAATAAAGATAAGGGGTCTCCCACCTCTTGTATCTCTCTATTCAACCTTCTTCTCCTGAAAAGAAAGAGGCTCATTCACAGATGAGTCCAGGATAACAGGCTCCTCCCGCTTTGGATATACATTTGTAAAACTTCCATATTTGGTGAATCTCTCCAGGTTTTGTTGTTTGGTGTGTGGCTGTGAGATTATATTTAGCTCTAAAAAAATGTGGGAGGTGGAGAACTAGCTGCACATCGAAATCTCTGCCCAGTGGGATTTCCCCATCAGGGTTCAAGCTTGCAGTTTCTCCTCTAGTTGGTCTCTGAGTTTACCCTTCTGGCTCCTACCCCTGCAAAACAGTGACCCCTGGAGAGCCTAGTCAAAGGCTCTGAGAAGTCCTGCAGACCCAAAGCCACTGAGCAGGCAGGAGTAGTAGAAATTGCCCCTCATTGGCAGCTAATTCTTGTCAGGCACTGTCTGAGGATTTACATGACCCCAGGTCCATTCAGCTCCAGTGGCCATGCTCTCATCCACCGAGCTCCACCCTGTCTCATCCCATCCTAGCATGGCCCAGCCATTCCAACCCTGCAGCCTAATTCTTCTCAGCACATGTAATAATATCTCCAGTTTCCCCAGTACTGATTTTGATCATAGGTGGGGCTAGGAACCCAGAATAAACACACTGAGCCCCAGCCCTCTCTCATGACCTGGGGAGCCCTCTCCTCCCACCCTCCTCCTGCCTGTGGAGCTGCTGTCAGCCGGAAGGGCCTGGCAGGCTGTCTACAGGAGCCTGTCATGGAGTTTGTTGACTGTGGAAGAAGGCGACGGCTCTGATCTGCTGTTTCATGGGTTTAATCTGCCAGGGATGGAAGCCAGCGGTGGGCTTATTCACCTGGTCAAGGAGGAGGGAGCAGCGGTCACATCCATGTTCAGCTCCTCCTGGCTGGCTTCTCTGTGCACCAGTAGGTTCAAGGCCTAAGCCCCAAAGGGCCACCAGGGCCTGTGCAGTCTGACCCTCAGCCCCCTCTCCAGCCACATCGCCCATTCTGGGTCCCAGCCACACCACCGCTTTTAGTTCTCTGGCCTGCCTTGCATCCTCCCCTCTACTTCTGACCCTCACACGGGCCAGCCCCTCTGCCTGGGACACTCTCCTGCCACTCTTTGCTTGGCTAACTCCCTGACATCCTTCAGATCTCTCCAGATGGCTTACGTCCCAGCAGAACGTTTTCTGACTGCCAGGTCTCTCTCTCTTCACAGCCTTGGCTACCGTTTTTTATTTTCTATTTTTGTTGCTGTTATTTGATTCATGTGGGTAGCAAGCTCTTGGGGGCAGAAACGCTGACTCTTTTGCTCACAGTAGAATCCTGGTGCTGACAGCGTGGTAGGTACTTGGTGAAGATTTGCCAGATGTGAACGAATGGAAACAAGAAAGCGGCTTAGGAACTGAGTCCATAAATGAGGACATTGTCCTTATTTTCAGAAATCAGACTGATTCCAGGACCCAGGGGCTTACTTGGAAACCTCGCTGACTTAACAAACTCTGACATTCATCCTCACTTTGGGTTGGTCTCTTCTTACTGGGAAGTTGGAATGAGATCAAGACTAGATCCGAGGGTCCAGTGTTAGTCTTCTGAACTCGCCCGGCCGTGTGAGTCATCACCATGGTGGAGGGAGGCTGTCTGAAGCTCGAAAGGTCAATCAATACGTCAAAATATGCAGTAAATCACATTGCGCCTAGAGGGCTCCTTCCAGTTCCTTGAAACGCCTGCCCCTGTGCCGCTCCCCAAAGATGCTGCCGAGGAAGCAGCAGCCCAGGCGCGGATGGTGATTACCTCGAGGAAAATTAATACCGTGCCATCAATTCTGGAGGCAGAAAGGGCCCACAGCCAGATGGCTGTGCATTGGCTGGAATAACTCACAGCCCGGGCCCTGCAGATAAATCAGCAGGTCTTCCCCGAGAGCCAGCAGGTGCCTTTGTCACAGGTGGGGGAAGGGAGCCAGCACCACAGCCCCTCTTCCCCAGGGTCTGTCTCGTCTGAGGGGTTGAAAGGCACCTCTCCAGCACCTGTTCTCCGCGGGGGCCACGCGGTGAGCTGGTTTGTGGACGGGGCTGTGGTGCCCGCGTCCTTGTCCCCCGTAGCATCATGGGAAGGGGCTTTCAGCCTGGCTGTCACAGCAAACGTGACAGACCCATTTTCACACTGCAAGCCTTAATTGGATGGTCAGAGGGCACATCTGTGGCTTATAAAAAACAAATGGCCCGACGATTGTCGAGAAGGAGAGAGAAACTGGCCTCAGATTGAGTCCCCAGGGATGGAGATGCTGGAGGCAGTGGCAGACTTGGGCCCTTCCTGCTCTGTCACTCACTCTGGGGCTGCGGTTGCTCTCTTTGTCTTTACAAGTCTCTGTTTCTCCCTCTGAAAAAATGAGAGTAATGAGGCCCAACAGAATGTAAGGCTGTAAGGGGGAGTTAGTGAGAAAGCGCATTTAAAACCAGTCATTATTGCCCTGCCGTGGTCTTAGATGGCCAGATCCAAAAACAGCCTCGTGTTTTATTATAGTCTTAAGTGCCTTCATCCCTGTCTGTGGGACCCCAGTTCAAAGTGTTACATGCTGTATTCTTCAGGGCAGGCCAGACTGTCTGCAGGAACAGGTTCACCTTAGCACCATGGAGATTTATTTCCGTTCACTCTCCTTGTCCCTCATGGTCAGTGGGGTGCCCTGTTCCCATGTCACTCAGAGCCTAGGCTGACAGAGGGACCACCATCCCACAGCTGTGCTGCCTGGCACACACCCACCTCCTCAGCATGAAGGGCAGGAACGAGTGAACGATCATGCCCCTGCTCTTAAATGCTTCTACCCAGAGGGGACACACTTTTCCGTCACTGTCCCTGTGGCCTCACCGAACTGTTGGGGTGGGGGTGGGGGGAGCGGGAGGCGGGAAGAAAGAGACATGGCTTTTGTCTCAGCCATGGTAGTGATTATGCAGCCTCCGTCCCCTGGAAATCTTAGTTCAGTAGCTAGGATTTAGAGGATCAAGTGTACCCAGACCCTCCCTGCACTAAGCCAGGAAAAAATCTGAGGAACTAAGAATGAGGAAAGAACAAAGACTAAAACTGAAGGGGAAAGGGAAGAACCCAGTGAATTAAAGCTGATTTCAAGACAGTAGGCAAATTCTGGGGTGGGCTGGGCTGAGATGAGGCCGGCCCTATTGGGAGTGGGGTGAGGGTGCTTTGCAAATGGTCGGGCTCTTAAATCATCACAGTTGCTGACTGAATGTCAGGCACCAAAAGAAGCTCCAGAATTACCCCAGCACCCCAAACCACCGCCAGAAAAGAGGGGAACTGGGAGGGTGATAACACTGCTTGGCCATTGTGGTTGGATGTCCTTCAGGGTTTCAGAGCTGGTTTGGCCTGAGAGAGCTAGTACCATGGGTAGCACAGGTCAAGCCTGCATGGCAGAGGAGGCTGGGGAGTGTAGCAGGTATGAGCAGGAGCTCGGGGGGCTGGCTGGCTGGGTCCCAAACCCCACTCTGCCACGTGGTGGCTGTGTGCCATGAGAAGTGACCTCACCTCTCAGGTCCTGTCTCCTCAGTGAAGTAGGGGGAATAATAAATAATGGCTATTCAGCGGGATGTCATGGGATGAAATAAGATAATGTGTGTAAAGCATAGAGCCACTGCTAAAAGTGCACTGTTATTGCCATTGTTGTCATTGGGCTTGCTTTTAATGAATATTTTTTTTAATTTTTTTATTTCTGGGGTGTGTATACACAAGCACCAAGCCAAGGATAAGGCTCAGGTGGGGGGTCCTAGACTCACATCCTGGCCTGCAGGTGGGGGCCAGGGGTGTGTAATGGTTAGCATGGTCTGGTTAGATAGCTCCACTGATATTTCTGAGCCCTGAGCAGGTTACTAAACCTCACCTGTAAGTGAGATCATAACTGATCCCCCCTTCCAGGGCTTATGAGGATTCAGTGAGACGTTCCATGTTGTTTTCACTATGCTTTGCTGTCCTAGGTATCTGAATAGTAACTCCAGTAACGGGATTCCCTGTTAAAGATACAGCCAAGATGTCATTTCAGGTGATGGCAGCAGGGCAGATGGCGGCAGAAGCCGAGTCACTGTAAACCACTGCTCAAAAGGGACAGGCAGGACTGCCTGAGGGCCTGGACGAGGCCCGGTTCTTCCCTTTCTGGAGTGTCATTTTTTAAATCAGAGCTACACTAGCTCTTCCGTTCACTTCATCCCACCCCCACTTGGCAGAGGCAGCTCTGTGCCCAGTACCAGTACTCCCTGGTCAGGAGGCACTTGGAGACCGCCTTGTTACAGAACTAAATGTACTGTCATCTATTTCACGTTTTCCTTTGAATCTACTCACAAGTTCTCCTGCTCAGGGCCTGAGGGAGGAGTGGGTTGAGCTAATTCTAACCTATACCCATGAATCTTGGGATCCATGAGCTAAGAATATATTTTTCTCAACATGTGAAGATAAATATAGAATGACCCAAATAAAAGTAACCATTCACACATGTGCCATCTACAACCATCTCCCGTCCCCTGAGGTCTGCACATAAGTGTCCTTGTTGGTCACCTCTGCGCCCCTACCTGCCCTCAGAGCAGCTGGTCCCAGGGTTTCCAGGAAAAAGCACTCCCTCTCTAGGGGTTGGGCTGTGATTTTCATTCTGCAGCGGTGGGCTGTGAGGCAGTTTGTAAAACCACACTTAATATTCGGCATTGTCATTTCTAATTTGCAAAATTAACCTAAACTACTACTCGGTTTTTTATGGCCACCTACAGATGTTAAATGTGGACAGAGTTTGCCTGAGTGAACATCGCTTTAAAAGGCTGGGTTTGAATAATACCGTTAGGACTCAACCCCAGGGTCTTTTGGGCCCAGGCAAGAAACTTTTATTTCTATCTTATCAGCACGTCTTCCAGGGAGGCAGGGAACCCACACAAACCAATTATGTATCAAAATCACTAGCGATAGGTATTTAAAATGCTGATTGCTTGACCCACTGCTTGTGGGGGGTGGGGGATGCCCATATCACCAGCCAGTGGAAGGTAGTGCTGCCATGCGAGGTGTCTGGGAGGGAAGGCCCTGCCAGTTTGTAGCAGGAAAGGTCCAACATGCTGACCAGAGCTCCTGCATGTGCACAGCTGTCCCGGAAGCCTCCGTCACCTCAGACACGGCATGAGCATGAGCCCCCGTGCCCTTTGGGCAGTCCAGTGGCCTCGGGGCTCAAGCTGTCCCTGCACCAAGACCCCTTCATCCCTCAGTATTGGTAACATACATAGCCCTACTCTGCATCAGGCACTCCATGGAGTATTTTATGTGTTAGTGGAAGGAATCTTCCTGCACTTATGAAGCAGGTAATGTCTTCATTTTACATTTTTAAGGACCGAGTCTCCCGGAGGTCATGTGATCAGCCCAAAAGTACATAGCTAGGACGTGGCAAAACCAGTGTCGGAGCCCCAGCTGCCTGGCCCCCAAGGCCCCTTGCTCTTCTCTCCATGTGCAGACCTCTGCCCTCAGCCTTGCCCACGTGCAGTGGGTGACATGTTTCCTGTTCAGGTGCTGTTGCTGATGCTCATAGGTCATTCTCCGTGTACCACTTGCAGTTGGGATAGGTGGAGCCTTGATGAGGAAGAGGATGGACCTCTGGCTGTTCTCTCACACCCAGAGAGAGCTGCTGGAGAAGGCCCACAGGTGCACCTGGCTGAGCAGCTGAGCATGCTCAGTGGGCTTGGCATTTTTTCTGCCCTCTGACACACAATCTCAGGCTCGAGAGGGTGCCCCAAACCCAGCCGTGGGCCGAGACCTGCTCTAAAGTAGCCTCAGGGGCTGCAGAAGTCTGTGCTCTGCGAGCCTCTTCTTTCTAAGGGCCTGAAAATGATGCAAAACCAGCCAGCCCCCGGCATTGGGTGGAACATGAGCCCCTACTTAGTTCTGTCTCTGCCCCTCATGCACCTCTCCTGGGTCCATTCAGGTTGAGGTCCTGCCATAAAGTCAATACTTTCATGTTTTCCTTGTGCTGTTTAAAGGTGACCAGATAACATAGAAGCATATTCACATTTTAAAAGCTCAGACAACTCAGTCTGTAAAAGTGAAAGTGTACCCTTTCCAGCCACCCTGTTCCCGTCCCCACGCCCTCAGCCCCTCCAGGAGGAACACCCAGCTTGGTCTGGGTGAATCTCCCTCCAGACTCCTCTCAGCATATGCACACCCCTAAGTTTGTACTCGTAGGCAAGGCCTTTATCCTGTTCACCATGTCACTCCAGGCACAGAGCCTGGCACTTAGTAGGTATGTGATAAATATTTATCGACTAGCATGACTATTCCTGTTGTCTTTACACAAATGGGACAATGTCTGTTTTGGCCTACAACTTGGCTTTTCCAATTAAAAGCAGGGTTTTCCTGTGTCAGGACTTGTGGGTGGAGCTTATTTGCACATCATCGCATTAAGTGGCAGTGTTCGAGGTGCCATCCTCGTGCATGACCCCCATCCAGTGGGCACTGGCCAGCTTCCAAAGAACCCAGGAGAGCCGGGCCTCATGAGCAGCGCTGGTGGGAGGGAGGCCTCACTGGGAAATCTCTGGGTCAGAGTTGGGTGTCTTGATATGCAGGACAGCTGTCGTCAAATTGCCCTTCACAAAAGCAGCTAGACCCCTCGGGCCTCCTGCTGGAGGTGTAGGGAGTTCCCATTCCCTCAACCCTCACCCACGGCCTTTTAAATCGGTGCCAGCATGTAGTCAACCTGGGTAAAGAGGCAAAGGGGGCTGCAGGAATTCGGCCTCCCAGACCCCAGGTGCCTGGGTTAAGGGACCCAGTTCAGGAAACAGGTTGATGCGAACAGTGGGGCACCTTGCTAAGAAGCTTCAGGCTTGGCTTGCAGCTTGGGTCCAGCGCCCCAAGGCACCATCCAAACCAGCCAGCCCCGTGTCCTGCCTCTGTTTTTCCCAACCCTGTCTTTGCTCATCAGAAACGACTTCCTGCAGTTGGAATTCCTGGCCCCGTGCGTGTTTAGAGCACACGCAGCTGTGTTCTCTCAAACCCCCGCCATCCTTTACACTCAGGATATCTGCTTTGACATTCCCAACCCTCTGCTTGGCAGTTGCTTATTTTAAAATAGTACCAGAAATGTGCTTGCTTAGTTATTTGGTTCTCTGCCAAATCCCCATCATGTGAAATAGTACATCCCCTGCGTGGTTCTTCAGAACCACAGGAGGGGGACCTGCCTCATAAGGCTAACACTTCCTCAGGTGACACGTAGGGGCCGGTCAGAAAAGGGACCTGGGGGACCTGAACTGGAAACCTTACATGACAGATGTCCTCGGGGAGCAGAGTGGATGACGGTGGGCAGCAGAAATAGCACCGTGGAGCCTCTACGTCTCCTCAGTGGGCCATTTTATTACTACATCCTTCCAGTAACACCCCCCGCTCCCGCCACCCTGCCCCATCACCATGGAATCGCAGTCCTGTGTTTTAAGAGGCGCTCCTGGATTTTGCTTTTGAAGCTCCCAACCCCCTTTCTCAGTAAAGGCCTTAGGTAAGCAGTTTTCCCTTCTATGTTATATCCACCCCAACTCACACCATAGACTGGTTCTATTAAAAGAAACAGGAGATTGATAACTGGTGTAGAGAAAGATATGGCTTATTCCAGAGGGTGAATGGGAAGTTGTGTGTGGCTTTCAGTAAAAGCTCCCTGGCCTTTTCAGTGTCAGCCACTCACCAAAGGGGGCCCCTCAGTGGGGTATTCACTCCAGGGTCTGAGAGCAGGGCCAAGAGAGCATAGCTCCGGAGGCTGAACTTCTGGCCCGGCCACTTGGGCTGGCAGGACTGTGTGACTAGGCAGTTCCTGAAGCCCCAGGCACCCTGTCATGAGATGCAGGCACAGCATAAGGAGGGGTCCTGGTGCAGCGGCAAGAAGGGGTAGAGGACAGGATAGCTGTGCACAGCAGACCAGCGGCCCTCAAGCCAGCTCTGCTGCTCACCAGCCAGTGGCTTTGGCCTGAGGTTTCCTTGTCTGGAAAACACGGAGCATTGTCGGGAAAGCCCTGAGCACCACGCCTGAAACATAGCAAGCCTCTAGGAGGCGTGAACCAGTTTTATGACTAAGGCTGTAAAGCAGGGGTCCTCAAACTTTTTAAAGTGGGGGCCAGATCACGGTCCCTCAGAGAGCTGGAGGGCCGGACTATATGAACTACTAATTCCTACTGTAACACCTCGGCTGCGCTCACTGCCCAAAAAACCTGGCGGGCCGGATCAGACTCCTCTGCGGGCCGCATGTGGCCCGCGGGCCGTAGTTTGAAGACCCCTGCTGTAAAGTGACCTGCAAGGCTTCTGATAACAGCTATCGGCTGTCTGGGGCCTGAGCTCTCCCTTCTAAAGCATCTCCTTTTCTTGGCAGGAAAGGCATGTGTTTATACCTGGTCCCGAGCAGGGTGCTCCGACCCCCTGGGCACAATTCTGCCATGGGTTGGCTTGGTTAATAGGTTTCTCCACCATCTGGACTAGCTCTAGGGACTGCTTGGGCTCAATGTGCAGGAGTCCTACATACTCCATGGGAAATGAGTTCTTAAAACACATTTAATCCATCCCCTGGCTGGCAGACATTTCCAACATTTCCTTGAAAGTTGACTTGCAAATACAAATTTGAACATATTTAATTCTTATCCCCAAAACTTTGGGTTCGGTTTCTTTGTCTTCCTTTCGTTCTTTTGTTCTGGGCACAGTGGTAACAGAAGGGGCTCTATAGTCAGAATTCATAAGGGTTTGATCACCAAGTCAGTTGTCTGTTCACTGTGTGATCTCGGGCAAGTTTCTAAAACTCTGTGGGCTTCAGTTTTCTCATCTTTAAAACAGGGTTGTTGTGAGAATTAAGTCACTTAGTATAGCAGAAAGTGCCCGGTCCAGTGCCTGGCCCATAATAGAATGCTCAGTACATGTCAGCTGTCACTACCCTCATTGTCATGACCATCCCCAGTCTGGTGGGAGACAGGCCAGTAAGTAGGTACACCACCCCCAAGTGTTGAGGTCCCTACGAAGCAGGGAGAAGCCATCTTCACGTGGACCATCTCTGGTTACCCATGCCAGGAACCTTCCTCTCCACCCCACCCCCTGGAGCTTTCGGGGCTGTGCCTTGAGCAAAGGTTTGTTGCAATAGGATGTGTGCCCCAGAAAGGTCACTGCCACGGTCAGCGTGATGGTGAAGGAGCAGGCCGGAGGCAGGGGACTGCTGAAAGGTGCCTCTCATTGGACCTTGAGCAAGAGGATGATGACATGAGCCAGGAGGTCTGAAGGGTGGAAGTTGGGAGGAAGGGTCCACTGTCTTCATGACCTGTTGGAGGGGAAGTGGGTGAGGGTGAGTGCCTTTGAACAATAGGCAGTTTTCCTCCATCTGTGCAGCCGTCATGGCAGTTTAGTTCTATCTTGTGTTGTTTTTTATATATATATATATATATATATATATATATATATATATATATATATATATATATTTATTTATTGATTTCAGAGAGGAAGGGAGAGGGAAAGAGGGAATAGAAACATCAGTGATGAAAGTGAATCGTTGATCAGCTTCCTCCTGCATGCCCCACACTGGGGATCGAGCCCACAACCCCATCATGTGCCTTGACTGGGAATCGAACCGTGCCCCATGGTTCAAAGGTGAACGCTCAACCACTAAGCCATGCTGGCTGGGCTAATTCTATCTTATTTTGTAACAGTGGCCTTAGGAAGCAGGACTGACCCCATTCTTCTAAGTGATGCCCCTGTCTCACCCTTTTTTTCTGGGTACTTGCTGGCCCAGCCTGTGTACTAATAAGCCATGTTGTAACATGTCCTACTGCTGTGTCACCTTTGGGTGACAGAAGATGCAGGCTCCAGGGGCTCAAAGGGAAACTGAAAGGTGATATGAGTCAAGGATTCCAGAGGCTTAACCCTGAACCTCTGAACCAGTCCCAGTCTGGCCTTGCCTGAGAAGTTTCCAGCCATCTTATGTGATTACAGTAAACTGCCTGGTGGGCGGGCTACTCAGTCCCAAAGCTAGGCTTCCCCTACAGGTGCAAGGGTTGTGGGAGGAGACAGACTGTGCTCTTGTGGCTTAACGGGCCTGCGGGGCGCCAGCTGCTCAGACAGGGACAGCTGCATCTCACAGGAGGCCTCCCCTTCTGAAGTTTGAGGCATCTGTAGCACCTCCCCCCCACAACCACCCAATCCAAGCCTTGGTTGCCACAGCTAACCACATACACCAAGCTTTTTCCTTCTTGAGAATTGGCCTCATGTATCTCTTTTGCATCTGGGTTCTTTAGAAAGAATCCCTCTCTTTTTCCCTCTGGGGCCTTGCCTGCCTGCCTGGGCCCCCCGCTGCCCAAATATGCCTTCTCTCATTTCCCTACCGCCTCTGCTGTGTAGTTCATAATATAACTCAAATGTGAAAAATTAGCTTTGCATGGTCGCCATAAATTTTACATGAATATTATTTAAATCAATAAAGTCTGTAGAAGGAACCACGTTATTATCCTTATTGTGGAGAAGTGAGGGCCAGTTTAAAGGGGTCGTGAGTCTTTAAGCACTCCACCCCTTGTCGGAGGTGGAAAAAGTTGTCCACCAGTGGATCAGCCAATGAAATAACAAGCAACCTTTCACTGGTCTGGGCTCCCTGGGTACCCGGATGCCTTTGAAGTCTCTGCTTTCTTCTTGGTAGGTGTGATCAAGCAGAACCAGAATGAAAGTCAGATTTTCCATGACTTGTTTCTTCTTTGAACAGTTGCTAATCTTTTTTTTTTTTTTTTTAAGTCGGTAATCTTTTAAATGACATTTGGTTTCAAATGTGTGAGCTTGGGATCTTTGATGTAAATAGCAGGAAAAAGTGGGCGGTAATGTTATGGAACGTGGAAAGGCTGCTTTTCTAGGCCAGGCTTTAAGAGCAAAAACCAGAGAGAAGAAAGGCAAGAAGGGCAATGAGCAGAAGAGAGTGGAGAATGAATAAGAAAAAGTTTCTGTGAGGGGTTGAGGCTGTGCAGGCCCTAATCCCAGGCTGGCCACCTCAGATTCTACTCCCGGGTCCTGCCTGCCTTCCCCTTTCCGGGACCTGCCATTCTCTCCACGGCCAGCTCTGAGCTGGGGGAGCGAGTGAGCTGAGTGCCAGGCAGGAGGAGCAGAGCCCGGCAGTTGGTCGTGACTGGATGTTCAAGGGAGAAAGGAGCTAAAAGATTGACACTAAACGAGCCTTCACTTTGGAATTTAATGTTTTTTCATTAAATTATAATTGTACAAATTCATTTTCTTTGCAAGATAACAAAACTAGGTTATTCCTGCCTCTCCCCTCTCCCCCTCCCACCCACCTTCCTGGAGATAACCACATTACAGTCACCTGTGTGTTCTTCCAGGTCTGTTTCTAAGAATGGGGACCCACAGAAATACAGGACCATGAACATTTTTATAAATTTATGTTTTTATTATAAAAGGGTTAGCGATTCACTGTAGAAAATGTAGAAACTGGAGATAAGCATTTTTTGAAAATTTCAAAGATAAGCTCATGAGTTATTGTTGTGTTGTTTTTTTTAAATATGAAACGAGGTCATTCTGTGCATTCAGTTAGTAGTGTTCATTCTTCACACCCGCCCTAGGGGCACGTGTTCCCAGGTCATCAGCTGTTCTCTGCCGGGCTTTTCAGGCGGCGGTACCTGAGACAGTGTTTGGTGGGACACGTGTGAATATTTTGTCCATATAAATGGTTATATCCTCTGTGGACAGAGGGTGTTAATTTTGCCCTTACATAAATGACAACAGTTTCCCATTAAAATAAATTTAAAAGGCCGGGACACAACTTAAGGAAAATATCAAGTAAATCATGCAGAGGCTACAATTATGGAAAAATCCTTAGGGTAGTAAAGAAATGACTGAGGTTTAGGAAACACCATTTTTAGAGCATTTTAAAAAGCTGGCTATATGTACTGGGTGGGTGCAGAGTGGAGGGGGGAATGAGAGAAAATGAGCACATCTGTAATACTTTTAACAATAAAGATAAATTAAAAAAAAAAACACCTGGCTATATAACACCCCATTATGTGAGTCTGCCAAGATTTAGTTTCCCCGTATCTGTGAGTTTTTCCCTGTTTAAGTCCCCTCCTCCCATAACACACACACACACACACACACACACACACACACACACGAACTTTCATGCAGTTGAATCTCTGTGAGCTGAAGCATACAGTTCTAGAAGTGGACTTGCTGGTTCAAGGGCAAGCCCAGTTGGAAAGTCTTTACCTATTGCCAAGTTGCCCTCCAGGAAGGCGAAATCCAGTGTGGGCAGCAGGGTGGGTAATCAGGGGCTGTTTTCCTGATTTAAATTCACAGCTGTGAGTGCATCATGACCCCTCCTTTATCTGAAAGATATACTCCATTCCCTCACCCTTGACGGATACCATGCTCTCCCTGTGTTATGGGGGCCTTTGTAAGTGCCTTTTAATATTTCCATTGCGTGTGTTAATCTTTAATTAGAATTTGATGTATCAGAAATATTTTTAAAAGGCTTACCTCAATTAATTTCATTCCCTGCCCTATTATTTTCCATCTTTCTTTACCTGAATCATTAATGGCAAAGAGTGCTGACTTAGAGGACTGAGTTCAGGGCTGCTCCAGTGAACTCCCAAGGACGCCGTAAGCAATCCATCAGACCTGGATTGCACGGCAGCGCCGTGTGTTTACTGGCGTTTTCTCCTCCAGCCCTCCCTGTACAGGAGAACCTCACCAGCTTTCCGGCCCTATTAGACGTCTGTTTTGTGAATGGCCTGAAACATCAGGCCCTTAGTTCTCAGAGTAAGATGAGGAGAAGGGTGTTGTGTTGTGTTGTGTGTTGTGTTGTGTTTGAATTAACGGCGGGCTGCGAGTTCCTTGCACTTTAATAGGGGATCACAACCTCTTCACCAAGGCTAGGTTCACTGTTGGGCAGGCATTGGCCTTGGCCAAGGCTGCCTCCTCAGGTGATGCTGTAGGCAGGGGTCTGCAAAGTTGGCTGCAGAGTAGTCACCTGGAGAGCTCTTAAGGCTCCCAGTGACCAGGTCACAACCCATATCAGTGAAGTCAGACTGTCCAGGGTGGGAGCTGAGTGACCCTACATGCAACAAAGTTTGGGAGCCACTGCTGTAAGTTTCACTGAGACCTTTAAGGGACTAATGGAAGGGTGCTCAGTGCCTACCCCTCAAAAAAAAAAAAAAAAAAATGAGTTGGTTTGGGGAGGAGGAGTATCAGAAGTCAGATCCTGCTCAGTCCCTCCCTTAAGAAGGGCTGGGTGAATGCCTCCGGGGGAGGTTGCCTGTGCATGACTTGGCCCCAGCAAGAGAAAGGCGGACCAAGAGGTGGTCAGCTCTTATTCTAAGTTGCCACCAGATAGCTCTACATCCTGGCCTGTGTAATGTCATTGCTGAGTCCCCTCTGCTTGGGAGAATCATTCGCTCCTGAGTAAGGGAAGCCAGGCCCAGCCCGGCTGTAGCTTCTTCATGAAGAGTTGTGAATCCTGGGCCTCAGTGTGACCTGTAGCTTCATTTAGGCTCCAACAGGTCTCCATAGCACATGTTCACAGACTCTCCCAGACCCCACCTGCGTAGTCTGGAGTCCTGAGATCTGCACTGCCCAGGTGCCCAGGCTGTCAGTGGCCCTCCCTGTGGGAAAGTCTGCATCTCTCTCAATCCGTGTGTCTGAGCAACAGCCTCTTCAGTTGTGCCCTTCCAAGTGCTAGGTGTGAGGGAGTAACTTTCCATTTCACTCATTCCATGGCCTTTCCTGCCCTGCCCTGACACTGTGCCCAACCCCGTGTGGAGGCCAGGACATAAGGAAAACTGGGCAGTGGACACACCACACCCTGCTTTGCCTCAGGGGTCAAGCTGGAGAGAAGCAGGCTGCCCGTGAGTAATCCCCACCCAGAAGTGAGACAGGAGGGCAGCACTTGCCGGCCTTATTATTGTCCCGAGTGCTCCAGAGAGCCGTGTGGGATGTGTTCCTCAGTGGATCTGCAGGGCCACAGCAGCATCAGGACCCAAGACTGGCTGCCCCAAAATGCCCCACAATGGCATATTGATTGCTTTGAATTAAAGTTGCTTGACAAGCAGCCAGTTCCAGAAAGGCACCTTGACCCTCCCTTGTCTCCTTGGATACAGGAAATAAATCTCACGGTGAAAGCTGTCCTGTGCACTGGGAGGAGGCACTTCTCATCACCGGAGTTAGCCATCTATATCATCAAGTCTTATTGCCTCTTTTCTAGTTTACTATTTTGTTTATATTCCTTATCAATGAACGCCCAAACCTTGCCTAGAGTCCTTTCTAATGAGCACTAACGTTCTTTTTTTGTCATTTTCTCACAAATGTATTGGTGCTTTTTTTGTCTGAAAAGTTTTTGCTTCTTTGTTTGTTTTTTAATCCTCATACAAGGATATTTTTCCATTGATTTTCAGAGAGAGTGAAAGACAGAAATATCGATGTGAGAGAAACGTTGGTTGCCTCCTGCACGCACCCTGACCAGGGCCAGGGCCAGCAAGGAGCCTGCAACCAAGGTACCTGCCCTTGACCAGAATCGAACCCTTTGATCCTCAGGCCAAGGCTCTATCCACTGAGCCAAACCAGCTAGGGCTGTCTAAAAAGTTTTCAAAGATGTCTGGTCCAGTCATTCCTTTGAGCTCTATTTCATGATCATATTGTGATTCTCCCATGCACACGTATTAAATTGGATTTTCTCCTGTTAATGTAGTCTTGTGCCCATTTGATTGTTGTATTAGTCCACCCGTAAGAACTAAAACAGAGTTGGGAGAATTCTCCCTCCCCGACAGCAGCTAAGGTTACACATGGGTACTAAGGCTCCCACGTCAAGTGAGCCAAGACCAAGAGCACCTGTGGCCAGAGTGCCCCATTCCTTCCGGTCAGGGAGCTCCCAGCCCTGGGTCACGCTGCCTTGTGTCGCCAAGATTTCCTGAGACAGGTCATTCGCCTGCAAGCTCCTAGCCAGAGATGGAGCAGGACCGGTTCCCACAGTCTCCCACAGAGGTCAGCGTCTCTTCTTCCCTGGTTTCCTCTAGCCACGAGCCACATGTGACTATCTAAATAGCAATTAATGAAAATAACATTAAGCCTAAATTAAACTAAAGAGTCTGCCCCTCAGTCACACTGGCCTCATTTCGGATGCTCAGTTGCCATATGCTGCTAACATGAAAGAGGATGACATTTTCACTTAACTAGCCACATGTGGCTGTGGCTCCTGGACTAGACAGTGCAGACATAGAACATTTCCATTAACACAGAAAGTCTTGCTGGGAGCACTGTCTGGCAGGTGGGATGAAGTGGAGAACCAGGAAAAGCACAACTTTTGGGTCTTTCAGAATATTGCCTCCATGGTTTTTGTTTTAATACTCACCTGAGGATATGTTTTTATTGAGAGAGAAACATCTATTGGTTGCCTCCCACATGCATCTTGACGAGTGATCAAATCTAAAGATGTAATCAAACCGGCAGCCAAATATATATATATATATATATATATATATATATATATATATATATATCTATATCTATATCTATATCTATATCTATATCTATATCTATATCTATATATATCTGTGTGTGTGTACACGTGTGTGTACAGAATGACACTCAAGCCAACCGAGCCACTTGGCCAGGACACTGGCTCTGTGTTTTTAACGCTGCTGTCCCTCACCTGTGACCTGGTGGTAGCTGAGGAGATGATGATAAGATCACTAGTGTTTCCTGGGCATTGACTCTCTACTTGTTTATTCTTTAGTGCCTGGGAGCTAAGTGCTGTTATTACCCCTATTTAAAGATGGGAAAGTAGAGGCCTAGAGCCTGTATTGTGGGTATGCACCCAGCACGTGGCAGGAAGCAGAAACAATGGGGCTTGTGGTTCTTGTCCAGCCAGAGTTGTACCTGAGGGTTAGCACATGGTCCGAGCTGCCTCTGCCTTATGCTATTTACTAGTGGACAAACCTGACTAACTCTCACATAAAAGAAAGCAGTGCTTGCCTTTTTCTTTTCTTTCCTTTCTTTTTGCCTAAGAAATATGAATCTGTGGCATCCTAGCTTGCAAACATGCTTTGTGCTCAAGGAGGCACAGGGTTTTCAGTGCCAGCCACGCCATAGTAAGGAGATAGGTGTGCAGGGCGCCCAGCTTCTTGGAGCCTGGGCTTTCTCGCTACCTGTTATTTCCTCCTGCTGTCCTGCCAACATCTCAGTCTCTGATCTTTCTCCTCTCTCCCTGTTGGTGGATTTCCTCTGCCAAGAACTCAGCAAAGCAGTGATGTTCATGAGCCCCACCAAAATGAAGTCACCCCGCTCTTGCTCTAAAAGCAGCTGTGTCTTAACCCAGGCAAACATTTCCCAGCCAGCCTGGATCCTAACGGACTGTACAGTAAGACCCACAAGAATCTATCTGTAGGATTGGGGTTTGGTTTCAAGTGTATGGGAGAACTTGGACTTGCCTTAGTTTGGGTATTTCCTGCCTGGGGTCCTGGGAATTGACCTTACTGAAAAGTCACAGCAGCGCAACCTCAGGCAAGTTACTGACTCTGTCAGGGTCTCTGCAGACAATAATAGTACCTTCTTCGCTGGGTTGATTTGAATGCTTAGCACAGAGCCAGGTGCTTGTTAACATACTCACTAAACTGTAACTGTTATTATTTGAAATGAGCATAGATATGCATTTGCAAGCAGAACTTTTGAAAGGTCTATTTGTAGGATTTGTAAATGGAACTTTCGAAACCAGTCCTTTTATTTTCAGGATTTGCAAATGAGCTTTTTAAAAGAGTTTCTTTATAAGCAGATTTAGCATTGCCTTCTGCTGGTGTTAGCAAAATTTGTACAAACAGACTTAAGTTATTTCTAATTTCTCTGCATCCTCCACACTGTAAGCTTCATGAGTGTAAGAACCTTCTTTTTCACCCCTGCATCCTTTGTTGAATTAATAAATAAAGGAATGATTGAGAAATGTTCATTTTTTTCATATCCTTTGTAGCCCTTTTTAAAATGTATAACTTCCCGTGTTAATTATAAACTTTCAATTAAAGACCTGAATTAAATTTTAATTTAAAAAACACACAGGCAAAATCTTTAGTTGCCATGACAACCTTCCCTTGGTCACCAGTTCCTGGGCCTCTGTTTGCACTCCTTAGCGAGGCTTTAATAAATAGCTCTAACTGGCAGTTTTCCAGCCTCCGCAGCCTCACCCCCTACCTGCCCGTGCTTCCTTGTTCCACAGACTTCCGCCCCACGGAACTACTGAAGTTCCCCCGACTCACATGTCCCCCCGTGTCTCTTCCCCTGCTGACTGCAGCACATGCTCAGAAGGCTGGGTGAGGACCCACCACCTGGAATGTCTAAAGTAAATGGAATGAATGAATAAAGTTCTCTTTCTCCTTTTGTTCTTCATGAACTCAATGGAGGATTTTACGTTCAAGTTCATTTTTAAAAGAAGAAAAAACTTGAAGGGAAAAATAGTTGCGATTCTTGATTTTTATCTTGTTTGAAACAGTTTAAAAATTTAAAGAAGACCTTCTGATTGGGTGTGTAGGATGTACAGGGCTAGGCTGATAAGATTTAGTTTCATATTAACCATATCACTTTAAATCACATACTTTGGAAGTGTCGTTTTAGTGCTAAGCATTTTATGGACACTCCGCTTGAGCACTAGAGATTAGAAACATAGAGCAGGCAATTTGGTGTGAGAAGTATACAGCTTTTGTTTAAGCCCAAAGGTATGGCTTGTCTCCACCAGAGGTCTCCCATATTTTACTGCTAATGTTTGAAGTATACTGAATTCCCACAAGCTAATTAAAAATCAGACTGCTATGCCGGTAAGCATTCACTCTGTGAAACTAATTTCTGCCAAACAGCCGTAAATGTGTCCCCTGGTATGAAATTTAGACATTCTTTCTGGTCAGAGAAGAGGCATGTGGTTTAGTCCCAGCCTCTTCATTTGAGAGAGAAGGAAACTGAGGCCCACCCAGAAAGGTCAGTTGCCTTGATAAAGGCCTTGCAGCCTCATAAGCGCCCACTTGGGATTCAAACCCAGGCCCCTTCTCGCTCTCAGCTCCCTCTTCTCACCGAACCCTGCTTGCTCTTGCTCAGCTGAATCCAGAGAATCTGTTATTCCTGAGTGCCAAGCACGGTTTTAGCCCTTTACGAATATCACTTAGTTTTCAGAGCAGCCTTAGAGGGAAAGTTCTATTACAGTCACCCCATTTGCTGGATAAGGTACCTGAGAGCCAGGCTAAGTGGTGGTGTGCCAAGGGCCCACCCTGCAGAGTCTGTCCCCTCCCCCATACTCAGGAGGTACGGCTCAGAAGGGGCAGGCATGGAGGGAAGACCCATGCAATGGGCATGGAAGAGCATGTGGGCATCCCTTCAGCCTTCCCAGTAAAAATGAAGAAAACCCAAAGGGTTGGTGGAAAAATGGGAGGCTTGTGCTGGTCCAGGAAGGGTCAGGTGCAGGAGTATATTGGAGAGGAGCCTGTGAGCCCTCTGGGAGACAAACAACAGCTTTATTTGGACTAAAGTGCTGCTTTCCTCCCCTGCTTGACCAATTTCTGGGCATCTTTCAGGATTCAGTTAAAACTTCACCTCCTCCCTAGCCTGTTTGGCTCAGAGGATAGAGTGTTGGCCTGCAGACTGAAGGGTCCTGGGTTTGATTCCAGTCAAGGGCACATGCCCAAGTTGTGGGCTCCATCTCCAGTAGGGGGCGTGCAGGAGGCAGCCAATCAATGATTCTCTCTCATCATTGATGTTTCTGTCTCTCCCTCTCCCTTCCTCCCTGAAATCAATAAAAATGTATTTCAAACAAACAAACAAACAAAAAACATCACCTCCAGCCGAAACCGGTTTGGCTCAGTGGATAGAGCGTCGGCCTGTGGACTGAAAGGTCCCAGGTTCGATTCCGGTCAAGGGCATGTACCTTGGTTGCGGGCACATCCCCGGTGGGGGGTGTACAGGAGGCAGCTGGTTGATGTTTCTTTCTCATTTATGTTTCTGGCTCTCTATCCCTCTCCCTTCCTCTCTGTAAGAAATCAATAGAATAAATATATTTTTTAAATCACCTCCTGCAGGAAGCCTTCCCTGACCCCACGGCTGTTGGTAGCCCTTCTTCTAGCCTTCTACAGCCCCCTTGTCTTCTTCTGCAGCGGCCTTGTCACAAATTACAAGTGTAATGGCCACTTGTTTGGTCTCCCCCACTAAACAGGAGCTGCTCATGAATCTTTCCCATCTCTGTAGTCTTCTTTGCCAAGCACGTGGTCCAGTGTGGAGGAAAGTGCCACAGGAATGCTTGAATAAAGAGTCTGAGACAGCAAGGAGGACAGTGGGCGTAAAGGGTTCTATCTACAAAGCTATTTCCTTCCACTCACTGGCCTATCTCAAGGGGAGGGATCAAATTGGATATTAGCAGAGAGAATATTTCCCATCCAAGAAGGGCCTTGAAGGCCAAGCTCAGAGCCACTGACCAGAAGGGCTCCCTGAAGTTTAGCCAGCATCCGGGGATGCCTGTGTGGCACCCACATATGCCTTCTCTAGTGGCATTAGCAATATGAAAGCCCAGGGGTTTTAACACTTGAGGAAAACTCTCTAGTTGATGTTCTCTCCCAGGTGGAACCCCCCTTCCACTCCTCCCCTTCCCAAGAAGGAAGAATTTCCTAGGCCAAGATTTGCTCTCTAGAATACCCACATGCACTTTTCTGATGAAGTATCTTAAAGAGGAAATCCAAGGGAAGATTTGGCCTTGCCTTCTAGAACTTCTATTCAGAGGAAGAAAGGAGACATGTGCCTACACGACCCATGCAGAGAAAAATCACCTCATTTGCTCCTCACAGGAGGCCTATGAAGTAAGTGCTGTGTCCATTTTTCAGATAAGGAGACTGAGGCTCAGAAAGGTCTCCCAGAGCAGGGATAGCTCTACCCTCTTCATGCCCATAGCCCAGGACCTGGCGTCTAGCCAGCAGGCAAATACTGGCTGGAAAGACTCTTGGAAGAATAAAAAGACGGAAGGGAAAGACAGGACCTTGATCTAAGCCCAGATCGGTTGACCACATCCTGTGGAGGGGCCCAGAGCAGAGAAATTATTGGGGGCGGGGGGGGGGGGGGCGGGGGGAGGGAGGGAGTGGGGACACATGGGCTCCTCGGGACCAGGATATCTCCACCTTCTGCGGCTGAGCTGCGGGAAGGAGGGAGCTGTGCTGAAAGTCATTCCGTGTTAGACTATCTTGCATAGTGAAGAGCTTAGGTATTCAAATCTTTTCTTGGAAATCTCAAGTATTCCATTCGGCTGCCACAGAGTTAGGTAACTTTATTTACTCATGCTAAACAGGGCCATTTTCAGAGAGGAAATTATGCAATGTACTATGCAAATGTGGCATTCCGGGGAGAGTGAGTGTAGAGATAAGTGTGGTCACCAATGCATTATAAAGATCAGATCGCTGTACCTCTGGTGGCAGGCTGTGTGTCACTTGATAAGGGGATATGCAAGGCTCTACTTGGAATTGCTGCTCATTTGGATTCTGTTTCTGGTAATTGTGTTTTCACCGAGTTGTCTATCTGTGAACTTTGTTTAGTGCGAAGAAGGAACAAGGAATAGAGACTTTGCAAGTTGCCCATCCTTATGTAGATGTGAGCTGTCAGAGGGAGGCACCCCACGCAGGTCTGGACATGTGGCAATAAGAAAAGTCAAATTCTCATTCTTAGTTCTCCCAAGAAGAGAATTTCTTGAAATTTTCCAAGAGGGAAAAATGAAGACATGTGATGGGTTTTCTTGGTTGCTTTGTGAAAATTGGTCACACTATTTTACCAGTCATAGTGCCTCGTGCAAGAGGAAGGAAATAGTTGTGGAAAACCCCTCCTGGGAGCAGGTGGCACTGAGCTGAAGCTCAGCACTGTCCCCAAGCCTTGGACTCCTGGCCTGAAATCATTCCCTCACATGTATCAACCCATCCCTTCTCCCAGCCCCCTGCCCCCACCCATCTCTCTGTTTCTCTTTTTGGTGCATTGCAAAGTAAATTGCAGACATCAGTACCCTTATGCCTAAATACCTCAGCATGGGAATCATGAAATAGAGCCATAAAGTCATTTGCCTTTTTATTACCCTGGCCCACAGATGAGACAACCTAAAGAAGTCAACACAACTAGAGAGCAATGAGCTACAGCTCAGCCCCAGGCGGCCAGCACTCAGGCCTGGTGGGCGACTGTTCCCTGCATGGCTCCCTGCTTTTAGAGCTGTGATTGCGGGTGGGACGGTGGAGTTGGAAAGTGTTAGGAGAGCATCGAGCTCTGGGCGGGTGGACAGGAGGCTGAGGAGAGAAGTGGCAGCTGTTGAGGTAGCCTGGTGATCTGGTTGAAATCTTGGGACTGAGCACTGGGTCAGTTTCCCTGGGTGACTGCATTTCAGCCCCTAGCCTAATATCTGTATCACCACTTGCTACTCCCCTTACAAATCCTAGGAACAACACTGGCACATTTTTTTTAATCTTTATTCTTGGAGAGACGACTCTGTGCCTGGCAGGAGAAGTGTGGCAAAACCCTCCATCCAGGAAATATTTCACTTTACACCTGCCCTAGTGCTGTGCTGGGAAGGAAGGCTTTAGGGAGCTTCAAAGAAGACAAAGTAATTGATTGCTACTTGCAGCAAATAACCCATACGCTGTTGCTGGGTTGATGGAGAAATGGTTACTTAATTTTCTTCAAAGGATTGATTTGACACTCAGGAGAAGCAGCCACCCTAATTGAGTGCATGATTCACACCCTGAGTGGGAACAAACGGATCTCTTCGTCGTTTTGACTTGTGAATGCTCTGGGCCATACGGGGAGTCTCCCCCATTAGTCAGGCCAGAGGGAGACCTGGGAGTCACTCACACAAGCCCATTCTCCTGTGCTGGGTCTGAGCATTTACCTGGTTCCCTGTCACCCGGCTCCGCTGGGTTGCATTTGAATCAGCACGAGACTTCCAGGCACTCAGGGTAGCTCCCAAGGAAACGTATGTAACTTTCTTACGCCCTGAAGGGCTATCATTTCATTCTTGCAGCGGCTATTGATAGAGCAGTGACGTTTGGGAGATGGATTGCACTTTCCCACTGGGCTTCTGATTGACTGCCTTGTACTGATGTGCCTGCCTCTCCCTCTCCACGCCCCACCCCCACCTCCACCCCAGAGAGCCAACGGGTGCAGACGCATCATCAGTCACTTCCCATCTTTGCATCACCGGCTAGTTAAGGCCGCTCCCCTCACCTGTGTTCTGTCATCGGGGAGCCATGCCAGGCCTGGAGTCCTGGAACTGAGCACAAGGCCACAGAGCACCTTCTCTGTCTCCCAACTAATTCCCGGTGTTGGGCAGCTCCAAAGCACCGCCACCACCTGTGCACTGGTCTGAAAGCTCTGTGCGGGCTGCCCGGTCCATATGTGCTCTGGAGGGGGCACCAAGTGCCCGGCGAAAGGGGAACCTTGCCAAGGGCAGCCCAGGAGCAGTCAGGTAGCTTCACACCACCAGCCACCATGAGATCAAGACCTCTCGTGCCTGCCTGTTGAGAGCTTGTTTCATGTGACTGTCCCCCTACCAGAACCAGCCAACTGGGGTCGAGGGTGTCCCTGTCTGAGGTAAACAAGGGCCAGCCCTCTCTCTGGCCCCATCCACAGGACTAGAACCCAGGTTACAATGGGCTTTCTCCCGATGGTGTGAAGGTCACACGTTCGCTATCAGTTGTGTGTCCCTGGGGAAGCTGCTTGCTGCAGCCTGTGTCCTCTGGAACCAGTGCATCCACCTCATAAGATTCCGGAACTTGTCTGGTGCGAGCTCAGCACCTGGCACACAGGAGCAGTCAGTAAAGGTCGGCGTGGTGTCAGCAGCAGTCATAAACTGCGGGGGTCAGGGCAGGGGCCCCCTTTCCAAAACCCCAACCCTGACAGTCTTTGAATAGGTGGTTTCAGAGAACCAAAGCCCTGGATGGCTCTGAGTCCCCGCAGCACAGGGCCACCAACTCCAGCAAAATCAGAGATCCCATTGCCTTAGGTCACCTTGGGAGGGCCCGCAGGCCACTGCAGTCTCACTAGTGCCTGGCACACGTGCAGGTGCTGGAGTAGGAACTCAACCTGCTCTTGGTTGGAAGGAGGGGCGGGGACCACACGTTCCTTGCCAGTAGAGCCACGTGCCTTTCTGCTTCCTGGTCTCCTATCAGCTGTAAAGTCTCCTGTGTTCTTGGAACCCCACCCACAATGAGGCTGTTTTTCTCAAGGAATCAGTGCATCCTGTTCCTGGACCCACCTGACTTCTGATTAACAACTCGTGCCTGAAGGACAAGGTCCACTGTGGTGGTATTCTAAGAATTTGGCCCTAAGACCCACGGTATTGGATTTCAAAGCACTGGAACTCTCCTGGCCTTGAAACCTCACTGTCGGGATAAAGACTTCAATTCTTGTGTGCGGAGCCACCAATGCCAAGAATTAAATTATGCTATTGGCACCCATATTTTATTACGAAGGGATCATTTAAATGCAGCAAGAGTCAATCAGCCCCAGTTATTGCTCAGTAATGAGCTGCACTGTCAGAGGAGCTGCGGGGGAAGGCTGCAGCCGGGGAGGCTGTAAGGACAGCTGGTGGAAAAGTCCTTTGCCTCACAGCCAGAGGACCAGAAGATACTATCATCCCTTCATCCAGTGACAGTACTTCTACAACTGCCACTGCCCAGGCCCCCTCCTGGGGTCACTGCAGTGAGGAAGACAGGTCAGGGCAATGCCTTCTGGGGGCTTGCATTAGGCAGAGAGCAGGCCTCAACCAGGAAGGAGGGAGTGAATGGGATCATGAAACTGGTTGGCACTGGGTGCAGTAGGGCTGAGATGGGTGCATGAGGTGGAGAGTAACTGTGTGGGTGGAGCAGCCACAGATGAAAGGTTGGGGGGGGGGGTACTGTATAGCTTAGCTCACTGTCCATGACCCACAGGAGTTCTGAGGAACAACCCAAAGCCATGATTCACTTTCTCCCTCCTTGCTTAGACTAGAGCCTGCATTCAGAAAGCATGACTTCACCTCAGCAGAACCGTCTGACTAGAGTCCTGGCTCCTGAGAGTCAGGGCATTCCGAGCAGTCACCACTGCCCATGAAGACCACAGGGCTTTTTGTGGTCATGCCCATCGGCATTCCTCCGGGCAAAACCCAAGGCCTCTCTCAAGTTCCCTCAACGGTCCTGCAGGGGTTAGGTATTAGTGTTACATGTGAAGACCCTGAGTCTCAGAGGGATCACACTGTTTTTAATGGCACAGCTGAGTTTTGGACCCAGATCTCCATGGCCCCAAAGCCCAAGATACTTTTGCCAGGTCAAGTTGCTCTGATTCTACACTGCATAGTAACGTGGCCCTTTTGTGCTTTTTGCTTTTCTCCTCCTCTTTCCCAACATCTTAAACTTTGATTGGGAAATGGCTATCCTCTTTTTCCTTCATTCTGCTAAACCATGAAGGACCTTTTGCACATCCGAAATCGCCCGCTCTGGGCTGTTTGTCCAGGCCCATCTTCCACACTGTGGTATGCAGCCCCTGGTGGTGCTGAAAGAATTTCAGGATTTTATGCCTGGGTAAGCAGTAAACTGCATTAAATTATAGTAAATCACTGTTGAAACTCTCTATTCCTAAGTAACAAATCATCTTAAAATTGAGTGACTTAAAACAACTACAGTCATTCATTTTGCTCACAGTTCTAATAATTTACCCAGGGCTCAGTGGGATTAGGTCCTCTCTGCTCCTCATGCGTCTTCTGGAGTGTCCCAGCTGGGGCCGAGAGGATCACTCGCTGGGAGCTGCCGGTTGAGCTGGCTGTCGGGCTGGGGCCTTGGCTTTTCTTGGGGTGCTCCCTAGCTGCTTGAGCTCCTCACAGCATGGCAGATAGGTCCTAAGAGCATTTTTTATGGCCTTGCCCCAGAATACATAGGATCACTTCCACTGTACTCTGTTGGTCTATAGGCAATGCTAGAGACCCACTCAGGTTCACAGAGAAAAGACATGGACCCCACCACTTGATGGGAAGGGGTCAAGGTCCCACTGTAAGAAGGTTTGTAAGGTGGGAGACTTTGCTGTGGCCATCTTTGGGAAGTGTAATCCATTTCAGTGCCACTCTTTCTGTTACATTTAGAAGAAAGTCTCAGATTGGTACTAGTTTGTCTTAGAACTTCCCTAGCTCATGGATCTCCCTTTTTATCCAAAGAATGTTCTTCGGGCTAAAAGTTAATCTCATATTTCATTCTGTTTTCATGGTCACCCTATCATAAGGACTTCTGGTTTTTCATCCAATACAGTGATATGAAGTTTCCTTTCGTTTTAAGAGAAAAACGAAGTGCGAGTTCTTTGCTGGTATAGAATTACTCTCACATCATAGATGAAGAAGAATGTCCCATCAGCTAGGGAGCTGTTGAATCACCTCGTTATCCCGATAGTGGGAGAGGGTGTGGCTCTGGAAAAGAGTGAGGAGGGTCTCTGTGTGCTGATGGGTCACCAAGACTCGAGGCCAAGTGGCAGAAGCATAGCGCAGAGGGAGTGACATTCCACCAATATGGAAAGGCAAGGCGGAGAGAATGTAGTTACATGTACACTCGACACATAGTGGATGGAAGACTTGACATCTACTGTAAAAAAAAAAAAAAAAAAAAAAAGCATTCTTTTTTAAATGGAAACATATGAATGTATTACCTATTCAAAGAAATTGGTAAGCTTAATATTTTCAAATAAAATAAAATGGAGGCCCAGCCGGCATGGCTCAATGGTTGAGCATTGGTTGATCTATGAACCGGGAGGTCACAGTTCAATTCCAGGCTGGACCATATGCTCAGGTTTTGGACCCAATTCCCAGTGTGGGGCATGCAGGAGGCAGGCCATCGATGATTCTCTCTCATCACTGATGTTTATCTCTCTCCCCCTCCTCTCTGAAATTAATAAAAATATTTTAAAAAATAAATAAAATGGCAAAATCTTGCCTTTTAAATAAAAGAAAAGCAGTGCTTAGAAGTAGGAGGGACATGTCACCTCTCCCTGGACTGTGATGGAGACATTGCCATCCCACCTGCTCTGTCCCTAGGGTACCCAGATGGAGCCTTGGTCTACATGGTGTTTTGTGATGTCTAGTTCCAGTGTCCGCCAGCCCTGACTGAGTCCCTTGTGGCCGGGTCAAGCCTCATTCTTCCAAGCCTGCTTTCCTAGTGCAGCACCTGACACCCACGTGTTTGTTGAAATGGGTGCCAGAGTTCTTAGCTTGTATGCCTGGCCAGATTGAAAACATGCACACCTGTGTACCAAGAGGTGCTGTGGGAAAGCTGTCGGCTTGCCATCACCCTTTCGGGATGATTGTCACCACCGTGGGGATCAGGCAGAGCCGGCTGGCCGACAGCGTGGCCTGCTGCCGCCGCCCCCACTTGGCTGGGCCCCACGTGGAACTGAGCCCTTTGTGTCTGAGTCTGGAAAGAGATGAACTTTTCTCTTTATTTAATCTTAAATACACAAATAACATACCTCTTTTCCCTTCAAAGTATCAGAGCATTGTGTTTACCGAAATGACCTTGACCCTGCACTCTGAATCCCACCTCCCCCACTCCAATAGGTATCACTGTGCACCTGCCAGACATTTTCTTTCATTTTGCTTTTACATCTGTATGCCCGAACCCCCAGAAAATATTCAATTTCTTTTTGTGTGGTTTAATTTTACACGAATTGTGTCACACTGCATGTGTCAGGCTGCAAATTGCTTTTTCCACTCAACAGTATGTTCTTGAAATACCTAGAGATCTAACTCGTTCCTTGCCGTTGCCATCTGGTTTTGCACTGAATGACTGAATGTACACTTTTTTTTAAAGCTTTCCTCTATTACTGGATATTACACACTCAAATCCTGCCATCAGCATTCTTGTTCGTGTCTCTTGGCCCACAAGTGTGTTTCTCTTGGGAACTTACCAATTGGAAGGTCATATTGTGTGAAACTTTCAGTTTTAATAAATAATGCTAATTTGCCCTTCAAAGCGATTATGTTAATTGATTCTCATACCAGCAGCGTTTGAGAATCTCAGTTTTTCTTTGTCCTCACCAGTACTTGATGTCATCAGACATTTTTGTTTTTGCCAATCTTATGGGTAGAAGATGGTATCTTGTTTGAATGTTTCCTGACTTCTCATGAGGGTGAGCACCTTTGTGTGTGAGTGATGGCTGTCCCTATTCTCCCATTGCCTATGGGAGCCCTCATAGTACCTGCTTTATTCATCTTTTGCCTCTCAGAGGTAATTTGCATATATTTCCCATGGTCTGTTATGCATAAAATCATAAATTCATTTGCTATACATGAGTTAAATTTTCATTTTGATGGAGTTAGTTTACCAGTCTTACATTTATTTATTTGTATGTATTGATCCTTACTTCTTTATAAAGAAATTATTTCCTTCCCCTCAGGTCATATGGCTAGTCTCCTGTATTGTCTTCTGACAGTTCTCTGTAATTTCCTTTCCAATAGAGTCCTAGGGTTGTGCCCTTTTTTATTTTTATTGATTTCAGAGAGAGATAGAAGCACCAATGATGGGAGAGAATCATTGATTAGCTGCCTCCTGCACACCCCCCACTGGGGATTGAGCTCGCAACCCAGGCCTATGTCCTTGACTGGAATTGAACCTGAGACCCTTCAGTCCATAGGCCAATTCTCTATCCACTGAGCCACATCAGCCAGGGCACCTGTTCCCTTTTGAAGTGGGGTTGGTGGGAGAAGGACCCAGAGATTCAGTGTGCAGTGCTGGTGTATGGAGGACCTGCCACCTGCACTGGCCTTCCTGGCCACCGGCCACTCCTGAGAAGCAGGCCCATGAGGCCACTGTGCATCCTGACAGAGTTGCCTATCTCCTGGTGCCTCAGCCACGGCATGGCTCCCTGGCTCAGAGCACCATTCACAGGTGCCTGCATGAAGGCTGCCGGCAAAGGGCAGACTCTGGGCAGAATTGGGTTCTATTTAGCACCTCTCTCCTGGGTCCTCCTTGCCCAAGACATCATGGCCACCCAAAGGTGACCAGACAGCCTCAGACCCCCAGGTCAGAGCAGCGAGGGCCAGGGTGATGAAGGTGTTCCCTAAAATGACACCGCAGAGGACCACAAGCGCATCCCCAACCAGCATCCCCTTTCTTCTGAAGATCGGACCTCCTTCTCTTTAGTCCTCGGAAGCCACTGCGTTTCTCTTTAACTGCCCTACAGGTTCTGAAAAGCCAGAGTTCCCTCCCACTTCGAGCGGTACTGTCTCATGGTGACAGTTGCTTTTAGTTTTCTTATGAAATTTCTCACAGGGCTTTGATGCCTCAATTGCATTGCTGAAAGTTGTTCCGCTTTGGGGTTTAGTTCTTCCTTTTTTTGCTCTTTGTGGCAGAGGTGGTAGGTCCTTTTTCCCTGAAGCCCCTGAGGCTTCTGGGCTTTATGAGGGGGTTGCCTGCTGACAACCCACACTGTCATCGCGCCTCACTGATAAAAGAGGGCAGTTGTCCTGTTTTGAGGGGAGAGAAGGGAGAGAAAAAGGGGAAAAAGGAAAGGAAAAGCATGCTCTATTCATTTAGTTTTGTTTCCTATTTTTAAAAAGTAAAAGATTCCCATTGAAGAACATGACTTAAGTATTTAGTAAAGAAAATAATCTCTACTTACCACAAAGAATCTATATAATAAAAGCCTAAGTGATCCTTGCAGCAGAACAAGAACAACCTATTGCTATGATGCACATTGACCATCAGGGAGTAGACAGTCAATGCAGGAGCTACCCCCTGGTGGTCAGTGCACTCCCACAAGGGGAGCACCACTCAGTCAGAAGCTGGGCTCATGGCTGGTAAGCACAATGGTGGTGGCAGGAGTAAGGAGCAGAGAGCAGGCAAGCGGTAAGGAGTGAGGGGTCCCTGAATATGAGAGGGCACAGGCTGGGCTAAGAGATGTGCCTCCTCCAACCCCCCAATGCACGAATTTTGTGCACTGGGCCTCTAGTATGTTTATAAGAATGAAAATGATGACTTACACTTCTGATAATATAGATGTCTTCTAATGTGGAACCAGAAATTCTGGATAAAAAAAATTTTAGAAATCTTTTAAAATACTTGGCTGGACTGTGGGAAAGGAAGGAAAATTCTTGCCCTAGATAGTAAGGAAGTGCAGCCCAGAGAGCTAAGTCTGTATGGTGCTGGAGTTTGCCATGGGAGCCTCTGGCATATGCTGGGAAGAATAGACAGAAACTCAAGGCCTGGAAAAGCCGAGAAGGTGGATTGGAAGACATTCATCCCCATGAATTCACAATCCCAGATAGATTATGCTCTCAGAGGATTAAACTGAAGTGTGCATGGGGGTGAGGGAGGTGCCTGAGAGAGAGGAGAAATTTATCTGCCATCCCTTAGACCAGTGGTTGGCAAACTGTGGCTCCTGAGTCACATTCGGCTCTTTGGCCCCTTGAGTGTGGCTCTTTTACAAAATACCATGGCCTGGGTGAGTCTATTTTGAAGAAGTGGTGTTAGAAGAAGGTTAAGTTGAAAAAGTTTGGCTCTCAAAAGAAATTTTAATCGTTGTACTATTTATATTTGGCTCTGTTGACCACTGCCTTAGACCAAAATGGAAAGTAAAATGGGAAGAGGGAACCTTGGTGAATACCTGAGCCCAAGTTTGTTATCACATGTGTTTGGGGCCAGAATTTATACTATCTGTGTTACCCCCACTCCTCTACCACCACTAAATTTAAGCTGAATATTAGATTACAGTGCTCCTGATAGAAATTATCAAGGTAGGGGTCTACAACTGGAATGTCGTTATACACAATTGTAAATTTACTAAAATGCAAACTGAGTGCTTAAAATGGGTAAATTGTATGATATAAAATTTTACCTCAAAGCTGTGTGTAAAAACACCACCTACCAGTCTTCTAATCAGAGAGTTCTTTTAACATTTTAGTATATTTCTCTGCACTTGTATTTTTTTTGTAGGGATATCTTTTTTTAATATATCAAAATCATAGTAAGAATATTTTCACCCTCTTTTTCATTTACAATTTTAATGTCTTTTCCAATGTCACTGTAAGTATTTGTAAAGAGGGTATTTTACTTGGATTCTTAATATGTATTGCAAATGTGTATCTTGAATACTTTCTTACTTTAAGATAATTTCAAGCGAAGCAGTTATGTATAAAGCAAAAATTAAAGTTCTTTCATTGATATTTCCCCTCCCCTACCAATCACACACACACTCCTACCTCCAGTTCTCACTTCCCTCCCCATAGGTAACCACTGCTCACAGTTTGGTTAAACATACTTTTAAATAGGTGTGTAATTTTCCATGTGATGGGAAAAAGTCATACTCAAAATGTTCCCCTATTTGGGGACATTTAGGTTGTTTCCTTGTTTGGCTGTTTCTTTTTAGACATGTAGCAGAGGATTCCATTGGGGGGAACTCGAGCAGGCCAGAGATTGAATGGTCCTGGTGATATTTCATTGTCATCAGAATAGGCACTAAATTAGACATCGAATCTGGAGATAACTTTCAAGTAAGAGAAGGGACCCTGCATACACTGAGGACCCCGTTCTAAGTTTTTTACCTGCTTTTTGCACCAAACATCTCATAAGAGGGGACATGGTTTTCATCGTCCGGATGGAAAGCCATGGTTCAGAGGGGCCAGGTGCCTTGCCCAGGATCACACACCATCTAGTGCAGAGCTCAGCTCTCCACTGCCAGACACCAACTTGAGGGCTTGGGGGTCCTGTAACCGAGCAGGGGACTCTTCCTTTGCTTCTTCACTTAATTTAGGCAGACACCATCGCAGTGGTCCATGAGGAAGCACTGAAATGTTCCCGAGATTTTCGGTTTATTTCTTCAGCTGCAGTCTGCAGTCTGCACACCTAAAGCGTAGTAAACATTGTGTGTATTTTATATCAGGCCTCACAGATAGTGCCCTGAGAGGGATGGACATTATTCTCATTTCCAGATAAGGATCTGAAGCTCAGACAGGTGAAGAAAGTTGCCCAGTGTGACTCAGAGGAGGGACTCAGACCCAGGAGTGTGATTTCAAGCCTGGACTCTGACCACTGAACCCTGCTGCCCTGCAGAGCATGAGTCAGCTTGAATCTCCCATCAGGCTGGGAAGCCAGACTGCGCCTCATTCTGCTCTGTCTCTCTCCTCCCAGACAACAGCGACCTGATTGCGTGCACGGTGATCACCAAGGATGGCGGCATGGTCCAGCGGTTCCTGGCTGTCGATATTTACCAGATGAGTTTGGTGGAGCCCGACGTGTCCAGGCTTGGCTGGGGAGTGGTCAAGTTCGCGGGCCTCCTGCAGGTAAGATGCTGAGAACTGCAGAAGCTCTTCTCCGTTGACTGTACAAACACACACGAGTATCATCTTTACAATTAATTTCTAATGGCACAAGGACCACATGAACAGGCTGTCATTGAAAAAAATTACAGTATCTCACAGATACAGGTCAAGTCCCAAACCCAATTCTTACTCTCCCCTCCTCCCATTACCAGTAATCCTTCCAGATCTGGTCTCTGCCAAATGCATATATAAATATAACTCCATGTATTTTTAAAATTGTATACAAATACTTGAGAGGGGGGATGTGTGTGTATTTTTTATAGTGTCACATTGAATGGAGTCTAAACTTTGCTTTTTTTTCACTCAACATATATTTTGGAGATCTAACAGTAAATTCAGACTTACTGGAATTCTTTTCATTGCCACCTGGCGATACCAAGGCATGGTTACCAGTGCCCGGTGGCCGTTCCTGGCCTTTTACCTGTACAGGGTTGCCATGAACAGAATTGATCTTCCTTCCTTGTGCACTGGGGCAGGGGTTTCCCTAGGCAGACTCCAAGAAGTTCAAAGACACCGCCACATTTTTGTCTGAAATGATTGTTTACACTGGCAGTGTGTAACGGTTCCTTTCTCCCCACCCCTGTCCAGCAGAGCTAGGCTCCAGATAGCCAAAAGCCAAGTTGGGGCTTGGGTTTCCTCCATGTTTGTCTCTATGATAGGTTACCAATGCCAGCTGGTTCACTGAGTGAGACGTAGAGCTGGAAGAGTCGAAAACAGCCTCCTGGCTCACATCCCCGTCAGACCTCAGTCCCTGAATGCCCAGTGCCCTCTGACAGGCCTGGGGCTTGCCCTGCTCTGAGGCAGGTCGTTTCCTTGCTGGACAGGCCTGGCTGCTGGCATGGCCTCGCTCGGGCTGACCCACATCCGCCCCTCCACAAATGTGACCCGCTGGCAGCGTGCCGCTCTCCAGGAGAACCACCCACGTGCCTTAAGACGCTGTTGCAACCTTTTCCCCAACCTCCCCTTTTTCAAGATATTTCTATTTAAAAAAAAATGTCTTTTGCCAAGGGTGATGCGAGAAAGAACTATATGAAGAATCTTTTATTTATAAAAAGACTTCCATGTAAGTGGTTGTCCATTAGGTGACTTAGTGCTTCTTATTTATCCAGGCTTGTGATCAATTTCCTCTAGAATTTAGTGTTAGGAAAGTGTTTTTCTCCCTCGAAGGATTAATACGTGTCCTCCATCAGACAATGAAAGCCACATAAACCTTTTCTTTTGGTCGTCTTCCAACAGCCACTATTTGTCAGGCCGTTACTGCGTGCCAAACTCTCTGTCTCAAATGTGTAATATCTCATCTAATCCCACAGCAACATTTCCATGTAGGTATTATTTCCAAAGAGCCCACGCCAGCTTTAATGCTATGGACAGCAACCATCTTAATGAGCCTTTTCCAGCACTTTCCCGCCTCCCGTAGCATGTCTGGCATTCCTGTCTAGCTCCTGACTCAGGCTTTTATCTTAAATCACCTCAAACCTTTGTGGGAAGCAGATTCTTTACACGGAATCCATCCTGAGGTTTTAGATTGGGTTTATCCTTAATTACACGTGCTATGTGTGAGTTCCTCCTCCAGCTTTCAAGCACAGTGTTCTTCAGATGCCTGCTAAGTGACCCTCCCTTCTTTCTCCGAGTTAGTTTTTCCTTTAGGAACCAGAGATTCTTCAGAGACATACAAATGGGTGCCAATGATGCCCCCTTTTTAAGAGAAACCAGGAAGAAATTGGTGTGTAGATGAATCGACAAATCTAATGTCGTGCCAGACGGCATAGAAAATTTGGGTTGTTATCACTGGCTTCTCAGAAGTAAGAATTTTGGAGTCTGACTATTGGGTTCCCTTGAAGAGTCTGACTCAAGTCTTCTTGTGGATGGTACCACCCCACAAGCAGCATCACTCCCCGTGAACGCTCTGTGCTTCCCACGCTGTCTTCTCTTGCTAGGCTGATCTGGTTTGTGTCCTTCCTTGACTTGTCTTAGACTTGGGATGGTCTCCTTCAGGGCAAAAGCAAAGTTGACATTGGGGGCGGGGGCCACTTGCCGATGAGACAGGGATCCCCCAGCTTCTGAGCAGTCACCCTCCTGAACCTAAAGAACCGTTTTCTTTCACCTCCTCCTCCTGCAGGACATGCAGGTGACTGGTGTGGAAGATGACAGCCGTGCCCTAAATATCACCATCCACAAGCCTGCCTCCAGCCCCCACTCCAAGCCCTTCCCCATCCTCCAGGCCACCTTTGTCTTCTCGGACCACATCCGCTGCATCATCGCCAAGCAGCGCCTGGCCAAGGGCCGCATCCAGGCGAGGCGCATGAAGATGCAGAGGATAGCTGGTGAGTGCTTGGTCCTGGGGCAAAATCCTCTGAGCTGTCAGAGTGGTTCTCACATTGACCTTGAGAACCCCCATAACTCCTCCAGAAAAGGACACAGGGTTCAGGAATTAATTGTGTTTTGGTGAGAGCGTGGAGAATCTGCTCAGAATTTCCCATTTCCTACGGACTTGATTTCTAGAGCATTTCTAGGGCTTTGTGGAAGAGAAGGAGAGCTCCCCCAACCAGGGCAGAGGCCATGAACAGGCGGGTGTCAGTGGGTCAACTGTTCTCACTCCTGCATGTGGATATTCTCTAGCTTGCATTAATAAAGTGCTTCGGCGTTCCTGTACCACATTTTATTCTTAAAGCAGCCCTTGAGATTAGTAGGGCCTGTTCTGCCCATTTTATGGATGAGCAAACTGAGGCTCGGTGACTTGCCCAACATCACACAGGCAACTATTTGGAAGAACCCAAGCACAGAACTTCTTACTCTACTGCCCATCCCTTCCCAGCTCTCATGACAGTTCGCCCTGCTTAGTGAGGGGCCAGGACCCAGTTCTGAAATCAGAAGTCCGTTTACATTTCACAGGGATATGGAGAATTTGTAAGAGACCCCCTGTGAGATTCCCAGTGTTGGGAATGCCCCAGCTTAGATGTAAAAGCACTGAGACGAGGGCGGTCCAGTTGTCAGGGTGGAAGGCATGGTGTTTTCCTTGGGGAAGAGGAGTGCTATCAATTACTAAAATTATAAAGTCTTTCTCAAGACACTAGCGCCTTTCTGTTCAAGCGCTGATGTTCATTCTGGCGTGGTCTCTGGGAGGCTTTCCTGTCCCGGCGGGAGGAAGAGAGCTTTCTTTACCTAAAAATAAAGACGCAGAGGGCGGGGCTTCTGGCCCTTGTGGATTATTATTTCCTGCACATGCCTCGTTGATTTGTGCAAGTCTGCATCCCATAGAGTCCCCATCTTATTTCTCACTTAGCTGAAACTTGGCCTGCAAAATCATTACAGAAGCATTTGTAATGTGCAAAGTGACTTAAATCACTCAGTCCTTTCTTTTAAGATTTATTTCCAGAGGGTTTTTTTTTTTTTTTTAAATGTAAAGCAGTTTCTCACAGCTGCCATGAAGGCTTAATATTTCATTTGAAAATTGAGAATTATGCCGTAAAGTGGCTGTGAGAACTAACACCTTGAGTATTTCTTCAATTGATTTTTAAAAGCCCCTCCAAATTGCTATATCATGAGATTTGTTTATGGAAGGGAGGAAGCAACTGTGGCAGATAAACACACACTCATAAATACACATGTGTGTATCTTCTCTCACACACATTCTTCCCCGTGTGCACTCATATGTGAACTTTTAGGGCAGAATTGGCCCCATTTGCTGTAGGATCTGAAACTACCTCTGGCTAAGGCTTGGCCTGGGTGGGTGGAAACCAGGAAACCTAGGTGGGACCTGGCCCTGCGTCCATTCTTGAACCCCTCGCCAGCCGTGTTTTGAGGTTCAGGCTGGACCTCTGGTTGTCACACTGGTTTCCCCAGCTTGAGGCTATCAGTTGCCTGCTTGCATCGCCCAAGGGATGTGCCTGGCAGGGCCTGGCCACTCCAGCTACAACCGCCCCGCCCAAAGCCTCCTCACCTAGACTTCCGTCCCATGCACTGAGCGTGACCATGGGTATGTTTGAACGTAGCCCTCCTGGACCTTCCGATCCAGCCAACCACTGAAGTCCTGGGATTCGGACTCGGCTCCTCTTCCTCCCAGCACCTGCCTTTCCGATTCTACGACCAGTGCCGCCGAGGCAGCAGTGACCCCACAGTGCAGCGCTCTGTGTTCGCGTCCGTGGACAAGGTACCAGGTGAGCCGGCCCCACCCCGCGCCACCACATGTCCCCCTCCTGGGGGTCCAGGGCTTTCCCTTGATTGAGCCTGTGTACGCTGCTTCTCCCTTCTTAGAAACCCAGCTAGTTGGAAGCACCAGATAAATTTCTTAGAATTTACCAAAGTGTAGCACAATATTAAACACAAGCCACAGAAAGAAATCTTGGCTCTCTCTTCGGTGTTCCGCCTGGCTTTGGTTTTCCAGAGATTTGTTGGGGATGTGGAAGGACTTCTCAGAATTAAGAAAGAGGTTTCTTGAAAATTCTTGGAAATACTTAGATGATTAGTAATGAGGTTGTGGGAGAGTAATTTCCTTCCATGTAGGGTGACTAGAAAGAGATAGTGTATGGATCCCTGCGACAAACCCCCTAAAGAAGTGAGACTTGAGAAGAGGACCCCGCCCGCCAGTGTCTCCTATCCGGGAGCCTCTCTCACCACTTTCACCAAAGCTCATCCCCTCTCCCAAAAAGGAAGCATGAATAGAAAGTTCAAGGTCGCCTTGGTGGAGCAGGAAGAACTGCTTCTCCAGAAGGGCAGGCCCTCCCTTTTCTGTTCTGACAATTCTGATTTAAGTAATTCCCTATGCACCCCCATCCGTCAGAGGAGAGCTTTGCTCTGCATTGTAAAACCTCAGAAAATGGGCCCGGTGACTGCTGCAGCTTAACCTCCCCACATTTAGGGTTTCGAACTTCACTCACAAACGTTGAAAAACGTTTTCAAAAGCAGTTATTGATTTAAGAAAAAACTCAACTATTAGGACCTGTCCAAAGTCAGGGTCCTTGTTTCCCTTCTACCCCATTCTGTTTTCATTCTTTAATATTGTGCTACAGTTTGCTTGATTCATTTTGAAAATATATATACTGTAAGCTTATGATATTTGAAAATCCAAACAGGACATGATAAAATTAAAAGTAAGTTTACTTGGCCCTAGAAACTTTTAACACTTTTAACAACTTCTTTACATATCCTTTCAGAAATGTTTCTTTATATGTCATATGTATCTGTTTTCACACCGGGATTATATCGTATATGTGATTGTGCCTGGCCGTTTTACTTTTAACAAGACAGCGTTACATGTTAACACATATAAACTGACTTCATGCTCCTTAACTGTTAGTATTTTTGATGCAGAGGGACCGAAAACATCTTTTATAACATTTGGTATTGGTGGCATTTGGGTCATCTCCAGTATTGAGCTCTTGCAATGAGTGTCACCTTGGATCTGCTCGGGGTATCTGTGCAATTGTGCAAACCTCACATGTCTATGGGATACATTCCCGCAATGGACCTGCCATCAATGAGGAGGCTTTTCACCCTGATATATATAGTTGCAGCGTGCATTCTGGGGGGAAAAAGTACACCAATTTACACTTCCACCCAACCCAGGGCTGTTTTCATTCTTAAAACCGGTCTTAGGCTACGAGGCAGTTGGTAACACTGGCTGCTTTCAGTTGTGAAACGGCAGATGATTTTGCTGCTCTGGGGTCTGAAGGATTCTTTTTACTCATTCTCCAGGTTGCTTCATGTTTCTTAGAGGTAATCGCTATTCAAATATAAATGATGACCATGATAACTAAGTATAGATTAGCCTGGTTAAAAAAAATATATATATTTCTTCCTTCCTCTCTCTCTCTCCTTTTTACACACAACTGTCATTTTATTATAAATTTATACGCACCACTTTGTAACTTTTTATTGAGATATAGTTGATATATAACATTTTATTAGTTAAAAAGTCATTTTTTTAGGGTCATTGAAGTGTCTTTCAGCTCAGGCTCTAATGGGTTAAGGAAAATTCCCTGGGCTTATTTCCGCTCCTTCCTTTCTGAAACGGGAGTGTAAGTAAATAAATAGAGGCAAATGTCACATTCTTCAGCATCTGCATAATCATCTCTCTGTTTGCAGCAGGCTTTACATGACTTATTGCTTGCTTCTCCCACCCTGCCGGAGCCCAGGGTTACTGTAGGGTCATCCGGTGCTGGGGTGTGGCCAGGTCTATAATGGCCTGCCTGGCAGTGGGGTCGGCACAGTGTCCCAGGTTTGGGTATGTGAAGTTGGGCCAGGGGAATTGGCAAATCAAAGGTAGTTGCTCAAAGCAGCCATCCATCCCTTGGCTGTGAATCTCCCCTGGAAGTGCCACTCAGGTATGGGCTGGGGTAGGGACATGCTCACACATGTGCTTTCCAGGTCGATTATTCTGGGCCTTTGGTTACAGAGGCCTCACACACCTTCTGCCTTGGCCTGGGCTAGAGATGTGACCTAAAGAGCAAATCGAAACCATTGAGACTCAGAGGGAGGGGAGCTCTCCCTGGCTCCCACCCTCCTCATCATCTGCTGCCTCAGTAGTCAGCCCAGCATCGCAGAATCATCTGAATCCTGCTCTTCCCTCTCCCACACTCACTGGCCTCCTCTGCTTACAGAATATGCCACACTTTCTCCTCCCCTCCCAGCCACTAGCATCTCTCCCTAGATCATGGCAACAGCATCCTCAGTATCTCTGGCTTTCGGTCTCATCCCCTTCCCATTCAGCTAGAGGGATTTTTCTAGAACAGAAATCAAATCCAAGCCCCTGCCTGCAACCCTCCCGTGGCTTCCACTCAGAACAAAATCCAGCTCTCTCACTCTGATCCTATGATCACTGTGCGGTTGGCTCTAGCCGGCCCCTCACAGACACAGCTCCTCCTCCCCATGGTCAAATGCCATCCCCACTGCTCCTCTAAATCAGCACTTGCCAAAATTTCAGCCTCCACGGGACCCCTTATACTCTTAAAAAATATTGAGGAATCCATAGAGCTTTGGATCATATCTACTGGTATTTTAAGATTAGAAATTAAAACTGAAATTCTTTTTAAGTATTTATCTGGCTTTCTAGATGACAGTTGGAATCTCGTGTCTGCTCCTGCTTTCTGTGCATGCATTATGTGGCCTCTGGAAAACTCCTCTGTGTACTCCTAGGAATATGAAAACAAAAGGAAAATGCTGTCTTGTTATTTTTATGAAAGTAGTTCTGGCCCTGGGAGGCACCCCCCGCCTCCAATGTTTCCCAGACCACACTCTGAGAACCACTACTCTATTAAGTCACTGAACTCTCTCCTGCTCAGGGCCTTTGCATTGGATAGCCTTCTCCAGATCGGTGTGGCTGCCTCCTTCTAGTTACTCGGGCCTCAGTCTCCTCAGAGAGGCCTTACTGATCATACCCTCCCCCAGATCATACCCTCCTCCATCACATTAGCCTGGTCTGTTTTCTCTGTGACCCTGGGTTCCTTATCTGGCTGACGTATCTGCGTAACTGTCTATGGTCTTTCTCGCCCATGGAAAATGTCACTGCCAAGGGGACCGGATCTGTCCTGCCCCCACTGTATCTCAGCGCCTAGCACTGAGCCTGCATTCACTAGTTGTTGAATGAAGAATGAGCACAATCTTAGCACAGTTCCCACATAATGCCTTCTCCCTGTGTCAACACCCGGAAGATGAGGAAGTTCATTCTGGGACCCTAGACATTGGGATGGTTTACTCTGTGGCACTTTGACGAGGAAACCAAGATTTCAGAAGATTGTAAGAGGATCCCTCTGCTTAATTTCGATCAAACAAAGTGAATGAGATGTGCATCCCGAGAGGGCCAATACACTGAAGGGTAGATTTGGGTCAGTTGCACATCAACTGAATTTCACTGCCCTCACCTTTGTCAGAGGTTTGCAGAAGCCAAAGAGTGGGCTGGAGGGAAGCATCAGAAGCACAGTCCAGATTAGCCTCCGAAGCTGTGGCCCGTGAGTCCAGCACTTTGCTGGGTCCCTTGCCACAGGCTGTGCTGTTGCAGACTCCCAGGCTGGGCGGGGTCCTCACTCTGGCCACCTGGCTCAAGGTGACTGCTAGACAGGCCATTGCTGTGATGACGCATCTTCCAGTTCTATCTGCAGGCCCAAGTAATTGTCACAGAGCAGTTTGTCTCCCCTTCAGAAGCTATAAATGATGATATTTGATGAAAATATGCCTTTCATTTCCTTAGAAGAGATATTAGAGTAGAATATAAATCAGGTCTAATAGACAACTAGCCACTTTGATATATTTTTCTTCTTCCATTTGGCTTGGAAAGAAATCACAATTTCTGTTTATTAGCTGGTTTTATGTTGGTGGCTCTCGCCCCACAGAATGGTTGGCTTTACAAGGGCAGAGGCCTGTGTGTGTGCCTGGCCTGGGAGGTGGGGGGACAGTGGTGACCCAGGTATTGGGGTGGCAGGCAGGACTGGTTCTGGAGTCTGGCTTTGAGGTGCAGGGCTCCATGGTTAGTGCCTCAAAGACCCATCCCACTGACCCACCGTGACAGCTGATGGCCAGGAACTGTCACTGGGGGTAGGGGGAGGAGTGAATTTCCAAATGAGCCACCAGGGCAGTCTCTCCATGAACACCGAGCAGACCAGCAGACCCAGAGCAAAAGCCCAGTCAGAGGGCCAGGGCCCTGGCTTCCCACTCCTGGGCTCCTTCTGGCCAAGAGGCTCTTCCAGGTGTTCCCTGGCGGCAGAGTGGCAAGCAGAACATCACAATCTCTCTTTTTCGGGTGCTTCCTGGACCCTTTCTAATTCTTATCTAAATAGAAGGGCTCTGCAGCCCAGAGGGCGTTGTGGGATTTGAGAGGGACATTTAGGCAGGTTGACACCCACGGGTCCTCACTGATGGGGACTTAATGACATGACCTTGTTTATCGTGAGCCATGCCACACCAGCCTTTTAGCTCCAGTGACAATGCTTAAAATCCCCAGCACCTCCTGTCCCCAGCCCCTCTCCATGGCCCATTGGCCCTCTTTCCACTCTCAGCACCTCTCTCCCCTCCTCCCCTCTCCGCTCTCTCTGCGTAATACAGTCCAGCATTTCAGCTGCATCAGCTTTCTGTCTGCGCCTCATAGGGGCCAAGCACATCGACTTCTGTCCTCACACTTCCCTGAGACTGGTTCCTTCTCGGCATTCAGGGCTCTGCTCAGATACCTCGTCAGAGGCTTTTCCTGGGGCCCCAACCCACCCCAGGCCTCCCTGTGCAGCAGCTGGTTTTTATCTTTTAAATTGAGATGAAATTCACATAACCTAACTGTTTGAAAGTATGCAATTCAGTGCCATTTAGTGCCTTCACAATCTTGTGCCACCATCACCTCTGCTAGTTCCTAAACATTTTTATTGCCCCCAAATAAAAGCCCGTGCCATTAAACAGTCACTCTTGTTCCCTCTTTTCCCTAGCCTCTGGCACCCACTAATCTGCTTTCTGTGTCTGTGGATTTAACTATTCTGGATATTTCGTATAAATCATACAGTAGGTAGCTCTTTGTGTCTAGCTTCTTTCACTTAGTATTGTCTTTTTAAGGTTTATTTATGTTGTAGCAGGTATCATTCCTTCATTCCTTTTCATGGCTAACTATTATTCCATTGGGTGGATGTACCACTTAAGTTCATCCAGCCCTTCACCCACTGATGGACATTGGGTTGTTTCCACCTTTTAGCAAGTGTTGTTAGTGCTGCTATGAGTGTGTGTACAGGCTTTTGTTTGAGCATATGTTTTCAGTTCTTTGGGGTATCTACCTAGGAGTGGAATTGCTGGGTCAGATGGTAATACAACTGTTTGAGGAACTATTTTCTCAAGGTTTTCTGAGCCCTTATCATGAGTGAAGCTGTCCCATTTGTCTTCCTATCTGCGTCACAGTCCTGCACTAGCACCGAAGGTGCTGGGGCCCTGTCCCTCTGCCCTTGACTGTTGATAGTGAGTGAGCAGTGCTGAGTACTAGCCATGGCGGGTGGAGATGAGGATTGGCGGAAGGAGGCTGGGCTGGATGAATTGTTCTGTGTCTCAGACTGTAAACCCCTGCAGCAGGGGTGGCACCGTCTTGTTCATGCCTGGGTCTGGCACCTGTACCAGGTGGTGATGGCTCGGGGTGCCATCTGCAGAGTCAAACTTAACCACTTCTTGTCCCAGCTTCTTGTCCTACTGAGTCTCTGGGCCAACATGTAAATCGGTGAGCACAGGAAGAGAGCCATGCATTCCACAGGTGTTACTTTCTCAAAGGTGAGCCACCCACCCTATACGTCACTGACCCAGAACACTTAATGTATCTGTGGAAAGGCAGTGGCAGTCCCAGCACCAGCCTTGACACTTGAGTAACTAAGGAAGAATGCAAAGATTACAGTGTGCCTGGAGCCAGTCGAGCTGACCACAAAGCCTTGGACTGACATCTAAAAAAGAGCAAAGAAAATCAATGTTTAATTCATAGACCTCAGTTCTGACTTCACCCCTGGGCATAACGCACTAGGTGCTGATGCCATCTCATGGCAGCGTTTCCCAGAAACTCATTTTTTAGGCCTATTCTTTTTCTTGTTTCCAGTTATAAAATTGGTGCCAAAGCTCTCATTTCAGCTCCCCAAGGCAAAAAGATGCCCTTTCTTTAGTCACAGGGGAAGGAGAGCTTGCCTGCACCTTCCTCCAGTCTCCCCACTCCCTGGTAATCCCTCCCAGCCTCTGCTCCCTGGTTAGAAACTCCGCCCACTGGGGGTGGGGTGGGAGAAAGGTGAGTTACAGAAACTTTTTTTTTTTTTTTTAGTAAAATGTATTGAGCTGGAAGAAGGGTATTTGACATCTGGTCCTTCTTCACATACAAAAACAGAAAATCGTAAAATCTTTCTTCTGAGTGAGGCTTTGAACTCTTCAGACCCTGATCCCTTACCAACATGCCTTTTAATTCCTGCTCACTTTTGATGCATCTGAAGTGAGTTCTTACCACCTGAGGCCTCACTGGTATGAGGCAAAACCATGTCATTGGCTCTGCCCCTAGACATGTTTTGGCTAGAAAAGTCATGTATTTCTGTGTGTGTGCGGTGTAGTTGACCAGAAAAAGTAGCTGTGCCAGGTGCTTTGTATGCATTTATGCTTCTCTGAACAGTGCTGACAGCTGGTACCAGCTGCTCCACTCAACAAATAAGAAACTGAGGCTCAGACCAAGGCCACGGGGCCAAAGCGAGGCCGGCTGAGATCTGTGCCTCCACTTCCTGCCTCTAAATCCCATTTGTTCCAAGACCGGCATTGGTAATGGCTGAGCAGCTTCACGGGACGGTTCTGCCACCTGCCTCTGCATGTCAGAGGTAGAGAGAGGACACTCAGGGAAGCCCTGTCATAGAGCGTTTCCCTTTTCTGTCCTCTATATGATATACTCACACATTCCCAAGTCCTCGTTCTCCAAGCCCACCTCCATTGGATCAGGGACAAACCTCCAAGCAGTGGTGCAGAAATTCTGACTCACTTTTGATGCATCTGAAGTGAGTTTTTACCACCTGAGGCCTCACTGGTATGATGCAAAACCATGTCATGGGCTCTGCCCCTCGTTTCCCACAGCCACCACTTCCCAACCAGGCTAAAGGTCACGGTCACAGAAAGAACGATCCCCATGTTCCTGGCTTATCATGAACAAAAAGCAGAAATGAGACTTCAGAGTCCTGCCTGTGCAAAAGCAGCAGGATTTAAGCTTCTTTCCAAGCTTTCTGGCAGTTGTCTCTAAGAGATCAGCCTTCAGGTGGTTAGGTCGGGGGTGTGGAGACCAATCCCACTCAGAAGTCAGTCCTGAGCTGAGTCCGTGGGTCCCTGCTTGCCAGACCTCTTATCAGAGCACCCAGGGCAGCCTTGAAGAGAGAGCCTGAGGACATTGAGTGCACTGCCCGGCAGGAGCCTCCTCCTGAATCAGGGTCCACAAGGTTTCCTCACTTGGAACATGTCCCCAAAGACACTTTCCCAATAGAGACGCTAGCACTTGTTGTCTGAAGAGCCATCCCTTGCGAAACACAGCACACAGCAGGCAGAGCCAGACATCGTGCCCCAAACAACTTTTCCTGGGAGGTGGAGTCAGGGAGGAGAGAACAGAGTTCCTAGGAATTGAATGTTGCCTCATTCTCAGGGTCATTACCCACTTAGACCATTGAAGTGACTGCATGCCCAGGGGCCTTACAGTGCATCAGAGAGCAGGGAACACTCCCGGATTCCTCATGGAGAGGAGCATGGACAGCTGTGCAGGAGGTTGTGGGAAGAGATCAAAACCCCAGCTTCACTCTTGCCTTTGGGCCTCGGTTATGCCTTGGGATGTTCTGTAGGCTCGGGCGGGCCCTGCAGGGCAGCCTCCCTGGCGCACTGCACAGGCAGAGATGTGCGAGGGCGAGTGTGCACGCCTGTCCCTGCCTCCGAGGAGCAGTGTCTGTCAGCTCTCATCTCTGAATTTCGTAGTCCCAGTCAGGCACATTTACTGCAGAACAATAGGTAAAGATAGAAAAGCACCAAGGAGAGCGAAAGCACTGGATCTCACACCCTGTGGTACCCATAAAGTAAATTCTGGCGTCCTTGGTCACTGTGCTGCCTGTTCATCCTTTGTGGGGCTTCCTTTCTCAGCAGCAGGGTGTTGCCCAGGTGAGAGCTGGCAGAGGGAGATGGCTTAGCACAGCCCTGTAGTGCGCAGCCCAGTTCAGGTCCTAGCCCCACCTTTACTTGTTCCATGGCCTTGGGCCAGATGGTTTACCCCTCTGGGCCTGTTTATTTAGTAGGAAATAAATAAAGGGTGAGGACAGTGCATAGCATTGTCAATGTATTTAAAACTATTGAATTATATACTAAAATATTATTAATATGGTAAATATTATGTGTATTTTACCACAATTTGAAAAAAGTGAGGATGAATATGTCACCTACCTCATTAGGCTGCTCGAGTTAATTCACGTAAATGCCTTTACACATGTGCAGCAGGCAATAAAGGTTGGCAGCCCTCCGTTACTAGTCAGGGCTGGCCCAGGAACCCCAAATTATAGGTTCCCTTTCTACACATTAAATAAGTTTGCACAGAGTTAATAATCCAAAAGCCCTGTCTGCTGTAACTAACAGAGATCCTGGATTGTACAGATTCGATCATTTCGGAACGCTTTCTCCAGGAGCTGATAAATCAGGGCAGAATCTGCCTCCTGCACACGGGCCATGAGAATTGTGATGAATGATTTGCCTGAGGGTCCACAGCTCCTAGAGGCAGAGCCAGGGTCAGAGAAGAGCAGAGATCTGTCCCCTACAGCCCCCAGCCCAGCATACACCCGATCCCTGCAATACTGACTTCCTTCTGCACACCCGCCTGAGCTGGGGGCTTTCCACTGAACCTTACGATAGTCCTGAGAGGCCAGCGCCATTCCTTAGTCTGCAGTCCAGGAAACTTGAGCTCAGCAAGGGGGAGCCCCTGGCCCAGTGCCACACAGGTGGCCAGCCTGGGATTTGCACCAGGCCACACCTTCCGCTTGCCGCTCCACGAGCCACAGTGTCCTCAGTCCTGCAGAGCATTTGGTGGCAGAACGCCGCAAAAGACTGCTGTATCCCCTTTGTTGTATGAACCAGGAGCACGGAAACCAGCAGAGAACGTGGCTGTGTTTTGTGGATGCAAGTCTCTGCATCCAAAGAAAAAGTCCATAATGTTATTTGAAGAAACATGAGCCTTTTTCCATTGATGATTATTTTTTGTTGCTGAGTCATTTGTTTTATCAACTGTTAAGTTCTCATTAGCAAATACGTGTTAACAAATGCCAAGGATTGATGACTCATTTGTGGGATAAAACCCAGAAACAGAAAATCCGAGCCCTTAATTTTATCTGTGAGTTAGAAAAAGACCGCCTTGATTTAATTTTTGCCTTAAAATAACTCGGACTACCTCAAGGAACCCCAGGGCCCCCACCAGAGAAAAACTTGACAATCATTTTATCACTTCACAAGAACCAGTCATACTGCCTACCTTGGCATCCAAGAGAAGGAAACACAAGTGGCATTGCTAAGTGTGAGGACACTAGTGTTGTTAGTCATGAGACCCGCTGAGAGTGAGGAGAAGCAAAGCAGTAAAGGAGGGACACAATAATAGTGCTGATGGTTCACAGAGAGACATAAGCCATTGAGTCCTCCAGATGTCCCTTTTCTTTATGCCCTACATGGCCTCTTTAAGCATGGCAGCTTCTAGGACCCAGGGTAGGCGACTATCAAGAAGAGAAAAAGCTGAAACCAGTTTGGCTCAGTGGATAGAACGTCGGCCTGCAGACTGGAAGGTCCAGGGTTCGATTCTGGTCAAGGGCATGTGCCTTGGTTGCGGGCACATCCCCGGTGGGGGGGGGGTGCAAGGGGCAGCTGATCAATGATTCTCTCTTATCGATGTTTCTGACTGTCCCTCTTTCTTCCTCTCTGTGAAAAATCAATAAAATATATATTTTTTTAAAGGTAGAGAAGAAAAGGGCTGGGGGGAGGGGGGGTAGGACTGACAGTTTTAAAAACAACTGTAAGAATTCCAGGGCAGTTACATGACAAATACACTAATTAGAGTCAGAAAGGTGAGGATGCATTTAGCAAGTATTTGCTGGGGTCTCTTGTGAGTCAAATAAATGCTGTGCTAAGCATACAGAGAGCGCTGGACAAGGTTATGGGCTTATAAACAGGTCATGCAGAGCAATGAGGCAGACATGGTGGGGACAGCATGTGCAAAGGCATGAGGGATGGGTATATTTGGTGACATGGCCATGGGTTAGGAAAATGATAAGTGGCTGGAACACTAGGGTAGGGTCAGAAGGCGAAGGACTTCAGGCCTGCTGAAGGATTAGAATTACCCTGGAAGGAAATCATTGAAGGTTCTAAGGCAGAGGAGTGATGAGTCAGGGTTTGAGTTGACAGGAGTCGGGTAGGGTAGAGGAGGGGATTGGAAGACCCAAGACACACTCAGCTTTCCCTTGGCGCTCACCACCTGTGCAGTAGGTGGTGCTGTGCCCGTGTTACGGATGAGAAAAAGTCTTTCCACAGAGGGACCCCCATCCTCAGCCTGATATATATCCTATACCTTTTTCTCCACATTTACATAGTGTACTTGTACTGTACTATTATATTGCCTTTTTTTAACGTAGAGGAATGTTGTTTTCACTGAGCAATATGTCTTGGATTTTTTTATGTTCATAAGGGCACCCTCACTCATTGTTGACTGCTGCAGGACAGTCCATCACGTGGGCAACCCACTTGTTTATTTAGGCAATCCCCCATGGATGGATGTGTAGGTTGTCGCCAACTTTTTGTCCTTAACAAATAACGGGCGCCTCCGTGCACTCTTGCGCAAGAATTTCCCTGAGGTAAGTAACTATGAAGTGAGTCCAGAAATATTTAGGCTGTGGAACTAACAGGATTTGGTGACCAATGAAGTATGTGGTTGAAGGGAATGGGATACCACAGGGCTAGTTCAAGGCACAATATCAAAGAGCCTTGCTCTCTGAATGCTCTTTGTGAATAGAGCTAACAAGGGCATTTTGATGACTCCCAAATTCTGCCCCAGCAGCATCCTCATTCCTTGTGGACCCTGTTCTGTCCAGGATCAGTGCCTTCAGGCACTGCGTGGCTTGAGTTGTCATCCCAGACAGAACGTCAGAGCTTGGCGCAGTGGGGCCACCAATGGCTTCTGCTGCTGCCGCCTGGCATCTCTGCTGAGGTTATGACTTTCTGTGATTCGTTTCTCTGCAGACGAAAATACAGCTTCCTTTATTTGTGGCGGCCCAATCACGGCATTTTGTATAAATGAGCTTTTCTCCAAAAACACGGTGCTATTTTTTTAACATCTGAAATTCCCCAAGGACAGAAAGTCAATATTATCCCAGTGTGACTAGAAGGGCTATTTTGTGACAGCTCTTCACACTTAAGCAGCCTGCTTCCTTCAGCACAGAGTAATCGCAGAAGCATTCTGAAGCCCATCACATTGGGGCTGGCGACTTGTTTTTCTCTGTCTGCAGAGTTCCAGTCCAACATGATTTCGGGAATAAATGCTTCAACCATGTGAAATGCTGAATTTGGACTGTGATTGCAATGGCTCCTTCCAAAATACTTGCAAGTTAGTACAAATTCAGGTGCATCGTATCTGTGGCGTATTTCTAGCCTCACAGATTTTGTCAAGACCCCAGGATAAAAGTCCCATTTATTGAATGTCAACTATGTGCTAGGCACCAGCTAATTGCTTCATGTAAAATAAGGAGATAAATATTAAAAAACTGTCATGTTACTAATCCCACTTCATAGCTGGGACTAGTAAGACTCAGAAAGCAAAGTCACTTGTACACAGTCCTGGAGTTCACACACACACACACACACACACACACACACAAAGAGAAACTGGTTTCAGACACCTGCTTTTTTGAATGCCGCTTCTACCTGCTTCCTGAGAAAAAGGTTATCTCCTGTTCAGTGTTCTTTCCTTTCCTGTTAAGTTGACATAAGGGCTCTGTGGAGCTTCTGAGTTAAAGCCGCCCTTTGTTGTGGCTTTCAGAGCGTGTTGACTTCACAGGCGTCAGATGCTGGCTCCCTCCCACGCTCTAGCCTCTTGGATTGAGCAGGTCCTCATAAGTCTTTGGGGTGGCCAGATGGCAGGAAGAGTCAGTGTGGAGTGGCCGACTGTCTGCAAACACCCCGCCACTACCCTTAGTAAACTGGAGAGTGTTCTGAAATAGTTGGCATTTATAAATTTTGGGGCATTTTGGAAAAATGCACCTTTGGGGGGGGGGGGCAAATTTCCATCCTAACGCCCCAGGGAAATGTCCACCAGCTCAGAGCAGTTTTCTTGCTTAAAACAATGCCCAGGCCTGATGGAGGCCATAGCCTTCTCATAGTCCCCTCTCTCTGACCTCTTCACTCCACCCTCAACAGAGAGCGAATGCAGAAACTACCCCACACGAATTGCTATCTCCGCTGGATCACAGAAGGGCCCTTTGTGCTGGCTGAGACACCCACAGGAAGCTGTTGGCCTCGAGCAGCTTAAAAGCTACTAGCTCTTAGGTACCTACTGTGTGTCAGAAGTACCACCATTCTGCCACGTCCCTGCCAGGGAACCATTGCCATGAGGTTAGAGGCACATGCCCTAGAGTCTGTCCACCTACCTATTGACAGCTGTGTGATGCCAGGAAGTTTTCTAAAGCCTCTGAGCCTCAGTTTCCTCTTCTATAAAATGGGTTGATGATAAGAGCTGTCTCACAGGCACTTAGCCCTGGACCAATGCTCTATAGGTGCCTCCTGCTGGCATGGCATTATCGTAGTCACTGCTATTGATTAAGGTGAGCCAGGGAGCTAGATTGCCTGCCCAGGGCCACTGGCTTGGGGTGTCCAACCATGTGTCCATGGCTCAGGCCCCTTGCGGAGCAGCTGGCCCAGCTCCTGCAGGCGGCTCCACAGAGCCCTCTCTGGTATTCTCAAGCTCTGACAAGCAAAGGACTACTGCCCTGCCAGAGCCACTAGAGAACGCGCCATCACAGGTACTGTGCATCCTTCCAGCAACTGTGCATGGAGCCCCTTCTGTAGGCCTGTGCCAGGCCCTCGTGCAGCCAGTAGCCACATGGGGCAGGCAGACATTGAAATGGGATGGCCACTGTGCCAGAGATTATGTGGGGGCAATCCCTAATAGGGCTGTCACCTAGAGGATCCATGCACCTAGAACGCAGGGAGTGGGAGGTGGGGATAGGGGAGAAGGTCACCAGGTGGGAGTGGGGTTGGCCTGGGTGTAAGGGTGTGAATTTATCCTGAGAGCTCTGGGGAGCCTTAGGGGGCTTTAAGCAGGGGAGTGCTGGACCTGATTCATGTTTGAGCTCATTGTGGCTACTGGGTGATAGGTGGATTTGAGATAGCAGTGCAGGGGCCATTGGGGTCGCTCAGAAGCCAAGAGCAATTGGGCAGGGCTACATGTTGGCTAATGTGGTCAGTGACAGGTCGGATACAACGTGTCTGGTCATGGCAGATCCGCTCCTGTGGATGGTGCTGTCCCCATGCGTCGTGTAGCCCCTCGGGGTTGGCAAAGCATTTCCCATTTGTGATCTCGACAGAGCCATGGGGAAACTGACGCTCAGGTGATGAGGTGACCCCCCAGGTCCCACCTCCAGGAAGTGGTGATGTGCTTTGCATTTTGCCCTGCTGAGCCATTCTGAGGTTGAAATGTCTAAATGGCACCCCTGAGGAGGAGTATTTTCTGGGCCTTGTGCATTGCCAGCGCCAGGCCAAATGTCTCCACGATCAGCGACCTGGGGAGGAAGGCCCTCTTATACTGTCCACATGACACAGGGGTGAGGAACCTTTTTTCTGCCAAGGGCCACTTAGATATTTATAGCATCATTCATGGGCCATACAAAATTATCAATTACAAGATTAGCCTGCTCTATTTGGTCAAACTTTTAACTCACCCTTAATGCCTTGGCAGGCCTGACCAAATGATTTCACAGGCCTTACACAGGCCACGGTCAGATGTTACCCACCTCTGATATAACAGGTAAGAAGGCTGAGACTCCGAGAGGTTAAGTAACTTGCCCCAGATCACATTGTAGGTAAATGGTGTTGCTAAAACCCACTCGTAGGCTGTCTTACCCCGCAGTCTGCTTAGTTCAGGGGAGAGGGGTCCTCAGGGTCTAGGGACCTTAAGAAATTCCTGGCCCTGTCCTGGGGAAGCCTTAGTTGGAAGCTGGGACACCGTGATCTCAACTGCAGCCCTTTACAAGTGGCTCCTGAGCTCCTCTCTTCACTACTGGCCAAGGGCTCCTGAGCATGTCTGTCAGGCCTCACTGATAAATCAGGCCAAGATGCCTGTGCTTGGCAGCGGCGCTAAGTGGTTGTCTAGGCTTCCCCAAGCCAAGTGACATTTGCCCAGTTGGTGTGATGTATCAACAGCTTTTTCTCCTACTTTTTGCAGCCTGGGCTGGCTCTCAGCCAGAACGCTTTTAAAAAAAAAATAAGGCACTGACCTGCCGTGGAAAATGCTGGTGGGCCACTGAGCACAGGAGCTTCTGCAGTGGGGATTTGAGGACTGCTGGTTAGGGATGAATTGAGAAACGTTCTGGAAGGTGCTGGGGCTAGCCCAGAGTATAGTTAAGCCCTTCAGTGATGCAAGTTTGGGGGTTTCTTCAGCTCATTGCCTTCCTAGATCTACGAAGGTGGGCTTCAGTGGAAAGCCGTGGAGTTCATCTTCTCATTCAGTCCTTTGTTCAGCACACTGTTACTGAGCATCTGCTAGGCGCCAGGTGCTGTGCTTGGGTTTGGGGTGGCAGCCATATTCAAACCAGACATGCATGGCCCTGCCACATGGAGCATGTAGTCTTTTAAGAGTGATAGGCACTATTCAAGTAGCCATACCAGTAGATACTTAGTTGATAACGGGAGGCCTGGCCTTCTCTAGTGGGGATCAGGGAAGGCTTCCCTGAGTAGGTGGTGTGGGCTGATAGTGGAAGGATTCATTGGCACAAACTGGGTGGGGAGGAGAGAAAGTGTCTTAGGCAGGGGACAGCATGTGCAAGGTCCCTGAGGCAGGAAGGTACAGGGGCTCCTCCTCTCTGACAGGGACAGGATCCCTGGCTCCCCATCATTCTGTGCTTCAAGCTGTACCAACCATGTTACTTGGATTAATTATCTCACCTTTAGAACTTCTCTGGGGAGAGGCAGTTTGTGCTTATTTTACAGTTGAGGTTTTCTGAGGTTCAGGGCAGTTTAGTGACTTACCTGGACCTGCACATTGAGTCAGCAGCACCAGCGTTCCATTCCACCTCTGCCTTACTCTCTAGCCCATGCTCTTGTCAGCCTTCCTCTCTATGTTGTCATTTGTACTCTTATCCACTATCCTGTGTTATTACTGATAAGGCTCAGAGGCCTGCCAGAGGTATCAGGACCCTATAACTAACAAGCCCATGGGAGGACAACTGCTTCTAAGTTACTGAACTCAAATCCACAAACAGCTGGAAGCCCAAGACCATGCCTTGCAAGTGTCTCCTGTCCCTGGCATGCGGCACTTTCTCAGCAAACCACTTGGTCCATTGGCTCCCAGCTTCAATTCATCCATCTTAGAGTAAGCATACCCCTCAATCTTGGTCAGAACTGCACCCAAATGAGGCATAGCGGTGCCATTCACAAGGAGCAGAGGGATCTCATTCTCCCATTGCAGGGGTGATGGGGCCTGCTCAGCTCAGCACACCCTTCAGGTCAGCTCCTGGCTTCTCCCAGTAGGCAGACTTGTCCTTCCATGGCCCCCTGGCTTCCATGGCTTTTGTGGAACAGCCAACTAGGTGATCAGGAAGCCAGTCAATCAGAACCCCTACTCTCAGCAGACAAGCCCATAAGACCTGCCCTCACAGTGCCGGGGGCAGAGGAAGCATGGAGCCCCAGGCCATGCAGGATCTTCAGTTTAGAGGCCCTAGGCTGAACCAGCCTAACCCTGTGGCCCTCGTATTTCTAGACACCCGAGAGCATTTGAAAAACCCCACTGCCCAGGCCCAGTGCAGCCCAGTTAGGAGAGGGTCACTGGTGTTTTTGAAGCTCCCTGAATTATTCTGTTGTTCATCCAGTCTTGACAACACTGGTAGAGTTGGAAAGATCTCACTGAATTTCCCTTAGGTGGTTTTTCAAGAGGATAACCATTGGGGTCAAATGCCATGGCCTGATTATCATTTCTTTAATGCCCAAATATTCACTGAGTACTTCCCATGCTCTTGTGTGGCATGCGGTCCAGCACAACTGAACAGGTGTATTTGGTGCCCTGGGCCCAGTTTCAGGAGGCACTAGTTCTTCAAAGCTTGTCATGCTTACAGGAAACCCATATGGGCACTGCTCTGCTTCATGCTCTGCCCAGAACTGGAGAATTGAAAGTTTTGGATGGGCTCTTCCCTCAAGGAGTTCACAGAGTGCTGGGTGACACCTAACCCTCTTGCTGCATAGTCTGATCTGCGCTGTGATGGAGTGGAAGCCCAGGACAGGGGCACCAGCCCTCCCAAAAATGGAGGGCAAGGTGGGCGCTGGAAGGAGTATTGATGGGTGGGTCAGATTAAATGTGGGGCATCCCAGGCTATGGAAGCACAGTGTGCACCTGGGTCCTGCAAGCAGCTGGGCTGTGTGGGGTGGGGGTAGCAGGAGGTGAGACCATGTGGGGATGACCTCCTGTGACTTTATCAGGGGGCTTAGGGGCGCACTAAAGGCTGCCCTGTAAACTGACCACACAGCCCTCGGAGCAGAAAAACAGTCATTCCTAAGTGAAGTCAGTCAGTTAGAAAAAGCTAAGAGCCATATGGTTTCATTCATATGTGGGATATAAAACTGAAACTCGTGGACATAAACAGCAGTGTGATGGTTGCCAGAGGGAAGGGGGTGGGGAGAGAAGGAGGTCCTAATATAAGGTGAGAGGAGAAGATTTGGCTTTCGGGGGTGGCCACACAATGCAATATACAGAACTTGTAACATAGAACCCCACACATGAAACCTATATGTTCATGTTGACCAATGTTACCCCAATCAATTCAATAAATAAATATAAAAACAAACAAACAGACAAACAGAAAAAGAAAACATCATTCATAAGGGCTGGGCCCAGGCTGGGCTGCCCCTGAGATCCCATGACCCACACTTAGCTGGAAGGAGGAGGCGGCTGGAAACATGTCCTCCCAGCTGGAAACCAAATCACTGGTCTGTCCACTCCAGGGCCAGAGCTCATTTACTCAGGCTGTAAGTGTTGCTACCTGGGAAATATGGTCAGAATCCAGTCCCCTCCCACCCTGTGTCCCATCTCCTAGGCCAGAAATTGGCAAACTTTTCTTCAAGGGCCAAATATTTAAGACTCTGCGGGCCATGTGGTCTCCGTCACAGTCTCTCTACCATAGCAGCCAAGAATCTATGGACAATATATAAATGAGTGGGCATGGCTGCATGCCAGTAACGTTTTACTTCCAAAAACAGGACCATTGCTGGGTTTGGGGATTTGGCCTGCAGGATAGTGTTTATGGACTCCTGATCTTGGCCTTCAAAATCTTGCCCTCTTTGGTCTGTTCTCAGCACCGTAACTAGAAAGATCCTTTTCAGGTGTAAATCAGATCATGTGTCCTCTGTTTAAATCTGTCACCGGCTCCCATTTCACTATCAATGCAAGCCAAATTCCACATAGTCCGGTCCCTCTGCTCCTTCTAAAACTGACCTCACCTCTCCCCACTGTCCCTCTGACCCCTTCCAAGGCAGCCACAGGGGCCTCCGTTAGAGGCGTGGCCATGCCAGGCTTGCCCTGCTTGCAGTCCTTGCACTGGGAGGCCTCTGTTTGGAACACTCTCATCCCAGGTACTTGGTGGTCTATCCTCACTGCCTTCAGGGTCTTCCCTGAGCATCTTGTGTAAATCATAACCCTGCCCCACTCCTAGCACTCTAGCCCTCCCACGTCCTGCTTAATTATCTTTGTAACACTCTTCTCCTCCCAACATTTTCTGTTTTTTCATCATCTGCCCACCCCACCTCTCCTCCCACCCCATCCCATTATTGAATTGTAAGCTCCAAGATAGAAGACACTGTGCTTTGTTTACTGCTAAGTGACCAGCTCTTGGAGCTGCACCAAAAACATATAGGTAGGTAGTGCTTGGGAAGTATTGGATGGATGGGTGGATGGATGGAACAAGCCAACAAGTCTTCAATGTCCTCTTTATGTGCTTGGCATCATTCACTGTAGACTCGGGTGAACCAAAGCGATCAGTCCATTTGGAGCTCCCATAGTCCAGAACTGACAACCAGGATCAGGGCCCTAGAGGAATGGACTGAGAGCTGGGATAGTGTGCAACAATGGTATCTGACCTGGGCAGGAATCTGGAAGGCTTCTATGAGGAAGGGGTGTTGTTGACCTGGGAGGAGATGGAGGAGCAAAGCTGGCAGGAATCCATCCCACACAGGAGCCCGCACGGACGGGAGAGCCTTGATGCCTTAACCCACGGGCTGCCCACACTCCCAGGGCATGAACACGTGGCTGTCCACGTGTCACCTGCCACTGGGTTAGCTGAGCTCACTCCCAGCATCAGCACAGGAGGAGGAATTGGGCCCAGGGCATTTTTCTGGTGAATTCTATTGGAATGGAAAGTTCTTGGGCTCAGGCCTGATGTGAAGAATGGAATGTTTTATGCCCCATACAAGAGAACCATGACAGAATCCGGAGTGGGAGATCTTTAAAGGCTCATTCGGCAGAGTCGGGGATAAATGTGTTTGGACCTCCTGCTACAGGTTCTAATCACAAGTAGTTCTAAAATGAATTATAATGATGGCTGCATAACTCAGAATAGCCTAAGGATCATTGGATTGTCCCTTTTAAATGGGTAGATTATACAGTATGTGAATTATATCTTCATAAAGCTGTTACAGTTTTTAAAAAACAGTTCCAAAACTACTCAGACTGTCACAAAGTTGTCGCCTTTTTCTCAAGACCAGGTTATCTTACTTGTGTCCCATTTTGATCATAAAATAGTCTAATTTATGCAACATTTTCCTTAAAGCAGTCCAAATGTGGGGAGAGGGGGAGTGGCGGGGGTGGGGGGGAATTGGAACCCGCAACGCATTCCGGAATAATTTGGAAACCTTGATGCAATCCAGACTCACCTGGCACTCTTCCTCTTCCCTAAAATTTTCCTTTTTCCATTTCTTTTTGACTTTGAAGAAAAAGACTATGTTTTTACTGGTAAAATAGCCTCTTGTTCCCTTTTCTTTCCTGTAAATTATGAGATAAGTTTGCACTTCGTACCTTTCCAGAAATCTCTCTTGCTTGTGGTCTGACCTCAGAATCATGACTTCTGGGAAAGAAAGTAGGTATTAGAATCACTGCTGTGAGCATTTGTTGAAAACCTCTGAAGTGGCAAGCAGGCTGTGTGGTAGAATTGAGAAAACAGGTGAACAATATCTGCTTGTTGCCATGGAAGTCGTCTCCTGGTGCTGGTAGATGATACATAGCCACTCTGTCCAACTCACTGCAATAATTTCTTAAGAGTATGATCCCTGATGCTCTATGTTATTTCTTGGAGGGATCAGGGCTAGTTGTGGTCCTCCTTTTGTGTGGGAGACACTCAGAAAGGGTGTCTGGAGAGAAATGCTCAGAGCTGTGCCTGGAGCTACAACTTAATAATGCCAGCTATTGCCTGGCCGGTGTTGCTCAGTGGTCGACCTGTGAACCAGGAGATCACTGTTCCATTCCAGGTCAGGGCATTTGCCCAGGTTGTAGGCTCGATCCCCATTGTGGGCATGCAGCCGGCAGTTAGCAGCCAATCAGTGATTCTCTCTCATCATTGATGTTTCTTTCTCCCTCTCCCTTCCTCTCTGAAACCAATAATAATAATAATAATAATAATAATAATGCCAGCTACTGTTTATTGAACAATTAGTACATATCAGCCCCTAAGCTAGATGTGATAGGGGTATTCTTCTCACTCCTCACGACAATGCATGAGGTAGGGATTCTTTCCTCCATATTGTACCCAGGGAAACAGGCTCAAGGCTACCCAGGCAGTCATCTTTGAGCTAGGAGTTGAACCAGTCTCTCTGTCTCCCAAGCCCTCATTTGACCTCTTATGCTCCACCTTTGTTTCCCTGCCCATAGCTGGCACTTAGACCCCCAGGCCAGTGTTCCCTCCTGCCAGTCCCCTCTCCGGAGGACGGCTGTGAAAGCACAGCAGTCTTGTGGGATAGAGGGCAGCTTGCGTTGTGAGAACCCCCATGGCACCCGTTCCTCCAAGCGCAGATGGACCAAAATGCTCTCCCATGGTCCCAGAAAGGCCCCAAAGAGGCGCTCCAGCAGTTCTTTTTAGGAGGCAGGATGTGCTTCTTCCAAAGAAGTGTTCTCACGATTATTTATTAATTGTGAAAGGGAAGAAAAAAAGAATAGGGTTTCCTGGAAAGGGATAAAAGTTCAATATGATAAACTCCCAAAAAGCAATCAAAGGCCAAAGAGGGCAGAAAAATAAAGGACGGAGATAGTAAGAGAGATGATGAATCAAAGCTGCGAGTGTGTGTGTGGCGCCCCGGGAAGGGGCCGTATTTCATGGCGATGGAGGTGAGGCGGCTGCCAGACTGAGCCGCCGGAGCAGGAGCACATGTGGGGTGGCGGCGGCAGCGAGTCCGAGAGCACAGGACTTCGTCCTGCAAAGTCCCTAAGGCCCTGGGAATGAGCTGATGGCAGAAATGGATGGACCCTCTGAGCTGTTCTTTGTTCCTGCAGGCCCCTTATATTCACTGTGTGTTCATTAACCCACGAATATAGAAAATTATCAATGAAAACTAAAGCACCAGGAAGGAGAAATCAGCACATTCCACCACCGCCCCGGGAAAAAGGCATCGTTAATATTTCAGTTTACTTTTCATCTGTGTCTTCTCTGTTTTTTTCCTTTCTTTTTTCCTCCTATTTTTTAGTTATTCAAGAAATAAATGAGTTGGTTCTTTATTTCATAAGAAATTAAAATGATACAAATGGGACTTAGATTCCCTTTGACTATTCCTCTCAATTCCCACCCATCCCCAGACATCCCTATTGGGTTTATCTCCTTCCAGACCTTCTCTTTACAATCGCATTCCCTGTGTGTGCCCATATCCAAGGGACAGGAATGGGCCACAGTCCCTTCTCTGCAATTCTTAAATCCAAATAATACTGAACTCCACAAGGTTTTTCTTAACTCGCTGTTTAGCACAACCTGCCCTGAACTATCAATAGGCTATTTATAAGAGTTGCATGTGCCATTTATTCTGAATATTCATGCTATCTTCCTGCAGAATTTTAATGTTTGGTTTCACTGCCTGAGACCCAGCTGAGGGTGTGACCTAATATTTATGTATGCACCTCATGGCCTTACAACCCTCAGGGATTCTAAATTCCAGAACACACCTACCTTCAAGGGTTTGTAGAATAAGGGATTATAGATCTGTAATTGTTTTATAAGTTGAGCTGCCTTTTTTTTTTTTCTTTAACCTAAACAGAATGATAATTCTGTATACCTTTTTGTAGCTTGATTTTTCAGACACCGCTGTGAATTGAAAATCTTTCTTTAGTAGTGCAGATTTCACTCATGCCTTTTAATGGCTGTGTGTTCCAATGTGGGGTGCATGTGTTTCTTTATTTCTGGGTTTTCATTATCCCAGACAGCATTGCAATGGGCATCCTTGGACATCCCACTCTATGCACAGGAGCAGCCCAAGATCAGTAGTTCTGGGGTGTGGGGTTTTGTTTTTAACAACTTCACTATTATGTCAGGAGCATTTCCCTATGCTGCAAAGACCTCTTCCTAAGCTCCATTTATTTATTTATTTATTTATTTATTTATTCTTTCATTCATCCTTTTTTTTTTTTTTAAATATATTTTATTGATTTTTTACAGAGAGGAAGGGAGAGGGAGAGAGAGCTAGAAACGTCGATGAGAGAGAAACATTGACCAGCCCTCTCCTGCACATCCCCTACTGGGGATGTGCCCGCAGCCAACGTACATGCCCTTGACCGGAATCAAACCCAGGACCTTTCAGTCCGCAGACTGATGCTCTACCACTGAGCCAAACCGGTTTCGGCTCATTCATCCTTTTTAAAGTAATTTGAGAGAGAGAGAGAGAAAAACTTCAGTGTGAGAGAGAAACATTGATTGACTGCCTTCAACACCTGACCAGGGGCTGAACTCACAACCTTTTTACTGTGCATCTTCATACTCCAACCAACTGAGCCACCCAGCCAGTCCCTGGGAAGTCTAGCAGCAGGAGCTTAATTTAAGCTTCCTTTTTAATGGCTGCATAAGACTCCGTTGTCTGTTGGCATCTTCCGGCTACCATAACAAAGGGCCATAACGTGGGTGGCTTAAACAACAGACATTATCCCACTGGTCTGAGGTGAGAAGTCTGAACTCAGGACTCTGCAGGGCTGGTGCCTTCTGAAGTGACGAGAGGAAGCATGCTCCCCTCGCTCCTCTTTTATTTATTCATTCATCCTTTCAATCGTGTTGTTCCTTGGCTACAAGCATCACCCAACCTCTGCCTGTTCTCACATGGTGTCCCTGCATACGCCTCTGTGTCCGAATTCCTTCTCTTTTATAAGAACACTATTCCTATTGGATTAGGACCCGCCCTATCGACCTCATCTCAACTAATTCCATCTGCAGGACGACCTTATTTTTCATTAAAGTCATTCGGAGCTGCTGCAGATAAGGGTTTCAACATAAGAATTGAGGCAGGGGGATAGAATTCAACAGGTAACAGTTTGAAGTAGCCAAATTTATTTAACTAGTCCACTTATAATGGCTAGTTAAGTTATTTCTACTGCACCTGCGATGAACGTCCTCATACAGAAATTCTTGCCTATGCTTCCAGTTATTTCTTTAGAAACTATTCCTTAGGGTCCCTGGGAATGCCTGTGTTTAAGGCTCTTGATAGCACTTTGCCAGGGTGCTTTCCAGAAAGCAGAGTGGGGGTGTCAACTGGCTGTACCCAGGCCCCGACTTTTCATTCAGTGAGGCTCTGGAGATGTGGGCTGCTGGGTGCTTCCGGTACAGCCCTCTTCAGCGTGTGTGCACGTGCCTGCCAGCATGGGCACGTGCATTCTTCCTGTCAAGTCTCACTTGTATTTGATTTCTTATTCCTGCCAAAAAGAGGGAGCGTCCACGGGTTAACAGCAAAATAGAAACCGAAGCTCAAAATGTCTGTTTAGGGCATGTTTCCCTTGCAACCGCATATACGAATAAAGATTTCAGAAATATTGGGCTCTCTGGGCAGCAGACATTAAATCAATCGGGGCAATTTCACTCACAGGGCAGCTTGCCAAGTGAGAGAGAAGTAAGTTCTCCGCTTTGGTTCAGTTTGTAAAGCCCACGGTAGCCTACATCTTCCCACTCCTTCGAAAAGCAATCGTATAATAAGCATCAGCCGCTTTGGGGGGTAGAGAGGATGTTCTCAAGAGCCACTCAGAGAGAGCCAACTCGAAGGCGTTTCAGGGTAGAACTGGAGAGCTGGGACCAGAGAGGGAAGTCTGGCAGCAGGAGCTTAATTTACGGGACTTCAGAGCAGGAGGCAGCACGGCCTCCTGCAGAGAACCGGGGGTGCTGTGCACACGAGGAGCCAGAGCGCGGGGCCGGGCCCAGCACGGCGTGGGAAGACAGACGCTTCACTCAGCAGGGCAGGGGCCAGCGCTGCGCGCCAGAGAGCAGGATGCAGGGAAGGATAAATTTAGCTGGCGTTTCAGGGGAAAACATCGATCTGAACTGTAGTGCTGTCTTTTAAAGGAAAGTGAGGGCTGCAGGCCAGTCATTTGGGACAGTTTCACGTGAACAGATAAAAGCCCAGGAAAAACGAATGCTTGTCACCAGCCTATCCCGCGGGCAGCTCCCAAGGATCTGTGGGCGGGAGGGCAGCTGGCTTCTGCATGGGGATGATGGATGGTCCCCCCTCCACCCCCACCCCCACCCCCCTCTCTCCTTTATTTTTCCCAAGAAAAAGGTGCTGCCACGCTTTCTGGAAAGATTTCAGGTTTATATTTCCGCGCCCAAGTGTTCGTCTGCACAGGGAGTGATGCCGGCCCAGGCTGAGTTCGCTTGGCCCGGCTGCTGACATCTGATGGGCTTCATGTGTCAGAGCAGGTCCAGTCCAGCCCCACCCCGTTGTCTCATACTAAGCAAAGGACATCTGGTGGGTGGAGACAGATTTCTTTTTAACCTGACACTTCTGATGGCCACATGGCATCGTGGTCACATTGTTTCTACCTGGGTGAAGCAGGGGCATGTGTGCACCCCACACAACAGAGCTCCTGCCCCAGGGTCGTTGCCCCAGCCTCCCCCGTCGGGTGGTGACAGCATCTTCCGCGCAGCCTCCCTCCACACTGCTCCCTTTTGGGAAGGGAAGTCTGTCAATATTTGGGGCACTAATCATCTGCTTTCGGGCACCAGGGGTCACTGAGAGGCTGAGGCGTTTCCAGGAATTCATGGCTCTGAAAATGTGGGGCTGACGGTAAAGGGTTCCCAGGGAGCGTAAGAGAGAAAGGAGCCCAAATCTCAGCCCACCCCCGCCCGGCAGCCCCGAGCAGTGTCCATTGTTCTTGGATTCTTGGGAAGAAACGGTCAATGTGCCCGGTGATGTGGGTCCAAGTTAATAATGAATGTGGAGGAAGGAGAAAGGATGTTCAATATTTAAACATTTCAGAGCGCTTCGTTTGGGTTGCCAGTTACTGCCCTCCGCCCGCTTCCTGGATGGGTTCTGTGAAACCAGGCGTTCTTTCCCTAACTCTGCCGCTGACATCTGACGCAGGCACTTCAGACCCAAAGGGAAATAGAGCGTCTTCTAGGCAGCCTCACACCGGCAGTATTTCTTCTCGTGTTCTGTTCGTATTCTCAAAGGAGGGAAGAGACACGATAGTGTGCAAACAGGGTTTTATGAATCCTGCAGCTTGTGTGGAGTTTCTGAGCTCTGGCTTCATGTCTAGAGATGTCTTAATTTTCCCATGTTATTTTCTCTTGGAGTTATCTTATATTTTAATACAAATCTTGTACTTTGGTTCTTTTTTTAAAATATATTTTATTGATTTTTTTTATTTTTTAACAGAGGAAGGGAGAAGGGTAGAGAGTTAGAAACATTGATGAGAGAGAAACATCAATCAGCTGCCTCCTGTACACCCCCTACTGTGGATGTGCCCACAGCCAAGGTACATGCCCTTGACTGTAATCGAACCTGGGACCCTTCAGTCCACAGGCTGATGCTCTATCCACTGAGCCAAACCGGTCAGGGCTGTCCTTCGGTTTTTACCTCTTACATCTTAACAATGAGACACTGCGGTCACATTTAGGAAACCTCTATCCACCATGCCTACTAGATACGCTCCTTAAAAGTTGCCTATAATGCAGAATTCTGCAAATCAATTCCTTTTTCTTCTTGACACACATTATATGAAAGGAAAAGCATTCCTTTTGGGGGAGGGAAAACATTTGGCCCCAAGACATAATAAAATCATGCTTAAGGATGCAGCAAACTTTAAAGTCTCTTCGTTAAAGGAAATCAATACTTTTATGATGAAATATTAATAATACAAGAAAAAAAAAGTCAAAACTACAAATGCAGAATGGCCAGGGTGATTTTAATGTCGAACGCATTAGCTTAGCATCTGCAAGGAGGCACCGAGGGAAAACAGAAGCTGCTGGAGACCGCCGAGAGGCCCCGTTGAGTCCTGTGAGCCCCTTTCCCTGGCTTTTCCATAGGAAGACATGCTTCCTTAAGTGTTTTGGTGAAGCTGCTGCCCTTTGGAAATGAAAAGATGAATCCAGGCTGGAGAGAGGATCACACATGTGTACAGGCGCACACACTGGGAGGGAGAGATGGAAACCAAAAAGGGAGAACCTGGGAAAGCTGCTGGTTTGAATGTACAGTTGGTTGTTCCTCCTCTCCTCCCTCCATGAATTATTTCCAGGGAAGATCTTTAAGGGGAACAAATTCCAATTAGGTTGAACTGTATGAAACCGCCACTTTCCTGGTCATGTTGGTGAATATGGGCAATTCCATATAGTTCCACCTAATACGTTCAACTCTCCAGCAAAGAAACACCAGCAAACGGAACACAGTCACGTGTGTCTTGAACCCAGGCATAAAAGAGATGAAAATAACAACCATTTTCTCACCTATTTTGATAGAAAGCCTTTAAACTTCAATATTTAAAATTAGTTTAGAAAAGCTCTCTTTGTTAACTCCTAAAACCTTAAGTCATGACAGCCTGAGGAAGAATTTTGCTTTGTATTGTGTTGTTTTCTCTAAAAAGCTGAGCCTTTCCTTCTGCCAATCCCCCCATGGGCAATGATATTTATGATAATGAAAATTTCAGTTCTTACCTCATTGGGCCCAAATTCCAGGGACCATAAACTCCAGTTAAGTAATCAAAACAGCTCATGCTCACTGAACGTTTAGACTGTATCAACTCGCTTAGCCCTCATAGGCCCCTGAGCTGTGTTTTTGTCACCCCACTTTACACATGAGAGCCACAGGCTATGGGAGCATGGTTCCCTGGCAGTCACATGCCCACACAGGTGGCCACACCCCAGCATCTTCTCCTGGGAACTATGGGCCCACACCCAACTATTTGTTCTTCTCAAGGCTCCTCCCCTGCAGACATCAGAGCCATGTGTACAGCTGCCTGCTTGTCCCACAGGTCTGCCAAGGCAGAAGTTGACAGAGTCCTATCTGCTTGAGACCTCAGTGATGGCTTTTGAAGCTAGTTTTGGACCCATATCCATCATGGTCTCTGTGTGGCCCTGCACACACTCTCTGATTCTGTCTCCCCCAAGTGGGACCCAGATAGAATTTCCAGTGCTTTTTGTTGACAGTGTGTGATAGAACGTCACCTGCTGTTGGTCTGGCCTAACCCCAGTCTGTTAAAACATGGTGGGAGAGGCCCCGCTGCAGAAGGTAACCCTCCACTCTGCAGAACCCAAGTCCTGGCAACCCACACGGTGGAATCAAGGACCCAGGTTCTGCTTTGGGGATGTATTACATGTGTGTGCCTTTCAGAAGATCCAATTCCTTGGCTCCTTTGCACACAGAACACAGGAAGATGGGCATTCATGTAAGTGTGAGGTGTGCACCATGTGGCCTCCTTCCTCCAGCCTGCGGGACAGAGCAGGCTGATGAAATGAGAGACTTGCCAAAAAGAATCAGGCGATCCTTGGGCCATGAGAACCTCAGGAAGCTGTCCTTTGCAAACAGGGCTGTAGCTGCTCCACCCCAGCCCTGACCAGTGATTCCAGGCACAGAATCCCTGGGGCCATAGGATTCCCGGGTCCTGGCCTCCTCCCTGCATCTGGAAGCACAGCCTAATTACTGTCTAACCCACCTCCCTCATTGCTCTTTCCACCCTGTTCTCTGCCTCAATAGGGAGGCAGCCAAGACCGCCACTGACAGGCTTCCTCGTGTCTTTGCTGAGAGGCTATTGCGAGCTGTTTGCTCACTGCTGTACAGACAGTAATGCCATTGGAAGAGAGCAGGGCTGGGGCAGGTGGGGGCCTGGTCCGTGGGAATAAAGCCCACTTCCTGGCAACCTTCAGTTATAAAAAGCCAGAGCAAGGTTCTGCCACTGTAAGAGGTCTAGCCCACCCGAGTCCACATACCAGCCAGCTATGTATGGCCTGGAGGATGCTCCTGTCTGAGGCTGTGAAGGAATGCCAGCCCAGACGAGCACAGCCAGGGGCTGGCATTCACACCACCCAGGTGCCTCTCAGCAGCCAAGGGCATTGAGACCTTGGATCCCTCCCCTGAGTGAAGCCCACTCAGGCAGGCTTCACCCTGGACACAGACACTTTGAAAGATGACAATGCGACACTGGAAGACCATTTTTCCTTTTCTGCAGGTTTTCAAGTATAGTCCTTGAAATCCTAGAAGATTTATCCATGGGTAAAGAGCTATGAGCTAAAAGATTCTGCAAGTTCCCAATTGTTTAATTTTTTATTGTTTAAAGTATTACATGTCTCCTTCCCCCTCCCATCCCCCCATTAACCCTCTCTCCCAGACACTCCTACCCCTGAGGGCAAGCCCCCCACCACCCCAGTGTCTGTGCCCATTGGCCATGCTAATATGCATGCATACAATTCCTTTGGTTGATCTGTAACCCCCCCACCCCCGCCTTCTCCCCAAGGATAGATGGTCTGTTCAGTGCCACCTTGTTTCTGAATCCATTTTTGTTCATCAGATTATGTTGATCATTATATCCCACATATCACTGAGATCATGTGATATTTATCTTTCTCTGACTGGCTTATTTCACTTAGCATAATGCTCTCCAGTCCCATCCATGCTGTTGCAAATGGTAAAGATTCCTTTTTTATAGCAGCGTAGTATTCCATTGTGTAGATGGTACCACAATTTTTTAATCCATTCATCTGCTGATGGGCACTTAGGCTGTTTCCAAATCTTAGCTATTGTAAATTGTGCTGCTATGAACATAGGAGTGCATATATCCTTTCTGATTGGTGTTTCTGACTTCTTGGGATATAGTCCTAGAAATGGGATTACTGGGCCAAATGGGAGTTCCATTTTTAACTTTGTGAGGAAACTCCGTACTGTTTTCCACAGTGGCTGCACCAGTCTGCATTCCCACCAGCAGTGAAGGAGGGTTCCTTTTTCTCCGCATCCCCTCCAGCACTTGTCATTTGTTGATTTGTTGATGATAGCCATTCTGACAGTTGTGAAATAGTACCTCATTGTTGTTTTGATCTGTATCTCTCGGGTGATTAGTGACTTTAAGCATGTTTTCATGTCTCTGTCTTCTGTATGTCCTCTTTCAAAAAGTGTCTACTTAGGTCCTTTGTTCATTTTTTGATTGGATTGTTTATCTTCCTTTTGTTAAGGAAGTTCCCTGTACTCCGATATTTTTAAATATTGGACATGATATCCCTTTAAAAGCAACCAGAAACGAAAGTCTTTAAGCATTTTGAGGTGCAGGCAGTCAGTGATCTAGGGGGGCACCTGTGGTGAGATTGCTCAGGCTTGGCGGAGGAGGCCGTAGAAATGCCATCTTCCCAGACTCCTGATTTGCAAATATGCCCCTGAGCTGGCAGGAAGTACACACAAAGAAAATCAGAAATCACATAGAGTGACCACTGGAGGTGTGGGGACGCTCATAGATGGCCCCTAAAACCCAGAGTTTGTCCACACGGCCCTGAAGCTCTAACTGAGGTGTGGCTCACTGAGGGGAGACAAAGGACTGCCTCCACGCAGGAAGCTGAGTCTTCTATCTTCCCTCAAGCCTCAGAGTCCGAGCAGTGAGTGAGGGGATTGTGGGTAACCTGAGGGTCCTGTTGGCCTGGCAGGGTTGCTGCCATTTGGAACTTGCCCTGTGTTGGTAGATGCCTTTGTCTTGTATGAATTTCAGAAGGAGTCTGGGAAAGCACACAGGTCTCCCCAGGCCCCGTAGGGTACCGTTGTTAGACTTGACTCCTGCTTCCTCAGCACCCCTCCTCATACACATGATCTTGGAACAGATTCAGGTAGTTTGGCTTTTCTGGGGTGACCCCCACACAATGTGTGTCGTGTGTGTGTGTGTGTGTGTATGTGTGTGTGTGTGTGTGTGTGTGTGTGTGTGTGTGTCCCCACTGCTTCCAACATCATTCTCATCTTCCCAGTGGTAGGGAGGAACCAGCCTCTTGAGTCAGAGGTGTGGATGCGAAGCTCTGTGTTGTCAGTAGACCCAATAGGCAGTCTGTCCAGAGCCACCAGCGGCTGAAGTCCCAGACTCAGTCCCACCCCAGCCTTCTCTCTCGCCCCAGGGGCCTGGCTGACTGCACTGTGGGGTGAGAGGGCAGAGCTGAGGAAGGAGGCAGCGAGGGAGAAATAAGGCCATGGCCGCACTTGCTGTCTTCGGCTCTGTGCGCGAGGTCAAGGGGCCGATTGATTTTTTACTGTTTCCCAGCATCAGGGCTGGTGAGAAAATGTGAACACTACATGGCAGAAACCTGAGCTGAGGCCGAGCGGAATGAATTTGCTAATGGAAGGCAAGCTCAGGGCACCCTTGCCCCCCCCACACACACACACACACGGTCCTCATTCAAGTGGAGACCGTCCAAAATGCATAGGCTGCCTCTCGTGAATCAACTCTTGATGGGTTTTATTTTATTCTTTTGAGTGTGGATCAAGCATAAATAAATACCATTTTTTGTTAGGGCAGACAACTGTTATCCCATAATCTTAGAGCTTTATCCTAAAAGAAGTCTCTTGAAAACTGGACTTTTGGAAGCACAGCTGTTTGAGACTTAAAAGGCTCAGGGTCATGCACCTCAGACTCAGAAGACCCCATATCAGGAGTTTTGTTCTCAAGTTTGCGGCCTGTGGGCTCAAGCCTTTCGGGTACCCACTTGCCATGTCTGTTATTTTCGTAGGGAGGATCTGCAGAGGTATCTGGGATAACAGGGGAGTCCACCCTTGGCAAGGCTCCTGTAGCCAGAGTGGTTCCATTTTTATCTCATGTATAATTTGGACTTTCACTGTTGAGGGGAAAAGTTTGCAGAGCCTGTGATGTGGGGGCATCTTCCCAAAACTAGGCCCCATCTCCAGCCAGGCACTGTCTCTTCCAGGAAGCTGCCTCTGGGAACACCGTCTGGAGGTGTGTGATGGGATGGGAGTGTCTCCAGAGCCAGGTCACCTGAGCTCTCCTGGAGATCTTGCTCCCAGGAAGCTCAGAGCCAAGTGCTGACATCAGCTCCCCACAGCTGGAAGTCCTGATGTATCTTCACTTTCTACCCACCTTTCACTCTTGGACTCTCGTCATTTAGTTTGTGTCGTAGTGTCTTTCAGTATTTAGTATGGATGGCATTTGGGTTTGGGTTTTTATTTATTTTTATTTATTTTTAAAATATATTTTATTGATTTTTTACAGAGAGGAAGGGAGAGAGATAGAGAGCTAGAAACGTCGATGAGAGAGAAACATCAACCAGCTGCCTCTTGCACCTCCCCACCGGGGATGTGCCTGCAACCAACGTACATGCCTTTGACCGGAATCTAACCTGGGACCTTTCAGTCCGCAGACCAACGCTCTACCGCTGAGCCAAATCGGTTTCGGCTGGGTTTGGGTTTTTAAATATAACCCACCTCAAGTCCCTCCTGGAAGTAGGTGCTATCTATGTAGAAGCATCTGTAGGAAATGAGGCTGTGGGTGAGGTGCCTGCCATTTAGTAGAGTGAGAATCCTTGAGATGAATTCTAGGCCAACTGGGTTCCTTCCACATCAGCTCTCTAAAAAGGTCCCTCACACATTTAGGTAGTTTTCCCATCCTCCAGTTTTTAACCTGAAGTACCACTTCAGTCACACAATCAGTGTCCTTGGAGGAATTACAGTCTGCCACACAGCACAAGCACTGAGCAGACCACAGACATTAGCTGGAAATTTAGAAAACCTTGGGCTCATACCCAGTTCTCTAGCCCATGCACAAACGGGCCTTTCCGCCCTCTAGTCTCTTGTGCTCTCCCATTTCCAGGTCTTGGCCTTCGTGTGTAATCTCTGCGTGGCCTGATGTGAACCCAGATGAAACTCAGTTCCTTTCATTGGTTTCCACCAAGAAAGTCCACTTGTGCAAGGAGAGATGAAGGAGCATTTCCTAAAGATCTGGGGGGTTGCAGAAAGTCTCCTCCCCCATCTCCGTTGCCCCTTCCCCTCTTCCTCCTCACTCCTCACTCTCAGATTTCCCCCAGGAAGTGCAGGGCAGCTTTCCCTACACTGGACACTGGGGGCCAGCCAATCCTGTGGAGCACAGCTCACGTCCCTGCATTAACAGTGATTTTTCACAAATGTCAGTTAAGATGAGGTTCAACTACATAGTAAAGAAAAACCCAGAAGAAGTGTATCTCCTTTTAAGTAGAGGAAACCTGGATGAAGGCAGTCAAGGGCTCCAAATAGGCATCAGGGACCCAAGCGCCTTCCTGCTCAGTGCTCTTCCATCGCCATGCTCCCGAGTATGTCATTCATTCTCATGATCCAAGATACTGCTGGGGTTCCAACCATGTTTCCGTAGCCGTCCTGAAATCCAACATGTCTCTTTCATGTCTATCTCTTCTACTACAATTTAGTCACGTGGCCATGCCTAGCTGCCAAGTTCTGTAACTTAGATGAAGATGAGAATTGATTGTGGGAGACATCTCACCATATCAGAAACGCTCTTGATCCCAGAAGTTTCCAGGTGCTAGCTATGCAGGTAATGATAACCATTGCACAGAATAGAAAAGCATCTTGGAGGTCCAGTTCCTTGTGCCCTACTGAAGGAAGGCCAACTCCTTTGTGGCTGATCAGGCCCCAAGGTGGACAGGGCAGGCTATGGGAGCACAGGGGCAAGAACACTTAAAGCCACCACTGCAGCTGGGCTGAGCTGGCCCTGAACGAGTGAACCTTAGATGATGGGGAAGGGAACCCTGGCCGGTGACTCAATTGGCTGGAGCATCGTCCAGTACACCAAATGGTTCCAGGTTCAATTTCCAGTTAGGGCATATACTTATTAAGTTGTGGGTTTGATCCCCAGTTGGGGTGTGTACTGAAGGCAACCACCCAATGTTTCTCTCTCACATCACTGTCTGTCTGTCTGTCTGTCTCTCTCTCTCTCCCTCTCTCTCTCTCCCTCTCTCTCTCTCCCTCCCTCTCCCTTCCTCTCTCTCTAAAATCAATAAAAACATATCCTGGGGTGAGAATTTTTAAAAAGGACGAGGTGCCAAAACAGGTTTGGCTCAGTGGATAGAGCGTCGGCCTGAGTACTGAAAAGGTCCCGTGTTCGATTCCGGTCAAGGGCATGTACCTTGGTTGCGGGCACATGCCCAGTAAGGGGTATGCAGGAGGCATCTGATCATTGTTTCTCTCTCGTTGATGTTTCTAACTCTCTGTCCCTCTCTCTCCTCTCTGTAAAAAAATCAATAAAATATATATTTTTTTAAAAAGGATGGGAAGGGATTTGTGAGAACTTAAAAGAGGCAATAGGGAATTCCAAACTGAAGGAACAGCTCAGCTGAGGAGAGAGAAAAAGTGGTTCTTGTCACGCACTGTGAGGGCCCGCCTAGGCTGCTCCCATCTCAACGTCGCCCAGTGGTTCTGAGGGGTGGGTAGGGTTTGAGGAGAGAGCGAGCACAAAAGATCTCTAGGAGTTGGAACTTCTCGAGTCCTGTGGATTTGACCAAGCATCTAAGGATAAAGAGCAGAGCTTAACAACTGAAATGCCAGACAGGACAGGTGCGGAGGGGAGAAACCAGCTCCCTCCCTCTCTCCCTCCAGTTGTTGTCATGGGGGAATGGGGCCAGATCTTTCTATTTCGTATGAAGCCAGAAATTCAGATTTGTGTGTAAAATCTTCCAGCTTATAAAGGTGGTACCTGAAATAAAAGGACACAAACATGATGTGAGCCAAGCATATCACACCTGCAAGCCCCCGGACTCGCACAGCAGTCTGGCTCTCCGTGGGGAACGCGGTGGTGTGCTCTCCACAGAGAAAAGGTATGGAAGCTATGTTCAAGGCGCATATTCCAGTGTCTCCTCATAGAGTTTAACTCAGGTTCAGATTTATAGGTAAAAAGAAAACTATTGACCATCTACGCCAAGAGATCCTCACTAATAGAGGAGAGGGGGCTTGCCCAAGGTCTCAAAAGTCATTTGGGCAGCGTTAGGACTTGATCTTGGGGTTCTGACTCCCAGCCCAATGCTCCTTCTACCAGTGGACCTCAAATAGAAGGCTGACCTTTTTGTTGTATTTTTGTACTTGACAAATGTCAGAGACTTACTTGTGAGTTCATCTTCCCAGAATAACTGGCAGAACAGGGCCAGAGTGCAGCAAGAAGACCTGGCGCACCCCTGGGAAACCCGGGCTCCTGGAAAGTGTGGGGGGAGGGGTGCTCCACTGGCACAGGTCCACCTGCTTCTGGAGCATCGTGCCTGACCTAACCTGGCTGGGGAGGATTTTGGTGAGGCTGGGGAGAAAGCTTTGGAGGCCAGAACAGATCCCGGGGGTGTGTTAGAACAGATCCTCGAGCCTGTCCCGCTCCCAGGCAGCTATGTCCCCTCCTAAATGCGTCATCTAGATGTGTTAGCATCTACTTGGCCTTCCCCCGGCTGTTGGATCCTCCGTTTGTCTCCAGTTCCGTCACACACACCAGTGCTTTGCTCATCCACGTAGTTCTCTATGGGGATCCCTTCCACAGCACAGATTCTAGATGTGGAATCGGTCAGATGGTGTGAAAATCCACCCGGCCTTTGATACACATTTCGCAGGCTGTTCTTGAGACATACTCGGGAAGAGCCAAGACGTTTATCTACTGGAGATCTCAGGAAGGCCTGTTTGCCTGTGCCCTTGTCCTATGACCTCTGGCTTGTCTTAGTGTGTGCAAGTACCAGGTGATGATTTTGACTCACAGCCAGAAAGCCCCAGGCCTCTTGCACCAAAGCCAAGTCAGCAAGAGCTGCCTTGCCTGGATGAAGCAGGTACAGGGCAGGCCTCTGCAGTCACAGGCCTTCTCCAGGGCCCTTTTGTCCCTCTGACATGTCAAACTAATTCAGGTTGACTCTAGCACTGGCCAGTGTGGCTCAGTGATTAGAACATCAGCCCACATATCAAAGGATCTCGGCACATAGTCAAGGGCACATACCTGGGTTGCAGGTTCAATCTCAGTCCCAGTGGGGTACGTGTGGGAAGCAACCAATTAATGTGTTTCTCTCTCATCCATCTTTCTCTCTCCCTCTCTCCTCCTCCCTCTTCTCCTCCCACTCTCTCTAAAAATCAATGGAAAAATATTCTCAGGCCCAGCTGGCATGACTCAGTGGTTGAGGGTTGACCTATTAACCATGAGATCACAGTTTGATTCCTGATCAGAGCACATGCCTGGGTTGTGGGCTCAATCCCCAGGGTTCACAGAAGGCAGCCAATCAATGATTCTCTCTCATCACTGATGTTTCTATCTCTCTCTTCCTTTCTGAAATATGTGTATACACACACACATACATATATACATACATACATACATACTAGAGGCCCGGTGCACAGGGGGCGGGGGAGGTGTCCCTCAGCCCAGCCTGCACTCTCTCCAATCTGGGACCCCTCAAGGGATGTCCGTCTGCCAGTTTAGGCTTAATCCCTGTGTGATCGGGCCTAAACTGGCAGTTGGACGTCCCTCTCGCAATCCAGGATTGCTGACCCCTCACCACTCACCTACCTGCCTGCCTGCTCACCCCCAACTGCCCCCCCTGCCTGCCGACCTGCTTGCCCCCAACTGTCCCCCTGCTGGCCTGATCACCCTCAACTGCCCCCCCCTCCACCAGCCTGATCTCCCCCAACTGCCCCCCCCCCTTGCCGGCCTGCTCGCCCCCAATCACCTTCCCTCGCCCCCAACTGCCTTCTTCTGCCCCTGGCCTAATCACCCCCACTGCCCTCCCCTCCTGGCCTGATCTCCCATAACCACTTCTGCCTTGGCCCCGCCACCCTGGCTTTGTCAGGAAGGACATCTAGTAGATCTCCTGTTCTAATTAGCATATTACCCTTTTATTAGTATAGAATAGAGGCTTGATGCACAGGTGTGGGCTGGTTGATCTGCCCTGAAGGAGGTCCCAGATCAGGGAAGAACTGGTCTGAGTAAGGGGCTGATAGCTGTTTGCAGCTTGGCCATACCCCCATTGAGGTGAGGGTCCCTGCTGAGGGTCCTGACTGGCCTGGGGGAGGGACTGATGACCATTTTCAGGCTGGCCACACCCCCTTCAGGGTGGGGGTCTCCGCTGGGGGGCTATGGCCGGCCTTGGTGAGGGGCTGAGGGCCCTTTGGGGGTGGTTTGCAGGCTGGCCAAGCCCCCGATTTTGTCCAGAAGGATGTCCGGAAAGTCTCCAGAAGGTCTCCCAGTCTAATTAGCATATTATATATTAGTGTATATCCTATATAATAAAAGGTTAATATGCAAATTGTCCCCTCAACCAGGAGCTTGATCAGCAAGCAGGCCAGCCAACCACCCATGTCCCCTCCCCCTGGCCAGGCTGGCCAGACCCCACCCATGCACGAATACACACGCGCGCGCGCGCATATATGCTGAGTAGCCAGATTATTATGCATTCAGAGATCATACTAATCTGGCCACTAAGTGTGTGTGTGTGTGTGTGTGTGTGTGTGTGTAATATATATGCATTTTAATATCTTCTGGTGAGGATAACAACAAAAAAGTGGTTAATATTTCAATTTGGGAAATAGCAGGGGGAGTCTGGGCTTCCAGAAAAAAAAAAAAGAAAAAAAAAAAAGCACATTACCAAGCCTTTCTGGGTTCCCAGTGCCATGGGGGAGGAAGGAAGAGATAAAAAAGGTGAGGAAAGAAGGGAAGGTGGGCTTTTAGCAGTAGCAGATGGGAGAGAGATGCACTCAGTCACCTCTGCCCAGCTAGACCCTGCAAATGGGTGATATCAGAGGTCAGTGACTTTTTTTCTTTCTCTCAGCACATACAACAGATGTGCAGTGTTTATTGCCAGTTAATGACTTGACCCGCAATCCATTCCCAAAACAAAGGAACTTTAGTAATCTGACTGCAGCTTCAGTACCTTGCCTACTGCGCTCCCCTCAGGCCCCACCCAATATGTCTTAGGGCAATAAACCAGGGCTTTAAAGAGCTTGGGAGAGAAGGAGTGAGTGTCACCTTGGTGACAGCCTCATCATTCATCCGTTCAGGCCAAGGTGTTGGAGGGTGAAACTCTTAGTCCTAACTCTGTTCCCACACTCGCAGGCCCCTCTGCTCACAGGTCTGACAAATCCACTGCTCAGGAAAAGCCATCTTGACATTTTGATTTGTTGAGGGGCAACTCATTTTTGAGGCAAGGAAGCAGCTTGTGAAATTGGGGGTTCACCGCTGGGAGTGATTAAGAAGTAAGCAGCTCCAAAGCTGGTTCTGCAGGGCTGTGGCTGATTGCCACCGGGATCTTCCTGGCTGTGTTTGGATCTGTTTCTAGGTTTGTCATAGTTCACCCCCCACTACACATGCAGAATACCGCTCAGGGCCTTTCCTGAGAACTCCAGCAGGCAGACCTCTGCCCATTGGTGGGGTGGGAGCATCGTCTTCTACAGAAGAGGGTGCGGTGATTTACCTCCCACGCTCCCACCAGGCCTGCATCTGCCTGCCATTACATCACCCCAAACCAGGAGCACTGGGATATAAATAGATGTATGGCTTTTAAGGAGCTGATCCTTAGATAAAAATAACTTCACACAAACCTTAGTACAAAATAGCCCCTCCGAGGGGTCCCGTTAAGTCCTAATAGGGGATAGAGCAGCAGGTCCCTTGCACACACCACCCCCCACTGGCCCTGTGTCCACCCACTGGTGGGTGCAGGGAAGGCTCAGGGAAGTGCAGACTTGCCCAGGCCCCGTCACTGGTAAGGGGCAGATCAGGAATAGAACCCCTGCTCCATCCTCTATCAGACTCTGTTGAGGGCCAGAGAGTAAAATATTTCAGGCCATGTAGTTTCTATGGCAACTATTTAGCACCGCTGATATAGCTCAAAAGCAGTCACAGACAATATGTAAGCAAAGGACGATGGCTGTGCCAATAAAACTTTACTAACCAGTCACTGGGCCATAGTTTGTTGACCCCTGCTCAGTACCCTGCTACCTTCCTGAGTTCTGAGAAAGATGAGGTCAGGGCCTGGAGAACCTTCTGGAAAAAGTGTCCATAAGAGCTAGACGATGTGAGGCTCGGGCAGTGCAGGTGAGTGAGTGAGGCCTAGGGCTGGCCGGGGTGAGTGTACCCAGGGGTCAAAGGAGAGGTTTGATGTGATCGGCCAGGAGGACCGGATCCCACTCTCAGCTGGAAGGAGGGCTTGCCCCTTCCTTGCCCCTTCCCTCCCCGACTCAGTGCTGCTCCTGAGTCACTGAGGAAAGCAGTGGGGCCCACAGAGCACCTGTGTGGTGTTCCTGTCCAGCTCCCAGGGCCAAGCAGGGCTGCCCAGGCGCCTGGGATCACTGAAGAGGCCTTTGCTCCATGGGAGCGTTTGTGGATTTAGTGGGTAAAATCAGAAGCAATAGCCCTTTAGAAAAGCAGGCTGTGAAAAGGACAAAAAGCGCGCATCCCCTGGAGGAGGGGCTCCTGGTGGGCTCACGCAGAAGGGCCTCCTTCATCGTAAAGAGCACGCTGCACCCACCACGCACCATGCCCTGCAGGAGTTTGATGGCGCTCTCTCATTGCACCCCCCACAGTGGGGTGATGGGAAGTTGGCGAGACACCCAGCTAGCAATTGGGAAATAACACTGGGCACATGTTCTGGGATTTCTGGGTGGTGAAGCAGGGTTTGCCCAAGACTCCAAAACATGGGGCTTATCTATTCCCCTGTTCTAGGAAGGCCCCAGGCCCTAAAAATGGGTGATCTTGTCACTGAACCCAGAGTTGCTGAGGGCTGTGTGAAACTGGACAGTTACATGCCACCTAACAATGGGTCTGTTTTGGGAAATGTGTCGTTAGGCAGTTTCATCACTGGACAAGCACCTAGAGTGCACATGCTACACAGCTGGGCTGTTGGGTATTGCCTGTGGTGCCCAGGCTGCAAGCCCAAACAGCGTGTTACTGCACAAAACAGCAGGAAATTCCATCGAGCACGAGAAGAGGATGCAGTCAGGAAGCAAGGTCAGCACAGCTACTGCAGACTTTTTACAAGTAGAAAGACTACTCTCTAAAATAAGGATAAAAAGTTTAGTAAATCCATCAACCAGTAGCATAGGTGTCTGTTATCAATATGAGTCATATATTATACCTAGTTTGCACCGCTGGCAGTCCAGGAGGTTTGTTTACACCAGGGTCGCCACAAATCGCACATAATGAACACATTGCACTATGACGGCTATGATATCGGTAGGTGACCGGAGTTTCTCAGCTCCTTATATTCTTCATATATATATTTTAGAGGCCCAGTGCATGAAATTCGTGCATTGGGGGGGTTGTCTCTCAGTACAGCCTGCACCCTCTAATCCAGGACTCCTGGCTCCCAACAGCTCACCTGCCTGATTACCCCTAACTACTTCTGCCTGCCAACCTGATCACCCCTAACCATTCCCCTGCCAGCCTGATTCATGCCTAACTGGTCCCTTGCTCACACGAATGCCCCCAACTGCCCTCCCCTACAGGCCTGGTCACCCCCAACTGCCCTCTCCTGCTGACCCAGTCACCCCTAACTTCCCTCCCTTGCCAGCCTGGTCGCCCCTAACTGCCCTCCCCTATAGGCCTGGTCACCCCAGCTGCCCTCCCCTGCTGGCCTGGTCACTCCTAACTTCCCTCCCCTGCTGGCCTGGTCACTCCTAACTGCCCTCCCCTGCTGGCCTGGTGACCCCTAACTGCCCTCCCCTGCAGGCCTGGTCAACCCTAACTGTCCTCTCCTGCTGGCCTGGATGCCCCCAACTGCCCTCCCCTGCAGGCCCAGTCCCCCCTCCAACTGCCCTCCACTGCAGGCCCGATCACCATCAACTGCCCTCCCTTGCAGGCCTAGTCCCTCCCAACTGCCCTCTCCTGCTGGCCTGATCGCCCACAACTGCCCTCCCCTGATGGTCATCTTGTGGTGACCATCTTGTGTGTTGGAGTGATGTTCAAATTGCATATTACCCTTTTATTATATAGGATGGATATATATATTTCAGAGAGGAAGGGAAAAAGAGAAGCATCAATGATGCCTCCTGCACACCCCACACTGGGGATCAAGCCCACAACCCAGGCATGTGCCTTGACCAGGAATCAAACCATGACCTCTTGGTTCATAGGTCAACGCTCAACCACTGGCTAGGCGCTACTTATACTCTTATGGGACTGTGATTGTTGACCAAAACGTCCTTTTGCGGTGCATGACTGTAATTGGTGGCTTGTCACCAGGGCTTTCATAGCTCCCACATCAAATCCATTAGACCTGCTAGAGCAGAGCCACTTCTATGGCATGGGCGTGTTGGGGGCTCTCCCCTCCCATCCAGTGTGGCATCCGAGTTTGGGTCTGGTGCCCTACCTTTGGTAGCACCAGTGCATTAGCAAAGGCCACGTCCCTGTGTGACCTCCTCCAGGATGCCGCTGAACCAGGTCAAGCTCTTCGAGTTACAGCTCACGGCCCTGCTCCAGCTGGGGAGCTGACCCGGACCTTCAAGGAGCTGGGTTTCGATTGGTTAGCGTGGCCTTCACATAAACGCCCTGCCCCACCTTTGAGGTGGGGGCTTGCCCTAGAGCAGCGGTCGGCAAACTCATTAGTCAACAGAGCCAAATATCAACAGTACGATGGAAATTTCTTTTGAGATTTTTTTAATTTAACTTCTTCTAATGCCACTTCTTCAAAATAGACTCACCCAGGCCGTGGTATTTTGTGGAAGAGCCACACTCAAAGGGCCAAAGAGCCACATGAGGCTCGAGAGCCTCAGTTTGCAGACTATGGCCCTAGAGAGTCCCACACATAGTTGGGACCCCTCCCACCAGGCCGGCTGGTTTCCTCCTGCTTGATCACGTCACCCTCCCTTGTCTTACAGGCTTTGCCGTGGCCCAGTGCATAAACCAGCACAGCTCACCATCCCTGTCGTCGCCCTCACCATCTGCCAGCGGGAGCCCCAGTGGCAGCGGGAGCACCAGCCACTGCGACTCAGGAGGTGCCAGCTCCTCGTCCACCTCCTCTGTTGCCCAGAGCCCATCAGGTATTGGCCCAGTGACGCAGTGCGGGGGTGTTCGGGGAACCTGTGATTCCTCAACGCAAGACCATGACACCCAGCGCCTCACCGCCTTGTTTGGGTCCTTATCACTTAGGGGTTCCGTGCTCTCTAAGCGCTGCCCACGGGCTGGCTGATGGCGCTCCCTGCAGGGTAGGGTTCACCCCCTTTGCAGGCTGGTCCACTGAAAGGCCGTCCCTGACCACAGAGCTGCAGGAGAAGGACCAGAGGCAGGCCGAGCCTAAACCCACTCCTCATTGCCTCCAAAATCGTGGGAGTCACAGGAGGGGCCTTCCAGACACAGTTGTTTGAAGGCTGGCAAAAGAATCACGTCCCTCCTAATTGCTTTTCCTTTATGGCATACCTGTTTCCTCTTTGAGTGTTTGGTGTAGTGCAGTCGTCTGAGACCATGGGTGCACCTGCTGCCCGTTTGAGAGTCAGTCAGGAGGTCCCAGTCATATCTCACCTCCTGTCACTTACACAAGTGTCACAGTCAGACCCCGTGAGCAGGGAGCCCAGAAAGGGACATGGAGTGGGTGTGCCCCCAACCCGTGTTTTCAGTTGCCCTGAGCCCTCACACATGAGCGCCTCCCCGCACTGTGTGTGAACCCAGGCTTGTTTCTTAAACAGTATGGCCTCAAAATGCAGCCGGAGGACAGGGCCCAAGCTGGGGTGGCAGCGATGGCCTTGAGAGTGTGTGTGCTCCACACCCCATTTGGGGACCCATGGTGTCCTTGCCTGTTCCTGCAAGGTCCCATTTGGAGCCCTCACCTTCCTACTTCAGGGGCCCTTGATGTAACTCTTGCTAAACTGTAGATTAATGGGTCAGGGCAAAGCGATGTGCAGGTGTGAGCCTCTGTTGCCTCCACTCCAGGGGCAGAGGTCTCCGTGGTGTACATACCTCTCTCTAGGCTATTTAGCTCTTGCAGTCCCTAGCAAAGGGATAAGCCAGCATGGCCTTTGTGCCTGTGACTCAGGAACACCTGTATCCCTACCCTCCTCCCACGAGCATCCATTACCTCCATCTCCTTAATATTCATGAGGCCTATGTCCAGCCGGTGTTGCTCAGTGGTTGGGCATCAACCTATGAACCAGGAGGTCATGGTTTGATTCCCCGTCAGGGCACATGCGCAGGTTGCAGGCTAGATCCCCAGTGTGGGGCGTGCAGAGGCAGCTGATCAGTGATTCTCTCTCATCATTGATGTTTCTCTCTCCCTCTCCTTTCCTCTCTGAAATCAATAAAATATATATATTTAAAAAACATTCATGAGGCCCAGGCAGCAAGGTCACCCTCAAGCCACCTCACTCAGACCCTCTTCCGCTCAGCACCTCCCCTCTCTGTGCCTCAGCTGGGGAGATGACAGCTCTTTTGAGCTATTTCTGAGCCCGTTTAAAAATGGCTGCACATCCGAGCAGGGAAATTCAGACAGAGCTTCCTCCAGAAGCCAAGAGCACCCCAGCCCATCTGAAGCCTGGCCTCATGCTGGCTCTGGGGCCGAGGTGCAGGGTTGTGCATCTGTGTGCTTGTGTTGCACCCACATGCTGCCCGCCTGTGCGTGTTTCTGTCCGTGTTGTGTGCACTCAAACACATGCATACCTAATGTTACATTTAGGATGAAAGGTCTCATCCTGGTGTAGGTAGGTCCACCTCTCTTTCATTTTTAAGGAGGCACAGCCAACAGTGAAGCTAACAAATGAGCCTTACACTTCTCTGCCTAAAACTGAAACCAGCAAGGAGACACATTATCAAAATCGGGCCATGTATGCAGATGTTCCCTTGAACAGGCCCCGGGGCTTCAGCTCAGCGCCTTCCCCCTCCTCCCCCTCCAAGGCTCAGGTCCACGGTGCACACATTCATTTTTTTGGTCTCCCTGAACCCCTCCATCCCTACCCCCGTTATCCCCTGCACGGTGCCAACAACATGTCTTTTTGTCTCAGAAATGCAGGGGCCGTTAGCCTGGCTGTCGGGTAGCCAGGCAGTTCCAGTCAATAACTGATTGTCAGACCCTCCTGGGTGTCTGCTCCTGTTTGGGGCATCCCCGGCAGGCCTGCGGGGCCAGCGTGTGAGTCCCCATTTGTTATGCTGCCTGACAGTGAAAGCTAAGGCCAGCCTGCCTGTCCCCATCTCTGCAGACACTGAAATAGCTCCCCTCTTGGTGAGGGGCCAGCCCACTGGGCAGCTTGTGCTTCACTCTCACTCCAGGACCCACCTGTTGGTCCCTGGAAAGAGAGCGTCAGAGCATAAGATCCACTGCCCATCACAGCTGCCAGCCACAGGCATCAGCTCTGTCACAGGCCATGAGCCAGGGCGGCAGGTCTCGGGAGGACCACCGTTCCCTTGCCTCGCAATGCCAAACTTCCAGGCCAGCCCACCGCCTCCCAGATCCTTCCAGAGGACAGCACCTGGGTTCCCATGTCCCTACAGGGCCAGGTCTGCCCAGAGGGTCCCCGCATCTGCCTGGTACCTTACTGAGCCATGTTTTACTGAGCCGCGCTGGATGGGGAGCCAAGGACGGAAGAGGGGAGAAGGTTCTGGTGGGGCGGGTGCTCTTTGGCCAGTTTCCTGGTTTGAAGTCAGCCTGGAATGGTGGCCAGTGTTGAGGCGTCTGATTTGGAAAGACTGGGCCTGTGTTGCCTGCTCAGCAGACTCTACACCCACAGGGCCTGGCCACAGTCTAGCAGAGGCCGCATCCTTCGGGAGCCAGTGGGCAGGGGTGGGCCAGGGTTTCCCCGCAGCTCAGCCAAGAGGCCACTAGTCCTCAAAGTGGCTTTTGAGGGCACAGTGCTGAATTAGAAGCATTCCTAGCCCTGTTTTCAGAGCCCCCGAGTTCAGGAAGTCCCCAGTGTGGAGAGCAGCGGCCAAGTCCCCTGCAGCCGAATCAGCAACTCCAGTGGCTCCTCTGCTCCTGGAGCCACGCCTTGCTCGGTCAGGTGTTTGGTTGGGGAAGCACATGAGAGATGCTGGCCACGAGGGAACGAGACAGGCCTAGCTCCCCGTGTCTCTGCTCCATGGTTTTGAAATCTGGAATTGTACAAGGAGACCCATAAAGCCAGGGTGAGCCTCACACCATCTCAGCCACCGACATGGCCCAGCCTTCTCTGTGTACGCTGCTGCATGGTGTCCACAGCAGCCCCTCGTGGCAGGCCCTTGCTCAGAAGTGCTTCACAGACAACCCCGCATCGAATCCCACCTCCCCTTGCACAGCTGAAGACAAAGGGCTCAGAAAGGCCATGCAGCTTGGTCTAGACGCCGCTGCAAGTGAGCGGGGGAGCCCTCACCTTGGCAACTCCCAGCTCACGCTCTACCTTCTGACACAGCCCAGCAGAGTCAGGGTTCCTTGGTCGGTCTCAGGTATACCTTAAGGGTATTGCAGAGACTCGGGACCTAGGTTTGGGTCCTGGTTGAGGACAGCCCATGAGGTGCACACACCTCTCCTTCCAGTATGCATAGAGCCAAATGAAAAGTACAGCCCATCCACAGAGAGCCAGGAAACTGCACCCCAGTCAGCAGAGGCTGGGCTATGCGACCCTTGTTGGGGAAAGCCTGGTGGTCCCCCAAATCAGCAGCAAAGTGGACCCCAGATAGCCACGTCTCTGTCAGCCCAAATGGCTTCGTCCTTAAATGAGGGCATGAAACCATCCTGATACCCAATTGTGTTTCTGCCTCTGTCCTGTGTCCAGGCCAGGGGACCTTATGTTTCCTATCTGAGTTTGAAAGAGAACAGGTTTATCCCAAATGCAGATTTTTCTCTGCTTCCCCGGGGCCTTCAGTACCACTCTCTCTGCATCTTTTCTGCCTCTGCCATGGCACCCCACCTCCATTGTATTAACTTTCTCTAAACAGACAGATTTGTTGAGTCCCTCCTACTGCAGGCACAGGGATACAGGATAACAAAGGGTGGCATGCACAGGCTAGCCGGGAAGCCCACAGTCCATCGGACAACACACAGATAAGTGTCCAGTTACAAGCTACGACAAACAAAGGAAACGTGCAGGGAGCTCCGAAAGCTGAGCAGCTGTAGGAGGGCCGGAGGCTCCTGGAGGAGGCCGCACTGGAGCGGAAAGCCAAGTGCGGAAAGCCAAAGGGTGAGGGCTCACCGGGCCAGGGCTCCGTGAGGAGGGTGGCCTGCATCTCACACACAAAGAGCCCAGAATCTGGCAGGAGACAGGTTAATTCCTGTCCCCATCTCCCTGCCTGTAAATTCTGCCCTCCTAAACTCAGGCTGGGGCGGCCTGGTTTTGAGGAACAGTCCCCATGCCCATCATGGCTGAAGCCTAGGGCCCAGCACTGGCAGAGGGCTCCTCCCAAGGGGCCCAGTTGCCCAGAAGCCATTGCACACCAGAGACTGGGTGGGTGTGATTTGCTCTAGCAAATACTGACCCTCAAATCACGGCCAAGAGACACTCCAGATCGAAGGCATAATCAAAGCTGAATTCTCTAGTAACTAAAGTAGCCAACCAGAAAGAGTTGGGGCGAGGGATTTTATTTCCATCTTCAATTATGTGCCTGTTAAAGGTGTGCAGAGGGGACTTTACTGTCCGGTTTTACTATCTCACACAGGAGTTGGCCTGTTCCCACTGTTTTTAAAGTGCTTTGGGATAGATCTTCAGGTCTTTCTGGGGAGAGCTGGCGCCCTGCACAGGGGAGCGTCCAGGAACCCAGCCTCTTGTCGCCCACTCGTCCCCAAGAGCTGGCCTGATAGGCCTCCGCTCATTCCCCAGTGAGAAAATTACAGGGTTGGAGTCAGCACATTTTTTCCTTAAACATTTATGGTTTTGAGAAACTGAAATTGCAGAGAACATATGGCGGGAAAGAGAAAATAGACCCAATTTTGGAACCAAATGTAAGACCAGTAGGAATTCTGTAGAAATATTTGCTGAGCCTGGCGGCATGGCTCAGTGGTTGAATGTTGACCTATGAACCAGAAAGTCACCCTTTGATTCCTTGTTGGAGCATATGGCCGGTTTGCTGGCTTGATTCCCAGTGGGGAGTGTACAGGAGGCAGCCAATCAATGATTCTCTCATCAATGATGTTTCTATCTCTTCCTCTCTGAAATCAATAAAAATAAATTTTTTAAAAAAAATATTTGCTGAGTTACACCTGTACATACACATGATGATAGATACACTACATGTATACACATACACACAAATGCACACATAATCTTTCACATGTGTTCTGGGTGAGCTACTTTGAGGAGGAAGGAAAATCATTTGTTAAAAAAATTAAGTCAGGCCGAAACTGGTTTGGCTCAGTGGATAGAGCATTGGCCTGCGGACTGAAGGGTCCCAGGTTCGACTCCGGTCAAGGGCATGTACCTTGGTTGCGGGCACATCCCCAGTGGGGGTGTGCAGTAGGCAGCTGATCAATGTTCCTCTCTCATCGATGTTTCTAACTATCTCCCTTCCTCTCTGCAAAAAAAAAAAAAATCAATAATATATTTTTTTTTAATTAAGTCAGAGCTAAGGCCAACCTGCTCTTTTCTTAAAAAAAAAAAAAAAATATATATATATATATATATATATATATATATATATATATATATATATATATATTTTAATTTATTTCAGAGAGGAAGGGGAATGAGAGAGAGATAAGAACATTAATGGTGAGAGAGAATTATCTATCAACTGCCTCCTGCACACCCGCCACTGGGGATTAAGCAGGAAACCCAGGCATGTGCCCTGACCAGGAATCAAACCATGACCTCTTGGTTCATAGGTCTATGCTCAACCACTGAGCCCCACAGGCTGGGTCAGCCTGCTCTTCTGATGTCCATTTCTAAGGCCCATAGAATTATGAGTTGTGGCCACTATGACGTTTCCCCAAGGTTTACAGAAAGAAAGATAATTTGGTTCCTGTCTGGAGCTTGACAGGGGCAGGGTACTGCTCTGCTGGGCCTCCCTCCCCATCCTCACCTCTCCCTAGGGTGATTGTACAAACATACGACCTTCACCCCAGGACATAATCCCATTTGGACCAACTTAGAGCCAGACAGCCCAAGACTGACCTGCATGTCACTGAACTCAGTCAGGCAGAACTTTTAAGGACAGAAACCTGAATCAAAGATACTGTCTTTTCTCCCCAGTTTTCTCCACGACATTTTTTAAAAATTGGGATAAGATATAAATAACATAAAATGTACCATTTTAACCATTTTAAGCTTATATTTTAGTGGCATTAGGTACCTTCGTCTTGTGTTCTGTGGTCTTGATTTTAAGCTTTGCTGTAATCCCAAGTTTGTCTCGAATGACGGTTCCTTCCTTCCCAATGAGATGCTCCTAACATTTTTGTTTCAGCCGGTTAGAACCAACCCTCTGGCCTCTTGGCACCAGGTCTCAGATCTTCCTGCCATGGTTCAGTCCTGGTTTTCAAAGGTTCGTCACTAGAGCGTCGCCTGGAGAGTGTCACCATGGCCAGAGAGGATGTCTCGGAGCGCCTTGCCCCGAGGCCTTTCCAGGACTCACAGAGCGGCTATCAGCTCTCGGGTGCTGACACTGAGGGCCATCGGCCTCATCAATGGGTCAGAAATCTGCTTGTTTCACCAGCTGGTTTGGCTCCGATCCTCCAACCACACAGCCTTCCCTCCTCAGAGCCTCTTACCTGCTGGTTTGCATCGAAACTGACGGGCCCCTGGCCTCTCACCAAGACCAGATGACGCCGATGGCCCCACTCTCTCCATCCCAACAGGACCGAACCTTCGCTGTCCTTACCCCGATTGAGCCCCGACACCACCTCGTCCTGGAGGGACAGAGTGGGGCTGTCTTACCTGCATGGGGGGCTGCGCCCCACGCCCCAGCTGTCACAGCACCCCTGGGCACTGCCCCGCCCCTTGCACACTCATCGATGCTCAGTGTTCGTCTCTGCTCTGCGCCCCTCTCCGTGTCACCTTTCTGTCCTGTTGTTAAAGGCTTTCAATGATCTGTTGCTGTGTTTCCCTCTAGTCAGGAGTGGCAGGAAAGGACGCCGGCGAGTGTTCAGCCTGTCGGAGGCCGACAGTCACGGCGGCCACTGGGTTTAGTGCTTCGAACGGCAGCTGTCGCGGCAACTCTGGCACAGTCCATGCAGGCAGGTCTCCTCCGCTAGCCTCCGCGGCCCACGACGCCCCTCGCCCGCCGCATTTGCACAGTCAGCGGGCTCTGCTCGGCAAGCGAGCCAGCCTGGGCTCCCAGGACAACAAGCGGGGACCTGGAGCTCCTTCATAGTGGGCATTTCCTCACCTTCCCTGGAGCCCCCTCCCTTTGTGGCCTCATCTCACCTGAGGATCAAATCCCCTGGCTCTTTCCCCTTCCGCACCAGACCCCGCAGCCTGGAAACACCACCCTGCCAGGCAACACCACGCAGGCCAGGCCAGGCTTGGCACAGGCCCGCGCCTTCCCAGGGCAGCCCCAGTTGAGGCCACAGGGTTGGTGGTAGATTTTGCAATAAGCAAGCAGTAAGTCAGCTTTTTTTTCCTTTTCATTTTATCCTGGTCTTGCTCAAACCTAAGTGATGGTTTCCATCACATTCCAGTCAAAGGCCGGAAGTTACAAACACACCAATGGCTGTAACTCCAACATCCCCCTCTTACAGTTCCGCTCTGGATAGCGGCGAGGGTGGTCTGGGGGCCTTCTCCCTCGGTGCTTCCTCAGGGTTTCCCACATGCGCCCTCCCTCTTAGCAGCTGCGCCTGCCAGTCAGGAGCCTCCTGCCTTCTTTTGTGTTGAAAGCTACTTCCTCTGAGCTTTGCCCTCTGGCTTGCTGTGCTGCTCTTTTCTCCCCCGCCTCACTCAGGGCCACCTATTCCAGACGAGCACATCAAACCCACGTTTTCACTGGGAATAGTAACTCACTCAGCGAGGGTCAACCAGGCTCCTGCCCCAAAGCCGGAGACCAGCTTCCGGGGGTGCCAACCAGAGACGTGGTGGTCAGCTTGGGGCAGAGCCACGGGGAGGCCAAGCGTCACTCATGGAAGCCTGGACATCCGGGATTTCCCACTCCGGCCTCCTGTCGTCTCCCCTGCCGCCAGCCAGGAAGCCAGAATGTCCTCCAAATCCCTCATTTCACTTATTATGGCCTTAGCCCTCATAAACCCCAACTAAGTAACCTTTACAGCTCAGCACTTGACCAGAAAACGTGTCCTCACTGGGCTGTGTTCCCCTGGTGAAGCCTGCAAAGTCCCCTTCCCAGTGGATAAGTGTGAAGGTCACATTAAGAAGCAGTTCTTAGTTTAACAATAACAATAAAGTAAAAAATAAAAAATAAAAAAAAACAGGCTAATTTATGTGACCCTGGAAACATGTTTTACATGGAAAATACAGTTAAACAGCCATGGCAATGAAGGTCATTGTCCTCCTCTTACTGATGAGGAACTATAGCTCCAAAAAATTAAAATCTTTTTTTAGGGTCCCAATATAGATTGAATGGTGGCCCCTAAAATACACACCCACGTTCTAATCCCTGGAACCTGTAAGTATCACCACATAGGGCAAAAAGTGTGGTTAAGCTAAGGATCCTGAGAGGAGGAGTTTATTCTGGGTTAGTCAGGTGGGCCCTGAATAATTTAATAATGTAATGAAGACATGTTTCAGATCTTACTAAAAACAAAACAAGCAGGCTATTTTTATGGGGGAAACCCATCTCTTTAATAAAAGTGTGAGTTCCTTTCCTAAAGAAGTGACCATTGTTATGTACAGGGTGCTGTTTGTCGGTTTGTTTGTTTTCTAACATATCTGATGGCAACTTTCGCAAATCCTTGATTTTTCTCATCACCAAAAACCCCATTAGGGATCAAGGAGAGAGCATTGCCAGCTTTTTTGAATATCTGCCTGCAAATGTGGACGGGCAGAGAGGAAACTCTGACATAGAAGTTTTGAGAAAAATGAAGGAAATGCTTTGCAGCTCTGTCTCCAGATGGCACAAAAGTGCCACTTGGAGAATTAGTCGTTTCTCAGCTGTCCTATCAGCAGCTCGACTTGCATGTGTACCCACGTGCACGAGGCTCACGGACACGCACCCACTCATGTGAAGCCAGGTGCGGCCACGGGGCAGGTGAGCCCCCTCTCAGCCACACATCCTGGTGAGTGACAGGCAGGTCGTGCCGGGTCAGCCCATCACCACCTCCGTTCTTAACGGGATGAAGCGAAGTCGCAGAAATTCAGAGAAACCAGAATGCGTGTGGGGTGTTCACCATTCTGTCTCAGGTCACCCCTGCTCGAGTCACTTTTTCCACTAATACCCACAGTGCCGCCCTCCAGGAGTGAGGACAGGCCCCAAGTCCCACACAGTGGTTTTCTCTGGCCTTATTTTGCTTAAAAAAAAAAGGGGGGGGGTGTAAAGAAATTTAACTGGGACCTGTAGTGCTCATCTCGCCTGAGAGTCTCGTGGGAAGAAACCCTGCCGTGTGCTGTGGGGGCTCAATCTGTTGCTTGCACTTCCTCTCCCAATAGGGCTCCTCATCCTCTCTCTCCTTTACCCATGCTGTGTGCCCTGTGGTTTTATTTTGCTCTTGGTTTTTCCATTCTGTTGCTCAGTGTTGGCAATTCTCTTTTGTTTTGGCTTAACTTATAAGAAAAAAAACAACAACAACTAGACTCGCATTGGACAAAAGAATGTCTACCACCATTCCCAGGGCCCAGACCCATGGCCCACACACTGTCACCAGCACCTCCAGCCGATGGCTCCTCAACCCCACGGTCCATACACACAGCAATTTGCTTTCCAAGCAAGATGCTCGCAGCCTTCTTACCAACGCTTTCCAATGACGGGCATGTGACATCCTAGAAGATGTTTTCCACCATGTCCTCCAGTCACAATTGGCATGTCTGTCCAGGCAGGTCTGTCATGGAAAGCAAATGAGGCCATCTGTCTGTGACCTAAGCCAGGGTTTTGAAAAGCACCCAGAAAAGAAATTGCCGCTCTGAAAATAACTGTATTTTATGGGCAGATCCTCCCCTTCCTTCTGACTTGGTTTCTCTCTGTGGGGACCAGAATGGCCCGGGCGATCACAGTCCCTTTGTGAGTGCTAACTCAGCACTTCAAGAAGGAACAGGAGACAGCAGTCCCAGCTTTGCAAGTTAAAACGTTCGATAGAATTCCCTTCTCTGTCGCCCTTTTTTTTTTTTTTTTTTTTTTTTTTAATATTGCAGTGAGTTTCCTTTTTTGGTAAATGTCACTAAATTAGACTCTGGAAATAGCATGCAGTGATAAGCATCCCAAGTCCATTTCCTCCCTACACGTATGTTTATCATCAGGTAGGTGGGCCAAGCCTGGTGCATCCATACAGCCCCCGGGCCATTCCCTGGGCATCCAGGAACCGGGCTCCCACCATCCACTCCTTGGTTTTTACACAAGTCCCTCACTTTTTCTTTGCATCACTAGTGAGGGTAGCCCTGGGCCCTTACAGATTCCCCCGGGCCTGGGTCAGACTGGATTCACCAGCTTCTGTGCTCCCAGGAGGAGCAGCGGAGCCAGCTGTTCCCTCCACACCATCATCTCCCGCCCAGATCCCCCTGAGCCTTTGTCCAGGACGGGGGCAGAGGGTGCCTGCAGAGCACAAGGTCTCGGAGCTAAGTGTCCCTATGTTTCCCCCCACCCAGATGACGCCGTGACTCTGGAACAGCTGCAGCCTAACCTTCCCGACCAGTTGGTGATTGTCAACGAAATGGAAGCAGATGCCAGGCCCTGCAAGAGCCTGGCCAAGAGTATGGACGTGGAGACGGTCAGCCTGTCCCCCAGCCTCACCCCGGCCCAGCAGCCCGCCATCTCCCTGCTCTGCGAGGACACGGCTGACGCGCTGAGCGTGGAGTCGCTGACCCTCGTCCCGCCTGTGGACCCCGACAGCCTCCATACCCTGGCAGGCATCCCCCCGCCACCCACACTCGCCGCCGAGGGCACGGGGACCCCAGGCGAGGAGACTGTGCATCCGGAGCCAGCAGGCCCCGCTGAGCTCTAGTCCGAGCCGCACAGCCTCCCTGTGTGGGTGTGGCTCCGCCGATGGGGACCCAGGCCACTGACTCCAAAGACACACTGGGAGCATCGTCGCTGTGACCATCTCCACCACCCCCTGTGCTCCTTGACTCCATTTGAATTCCTCTTTCACTTTCCACTTCGAGAGCAGCTGGGACCCATGGAGACGCCCCAGCAGACCCAGAGGGCTGAGGCGGCGCCTCGGGAAGTGGCTGGGTTCCTGGTCTCCGCACCTCCAGCCTGGGTGGCAGGACCCACCACCACTACCCCTCCATCAGCCGGCCCTGCGCAGCTCACAGCTCCTCCGTGCATCCCCGTGTGCACGGAAGAAGCGGACGAGGTCACCATAGGTAGAAATTTGCAGAAAAGCGAACTTCGATAAACATCTCCTTTGGGTATTTATTTCCACTTTTGGCAGCAGGTGGAAAGCATTTATTTTAAAAGCACCTATTTTGTTGAAAAGTCCAAAAAAATCCTCAGTGCTAAGGTTTAATGTCATGTAAAAAGTGTAAGATTACTGTTAAGTTTTCACTTTTGTTTTCCCCTGAACTTCCCAGTGTTTTGGTTTAGAGTTCTCAGTCTGGCGTTCTCCGTTTTCTTAAGTGATTCTTATTTCTTTATTACTCACTAACTCTGCAGGCCTGTGGGATGATAAGTACCTTCCTGGAAAGTTCAGAGTATTTTTTAAACAAAATAAGGGAGATACGTGTATTCTCAGGTACACAGGGAGAAGAGAGGGAGGGGTTTCCCTGCCAGCAGCCCAGGGGTCTCACGTTACCTGCAGTCTTTTCATGAAACTGCAGTCAGCTCCTGGCTCAGCACCCGTTCCTGGTCTCTGGCCCAAAAGCAAGCAGGACAGTTACCCAGCATCCCCTTCAGCTGTCCCATCTGTTTGCCTAAGAAAGAACCACTGGGGACCGCGAAGCCCCCACTGGCTGTGATGAGAGCAAAGGCATGGCAGCAGCACCTACATCGCCTGCTGGACCCTGTGCACCCTTCCTCTGCTGCCACCGCCAAAACACAGCTTGTTTGTAAAATGAACGCCCGCCCTTTGGGCCAGGGGTGCGAGGGCCAGTTCTCCCCGATCCAGTAAAGCAGCCAAAGTTCCTTCCTGCTTGGCACAGCTAAGCAACCCTCCCCTCTCTGCGTGCTGAGACCTTCCGCAGCTTGCCTCCCGGTGTTCGCGCCCCCCCCACCCCCTTGCCTCCAGATACTCAGCCTGCTCACCACCCACCTGTTAGGATGGGCTCCTCTCCGCCTCCCTCAATCCAGCCGCCACAGCAGGGTCTGGAGGAGACAGTTCTGCTGGGGATGGGAGTGGTGCCAGTCAGAAGCCCTCCGGGCAGCTGTGCCCACCAATCTTCAACAAAGAAAGGACTCATTTAGGCTGAAGTTCGGGGCCCCGGCAAGAGGGACAAGCCATGGCCACCCGCAGAGCCAGGGAGGAGAAGACAGTCCGCGGGGAGCAGGGCCGGTGGTGCGCCTTCTCCAGCAGCCAGCCACGGGTCCTGCGTGAGCTGCTTGCGCATAGAAACATCCCGTCCCAGGCCGTGCACTTCTGGTTTTCCAATGACTCAGGCAGTAGAACTGAAACCAAGTGACTTCCCAGGTGGAGCTGGGACCACCGCCTGCTGTCCGGAATCCAGGGGTTCCTGGTGGTTTCGTGGCCTCCGGCACTGACGGAGAAGGCCTCGGCAGGAGAGGAGCAGGGTGAGCCACAGTGAGAAGATGGGACAGATGCCCCATCCCAGGGAGAGGCGGGCAGGAGGGTCCTCCCGCCCCAACAGTCCTCCGCTCTCAGCCCCCTCCGCCAGGCCTGCCCTGCCCTGTGCTCTGCAGGAGGCAGCTTCCCACCCAAGCACCTGCCCCGCGTCTGAGGGCGAATGAAGAAACGCACCCTTCGCGGACACGAGCGATCTCCGAGATCTAAGGCACGGGCTGAACGGATCCTCATCTTTTCTAGATGCAATAAATGAGAAATATTTCAGTCACGTTGACACTGGGCATAAACTGTAAGGGATCCTAATGTTCCTCCGAACTGAAAATATGTAAATAAGTTTGTCCCAAGGAGGAGCAGGGTCAGGAAACACTCACGCTTCTGGGCTGAGGGACCCTTTCAGGGAAGTACCTGCTCACCAGGGTGACTCATGCTTCTTGGGCACCGCACACCAGGGTGGAAATGAAAACTGGAACTTCCTTGTAAATTGTTACTTGGCAATAAACGCGAAAGAGCTACCAGAACGTGGCTGCTGCTTCCTGTCTGTGGCCGGGCGGCCACGCAGGCCAAAGGCAGGTTCTCTGCTGACTGACCCTCAGCCTGTCACAGCTGTCAGAGGGCTGGGCAGCCCCACTCTGGCCAGGTGTCCCCCCAGTTCCTAAAAGGGGGGCAGGGCCGTTCCTGCCCGGAGCTGGGGAAATGCAGGTGCATCAGGTTCCATCCAGAAAGTACCACCTCCCCCCCTCCCCGCCGGGGCAGTGAGCCTGGTCCACGCTGTGGCCCTCACCTGGGGCCATCGCGCCTCGGGGGGTGCACCTGTGGGAAGGTGCCGCTAACAGCCGACCTCCCCAGGCAGGTGCAGGCAGCCTCCGCGTGTGGCTTCCACGTGCTGCTGGGCGGGGGAAGCCCAGGGCCAGGCATCGGGAAGTTCGTGCCGAGGCGGGCTCCTTCCAGAGCCAGGACCTGCTCCAGCGTGAGCTCTGGAGCTTCCTGGAAATGGGTTCTCACGGCAACTCCTGACGCCGCAGCTGAAACCTTGCCCAGAAACGCCGGACCTTCTGGGCCTTGAGGTACACCCTGAATTGAGTCCAAAGTGAACGGGGCGCCACCCACCTGCCCACCTCGTACCACAGGCTGAGGTAGAGGCTGCTTCAGGAGGGCAGGGGGCCCTGGGGTTCAGTCTCCCATTTGCCCCCAGCGGGGTTCCCTTCCTCTCCCAGCCCAGGGCCTTAAAGGGGCTGGAGGCCCTGGGTTGAGGCTGGATTCTGCTCTGCACCAGGGCCTGCTGGGGACCCAGTGCTGGGCCAGTCGGGCTGCAGCCTTGCCCGTCCCGGCGGCAGCCATGCCTGGCGGGGACATGGCACTCCTATGTCACGGTGGCTTTAGTGTAGAAAACTGAAGGGTACCGTGGAGAAGGTGGGAGGCAGCCCGGGCCAGGGGCCAGGGGCAGCAGCTGTGAGGAGACAGCCCCAGGGCTGAGGGGCTGTTGGGCCGCGTGTGCCCGGGCTGTTTGCAGGAAGAAGGAGGTGAGGTGGGATTGGTGTCAGAACCATGCGCTCCCCGGACCCGGGCAGCGAGACCCTGAGCTGGAGCCAGGTGGGAGGTCCTGCCCAGTGTGGACACATGTGCTCGGCGAGCGCTGGCTTTTCCTCTTCTGCTTCCAGCAGGGGTCTTCAAACTACGGCCCGCGGGCCACATGCGGCCCGCAGAGGAGTCTGATCCGGCCCGCCAGGTTTTTTGGGCAGTGAGCGCAGCCGAGGTGTTACAGTAGGAATTAGTAGTTCATATAGTCCGGCCCTCCAGCTCTCTGAGGGACCGTGATCTGGCCCCCACTTTAAAAAGTTTGAGGACCCCTGCGTCCAGCTCTTGGGAAATGCCGGCTTTCTTCAGGGACCCATCCAGTGACTGGCAAGCGTTTGGGGTTCTGTCCTGGAGGAGGGGCCAGCACGCCTGTCCAGGCATCCTCTGGTGGCACCCGGAGGTGGGGGAGGGGAGGGTGGGCAGCGTCCCTCCTGCAAGTGACCCTGAGTCCTGCCCAGGGAAGATGTCTTTCCCACTGGCCGTCTGCTGGGAACCCCCTTCCCTCTCCTCCCCGCACTTCAGGGCGGTGGGAAAAAACCTCCCTGTCAAGTGCTCTTCCCCAAAGGAAGGCGGGTCTGAATCACTGACCGGGAACACTCGGGCTTTCCTGCAAATGTGCTCAAGTGTCTGGTCGGGGACAGTGTGGGGCCTCCCAGCCTGCCACAGGCCACAGGCTCTGCTACCCGAGCGGCCTTCACACCCCCAGGCCCTCCACCGTTCCCCCCCCTGGCCACACGCCGCAGCTCAGCCTGACTTCCCTCCGGACAGTTGGATGTGCCACCTACACACCCGGGAAGGTCACTTCCTCGACGCCTTACATATTCAGGGTGCAGGGGATCCTGGAAGAGCAGTGGGTCTGGGTGCCCTGACCCCCAGGGAGTTGAACACCCGAGTATCACTTTCACTCCCCAAATATGTGGCCGACAGACAGCCTGCTGTTGACTGGAAGCCTGCCGATAGCAATCAGTTGATGAACACATCGTTCGTATGTGTATGTTACATACTGTCTGCTTACAGTAAGTCAGCTAGAGGGGAAGTGTGATTAAGAGAATCTTAAGAGGAAATATAGGATAGGGCAAAAGGAGGTCTACAGTTGTTCTATAGAAAACATTAATGATGTAATTAATAATAATAATACAAGAATAAACTCTGTGTTTCGCTTACTCATCGCTGTAAGCCTGCCTTGGCCCCCCACCCTGTGCATTTACGGTGTTTATTCCCTAAAATCCTTGTGTAGTTGGATGTGCAGTTTGAACCCGTGTTGTCCGAGGATCAGTTGCATCTAAAAGGGACACTTTCCCTCAGGAAACTGAAAGCTGGTGGCGCTTGCTGTGGAGAACAACAGGAAGCTGCTCTCCCTCGGTTCTGGGGACCAGAGGTCTGAATTCCAGGGGCCAGTGAGACTGTTTCCTAGTTCCCTCTGGACTCCCAGGGAGACTGTCCCCTGCCTCTCCCGGCTTTCCTGGGCTTGTGGCTGCACCGCTCCGCTCTCTGCCTCTGTCTTCCTCGGCCTCCTTCCCTCTGTGCCTCTGTGCCAAGCTCCCTCTCCCTTACAAGGACGCCGGCCATTGCATTAGGACCCCTCTGTCTTGAGATCCTTCACTTCATCACGTCGGCAAAGACCCTGCTCCGGGCACTGAGGGTCGGATGTGGACCTGTCTTTGTGAAGGAGAGGTCACCAGTGATTCCACCCTCTCTCCTTGGCCAGAAACTAAAGACACCAAAAAGTAAATACAGTAACAGCAAATCTCATTACCTGCATGGGCTCGGGGCCAAGGCCTGCCCCCGCCCTGTCCAAAGGCAGACCAGCCGGTGTTGGCACCCACCCAGGCTTTCTCTCAGCCGGGGCCGGGGCTGGGCAGAGAGCAATAGCAGCTCACTCTGGGACTCAGTATTCCAGTCTGTGTCCTTGCACCCCATCAGCTCACCCCGGGACCACCAGTGGGAGGAGCCTGCTACAGGAGAGGCGGCTCTGCCATCAGCTTTTTACTACTTTTATCAATTGGGATAAAATTTACATACCGAAGTTAATTATTTTTATTTATTTATTTATTTGTAAAATATATTTTATTGATTTTTCACAGAGAGGAAGGAGAGAGATAGCCAGAAACATCAATGAGAGAGAAACATTGACCAGCTGCCTCCTGCACACTCCCCACCAGTACAAGGTACAAACCCTTGACCGGAATGGAACCCGGGACCCCTGAGTCCACAGACCGACGCTCTATCTACTGAGCCAAACCGGTTTCAGCTGAAGTTAATTATTTTTAAAGTGTCTTCAGGTTCATTCATCGTGTTGTATCTATCTGGTTTCAGGATATCTTTGTCTCCCCAAGAGGCAATCCCGGGCCCACTGCGCAGCCTTTCCCCACTCACTCACCCCCATCTCTCTGTCTTGGGTCTGCCTGTGACGTCGCCTGTAGGTGGGCTCACGCAGTATGTGGCTTGGTGACCAGCTCATTTCACGCCACATCAAGTTTTCAGGGTGCGTCCCTGTGGTGGCGTGTGCTAGCACCTCATCCCTGGGTAAGGCCAGACCACGTTTCGTCTGCTCCTTCACGCAGGCAGGCTCCTGGCCAACCCAGCTGCTCCAGCAGGGCACCCGGCCTCCGCCCACCCCTCCCCCGCCCAGCAAATTCACAGGAACTGCGTGGGGCTCGCCCTGTCTCCTGACTTCTCTTGAACCTGCTTATCTCCCGCACTTTATTGACGCTGAGCTTCCTGCCAACCCACCTGGGCACAACAGTCACTGTCAGAACACCTTGGGAATTGCACCCTCTGCCCGCCTGAGGTAACGTCTGCCTCTGAGAAAAGGTGGCTGCAAAGCCCCTGAGAGGCCCCAAGCAGGGGAGAGAACTCGCTTCTCTCATCATTTGCACGTTATTCCACACGGAGCACCAACCGTGAAGCAGGCATGGGGGGGGGGGGGGAGGGGAGGCAGCAGTGAGCAGTCAGACCAAGCTCTGTGCCCCCTGGAGCCAAACTCCCAGCAGGGGAGGCAGGCGACAAACAAACAAATCCAGAAACCCTGCAGTGACTAGGAAGTGCTGTGTGCACAGGAAATACACACAGAGCCCAGAGAGGAGAGGAGAAAGGGGCTGCCGTTCTAAGCAGGGAGGTCATGGGAAGTCGTGCTTAGAAAGGGCATTCGAGCAAAGACGGAAGGAGGCGAGGGAGGGAGCCCCGTGGATACCTGGGAACCGTGTCCCGTGCAAAGGGAGCAGCAGGTACCAAGGCCCAGGCACATGGGGGGACTGAGGTCTTGAATGCCATTTAAGCATTTGCTGATCTTTCATCTTTTTGCAAAAGAAAAAAAACACCTCCCCCACATGCTCCCAACTCCCCCTTCTTCAACAGGCAACCTCTGGAGCCAGAATTGACGCTTGATTTTTATCTTCGTGGCACTTGTTTGTTACCTGCTATTTGTGGCAAACCAGGCTCGTGTTTCACTTGCGGCAACATTGTGAAATGTCCTTTGCAATTAAAATTCGCTTTTCCAAGTATTAGTCACAGTGAAATGTCACCTCACACCTATTAGAATGGTTGTCAAAAAAAAAAAAAAAAGACAACAAACAGCAAGTGCTGGTGAGAATGTGGAGAGAATGGAGCCCTTGTGCACTGTTGATGGGAAGATGAATGGTGCAGCCGCTACAGAAAACAGAATGGAGGTTCCTGGTAAAATTAAAACTAGAACTGCCAGGCGATCCACCAGTTCCATTTCTGGACATTTATCCGAAGAAACCCAAGACAGCATTCACAACAATGTACCCCAAAAGTCTTCAACCGGTGATGGATAAAGACCTGGTGCATACACACAAGGGAATGTTATTCAGCCATAAAAAGAAGACCTTCCTGCCACGTGCAACAATGGAATAAACCCGGAGGGCATTGTGCTAAGTAAAATAAACCAGACAGAAAGAGAAATACTGTACGATCTCACTTATATGTATTGTAGAACCTTTAAAAGAAATCATAAGAGAAGAGATCAGATTTGTGGTCACCAGAGAAACATGGAGCCCTGCCTCAGCCCAGGAAGAGAGGGTGGGTGTGGGGCTCTGGAAGCACAGAGTGGACGGAGGGGGCGCCACTGAGAGCAGCCAAGCCTGGACCCTGCTTCCCCGTGGCCTGAGACGGTGCCACCCCAAGGCCCCCAGCCTGCAAAGGGCCCGCAGCAAAGCCAGAGGTGTCGCATGTCCCAGACCCAAGAATCCCAGAATCCAGCCAGAGGCCTGGGGACCGTGTCAGGGTTGTGCTGCAGTAACAGGGGGCTGAGTACAGCAGGGTCAGCGCTCACTCCTCAGGGCCCAGCATTGGGTGTGGGGGCTCTGCCTGCCACAGTCACCCCGTTCCCGGCGGAGGGGCGGGGGGCCACGCATCTCAGGACAGGACGACAGAGGAGAAGAGCAGGGGATCCCACCGGGCCTGGAGGGTCTCAGCTCCCAGGTACACCATCCCCTCTGCTCAGGCTCACCAGGCCTGGGGCACACCCACCTGCGAGGAGAGGAGAACCGGGCATCGGGGGGCCCAGCGATGTCTCCCTCACTCAGGGGGACCCAGACCTGAGCAGCCCACTGCCCAGAATAAGCACCGCCGCTGGGCAGAAGCCAGGGGCCACCAGAGCTGGGAAGACCTCTCTCCCAACAGGATGTCACCCCTGGGAAAGGGGATGGCGTGAGGAGGAATTGAAATGCGAGAGTCCTGAATCAGAGCGGTGATGTGTGAGAGACTACGTTCAGCCCTGAGTAAGGAGGATGACAGAGCCGCGGTGTGCACATCTGGCTGGTTATCATCATCTTATCACCAACACAGCCCTGCCACCGCCCGCCCGCTCCGGGCACTGTGTTTGCATCGGCTCCTTCCATCTGCCCGTCCTCACCCATTTCACAGAGGAGGAAGCTGAGACCCAGAGAGGTTGGCCTAGGCCAGTGGTCGGCAAACTCATCAGTCAACAGAGCCAAATATCAACAGTATGACTGAAATTTCTTTTGTGAACCGAAAACTGACTTCTGCGCATGGACCATGAAGTTTCAATCGCACTGTACGTGCATGCCTGCACGTGGTATTTTGTGGAAGAGCCACGCTCAGGGGCCAAAGAGCCGCATGTGGCTTGCAAGCCGCAGTTTGCCAACCACTGACCTAAGATATGCCAAGCATATGTCCATGCCCAATGGAGTGGGTCTCTCCCTCCAGCCATGCTTTATCATAACCACTGTACAGGTGGGCAAACTGAGGACCGGAAAGGGAGAGCAGCCTGCCTGAGGTCACAGGGCTGCTCAGGGCAGAGCAGGCACCAGGACCCGGTCCCTCTGACCTAGACCCCGGGCTCTCACCCTCCCTCTAACCATAACTGACCTCCAGCTAGGAAGCCCCGTGGAGCATTGGCCAAAGCAAACTCACAGGGCCCCGTGGAACTTTCCATCTGGAGGCCGGTGTACCCTGGCCCTCGGAGTGAGTCCACAACAGAGTTCTTGGTTCAACCGCAGGGCAGCCTGATAGGGCCTTGGCCACTTCTTTGAAGGAAACCTCCAGTCAGCCTGTTCCTAGAAGGAAGGGCCACACCCAGGACTGCCTCGCAGGCACGTGTGCCAGAGGCCTCATGTCTGCTTCCTCAGGAGGGAGGGAGCTGTCTGGCAGCCTCAGACAGGCACCCCATCCCCTCCGCCCCTACACCGGGCACCCCATCCCCTCCCCCCCACACCGGGCACCCCATCCCCTCCCCCCCCACACCGGGCACCCCATCCCCTCCCCCCCACACCGGGCACCCCATCCCCTCCCCCCACACACACCGGGCACCCCATCCCCTCCCCTCACACCGGGCACCCCATCCCCTCCCCCCCACACCGGGCACCCCATCCCCTCCCCCCCACACCGGGCACCCCATCCCCTCCCCCCCCCACCGGGCACCCCATCCCCTCCCCCCCACACCGGGCATCCCATCCCCTCCCCCCCCACACCGGGCACCCCATCCCCTCCCCCCCACACCGGGCACCCCATCCCCTCCATCCCCACACCGGGCACCCCATCCCCTCCCCCCCACACCGGGCACCCCATCCCCTCCCCCCCCACACCGGGCACCCCATCCCCTCCCCCCCACACCGGGCACCCCATCCCCTCCATCCCCACACCGGGCACCCCATCCCCTCCCCCCCACACCGGGCACCCCATCCCCTCCATCCCCACACCGGGCACCCCATCCCCTCCCCCCCACACCGGGCACCCCATCCCCTCCCCTCCACTCCCATACCAGGCACCCCATCCCCTCCGCCCCCACACCGGGCACCCCATCCCCTCCCCCCCACACCAGGCACCCCATCCCCTCCCCCCACACACACCGGGCACCCCATCCCCTCCCCCACACACACACCGGGCACCCCATCCCCTCCCCCCCACACCGGGCACCCCATCCCCTCCCCCCCACACCGGGCACCCCATCCCCTCCCCCCACACACCGGGCACCCCATCCCCTCCCCCCCACACCGGGCACCCCATCCCCTCCCCCCCACACCGGGCACCCCATCCCCTCCCCCCCACACCGGGCACCCCATCCCCTCCCCCCACACCGGGCACCCCATCCCCTCCCCCCCACACCGGGCACCCCATCCCCTCCCCCCCACACCGGGCACCCCATCCCCTCCCCCCACACCGGGCACCCCATCCCCTCCCCCCCACACCGGGCATCCCATCCCCTCCCCCCCCACACCGGGCACCCCATCCCCTCCCCCCCACACCGGGCACCCCATCCCCTCCATCCCCACACCGGGCACCCCATCCCCTCCATCCCCACACCGGGCACCCCATCCCCTCCCCCCCCACACCGGGCACCCCATCCCCTCCCCCCCACACCGGGCACCCCATCCCCTCCATCCCCACACCGGGCACCCCATCCCCTCCATCCCCACACCGGGCACCCCATCCCCTCCCCCCCCACACCGGGCACCCCATCCCCTCCCCCCCACACCGGGCACCCCATCCCCTCCCCCCCACACCGGGCACCCCATCCCCTCCCCCACACACCGGGCACCCCATCCCCTCCCCCCCACACCGGGCACCCCATCCCCTCCCCCCCCACACCGGGCACCCCATCCCCTCCCCCCCACACCGGGCATCCCATCCCCTCCCCCCCACACCGGGCATCCCATCCCCTCCCCCCCACACCGGGCACCCCATCCCCTCCCCCCCACACCGGGCACCCCATCCCCTCCCCCCCACACCGGGCACCCCATCCCCTCCCCTCCACTCCCATACCAGGCACCCCATCCCCTCCGCCCCCCACCGGGCACCCCATCCCCTCCCCCCCACACCGGGCACCCCATCCCCTCCCCCCCACACCGGGCACCCCATCCCCTCCCCCCCACACTGGGCACCCCATCCCCTCCCCCCCACACCGGGCACCCCATCCCCTCCCCCCCACACCGGGCACCCCATCCCCTCCATCCCCACACCGGGCACCCCATCCCCTCCATCCCCACACCGGGCACCCCATCCCCTCCCCCCACACCGGGCACCCCATCCCCTCCCCCCCACACCGGGCACCCCATCCCCTCCATCCCCACACCGGGCACCCCATCCCCTCCCCCCCCACACCGGGCACCCCATCCCCTCCCCCACACCGGGCACCCCATCCCCTCCCCCCCCACACCGGGCACCCCATCCCCTCCCCCCCACACCGGGCACCCCATCCCCTCCCCCCCCCACCGGGCACCCCATCCCCTCCCCCCCACACCGGGCACCCCATCCCCTCCCCCCCACACCAGGCACCCCATCCCCTCCCCCCACACACACCGGGCACCCCATCCCCTCCCCCCCACACACACCGGGCACCCCATCCCCTCCCCCCCACACCGGGCACCCCATCCCCTCCCCCCACACACACCGGGCACCCCATCCCCTCCCCCCCACACCGGGCACCCCATCCCCTCCCCCCCACACCGGGCACCCCATCCCCTCCCCCCCACACCGGGCATCCCATCCCCTCCCCCCCCACACCGGGCACCCCATCCCCTCCCCCCCACACCGGGCACCCCATCCCCTCCATCCCCACACCGGGCACCCCATCCCCTCCCCCCCACACCGGGCACCCCATCCCCTCCCCCCCACACCGGGCACCCCATCCCCTCCATCCCCACACCGGGCACCCCATCCCCTCCCCCCCACACCGGGCACCCCATCCCCTCCCCCCCACACCGGGCACCCCATCCCCTCCCCCCCACACCGGGCACCCCATCCCCTCCCCCCCACACTGGGCACCCCATCCCCTCCCCCCCACACCGGGCACCCCATCCCCTCCCCCCCACACCGGGCACCCCATCCCCTCCCCTCCACTCCCATACCAGGCACCCCATCCCCTCCGCCCCCCACCGGGCACCCCATCCCCTCCCCCCCACACCGGGCACCCCATCCCCTCCCCCCCACACCGGGCACCCCATCCCCTCCCCCCCACACTGGGCACCCCATCCCCTCCCCCCCACACCGGGCACCCCATCCCCTCCCCCCCACACCGGGCACCCCATCCCCTCCATCCCCACACCGGGCACCCCATCCCCTCCATCCCCACACCGGGCACCCCATCCCCTCCCCCCCCACACCGGGCACCCCATCCCCTCCCCCCCACACCGGGCACCCCATCCCCTCCCCCCCCACACCGGGCACCCCATCCCCTCCCCCCCACACCGGGCACCCCATCCCCTCCCCCCCCCACCGGGCACCCCATCCCCTCCCCCCCACACCGGGCACCCCATCCCCTCCCCTCCACTCCCATACCAGGCACCCCATCCCCTCCGCCCCCACACCGGGCACCCCATCCCCTCCCCCCCACACCAGGCACCCCATCCCCTCCCCCCACACACACCGGGCACCCCATCCCCTCCCCCCACACCGGGCACCCCATCCCCTCCATCCCCACACCGGGCACCCCATCCCCTCCCCCCCCCACCGGGCACCCCATCCCCTCTGCCCCCACGCTAGGCCCCTCGCCCCTCCATCCCCACACCGGACAGGGTTCCTTCCGCTCCCCTCTGTGCCTCAGTTTCTCCTCTGGTTGGTGGACACACTAATTCTTACGGGAGCTGTGCAAACTGAGCCACATGTGGGGCTGGTGTGGCTGTTTCCAGGAGCCCAGATGTTATCCTAAGGGCCATGGGAAGCCCTGGTGGGGAATAAAATACAATAAATAGAACTAATTTTAAAATATATATATTGATAACTCAAAAAAAGAAAGGAAGGAAGGAAGGAAGAGGAAGAGGAGGAAGAGGAGGAAGAGGAGAAAGAGGAGGAAGAGGAAGAAGAGGAAGAAGAGAAGAGAAAGAAGAGAAAGAAGAGAAAGAAAGAAAGGAAGGAAGGAAGAAAAGTAAATTGCAGGAGCCAGCAATGAAGAGGGAAGCCCAGGCTGATGGGACATGACGTCAGGTGGGGCCGGGAGACTTGGCCTTGGGCCTGAACATGAGAAAGACCAGAGAACCAGCATGAAGGTGGGACCCTGAAGGGCCATCCCCTCCATGAAAAGGGGCTGCACTCTGCCTCCCAACCCAGGCCGCATCCTGGGACCAGGGCGAGTGAGGAAGTCTGTCGAGAGAACCTGAAAGTCCAGGAAAGAACTAAAAACTGGGAGCCAGGCTGGGCAGGATCTGGGGTCTGTAAAGGGACACACCCACCCCTTCCCCCCCCCCCCCCCCCCACCTCCTGGGTTGCTGCCACCTCCAGCGGAGACATCCGTGTGAAAACTGGCCTCCAGCTGGTGAGCCCATGGAGCATCGGCCAAAGCAAACTCACGGGGCCCCGTGGAACCTTCCCGGTGAGGCGTCCGTCCGGGAACAGTCACAGGCACACACGCCACATTTCCCCACCAGCGATGAGCTCACAACCGACCTTGGGACCCACCCAGGAAGTCCCACCTTTGGGGAGGACGCACATCTGAGTGGCCTCTGCCAGAAACTCTGCTGCTCCGCAGCCTGCCGTGGATGCTGGCCTGAAGTCACGGGCACGACCCCTACCAAACCCCCTCCCGCCTCCCGCTTCCGAATCTGGGTAGCCCTGTCCATCTCAAATTTCTCCTGGGAGTGCGGGTGTATTCTGAGGACTCCATGGGGGGTTGAGTTTTTCACTGGGATCCACAAGGGGAGGAACGGAGACCCCATGTGCCGGGACGGCGGTGGGGACCGTGGAAGCCTGGGAATTCTTCGAGAACCGAGGGAAGGCGCTGGCCGGCAGCAGGGCTTGGAATGCGGGTTTGGGGACCTTGTGTGGCCTCCAGGGACAGGTGGCTTCACAAGGCAGATCTTCAGGAGCTGAGAGTGAAGGCGCCTGTGCTGAGGGAGGGACACAGGTAGACACCAAGGTCCCCTCCCTCAGTCTGGGCAGGAGGCTGATGTAGTCGCCGTTGCCTTCACACCTAGCGCGGAAGCTGCCTTGGGGTGCCCCCGGGCTGTTACGGAGCACAGAAGAGGGGACCCCAACCCAGCAAGAGAGGCGCAGCTGGGATAGAAGGGACGGTGACATTTTGCCTAGAAATAGGCCTGATCCAAATTCTGATCCAAATCCTCCTGTGCCTCAGTGTCCCCCTCCGTCTAATGGGGGTAACAGCCCTCTCCCTGGGCGCAGGGAGGGCTTCAGAACAAGCCGCACTTGGCAGGGCATCGGCTGCAAGACAGGCCACAGAGGATGGCTGGACTTATTACTAATGAATGAAGGGCCGAACCAGCTCATGAGTCACCCAAATGAGCCACCGTGATCGATCTAGTGCAATGAATGGACGAGTGAGAGAAATGAATCAATGAATGAAACACTCGGTACCTGCCGCCCAGCGCCACGGCGCAGGGGCCTGGCCCCCGGGGAGGGGAGGAGGGGCTGCCCCTGAGTCAGAGCAAGGTCAAGGGTGAGGGAATGGCGCCCCACCATGCGGAGTGCACGCCTGTGACACCCACTTAGTCATTCTCCAATGAGAATGTGCCAAGGAGCCTCACAGGATCCCTGAGTCATGTTTCCTGTTCCCAGGCCTGCAACACACACACACACACACACACACACACACACACACACACACCCCAGGCCTGCAGACAGTGAATCAGGGCTTTTGGGGGGAAATAAGACTGAAACACTCAGCAAGGGGTGTCTGGGCAAGTCTGGGGCTGGGGCGGGACCAGGAGGGGCTTCTGGCACCTAGAGACCCTGGGTTGGGGTTGAGGTGCCCTGGACTGATCTTTGGGGTGCTCAGGTATCACCTCACAATCAGCTGCACCCCCACCCCCACCCCCAATAAGTAATGGTAACGACAATGAGCATCTAGGGGGCCAGGCACGGTGCCAAGGCCGTTTCCTCATTTGGTCCCCATCCCATCTGAGGGAACCCTACGCCATCGCCCTCATCCCACCTGCATTGACCCACAGAGGCGCCAGTCTCCTGTGCGGTGCCCTCTAGCCCTCTCAGTGGCCCCATTCTACAGGAAGCTGAGGCTCAGGGCTGAGCAGCCTGGGGAGGAGAGTGGGCTTGGGAGATCCTTGGGGAGCGCGTGGGAACAGAGGGGCAGAGGAAGGAGCCTGTGGTGAGGACTCTGGGGAGCGAGGCTGCTGGCAATTCCCACGAGGTGAGTTGATACTGGGATGTGAGCAGCTGGGAGCCTGAGCTGGGCCTCCTGGCTCTTCTGGAGTGGGGCCTGTGCCTCCATCCTGGGTCCATCGAAGGCCGCCCTCACCAGGCAGTCTGCACGGCCTCCCTGAGGCGTTGATTTGCATATGAAAAGGGAATGCAGGGAGAGGCAATGCCAGCCCAGAGGAAGGGGGGGAGGGGCCACAGGGAGGGAGAGGAGATGGTGGTGCTTCAGGGCGGCAAGAGTACTGTTTGCCCAATGCGGCAGTTCTGGGGCCAGGGCACCAGGTACTCGGTGCCTGAAGCCCCTCCTGGTCCCGCCCCAGATGGTTCTGAGAATTGGAGACAGTCAAGCTTGATGCTTTCTCTGCAGGGGGGCAGGGACGGAAAGAGGCAGCCAGCGTGCCCCCCCTCCCCCCGCCTCCCTCCTCCCCTTTCTCTGCCTCAAACTGTGGTCACGTGAGAATCCTCCACTTCCAGACCATGCATTCAAGGCTGGTTCAAACAACACAACTGCCACCCCTTGCCCCAGAGTCCCTGTCTGTCTAAGGGGCACTGTGCTCAGCTCCGTGCTGTACACACAGGGTCTCCAGGAAGTCTCCCCATGAAGGGAGCAGAGGCGGCTCTTCCAGGAAGCCGGAGCAAACAGGTGGGTTTGTGAACCTGTCCAGTCACACAGCTCTAAGCGGAGCCAGCATCAGAACGCAGAGCCTTGTTCTTTTGGCTGCTCACGCCTCGGCTGCCTCAAGAAATGTTTGCTGAAATGACAGACTTGGTTAAGTTCATTGTGGTCTGTGCACCATGGACCCTCCCCTGGCCATTGAGATGGTGATTTGGAATATCACTTGCTCTGGGAAAATGCCTGCGATATATCATTAAAGGGGAAAGCAAGTTGCAGGCGTTGGAAAACTAAACCCCGTGTTTTGTTCATTTAGAAATTGTTTGCATAGAAAACTGGCCGGCAGGCTGCTGTGTTGCAGGCCGTCAGCAGTGACACTGAAGGAGGGAGAGCGGGACCCCACAGGGAAAGAGGGCCCAGCCCATCAGGCCCCGTGCCCCCAAGCTGTCCTGCCTGAATGTGGCAGAGGCTCCCACGCCCTGGAAAGGGGGGGTCCCCACTGAAGGGAGTCTGAAGACACCAGAGTAAGGGAGAGGGTGGCCATCCCGGTCCGGTGGGCAGGCTCGGGGCCCTGTGGGGAGAGGGGAGGAGGCACAGTGGGTGGCTGGGCTCATTCTTCTGCCTGGAATGCCTCCCCTTCCACCCTCACTGTCCAACCTGTCAGTCCTGGAGACTAGTTCAGGCACCCCTCTCCCCCCTCTCCCCGGAAGCCTTCCTGGATGTCCCCACCAGGCGCAGGCCTTCCTGGGCCCTTCGCCGGATCCCCTGTGTGGGACTTAGTCCTCTAACCCCTTCCCCTTGACTCTGACTTCTCTGAGGGTCACGGTCACTAGCACTTTTATGGCACCTTCACAGCCACATGGGCCTCATTTCTGTAACCCAGAACCTCCTACAAGGGGCGCTGCTGAGTCGAGCTTAACACCCCCTGGGTGGGCTCATGGCCGCCTTACGTTCTGCTTCTCTCACCGGGCCCTTTTCACGCCTTATCCCTTAGTCTACATCCCAGCCTGTGGGTACCACTGTTCACTTAGAAACTGTTTGCATAGAAAATTGGCGGGCAGGCTGCTGTGTTACAGGCCTGTTGCAGATGCAGACCGGAGCCTCAGAGAAGCCAAGGAGCTTGCCCCACATCACATGGCTAGCAAGTGGCAGAGCCAGGACCCAGACCCAGGCCGGGCGGTGTCTGCAGGGGATCCCGAGGTGCTTCACAAACTGACAAAATCTGGCTTCTCTTTCAGCTGGCACGAAGGGGCCTGAAGCACTTGGACCTGAAGGCAGGTGTGAGCCCTGGCATTGCCATAACTAGCACTTTTATGGCACCTTCACTCGCTGGTTCTCCTTCTTACCAACCCCGAGAGGTGGGCACGTGTATCCCCATTGCAGAGATGGTAAGACCGAGGCCCAGGAGGTCCAAGTCTCCAAGGCCACCCAGCTCTGATTCAGCTAAGCCCCAGCATGTCCCCAAACTCCTGGTTTCTGAGCCCAGCTCAGCACATGGAGGCGTCGATCTCTGCCTGGACCTGCTTTGGGGGTGCGGGAGGGGGCGGGGGGGGAGAGACAGGCATCTGAGAAGTCAGCTTCCCGCTCCGAGGCTGGCTGGCCTTACGGGAAAGGAGTGGGGAAGCGAGGAAGGGAAGGAGAGGGGCCAGGTTGACAGGCACACCTCCCGCTGTGGAAAGTCTGCCCATCACTTCTGGGAACGGGAGGGCTCAGGGAGAGCATGGCGTACTTTGACCCCAGCGGAGCGCCCAGCTGTCACTGCTCACTGCCCCCACTTCCTTCTGGGGGGACACAGGAGGCCTGGCTTGGAGTCTCCATGTCTGGCATCCAGGAGTGCCTATCCGGCCACCTGTCCGGCCATGAGACAGGACACCCAGCTGGGGCTTCGGCCAGCTGTCCGGGGCTGGGCTGGACGGGCAGCCCGGGCTGGGTCATCCACCGAGCTGAGCCCTGAGCTGGCCTGGCCGGGCTCAGCCGTGTGGATGAGGCAATGTGAGTCCTGTTTCCTGTTACTGTCTATGCAAATGGGGGGAAATCAGGGCCTCTCCTGGGGCAGGCTTCCTGGAATGATGGCATTGATTGTCCGGAGAAACCTGGCCCAGGGGGGCCCCCACGGGAGGGGGTGGGGGGAAGGCTGAGATCCCTCTTTCTCCTGGTGCAGCTCTTGGTGTGGGAGCCTGTCTGCTGGGCTATTAGTCACCTGTCCAGCCCACCTGGACTGGGCGCCCCTGAGAGCCGGGAGGCAGCTTCCACAGCTCATCACGGCGGCCCCAGCTCACGGGGTGGGAAGCAGGAAGCAGAGATGGCTCACTGGCTCTCCGTCCATGCCCAACCCTCTATTTACTAATGAGGAAACTGAGGCCACCAGGCTGTGCAAGGACTTGCCCAGGTCCCGCCTCTCTCCCACGCACACCAGCACTCCTTGGCATCAGTAGCAAACGTTCTGCTTGCTGCCAGAAGCCTCCTGGGCCCCCCAATCCCTCTTCTGGCCCCTACTGCCTCACCAGCCTTGAGTACCAGGCCAAACCTGGCCGGCCGCGATTCTCATTCACACACCCACTGGCCTCCCCCTGCCTCCCTGCCCCAGTCACGCTGTCCAAAGGGTCATTCTCAAGCTCACATCCGACCATGCATGTCACTCACCGCCCTGCTATGGGATGCTTGCTCAAAGCTGGGGCCCACAGATGACCCACAATCAGGCCACTTCCACTCCATGTAGCCTCATCTCTTGGCCCCCCTGCCTCACTGACATCCGGTCCCCTGGTGACCCCAGAACTCCTCCCCATTCCCTCTTATATCTCTGTGGCTGTGCTATAACTCCTATTCATCCTTTAGGACAGCACTGTCGCCTCCAGGAAGCCTTCCCAGATGCCCCCAGTAGACCAGTACCTCCTTGGGGGCCCCCTGCCCCCTGCGTGTCCCTCCATTAACTGCATGTGCTACACTTAGCTGTCATTGCTCCTCCTCGAAAAGCTGGCACAGACAAGGCAGGATAGACGGGGAAATACAGACAGATTTAAAGTACACTTGGGACGTTCAGCCTATGGGGTTGATGATGGATCTGACATGGGTTGAGGTGGAGAGGGGTGTCTAGGAGTGCCCACTGTGCCCGCCCCATGATCGGGAATGCTGGGCGTCATCTTTGAGCCCTTCACCCTCTGAGACCCCTTCCCACATTTAGGAATCTCACCCCCTGCCCAGCGTGGGCCTTCAGGCGAGGTAGAGCTGGTCTCTCACTGAAGGAGCCCAAATAGCCACACCCATTTGCTACCCCTCCCTTGCTGCTAGGGTGCCCCTGGCCATGTGACCTGAGCTCAGCCAATCAGAGGCACTCACTCTGGATGGCATTTGAATTGGGAGCTGGTCTTACAAAGATAGGGTCTTTCTGGAGGGAGCCTGGGCACATCAAGTTCCCGAGGGACCCGCGAGGCTGCGTGGGCACCACCAGGCTGGCTCCGTGGCAGACCCGGAGCCTTCCCTTCCCACCCCTGCCTTCCCTTCCATGTGGGCCTCCTGCCTTCCTAGGGGCTCTGGGCACCCAAACGTCTGATCCGTGCGTCCCTTTTCTGTTTACATGATCCACAGCTGGTTCTAATGTTTGTCACTAAGAACCCTGAAAGCTCCTCTGAGGGACACCCTAGAATCCACCTCGAAGAAGGAGACAGCATTGTCCGGAAGGACAGGAAGTGTATTCGAGAGCAGGGAATGGCTGCCAATGTCAAGGTCAGGGACAGTACCAGGGAACCACGCATCTGGGTTTGGAGTATGGGCTTCGGGATGCAGGATGAGGTCAGAATCCTGGCAGGGGTCAGATCCAGGACAGCCTCGAGCCCCAGGTCAAGAGCAAGCGTGGGCTGTCTTGCAGGAAGTGGGGACCGAATGACGTGCTTTAACGGGAGGTGTGACTTGGTCAGATCCGTGTCCTGGAAAGCTCACCCTGCTGCTACGGGGAAATCGGACCAGGCCTGGCGAAAGGCTGCTGCAGGGGTCCTCGCAGATCCTCCTGGGAGCCACAGAGGCCCGAGGCAGTGCCGGTTGGCAAGGCGAGAGCTGTGGCTCAGTGAGGCTGGCCGTGGGAGCCGTTGAAGGTTAGAGCGACCTGACATGACCATAAGAAAGCAGAGTTTGAACACATGGCTTCCTGAGCACAGGCTGCAAATACTGCCTCGTCCTCAAACAGCCCTCGTAGCTTCTCAGGGTTTCCTCCCGAGGGAGGAGGTGCTTGGTGCCCCCCCTCCCGCCCCCGCCAAGCTGATACCGACCTTCAGACGTGATTTAGGAATAGAAGCAGATCTATGAACTCCATATCAGGGACGTGAGTCCCAGGGGAGGGGCAGACACAGGGGGCCACCTCTGCCCAGAGAGAGGGCGGTCAGGGTCTGAGAACGTGTGAGGAAAAGCCAAAGGGTTGGGAAATGGGGGGAGGGGACACGGGACCCCAGCTGCTTCCTGCCAGCTCAGGGAGGTGGGCAGAGGGAGCGTCGCGAGCTAACAAAATCTCCGGGTCCGGGTCCGGGGGCAGTGGAAGATGGATCTCAAGTCCCAAGTTTCACCTCCCTTCACCCCAAATCGCACTGGCCTTGTCCCTGGGGTGGAGAATAGTATCTGGGCTTATGTTCCCATTTTGTGGGTGAAAGCTTAGAACCCGGAGTCGTATAAGGAACTTATTTCCCCCCCCCCCCCGCCCCAAATTACATATTTAAAAGCAAAAGGGGCGCTGGGATCCTAATGGGCCCTCTCTCTGTGCCAGTCCCTCACTGTGATTCAGTTTCCTCCTTTGGAAAATGGGGGCACGTGCAGCCTTCAGCCAAATGCCTGGAGAATGGTAAGTACATCCTGGGGGTGCCCCCTCCACATCCCCTCCTCTACCGCTGTCCACAGCAGCCTTGTTGGGGGGGCCTGACCTCTTTGGGGAACACACACACACACAAGCAATTCCCCTTCGACAACCAGTGTCAAGTCTGCAAGACCAGGAGAGACCCACCCAGGGGCAGGTCCCACCCTGGGCAGGGCTGACAGAGGCCAGGGTAGGGAGGCTGGTCCTGCTGGGGGGAAGGGGATTGCACCTGCATTGGGTGCCACGGCCTCTCCTCCTGGCGGGGTGGTCCTTCCCCTCTCTGAGTCTTAGCTGTATAATGGGGGGGCGGGGCATCCCCCCACCTTGCCTGACTCCCTCCCCCACTGTCCAGGTTGGAGGCCACCTGGGTGTCCCTGAGGGCAGCTGTGGAGACAGCAAGATGCAAACACTTCCTAGGAATAGTGAGAGGTCGAGTCTAAAGCATTCAGCAGCTGCCACGGGGCTGTGGGTGGCCTGCCCCGGTCCCGCATCCCTGCACTGTCTCCTCCTGGAACTGTCTCTGCAGCAGCAGCACCTGCCCTCCTTGTCACAGCACCATTTGCTGCTGACACTTCACGCCACCCCCCCCCCCCCCAGGGGGGGATGTAAAGAGGACATGAGGGCATCAGATTCCAGCTCATGCACCCTGATCAGTCAACCTCCCCGCCCCCCCCCTGCCCTTCCCCCTCCAGCTCTATTCTTGGCTGAGCTCCCTCCGGGCCCCACCTCCCCACGCCCTTCCTGGGAATACAGGAGCCCTCCTCCCAGTCCACTTCTGGGGAACCCACATGAGGGGAGGTGCTGATGAGTTCTAGAAGAAAGCAGAGGCGGAGTCCGACCCGGCTGGTGCAGGGTGCCCACCAAATACGGGGCCAGGAGCTCTGAGGGCCAGGGGAGGGGTGCAGAGCTTTCTCGGGACAGGGTGCTGCATTGGTCACGTTGCCAAAAGCGCTCCAGGCAGGTCACCACGCAGAGAAAGGGCGACCCCCTCCGAGCCAGGCTTCCTCCGGGCGGGCAGGGCTGACCCGCTTTTTCCTGGCCTGGGCTGGGTGCAGCTGGGCCTGGAGGTCTATGTGCACGGGGTGGAGGGCGCCAGATGGGGGCCTTTCTGGAAAGTGCCTCCCAGGGGCAAGGCTGGTCCCAGAAAGCATGAGTCACCAGCAGAGCAACCCAATCGAGTCTCGCTCCCCGGCCAGGCCGGGCGCCTCCCAGGCGCTGCCCCAGAGGGACACGGCCTCCTGTCCTCAGAGTCAGGACAGGCCACCAGCAAGCTGCCAGGACCCGGAGGATGCGTGCCTTTGGCAGATGGGGGAGCCGAGCCTCAGGACTTCCCCTGCTTCCCAACACCTTTCTGCTCTACCAGGCCAGTGCCCAGGTTTCCCGTGTGGGAATTCCCCAGTCCCCCCCCCCCCCCCCAACACACACACCCTACAATGTCACCACAGAGCTCTGGTGCCAGCCATTCAATACCCTTCCTGGCACAGGAGGGAGAGAACCAAGCTCTGGATGGACTGAGCCCAGGGCACCCCAACCTCGGAACCCCTCAGCCCCTCCCAGCACCTCTAGATCCTCCGACTCCTCTAGGTGATGCCTCCTGGTGGGTGGGCCCCTGCCCTGCCCCTCCCAGCTGGCAGTCCTGGGGCAAGGCCAGAATCCAAGTAACATGCCCTGGGCACAGTGCCTCCTTCTGGAGCCAGAACTACCTGCTGCCCAGCACTGCCCACCAGGCCCGTGGAGGGAGCAGGCAGCAGCAGACATGATGCTTTGTATAGTTCCACAGGCATACAGCTGTGTCAAAGCCTCAGAATCAGGGCTGTCCCACCTACTGGTCTTGCAGAGGGAAGGATGGGGGCTGTGATTCTGCAATGGTCTCCTCTCTCCCCTCTGGTCTCCCCTAGCCGCCATAACCCTCTCACCCACCCAGTTTCTACTCTGGGAGGCCAGCTCAGCTGTCCCCTGTGGGCTACTTACCCCAGGGGTGAGGACAAGGGGCTCAGTAGGTTTCTCCCTTCTGGCCCAGAGCAAGATCCTTGAACCTTATTAATAACTAGAGGCCCAGTGCTCGAAATTTGTGCAGTCAGGGGGCGTCCCTCAGCCCTACCTATTGCCTCTCACAGTCTGGGAGCCCTCGGGGGTGGGGGGGTGTCTGACTGCTGGCTCAGGCCTGCTCCCTGGGACCTAAGCCATCAGTTGAACATCCTTAATGCTGTAGCAGAGACGGGAGAGGCTCCCACCACTGCCTCTGCGCTTGCCAGCCATGAGCCCGGCTTCTGGCTGAACACGCTCCCCCTGTGAGAGCACGCTGACCTTGTACAGGAGCATGTCATAGCCACTGGTTGTTCTGCCGTTTGGTTGATTTGTATATTACCATTTTATTATTTAGTATAACAGCCAAATCCACTTTTACCCCATGCCTGGCCTTTGGCTGATCACTTGGCCCCAGTCGTCATTCTGATAATCCCCATTTTTCAGATAAGGAAACTGAAGCTCAGAGAGGTGAAGGAATCTACCCCAAGACACACAGCTAGTGCATGCTGGGACTCCTATATATCTGTCAACCCCAGACCTTACCTGTTCTTCATAAACCCATGTTGTAGATTCAGCCACACATACCCAAAGGGGACTTCCAGCAGTTGGAGAAATATTTGTGGAATGAAAACTCACAGCAGCTCTCCACCGAGGGTTGCTGGAGCCTTTATTTACTTATTTGACATTCAGTTGATCTTCTGGAAAGATAGTTCAAAACGCCAAAGGTCCCCTTATCAGTTCCTGAGCTGCTGGGCTCCCTCCCTCATACCATCCATGTCTTGTTTTGAGAGAGTGTTAATGCATCGACTTCAATGTTAGGATACTACACATACTGTGTTAGTCATAAATTGCTATGTAATAAATTATCCCCAAACTTAGCAGCTTTGCCTGGCTAGTATGGCTCAGTGGTTGAGTGTTGACCCATGACCCAGGAGGTCACAGTTCAGTTCCGGTCAGGGCACATGCCTGGGTTTCTGACTTGATCCCCAGTATAGAAGAAGGGGGGAAAGGGGGAAGGGACATGCAGAAAGCAGCTGATCAATGATTCTCATTATTGATGTTTCTATCGCTCTCTCCCTCTCCTTTCCCCTCTGTGAAATCAACTAAAAAAATATTTGTTTTAAATACACACAAAAAGCTTAGCAGCGTAAAGTGTCAAAACACCTGCATTATCTCCCAGTTTCAGGAATTAGGGAGCAACTCAGCCAGGTGGTTCTGGCTCAGTGTTGCAGGAAATCGTAGTCAATTTGTCAGCTGGGGCTCTACTCATCTGAAGGCTCAACTGGGGCTGAAGGACTGACTCACTTCCAAGACAGCTCCCTCATGTGACTGTTGGCAGGAGAGGCCTAAGTTCCTCACACATGGCAGCTGGCTTCTCCAGGGCAAGTGATCAAAAAGGGGACAAGGTAGAAGCCACACACACACACATCTTTTATGACCAGCCCTCAGAAGACACACATTTCCACCATCTCCTACTAATTACATTGTTCACTAGTTAATGTGAGAAAGGGACACACAAAAGTGTGAAGACTAGGAGGTACGTAAGAGCTGTTGAGTCACCTGCAGGCTGCCTGCCACACATCTCGTTCTGCACCTTGCTTTTTTCTGTCACTGAGCAATGGTCTACATAATAGTTCTGTATCAATATGCAAAAATGATTTTCTTTTTCTTGACTACATAGTATTCCATGTGGGTGCAACATGATTTATATACCCAGTCCTCTATTGAGTCCTCTCTTTGGGTTGTTCCTGATCTTTTGCTGTTATAGTCAGGGCTGCAATGAGTGTTCTTGTACAGGAATTATTTGTAGTGTATCTGGAGGAGTAGTACTCAGGGATGGTAGAGAGGAGGGGCAGGGCGGCCTGAAGGAACCTTCTCAGGTGCTAGGAATGTTCTAGGTCTTGACCCATGTGGTAGTTCCATGAGCATAAACCTATGTCAGAATATACTTTTGATTGTATGTTTTACCTCAAGAAATTCTTTCACAAATAATTTTTAAAAGTAACTGATGGATCATAGGACTTGTAGCAAAGTACTGACACATGCCACAACATGTATGAGCCAAGAAACATGATGTTCAGTGAAAGAAGCCAGACACACAGTGTATGATCCCATTTATATAAAATGTCCAAAACAAGCAAATCCGTAGAGGAGAGAAATAGACCTGTGGTTGTCAGGGGTTTGGGGAGGGGGTGGGGCGCTGGGAGTGATGCTGAAGGGTATGGAGGTTTGTTTGGGGTGATGAAAATGTTCTGGAACTAGATAGGGATGATGGCTGCACAACAATGTGAATGCACAAAATGCCACTAATCTGTACAATAATAAATGGTGTATTTTACTGCAATTTTTCAAAAAGTAATTGATGGGACCTCACTGGTTTGGCTCAGTGGATAGAGCATCAGCATGTGAACTAAAGGATCCCAGGTTCAATTCTGGTCAAGGGCACATACCTGGGTTGCAGGCTCCATCCCTAGTGGGGGGAGGGGGTGGTATGCAGGAGGCAGCCGATCAACAATTCTTTTTCATCATTGATGTCTCCCTCTCCCTCTCCCTCTCCCTCTCCCTCTCCCTCTCCCTCTCCCTCTCCCTTCCTCTCTGAAATCAACAACAACAAAAAAATTAAAAAAAAATAGTAATTGATGGTAGAACAAAATATTCAAACTTCACTTTTAATCCTGCGCAGGATGTGCTGTTTTCTCTGTTTTGTAGGTAAGAATGCGGAGGCCCAGACAGGTGAGCAGCATGGACATGTCCAAGGTCACACAACCTCCCAGACGTTGGCGGTGAGCCATTGCCACCGGCACAGGAAGTGTTCTTGGAAAGCAAGCCAGCCGTGACTTCCTCGTAGAGATCAGAGGAGCCGCAAGCTCCCCAGGCCAGGGCAGAGGTCCCCACCCTGGACGCTGGTGACACTTCCCCTAGGCGGTCTCAGCCCCGAACAGCGCGTCCTCTCGCCTCGCAGTTCTTGGTAGACTGGGAACAGTCTGTCCTGTAGAATTTCCTGTCACTTCTTCTCGCTGCCTCAGGGTTGCCACCGCCAGCCCGCCAGCCCGACCCACAGAGGCTGGTCTTTGAAGCTCCCTGCAGGGGGTGGGGATGGGGTCGGTCTTGGGGCATCCTGAGCTGAAAGGCCGGCACAGTTTACAAACCACCTCCCCCTGGTTTGGCTTCCCCTATAAACTATTTTTTTTAATCAGCTCAAATGGTGCATGGCGGCGTGATAGAAGCATCAAATACAGAGGAACAGATGAGCCTTCCCACACCTGGAAATAGCTCTTCTCTCCTCTTTGGGTCACAGCTCCCCTCTCCTCTCCCCTCCCTCCTCCTCTCCCCTCACTTCCTTCCTCCCTCTTTCCTTCTTCCCACAGACATTTGTTGGGCACCGCTCCATGCCAGCCACTCACAGCTCCCTCCGGGCGCTGGGAACACACCGGTGAACAAAATCAGGTCCCCGCTGTTGGGCCATTTACATGCCGGAGGGACTTTCTGCCTGTGGGTGTGGGTGTGTGTTGTTCGCCACAGATGTGGTCGGTGGAGAAGACGAGCTAAGATGTTTTCTGAGCTCCTCGGGACACCCCCACGGGACAGACAGAGGCCCGAGAGCCGGGAGCTGGGATGGAACCCAGGCCGCTTCACTGCGCAGAGCTGCTGCTGGAGGTTAGATCGCTTTCTCTCTGCAGCCCGGGCTCCTGGCTCCCCGGCTGCTTTTTCTTGATGGGTTTCCTCAGTCTGCAAACCCTCTAAGCTCGCTGTTAACAGATGCCAGCAATGCTGAGAGCTGTATCGTCAGCCCCTTCACCCCCAGTGTTGTTCCCCAGTTTGGGGCTGCTGGTGTCAGCAGGACCACGCCCCCTCCTCCGGCTCCCTAGGCCCTCCCTGGGGCCCAGCCCGGTTTCTCTCTGGCGGCATCTGCAGTCCCCAACTCTGTCACCCGCAGCTATTCTCGGCCACTGTCCCCTTTCACTTTCTGCTCTGCCTCTTCCTGCCTCGGTGGTTCCCCGACATCCCCTGCTCCCCCTCGCCGCCCCAGCTTTCTCTCTGGGTCCCTCCCTCACTATGGCTGGCCCTGGCTCAGCCCGAAAGCCATGGCAGAGGCCCGATGCGGGGCGCTGTGAGGCCTGCGTTCGAGTCCCCACTCTGTCCCTTTCTGGCCAGGCGACGTTGGCGAGCCTCTTCCTTCTGAGCCTCATGTCTCCTGGGAAGGATGGAGGCTCCCAGGAGAACCTCCAGGAATCTCATCCCGGTACAGGGCCTGGCACATAGTAGGAGCACAGGTTTCTTCACCCTCCCCTCCACCCCCCACCCTCATTGGACACCACGTCTGTCCCCTATGGGCTGGAGTGCCAAGGAGAGGAAAACAGCACAGACGCGGGTGGGGCGGGGAGATGCCCTGGGCTGGGCTCCTGCTCTGCTCCGCCTCCAGCAAGACACTTTCCCTTTCTGGGCCTCAGTTTCCACATCGGTGACGTAAGGCAGCTGCACTGAAGGGTGAAGAGTCACCATGCAGTGATGAAGGCAGTTTAGAGGAAGCCCAGAGGATTGTGGGGCTCCAAGGGGGCTCTTGATTTGGGTGGGAAGTGGTTCTGAGAAGGCTCCTGGGAGAGGGAGAAACAGCAGGTGCAGAGGCCCAGGGGCAGAGAGGGCGGGGCTTGGGGAAGGGCAGAGGGGTGGGGATGGGGAAGGAATGAGGCTGGTCTGCAGGGAGAGAACACACAACCTGCTAAACCTCGGTGAGACCCTATCCCCGGGCAGTGGAGAGCCAAGGGAGGGTGACCAGCTTCAGTGGACAAATCTGTCTCCCAGCCAGACTGGGGGCTTCCTGAGGCAGGGGCCACGTCGTATCAGGCTTTGAGTGTCCTGCGTCTATTACATAAGCGGCAGGGAGTGGGCAGGAAGATGTAGACAATGAATGAGTGGCATTTCCTGCTCTGAAAGGCCCAGACTCCAATGAGTAATTAACGGGGCAATGTGGTCAAGCCCCTGTGTCAGGTAGCTACTGCTGGAATGAGTGACTTAAAGCAATTAGCAGTTACTGTTGCTCTGAAGGCTGTGGGGCGGCTGGGTGGTTCTGGTCCAGGCAGGGCTGGGCTGATCTGGGTGGGTGCAGGCCAGCGGATGGGTCAGCTGGGGCTGGCTGGTCTTGGGTGGCCTGAGCTAGGATGTTTCCTCTCCTCTGTGTGTCCTCTCGTTGTGCAGCAGGCCAGCTCAGGCTTGTTCTCACGGTGGTTGCAGAGTCTCAAAAAGGGAAGCAGAAGCCAGAAGGCATCCTGAGGCTTAGGTAGGAAGCAATACAGTTCCTGCATCGCTTTCTATTGGCCAAGGCAGCCCCCAAGTTCTTGGGATGAGGCACAGACTTCTCGATGAGAATAACAACAAAGTGTTGCTGTCAAGGGCGTGGATACAGGGAGGGAGGGAGAATTGGGGCCAAATGTTTCAGTCCATCTGACACCCTCTCCAACACTCATTCCATGTCCATTAAGGAAGTTCTTGTCCCCGGTGAGCGATGGTTTCAGCCATGGGCAGGCAACCCAAGTCTAGCCAAGGAGGCAGGAGGACAGCTGCAGGGTTAGGGGAGGATTCTGGGAAATGTGTTCTTATTCCTAAGGGGTTGCCCTGGGGAGAGATGGTTCCCGGTTTTCTTCTGGATGTGACATCAGCTACCCCAGAACCAGCCTCAGGTGAAACCAAATGGTGAAATGCCAGAGTGGAGAGGTGGCAGGAGCCTGGGCCCAGGATGGCCCGCAGGAGAGCTGAAGCAACCAGCCCAGACACCCCCTGCCTCTGGACTTCCTGCAGAACAAGATGTGAAGATAGTCCATTTCCATCTGCTTTAAGGCACCTCACATCAGGCTTCTGGACCAGAGGCACCCCCCCACGGTGCCCCGGCGCCTTCTCATCTCTGTGCACCTCCTCCCCCCGAGTGGGCCGGATCAGAGCTGGGCGCTCCCCACTCTTCTCTAAGGGCACCGGAGGGTCCCAACTACAGTCCCAGCCTTAGTCTGCCTTTTTGCTTTACACGAGGACCCCGCCTGCCCACTGCACCAAGGCCTCAGGCCCTCTCCACCTGGGTTCAGAAGCCCTGGGCTCCGGAGAGTTGGGACCTGCCCTGGTTCACTGTGCGGCACCAGGCCAGTCTCCTCCTCTCTCTGAGCCTTAGGTCACTCCCTCTATAAAAACCAAGACACAAAGCCTATCTTTTGCATGATTAATGCTCAATGGTTGCAAGTTGCAAACATTTGAAAGGCTCTTTCAGGCAATGAACATTTGCATCTGTATGTCTTTTTAGTTTCCAGTTTGCTTCCTAGGACCTAAGCAACGATAAACAGCCGTGGTTCTAGCAAGCCAGCAATGATGGACTCCCTGCTCCGTCCCACCGAAACTGTGTGAGGTCAGTGTGAGTTGTTCTCAGCAGCTGTGAGGGTGTTCTGCTGCCGCCTAACACATTGCCATGATTTTAAAGCTTAAAACAATGCAAATGTACTAACTCCTAGCTTTCCCAGGTCAGCCTAGCTGGATTCTCTGCTCTGGGTCCCATGGGGCTGAAACCAAGGGTCAGCTGAGGTTTCAGTTCCCAATCTGAAGGCTCTGGGGGGGAAAAAATCCACTTCCTAGTTCGTTCTTGATTTTTGGCAAAATTCAGTTTCTGTGATTGGAGGACTGATGTTCCCAGATACGAGCCTCAGTAGAGGTGACCCACATTCCTTGCTTGGGCGAGCCCCTCCCCCTCCACTCCAGCATCTGTGCGTCAAATCTCTCTTGTGCTTTAAATCTCTGACTTCCTTTTCTGGCACCAGGCAGAGAGAACGCTCTGCTGTGAACGGGTTCCTGTGATTAAGTTAGGCCCCTGGACAGCCTCCCTGTGGGAGGTCAATCGTGCCATGCAGCATCCCCTAACCACAGGAGTGGAATCCATCAGATACAGGCCCCGGTGGTGAGAATCCTGCCCATCACAGCCGCTACGAGTTGGGTGACTTTTTTTTTTACACAGAAAGCTGAAAATGAATGCTGTCGTTGATGCACTTTTCATAGGGAACCTCATGTCCCTCCGTTTCAGGAAAAAAAAAAAAAAAAAATTCCCCTCCCTTTGCTCTGTTCTCTCTGTAACTGCCACGGGTGGGATGTGCTGTCTTGCACAATCATCTCATTTTCCTAACTCCTCTCTCGCATTTTCTTTCTGTCTTCCTGCGAGATTTCCTAACCTTCCCTTCCAGCCGATGACCTTGTTGTTTCTGCTGTCATCCCTCTAGTTCTTTCTTGGTCTCCGATGCCCGTTGACACAGTCTCTTGCTCTTGGTTTGCCGATGCAGCGTCTCCTGTGTCTCCGAGGGAATGTGGTGGTCTTGAAGGGGTTCCCTGCACCGGCTCTGTTTCCTAGGAGTTCTTTTCCTCTGCGGATGCTGCTCTCTGCCTCGCATGTCCCAGGCCCGCCTGACGTGCCTGGTGATCTTGGCTGTGAGTTCATAACGAAGAGCAGGAAACTGAAAACAGATCGTCGGTGCTTCATGCCCGTGGGCAGGGCATGAGGACAGGTGAGTCTCATCGAGTGACTGGGCAGGACCTGGTTGTCATTGTCGCACCCCAGAGTCAGCATCTGATTGGCTTCTCTTAGGCAGGTCAGGGACCCTAAAGATACGCACCCCCCCCCCCCCACACACACACACACACACTAGCCTCCTGCCTGCGGAAAGCAAGGCTGCCAGCTTCCAGGGATCAAACAGGGAGAGGGGAGAAGGGGCACCATGCTGATGGGCATGTGGCCTTTCCCTTACTCCTTGCCTCTGGCCTGACTCCACCATTCAGCCTGCTGTCCTCAAGTTCAAGGCCTGCAGCACAGGTGTTTGGTTTTTATTTAGATGGTGTGTTTATTTGGGGTGCAGGGCGAGAGGCTGATAAAGATTGGACGGCTGCCCTAGCCAGGTGGCTCAGTTAGAACATTATCCGGATACACCAAGCTTGTGAGTTTGATCCCTGGTCAGGGCACATACAAGAATCAACCAATGAATGCATAAATAAATGGAACAACAAATCAACCTCTCTCTCTCCCTCCCCCTTTTCTTCCTCTTTCTCACTCAAATCAATCAATAAAACATATATATATATATATATATATATATATATATATATATATATATATATATATATATTTGAGAGCTAAGGGCCTCCCACATTATTCCTTGGCACCTCCATGCTGCCTGGTGATGGGGTATAAAATGCACCAGACATGTTCTGTCAAGGTTGAGGCCCTACTAATTTCTGAGCACCTACTATGTGTGAAGCACTGAATTTAGATTCGGGTTTTGCCTCTCAGGGAACACTTGGCCATGTCTGGGAACGTTTTTGGTGTCACACCTGGGGCGGGGGGTTACTGCTGATGTCTAGCGGGTGGAGGCCGGGGATGCTGCTGACCATCCCTGCCTCCTGCACAGTAAACAGGCCGGGAGCCCCTGTCCAGAACGGCCAAAGACCCGTCCCCCGACTTCACGGGGGAGGAGCAAAGTTCCTGTTTCCTCAGCACCTGCTGTCTACTTTCACAGCAACCCTACAAGCCCAGGGATCCTCAGCCTTGTCTGCCAAAAGGAGAATCCGACACCGAACCTGCCACAGGGGCCACCGAGGATGCTGGCCTGTGCCAGGTGCGTGTGTTTGGGGTGGGAGGGTGGTGGTGGGGGGGGAGGTGGCACCACTGCCTACCTTCCTGCCCAGCCCCCTCCTCCCCCTCCAGCCTCTGGGGAGAGCAGAGGGTGGCAGCAGCTGCTGGGGTGTGAGCCTGCCCAGACCTGTGGCCCTGCCTGACGTTGGTCCCCCACCGAGCCATGTGACGAGACCAGGCCACAAGAAAGAGGTTTCAACAAGCGTTATCGCTTCCTGGAACTCCGACTCGGCGACTTCCCCGAAGACCGGCTGTGCCTGGCGGGCGGGCTGTGAGCAGCGGGGACCAGGCTGCCCCTCTCCTCCTCCGCTGTCTCCGCAGCTGCCACCCTCTATCTCAGTCTGACTACCTGGAAACGCCCCCCCCCCACCCCCCCAGCACAGAGTCCCTTAGCATCATCCCCAAGAACAGAGGGGGCAGGGCTGGTCCAGATGCTCCTTCCAAAGGCCTCTGGGCTGCTCTGGCCGGGCTGGACCAGGCTGGACCAAGCTGGGACCCGGGGTACCCAGGAACCCACCCCTCTCCTCACTGCCCCTGACAAAGGCAATTGCCAATCAGGCTGAGTACGGATTTCCTGGCAGCAAAATGGACACAGATCTCCCATCCATCGCATCTGCCCACCAGAGTGGACACCTGGCAGGCCTGCAATGTTGGTTCCTGTCCTGCTGGTTGGATAACCCAGGGTGGGGGGAAAATCCCACTTTGGTAGGGCAAGGAGGTCGGTCAGAAACTTCAAGTTCTTGGGTGCCTTTATCTCTGGGCGGCTGCGATGACTCTGGAATAAGTCATTTCCTCAACTCCCCAGTTCACAGAAAACCTGGGCTATAAATATAGACCTGGCCACAATGGGCGGGGCGGGGCGGGGGGTGTTGGGGGCCTGCCGCACGGTACCCAGAATGGGAGGTGGATGAAGAGAGGAAACCAAGGACATAATCTGAATCTTGTGAGCAGAAGCCTCCGGGCCCTGCCGATGTGAAGATGGTATTCGATTGAACCGTGTGAAATTGCCTGCTCTTGTGTTTTGGACCTACAAAAACAGCAATCTCATCTGCTTCAGCCTGGCTTGATCTACTCAGAAGATTATTTTAAGAATTAAACAAGATCTTGGGAAGTCCTCAGTACAGTGCCTATATGTAACAAGTGCTAAACAAAAATATCCCGTATGTTATATTGTAACTAGAGGCTCAATGTACGAAGACTCATGCAAGAATGGGCTTTCCTTCCCCTGGCTGTCAGCACCCCCTTTGCTCCAGCCAGAGCCACCTTTCGCCTTCCTATGCTGCCCACATATGCAAATTAACCTGCCATCTTTGTTGGGTTAATTTGCATGCTCACTCCTGATTGGCTGGTGGGCTTCACAAAGGTATGGCCAATTTGCATCTTTCTCTGTTATTAGTGTAGATGCATACTTTGTATCTCCTACCTAATAATACAGACCAGTGATAATGAGGTCTGTGTTACCAGTTCCTTCACCCATGTTCCCCTTGTCCAGCCATAGGAACTTCCATTTACTGAGCATGTGCCCAGTGTGGGTATAAGCATTCTTCATTGTCACCAACACCCACTGTCACCCATGATTCCTGGGCATGAGCCACGTGCAGGCATAACACGAGGGCATAAGCCAACACTGTCACTGTGGGTCACTTCGTTCCAACATCCTTGTGGGAAGGTCCGAATGGCAGATTAACTTGTGCAAGCCGCCCGTGGTTAATTTTGAACTTACACTCAACTATAATCTTAAGTCCAGAAGTCAGCCTGTATTGGGGCACCTGATTTTTTAACCCAATACTTCATGTGAATTTCACTTTGGCACCCACTCGGCTTATTTGGGACCCTGACCTTCGCCCAGGGGGCTCACTGTCCTTTCCATAAGCAGGTTGTCTGGATTCTCATGAAGGAATCTAGGAAGATGAAAGGTAGGTCATAGCGGAAGCCAGAGTTCTGTGACACACCACTCCAGCCAGCTGGCGTGTGTGTGTGTGTATGTGTGTGTGTCTCCCAGTAGGGCTCAGCACACAGTAGCAACTTAGCAGAAGCCCATCATCTCCGAGGGCTCCTCCCACAGCCAGGCTCCCCGTTCCCATGACAAAGCTCCCAGAGCCCCTGCTGTGCCCGGCTCATGGCTGCTGCCCAGCAGCCCCTCCCCTCCCCACCCAGGGCCCCCAACCGGAGTGATCTCCTCTCTCTCAACAGCAATTTTCCCACCCATGAAAGGAACCTAATGTCAGTGGGCAATGGAGAGCATTGGATGAAATGTGCATCACAAGGTCCACCCTGGGCCCCCTCACTGGTCCCGCTGGCCCTCAGCTTCCTCCATGATCAGGTGGGCACACTCACCCCGACCTGTCGCCAGTGAGCTGGAAAGCTGCCCATGAAATGCTGCGTAGAAAAAAGTAGGTTATAATATAGGTCATAAAGGATGGAGTCCTTTTTTTTTTTTTTTTTAAGAAAAATATATGTTATCTGTAGAAACCAAGAAGATATATGTTTGATAATAACATTATCGGTAGATTCTTTTTTTTTTTTTTAAATATATTTTATTGATTTTGTACAGAGAGGAAGGGAGAGAGAGAGAGAGTTAGAAACATCAATGAGAGAGAGCCATTGATCAGCTGCCTCTTGCACACCTCCTACTGGGGATATGCCTGCAACTAAGGTACATGCCCTTGACCGGAATCGAACCCGGGACCCTTCAATCCCTAAGCGGACGCTCTATCCATTGAGGCAAAATCGGTAGATTCTTTTAAAAAAATTAAAAACAAATGAAGACATTAAGAAACCATGTGGACAGGTAGGAGATGTTGATAGTGGGGGAGGCTGTGCATTGTGGGACAGTGGGTATACGGAAAGTCTGGGCTTTCCACTCAATTTTGATATGAACCTAAAACTATTCTAAAAATAGGTCTTTTTTTTTTTTTTTTTTAAATGGGAAGGAAATTTTGTTTTCATGTGGTTTTTTTGTTTCCTAAGTGAAAAAAGTGAGTTATTAAATCAGGAAGTGCGAAAGTATCTGTGTTCCAGCTTCCCTCAAAGGCAGACATCAGTAAGGCCCCTCTGGCCTTCCTTGTAACTTCCAGATCTTTTCTCTTTCTAGGATGCATTGCTCCACTCCACTTACTCACCCTTTGTTCCAGCCAGACCTGACCCCTGACCCCTGACCCTTACTGCTCTTCGAACTCTGACTACCCAGGACTCAGGTTGCAAGAGAGAGAAACATCACTCAGACAAACATAAGCAAAAAAAGGAAACCTGTGGTATGTGTAAGAGGTAAGTCCAGAGGTGGAGTTCAGGCACGGCTGGATGCAGGCGCTCATGCAATGCATCAGGTTCTGTCTTATGCTCCTTCTCTACAACGTTCTTGACACGTTGGGCACAGTGGCTGCCAGCAAGCCCCAGTTTAAAGGAAATAGTTCCTTTTTATTTCAGCAGAAAAGTCCCAGGAGCATCTCTGACTAGTCCAACTTAGACCTGAATTTGGGCCTGGAGACCTCTGATGGGCCACGTCTGGTCCATGTCCACCTGTTGCTGAGGGTCCGTGACCGACAGCCTCCTCAGGACCATATAGCACCGGGTGGGCAGTTCCTTGAGAGCAAAGCTCTAGCTCACAGCACATAGGTGTGGACCCTGCCTTCCAGCCTCAGCGGCTGTGTACTTGCTGTTCATTCCGCCCCTTTAAATTGTGGAGGCAGAGCCCTGGCTGGGTAGCGCAGTTGGTTAGAGCATCATCCCAATGTGCCAAGAGTGCAGGTTTCATTCCTGGTCAGGGCACATACAAAAATCAACTAATGAGCCAGCCATTGTGGCTCAGTGGTTGAGCATCAACCTACGAACCAGGAGGTCACAGTTCAAATCCCGGTGAGGACACATGCCTGGATTGTGGGCTTGGTCCCCAGTATGGGGTGTACCAGAGGCGGCTGATTAATGATTCTCTCCCCTCGTTGATGTTTTTTTTCTCTCTCTCCCTTCCTCTTTGAATATATATATATATATATATATATATATATATATATATAATCAACTAATGAATGCATAAATAAGTGGAATAACAAATCTCTTGCTCCCTAAAAAAATCAATTAAAAAATAAATAAAATGTGGAGACAGAGACTGTCAGCTCAGGTCTGTGTTCTGTGAGGGCCCGATGCCTCATATAGAAGAAGGAGGGGCGATTTGGGGACCCACACACCCGGGTGAGAATCCCAGCTCTTCCCCAGCAGGCGGTGTGACCTAGGCGGTCACTTTGCCTCTCAGTCTTATTTTTCCTCCCAACCAGAGTGGTGCCCAGGGTTTAAATGAGTGTGTGGGAGTCCAAAGCCTGGGGCAGAAAAGCGCGCTCCCATTGGGTGAGGCAGCCAGGATGAGGGTCCCGGGGCTACTCGGCTGCACTTGATCTCCAACACAGCTGTGAGGTCCGGCAAAGAACGGGGAAACCTGCTGCTCCGGGGCAGTTATATGGATTGTGGGAGGTAACACAGGTCACTTGTCCATGTGCTGTCCCCTCTGCCTGAGATGCCCTCTGCCACCGAGGCTGCCCCGGGAGCTCCTTCCCATTCACGCCAGAAGACTCAGACAGCCTTCCCGGGGCCTCCACATCTCCACATCTCCCATACTTCCTAGGCCTAATTAGTGTTCTTACCCGCCCCACCCCCCGCCCCCCAATCCTCCAGCCACGTTCCTGTTGGGGCCTGGATAGGGCAATATTGAAAGCATGCCGTAGGTCCTTCCCTCCTCACTCTCTGAGCAGCTCAGATTCATCTGCTGCCGGCACATCTGGCCCGGGGCGGGGGGGGGGGGTAGGGGGGGGTATGAATAAATGCTTGTGGGATGGATGCACCATCCCCACGCTGTATGGTCCCCAACTCCACCCCATCACTGCTGACAGCGCACACCTCCAGGCCCGGGCCCTCGGGAGAGGAAGGAAGTCCTGGCTGCAGCTGGAATGAAGCCAGTGGCTCATTTCAAAGAAACCAGCTGAGGGACAGGAAGGCCTGGGCAAAGCTCAGGACGCTTTCACTTTCGGTTTTCTGGGGCCAGCGTGGAGTCGGTGTCCGATGTACTTGGTTGGGAGGGGAGAGGGTGGTAAGCATGGCTTCGTGGGATCTAGTGGTGGCACTGCCACTCTTCAGGACAGGGACCAGGCCTGGAGCCCAGAGAGGGCCTGTGAAGCCTGGCACACACACCGAGTGCCAAGCAGGGGCTGCCAGGGCTAAGGCCAGGCACTGGGTGCGGCCACCAGTGCTTTTCCATCATTCATTTGCCCTTTAGTTTATACATGCCTTGAAGCATTTATTCCTTCACCAATCATTCATTCATTCATTCATTCACCCATCCATCTCTGCCTTTTTTTTTTTTTAAATCTTTAGCACTCTATTTTCTCTTTCTTTCCTTCTTGTTTTTTTCCATCCCCTTTTCTTCTCTCCCCTTTCTCCTTTTTTCCAACTCTCTGCTCCCCCCACCTCACATCCTCTTTTTTTACATTAACCCAGCATTTCTCCAGCCTCATCATTCACCTAAGACAAAATTTTCCCACATTTTCTAATCAAATGTCCCTCCCCCAACTTAAAAAAAAAAATCTATATACTTACTTTTGTCTTGTCTCAGGGAATAAGAGCCAGAACCTCTCAGGGTTGAGGGGATTCATTTCCCGCCCGCCCCCCCCCCCCCAATACACATGAAAACAAACATGTAGGAGGATTTCTGCCAGCCTCATGCCCACATATCTGGTGTGGGGTGATGCTGGGGTGGCACACCTGCACTTCAGAAAAGGGCTGTGTTAGAGACTCCCTCACCCGGTGCCCTGGTCCATCCGCCCTCCAGTGCTCCTGGGTGAGCCTGCCCTCCTGCCCTCCTGCCACTGTGGATTGCTATCCCGTTTCTAGGGAACGTTGTTCATATAGCTCGCTTCTAAGCACTTACAGATGGTAACGTATTTCCTCTCCCTGGCAGTCCTGGGAGATGGCAGTGACAGGAATGGGGAAACGAAGGCACAGAGAGGCTAAGTGACTTGCTTGTATCACACAGCTAACCAGAGGGTCCCTGCTCTCCCGCCTCTCACAAGTCTCGGAGACGGAGCAAACCTTTTAGCGCTCTGGTGTGGGCTTTAGCAGAGGCAGGCACAGAGGCAGGGGCCCCCGGGAGAGTCCAGGAGGGATGCCTGGGTGAGGTGATGGCTGAGCTGGGCTTTGAAGGTTGAGTAAGAGTTTACCAAGTGAAGCAGAGCAAGGGAAACATCCCAGGCTTTCCCCCGGCTGCTCAAAAGGCCCAGGTGATGATGAGAAATCGGGGATGGCGGAAGCCGACGGGGAGTGTGAAGAGAACGGTGTGCTGGAAGTGGACGTTGGGGCCAGGTGGTGACGAAACCTCAGATCCCTTGGGAACTTTCATATCTAGCAGTTGGGAGCCGTTAGAATGCTCTGGCATCACTTTGCTCAGTTCAAATACTGCTTCTATTGCTTTTACCAGCTGTGAGGTCACAGACAAGGACTCCTGGCCCCCGTTGCCTGGAGTGTGAAATGAGACAATAATGGTGCCAGCCTAGAAAGTGCTACAGACCGGGAGCTAACAGCACACTCACGTGCAGCGGGAGCTAAGGCGTGTGAAGTGATCAAATTTGCAAATCTGACCTAATTTCCTCCTAGTACCCAGGTCTCCGAGCCTCTGTTTCCCAATCCTGTGCAGGGGAGGCCCACCTTAAGGGTCAAGTGGGTATTCCCCCACCCCTTCCTTCCCTTCTCCTCCACCCCTGCTCACCTGCTGGGGAGCCTCGCAGGCCCCTCCCAGCCGGACCAGAGGTAGTTTCACTTTGACCCGCCTTCCCAAAAACGGTGGCCCTGCCTGTCACGAGGCCGGCACAGAGTGGACTTGGTGAACGGTGAGGTGAATGGCACGGAGGAGCCCCGGGCTGGGCACGGCAGGGTTTCATTTCCAGCCTCTCGGGTTGGCAGTGCGGACAGGGCCCCCACCACAGCACCCGGCCTGCCCTGCCCACATCGTGCCTCTCACACAACACAACCCCGCGCTCAGCAGTGTGTAATTGCTTCCTTTCACTCCTCTGCCCCCTGTGAGGTTTGGATGCTTGTACCGGTTCACAGGTACAAGGAGTCTCAGAGTCAGGGGAGGGACTGCTTGCCCTCAGCACACAGCCAGCAGCCAGCGGGGCAGCGTTCCCCAGGCGGGGGATGGGTGCCATAGAGGGTTTCTGGGTGATGGTTTTAGGTGGGACACGGGGGTAGTTTTATAAAGCATGGAGCCCTGCCCCTGATGGGAAGCAGCAATTTGTTGTTTTAATTCTTTTGTAGCCTTTATGCTTGAGTCAAGGGGAAAGACTCTTGTTGTCTTTAACGAGGGACACCTGACACCTCTCTCTCTCCCAGCCCCCTCCCTGCCACCCTCCCTCCCCGCTTTCAACCAAACACAGAGCAGACCTTATTCCAAAGCAGAGCAAGACCCCAAGAGCCAGCTGGAATTCGCAAAGGTTGTTGGGATTTCATTGTGCTTTGTAAGGCTTTCTCTTTTTGTGGCAGGTGACTCTGGCTTCCTGTGTATGGTAGGGATGTTTCCCTTTAAAGAAAACGTACAAATAACTTGAAGAAAATAACAATTGAGCAGCAGTACAGCTGGAACTTGGAGAGATCTGGCAAAAATAATAAAAGTAAAGCTGTAATGGCCGGTGGTTTGACAGACTCAGCTTAGAGCTTAAAATTAGGGGGTGGCTGTAAAACTGGGCTCCTGGATCAGCACCCCCTGGGTTCTGCCACCTCTCTCTGTGAGTGGCCCTGGGAACTTTAGCCTCTCCGTGCCTCAGTTTCCTCATCTGCAAAATGAGGATAATAATAATTGTACCCACCTCATATGGTTCTTGTGAGGATTAGATGAGATATTGTGCATGAATGACATAGAATGATGATGCCTAATGCCTAGTGAGCATTGGACGTGGGTGAGCTGGTAGCCATGGCAGTTCTGAGTAATTGGTGAGCTGGGACTAGGACCAGGTCTGTCTGACTTCATGGGCTTTGCTGATTCAAATATATCTGGGCAACCTGTGTGCTGCAAAATAATAGTAATTATTATTATAATTCTATATTTGGGTGGTGGTTCATTTTGTTTCCACTCATATTAAATCATTTGACCCTTATGGCCCCTTTGAAACAGAGCAGTGGGTCTATCTGAGTCTAATTCTCATTTTATGGATGAGGCCATGACAGTCATACAGTTGACAGGGTCAGGACTTAAGCCCAGGTCCTGGGTCCCAGCTCTTCCTGCTCCTCCATTCACCCAGAGGAAAATGTTGGTGAAGAGGGGCCCTCCAAGGCTTAGCCAGGCCATGCCCCCTTCTCTCCTTCACCAGGCCTCTCTCTGCTGCCCCTCCCAGCTGCACCCCGGTGTAGGAGTATGTGCGTCACCACACAGGCCCCTGCAGGCCCCGAGGTGAGGCCAGCCCTGAGTGTCACCTTCCCAGCACAGGCTCCAGCTCACTGGCTCATACCTTGCGCATCCTCATTTGCATCCATGGCCCCTCCCGAGGCTGTCCCAGGACCCCTCCCCAGGACCCCTCTGACCAAGCAGCCCTGGCCACTCTCCTAGGCTAAAATCAGACATAGCCTTGCAGTTAAGTTGTCAGTCCACTGCCTCTCCTGGTTTGCCAGCCTGTGCTGCAAAGAAAGGGTTAGTATGATTGAGTGTTGATCTATGAACCAGGAGGTCACAGTTCAATTCCTGATCAGGACACATGCCTGGGTTGTGAGCTCGATTCCACGTGGGATGTGCAGGAGATAGCCAATCAACGGTTCTCTCCTATCATTGATGTTCCTGTATATCCCCCTTTCTGAAATCAATAAAAACATTTTTAAAAAAAGAAAAGAAAAGAAAAGAAAGAAAGGGGGTAGTGAGTGAGATGCTCTGAGCCCTGGCTGGTTCTGAACATTCTCCAGGGTGGTCCTGGATGTTAGAAATAAGCATAAATTCATGAATGCTTGACCTCTGTAGTGGATAAAACCGTGAGCTTGGGCATCAGGCACCTGGTGTCAGACTCTGGCTCTGCATGGGGGCAACTCCTTCACCTTTCTTTCTTTCTTTCTTTTTTTTCTTTTATTTTTAAATATATTTTATTGATTTTTTTTTTTTTTTTTTTTTTTTTTTTTTTTTTTTTTTTTTTTTACAGAGAGGAAGGGAGAGAGATAGAGAGCTAGAAACGTCGATGAGAGAGAAACATTGACCAGCTGCCTCTTGCACACCCCCTACCAGGGATGTGCCCGCAACCAATGTACATGCCCTTGACCGGAATCGAACCTGGGACCTTTCAGTCTGCAGACTAATGTTCTACCACTGAGCCAAACCGGTTTCGGCTCCTTCACCTTTCTGAGCCTGTCTCCTCACGATACTGCCTGGATGAAGTATCAGCACTCATTAGGTGCTCAATAAATGCCATTGTTTTAAAACAGCAGCAATGCCATAGTCAAGAAACAGAGGGCCAGTCCCAATGATTGGATTAGCCTATCATATGTTAAGCACTTTTCAGGCACCCTTTTATTTAATTTTACCCATGGGTGGGTACCGTTATTAATCTCATATCCAAGTGTGAAAAAGAGGGTTTGAAAAAGAAAAAGAGAGAAAATCCGAGACCTGAGGTTGTGGACGGGGATGACATGGAAGCGTTTTTTTTGTTTGTTTGTTTCTGTAGACTCGAGGGGGTGGGGGAGGCCCTATATTATGGCCTTGACCTGGCATGTCCTTAGCATATGCGCTCTCGGAGTCCAGAAAGCCCACAGATGTCCAGCGGGCAGAATGCATAGGTCAGCGTTAGGACCGCGCGGAGGCAAAAGGGGCCAGAAGCCCAGAGGCTCAGAGGCTGAGGAAGGGTGGGCTGGGGGGCTGCGTGCAGAGGGGCGCGGTGACGTCATCACGTGCAGCACGTGGCGGGCACCCGGGAGCAGGAGAGTCGTGCGGGGCCTCGGACTTCGGTGAAGCCGCCTTCTAATATTTGTCTAAGCTCTTTACCCCGGAACCGGCTGGGAAACACCCACGGCGCACGAGGTGAGGGGACAGTGTGTGCGAAGGCCCAGGAACAGGAGGGAACGTGGGGGAACCGAGGCCGGAGGCGTGGGGAAGGGCCGCCCGCAGGCCTCGTGGGAGGCGGGTCTTCTCCGGAGCGGAGCGCGGCCGGGAGTCCTGGGGGGACTGGGGGCTTGGCGACGCCTGATCCCCTGCACTGGGTGTGTGTGTACTGCTTGGTAGGGTTCCTATTGGGGCCGAACAGTCATTGTAGAGGAGGGAACCCACGTGTCCCTCAGGGCGGTCTGGCAGGGGCCAGGGCCAGGACCAGGGTCGGGTGACGCAGTTGGAGCGCCCTCCTGGAGCACCATTGTCCCTGTGTGAATTTGCCTTGCTGAAAACTTCATCCCTCGTCTGAGGGATTCCGAGACACCGTCGTCCTCCCCCCTACGCCCTCCAATCCCCCAAATCAGGCCAAGCCTGTTATTATTTGGAAGCTCGAGCCCTAGAGAGTCTGGGTGGTGATGGTGGAGGCCAGGTGAGGGGGATGCAAAGCAAGCCTCCAGGTAGTGCTTGCCACACCTACCCTGTGTCCGCCAGCCCGTCCGCCTCCTCGCAGGGCTTTTGCTTCCTTCCCCAAAGTAGAGGCCAGCTCTGCCCTGCAGGGGTGAACACTGCCCCAAGAAGCCCCTCGTTGGAGCCTGGGCGCCATGCCTGAGGCTCTCTGTTCAGACCCAGGCTTGGGGTCTGGTCATACTTGTGGTTTCTGATTGATGCCTGCCCCAGGGCTGGCCACTCCAGGCCTAGCCCGCACTCCATCCCAGCATTCAGCCCCATCCCAGCATTCCTGTGGCTGGATCTTCCTTGCTGTTGGCCTGATTGGCTGGAGCTGAGGGTCAGGCCAGGAAGGAACACCCCTTACCCCCACAAGTACACACATAAGGCAAGAAGCCTAACGCCCTCTCACCGGTCCTCCCTGCTTCCGTCCATCTCTAGCTAGAAGTCAGAGGTTAAATCAGGTCACCCCCAAGTTCCCCTACCACACCTCAAATCCATATGTTTTACCATGGTCTGCAGGACTCCGGCCCCTGCCCATGGCTCACCACCCACCCAGTCCAACTCAGCTCCAGCCACTCACCTTCATTCAGTCCCCTCCAGCTTGGCCAGCCTTCTGGAATGCACTGAACTCGTCCCAACTGGTAGCCTTTGCACCTGCTATTTTTCTGCCTGGAATGCCTGCCTCCCAGGCTGGCTCAGTCCTGGCATTCCACACACCATTTCAGTGTCCCCTTAGAGGAACCTTCCTGACCTTCCTATCTAAAACATGCCACTTCCCACCACACCCCCCTCATCCAACCACTTGCTGAGTCTTCATGTGAGCACTATCCCTACTTGGAATGTTCTTGTTTCTTTAGTTTCATGTTTAGTGATTTACCGTGTGAGGCGGTGAATGGGAACTCCATAACAGGGACAGGACTCTTTCGATTTTGTTCCCTCAAGTACCCTTTGGGCTTAGTCATGCCTGGAACACAGCAGGTGCCCAGGGAATGTGGGCTGTATGGACCCCACTGTCATTTATTAAGCTGTGCCAGGTTGCATGCTAAGTGCTTTATGTGCATCACCTCAGGAAGAGGCTCAGTGCTCCACTTCCTGGCTCTGGGACAAGAGCAGATCTACTCCTCTGCTTAGGAGGATCAAGCAGGCTGAGGTGAGGCCTAGGAACATGCATGGATCCAGGATTCCTCCCTCCCCTCCCCCACTCTTTAAGAAACCAGTTGTCTGTAGAGAGGGATGGACCGGTACAGGTCTTGGCTATCCTGTTTGAGTTGTGTGACCTTGAGCAGGTGACTGTACTTCTCTGTACCTCCATTTTCTCATCTCTGAAATGGGGATCAGCGTCCCAGGCTCAGGGCTGCTTTGATGTGGCTTGAAGCATGTTCCTGTACCTGCAGGCAGTCCCCATTATGGTAAAACCTGCCCCTTTCCCGTTCTGTATGCCCCGGGCTGCCCAGCTCACCCTCTCTCATTGCGGAGGGTACCTCAGCGGTACCTGAGCCCCCAATGCATCTTCCCCCGTGCACACACACACACACCCTCCTCTCACTTTTCATTTTTGTAAATTGACATCAGCATTGCTGAATCATAAAGCTGAGGTTGGAGAGAATCTGTACTGCTGGGGAAGCCACGTGGTACACACTGCGCCACCCCAGTCCCTTTCCTCTGCCTGGTGTCTGACAGGATCTCAGTCGCCCGGGGCCTGGAATACAGCCGCTGGGGACTTTTAGGTCATTTTATGCTGCTGTTCCTATGTTAACATAGATTTTTTTTTTTCATGACTTACAAAGAGAAGGGGCCAGCTCTGGGGAGTGTGGTCAGAGGGGGTTTTTATTCTTAGCTGTTTTGCTCCAAGTTTTATAGGGAGAATGGGTGTGTGTAACCTTTTTTTGAGTAGGAAAAAAACCCTGAAAGTATTGTCAACTACCTTCTAATTCATCCCTCTTTAGATGAGCATCTGTTTCCTCATCTGTAAAATGGGGGTGTTAATAGTGAATCATAAGGCCGGGGTGAAGGCCAAATAGGGGCTTGGAATGGTGACTGCACAGTAACGCTCTATGTAAATGTGAGCAGCTGCTGCTGTTATTATTATTATCACGACCGTTAGGCCTCGGGGGAGGCTGTTACCTAGTGGTACCCAGCCTCTGAGGCAATACCGTCTTAACTTTGAACGTCTGGCTCCACCACTTGCTGTGTGTCCTGTGCCTCTCTGAGCCCGTTTTCCCACCTATAAAAAGGGGAGAGGCTTCTAACTCACAGGCCAGTTGTGAGGATTGGACAAGGTAGCTCAGGGGCCTACACACACTAAGTTCTCACTAAGTGTCTGTGGTCTGCCCAGGCACTGCCTTCTTGGATCTCTGTGTTGTTGTTTTTTTCCCAGGCACTGCCCAAACTGGGTATGAGACAGGGAAAGTCAGAACAAAGACAGAACTTGATCCACACAGTAGAGAACAAAGGGCAGGGAAGTAGATAAAAGAAGAGAAAGCAGCGATTCTTTGGAGCCAGAGACCTCACAGCACCCCCTTCCCTCCCACCCCATCTTGTTAAAGGATGAAATTGCCAAAGCTCTCCGAGATCCTGACTCTCTCCGGGCTATCCTTCACCTTGAGGTCTGGAGCCTATTTAATCCCAAGACAAGCCTGGGCAGCTCCAAATTTCAAGTTAATTTTATGCTGCACTTTGGAGTCTGAAAGGTATTATTAAACACTAGGACACTCCATTATAAGCATGTCCAAGGCTGCAGAGGCCCATTCTAGCTTCTAAAAACAAAGTGCGATGTCTGCTTAACCCTATACCTGAAAATGGCTCAATTCACCGGGTGCAGCAGCACAGCCCTGAGTTGCCAGCGTGGCTTATCTGTCAGGCCGGTCAGATGCCAGGAGTAGCCGTAAAGCCCATATCATGGGGACTTTCTGGTGATGCAGGCCAACCCAGAAAATCATCCTGGAGCAGCTCTTCCCTCCCCTGGCTCTTGAAAACATCACTTTGTGATGCCTAGACACCTGCTGCTGAGGGTTCCACCTCCTCTAACAAGCCCATTTTTGAAGCCTGTGCTGAGGCCCCAAGAGGCAAAGGGAATTGCCACCAGCAGGGCCCTCCAGCCACCACAGACCACAAAGCCTCGTCTGACTCCAAGTTATGTGTTCACCAAAAAGTACACCAGACAAAACAGGGCAGGAAGAAGGAAGTCAGGCCTAACCCTGTATCCTCCGTCCCATCTAAAACGTTTCCCTTGATGCTGAATTTCAGAATGTACCACTCCTCCTTCCAAAAATCAAGCCCCCGCGCCCTCATCCCTTCCTGGAAGTTACTGCGGTCACAATGAAGTTTTCTCTCTGTCATCCATTTCAGACAAAGTCTCTATGTACAGCCAAGAAAAACTCAAGTGTCTTCTTTGACACAGGAATGACCAAAGTCAGATCAGCCCCTGTGCTGGTTTTCTCTTCTGTAAAACGGGCAAAGAGCCCCGCTTCATAGGATTGTCTCAATAGGATTAAGTAAATGGAAGCACGGAAAGCTCCGCTTAGGATCTGGTACACAGTAAGTGCTCAAACATGAGCTGCCATTTAACCAGACATACAATACCAAAACTAGACCACCGGTTCCTCTACCCCAGAGCTGTGGGGGGAACTGAGCAGAGTTCATAGCCACAGAGTATGGACCACACACCACCTCCAGCCAAACAGGTCAGTCTTAGGATCCCTTTCCTCTGACCCGTTCAGAACCAAGGAAAACCTTTGACCAAAGCAAACGCTCTAGAAACCATTTTTCTTTAAAAAAAAAAAACTTTCATAATAAAGTTTATTATCTAAACTGGTTGTAAAAAATATAAAATAGGATTCTGCACAGCAGAAAAATAAAAGCCAGAGACCCTCCCCCAACCCCTGGTTTGTGCAAAGTTACTGGGTATATGTAAACATGAAGAGGTAGGAAGTACAAGTTCAAGTCCTGGCTCCAGATAGAGATAAATTAAGCTGCTATTAAAACCAGGGGGACCCAGAGGGAGCACCAGGAGGGGAGCACGCCCCCAAGAGTCGGATAGGGGTCTGTAGCCTTGTCTCCAGCCAAGAGGGGGAGGGGACCTCGCCCTCCACACCGGCTCCCTCCAAGCCCAGGCAGGGAGGGCACCCAGGTGGTTTCAAAGAAATAATAATTAATAATAACAAATAATAAGGTGCCCCAGTTAATGCTTCCTGCGCAGCCAGTCAGATCTGGAAGGGGAAAGAGCTCAAGTAGTTTCGGAGGACAGGGTTGAGGGGGATGCGCCCCAGGTTCTCGCGGCCCACGGTGGCCACGATGCGCTGGCGACACAGCTCCTGCAGCGGCCGCACTCGGAGCTGGCGCAGCGGGGCCCCCAGCATGCGGCGGGGCGCCGCCACGTAGTGCTCCAGCAGCTCGAAGAGGCAGTCGAAGCTCTCGCGGCTGCCGTCCAGGTGGAAGCGGCCGGCCTGAAAGTGCACGCGGATGCTCGTGGGGCCCGAGGACATCTTCACGCTGAGGGCGAAGAAGCAGTTCCGCTGGCGACTGTCCCGCACCAGGAAGGTGCCGACGGGCTCGGCGCGGAGCCGCTCGTGCGCCCCGTGCACGCTCAGGGGCCCCCAGTAGAAGCCGCAGGCGTCCAGGAGCGCGCTGGTGTGCGTGATGCGCCGGTACTCGGCGTGGGAGCGGAACGTGCGGAAGTGTGTGTCGCCCGGGGCCGGAGCCGGGGCCGCGGGGCAGGGCCGCGGGCGCACCAGGGCCGCGGGCGCGGAGGAGGAGGAGGAAGGCTCGGGCCGCCGTCGGGGCTCTGCTGCCGTGGAGATTGCATTGTCGGCTGCCACCTGGTTGTGTGCTACCATCCTACACGCGGGGCCAGCCGGAGGGGTGGGCCATAGCGTCCGGGGGTGCGCTGATGGGGGGAGACAGGCAGTGAGCGGAGTCTGGGTCAGGTAGGACTGATAGGGGCCGCGAGGCAAGGGGGGGGGGGGCTGACGGGGAGAAGGCTTAAAGCTGAGTGGCTGACACTACAGGACCTAGACCGCTCGCCCCTTTGAGCCTCAGTGGGCTTATCTTGAAAATGGACTTTCAGGTGCTCGGAGCACTTCCAGGCGATGGGGGCTCGCTGGGGGCAGGGGCCAGCCTCCTGCAGGCTCTCAGAGTTTAGGTAAACGGAGGGGGCGTGGAGAGAGGTGCCAGGGAAGCCTGTCCCATCTGCGGGATGGTCCTCGGCTCGCCGCCTGCTGGCCAGGCCAGGTATCGGCGCCTGGTCTGGGCGATTTGGGCAAAGGCCGGAGAAAAGCTGCGCTACGGGAACCCCACGCGCGGGGGGCTGCCAGGGTGGGGCCGGCGGGAACGGGGGCTGTGGCGGCCGCAACCCCACAACGCAGTCCTCGAGGCCAGCCTGACTCCAGGCCGCCTTTTCCTTTCCGTTCACTCCCTCTCCCTCCCGCCTCCTTGCCCAGTGCCCGGCTCACCTGGCGGCTGGGCGCGGGGCGCCGCAGGAGGGGCGGCGGGGGGCTCCGGGGGGCTCCGGGGCGGCTCTCGCGCATGCTCCGGGGCCGGGAGCCGTGCAGCTGCCACGGCCGCAGCTCGCTCTGCTCCGCGCCCGCCCCTGCACCAGTCTTAAATCGGATTGGGGCGGGGCCCGGCGCTAACGCTCCGCCCCTCCCCAGACTCCACCCCTTGCAGGCCCTAATCTTCCGCCACTTTCGGTTTCTTTTTCTTAGGGGGAGCCTTCTCCGGCTTCTCCGGCTCGACCTTTTGTACACTCGGGAGACGCTCCCCTGAGAGGACCTTTGCCCTGACCTAACCTCGCACCTTTCCCAAGAACCCCACCGTCAAGATCCTTGGCCTCTTCCCGGAACTCCTTGGCCACTTCTGGGACGCTCCTTTCGGAACTAGTGCCCCTATTTTGTCCCCCTGCCTTCAGCCGCAGATTTCTCCAGCCTAACCTTTCAGGATACTCTGGACTAGCTCTGGCTCGCCCTCCCCTCGTTAGGTGCCTCAGTCCCCAGGTCTCTATCTTCTGCTCTGCTCCAGCCAGACCTCCCCACCCTACCTGGAGGTCCGGCCTCGGACCCCTCGGGACCACTCCAGCCGTGCCCTTCCCCTGTAGTCCGGGAGCCTCGCAGCCTCCCCCGCACTCCCCGCCTGCAGCTGGTCTGGTCTTGGGCTTCCCAGGAAGTGGCGGCTTGACCACAGGCTTCGGAGGAACCCGTTGGTAGCGCTGGAGGAGCATCTCCAATGCCGATCGAGTTCCTCAGAAACCGGGCGGGGCTGGCGAGGTCCTCCGAGGCCTTGGCTCAGCCTCCTACGCTGGAGAAACTGAGGCTGGGGAGGGGCTCTGATTTGCAGTGACTGTCAGATGGAAAACTCCGGAGGAGGCATGCCTTCCTCACTTTTATTTAGGGGAGAGAGCAGCTGGGCACCTCCAAAAGCACTTTGGAGCCCAATGAAAAGGTGGTTTGCGTGGTGATTCTTAAAACCTACTGTTTTATCCTGGCAGCCTTTCTCTCCCCGCTTACCCCCCTCCTTCCCATTGCTCAGTCAAGCATCTGCCTCTACCAGCACTCACACCTTAGGTTTGGGATGATAGGGGCATGGTGGTGTCGGCTATAATTTGTTCATTTATGTGTGATCCAGTGATTCTGTCTGGTAGAAAGGCGTCGAGTAGGTGCCTGACTGGAACATGTATTTTTGAAGGGAAGAAAGAACAAATGAGGGTTTGGAGCTGGAGGGGGGTAGTCCGAGTCTGGAGGGTGTTACACAGCAGACAGGACAGGCTGAGGGCATGGTGGCTGGCCTCACGCTGGCATGCACTGCCCTCTGCAGGCAGCTCTCAGTGGCCGACTAGCCAGCTCCTCTCCTTGAAGCCCTGGTGCAGCGTTTTCCTGTCTGCCTTTTGCCCGCAGGCAGAACCCAGGCCCCTGTGTTTCCTCCTGAACACGGAAGGTAGCCCCAGGACAAGTCTTGCTTAGGATCCCAACAGCTCCCCGAGTTGTGTGTGACTGCAGCTAGTGTTGGTTGTTGGTGTGGTGGTCCTGGGACAGGTGCATGTACATGCGTGCGCTTGTGTGCAGGGGGTGACAAGATGCAGGGCCATGCATGTGCCAGTGGCCAGGTGCTGTGGCCATTCCAGAGGTGGACTGTGGACCCAAGCTACCTGGGTTCCAATTTCACCTCTCACTTTCTAGCCCTGTGCCTTTAAGCATGTCATTAACCCCTCTGCCTTGGCTTCTTCACCTGTGAGACAGGTGGCAATAGCACCTCCCTCCCAGCAGTGGGGATTAAATAAGTGATCATGGGTTGTTCAAGTGCTTAGAATAGCCCCTGGCATGTAATAAGAATTCAGTAGGTGTTCGCTGGTGCTGCTGTTGTGATTCACCCAGGGGCACCTGTGGGCGTGCAGCATGTTGAAGCCTGCAGACACTTGGCGCCCTTCCTTATGCCCATCTGAGAAGCCCCGGGCTAGGGAGCACAGGTTACAGGAGGCGCAGGCAGAGTAGGAGGAGAATTTCACCAGGGCAAACCAGGCCCCCGGGTGCTGGCCATGGGGAGGAGCAACACCACCTCTTCTCATTTGAGCTGAGGAAGGGTGGTCCAAGCCCAAAGAAAGCAGCCAGGCTGGTCTGGCTCCTGCAGGACTTTTCTTCCTGCCAACATGTCTCCTTGGGCAGAGGGAAATCTATAAATAGCTGATGGCCCATGTGCCCCCAACTCCCATTGACAGTCTCTTAGGAGAGCCACCCCTTTTCCCTGGGGACCAGTTCCTCTGTCTCTTACTCCCCACCCTCCATCTTGCTGATAGCCTCTAGCCCATTCCTGTGGAGCCCCCTCCTTCATTTAATTTACTTATCCTGGACATATTGGCCTAAGCTGACTGTGTGTAAGTGCCTTAATATATTTGACTATTGGATTCGTGTACAACAATCCAACCTGCCCATTTCATAGAAAAACTAAGGCTAAGAGGAGGAGTCACTTGTCCAGGGGCATACAGCTTAGAAGGGGCAGAGCCAAGATTCATACACAGGGTGTTGGGCCACTTCGTCTTCTGGAAAAAATAGTAGTTGCCAAAGAAATCAGAGATTCATTTGGATCCTGAGCCTGCCTAGGGAGGAGTGGGTAGAGGTCTGCCAGCTTCCCTCTCATTTATAAGCTCTTGGCATCCAAGCCTCCGTCTTGCCCTTTGTGGCTCTGGGCCCCTTTGAGTCTCAGTTTCCTGGCCTGCACAACAAGTGGCCCTTCCTCAAACCCGTCCAGATCCTGGTTGTGAAAGCATAGTGAGTCAGGCCCCACTTGCTAAATCCGCGTGTGTTCTCTTCAATGCCAACATTGATGGTTAACTATAGCTTTGTTTTAAAAATGAAACCAAATCTAGATGCCAAAAGGAAAAAGAAATGCGCTGATTGACAAACATCTGGGTCATTCTTTCTGGGGGCCTGGTGCTAGGCTCACAGGAAGTTAGGCAGCCTGGGAGCCTCAGAATCTACAGCAAGCCTGGGCTGCGTTTGGACTCCAGGCCTACTGCTCTCCAGATGTGTGATCTTGGCATGCAGCTGCCCTCTCCAGACCTCATTTGGCCCACATGCAAAGTGGGCTCTGGAACTTTATACCTCATAGAGCATCAATGCATGTAAAGCCTGAAGCAAAGTGCCGAGCACAGAGAACATTTTCAGCACAAGTGACTTCTTATAACAGGGTCAGCCCTGTGTCCACAGCTTGCTGGGCCACAGCCAGACATGTGGGAGGATTCTCCTCCCCCACTTGGCAGGCCTCGGAAACCCAGAAATAAGGGACCCGGCCCTTGGAGCTCAGTTTTTCAGTTTTTCTTTCCAGCAAAGTCCTTCTGGGAAAAGGAGCCCCTGGTTAGGATGTGTCATCTTGAAACTGCTCTTTGCTCCAGTGCTCCCCAGTCCTCCTTCTCTTCTAATAGGTGGGACAGACAAGGTTCCCATGGGAGTCTGAACTGTGGGTTTAGAGCATGAATTCTATTATCAGATGGCCTGGGTTTAAATCTGTCACTTAACCCTAACTGGTTTGGCTCAGTGGATAGGGCATTGGCCTGCGGACTGAAGGGTCTCAGGTTTAATTCCGGGCCAAGAGCACATGCTCTGGCTGCAGGTTGGATCCCTAGCCCTGGTTGGGGCACTTAGAGCAGGCAATCAATTGATGTGTCTCTCTCACATTGGTGTGATGTTTCTCTCTCTGTTTGTCTCTTCCCCTCCCTTTCACTCTCTAATAAATCAATGAGAAAAATCCTTGGGTGAGGATTGACATCAACAACAAATCTGTCACTTAATGAGCAGGTGGCCTGGGGCAAGCTTTAGATTCCCTGTGCCTCAGTTTCCTTATCTATTTCACTTATTTGTTATTTATTGAGTGTCTACTGTCTGCCAGGCACTGGGTACTCAGGTCTTCCAGCAGGACGTAGGGGAGATAGTGAATTCACAGGATTTTTTTTCAGATCACAAGTGCTATGGGGGAAATAAACAGGGAAAAAGGGAGCCACAAGATGTTTATGGGGTGGAGGAGGAGTGAGAGAAAGCAGTGAGGGAAGCTGTTTGGAGGTGGTGACGTGGGAGTTGAGGTCTTTCTAAAAGTGGGTAATGAAGAGTCCAAGTAGAAAAAAGAGGCAGTGCCGAGGTCCCGAGGTGGAGTGAGGGCATGCTGAAGGATCACAAAGGAGACGTATGTCAAAGCAAGGGTGAGGCTTGGCCAATCTATGGGGCAGGGTCTTGCTGAGAGTTGAGAGGGGTTTGGATTTCACCCTGTCTACAGGCAACAACCCTAAAAGCACAGGAAATACTGCAGGATTGAGTGTAGAAAGAGAGAAAGAGCCCTCTGGCTGGTGACCTTTTAGACAGCTAGGGCTTGAGCCATAATGACCTTCAATATGGACCTTGGGATATACCTCATGACTGTCCCTGACCATCCCCTACCCGGCCTGGAATGTCACCACACTAGCCCCTGAAATGGGTGTAAAACCCCCTAAGGGAGAGCTGGGACACTCATGCTTTGTAGGTGAGAGCACTGCTCTGGGAGTCCAAGGGCCGAGTTCTGGGGTCAGTCACTATTCCCCAGGAGACCTTGGGAAGGGAATCACCATTTGCCGATGACAACTTTTTGGTATGTTGTCTTATTTCCTTTTCCTCAGGGTTCTGGAAATTATGTGGCACCATTTACCAGATGAGAAAAGCATGGCTCGGAGCAGATGGAATTTGGTGAATGTGTTTCGGTGAGCCTTGCTTCACTGTGTGTAGTAGACCCTAGTCCTAGCCCCTCCCACAGCAGGAAGATCCTGTGTTCCAGTGGAGGAAGGGCTGTGCAGCTGGGACACTTGAGTCCAAGGGGAAAGTTCTCCTCTTCGGACAGAGGAAGCCCAAGGCCAGGGAGTGATGACATGAGCTGGTGGCTGAACTCCAGCGTGATGACAGAATGGCTCCTTGGCAATCCTGGGGAGACTTGATGAGAACCCCGTAGCAGGCTATTCATTCCCATGTGACAGGTGAAGAAAAGAGATTGGTCGGAGGTCATGTGAAGTAGCTGGTACTAACCAGCTTTCAGAAAGTAGTCACTATTCTTGTGTTAATAACTCCAAAATAGGAGGGGCTAGGAAGAGGATTTCTGAGAGCACTGGTTGTGGAGTCCAGACACCTGGTTTCAGTCCCTGCTCCCGCCCCCACCTCATCAGCCTGTGCCTTCAGGCACATTGACTTAAGCCAGAGGCTCAAAGAACTGTCACAAAGCCCAGGCTGGCAGGCCCAGTGCCTTTTCATCAGCAAATCCCTCAGAACCTTGCTTGAGCCTATTTATTCTATTTTTACGTACTATTCTATTAAGCTGCTCTGGTTCCCACCCTACCCCATCCCAGAAGTGGCAAATTAGGTGTCCGAAGCTAACAGTAAGAAGCAGTAGCAGTTACCTTTGGCAGCTGACATAAGGGGAAAAGGGATTTACACAGGCTATGAGATGAGACACAAGAAGAGACACAGCAGGCTAGGGATGTTGAGAGTGGGGGACAGGAACACTCTTCAGCTCAGGGGCCCCTCACTGTGAGAAAGCTGTGGAGAGTGGCAGGTGCCATGGCGAGAGGTTGAAGTCAGCCTGGTCCTCTCAGTTTGAAGAGCCATCTCGTTTCAGGGCACAATGGCCAGCAGCAGGCCTGACACTGGCCCATGACGTGGCAAAGCCCAGTGTCTGCTGGTGCAAGAGGAGGCACCTGGCCAAGCCGGCAGGCCCTGAGCAGGACCCGGAGGAAGTGATCCTTGGCCTGAATGTTAAAGAACAAGTGGGACTTAGCCCAAGGAAGAGAAGGGAGCGCACTCCTGGCAGAGCACACACAGGCACAGGCCCGGAGACAGAAAATTGAGGATAAGCAGGAGAGACACTCAGTGCCACCATACTGGTTTATAGGCAGAGGGTTGACTAGGGAAAGGCAACAGGCTGGCCCTGGGGCATGAGTCCCTCTGGGGAGAGCTTTCTGAGTCACCTTGCCAAGACCTTCAAACTCAGAAAGTGACCGATGCCATTGGCTTGAGAGAGGATAGCACTTTACAGTCGGATTTTATTCAACATTCTTGAATTATCTCTTTTCAGTGTCAACTAAGCTTTGCTGAGTGAGCACCTACTAGATGCTTCATTGATGCTCTCCCATCCCCCAACTCCTCAATTTACTTTTTTATTTCCTTGTGTAAAACAACGAAAGCATTTCCCTTCCCCAGATGTAACCCCAGACACCAGTTGGTCTGTGTCCTTCCAGATCTTTTTCTATGCATTCACATGCCTGCATTTCCCCTCATAGGAATACAGTGTTGCTTTGCATATAATTTTTTTCCTCTATAAATGTTATATATTTCTCCATCTGCCCTTTTAACCCAATAACATATCCTGGCAATCTGGATAGACTACATATAGATCAACTTCATTCTTTAAAAAAACAAAACAAAACAAAACTGCATGATATTTTAAAAAAAGGCATCCTCAGTGTTCACCCCCTGTGGATGGGCACATAAATTGTTTCTAGTTTTTTGCTCTTACAAACAATGTAGCCTTGTACCTCCCTGTACAAGGTCTTGGCACAGAAAGTGTGAGAAACACTTTGTATACTTTAAACACCAATAGACACTGTCAGTTGCCCGCCAATATGCCTGTTCCTGTTACCCTCTCCACAGTGGCATTTAGCCATGTCCGCTTCCCTATGCCTGCACTAGTACTTGTCATTATCAAGCCTTTGCCATTTTTGTCCATTCAACAGGTACACAAGTGGCATCTCATCGTTGCTTTAATGTCCGCTCTTTCATTTATTCAACAAATATTTACTGAGCTCCTAATATGTGTAGGACTGGGCTAAGTACTAGGGAGGCAGCGATCAAGAACAGCCTGGCCCCTTGGAGCCCTTCACAGAACATGAGGAGCAGATTCGGCTCAGAGAGAGTAAGAGACAGGCCTGGGATCAGCTGGAGAAGGAATGAGGGAACAGGGGGTGACTCTGGGTCTGGGTGGCTACAGAGTTTCAGGTGTTTTTTTCCTCCTGAATTGTACCTCAAATGGGCATCTCAACCCAGATTCTGCAGCCTCTTTCAGGACTGCTCCCTCCTCCCCAGGCCGGCTGGGGCTTCCAGTGACATCTAGGACCTGCAGGCGTGACAGCGCCCCAGGCAGCTGAGCGGACAGTCCTACCACAGGCAGAGCTGTGTCTGTTTCCCAGGCTTCACCTCACACTAAGCCCGCTGAATTAACCATCTGAAAGGCAGATAGGTCGTCTTCAGAATCTGCATAGCCTCAGTGGCTGAGTTGGGCGTCTGTTTCCTGAATTTGGGTTTCTAGCAGGCCTGCCCCCAAACTACTGTCACCCCACCCCAAACCAAGTAAGTGAAAGAATGAATCTGTGGTTTGACTTTTTCCTCTTGTCATCAAGTGTCTGACTGTAAGAGGGTGGATATATGTCTGCGAGTGCTTGCTTGAGTGTGCTTCAGTGAGAGGGGAGGCGTGAGAGACCGTGCCTGTTGGTGTGGGGTGGGGGAGGGCAGTATTTGGGAGTCCTCGTGTGAACCTAGGTCACTGTGTCTGAGTGGATTTGAATGGCAGTTTCTTGGTACAAGTAGTAACTGGATATCTGTGTGTTTGCGCTACCATCTATTCTGCATGTTGATTTTAGGGAAACGTGGAGTTAAAGATGGGTTTATAAACCGCACAAGTGATCCAGTCTGTCTGCTTCCCAGTCCACTTCCTCTGTTATAGAGATCATGTCTCTATAATAGAAGCTCTTCTGCTTTCAGTGACATATTGTAAAGGGACACTGTTCAGGGAATAGGGAGGTCCTTTGGTGAGTGGAGCTCAAATTCCCTGACCTTATCCTCTGACCCTCTCTCTCTAGCTCCTCAAACATGCTCCCTAGAAGTACTTACCAAATTCCTTTTCACTGTGATGTGAAAGACTATCATGGGATTATGTAGCTTTACATTTTTAAATGGGAACCAGGAGGTTTGGGGTAAGGATGAATCTCTGATCTTAGAATGTTCTCTTGGAGACTTGGATAAAATCATTTCACCTGAATCTCACCTCATTCATTTACAAAGTGGGAACAGTATGCCTTCTGCTGAGGGGATGTGGATTCAGTGGAAATACTTTATGTCAAAGCATCTGGCATCGCCCAGCCAGCATGGCTCAGTGGCTAAGCATCTACCTATGAACCAGGTCATGTTTGGTTCCCAGGCAGGGCACATACCCGGGTTGCAGACTCAATCCCCAGTGTGGGGCATGCAAGGAGGCAGCCAATAAATGATTCTCTCTCACCAGTGATATTTCTCTCTCCCTTTCCTTTCTGAAATCAATAAAAAATGTACTTTTTAAAAGCAGCACCTGGTACTATGAGCTCAGTAAATGGTCATTTCTCCAGCCTGTTTCGGCCCTACCCCACTCTCTCAGAGGGAAGTGGTATCAACCTGGAACATTGCCCTTCTGTGAGGGGTCAAGGGACACAGTGCAGACTGTATCCCAGGCCCTCTGTGGATGCTTGCATGGTCATCATCTCAGCGAACCCCAGTGACCCCTCCAGGGAGACACTTTAGTGTCCCATTTTATAGAGGAGGAGACTGAGGCACAGAGAGAGGAAATGACTTGCTAAGGCCACACAGCTGAACTCTCAAAGAGGACCTTCTACTGTATGTCACTGCCTGCCCTGCAAAACTCACTCTCTTTTTTTATTGAGCTTTAATTGACATATTATTGCTTATAATGAAATATTATGTATCTGTTATGAAATAACCACCACAATAACGCCCCCTTCCCTCTCCCTCCACTGCAGCCACCCCCCTCACTTCCACATCTGTTTCATCTTTCACCTCCACGTTCCCCCTCATTCCTTCCGCCCAAATGAAACACAGAAGGGAATAAGAGCAACCATGTGCCGGCACTGGGCTAGGTGCTCTTACATGCCTTGGGTTGCTGATATCCTGAGGTTGGAGCCATTACCCTGCTAGACAGATGTGACAAGTAAATCTCAGAGCAAATGTGAGTAGTCTGAGGTCCCCCAGCTAGAACTGTGGGAGCCAGTGTAAAATCAAGGCTTGTGAGTTTTGAAGATAATTTACAAGGGACTCTGACCATTCCTTAGTCCTTGTTTCTGGCAACTAGCATTTCTTTTAAAAATGTTGTCTAGCACTTTTATATGCTCTATTAATAATAGCAAAGCGCCATTGAGTACCTACTATGTGCTGAGCCTAGAGACTACTCACACATGATCTCAGTGAACCTTCCAGCCACCCAGCAAGAGACCCGATTTATAGATGAGAAGGCTGAAGTTTTCTCTTGGTGATTGATCTAATCATCTAATGACACAGCTTTTCATCTCCTAATTCATTTGGAAGCTATGTGCCTGTAGGGCTCTCTTCACCTTTGTCTTCCCCCTAGCACTTACCCCATGCCTGTATAAGTAGGTGCCCAGTAAATGTTTGCTGAACTTGGTCAGTGGCATTGACCCAGTCACCAAAGGGTTTCCTGTTTGATTCTCAGTCAAGGACACATACCTGGGTTGCAGTTCAATTTCCAGCCCCTGTCAGAGTGAGTTTGGGAGGCAACCAATCAATGTGTCTCTCTTACATTGATGTTTCTCTCTCTCTCTGTCTTTCCCCCTTCCTCTCCCCCTTACACTCTAAAAACCAGCAGGAAAAAATATCCTCATGTGAGGGCTCACAACAAAAAATGTTTGCTGGAGGAGGAACTCCTCCCTCCGCCCATGGTAGTACCCTCTCCATCACCGTTGGAGATGATGACCATTGGAATGTCACCCTTCAGTTCCTCTGGCCACAATCTACCAATGGTTCTTCCTCTGTCCCGTCTGTTCTCTATAATCCAGCCTCTGCACAGCAGCCAACACTATCCTTAAATACTGTACATATTAGGCCTTCTCCAAGTTCTCCAGCCTGCAAGCCCCTGCAAAGCCTGGTCCCTCCTGGCACTCCCACCTCCTTTCCTGTCAGCTGAGTCCCCTGTATCAGCCTCCCCAGTCTTTGGAAGACCCCAGGTTGTTTACACATGCTTTTTCCTTGGCCTGGAACCCCACCAGAGTTGCTCTCCTTTATGTTGCCTTGTCCCCTTGATACAGCTTATTGTGACCGACAATGTGTGTGCTTTCTCTGGACAGAGAAAGGGCTTGTGTGTCCTCACCAGGCCCTCAACACACTTGGTCCCTTATTGAAAGTTGAAACAAGTGAGGCACACAGCAGGGACATGTGAGCTAGGATAAACCAGGATTCAAAGATGCACATTTCTAACCCCTCTTCCCACCTGTCTCCTATGCTCCTGGGCTGCCTACTACATGCGGTTTACATGAACAGTGTGTGGGCCCAGGGCATCCCGTGTGTGAGCATGTAGGGCTAAAGAAGGCTCTGCACAAACAGAGTGTTGTCTACTTCAAAGGTTTCTTGGTGTCTCCACCCCCCCCCCTTTCATTTCTGCCTCTGTGCTGGCATCGCTCCTTACATTCCATGAGGTTTCATCACAAGGCATGTCCCTGCTCCCTCTGAAACCTCCTTTCTTCTTTGTGCTACCAAACCAGGCCCCCAAACACAGGACACCTTTAGTGAAATAAAAATGCCAACACAAGGAAAGTCATCCAGTGGACAAGCTTTAATCATTGTTGCGTAGAAATCACTTGTAGTAACACGTTCCTGCAAAAAGTTTGACTTCCCTCTGGCATTCCATGCACGATGGTGTTTCTCATTTGGGTGAAACTGACACAGGAACAAGCCATGGAGTGCGATCTCAGTTGCATCTCCGCCCTAAGTGATAGGAATAGGAAAGGGACCTTTTAGAAGTTGTGCTTCATGAAGTCACTAACCCTCTCCTTCGAGTCTTGGGACTTTTCATTTGTAATCAAATGTGGGCATGGATAGAGCATAAACTATATAGGTCAAGTTACCTTTGACCTATGTGAATCCATCCATCCCATACACTTAAAAAGACAGTGTGAAAAAATAAAGACTGGGTGACTCATGACCCATCCATGAATCACCCAGTCTTTTCATCTAACATTCATTTAATTCTTTCAACTATATCCAGGCTACCCATCTTTTGAAACTTCCATTTGTTCATTAAATCCATCCATCCAATTAACCATCCAGCAGTTCACCTGCACATTTATTTATCCACAATGATTTAATCATTCACACACCTAGTCAATCAGTTCACCATCCATATCCTTCCAACCATATCTAAACTTTCCACTCATTCAACTGCATTCTATCCACCCATCAATCCACTTAACTATTTAACCCTCTTATCACTCATATCTCTACTAACCACACTTCTAATGAATTTATCCACCGAGCTCCCACCCCCCATCCATCCTTCTATCCAGTTAACCTGCCACCTATCTATTTTCTAATCAACCCATCCAACTTATTGGAAGAACTAGTCCATCAATGTACCACATACACAACTGCCATGGTTTCTTCTCCTTCTTGGCTTGGAGGTTGCAGCCTTCGCCTCACTGCCCCCCCATCATCCAGCTGGGCAGCCCCTCTCACCCCTCCCCACCTGCGTGGATAGTACCTGAGTTTCGCCTCTTTGTTTTGTACACCTGCTGTCTCCTATTGACCACCTTCCTCTTCCTCACTTTTCCTTCCAAGTTCTTTCTGTTCTTGGTGTTGCTGCAGGAGTGGGTGGTGGGCCTCACGGGGCAGTGGTGGGAGTTCGTGGTGCGTTTGTGATGCCTTGGTGGTGGGCTGGGGCTTGGAGTCTGGATTTGGTGGCCGGTTGGGCTTTGGCTGGAGATCCGGCTTCGGCTGCAACTCTGGCTCCGGGTGCAGCCATGGCTGCAGTTCTGGCAGTGGTGGCTGCAATTGCAGGTGTGGCTTTGGGGCCGAGAGTTGCTATGGGGCTGGGTGTGGGTGGTGGGAGGGTTCTGTGACTTGGTGTCCATGGGAGGCCACTTGTGGGGGCAGAGGCCGCCTCCTCCTCCTCCTCTTCTTCCAGCACACCCAGCTTTGCAGGGGCCCTGGCACCCCCCCAGTTATATAGTTGGGCCCAATTGTGATGGCACAGGCATGGAGGTGTAACAGATGTGGCCTGGTTGGGACAAAGGCCCCTAACTCTTACACTAACCCCTAGGGTGGAGCAATTTTCAGGGGCCCTCTAGGGTAATCCCATCTGTTGGTTAAGAGTAGGGACCTTTGAGTCACATTGAGCTGGACCCACATCCCAGATCTACCTTTTTCTTTTTTTATGGGTCACTCACCTGGGTTTTCATCCCTCCAAATCCCAGTTCCCCTGTCTTTGTAGAGTGGGGACAATAAGAATACCTACCTCTCTGGGATGCCAGACAAATTAAGTGAGAGAATCAGTGTACAGCGATTGGCTCAGCGACAGCCCACAGTATGAGCTCAATAAACATGGCTAAACATTCCAGCTCTTTTCTTATTCCTCCCATCGGCTTAGAGGCCAGGGCACAGTCTGACCTCAGTGATACTTGGCTGGGGGCGGGTGGTTGATAAGATAGAGCAAGGATAGCTGGGTGAGTAGATGGATGGTGAATGGATTGGATGGCTTATTGGATGGATGAATGATAAGAGTAATGGGATGAACTGATCTGTGGTCAAGGGGGCTGCTTGGCAAGCCCACTTCCCAGTCAAGATTTAAATTTGGGAGATTTAGAGCAAGGTTCAATCCCAGTGTATGCTGATTCCTATCTAGGGTAGGTCACTTTGGTTTTTGAGACTTCCTTATCTGACAAAGGGATGTCATTCCTTCCTTCCGGGTATTCTTGTGAACCTGAAATGCCTGTCCAGCCACAGGAGGCAGTTGAAAGCCCTCTTCCTCCTTCAGATTCCTGCCTCCCGCCTCCCTCCCTACTAATGAAGCCTCACCTACAGGCCCGCCCCACTCAGATCTCTGGGCGCCTACGGAAAAAAGCCCAGTCTGTTAGCATGGAGACCATACCAGCACATAGCAGCTCAATCCTTGCCACGCCTTGGCCAACACCCTTGGGCTTAGCTCCTGGCCACTCTCAGCCTGCACTTTCCCCCTCTTCCCCTTGAAACTCCTTCTGTGTTCATCTCCCCTCCCCTGGCAGGCCCCCCAGCCCACATCTACGTCGCCTCCTCTATCCTCATCAACACTTTCCTCTTGCTATGAGACTTTACTATCATTTGCTTTTATTACAGTTTATTTCTTAACAAGATTGTCACATCATTCAAGCGACAACCACCCTCATTAATGGGCATCCCTCCCCCCTTCTAGGCAGTTTTGTCCTTGAGTCTCACGGGAGCCTTTGTAGTGGGTTGAAATGGTGGCCCCCAAAAGGTATGTCCAGGTCCTGACCCCAGAACCTGTCAGTTTGACTGTATTTTGAAAAAGCATTTTTTTGTAGATGTAAGTTAAGGAGAGTGTATCTTGGTTATCAAGTGGGCCCTAATCCAATCACAAATGTTCTTTTTTTTTCGTTAATCTCCTCATCTGAGGATATTCCTCCCCAGCCCCCCCCCCCCCCAAAAAAAATGGAATTTTAAAGAGAGTGGAAGGGCCGGGACCGGTTTGGCTCAGCGGTAGAGCGTCGGCCTGTGGACTGAAAGGTCCCGGGTTCGATTCCGGTCAAGGGCATGTACCTTGGTTGCGGGCACATCCCCAGTGGGGGGTGTGCAAGAGGCAGCTGGTCGGTGTTTCTCTCTCATTGACGTTTCTAACTCTCTGTCCCTTTCAATTCCTCTCTGTGTAAAATCAATAAAATATTTAAAAAAAAAAAAAAGAGAGTGGAAGGGAAGGGGAGGGGGTGGGAGAGAGAAACATGGATTGGTTGCCTCCTGCACATGCCCTGACCCAGAGCGGATGGAGCCCAAGACCCTTCAGTCTGCAGCCAAGGCTGTAACCATTGAGTCAGACTGGCCAGAGCACAAGTGTTCTTATAAAACAGAAGAGAAGACACACATCCTCTTTATGAGAATAGACCACAAGAAGTCAGAGGCAAAGATTAGAGTTATGCAGCCACAAGCCAAAGACCTTGAGCTGCCATGAGCTGCACAAGGCAAGGAAGGATTCTCCCCTGGGACCTCTGGGGGAGGGGCCTATGGCCCAGTTGACTTCTTGATTTCAGACTTTGGCTTCCAGAATGAGAGAGGATAGATTTCTGTTGTTTTAAGCCACGAAGTTTGTGAGCATTTGTCCCAGCAATCCTAAATGAACCCTATGAGGCCAGCATGACTGTTTCATTTTATAAAGAGGGAGCAGGCTCAGAGTCACAGATAGTCAGTGGCAGAGCCAGGATCCAAACCCAGGCCCACCCCTTATGGTCCATAGGGGTCAGAGGGGATTATAGAGGCCACATGGGCTCTGTTCTAATGGCCTTGCCTTGTGTGGGCTCAGTGGGCTGGTTGGCCATGCTGTGAAGATTCTTTCTGCGTCCTTTCTCCTCCCCACTCCCCCCTGCCCTGCTGATTCCCTATTTCCATATGCCAGAGTGTGTAGAAGGATGGAGACTTGTGTTTTGTTCATCTTAAAGCCCATAGTGACTACATAGGGGGCTTGACAAATATTTGACTGAATGGGCAGGTGGATCTCTGGGACTTCGATAAAAGCAGCTGGTTGACTGAGGTACTGGGTCAGGGGTATGGGTAGGAATCCGTTAAGACTTACAGACAGCGGGGCCTCCTGCTTTGGACATCACTTGTCCTCTTCTATCTGCAAGTTTTAATGGTGGCCTCCCCTCTGAGTAACCCAAGGCCTCTTTAACCCTAAACCCCCCCCCCCCCCAAGTAGCTGAGAGTTCCCAGGAAAAACTGCCACTCCCTCCCCCAACAGCCGTCAGGATTCTACTCAGCCAAGTGGCTGGTGCTCGGGGGCCTACTGAGGGCAGAGGGTGGAGATCATGTGTCATTTCTTCAGGAACAGGATGGACCGCAGAGTGGCCAGAGTAAGTAAGTGGCCAGAGGGCCTGGGTTTTATATCTGTGTCTGGCGGCTTCTCTGGGCTCCCTTTGCCTGTTGCTTTCATGAGGACATGGGTTCTGCTCCGACAGCCAGACCCTTGATAAAGGCAGACATGAGCCTCTGTGAGCACGGGTGTCACCTTGAATATGAGGGTGGCAGCAGAAGAATCACAGGCTGAGGACTAAGACCCACCACATCCTCTGACCCCAGAATCAGAGCCAATGAGCCACCTCATTCCACAATAATACCATCTTCATTCAAGTGTGCCTGGCGTGGGCCCACTCAGCGCTTCCACTGACCTAGAGGGCACTACTAATTTCACCCTGACCCAGAGAGGGGCAGGCCAAGGCTCAAAGACAGACAGTGACTTGCTCAAGGTCACAACTAACAGAAAGAGGTTTGATTCCTGGTGTGCTGAACCCACAAGCCAGTACTCCTTAGCAAAACTGATGGCTAGAGTATCAGGATGGGAGCTTTGCTGAGGGAGAGTATACTGTCCCCTCAGGCACCCTCAGCCTGCGTACTCACCTGCTCCCCCTCTGTCCCATTATGTGTACACCCCCAGAGAAGGGACTGGCTGAGATGACTTTCCTTCCCAGGCCACCACATTTTTGTCCCCTAAAACAGGGGAGGGTGGAAAAGTCACAGAGAGTGGACCTTGTGAGAACTTCTGGTTGGATGTCAGGAGCAGGATTGATTTCTGCTCTTCACACGCACACATGTACAGGGGCACACACATGGTACCACAGGCACAGGATTGAGGAGACCAGAAAGGGGGAGTAGAGTTTCTTTGGAGATTTTATTGGCTCTTTTCTGAAAGTTCTTCTCGCTGGAATAGCAGCAGGCAGCTCTTCCTGGGTCCTCATCGGGGGTCAGGAGTGCGTCTGCTTGGGCTCGGGGCTCTGCTGGGCCACAGGGTCATCTTCGGCGCCCTCCTCCTGCCTCTCAGGCTCCATCAGCAGCAGCTTGCCCTGTACTGGGAGCTCCTCTTCCTCCTCCTCTTCCTCCTCCTCCTCCTCTTCTTCTCCCTCCTCTTCTTCCTCACCCTCTGAGGACAAGGAGAAGTTATCTTGACTCACGCAGGCCACGAGCTTCTTCATGGAGGATTCGTGGCCCCGGCTGTGGCCTGTGCCTAGCTTGGCACAGTGGGAACCCATGTCTGCTTTGGCTGCCTCTCCAGACTGGGCAGGAAGGCCTCTGGGGGAAAGTGGAGGGGCTTTGAGGGCTGTAGGCAGGGTGCTGACATCACAAAGGTGCCTCTTGAGCTCCCCACCCTCGGATACCTGAGTCTTGACACCTGCCTCAAACCTCAGCCATGAGCAGCCCCACTGAGCGCTTGCCACCTGAAGAGCAGGGCAGAGGCAGAACACCAGGCCAGTGCCGATGCCGCCTCCCCTGCCAGGTTGCCTCCTCCATCTGGCTTCATTTGCTCTTATAAAAGTTCCCCTTTGAGTTGGGATGGCAGTTAGGGATAGAATTTCCAGAAGCACCCCCCCCACCCCCCGCCACCCTCCCCGGTCACATCCCAGAAACACCCAGTCTAGGAGAGCTGTTGACAGAATGTGACAGTAGGTCAGACAGTGGCTCCCTTTGGGGGCTGGAGACACAGAGGAGCCTTGTGGTGGGAAGGGCTGGAAATGTACACTTTCTTGACCTGGGTGGTGCCTACGCAGGTGTACTTAAAATCTGTGTCCTCGGTGTCAGCTACACTTCCGTCAATCTAAAGAAAACCCTTACTTCCTGTCCCCCGAAAATCACCCTTTGAAGGCAGCGCTCCTAAGCTTTTGGGGTCACAGGTCTCTTTAGCTACACATCCCCATAGGACACAATTTCAGCAAAGGAGGGCTGAGTTAAGTTCCCTTCGTATCCATTTTCCAACATGTAAATCAAAGTTTGCCATTTTTCTGCCCTAAACTCTTGGTGGCTATGATAAACTGAATAATGACTCTGGGTATCTTTGAAAAAACAAAAACAAAACTAATTTCAGGGAGGAAGAGAGAGGGAAACATCAATGTTGAGAATCATTGATCAGCTGCCTCCTGCACACCCTCTATGGGGGATTGAGTCCGAAACCTGGGCATCTAACTGTGGCCTCCTGGTTCATGGGTTGGTGCTCAATCACTGAGCCCCACTGTCCCCCTTCTCCCCCCGCCAGGGATCTTGAATGGGAAGATTATCCTGGGTTAGCTGGGTGAGCCCTAAATGCAGTCACAAGGGTCCCCGTGAGGAGGCAGACATTTCACAGAGGAGGCCTTGTGACCACAGAAGCAGAGACTGGAGTGATGTGGTCACAGCCAAGGAACTCCAGGATGACAAAACCACCAGAAACTAGGAAGGGGTGAGAACGGGTTCTGCCTGGAGCCCCCAGAGTGCAGCCCTGTTGACTGGTACACAGAGTCCCATCTCAATCTAGTGGCCCACAGGCCTCACATTAATTTACCCCTTTCTTTTGTTTCCTCTATGCCAGGCCTTCCTATCTCAGCATACTTTCCCAAGCTACCCAACACATCCTAAGGTTCAAGACCCCGCAGATGGGGATGACAAGGAACTGGGAAGGTCAGGGTGGAATAGTGTGTCTTTTAGCATCACAAAAGGCAAACCTGGCTTGGGTGACAGGGGATGTCACAGGTAATTCAACGTGCCTATCTCCCAGGAGCACTCTACTGAACTCCCTGGCCTAGCCCCCGCCCCTTTCCTCCCCAAAGAAGGGAAGCCATGTTCGTATGATTTGCATAAAGGAGACCCTGACAAGCCAGCAAGTTTCTTATCTCAAGCTTTATTTGGCAGATGACTTGCTCATTTTACTCAAGAACTTATGGGCTCAGGGTTTGGGCATCCAGCATGGAGGGATTGCTGTGGTCATGTGAGGTGGTTCCTTGTCAGGTGACTTTTCCTTGATTTCCAACCAGGTGTGTGATGGATGGGCCCAGGAAGGTCTAACGACACCTTCTGTATCTTCTCCTCCTGCATCTTCTGCGACCTTTTGGAAAAGAAAGTTCTGATCATAGGGCAATCCAGACAACCTGGGTGGGGCTGGGGATTGGGGACTGTCAAATGGGGTAGGATCCCAGGGTATCATGAGCCTCCCACTGCCCTTCTGGGCATGGTCTGGAGGTGTTGGGTGCCCAGAGCGTGAGTAAATAGGACTAGACCAACATCTACGGTGCCTCCTGTGCCTACAGCAACGTCTCCGGCGTCTCCGGCATGAGCGGCGCCGCCTTCTGTGGATCCTGTACAGCCGCCTTCGGGAGCAGCGCCTGCGTCTGTAGTGACAGCGGCCTCTGAGTGTCCTCCCGTCCTGGCTGTCCTCTGCATTCGGATCCTGCTCTTGTTCCTGGCTTTGTTGATGTGGGCGTTCGCTCAGGCTCCTGGCGCTGTGTCGGACCATTGTGATTGCAGGCTGAGGCTGTCGCTGGCTTTGGGGGCAGGGAGGAGGGCTGAGGCCTGCCCACCTGCTCTTGCTGTTAATGTTGGTCTGGTCTGCCAGCAGCTTTTCGAGCACTTGTATATAAAGGGGCCCCCCACTATGACTTGGCAGCCCCACCCCACCATTGTCCTCACCCTGGCCAGCTCCTCTGTGAAGAAAACAGAGCCAGGGTCCACGGCCAGCAGGGCCTGGAAGGGCAAGCCACCCCTTCCCGATCCCTGTAGCAGGTGGGACTTTGCCAACCTTTTCTTGTCCACATCTAAGCCCTTCTCTCATCCAGCTGGTGGCAACCCCCACATAGCCATTCCTGAAGTTCCCTCACCACCTGAGAAGCTGCGCCATGCGTGGGCCTTCATTATTGCTTTTCTATCCAACAGTTATCTAATGGTTACTGTATGCCAAGCATTTCATTCACGTTCATACATTTACTCATTTACTCCTCACTGTTATAATCCCCATTTCCAACAGGGAAACTGAGGCACAAAGCAATTAAATGACTTGTTCAAGGTCACTGCAAATAAGGGGCAAGAGAGTCTGTGCCCTTGGCCCCTCCTTCCCACCCCTCTCACTGTACTGAGATGATCCCATTAAAGCAGAATCAGAATCTTAGCAACTGGTTTCCCTTTCTGAGCTTTCTGGGTGAGTTGAGGATCTGGAGATAGGAACTCATCCTGGGTTATCCCAGGTGATTTCAAATGTAGGGACATGGGTCGTTGAAAGTTGGAAGAAGGAGGCAGCAGGAGAGTCACAGGAAGAGCTTTAAAGATTCTAGCCACTGGCTTTGAAGATGGAGGTGGGGCCTCTCGGAGCTGACGAGAACACGGCCCTGCCCACACCTTGACTCTAGCCCTGTGAGACCCGTTGTGGAATTCTGTAAGATAATAAATTTGAGTTGTTGTAAGCTATGAAGTGTGTGGAATTTGTTACAGTAGCCACAGGAAACTAATACAGAAGCTTAATTTCACCCGGTGTTCATATGCATTAAGGTGGCCAGGGAGGTCTGTGTCCAGTTATCAGCGATATCGTCTGACTGGGTATAGGAAGCATCCAGCGACCCCCATTTAACACCCTCACTTGGAAAGACAGGGTTGTCCGTGCCTGTGTGGCAAGGCCAGTATGGGGCCTAAAAGTGAATGCCAAACACCTGTACACCATGATGCCGAAACATGCAGGTCATGGTCATGTTTCGGAGGTTCTAGATGGCCCTTTAGGGATAGGGCCTGAGCCGTGGGCTTTGCTCCGCCGCCATGAGATGGTGAAATGAGCCAAATAGGCCGTTGTCCAAAGTGTTTTGTGAACCATCTCCACACCATCCTGGGGTTTCAAGCCCTCAGTGTATCATGTGGGTCGAGTGGGTAGACAAGATGGTCATGTTAAATGTGAAAGCTTAGTTCAGCCACCACCTGGGCATCCCTGTACCCAGACCTAGGGGAGCTTTGGGCCGAAAACTGTGGGCACGTTGGGGATGGTGGGATATAGTGATGAGCTGGAGCTGGTAAATGTTTACCTGGCTCTCTGTGACAGGGGCAGGGGAGAGCAAGTCCTGATTTGTAGCCTTTGCACGAGTTTCTGTGGTCCGTTTCAAGCTGCCAGCAGGTGTCATAGAGCTCAGTGTTGGCGGGAGGTGGGCTCAGGAACAGAATGGCTCGGCTCCTGTCCCCACTGGGGGATCTCTAAGGGGGGGTTGGGAGGCAGCTTTTGATTGACTTAGCAGTCAGGAGTTTGGACCAAGATTTAATGTGACAACTGTCACTCATGTCCCCTCTTCCTGGCATCTTCAACCCCTTTTATTATTTTAAAATATAAACATCCATGATGAGAATCATTGATCGGCTACCTCCTGCACAGACCCTCTGGGGATCAAGCCAGCAACCCACGTATGTGCCCTGACTGAGAATCAAACCTTGACCTCCTGGCTCATGGGTCGAAGCTCAAACACAGCCACACTGGCTGGGCATTCCCCACTTTTAATCCCCAGCCCTCCTCTCCCCTGAACTCCCTTCTCAAGGCAAAGACATAAGAGAGGAGTTATTTTTTCAACATTTATTGACAGGCGGCGTTGTTCGTTAGCAGGCTCCTGTTCCATGTTCACTTCATTGAGATGATGCCATGTTCAAGGTGTAGCAAGAGGGTGTTGTAGCTGGTAAAAGTCAGGCAGAGCGTGTGGACTTGCTAGCTTGTGCCTTCAGCATCTTAAGGCATCTTATCTTCTTCTACACCTGTAGCGGCGGCAGCACGCTAGGAAGCAAAACGGGGAGAGAGAACATTTTAGTGTGGCAGAACCCTCAGTTCTGCCCAGCTCTTTGTGGCTTCTGTACCCAGATAGGGACCCCTTTTACCTCTTCTCCTCCTTCTCCTCCGACAGCAGCGCCTCCTTCGCCTATGACATCTTCTTCTCCGGCGGCGGCACCTGCTCCGGCTGCGGCAGCGTCTGTATCTGGCCATGGTGCTGGGTGGAACTGGCCTAGATGTTCAGAGCAGGGAAACCACCTTGGCTGAGCCAGCCAACCTGTGAGCAGGTGGAACTTGGTGGGCTGTGAACCAGGGCCTGGTCCTGTGCCTCTTATAGACGCTGGGGCGGGGCCTGGGCATTGTGAGGTCGCAGAGGCCTGCACCTCGGACCCTGGCATGTCCATATATGGGCATGTGCGAGGCCCTTGGGGAGGACAGGGCGGGGCTGCCCGGCTCACCAGCCACTGATAATCACCTATTCAGTCAATTCACAAAGTATTATTGAGCGCCTTACTATGTGTCAGATTCTGGACGAGTTGTCAACATACAGTGATAAATAAGGCAGACATGTCCCTGCCTGATACACTTTCTGACTACAAGAAACACAAATGAAATAGCCTCGTAGAATAAATGTAGTTGTGAGAAAAGCTGACAAGAGAAACTTCAGATTTTTATGGGGGCATGTGTTGGGGGACTTGAGGCCCTAGGAGAGCTGCTTCATGAAGTGCTGGTGAAGTGAATTCCTAAAGGACCAGTTGGAGTTGGAGCAGAGAAAAGCCTCTGGGAGAAGGAAACAGCTGGTGCGAAGTTCCGAAGCAGCGTGGGGTGTGTGATTCCAGTTATATGAAGTGTCCCAAAGGGAAATCCGTAGACAAGTCAGTTGGTGGTTGTGGGAAAAGGGGCCTAGGGACTGACTGCTTAGTGGGTACAGGTTTCCCTCTGGGGTGATGAAAATGTTTTGGAACTAGGGAAAGGTGATGGTCACACAACATTATGCGTGTACTAACTGCCGCCGAATTGCTCACTGTGACCTGATCCTGTGTTACCTGAATTTTACCTCCACTGAAAAGTTCTGAGGCTGAAAGGGTGGCAGCTATAAGGAACCAAAGGGGGGCCCACAGGGTGGCCGGGGAGGAAGGCAAGATGAGGCCTGAAACTCTGAGCTTCCTATGATTGTTCCCTCTTCCCCCAGGAACTTTAGGGACCCAGAGGATATTAGATTTGGTTAGTTTTTTTTCTTGTGTTTTTTCATTTTTAAAATTATTTCTTTTTATTGAATTCATCAGGATGACATTGTAGATGTGGTTACTTTAAAAAAATATATATATATATGTTTTATTGATTTTTACCAGAGAGGAATTGAGAGGGATAGAGAGTTAGAAACGTCAATGAGAAAGATACATTGACCAGCTGCCTCTTGCACACCCCCCACTGGGGATGTGCCCGCAACCAAGGTACATGCCCTTGACCAGAATCGAACCCGGGACCTTTCAGTCCGCAGGCCGATGCTCTATCCACTGAGCCAAACCGGTTTCAGCTAGATGTGGTTACTTTTAACAGCAAGCCAAAAGAAGTGATTTTTGGATAGAAGTTTTACATTTCACTTGAGCAGTCAGAGGAGGCTCGGGCAGTCAGTGTTCTAGTTTGGGCGTCCACACCGGAGTGCTTAGGGATGATGGGCATCGTGACTGCCCGGTGCGCTCAAGTGATTCAGAAGAGGAGGAGGAGCAGTGGGTCCAGATCTACGCAGGGAAAGAGGGAGAGGGCGGTGGCGAGGAGAGGGCAGCGGAGTAAATGGAACCGAATGTTAACTGACCAGTCTGCATGAAGGGGATTACTTTGAATAGTTCTTGCAACTTTTCTGTCACTTTGACATTATTTCAAAATAAATCATTAAACTAAACACAAAAAACAAACGACAGAAAAAGGAGAGAGCCTTCCAGGGCTGGTGTGGCGGGTCCTTTTATCTTTCAGCTCTGCCCTTAGCAAACTCTTTCCACCCTCGATTGTCCCACAGTCCAAAGCCAGGGCTCTGTGGGTGGTTTTGCGGTTGGTGTACTGCTCGGAGCTGTCAGCCGAGGGTCGGGTGGTTCAGAAATGCAGGCCCAGCTCCCAGAGGCACGTGTCTGCCCACAGGAAATGTCTTTTCCCCCTTCGAATGCTCGCATGTAAGTTTTTTTTTCTAACTGGAACAAAAGCACACTAAGGGCTAGTCTTGGAAATGCACCCATATTTACTGTGGGAGGAAGTAGGAAGGAAGAAGGGGAGGGCGTAAAAGGTGTCATTACCCAGTAAAGAGTTTCCCAGACACCCCACCCGGCAGCTTCATCTTCTGACCATTTACCTTACTGTGGCAACAACTGGCCCTCAGAATAAAGCTGGGCTCTTAGGAGGGAGAAAGGGGTCAGTGGATAGTTAGATCGTTTGTACTCTTTGTCCCAGAGCGGGGTGCAGCCAGAAACTTCCAGAACCATACCACCACACCCACAACAAGGTAGGAAAACCATGGATTTGAAGCTAAAGTCCACTGAGTTACTAAGAGGGCTGCACCAATCACATAGTAGGTTAGCAACACATTTTCTTTGTTGATTCCTATCTAGATCGACTATAAATTATCACCCCAAATCCTATAACACTTAGTACTTTTCAAAGTTAACCTACATGGTCCCAGAGGAGCCCCAAGAAATGGTAGCGTTTGGTATTGACCCTGGATTACAGATGAGGTATGTGAAACATACGTGCTGTATCACTCATCCGTTCACATTTTTATTGAGCTTTTATTATGTGCCAGGCACAATTCTAGGCAGTGGGAATACAGCATGAGCAAGAGAGATGGAAGTGTTTGTCCCACAGGAAGCCTGCATTCTAGTTGGGACAGACAGTATTCAAGTGAACAAATAAATGAACAGAAGACTCTGAAGTTTATCACAACTACGTGCAGACTCAGTTGATGAGCCAGAGAATGCCTGGAGGGTGTTGGGAGAGGTCTTACTGACATTGGAGCTGAGAGCTGATGGATGAGAAGGAGCCAGCTGTGCCAACTTCTGTTGAATGTGGGTGTCCCTGTCAGGGAGGGAGCCAGTGGCTCTGCCCCACGCAGTCACTCAGGGACTCGGACACATAGCTTCCAGCATGGCCTGGATGTTCCCATCCAGCCACTGGACGGAGGGAGGGAGGGTAGGAGGGTTCCTCTGTTTATTTGCTGCCTCCGCCCAAAGCGAAACACTCCACTGCTGTTCCTGCATCCTTGCTGAGCTAGTCATATGATCCTGTGGGACACAAGGAAAGCCTGGAGGTCAAGTCTGTGGACTGCAGCTTCCCAGAAATGTCGTCTGTGGAAAGGGGAGTGAGAATTTGTTGTGCTTCTCTCCCTCTGCCATAGGGACAGGAGCTGGCGGGGGGCAGAATGGCTGGCGGGACATAGCACCACGAGGAGGCCTGGGAAGGCCACTCTGTGGAGGGGACTTGTGAGCTGAAGGCCACTCTGTGGAGGGGACTTGTGAGCTGAAGGCCACTCTGATGGGAGTGGTTTGTTGGTTTGAAGACTATGCAGGGGGACAGGAGAAAACTTGGAATGAAAGATGTGGCTTCAGAGGAAAAAACAAGTCTTGGCCTTCCAGTTTAGGTGGGGGGACAGGCATTCATAAGATCAGCACAGAAATCGTTGTAACTTTTGGAAGAAGAGGCCCTTGGAGCCATGAGGTGGGGCATTTGGCCTAGTCTGGAGTGGAGAGGACTGAAATGTTGGGGGCTATTTGTTCTGGCACCTGACACCCTAAATAATCCAGCACTTGTCACTAACTGATACTTATTGTGTTCATTGTCTCCAAGTAGAATATAAATTCCGTGATATCAGGAACTTGTGTCCACTGTGGCAATCCTGTAAAAGAGTAATCAGTACATAACCCAAATATTTATTGAAGAACTGAATGATAAATGGATGCTTTGTATGAGATTTTGTTGTCACTTTTCAAATATTAAATCAGGATACCGTATTTGATTTTTGAAATGTTACACACCCTATCCCTTCCCTCTGCCCTGGTTTTGTTGAGTCCGGCCCCAAGCTGAGAAATGCTGCTAATTACTAAGACTTTAGTCATCTCAAACACACGCAGAAATTCCAACAAGCATGTCAGGAGGGTGGGTAATGCTGTCCTCCGAGGTCCTGGTTGGTCAGTCACCGGGTGTGTATTCTCCACACCCCACATCTGTGATATCACAGTGGCCCCCCCCACAGCCATCAGGATCAAGGGGAGATGCCACCAAAGAAGTGAAGGCAGAGGCTGGAGCCAGGCAATTAATTCTCAGTTTAATGAGAGGACAATTTAGCAGTAAGATGACAGTGTTTTAAATGTGCTGTCACACCCTCAATTCCACTGCCAGGGATCTGTCTTGCAGAAATTCTCACATGTGTTTGTGAAGGTGTGTAGGAGGGTGTTCAGTGGAACATTGTGGGAAGGAAATGGGCAGTAACAGTGTTTATCTTAAGGAAATGGTCAGTCAGTTGTTACGTCTATGTTAGAAAAATTTTTCCCTTTTGAAAATTCTTTATTGTGTAAAGTATTACATATGTCTCCTTTCCCCCCATTGACTAGCCATTCCCACCCCCAGGAATTTTTTTGATTAAAAAATATATATATATATATATATATATATATATATATATATATATATATATATATATATATGTATTTCAGAGAGGAAGGGAGAGGGAGCAAGAGAGAAACATAAATGATGAGAATCATTGATCCTCTGCCTCCTGCATGTGCTCCACTGGGGATCGAGCCCATAATCTACACATGTGCCCTGACTGGGAATTGAACTGTGACCTCCTGGTTCAGCTTATAGGTTGACTTTCCCACTTTCCCTCAACTACTGAGCCATGCTGGCCAGGTGGGTGTTATTTTCTTCATTTTTTTTTTCTAATCATGGAAATAACAATATTCAGCAATGCTTTGACCCTTATGTAAAAAAAATTCAAGCAGCCCAGCTGGAGGTCATAATTGGATTCCCAGTCAGGGCACATGCCCAGGTTGTGAGCTCAATCCCTGTTGTGGGGCATGCTGGAGGCAGCTGATTGATGATTCTCATCATTGATGTTTCTGTCTCTCCCTGTTCCTTCCTCTCTAAAATCAATAAAAATATATTAAAAAAGAAAAATGAAAATAATAATACCCATTACTGCATTATCTGAATATTACTTTTTCTTTAATAAAAATTTGGTTACAGAGAGTTCTCATATTTCTCACCCACTTTCCCCCACTGTTAACATTTTACATCACCATGGCAACTTTGTTACAACTAAGAAACATAACCAGGTGTGTATGTTTTGGGAGGAAGGTGACAGAGGGAAGGGCCATTCTCACTTTCTATCAAGGGCACATGCTCTCAAGATGACTTATCACATTGATCTTGACCTTGATCCCCTGGCTGAGGTGTGTTTACCAGGTTTCTCTACTGTAGAATTACTCCTTTCTTCCCCCATTTTACATAGTAGTCTTTGGGAGAAAGTCGCTTTGTGCAGGCTACACTTCAGGGGTGAGAAGCTATGTCCCACCTCCTTGAGAGCAGGGTATGTACATAAATTATTTGAAATTCTTCGTGATGGATATTTGTCTCTTCTCCCTCATTTATTTATTTAATCATATATCAACACAGACTCGTGGAAATTTCGTACTTTGGAAATTCCAATACTACTATGTTTTATTGCTCAAGTTGTTTCAGTTTTGGCCATTGGGAGCTCTCTTAGTTGACTCCTGTGTCGCTTTGCCCCCCTCTTCCCAATCATGTGAGTTGTGAGCACTTCCTTATTCCTGTCCTAGACTTAGAATCAGCCATTTCTCCAAGGAGCCCTGTGTCCTTTCATTGGAGAATGGTGTTAGAAACCCAGATTTGGGATCTGGTGTGCTTGTTGCTATGGGGTGATGTTGCTTCTAGGCCTTCTCCGTGACAGATCAAGGAAATGTGTGTGCATATATTAACCATATACATATTTATACACAACTATCTGTATGACTGTTAAACATGAGTTCATTCTGATGTCTCCACTTCCATATGGGTCATCTGGCCTCCCCCTCGTTTAGCTGTAACTTCCTACCCCAATAGGGGATCCCTGGCAACTGCCTTTCATCATCCATTTACTTAATTGTTCCAGCTCAGTATGCATGCGGTAGTCATAGAATTGTTCACCTTTACCCCTGGTACCTTTCCATTAATGAATTAATTCCAATAAAGGTTTGATGAATGCCCTTTGTGCTGAGCACTGTAAATAAAACAAACATCCCTGCTCTCTTTCAGCGTATAGTCTACAGCAGGAGATAGAGCAATAAGCATGACAAATAAGTAAATTGTGTTGTACGTAAAAAGGAAAACAGAAAAAGTAGAGAAGATGAGGATGGCTGGGCTTCCTGGGGGTGGTTGGGACAAGTGGCAATTCAGATCATCAGGGCAGGCCTTGATGACATTTGAGCAAATCCTGAAGGCAATGAGGGAGTCAATCATGTGGACATCTTAGAAGAGTATAGCAGGCAGAGGGAACTGCCAGTGCAAAGGCCCTGTGGTAGGGATGTATCTGCTATGTTCAAGGAACAATAAGGTGGCTCCTGTGATGAGTAAAGAGAGATGAGGAGTCAATGGGAGATGAGGTCATAGAGGTGGGGGCACCAAATTATGATGGCTTTCTCAGTCACTCTAAGGATTGGCTTTTATTTTGAATGAAATGGGGACCACAGGAGTGACATTCTCTGTTGCTGTGTTGAGAAGGATATAAGGGAAGGAGAGGAAGTGAGGAACCCACTTAGGAAGCAATAGCCATCAAAAGTATCCCTGCTTCAAATTCACCCAAGAGTTAGCAACATGGCAGACACTGGCAGCCTTCAGAGCAGTCTGTGACATGATGGAGCTAGGCGTGTAATGGGAGTGGGTTTAGGGAGAGGAGAGGAACTGGAGAGCCAGACTGACAGGTTTTTCAGGGACTCCCACTGCCAGGGAAGCAGGAGAACAGGAATGCAGTTGGCAGGGGGAACGGGCCGCAGAGAGGTTTGCTTGGGCTTGGTTTTGAGATGGGGAAATAGAGCATAGTTGTTTCCTGGTGGGAACAATCATGCTCATTTTTTTGAGAACAAAAAGTGATGAGACTGAGCAGACTGTCCTGGAGCAGGTGGGAGGGAACGAGATGCAGTGGACACAGTGGTGGGCCTGGCTTTAGAGAGGAGAGGGGTGGCCATCCAGGTGTCTGGCAGGAAGGGAGGGGATGTGGAGCAGGTACTGGAGGGCAGGCGAATGTGGGTTGGCATGGCGGAAGTTCCAGCTGAGGGCTTCCACTTTCCCAGTGACGGCCAGAGCTCAAGTCTATTATGCTCACTGCCAGGCTTCTCTCGAGTTTTCTGCTCATTGGTTGATTGCAGCTTTGTGCAGTCAGGAAGGATTTGTTCATTTTACAGAAGGGGAATGAGGCTCAAAGGTTGAGGGACCTGTCCAGGGTCTCACAGAGTCAGGATTCCAACTCCTCCCCTTGGTCCAACCCGTCATCCCTCCACCCACCAGGACAGAGATGCCAGCCTAGAGCCGAGTCCTGCTTCAGAGCCACATGGGCCTCCACTCAGAGAATCAGTACCTGAAACGGGGAGCTCGGCCACACTTCTGCATGTGTGTGTCTTTCCAAGACGATTGTTTGTTACCCTGTTTCCCCGAAAATAAGAGTGTCATATTAATTTTTGCTCCCAAAGATGCGCTAGGTCTTATTTTCAGGGGGATGTCTTATTTTTCCATGAAGAAGAATATGGTACACATTTATTGTTAAATGAAAATAAAGGAAATGTATTACCTGTATACGGTACGGTAGTACGGTAGTTGTCAACACAAACCAGACAAACTGTGAATCCTACAGTATCAAGAATTTACTCATTTATTCAATGACAATCATGTCATCATCTTCTGGAACATCATCATAACAATCCAATTCCTGAATTTCCTGGTGAATTTCTTGTGACTCCATTTCTTTCAGAATCAGTGGACCAAATCTCTCATGTTTAGCCTAGGGGGGCCTTATTTTGGGGGAATGCCTTATATTTCACTCAGAAGGAAACCTGTAAGTAGGTCTTATTTTCGGGGAAACACGGTAGTAAGTAAGGGCCTCCTTATCAAAAAGAATTGATACCACTACGGAGGAACTAGAGTAAAGAGTAGTGGCCCCTCTTACCAGCCCCTCCAACTGGGAAGCCAGGAGAATAGTTTGGTGGATCCTTCCAAAATTTTGCTGTTGTATACACACACACACACACACACACACACACACACACACACAAAGTTGTTTGTCTTTAAAAGAACAAATAGAAGATACCACTACATTTCTGCAACTTTTATTCACTTAACTACATATTAGCAACATCTTTGCAGGCTTTGGACTGAACAGTTTCACTTGCATGAGTCTCCCCCCTTGATCAGGGCCATCCGATAGAAATAGAATGCAAGCCACAAATACAGGGTATATGTCATTTAAAAAAGTCATTTTAAGGTAGCCACCTTAAAAATAGTAAAAAGAGCCCAGCCAGTGTGGCTTAGTGGTTGAGCCTCAACCTGTGAATCAGGAAGTCCTGGTTTGATTTCTGTCAGGGCACATGCCCAGGCTATGGGCTCAATCCCCAGTGTGGGATGTGCAGGAGGCAGTCGATCAATGATTCTTTCTCATTATTTATATTTTTATCTATCTCTTCCTCTCTCTTCCTCTGAAATGAATAAAAAATATATATTTTAAAAAAGTAAAAAGAAATAAGTGAAATTCATTTTAATGTTTTATTTAACACATTTCCAAAGTATCATTTTGAGATGCCTTTAATATAGAAATGAGATGCTGCATTTTTCTGTGTATAGGATGCTATTTTTTTTCTAAAATTGTTAGACTGAAAATTAAGGGGCATCTTATACACGGAAGTCAGCCGAGGAGGGAGCCGCGTGGGTGCGTAGCTGCCCATACCTTGTCAAACAGGCTTCCTCCAGTCGCCAGCCTTATTGTTACTGATGTCAGCTGATGCCATAATTGGAGGTGAAGGTGGAAAATGTGCAGAAGGAGCAGGGACCTGAGCGTTCTGAGCCCATAAGGATGTCAAAAAATAAAAAGATAAATACCAGTAAAGGATAGTCTTACTCTGCAAAATTCAAACTGAATGTAATCAGCTATGCAAAAGAGCATGGAAATAGAGCTCTATTGTCAGAGAGATAATTTGGACCTTCTCCCACTGAGTGTATGATCAGATAGTGGAGAAAACAGGAAGAACAACTCCTTACAATGCAAAAAAAAAAAAAAAAAAAAAAAAAAAAAAAAAAAAAAGGCCTTACAAGGAAAATCAGAAAAATGTTTTAAATACTTATTTCTTAATTTTGGGTTGGAAGAGTAGGGGCGTCTTACTGTTTGTACCAAGTCTTGGAAATCCGGGCAGATTCCACCCTTAGAGCACATCTCATTTCAGACAAGCCACAGTTCAGGTTTTCAGAAGCCGCATGGAACTCGTGGCTCCTGTATTGGAAAGTGTTGGCCCAGAGATGAGGAAAGCATGCACCTGTGACCAATCCGCCACAGCCCTGCTGGTGACAGCCCCAGAGTTGGAGGCAAACTCAGTGTCCATCAGCCAGTAACTTCTAGCTGGTTTGTTGGAATCCAGTGGGAAGTCTGAATTCAAGGACAACTCTGAGAATTCTCACAGATGGTCTCCATGTGTGATTGAGAGCCGTTCTTCATTTAAACTAGGGGTGTCGAACTCAATCAGAGAAGGGGCCAAAATCTAAAATCCAGCCTAAATCGCGGGCCGAATGGTTTACTGAACAGTCATAAACTGACAATGTCATAAACTGACAGCGGAGTGCAGTGATGACAGCACGGTGCGGGCCACATTGCAAGGCCTGGCGGGCTGGATTTGGCCCGCGGGCCTTGTGTTTGACACATGTGATTTAAACACACACACACACACACACACACACACACACACACACAAACAAACAAACAAAATACACTAAAGAAAACGTTTTAAAAAGAGAAAAGTAAACATTCATTTTGGGGTTAATTTATTTAAATTAATAGAGTTATTTTTTAGAGCAGTTTTAGGTTTACAGATAATTGAGCAAAAAGTAGAGTTCTCATAACCCCTTCCCCTCCCTCCACCTCAGTTTCCCCTATTATTAACATCTGCATTAGTTTGGTACATTTTTTATAATCGATGAGCAGCCGAAACTAGTTTGGCTCAGTGGACTGAAGGGTCCCAGGTTTGATTCCAGTCAAGGGCATGTACCTTGGTTGTGGGCACATCCCTGGTGGGGGGTATGCAGGAGGCAGCTGATGGATGTTTCTAACTCTCTAACCCTCTCCCCTCCTCTCTGTAAAAAATCAATAAAATATATATTTAAATATAATCAATGAGCCAATATTGATACATCACTATTAACTAAAGCCTGGTGTACATTGGGGTTCAACATTGTTGCATGGTCTGTGAGTTTTGACAGATGTATAACCATATGTGCTACGGAATCATACAGACTAGTTTGACTGCCTTAAAGGTTTTAGTGCTCTGCCTGTTCATCCTTTCTCCCCTCCCCCACCCTGGCAACCACTGCTGATTTCTTTACTATCTTTTGCAGAAGATCACATTCATTATTTTTTAAGGAATGAACAGACCCAACTTTGCAAGTATATTCACCAAATATTCAGAGTAGATGTGCGGTTAAAATGACGGGCCCTCAGTTTAAACTTTACCTGTGTCTCTATAAAATATTTTTATTCTTTTGTTGTTGTTTTTTTTTTTGTTTTTTTTGTTACTCCTCACATGAGGATATTTTTTTCCATTGATTTTGAGAGAGAGAGAGACAGAGAGACAGAGAGACAGATTGCTTTCCACACACACCCCAACAAGAGCCAGGGTTCGACCCTCAACCGAAGTATGTGCCCTTGACTGGAATCAAACACTTCAGTCAGTGGGCTGACTCTCCAACCACTGAACCAAACTCGCTAAGGCTCTATGAATCATTTTAAAACAGCATGTATCCATTAAAATTACTTTAATGAAGCTTCTCGGGCATGGAATGCACCTATCCCCATCTCTGGGGATTAAAAACATAAAACATTTTAGGTAGGTCTGAATTCCCACTTTTGTTCCCTCCTTCCCCATCTCATTCCCTTTTCTCTCCCCAAATAACAGTATTTATCATTATAGTCAGACCTATGTGTCCCCAATCAGAACACTCCTGGGTCCTGAAACCTTTGCTGACATCACGCTATATGTGTAATGCACTTTGCTTTGTTTGCTGGGTGTTGTGTGTGTGAGATTCATCCCAGTGGTCACAGGTGGGTGAGGATGAGTGGGGCTGAGCTGCCATTTGCACCGTGGATACTGCATCCTAACTGATGTCTTCATTTCCTCTCCACGGGCACGTAGGCTGTTTCCAATTCTCTGCCTTTGTGAACAGCACTGCAGTGGCCAAGTCCGTGCCCATGGTCAAAGATTCCCGAGAGCACATTCAGCAGACCAGCAGTTCCCAAGTTTCAGCAGGCATCAGAATCACCGGGAGGGCCGGTGAAAACACCATTGCTGGCTCCCAACCCAGAGGCATGCGGTTTGTTTTTGTTTTCCCAGTTTGTCTGAGGAGGAACCTGAGAAACTGTATTTCTAACAAGCTCGGTGCTGCTGATGCTGGGGGTCTGAGAGCCCCACTCTGAGAGCCCCTGAAGTAGAGGAACGTGGGTGGGGCTGCTGGATATGCTGTTTTGAACTTGACCCAAGGATGTTTATAACATAGCACGCACCCCTCCTCCTCTCTTCCCCGCCCTTTCTCCGTGTCCTCACTGACACCTGACATGGTCAGGTTTTACCTTTTTTTTTTTTTTTTTTAATAGTACAGTATCACTTTATTTAAATATCAAAACAAACACACCATCAAATCATTTGTTTCTACAAAGGGGGGAGATGAGGTTGGAGGATAAAAGAACCAATGTGGAGTTTCATTTTAATCCTTTTGCTATTTCGCAATGAGAATATTCTCATGTATCATTTATGTGTTTAAAAATTTTTGGAATGATGCCCAGCTGGCATGACTCAGTGGTTGAGCATCCTGGTCGCTGTTGGAATCCTGGTCAGGGCACATGCCCAGGTTGCCAGCTCGATACCCAGTGGGGATCAATGATTCTCTCTCATCATTGATGTTTCTATCTCTCCCCTTCTCCCTTTCTCTCTGAAATCAATAAAAATATATTTAAAAAATGTTTTTGGAATGAGAGCTTTTAGAATGCTGATGGCTGTAGCTGACAGCATCTCTAATTTTCCTGACTGTCATGTTAAAGCAAAGCTAAACTCCTACTATTCTTACCCAAAGTTCAGCAATTTTCACTAAATAAATGCTCCTCCATTTGTTACATGCCTTCGGTCTATTCCAAAGCTCTGAAATAATTGTTTTCTAGTAACCATTTTCATAGTTGTCTTGTGGGGAGAGGATTTGCCAGGCCTTTCACCCACCAATGCTGGAACTCAGTCATTTAATTTTCACTTAAGTTTTTTCCTGAGCCAGTGTTTTCATTTTTATGCAATTTGTATTATCTTCCCAGGGTTATCATAACAACAGAAAGCTGTTTTCTCACCGGTATGGGAGCCATCGGCCGTGCCCTGCTGCCCTGGAGGCTCAGGGAGGGTCTGTGGGCCTTTCTCTTAGATTCTCTTAGTGCCCCTGGCAGCCCCGGGCCGTCCTGGGCATGTGGAAGCGTTGCTCCAGGCTCTGCCGCTGGTCACATGGGATTCTCCCTGTGTGCCTCCAAACCGCCTTCCTGGGTGCTTCCGGTTTTTCCTCTTTCACTAATCTGTCGGGTGGCTCACATTCCTCTTTTTATCTTTTCATTTATTTTGAAACTAAACACGTTGGAATAATTTTAGATTTACAGAAAAGTTGCAAGATTAGTACAGGGAGTGTTTATCTACTCATCACCCAGTTCCCCATTTTAGTATGAAAACTAGAAACACAACATTGGAACGTGGCCACAGAGTAGTCAAAGTAGGTTACAGCTGTTTGTGTGGGAAAAGACATGCAGTTGTGATTTACTAAGGTTGTATTAATTCTGTGTTTCACGTACTCTCAACTGGGACCTACTTTTGCCTACCCCTGTATTATAATACAGACTTTATTAAGATTTCAAGTTTTACTTTTTTTAAATATATTGTTATTGATTTCAGAGAGGAAGGGAGAGGGAGAAGAAGCGAGATAGAAACATCAGTGATGAGAGAGAATCATCGATCTGCTGCCTCCTGCATGCCTCCCCACTGGAGATCGAGCCTGCAGCCTGGGTGTGTGCCCTGACCGGAAACCAAACTGTGATCTCCCGGCTCATAAGTTGACGCTCACCCTCTGAGCTACATTGGCAGAGCTAGATTTCAAGTTTTTCCACTAATGTCCCTTTTCTGTTCCAGGATCCAAACTAGAATCTACATTGTACTTAGTGTATTCCTTTTTAAATTAATATAATTAATTTCTCAGGGAAACCCCAAGAGTGCAGATGTGGTCAGTGAGAGTGGGGGAGGGGCGGGGCAGTGCTGGAGGGTTTCCTCTCCAGCCAGGCAGCTCCTTCCATGGCTGACTCGGTGGGGTGGGGCTTTGTCAAACCTGCAGGCCCTGGGGTGGGTAGGCTCTCATTGCGGCCACTGTAATTATGGGGACCAGGGATGGCCTGGGCTTTTACATCTTAGGGACCTAGCAGAGGCTGGGGAAGGGGATTTGGGGTCCCCAGTGTGGAAGAGGCTGGGATGGAGGGAGGAGTTTCTGAGCGGGCTGGACCCAGAATCCAGGTCTTTCACTCAGAGAGTCAAGGTTGTGAGGAAGAGAGGAAAGTGGGTATCTGGTTTAAATTGGGGGTATTTATCTGAGACCCCACATGGCGGTAGGAGTTGGTTGAGAGGAGCATGGGGAAATGCATTCTGGGAGAGAGTTTAGGGAGTCAGAGGACCAGTGAGAGTCCCCCTCCTCCTCCCTTACACCCGCCCATCTTCACCCCCTCCACCCTGCGTGCTGCAGAAACCTGGGGTCCCTGGGTCTCCTGGCTAGTCTCCCACCACAGCCTGGTCCCAGCCTCAGGGCCGTGGACTGGCGTTCGCTCTGGAACACTGGCCCCAGAGCTTCGCTTGGCTGACTGCTTCTTGTCATGCTGGTCTGTGACTCCTCAGAGAGGCCCTCCCTGGCCTCCCTGTCTGATGTTCCTCTTCCTCCTACTGTTTATCACATTCCCCGTTTCGTTCATCATATCCCTGGTCATGATCTGACGTCATCTTCATGTGTTAACTACCCCTATCCCTGAATGTCGTGTTCCCCGTCACAGCCCAGAGCTCAGTGCACGGGGCAAAGGGGTATTGTACATACTTCCTGGGTGAATTCTGTGTCCCCTCTCTTGCCCGCATGGTTGTAAGTAACTCGTGTCCTTGCCCAGGAAACATTCCTTCCAGGGCCATCAAAGATTCTCCTCAACTCTTTGGGGGGGTGGGGAGGTCATAGATAACTTCTCTGAGAATGGGAAGAAAAACAAGGCCCTTGCCCCTAGCACTCAGTACTTTGCATTCACATTCAAGGTGGTCTCAGCTTCTCTGCCACTCAGCCCTGCAGTTCTGGGTGGGACAGCTGCTACACAAATAATTCTAGAAAAATCTGGTCAACAGACATGTGCCAGGTGTCCAGTATAGGCTATAGGCACATGGGGAGGTTTGAGTCAGGCCCTGCTCCAGACACAGGCTCCTCAAGTGCACGAACTGAGACAATACCCAGTGCCCCCTCCAAGGGGGTGTGACATTGGGGTCACACATAGGTTCTGGTCTTGGTGAGGGGTTGGGGGAGGCTGCAGTTCCCTATAACTAGAGGCCTTTGTGGAGGTGTGGACTTTGGAGCTTTGAGGGGTGAATAAGAGTTCACAAAGACAGCGAGGAAGGAAAGGACATTTATTTAGGTGCTAAAAGTATTATTCATAAAAATTTCATGCTAGCTCTGGCCAGGTAGCTCAACTGGTTGGAGCATCATCCTGATGTTCCAGGATTTGGGGTTTCATCCCTGGTTGGGGCGCATGCAGAGATCAACCAATGAATGCGTGAATGGATGGAGCATCAGATCGATGTGTCTCTCCCCCCTCCTCCCTCCTTTTCTCTCTCTTCTGTCTCTAAAAATCAATAAAAATTTTTTTAAATCTTACCCCAATTGGAAAAACAGTTTGGGTGTTCAGCTTTCCCCTTTGTCAGACTGCCCAAATCTGACTGCTGAGAAACTCCAGCAGATACACAGAGCAAATGCTCTGGGGCCAAATAATTTCAAAAAGCAAAATTAGAAAAGCCTCTGAAAAAGAGTATTTTTACACTAAAAAAAAAAAAGATGTTTCATGTGGCTCCCAGGTCGTTTTGTAGGTTTGCTGTGATGTGGAGTGGGGCCGCTGAGGTCTTAAAGCAGCTCTGTGCAGCCAGGAGGAAAGCTGTTTGGCAGTTTCTTATAAACATACACCTACCCTGTGACCCAGCAGTCCCGCTTCTAGATATTTATCCAAGAGGAAAAAAAAAACCACAACAACGTATTTCCACACACAGACTTGTTCACAGCAACTTTGACCCTAATAGCCCCAAGCTGGAACATCACAGGAGATCAGATACAAACTGAGGCACACTACACAAGAGAGCCCGGCCAGCAAGAGTGCAGACCCTCACACACGTCACGTTGTGTGTGCGAAAGAAACTAGACAAGAAAGGGTCACCCCCTGTGGCTGTTTGCTTTGTCTGCAGGCAACACGATGATATTTACAGAAGGCAGAGCAGAGGTTGCAAAGGAACCTTTGGGAGGCTGGGAAAGCCCTTGATCATTAATTTTAAAAAAAGGAATTGAGTTGGACCTATAAGGTTGATACAGTTCATACACTTTATTATGCCAATTTTAGCCCTCAAGAAAATGAAAAGCAGTCTGGAGTCCCGGATAATACACACACAGCCATCCGGGTCCGATAAGGCACTTACTTGTTTGACAAGAAAGAGAAACTCAGCTGCTTGCCAGGTTTTGTTTTCACTTTCCTGCCGTGGCCTGCAGTTGGGCTGTGCAGGGAACCGCCCACCTAGCAGAGCCGGCTGCACGTGAGGCTGAGGCTACCGCAGCCGCACAGCCAGCTCCTTGCTTGTGGCCTCCCCGGGAGGGCTGAGTGCCACCCAGGGGGCCCAGTGCCTGAGACCTCCTCCTCAGCGGCAGCCCCTGTGCTTGGGCTCACTCCAGGCCGGGGCCTCAGTTTCCCTGTTCGCCGAAGGGAATCATTGCCCCAGCTTAGCGACAGAGGTGTTTACAGCATGTGTTTGCGCTCTGTGTTTTGATGTTGGGGCTATCAAAAAATAAATAAATAAAATAAATAAAAATGCAGGCAACATGAATGGTTATGAGCCCTTATTTTTTAAATTAAAATAAAACTAACAGAAGAAAATTCAAAAACTATGTCCAAATCTGTGTAGCTGAAAAGAGTGTGAAATTTGTATTATATCAAACTGTTAATTAACATGGTTTCCCCCTGAAGGTTGGATTAAAGAAAAGGCGAAAATTAGCATGTTAGCTCACCTTCGTTTGTCCTGGGTGATGTGTTTCAGCATGCAGGGGTAGTAGTTTTATGGTTAAAAAAAAGAAAGTTAATGAAATGAGAGAAAAACATGCTTTGAGAACTCTTTGTGGTCCCCAGACCCGGTGGTGAGAAGCGCTGGGACATCTGTTGTAAGCAGGGGCCTGCGTGTCCAGGAAACACCAACCCCTTCTCCCACCGAGGGCGGCTGTGCTGAGGTCTCTCTCTCAGTTTCTCTATCTGCCAAGTGGGACTCACGTTCCTCATAGGTTGTTGGGAGAATTAAATGTCCTTTCACCTGGGAAGCCTGAGAGCAGAGCCTGGATAGGGAGCGCTTGGCTTGCTGTCGGAGCAGGGGCCCTCCCAGGACGCTGGCTGCATGACCAGTAGGGCAGGGAGCGTGGGCTTGGCCGGCCCTGCTGTCCAGATTGAGCCTCTGCTCCTTTGCTGGCCTGGATTTTGAAACTCCTTGCTTGTTCCTCAGCTTTGGTCCCTCTCCTTTGGGGAGGGAAACTACAGGGTCCCCCAGGCCTTGCCGAAGCCATGAGACTCTGAGACCACAGCCATGGCAGTGGAAATCCCAAAGGCTGGCTCTGATGGAGGCCTACTGTGTGCCCACCTGGCCCTTCTACCCTCACATTCAGTATTTCATTTAATCCATTGGCCTCTTCAACAGATGAAGAAACTGAAGTCAGAGAAACCACAGAACTTGTCCAAAGTTACACAGTGAGTGGTGCATTCAAAACCAGGCAGGCTAAGTGAGGAGTCCCCAAAAGTGTTTGATCTTCTTCCTCATATCAATATAGAATATCAGCAAGAGCCTTAGCCGGTGTTGCTAAGTGGTTAGAGTATTGACCTGCACACCAAAAGGTCTCAGGCTTGATTCATGGTCAAAGGTAGATACCTAGGTTGCAGGTTCACTCCCCTCCCCATCGGGGTGCATGTGGGAGGCAACCAATCAGAGACAATCAGTTGATGTGTCTCTCTCACATCGATGTTTCTCTCTCCCCCTCCTCCCTCCCTTCCTCTCTCTAAAAAGGAATGGAAAAAATATCCTCTAGTGAGGCTTAACAAATTATATATATATATATATATATATATATATATATATATATATATATATATATATATATTTATTATAGGCCCTATGCATGAAATTCGTGCAAGAGGCTTGGCCCTCACAGCCCTGGCTTCGACCAGAAGGTCCTCTGGATGGTCATTCTGCTGTTCAGTCTAATTATCATATGTATTAGCAAGAAACTGCATGTATACAACCTTGTTAATAAATTATATCCATCATATTCATTTCCTAGGGTTGCTGTAACAAATGTCCACAAACTTGGTGGCTTAAACAACATAAGTTTATTCTCTCAGAGTTCTGGAGCCAGACGTCTGATTCCTCCTGGAGGCTCTAGGAGAGGACCGTTACCTGCCCCCCTCCCAACTCCTGGGGGCTGTCCGCATCCTTGGTGCTCCTTGCGTCATGGACATGGCATTCCAGTCTCTGCCTCCATCTTCACTCTGCCTTCTTTTCTAAAGACGCTTGGCATTGGCCTTAGGGCCCACCTAGACAATATGAGGCGATCTCACCTTGAGATCCTTAACTTAATTACGTCTACAAAGACCCTATTTCCAAATAAAGTCACCTTCACAGGTTTCGGGTTAGGACTTGGATGTACAGTATCTTTTTAGGAGCACTGTTCACCCACTACAACAAAATACAGATAATTGCTGGAAGGAATCAGAGGAAGCTGTCTGAAAAATGCCAATAGAGATATAAATGATAGTAAGATCTTAGCATATGGCCCAGTGCCAGGCACATAGGGGGTGCTCAAAAATATGTACATACAGGGTAGGCAAAAGTACGTCTACAGTTGTGAGTATGCAAAAGACCAAGTTTATTCTTGTATTTTTTATTAATTATTGTTTTATCTACTTGTATTGCAACTGTAAGCCTCCTTTTGCCCACCACTGTATATTTACATGGATTAAGTGTTCAGTCAGCTGTTCAGATGCTCCCTTTAGCCTGGTTTAGAAGTTTCAGCAAATGCCAGCAGGTTTGGCTACAACTGGGGCCCCTTCATTGAAAACACCTTAAGTCTAGTTTTTCTGTTTGGCAAAAAGCCACTGTTCCTGCAGCTGCTTCAGGTTGGTGCAAGTCCCAGGGGAGACACTTTCCCTGCAAAGGAGGCCCTTTGTTTCCCCAGCCCGGGCTTTCCTCCTGCCTGCCTACGCTGGACGCCTCCGCCTTCGGGCTGTTGAGATGTATTTTGTAAAAGTGCTCACTCTCTCATTGGATTAGTATTTAAAAAAACAAACAAACCAAAACACACAGCTCTAAAGGACCCATATTAACTCAGTTCCTTGTCAGAGGCCCTTCACCCTACTGAACACGGTTAGATTCTAGAATTGAAAGCCACTTGCCTTTGGGAGAAGCAGGCAACATTTACATTGTGGATCATTTGGGGATTCCTTGAGATCCTCCTTGGCTACTACCCCACTCTGTGGGATGACTGCACTCAGGAGGTCAAAATCTGCTCTGGGGTTTGGGGTCTGAGTGCAGAGGCTGTGTGGGGAGTGAGGATGATGAGAAGAACAATAGCTAATGTTGATAGAATGCCTCCTGTGTACCAGGTCTGGGCTAAGTGCTCTCGATTATTCACTCCATACAGACAAGGACATGAGGCTCAAACAAAGTGTCCGGCCCAAGGTCATACAGCTAGTCAGTGCCCAGCCCAGTGTGTGTGTGTGTGTGTGTGTGTGTGTGTGTGTGTGTGTGAAAGAGTAAAACAAAATTGTGCATTTGCAGACTCATGTTCATAGCAACATTAATAGCCAAAGATGGAAGCAGATCAGTGCCCTTCAACAGATGAATGCATAAAGAAAGTGTAGTACAGTAGACCCCACTTAACCAAGGTTTCACTTTCTGTGGTTTCAGTTGCCTGCAGTTAACACATCAGAAGAAAGGTGAATACAGCCCTAGCCGTTTGGCTCAGTGGATAGAGCATCAGCCTACTAACTGAAGGGTCCCAGGTTTGATTCCAGTCAAGGGCACATGCCTGAGTTGTGGGCTTGGTCCTTAGTAGGGGATAGGTGTGCAGGAGGCAGCCTATCAATGATTCTCTCTCATCATTGATGTTTCTATCTTTCTATTCCTCTCTGAAATCAATAAAAAATATATTTTTTAAAAGGATGAGTACAGTACAGGAAGATATTTTGAGAGAGAGACCATAGTCACATGACTTTTATTATAGTATCCTATATAATAAAAGCCTAATATGCTAACTGTCTGGTAGTCTGGTTGGCCATTCAACCAATCAAAGTATAATATGCTAATGATATGCTAAACACCACTCAACTGCTCACTGTGGTGTGCACTGACCACCAGGGGGAAAACACTTCGACTGGTACGTTAGCTTGCTGTTGGGGTCCAGTGGATGGGGACTGAGCAAGACAAGCTGGACACGCCCTGGAGCCCTCCCACAGTTCATCCCTGGCTGGCCAGTCTCTCGCTCCCTTCCCGGTTCCTATCATGCACTGGTGGGGTCCCTCAGCCTGGCCTGCACCCTCTCACAATCTGGGACCACTCGGGATGTCAGAGAGCCAGTTTCAGCTGGACAACAGAACAACCAGTCACTATGACACTCACTGACCACCAGGGGGCCGACAGTCAATGCAGGAGCTGCCCCCTGGTGGTCAGTGCATTCCCACAGGGGGAGCGCCCCTCAGCCAGAAGCTGGGCTCAAGCTGGCAAGCACTGCAGCAGCAGCAGGAGCCTCTCCCACCTCTGCAGCAGTGCTAAGGATGTCCAACTGTTGGACATCCCTTGAGGGCTCCCAGACTGCGAGAGGGCACAGGCCATGCTTAGGGGTGCCCCCAGTGCATGAATTTTGTGCACTGGACCTCTAGTATTGTTATAATTGTTTATTATTAGTTATTGTTGTTAATCTCTTACTGTGCCTAATTTATAAATTAAAATTTATTTTTTAATCCTCACCCGAGGACATGCTTTTATTAATTTTTTTTTTTTTTTATTGAGAGAGGAAGAGAGAGGGAGGGAGAGAGAGAGTAAAACATCAATTGGTTGCCTCCCTCATGTGCCCTGTCCAGGTTTGAACCTGAGACCATTCATTATACAGGACAATTTTCCAGCCAACTGAGCCATACTGGCCAAGGCTATAAATTAAATATTATCATAGGTATATATGTATGTATAGAAAAAAACATAGTATACATAGGGTTTGGTGCAATCTGTGGTTTTAGGTATCCCCTAGGGATACAAGGTGGGAAACTATTATATAGTCTATACAATGGAATATTATTCATTCTGCCCTGGTCTGTGTGGCTCAGTTGGTTGAAGGTTGTTTCATGAACCAAGAGGTCACCAGTTCAATTCCCGGTCAGGACATATGCCCAGCTTGCAGGCTCAATCCCCAGTGAGAGGCATACAGTAGGCAGCCAATCGATGTTTCTCTCTCTCTTTCTCTCTTCCTTTCAATCAATAGAAACATATTTTAAAAAATAAAAAGGAAGGATATTCTGACACATGCTACAACATGGATGAACCTCAAGGACATTATGCTAAATGAAACAGGACAGTCACAAAAGGCCAAATACCATATGAGTCCATTTGCATGAGGTACCTAGAATAACCAAGTTCATAGAGACAGAAAGAACGGTGGGTGCCAGGGGTTGGGTGAGGGGAAAGGGGAGTTAACGGTACAGTTTCAGGTTTACACGATGGGAAGAGTTCTGGAGACTCTTTCAACATGAATGCACTTAATACTGAATTATGCACTTCAAAATGGTTAAATGCATTTTACTACAATAAAAAATAAAAAATAAAAGAAATTATTGTGTAATAACATGTAAGTAGCAGAGTGCCTAAATCTCTGATGGAATTTTACATGTGAACACACTCGTGTGGTGACCACCCAGACTGAGAGAGGAAATGCAGCTCCCAGGAGCCCTGCAGGCCACGCCCCATCAACACCTCTCGCCCACCAGGTCCTGTTGGCCAGACTGTCACCAGCCCGGCCCCGTTCTCCAGTGTCATACTGCAGTCATGCAGCGTGTCCCCTTTCGTGTCTGGCCTCCTTGTCTGAGGGCTGCATCTGTGTGCTCGCTCTGGCTCCGTGTGCTGCCACGGTCATCCGTTCTCATCCCTGTGTGATTCTGTTGGGTGAACAGAGCGCACTTGTTTATCTGTTCTGTTTCTGAGTTTCCTGCTCCCAGTTTGGGTTGTTAGGGATAGTGCTGATCTGAACATTCTTGTGTCTGTTATGGCGACCATGCAGCCGAATTCCTCTTGGGCACAAACTCAGAAGGGGGATTGCGGGACCCTAGGCCATGTGCATGTCCAGCTTCAGGAAACTCACACTCCCAGCATCGGCTCCCAGGGGCCCGGGAGTGCCCCGCACCAGCTCTGTCTTTCTCATCATGCGCCTCTGGTGGGGGCGCTGCGTGAGACGCTTTGTGAAGAATTGTGGTCTGAGGCCTTGATGACCAGCTCTTATCCAGGAAAGGCCCTGATGGTGTGTAGAGAGATGTTCTAGATGGCTAATGGCAGTGGTTCTGACAGTGTGGTCCCTGACCCGTAGCATAGCATCACCTGGACCTTGTTAGACTTGCGGCATCTGGGGTCCCGCCTCACACCTACAGGGTCAGGAAGTCTGAGGGTGGACCCAGCACAGCGTGTTCTAACCAGCCCCCCAGGATGCGGGAGCCAGTGCTCGTAGCTCAGTGTTCATATGGGCTTTGTCCCTCCCTAGCTACACGTAGTCCTTAACCTCTCTGGCCTCCGGTCCTCATCTGTGGTTTGGGCGTGAAAACCATACCCCCTCACAGTAGTTTTCAAGGATTAAGTTAACTAATGTGTGTACTCTGCTTGAAACAGTCCTTGACACCCAGCCGGCACCCCGTGAGTAGCTGTAAGGTTAACAGAGAAAGCTCTGCCTGGCCCAAGGGAGGTTGGCACCAACATGGCCGGATACCTTGGTGCCACACAACTGCTGGTTAAGTGAGTGCCCAGAAAGGCTGCCACTGCCTTCCAGGCCCTGGTCTAAGGCAAAGCTCAAGTCTGAGTGACTTCGAGGCACGTGAGTTCCTGTACCGGTGGGATGTTCAGGGAAAGGGAAGCTCCCAGCCCTTTTCCTGGAGAAGCAGCTACACAGCTGGGTCCTCACTGTCCAGGCGCCTTTGGTCTTGCTGACACCTCTCTCAGCTTCCACTTTCAGCTTCTTGGAAAGCCTAATCTTTCCTTCCCTGGGCCCCTCCTCTCAGCCCCCACCCAGGATCCAGGCACAAGAGGCGCCAGAATTATTGAGTCCCATCCAAGACCGGCAGATAAGAAATGCCCCTTGTATCTGCCAAGGTCAAAGCCATACACACCAGGGCTGGGTGGTTCTGCCTCTGGGAGGCGTCTTTCACCTTGCGCCGAAGAACCTGAGCTCAAGGTGACTTGGCACGGCATGCTGTGGCTGTAAAAGACTGGAAAGAACCTGTGTGCCCGGCAGTCTGAAAGTGAAAAGCAGGTTATAGTAAATCCACACGATAACCCAGCCTTTATGTGCTGATAGGGAGACAAAGTGCAGGTGATAAAGCCAGGCAGGTCTGGGTGTGGACCATTTATTTGTCTAAGTGAAAACAACTGGTGTGCTTCCTGTATGCTGGGACATACAGAGCATCTTTACAAAGAGGCCCTCAAGCCACGGATCCCAGCAGTCGCCCCCAGGGAGGACAGCCAGAGGCTGGGGTGGGGTGGGAGGGAAGCTGACACTTTTTCCTGTAAAGTCTTTGGATGCTTTGGATTTTTGTTTAAATCAGACGCACGCGGGTTTTGTGTGGATGTGTGCGCGTGCTTTTTAAGGAAGAAGAAAAAGGAAGAGGCTTTCTTTCCTAGACTAGCTCGCTGGGGGGACATCCTATGTTGCTCACTTTCTGAGAGATTTAGGTTAAAGTCAGTCAGGGCTTTGGACTCAGACAGTCTGGGTCCAAATCTGGGCTGTCTCACATTGAAGTCATCCCAGGCAACCTCTCTGGGCCATAATTTTTCTCTTCTGTAATGGCACATTATTCATATTCATATTCATATTGACACGATGATATTAATTGATGCTGATATTAATATAATAATAATAGTTCCTGCCTTATAAGCTTGTTGTGTGGCTTAAATGAAGCTGTGTACAGACAGGCCCCAGAAAGTGTCACGTGCTCACAAGCCCCCCTGTATACAAAGGGTCCCACTGCAATGGCAGACAGGGAGGCAGAGTTCCTGTACCTATTTCCTGATGGGTAAGTTGAGGCACAAAGTAGCAAAGTCCAGGGCGAGGACCTGGTTGGGGCATCTGGTCACCTTCGATGTGACCCCCTCCCCTCTCCTGAATTGCACAGGCTCCCCGGGGAGTTGTAAAATGCTGGTCTGGGTGACCGGGCTGCTTCTAGGCCTCAGGACACGGATCCTCTGGGGTCTGTTCAACCCACCGCTGGTGGGGCCTGCAGTTCTGCGTGTCCAACAAGCTCCCTGGAGAGACGGGTGGGTGCTGCTGGCCTGAGGAGTAGCCAGGGCTTTGGTCAGGGTTTCAGCTTACCTGTGTAAGAATTCACTGAAGTGCACATTTCAGGTGAGTGCACTTCACTGCATGGGGTTATACCCGGTGAAAAAGATTGCACACACATGATTTCGGATGCTACGTGGGCAGGGAATTAAACAACATTAAATAACAGTGAGAAAGAAATCAAGAATGGTCTCAGGAGGAACTCGGGATGGTTAATGAACTATCATTGCCTGGGCCTGGCCACACACAGTGCCCCTCAGCCTTCCTCTCCCGCCCTGCCCTCTCTGTATTCTCCGATCCTCCCCCCAAAGCCCCCTCCCATCCACCCTTCCCACCAGGTGCTGGGGGATCGGAGGGCACCCCACCAGCCAATCTCCCTTTCTCAGGACATGCGTGTGGTCCCTGGGCCTAGAGACAAAGCCACCTCCTCTGTGGTTTGGCCCCAGGAAAATGCTTAGGAGAAGTTCCAAGAAGTAGATTACTGCTTCCCAGGGAGTGCCCGGTTCAGGGCCTGCTTTCAGGAAGAGCCCCGGACACTCCCTCCTTTGCAGGAATCTGCAGCAGGGCACCTTCCTGCTGTCCCTCCCTCTTACTGTTGGTGATGCCTGGGCCCTTCTGTGAGTAGCCTCTGCCCTTCTGACCCCCTCCCCCACCCCGCCCTTGCTATGCCCTTTCCTGGCTCCTTCTCCCTCCGGCCCCTCCTGCCTCACTCTGTTCTTTCATTTCCTCAGAGTCCCTGGTTCCCCAGGGCTGGAGGGCTGTGTGGTGCAGTGCGGGCTCTGGCTCTGGAACCAGTGTGTGAGGTCAGAGTCTGCTCCACACCGACTTGCTGTGTGTCTGTGGGCAGCTGCTCAACCTCTCTGTGCCTTGGCTTCCTTGCCTGTGCACATGCTGGGGCTGTGGGTCCTTTGTGCAGATGAAACACACAAATACAAGCACAGCCCTTAGGAGTCCCCAAGGAGGTAAGTGCTGAGTACCGCCCAGCTGGTCTGGGTGGCCTGCCTGGGAATCAAGTGGGGGTTCAGGGGCCCCTAATCCCTCTGAGACAGGGAGCCTCAGTTTACCCACTTGTGAAAGAGCTTCAGTGACTCTGACCTTAAAGCACTGGTTACCTGATTTTAGGATTTCAAGGAGCAGCAGACTTGATTGGGGGAGTTAACCAGCAGCATAAAATTAAATTTAAAAAAATACAGAGTTTTGAAGACACTTTTATATCCCTTCCTAAAAAAGAAGGATATTTAGGGTGCACATGTGTGTGTACCCATGTGCATATGTGTGCACGCACACGAGTTCACACTGTCAGATGAAAGCTAGTCCCTGAAATGGAATGATTTCCGTGTCGGCACTTGCACAGGGCCAGGTGTGAGCTCATCGAGGCCTTGGTGCAGCCTCCCGGGAGGTTCCTCTCTTTCCAGCTGGGAAGGGGGTGCCTGGGGACAGGAGGATGTGCCCAAGGACTCTACCCTGGGGGTGGGGGTGGCTCCCTTGGCCAGTGGTCCTCAAAGGTCAGCATGCATCGTGACACCCAGAGAGCTGCCCAGCGCTCCGTGACTCGGGGGCGGCCTGAGAATGTGCATTCCTCACAGGCCCCGTGACACTGAGAACCTCTGCTCTTTGTCAGACTAATCCCCGGATTCGCTTTCGCCATAGCTGATGGAGCACCTCCTCACTTGTCCTGCTTTTCTCTCTGTGCTTGGAAGATATGACCGGGTTTAGAGTCCAAAAGCCAGCACCTGGGACCCTCAGCTGGGCCTAGGACACCAACTTTGGGGTGTCCCCACAAGGGCCTCAGTGTTCCCATCTGACAAGTGGAGACCATTGTGACCTCCTCTCTTTTGGGGGGCGGGGCGTAGGGGAATAAGGAGGAGAACCCAGGTTGTCACTGGTGAGCAATCCTTTTTACTAGACAGTAGTTACTGAGCATTCAGTGTGTCAGACATGATTTTGTGTATTTATCAAATATTTATTGTGAGTTTCCTAGGTTTCAGGCAAGCACTGTCCTGAGGCTTTATATCTGTCAGTGCATTTAGTTCCCATTATGTGCTAAGAACTGTCTTATCTTCCTTTTATAGGTGAAGAAACCGAGGCACAGAGAGAGTGAGTTATTTGCCTGAGGTTTCACAGCAAATAAGAGGTAAGATCAAGATACCAGGCAAGGCTGGGAAGCCCCACAGTCTTATCTCTGTCTGGTCCCAGCCCTCGTCTTGCTTGTGATAACCCAGACCAGGGCTGGGGTATGGGAAGGACTCTGCCTGGTACTACCCCTGGCTTACCCATACAATGGGTTCATCAGAGGCCCCCCAAAAGATGGGTTACTTTCTAACCCCCAGGACCTGTGTATGTAGCCTAATTTGGAAAAACAGGTCTTTGCAGATGAAATTAAGTTAAGGATCTCCAGATGAGAACATCTGGACTTAGGGAGAGCCCTAAACCCAGTGGCAGATGTCCTTATAACAAAGCAGAGGTGGTTTTAGACACAGAGACATGGGGGTAGAGGCCAGTGAGGGCGGAGGTAGGGACTGGAATCAGGCCGCAGCAAGCCAAAGAATGCCTGAACCAGCAGAAACGGGAAGAGTCAGGAGGGACTCTCCCCTGGCCTCTCCAGAGGGAGGGGGACCCCGCTGACACCTTGATTTCTCATTCCTGGCCTCCTGAGCTGTGAGAGAAGCAGTTTGGGTTGTTGTAAGCCACCCAGTGTGTGGTAGTGTGTTACAGCGGTCCGGTTCGAGGAAGCTGGTGTGCTGGGTGATCCTGAGCTAGTCCCCTTCCCTCTCTGGGCTTCGGTGTCCTCACCTCAGCCCCACCATTCAGCCCCTGGCTCCCTGCTCACCGGCCCCTAACACCAGCTGGCCAGGGACCTATCCCGGGCCTGTGGGGCATGGTGGGCCTTGGAGCCTCCCCCGGGACGTGCTGGCTGGGCTGGGGTCGGGAGATAGGGTCCCCACTGTAGATATTAGTGACTCAGACAAGATGCTGCTACCCTGAGGGCCTCAGTTTCCTCTTCTGCTGTGAGCATTCCTGGGGTCCTGCCTGCAAACACGGCAGCCCTCAATCTGTGGTGAATTCGTTTCATTCCTTTAACGAGCTTTTACTGCGCTCTTACTGTGTGCTTGGCTGGCCATGCTATCTTTCTCAAGGAAGCTGGTTGTTAGCATTATAATCATAATTATCTCCTCTTTAGGAACAAGGGCGAACAAGGTTCAGAGAGGCTAAATCCTTTATAGAGGGCGCCAAGCCAGCAGAGCCAGAGCCAGAACCCCAGCCCAGCTCTCCCTCCCTCTGATCAGCTTGACTGCTGGGGGCTGGTGGGGGTGGTGAGAGCTGGCCACTTGGGAAGGGGGTTGCAAGGAGAGGGTCCTGTGTGCCTTGTGAGTGCATGTGTGTATGTTCCTATGTGCATGTACATGTGCGCACACACACACGTGTACATCTGTGTATTTACTCTGCAAGTGTTCAAGTGAGTTTTGCTTTCACATTCAGTGTTGCTCAGGAGCCCTGATTCCTGTAAACCTCGTGTTTTAGTTTCCACCAGACACTGCGTAGCCGTGGTGTGGGCATGGTGACCAGGCTAGTCTGCTGTGGCTTCCCCTTCGCGCTCCTCTGCTCCTCCGTGGCTGCAGGGTGTGGAGGGATGTAAATGAAGGCAGGACACCTGGCCCCACGGCCAGCTGCAGGGCTGTGGCTCTGTGACATGCAGCCCATCGCAGGAGCCCGAGGAAAGTCATGCACCACTGGGGCCGGTGAGGGCAGAGCGTCCTCAGGAAATGGGGGTGCGTCTTGGGGACCTGTCTTGGGTCACCAGGGCCCAAGTGGTGAGAAAGGCTGGTGAAGGCATCTACCCACAGCATATCCAGCTGTGTGGGCTGGGGGCCCTGTGTCCGCTCCTATAAGATGGGGGTGGGCGACCTCCATGAGGAGCAGGGGCAGGGATGAATTGCACCAGGCAGTCACTCACGGGCTCATCAGGCAGATCTGGAGACTGGACTGTGAAAAGGACCATCCCATGGGGGTCCAGCCTGTTCATACACGGGAGCTGGTTCTTTCCAGCTTCCCCAAACCCCTGTCCTCATGCCTGGGCACAGGGCTCTTCTGCGGACTCCCTGGCCAGCACTGTTCAGCCCCTCTAAGTGGCCTCTGCACACAGGTCCCCGAGAACAGCTGGGGGGGGGGGGGGGCGGGGAGGCCAACTGCAAGCTCTGTCTCCAGCCCAGCCTCTTGTGGCACCCGAATGCAGCCTTGTTTTTTTTGTGTGTTTGTGTTTTTTTCAATTCTCACCTGAGAATTTGTTTTTATTGATTTGAGAGAGAAAGAGAGGTAGAGAGAGAGAGAGAGAGAGATCGGTTACATCTGGCATGCACCCTTACCAGGGATTGAATCTGCAACCTAGGCATATGCCCTGACCAGGAATTGAGCCCTCAATCTTCTTCTTCTTCTTCTTCTTCTTCTTCTTCTTCTTCTTCTTCTTCTTCTTCTTCTTCTTCTTTCTTCTTTCTTCTTTCTTCTTTCTTCTTTCTTCTTTCTTCTTTCTTTCTTCTTTCTTCTTTCTTCTTTCTTCTTCTTCTTTTTTTTTTTTTTTTAGTGTATGGGACAGTGCTTCAACCAACCCAACCACCTGCCCAGGGTTGACTGATACTTCCTTTGTTCCCAGCTGGGTTCACGCTAGTGTCTCTGTTTTGCAAGGCTGAGGTTTCTGAGTCCCCAGACACAGTGCTGCATGCCTCAGTGAATCCACCATGAGGGTCATGCCCCCTCACCCCCAGACAAGCTCAGCCCCGCACAGCTAAGAAAATAGCTCTTCCTGGCAGTGGGGGCATTCTGGTTTGGAGAAACAACTTTGGGCTTTGATGGGTGGTCATCATGTCCATCCCTCTGCCTCCCAGCCTAAGCCCTCCTGAAACCCACCAGAAGAATACACCTGCTGCCTTTGGGGAGCCATTTCAATGCTTTGTGTTCTCCACTTTTCTTCCTGCCCATGAAATAAGGCATTCCCGTTCACTGCCTTGCTCAGAGGATTTGTGTGTGTGTGTGTGTGTGTGTGTGTGTGCGCGCGCGTGTTTTTCGATGCAAACATGGACGGTGATGTTCACTCAGTCTCAGTTTTCTAGAACAGTTCCACTTTCTCAGAACTGCCATCATTTCAAGAAAAGGGGTCCATTACAGATACAATATATTGCCCCAGTTTTATAGCTTATATCCCTGAAAGATACTAAGGAATGCTGGACTGGACTCTGTTTATTAGTTGTGTTTATTATATATATGTATATACATACACACATGTATGTATATAGACACACATATATACAGTATATGTGTATTTAAATATATTTTTTATTGATTTCAGAGAGGAAGGGAGAGGGAGAGAAAGATAGAAACATCAGTGAAGAGAGAGAACCATTGATTGGCTGCCTCCTGCACGCTCTCTACTGGAGATTGAGCTTACAACCCGGGCACGTGCCCTGACCAGGACTCAAACTGTGACCTCCTGGTTCATAGGTCTATGCTCAACCACTGAGCCATGCTGGCCAGGCCTAAGTTGTGTGTTTTTTTATAGAACCTGTATTTTTTTAATTCTCCAGGGTATTCTTGCCTGGTGATGACCCAGGATAGTGGGTAAGGGCCCCCTTCACCTGGGGGCTTAATTATTGAAAGATACCTGGGAGGGACCCTTTGCTCCAGGTGAGGATAGAATCATTGGCTCCCCCTCTTACCAGTTGTGTGGTCCTGGGCAGGTCACATCACCACTCCAAGCTTCAATTTCTTCAGCTAAACAGTGGGCTTAAGGAAAGCTTTCTCCTTAGGATTGTCATAAGACTCTGCACATGAAGCACCTGGCAAGGTGTTTAGCACATAGTACCATGGTAAAAGCTCAGCTAATTGCTGCTGTTTTGAAGATGCCATTGCATATATATCCTTCCAGAATAAACCCCTACTCTTTGGGTGGTAGGGTTTGGTCTTTGTCCCAGGCAATCTGAGCGTTTTAGATCTTATCTGTCCAGGGGAACGGGTGGATTGAATGTGAGGCCACGGCCCAGAATTCCCCTTGCCTTACCTTTGTCCTCAGGTGGCAGGAAATCCCCTTTCCAGAAGGCTTTGATCGCATTTGGGAGCTGGGGCCAAGGGGGTTGTTTGAGGTCCAAAGTGAGAGTAGTGGGTAGAGAGGGAGAAAATCTTCCATAGAGGTGAGTCTCCCAGCATGTGTCAGTACACCCCAGTTTTCTGCTCACAACAATAATTTGAGACTCCAATTTCACAACTTCAGGAGCTAGTGAAACCCTGCTAGCAAGCTCTTGGATATTTTTTTTAAAGGAGATTCCAAGGAGCTGCACGTCAGTTTACACATAAGCTGCCCAGACAACAGAATAGCTTGCATTCTAGGGATGTGAGTGCAGACAATATGTTTTAGCTGCTTTATAAAAACCAAGTTTTTGCTGAATACCCTTTGTATGCCCAGCACTGCAGGAACCCCTGGGAGTACAGAGTCTCCTAAGGACTGGTCTTATGATTTTAAGGGTTGGTTAGGTTTTGTGGATTTTGCTGATTGAGGACATCTAATTTTTAGGGAGCAATTCCATTTCTAGGAATTTATCTGAAACATGTGCACAAATATTTAGCTCTAAGTCAGTTCACAGTAGCGATTTTAAGTAACAAATTGGAAATAGCCTTGATGTCCAACTCTAGCATATTGGTTAGATGGGAGATGAGACAAATAGAGTATTATGCAGGCATTCAAGAGAAAGCATGGAAAGATGTTTATTATTAAGTGAAAATAATATACACAACACTGGCTGGTGTGGCTCAGTTGGCTGAGCATCATCCCGTGCACTGAAAGGTTGCCCATTCTACTCCCAATCAGTGCACATGCCCAGGTTTGCAGGTTCAATCCCCAGTTGGGGTGTGTGCAGGAGACAACCAATCAATGTTTCTCTCACATCGATGTTTCTCTCCTTCTCCCTTCCTCTCTCTCTTTCAAAAAAGTATACATATATATGTATACGAAACAGTATTTTAATATCAAAATTATATAATTATATGTATTTTTTAAAACCTGGATGCCAATATACCCAAATGTTAACAGTGGATATATACAGTATCTCAGTGCTTTTTTATAATTTTCTTCTTAGTTTATATTTAATTTTCTGAATTTTCCATAATGAATGTGCATTTCTTTTTTAAGAAATATAGTAATATATGTACTAATTAACTTTTAATTCATTTTATGTTATTAAAATATAATAAATAGCCCTGGCTGGTTTGCTCAGTGGTTAGAGTGTCAGCCACAGATTGAAGGGTCTGGGTTCAATTTCTGGTCAATGGCACATACCTCCATGGCAGGTTCAATCCCTGCCCCTGGTCGGGGCTCCAGCAGGAGGCAACCAATCCATTTGTCTCTCTTTTCTCTCTCTCCCCCTACCTTCTACTCTCTCTAAAAATCAATGGAAAAAATGTCATCACTCACAGGGGGAGGATATTTTATATATACAATAAAAGAAAGGGTAATTTTACCAGCAGTCCTTGTCCCTCTTCTCAGCCTTCTCTCTTGGCCCAATTTTTTTTTAATTTTATTTAAGAATGTCATCTTTTTGAAAATATTTTTTCAGAAAGAGGAAAAGAGAGAAACATCAATGAGAGGGGAGACATTGATCAGCTGCCTCTCAACCCAGGCATGTGCCCTGATGGGTGAAATCCAATCTGCAACCTCTAAGTGCATGAGTTACCACTCAAGCACTTAGCCACACCAGCCAGGCTTTTGGCTTGACTTAATTCTTTTTTTGTTATTGTTGTTCTATTAATCCTCCTCCTAGGGTATTTTCCCATTGTTTTTAATGGAGTGGAAGGGAGCAGGGTGGGGAGAAAGAGATATTAACTGGTTGCCTCCAGCATTGACCGAAAATCGAACCTGGGACCTTTCGTTGTGCTGGCTGACAATCCAATTGCTGAGCCACACTGGCTAGGGTTTGACTCAACTCTTGATCACTCCCAATAAACACAAGCTCATAATGGTACTATTTCTTTCAGTATTTACTATTTATGAACCCCAAAGTACTCTCTTATGCAAGGAGATGTAAAGATATACGTTCTTCAGGTGATATGCATGCACACCAAATTTTAAGGTGTGTTAAATAAGTTCTTTACCTCCCTACATTTATTATTTTTAAAAATATATATTTTTATTGATTGCAGAGGAAGGGAGGAGGGAGGAAAAGGAAGGAGGAAGAGAGGGAGGGAGGAAGGGAGGAAAGAAGGAAGGAAGAGATAGGAACATCAATGATGAGAATCATTGATAGGCTGCCTCGCTGCCTCCTACACGCCCCCCACTAGAGATTGAGCCCACAACTCGGGGAATGTGCCCTGACCTGGAATCTAACAGAGACCTTGTGGTTCATAGGTAGGTGCTCAACCATTGAGCTACACAGGCCGGGCTCCCTTTATTTATTTATTCTCTTAATTCATTATATTCATTCAGTCCCAGCGTGGGGGCGGGTATTTACGCTAGGTGCGCATGCGCACTCCTGGCGGCTTGTGTGGTCCGCTCCCTGGGAGGTCCCGCCTTCTGGCCGGCCATTGGCCGGCTCCACCAGCTCTCCGCTGATTGGTGCCCGCAGGCCGGCCCCGCTGCCTTTCAAGGTTGGCGGGAAAGTGGCCGCCGAGCGTTATGGCAGCGGCCGCGGGGGCGGACTCGTTTTCTGGCGGCGGCTCGGGGGCCGTGCGGCTGCCGTCGTCGCCGCCCATCAAGGTGCTGGCGGAGCAGCTGCGGCGCCACGCGGAGGGCGGCCCGGGCGCGTGGCGGCTGTGCCGGGCGGGCCGCGCGCCTCTGGAGCTGGCGGCCGTGTGGATGCAGGGCACGGTGGTGCAGGCGGGCGGCGGCACGGCGCGGCTGCGGGACCCGAGCGGCGCCTTCTCGGTGTGCGGTCTGGAGCGGGTGCCGCGCGGGCGGCCCTGCGTCGCCCCAGGTAATGGCCAGAGTGGAACTCGGGGCTGACCCTTGTTTTGTGCAGCCAGAGGGCAGGGCCTGGTCGTCCCTCCTCCTGCCGGGCTTTGCCAGTGCTGGTTCCCTGATTCAGGACCCTTCCTTCCGGTTCCAAGCCCAATCTGGCGTCGCCCTAGCTGACCTGGTGATAACCATTAGCTGAAGCGGATTTTTTAAAATGCAGGTTCCCAGAAACCGCCCCCCCCACACACACACACACACACAAACCTCCTAGTTGTAATCTCCAGGGAAGGGACCCCAGCATTATTTTTGTAACAAACCCCCTCCCAGAAGGTGGTTTTTCAAAAAATTGTGATAGTTCAAAAAATACTGACCATTGTGCCTTACAGTGAAATACTCGTGCTCCCTTCTTGCCCCAGCCCCTGCCCCACTGTCAGCGTCCCTCCCTCTCAGCCCTCTGCCGCAGCATTAGTCTAGGCTGCCTCCTCTCCAATGGCCGACAAACTAAAAACGGTTTTTACATTTCCAAATAGTTGAAAAAAATCAAAAGAAGTAATATTCTAATATTCAAGTATCAGTGTCTCTAAAGTTATTTTTGAGATAAAATTTTAATATATTTCTATATTTTTTTATTTTTATAGATTATAGAGAGAGCGGAAGGGAGGGAAAGAGAGCATCTATTGGTTGCCTTCCACACTCACCCCACAACCTGGGCATGTTTCTTGAGTGAGAATCAACCTGTGACCTTTGGGTGCACTGGATTATACTTAACCACCTGAGCCACACTGGCCAGGGCTCTAAGTGAAGTTTTATTGTGACACATTTATATAATATATAGGGCTGTTTTCTCTCTCTCTCTTTTTTTTTTTTTAATTTATTGATTTTTTACAGAGAGGAAGGGAGAGAGATAGAGAGCTAGAAACGTCGATGAGAGAGAAACATCGATCAGCTGCCTCTTGCACACCCCCTGCCGGGGATGTGCCCACAACCAATGTACATGCCCTTGACTGGAATCGAACCTGGGACCTTTCAGTCCGCAGACCGACGCTCTACCACTGAGCCAAACCGGTTTTGGTGGTTTTTACTTTTTTTTCCTCCCAAAAATAAACATGAAAGGCAAACCTATAGCCGGCAAGGGCTGCCTCTCCCATTTGAAAAAGGAAGGCAAAGTCTGGGACTGGGAGGGCCATCTACTCTCCTTTCCTATCAGGCCACCACGACACCAGGTTGGAGAGGGACTCCCTCACTGAGCCAGCCAGCCTGCGGGCCTGACTTCCGCAGACTCTCCTAGCCCCAGGAGGTAGGGCTGTTTTCTCATTACAACTACAGAATTAGTAGTTGCCATAAGCACACTATCACCTGCAAAGCCTGAAATATTGTAACTATCTGGCCCTCTACAGAAAAAGTGTGCTGACCCTTGCCCCATGTAACTGGAGCTGCTTGGTGTCTCCCATGTCTAGTCCCAGCCATGGCATGAGTTTGGCATCAGTGGGTACCTTAGCATTTGAACTGACGGGCATTGGTGAACCTGTCTGACTTACTCACTGCCTGAATGCCTGCAGGCAGGGGTCACGCCATTGCCTCTTCTTAATTAATACCAAGTCTTGATTGACAGCTTGTTACTGCCTGCAGGCGGAGAGCCAAGAAAGTAAACAAGGAGCAGAGGAGCGACAACTGGCCCAGGCCTGTACGGTAGGGAGGGCTCATTAGAGGAGGTGGCCTGAAGGCTGTGTTGGAGTTACCCTGTGGGGTCCAATCTACCCAGGTTGCCTAGGATGGAAGGGGGTCCAGGCTGTGGAACTTCCGGTTTTAAAACCAGAACAATTGGTCACTCTATGTCTACCTGAGGCAGGAGATTGTCCAGGTCTATGGAATAGCGTGTGCAGAGGCTTGGAGGTGAGAGAGAGCCCCGTACTTTGGGGAGCCTGAAGCAGAATGTGGGGCAAAAGTGAAAGGTGGGAGGGCTCCCTTCCTGCGGAGCTGTTTGTGGAAGGACCTGCCTGTTTCAAGGTGGCCTTGGGCTGTATTCATGACTTCAGTGCTGTGCCCGCCCTGCTTTCTCCTCCAGAACAGCCAGCAGTTTGTTTCCTTAACCTTCAGGTGCTGCATATGCAGAATTGAGTCAGAACTCTCCAGTCTGCAGTGGAGAGGGGAGAAACTAACTGGCCAAGACTGCACATTGTGATCAGAGGGTTCTGGAGGCAGGAGCTGCATTGGAGAAAGGTGCGACAGGGATGGTTGTAAAGAGGAAACAGCTGGAAACAGACCAGCTGGAAGCGATTGAAATGGCCAGGGTTTGACCACTGAGGGGAAGGGGAGACTGGGGAGAGACTGTGGAGGAGAAGGAATGATGGACAGGACTGAGAGCCAGCTTGTCTGATCGCAGGGAGGAAAGCACACATGCCTTTGAGCTCATCCCTCAGGTGGAGAGCCAAGTGCGGCTCGTGTTAGCCTCTTCTGGTTAGGATCTCCTTGGGCTTGTTCTTTCCTGTGTCTTTATTCATTGTTTTTTGAGGGTTCTCTCTTTACCAGCACCTTAGGGCCATTCACAGAGAGCATGGCAAATGTATTTTTAGAACTAGCCTCTATCACTGAGGCATTAATGCTATGTTATTTCCTTAATAGAATCTGGAGGCGAGTCCAGAGAAACCTAAGTACCTCCTTTCAGGAGTTGAAAACCAGAGGGTCAGGTGTCAACTTGCCTGGCTTCCTTCAGTCAGACCCACATGCAGACTCAGCCCGGCTGTTGGAGGCATTGTGATTAACGTGGCCTGGAAGGGCATGGATGAGGCCTGGCAGTGTGCCTGCCCCTCCTGCTGTGTTTGGGTATTTTTATACAATTGAGTTTTGTGTGGTTAAGACCTGCCAAGTTTTGCTTTCAAGGAGAGCCACTTCTCCACTAGAATGGGAAGAAAGTCACAGTTAATATGTCATTAGATCATCCTGATGGCAGCCTGCCCTCTTGTTGATTTGCTTATGTGTACCACCAGGTCAGGATAAAGCAGGAGGTGGTGGGGATTGGTCCTAGGCAGTTAGAACAATGGGGCAGCAGGGGGTGGAGGGGTGAAATAGCTTGCCCAGATCTTTTGGCAACAGGGAGGGAAAATTGGATTTGCTTTGGGGCTGTCTTTGCAGAAAGAGGATTGGTCCCATGACTGCAACCAGTCACATACTCTGTGGCATTGAGCAAAGAACAAGGACAAAAGAAAGCTTGGGTTTTCTGCCCTTTCCTAAGAGCAGTCTGTCTAACTACAGCTCATACTCTGACGTGAGTCTTTTCCATTCCTTGGGCATGATTGTTTTGTGCAAGATGGTAGCTTGCTGATTTTTATTTTTATTTTTTTAACATTTGAAAACCAGAAACCAAAGAATATACAGATGTAATGTTCCAAATTAAATGTTGAACTTAGGGCAGTGGAACTATGTGGTATGATACCAGAATGGTAGATAAATGTAAAACTTACAGAATTATATATTACAAAGAGTGACCCATAATGTAAATTATGAACTTTAGTTAATAATAATGTATCATCAATTATAACAAACTAAAGGCCCAATGCACAAAGATTTGTGCAAGAATGGGCCTTCCTTTCACTGGCTGCCAGCATTGCCTTCACTCCAGCCCAGAGCCGCCTTTCCGCCTTTGCTCTGACCTGGAGCCACCTTTCTGCCTTCCCATGCTGCCCACAGCCACATACTCTGTGGCATTGAGCAAGGAACAAGGACAAGGTTGGGGCATTGCAGAACACTTGTGTCCCCCTCCTGGCCACTTGGCATCTGTGTATGCAAGTTAACCTTCCATCTTTGTTGGGTTAATTTGCATACCCACTTCTGATTGGCTGGTGGGTGTCGCAAAGGTGCAGTCAATTTGCATGTTTCTCTTTCATTAGTGTAGATGTATTCCAGCAATGCAAGATGTTAATAATAGGAGAAACTGATGAAGGGAATATACAGGAGCTATGTACTTTTTGCTCTTTTTAGATAGATAGATAGATAGATAGATAGATATATTGATCATTGACCACCTTGGCATTTTGATCTCTACTGAGCATTTTTTTTCTTTAAAGTCTCCAATTTGCCTCTCTGATAAAGTGAAGCCTGTGAAGGACTGGGTCTGTTTTGCTTTTTTTTTTTTTTTTTTTTCCTATCAGTTTTAACATTACCATGGTCTTTTTCTTCTAGGAAAGTACGTGATGGTAATGGGAGTGATTCAGGCCTATAGCCCTGAGCCTTGCCTTCAGGCTGTGAAGATGACAGATCTTTCTGATAATCCCGTCCATGAAAGCATGTGGGCACTGGAAGTAGAAGATTTACACAGGAATATTCCTTAGATGATGTTGGAAGTGTCATTAAAAACAACGGAAATTCTGAAAGGACTTAAGTTCTTATTCCATGTGGATTTCACGGACATTGTTCAATGTGTATTTCTCAAAGGTTCCTCGGAGAGCTTTGCTTTGGCTCACCAAGTTGTCCAGATGTAGGATTTCTAAATGCTGGGGCGCTCCAGTCAACTCAGCCCCTGCTGCCCCTGTGCGTTGATTAAAAGCAGATGTCGTGTTCATTCTCTCTAAAGCACACAGAAATCTCATGTTGCATTTCTCAGGTTTTACTAGTGATGATACTTTTTCCGTGACTGCTGCGATCCTATTTTATGGTGCAAACTTTGAATCTCAGTCATTGTCCATGGTGATTAAAGTGTGGTTATGGGCAGGAAAATAGACTGCGTGAAAGAAGAATGACATCATGGCCCCACGTCTTCTCCATCAACAGCTTCCATATCCAGTTTGCAAGTCAAGCGGTACAGCAGCCTCTCAGAGACACAGCTCTCTTGAACACCACTCAACCCTTAACGGTCTATTTCTCTTAGATGTGGGTGATGATAGGGACATGCTGAAATTCTTGTTGAAATTAAAATTAAAGATTGAGAACAACTTTCAGGCATTCACTCAACTTCTAACTTCAGTCTTTTAACATTTGGTGAGATACTTCAAGGGAGCATCCTCCTGGGTAGAGTTCTGCATTTTTGGTATGGAAGGGCTGTTTGTTGGGATTATATTGAATACTAGATTTCTGCTCTCTGCTTCTTACTTAACCCTCTTTTCCCCTTAGACCACATGTGTCAAACACAAGGCCCGCGGGCCAAATCCAGCCCGCCAGGCCTTGCAATGTGGCCCGCCCCGCGCTGTCATCACTGCACTCCGCTGTCAGTTTATGACATTGTCAGTTTATGACTGTTCAGTAAACCATTAAGCTCGAGATTTAGGCTGGATTTTAGGTTTTGGCCCCTTCTCTGATTGAGTTCGACACCCCTACCTTAGATTATCAATGTCAAAGGAGTCCTGTTTTGTTTCAACATTGCTGTCGAGTTTTGCTGGATTACTTATTTTCTACCACTAATAAATTGTTTTACATGCTGTATGTTTTTTTTTTTAATAGACCCAGTTTTAGAGCATCTTTATATTTATAGGAAAAAAAGCGCAAAAAGTACATAGTTTCCATATACCCCATTCCTCTATTTCTCTTATAATTGATGACACATTATTATTAATTAAAGTCCATAATTTACATTATAGGTCACTCTTTGTGATATACAGTTGTATACGTTTTACATTTATCTACCATTATGGTATCATACTGCATAATTTCACTGCCCTAAAAATCCTGTGTGCTCCGCCTGTTCATCCCTTTCTCCCCTTCATGACCACTGTGATTTTTTTGCCTATTACCTCCATAGTATTGCCTTTTCCAGTATGTCATATAATTGGAATCATATAGGATATAGTTTTTTTTTTCAGACTGGCTTCTTTGACTTAGCAATATATATTTAATATTTCTCCATGTTTTTTCACAACTTGATGCCAAATTTTTAAAAAAGGTTTTTAAACTTGATATTTTTAGAGGGAGAGAGAGAAACATTGATTGGTTGTCTCCTGCACGCCCCCGACTGGGAATCGAGCTCATAATCTGGACATGTGCTGTGACTGGGAATGGTGCAAGCAAACTTATCTAAACTTATGGATACTCAACCAACAGCTACACTGGCCGGGGCCTGATTTCTTTGTATTGCTGAATACTCCATTGTATGGATGTACCATGCTTTGGTACCCATGCACCTATTGAAGGACATTGATTTCATTCCAGTTTTTGCAATTATTAATAGAGCTTAAATGAACATTTGTGTGCAGGTTTTGTTGACATGTTTTCTACTTAGCAGAGTAAATATCTGGGAGCACAACTGGTGATCATGTTACCTTGACATTTAACATTGATGCAGTCCATGGGACCTTGTAAGATATGTTTAACCTTGTAAGAAACGGCCAGACTGCCTCAGTTTCTTGGGGCTACTATAACAAACGCCATAGACTTGGGGGCCTAAAAATAATTGAAATTTATTTTCCACAGTTTTTTTTTTTTTTTTTAATTATTGAAATTTTACAGAGAGTAAGAGAGAGGGATAGAGAGAAACATCAATGAGAGAGAATCATCGATCAGCTGCCTCTTGCACACCCCCTACTGAGGATGTGCCCGCAACCCAGGTACATGCCCTTAACCGGAATCGAACCTGGGACCTTTCAGTCCGCTGGCCGACGCTCCATCCACTGGCCCAAGCAAGTTTTGGCATATTTTCTGCAGTTTTGAAGGCTGGAGAGTTAAGATCAATGTACTGGCAGAATCAAGGTGCTGTTTCCTGGTTCACAGATGGCTGTCCTTTTACAGTCTTCACATGGCAGAAGAGAGAAGGGAGCTCTCTGGGGTCTCATGGGCCCTGATCCCATTCCTGAGGGCTCTGCCATCCTGATCTAATCACCTCTCAGAGGCCCCCACATTTCAACATAAGAATATGGGGGAACACATCTGCAGTCTTAGCACTGTCTTCCAAAGTGACTATACCATTTTGCTTTCTCATCAGTATCTGAGTTTTTGTTGTTCTACATCCTCAAAGGGCAAATTGGAAATAATGCATAATTTTTATTAATGATCTGGGTTTGTTGGCCCCTTGAGGCTTATTTTGAGGAGGTTTATGTTCAGAGTTTGGGGATTTTCAGGCAATGTTGCTGAGCTATTTCTGGAGCTTTGCAGCCCTAGAGACCTGAATATGAGCCCTTCATTTGTTGTTAAACTTGCGGTGTGACTGCAAACAAGTTACCTAACCTCTCTGAGTTTTAATCTCCTCACCTATAAGATGCAGATTATACCCAGCTCATAGCACTGATGTGAGGAATAAATGAAGATGCATCTAAATCACTTTCACGTGTGCCTGGCACATGGTAGCCACCAAATGATTGTTGCTGGGAGGAATAGTAAGTTCTTACATTCATCAGTTGCCTTTAAAAACTATATATATTTTTTCGAATAGTTTTAGGTATACAGAAAAAGTACAAAGACAATACAAAGAGTTCCCATATACCACATCCCGTTTCTTTTATTATTAACATCTTACATTAGAATGGTACGTTTGTTTAATCAATGAACCAATATTGGGATATTATTAACTCAAGTTTATACTTTATATTTTCTTTGTTTTTTTTTTCTAAAATCCTTTTCTGTTCCAGGATCCCATCCAGGTCACCCCATTACATTCAGTCCTCGTGTCTCCTTAGTCTCCTCCTGGGTGGGACGGTCGATCAGCTGCTTTGATTACCTTGACATTTAACATTGATGCAGTCCATGGGACCTCAGTTATAGGATTCTTAGGTTAAAGCTTTATCATGGAGCTCCTAATAACAGCCCTTGAACTGGGTATGTGGCAGGCCCCTTAAGACCTTAGTCTGCAGTTCCCCTTATCTGAGACCTGCTTTTCTTCTAGAAAATCGCACCGGGCTGCTGAGAACCCCTGCCATGTTGTATCCAGTTTGCCCCTACCTAACTTCTGGTAAGAAATGTCCCATTGAAAATTGGTAATTGGGCTGGTATGGCTGCCCGAGCAGCGAAGGAACGCAGCAGGGTGGGAGGTGGGAAAAGGAGGGTGCCCTGTTTTCCCCACAGTCCCACAGACGGCCAGTGGCTCCCTGCGGCTCCCTGCCGCTTCAGCATGTTAGCCGAGCTCCAGTGGTTTCCCTGAATATAATCTCTCTCACTGTTTCGGCTAACGTTTCCTCCTTGACATCATCAAAGGGAAACGCATCTTGGGTAGGGGTGTCAGTGTGCTGGTGCCAAATCAAAGTTTATCACCAAGCACCCCTCGCCAGAAAAGGGCAGACTGTGTGCCCGGGCCGCGCTGCTTCTCTTTTGAAATCGGCTCTTTTCTAAGAACTGAAAATAAGCACCCGAGGCTGTGACTTCACTTTTCTTGGAACTGCTTTACATTAGAAGAAGAAAAAAAGAAAAGAAACTCATCATTTAGCTGGTTTTTGGATCACTGAGTTCCCTAATTCTTTCTGTTGCATGTTCTTGTAAAGCTCATGTTTTACCACAAAAATCTTATGCATCAAGTGAAGCAGGAAGGGGAAAGAGTGACACCTGAAAGAGCTGTGTTTTGTCTCCGGGGCTGTTTTTGATTTAATGGCCAAGGAGAAAAAGGACCTGAAACACACGCTGTGTGTAGTCGTCTTCAGCTCCCAGGGGTGTCGGCCGTGACGGCGCGGTCCTGGGCTCCGCTGGGCCAGCAAATGTCCCGCGTTGCCTAGGCTCGTGTTGCTAAACCTCAGGCCACGGTCCAGACTCCCTGAACGGCTGCCTGTTTGCAAGAATAAGAAGGGGGAGGATTATTTTTCTGCCACAGTGACCTACATTTAGCAGACATCTTTTTGGGGCCCCTACCTGCTTGAGATAAAGGAGAGTTCTACTTAGCCACCCCTGGGCTCCAGTCCTGGGCCTGCCCTTGCCTGTCTGCACTCGGGCTTGGAGGGCAGTCTGTGAAGTGGACATGATTTGTCCACAGGATGGGACCCGGAAGGTTCATAGACACCAGATTAGAGCCCCCTTCCCAGCGCAGACAGATCTCGACAGATAGGCACATTCTCTCTCTGCCTTGGAGGGACCTCCAGTGATGTGATTGTGTCTTATATCTCTCTCTGTCTCCACCCAGTACCGGGCCTTGTGTAATATATGAGCAGTGAGTAAATGTTCAGTGAAGGGCTGTTTTTAAGTTAGGAAGATGGAATATACAAGCAAAGGAACAATGTTCTTTTAATATATATATATTGATTTCAGAGAAGGGAGGAGAGAGAGACATCAATGATGAGAGAGAATCATTAATTGGCTGCCTTCTGCCCGCCTCACTCTGAGGATCAAGCCTGAAACCTGGGCATGTGCCTTGACCAGGAATTGAACCATGACTTCCCGGTTTATAAGTTGATGCTCAACCATGGAGCCACTCTGGTCAGGCAAGGCACAGTGTTCTTGAAATTGCACTTGGCACACAAATGAAAGGAGCCCTTGAAGGCCATGCTTAAGTACTTTTTGAATCACGCACCCAGGGCATTTTGTAACTGGGCTGAGGGTGCCTGCTAGAGTGTTTTAGGGCGTTCTGAACAGAGAAAGACGACTCGGTAAAGACAGGAGAGTCTGGAGGAAAGGAGGGAGATGGCTGAGTCGGGGGTGTGGTGGGGGGAAGAAATCCAGTCCTACAAGAATCATCAGCCATCTCTGGTTAAAGAATGCAAATTCAGTCAAGAGTTATGAGCAGGGACTGCTAGAAGCTTACCCCTGTTACTTTATTTTACTGTGTCATTGCCCCCGTGCCTACGAAAACTGTGGCCAAGGAGATGGAAGCCCAAGAGCATCTGGCTAGCAGGCTGTTGCAGAGACAGGTCTCAGGCCAGCTTGTGTCCGATGTTGTAGGATAGGTGTCCGAGGCTTTCATTCTGAGATGGCTTTAAAAAAATTTTTTTTTTTTTTAAATTCATTTCAGAGAGGGAGAGGAAGAGAGAGATAGAAACATTAATGGTGAGAGGGAATGATCAGCAGTCTCCCACACCCCCTCCCCGCCTATTGGGGATTGAGCCAGAACCCAGGCATGCGCCCCAACTGGAATTGAACACATGACTCTTCAGTCTGATGCTTCAGCCACTGAGCCAAACCCGCTAGGGCTTGAGATGCCATTTATGTAGAAACTCCCGAGACCAGCTCTGGGAGTTCATGGGTGTTTGTTGATTTTAAGAATATTGGGTAATACAGTCAGTCCTGTGATATTCTCCAGTAAGGGCTGTTCTCTGCAGTTCTCTTTAACCCTTTTTTCTAAGAAGATTTGTATCAGCAGTCTTGCTTCATCAGACTCAGCCCTCTCAGTCCTCCAGTGGGAGCTCGTGGTCTTTACATTTAGGTGCTAGCACCCCCTGCTGGCGTGTGCCATCCAAAATGGGATGACAACCAGCGGCCACAGAAGGAAGCAAAGAAACAAAAGCAGGCCACAAGCTTCACCGCTGTCCATCCCGGCGGTGTTGCCCATTGAGGCCAAGCCGTCTTGGGGGTAGCATGTGGGGAATGGCATTGGCTTTGGCAACCAGATGGGTTCCGATGGTCCTGCTTTGAGCTCCAGCCCTACTGTTTATTAACGGGGTGGCTGACCTCCATCATCTGTAGCAAAGGGAAGATTGGGAGTCACAGGGATGAGGGAGCTTGTCCACAGGGCTGTTAACTGGAATCCAGCAGTCACTTCATTGGTCTTTCTGTCACCAAGCACTTCCTCACACCTGCTGGGTTCCAGGCTCCGGGGACGCGCGGTGAACAAAAAACATGGCTGCTCCCTGTGAAGCACGGTGTCTTCTTAGCATTCAAATCCCTCTGACCCCCCACTCTGCCTCATCACTCTTGCTTGCCACCCAGTCTCCGCTTTTAAGGACTCGTGGTTAGATTGGGCTCACCAGGCTAATCTCCCAGCTCAAGGCCCTTAGCCTATCCAATCACATCTACAAAGGCCCCTTTGCTGCATAAGGTAACATTTTCATAGGTTCCAGGGATTAGGATGTGGGCATCTTTGGAGGGAAGGGAAGGCACTCTACCTACCCAGCCTGCCCTCTGGCCCCTAAAGATGCAGGTCCATCCAGACGCAAAATAATTCACCCTGTCCCACAGCCCCCAATTCTCATCCCCTTTACAGCATCTCATCATCCAAATCATCTGCATCTGGTAGGGGGAGAGGCCCTGGATATAATCCACCTGTGAACCTGTGGGACTCAAGAAGTAAGTTAACCATCACCAAAATCCAGTGGTGGCAACCCGGAGGGGATGCAGTCAGGCTCTGTCCCTAACCCAAGGGACCGGAGACATGACATAGATGGTGAGGAAGAAATTTCTAGCACCTGGAAACACCACACTATTAAGTTTCCCTTCCTCCTGGGCAAACTGGAAAAGGGAAGGAGTTTCTCGGAGTGGCCTGTTGGCACCTATGTTTGTACCCATTGAGGTGAGGAAAGAGCGGAGCCAGAGTTCCCGTTAACCATTCTGTGCCTGTGTTAGAAAGTCAGTCAGACTCAGGTCTTCCACTACACAACTGTGCTACAGCTTAATAGGGGTTACGGGTTAATTATGGTACGTGTTTTCTGGACAGCTTACAAATGAACTGAATTGGTCTCTGTGAGATATCACAACTGAGATGCCAAAAAAAAAAAAAAACTGTTTTAGGCTTCCCGTCCAGAATAGAATGGAAATTTAAGTAACAGACTTTCCCAGGTACTTCTGAGGCTGTGCATTCCGCATGTGGGCCTCAGCGCTGCCAGGCGTGGCTCATCACCAGCCGCACCTGGGATGCTTTAACCGGCCTCACCCCTAATCTAAGTATTTAGAAAGCTCTCTGCGTGCATCTTAACGCCTGCCAGGTGTAGCAGCCGCATATCTACTGGCCAGGAGTCAGAGCTGCCCTGAAGATGGTTGACCGCTGAGCCCTTTGCCTCCTCTGCTGGGGACCCTGGAGTCCAGAGGAGCTGGGCCTTGGCCAGAGGAAGGACAGATGAAGGGTTGACCCAGGGGCCCTTAGGACCAGGACCAGGACCACTTGTCCCTAGTTCCCCTGAGGAGGAGGAAAAACAGGATGGGAAAAGCTCGTACAAAGGAACTGGGCTAGACTACCCACCGGCTGTTCTGAGTCGTCCTCGACCCTCGACCCTCGACCCTCCTTGGTGCTGGGCTGCTGCTAAGGACAACACAAGGTACTGATCTCTGGTTTTCATTTTTAAGTCCATTTAAAGGAAAATACTAGGTGAGCAATAGAACGGGTGGTATGTGAACGGCCTATGTTTGGGTAGACGGTTTGCTTTTACTTGGTGTTCTAAACAGGGCTTTTTCAACCGTTTTCATCTCATGGTACACATAAATTACTAAAATTCTGCAGCACACCCAAAAAATTTCTTTTTGCCGATCATAAAAAAAATATGGTATAATTTTGATTGATTTACAAAAAGAAAATATTAATTCCTTTTTGCTCCAAAGTGACTTAAAAAAATTCCTCACCCAAGGATATGTTTTTATTGATTTTAGAGAGAGCAGAAGGGAGGGGGGAGAGAGAGAGAGGAAAGAACATCAATGTAAGTGGGAAACATCAATGTGAGTGAGAAACCTCTCTTGGTTGCCTCCCCTAAGCACCCTGACTGAGGATTAAACCTGCAAACTTTGTGCTCCAACCAACTGCTACAACGGTCAGGGCTTCAAAGTGAGTTTTAAAAAGATCAGATGCCTGTACTTGCAGATAATGATTTCTGGTACCAAGAATAGAAAAAGGTCTCTAGGAAAAACTAAGGAAATCTGAAGAGTATGCCCTTTAGTTAATAATAATAATATTAATAATAATAATAATATATTAACAGTGGTTCATTGATTGTGACAAACATATCATACCACTGTAAGATGTTAATGACAGGAGGAACTGAGTGTCAGGAGTATGGAACCTCTGCTATTGTCACAATTTTTCCATAGACTTAATTTTGAATTTTATTTATTAAAGAATACAGACTGTCCAGTTAAATCTGAATTTCAGATAAACATACATTTTTAGTATAAGTATGTCCCATGCAATTTTGGGGATTTAGTTATACTAAAAATTAGCCATTTATCTGAAATTCAAATTTAGCTGGGCCTCCTATATTTTATCCGAAGTTGAATTTAAACAGTGACATGCAGCTGGTATTGGCGGCACAGGCCCAGAGCTGTCTGGCTTGCCCGGAAGTCAGCAGTTATGAAAGCAGGTGAGACAGCTGAGGCCCTGAGAGGCTGCAACTTGCTCAGCATCTTCTGCTAGTAATTGCCAGGCCAGTCCTCTCCGGCTGCACTTACCCTGGTTCTGCGGAGAAGGAGCAGTGCTCAGGGGCCTGCAGGAGCCCATTACGGCAGCGTGGGGCCTCGTGGAGGCCTGCAGGGCCAGCTGAGGATGCAGAGTCTTCGGCGGTGTGACGGCTGGGACTGGCACGTGAGGCCATTGGTCAGGGACCATAGTGCCGAGGGACAGATTGGCAGTCTGTCTGACACAGCATGGTTGGCTTCTCTGCTCGAGGCCTCACTGGGCTGAAGTCGAGGTGCTGGCTGGCTGAGCTCTTTTCAGGAGGCTTCAGGAAGGATCCTTTCCAATCTCCCTCCGATTGTTGGCAAGGTTTAGTTCCTTGCCATACAGTTCCTTGTTCCCCTGCCGGCTGTAAATTGGGGACTTACTTAATTTACTTAATTCTCAGAGCCACACTCATTCTTTGCCAGGAATCCTCCTTCATCTTCAAGCAGCAACAGTGCCAAATTCTTGTGATTCCCTCGTCTGTCCTCCAGGCCCCAGGTTAAAGGGCTCATATGATAAGGTCAGGCCCATTCTCCTGAAGGTCAGCTGACTTGAGACTTTCATTATATCTCCAAATTCTCATCACAGCACCACTTAGATTAGTATTGGATTGAGAAGGTGTGTATACACTAGGGTGGGAATCTTGGAGGGGGTACCCGAGGGTTGTCCTCCTCAAGGACCTGGCAGATGCAGAGCCTAAGGAGGAACGCAGATTCTAGAGACAGACATCATGGGTTCAAATCCCAGCTCCACCACCACTCAAGGGGTGTGCGGTCTGGGGCACACAGCCTCCTTGGGCCTCTGCTACTTCGTCTGCAAAATGGGAATAAGAGTGGCCTTGTTATGCTCACGTGGACTGTATCTGACAGGTTATGGCTCTTCTCACTTCCCTGCTGCCAGGGCCGCCTCGCTTGGTCTTCGCAGGCATGAGAATGGCATTCCCCTGCCTTCCCCACATTCTCCGCCTTTCTGGCTGGCGATAAGGCTCTTTAAGGAGCATGAGCTCACTGTCTGAGCTCACTGGATTGGGATCTTGGTCTCCCCGCTTTGGCAGGCTGGACCAGACTTGGCTTGGGAAAGAAATGTCAGTGGGAAAAAATTCCTTTAAAAAAAAAGTATGCACGTAGTAAAATGTATATCCAATTGCAACATAAACATAATCGCACTCGTTGGTGTGTGTGAACGAACCCCAAGGAGGGAGCGTTTGGTAGGTCAGTTTTCCATCCACTCCCTCCTTGCACGGCTCACAGAAGATGAGACCCTTGGTGTCTGCATTCTGGTGGAGGCATTGTGCCGCAAGCATCCGGTTTATTCCATGGTTATGGGCCTTCGGTACCCCATTTGCTTGAAAACCTTGTGGCCTTATTCATGGAGAAAGGCTGAATGAGGAAACTTGGGTAATGTGAAAGCAAGTGGCCAGTTTCGCAAAAAGTTCCAACATGGGTGGTTTATCACTAATTGGAAAAACATGTCTCTTCTCGGTTGCCTTAATTCTTTTTGCAGGGCTCGGGCCCCAAGTGCTCCCAGAAGACTTTTGGGGGTGTAATCAGCTCCCAGGGTGGTCACCAGAGTGACTAAAGGGGCAAAGAGCTCATGCAGCCGTCTGAGGGTCCTTGAGGTGTCCCAGCTCAGCCTGGGCAGCAGGGACTGGTCTGTCACCAGCCTTCCTGGCTAGGGCAGAGGGAGAGGTGGGCAAGGACAGAGTGGGGACTCATTCTGGCTTGAACTTAGCCTTCAGAACCAAAAGTCTGGAGGCAGAGTTTGGGACTTAGACAAGAAAAGGAAACAGCCTACATTTTAGTTTTCTCTGAGCTGGGGACTTCAACTCTTTGGTTGTAATGAGCACAGTGCTGGGGTCCTTTCATCCTTTCACAAACGCAGAAGTTGACAGTCCTGCTCCCGCTTTCTCTTCCTCGTTGGGTTCCTCTGTAAGAAAGGGTTCCCGGGGACAGATGAGCTGGCCTGGCCATGGCCCACCCATGTCCTTAACAGGGAAACCTGTGTCAGCAGAATGGACTCTGCCCCTGGCTGACACCACTGGCTCCTCTGGCCCAGGCGCCTCAGAGATCAACACCTGACCTAAGGCGCCCAGGTCAAACAGGCCCCTTGTGTCCACGTCCCAGCTTTGCTGCTGGTCTCAGTCCCGCCTCATCTCTCCGAGCAGAGCTGCTGCGGTGTCACACATGGGAGAACGGCTCGCTCCCCTCCCCCCGGTGGCTTCAGGGTGGCAGGCAGCACGCAGAGCCCTGCCCCTGCCCTCGGGAGGGAACATGAACCTAGAGGTGGTACTGCTATTAGAGTTTTAAGTGTTTGCGGTTTCCTCTCTGTGTCTCCACTTCCTTCTTGAAACCCCAAGGGAGGCTTCTCTGGAAAGGAAGGGCCTTTCAGAACCCAGCGCACAGCTGGGAATGGCTGTTCTCAGCTAGTCCGGCTGGCCAGAGCCCAGGGTGCCGGGGCAGGGTGTGGTCAGACCCACAGGGCCACTGAGGCTCCGTGGCTGGCCAGTCCCTTGTTTTATGGAAACTGACCTCCCCAGGCACCTGAGAACCTGTGTGAAGCGAGTCTGAAGCAGAACTAGCTACATGATTTGTGGGGCCTCGTATTGAAGGAAAATGCAGGACCCCTCACTCAAAAATTATGATGCTTCATGTGGTGACAGCAGTGCAGGGCTCTGACAGCACGGTTTGCAGGCGCATGAAGCCTGGTCCAGAGAGTTCGGCCGCAGCTGGTCAGTGGCACGCAGATAAATCTGGTCACCCTATACTTTGGATGAGTTGACTCACATCTCTCCATAACTGTTGACTGACTAAGGCTAGAAAACTGAGCAGGGCCCGCTGTGGTCTAGGCCGAGAAGCTGGCTGAGTGTGCTGGGCAGTGACAGAGGGGGCAGGGCTCCAGGCAGCCTCTGCTCTCTAGAACAGGAGGTCCCTGCGCACGCATGCCCGACTGGGTCACCCGTCCCAGGGTTCACCGTAAAACCCACAAGGCCGACATTCCTGCAAGTGCTTCGCCGTGGCCAACCTCTGTGAGAACCTAAGTGAGATCTCAGAATGAACTTTTGTTGGCTGGGAAAGGACAGACTTACTATTGGAGAGCAATTGTATTTGAAGAGCATGGGTCAGAGGTTGCTAAGGAAACCATTGTTTGCAAAGTTTGGCTTACATAAAATTTGTGGAAAAAACACCCACAAAAAGCAAGTACGTATCGTTTTGCCCTGGATGGTGCGGCTCAGTTGGTTAGAGCATCATCCTGTGTACCAAAAGGCTGCAGGTTCGATTACTGATCAGGGCACATACCCAGGTTGTTGGTTTGATCCTTGGGAGGCAGCCAATTGACGTTTCTCTCTCATATTGATGTTTCTCCCAACCTCTCCCCCTCTCTCAAGTTCTCTTCCTCTCACCCCTGAAAAATATCTCCTCAGTAAGGATAAAAAAATACAACCCACAAAACCAAGTGCCGTTTTGTCCTTTCTCCCAGATGATAAACAAGAAGGGAAGCCTGTGACTGGGTAAAGTGAGTCATGGAGTGTGGGAGGCTCAGATCCATGTAGGATTCCTCTTTACTTGGGAGCTCCTTTCTAATTTGCCTGCCAAGCTCCAAATAAAAAGGCAAATCTGATTGGGTGGCAGCAGACAAAAGATTGTTTGGGTGGGTAGACAGGGGACTGAAGAAGTCTGTAAAAACCAAAAGTTTTCTTTTTCTTTCTTTTTTTTCTTTTGGAAAATAATCTCTTGTTTTATTACGAAACCAAAATATCATTTGCAATGCTTTCCTTTTTTTGTTGTTTTTGTTTTATTTTTTTACTAGTCTCTTCTAAAGAATTGAAATATACCATAAAATTCAAATACCATAAAATTCACCCCTTTAATGCTGTATAATTAAGTGGCTTTTAGTAGTCCCAAGTTTTGCAACCATCACCACTATCTAAATCCCAGAATACTTTCATCACCCCCCAAAAAAACCTCCATACCCATTAGCTGTTGAGACAGGCTAGTAAACCGGGACACGTGGAATAGGGAAATTGAGACAGATAGTTAAAAGGCCAAGCATCTTCCCTAACCAAGGACACTTAAGAGTAAGTGATTTATGCTGAAACCGGTTTGGCTCAAAGGATAGAGCATTGGCCTGCGGACTGAAAGGTCCCAGGTTCGATTCCGGTCAAGCGCATGTACCTTGGTTGCGGGCACATCCCCAGTAGGGGGTGTGCAAAAGGAAGCTGATCAATGACTCTCTCTCATCGATGTTTCTCTCTGTCCCTCTCTCTTCCTCTCTGTAAAAAAAAATCAATAAAATATATTAAAAGAGTAAGTGATTTATACTTCTCACCAACCAGAGAGCAAATAGCTTCAATCACCCTACTCAGGGAGATAAGAGAACAAAAATCCAACTAGTGACATTTGTGCCAACCACACCCAAGAGTAGAAGATGTTAAAATAATAGACCTCATTGTGGTGCATCAGCATAAAGCAGATGAATATTCTATTGAGATCCTCTGCTAAACTCCCAGCCTTAATTTAGTTATTATTTATTATTTTACTAGGCATCTGTTGCAGGAATATTCCTGCAAGACTTCCCGAGGGATTCCCTCCCAGCACCCCCATCTCTCTAGCCCCCTCACCTCGGGGCCACCTCTACCACTGTCTCTGCAGCTGTGCGCTGCCACCACAGCAGCGCACCTCGCCCTGCATGCCCAACCTGCTGCGCACCCCACCCCACCCACTCGACCCTCCATGCCCGACGGCCCTGCTGCCTCCTGCCACCTCTGCTGCCACGCTCACTGCCGCTGCGCACCTCGCCCTGCTCCACCCTACACATGCTGCCAGTGCTTTCCCTCCAGCAGTGGGACCACCTTGCTTTCCACTTTCCCTCCCTCTTCCTTCTATGCTGTCTTCAGTCTTCACTCCTTCCTCTCTCTGCACATGCAAATTAACCACCATCTTTGCTGGGTTAATTTGCATACTCACTCTGATTGGCTGGTGAGCGTGGCTTGTGTAGGTTAGATTAGGTTAGATTTTTAGAGAGAGTAGAAGGGAGGGAGAGAGCCAGAAAGAGAAGTATCCATATGAGAGAGACACATTGATTCGTTGCCTCCCACTTGGGCCACAAAAGGGCCGGGGAGGGGGTGGCCGGAACGTGGGATGGAACCTGCAATCAAGGTGCATGCCCTTTACTAGAATCGAACCTGAGACCCTTCACTCCACAGGCCAACCTCTAACCACTGAGCAAAACCGGCTTAGTCAGCTCCAGTCTTTAAAATCTTCAGGAGGCCTGGCCGGTGTGCTCAGTGATTGAGTATCAACCCATGAACCAGGAGGTCACAGTCCAATTCCCAGTCAGGGCACATGCCCGAGTTGTGGACTCAATCCCCAGAAGGCAGCGTGCAGGAGGCATTCGATCAATGATTCTCCCTCACCATTGATGTCTCTCTCTTTCTCCCTTCCTCTCTAAAATTAATAAAAATATATTAAAAAATAAAAATAAAACCTTCAAGAGGAAGGACCCAGGGCTTGCTTTCCTCTCAGGAGCATGCTTGAGCTTTTCCCTTCCCCCTTTTCCCTCCTCCCACCCCCAGATGCGTTACCTTTACATTTCTCTCCTGAGCTCCAAGGGCCCTTCTTCTGCCTTTGTTTCCTGAGCCTCAGCCTAGCATGACTCATTCTACAACTTCTGTAACTTGAGTTCCTGGCTCTGAATTCTTGGCCAAACTCAATTGAACCGAGATCCAACTTCACCGCTAACAACTGGTGCTATTTCCCTGCCAACATCACAGGCAACTCATTCCTCACAATCCTCTCATCCTCCTCATGTCCTGGCAATCACTGATCTACTCTGTTCCTATGGATTTATCAATTCTGGACATTTCACATATGGAATCATACAACATGTGATCTTTTGGTCTGGCCCCTTTCACTTAGCATATTGTGTGTAGGTTTTTAAATTATATTTTTACCACCATTCAATGGGCATTTGGTTGTTTCTACTTTTTGGCAAAAGGGACTTCCTAACACCTAGTGAAACTGTAGGAGTCCCAGAGCTGGGCCTGGGTCCTAGGAAACATTTAACTGGAAGTTGGGAAACGATAATACAGCATTTGATATTTGTCATAACAAAAATAAAAGGCTTTTTCTCAGTTTTTAATTGTTGCATTCAAAAGTACTGAAAGGTAGCACGAATATGCCACCCCCAAATATGTTTCTTAGGCATAAGGATTATTTTGAGCTGATCATTTTGAGCAATGGTAGAAACTCTGAAAAACAGAAAAGTGAACTTTTTGTAAGAGAAATTTATTTATAAAGGAAACCTCCATTTGAAAGGGCATCTCCCTCTCCATACCTGAAAAGAAGATGACTAAATTTTAAGAGAATCTTTTCAACGAACAAGGCATAACTAATAGGTCTGCATAACAAACTTACCCTTGTTTAGCACGCTTTTGTTGGTAACCTCCCCATTACTGGCTCCCAACACCTTTCTTTTGTCTTTAGCTGACGATGTTATTTAAGCTGGTGGATCCAGTTACCGTGGAAGTTGACTCATTTCTCCTGGGCAACATTTACAGGAGGCATGCATGTTCATCAACTTCTGTTCATTCTACTCTTGTTAATATAGCTTTTATTACAGTGGTCTCTGCCAACCACACAGAAGGGTAGAGGGAAAACTATTTTTCTTTCACTGTAGTTTCTGGATGACTCAGATGAAACCCACTGGGATATCCTGTTTGCTCTGGAACCTGCCATAGGATCCTGAGAGAACTGGCAGAAGCCAGTGGAGGGTAAAACTTCTTACCAAAGTTAGCAATCCTGGAACTCTGACTCTATGCCCAATTGAGAAGAAGGTAAAAAATTTCTCATCCTTTCCTTTCCAAATTCAGATTAGCAGGAGGAAAATATCTGAAAAAGTAAAATCTTTGGGTTGTTTCTCATCCCTTTCTGCAGATATGGTCTTCCATGTACAATCATTCCTCTTAGATATGAACAATTTCTGGTGGTGACAAATTATTTCATTTCTGCCTGAAATCTCTGCCTTATTTTTGAATAATGTTTTTTTGTTGGATATGGAATACTAGGTTGACAGTGTTTTTCTTCACCAGTCACTTTGTTTTCTTCTGGCTTCCACTATATCTAATTAATTCAACGGTCATGATTATTGTTGCTTACACAAATGTCTCATCTTTTTTTTTTTTTAAATATATTTTATTGATTTTGTACAGAGAGGAAGAGAGAGGGATAGAGAGTTAGAAACATCTATGAGAGAGAGTCATCGATCAGCTGCCTCTTGCACATCCCCTACTGGGGATATGCCCGCAACCAAGGTACATGCCCTTGACCGGAATCGAACCCGGGACTTTTCAGTCCCCAAGCTGACGCTCTATCCATTGAGCCAAACTGGTTTCGGCAAATGTCTCATTTTTTAATTGCTTTAAAGATTTTCTCTTTTTCTTTGGTTTCCACAAATCTGATTAGGTTGTGCTTAGGTGTGACTTTTTTTTTTCTTTAATCCTGTGTGGAATTTGCTGAGCTTTCTGGACTTGTAGGCTAATAGCTTTTATCAAATTCAATAAATTACTGGCTGTTATCTCTTAAATTATTCTTCTGCCCTATTCTCTTTCTGAGCATCCAATACATGTATGTATGTTAGATAACTTGACACTGTCCTGCAGATCTCAGATATCTGTTCTTTGTTTCTTTCTCCCTTTCTCAATTTCCTTTTCTAATTCTTGTTTCTTTCTGTGCTTCAGTTTGAATAACTACTATTTACCTGTCTTCAGATTCACTGATTCTTTCTTGGGTTGTATCCAGTTGGCTGTTAAATTCATCTAATGGATTTTTTTCATTTCGGATATTTATACTTTTCAATTGTAAAACTTCTATTTGGTTGGTTTTTAGATTTTTTTTTTCTTTTAAAAATATTTTTATTGATTTTAGAAAGGGAAAGGGAGAGAGATAGAAACATCAATGATGAGAGAGATCATTGATCAGCTGCCTCCTGCACGCACCCTACTGGAGTGTGAGCCCACAACCCAGGTATATTCCCTGACTGAGAATTGAACTGTGACTTTCTTGTTCATATGTCAGTGCTCAACCACTGAGCCACACCGGCTGGGCTAGAGCTGCCATTTTTCTTTTATTGGTCGATCTCTCCTCCATTTGTCTCCTTTTATCTCTAAATTCTTTAACATATTTTAGATTATCTGGGTCATATGTGGATCTTTTTTTATTAACTGTATTTTCCTAGCCATTTTGGACTGTATGCTGAACATTGTATGTTATGTTGTAGAGATTCTGGATAATACTATCTTTTTCTAAAAAATAGAGTTTTGCCCAGCTGGTAGAGCTCAGCAGTTGAACACTGAGCCAGGAACTAAGAGGTCACTGGTTCAATTCCCAGTCAGATTACATGCCTGGATTGTGGACTCAAAGCTCTGTGTGTAGGGAGATGGGCATGCAGAAGACAGCTGATTGATGATGTTTCTCTCGCATCAATGTTTCTATCTGTTTGTTTTTTCTCTCAAAAATAAAAATATATTTTAAAAATAAAAATAAATAAATAATGGAGTTTTGTTCTTGCAGACAGTTAAATTACTGACTGGTCACCTTGAACCTATTAAGGATTTGTTTCCAGCAATTAGCATGGTTATAATTCAGGTCTCCCTCACTCTCATCCCCATTAGTTCTAGTATATAGCCTCTACTTGTAGGATGTGGTACATACTCTTCAGACTTGGTCTTTACTAGAATATCAACTAATACCTAGGATATTTATCAAGGTCTTTTCTCTTAGGATTGGAGCTATAAAAATTTCTTTTTATCAACTCACTCCACTAGGAGTGAGTTGGTTTCCACTAGGCCTCATAGAGTCTCAGTTTATATATACACTAGAGACCTGGTGCATGAAATTTGTGCACTGGGGGTGTGGGGCATCCCTCAGCCTGGCCTGCGCCCTCTCACAGTCGGGGAGCCCTCAGTCGAACATTCTAGCACTGCTGTGAAGGTGGGAGAGGCTCCTGCCACCAGCACTGTGCTCGCCAGCCATCAGCCCGGCTTGTGGCTGAGTAGCACTCCCTGTGCGGGAGTGCACTGACCACCAGAGGGCAGCTCCTACCTTGAGCTTCTGCCCCCTGGTGGTCAGTGCGTATCATAGTAACCAGTCGTTCTGCTGTTAGGTCAGTTTTCATATTAGCCTTTCATTATATAGGATAATTTAGGAATTGGCCAAGGATCTAAGGTGAATGTCTGTAGGTTTCTGGGGCTCCTTCCTCTCCTGTGCCTTGCCCTGAGAGTCTCAGGTATGGTAGCATTCTTAAATTCCAACTCTTTTTCTCCGCTCAACAAGACTGCTTCTCTCTACTTGTATTACTCTCTATATTGAGTAATATTCTATTGTGTATATGCACCATATCTTCTTTACCCACTTGTCTATTGACAGACACTTAGTTGCTTCCATATCTTGGCTTTTGTTAATAATGTTGCAGGGAACATGGGGGTACATATGTCTTTCTGAGTTAGTTTTTAGGATTTCTTTGGATAAATATCCAGAATTGGAATTGCTGGCTCACTTGGTAGTTCTATTTTTAATTTTTGAGGACCCTCCATATTGTACCAATATGTAATTCCATCAACAGCACATGAGGGTTCTCTTCTCTCCACATACCCACTAACACTTGCTTGTAGATTTGTTGATGATAACCATTCTGAGAGGTATGACGTGATATCTCATTGTGGTTTTAATTTGCCTTTCTCTGATGATTAGTAACTTTGAGAATCTTTTCATATGTCTGTTGGCCATGTGTGTATATATATCCTTTTCGGAAAAAATGTCTGTTCAAGTCATTTGCCCATTTTTAAAAATCACATTGTTGGTTTTCTGTTTTTTTTTTTTTTTTTTTTTTTTTATGTTGTATGAATTCCTTATATATATTTTGGATATTAACCATTTTAAGATATATCATTGGTGAATATATTCTCCCATTCAATAGGTTATCTTTTCATTTTGTTGGCATTTTCCGTTGCTGGGCAGAAACTCTTTAGTTTGATGTAGTCCCATTAAAAAAATTTTTGTTTGTTTGTTTTGTTTCCCTTTGTAATGGATGGATTGACCATAAACACATGGGTTTATTTGTGGGTTCTGTATTCTGTTCTGTTGACCTATGTGTTTGTTTTTATGCCAGTACCATGCTGTTTTGATTACTATATCTTTCTAGTATAGTTTGATACCTCATAGCGTGAAATATCCATTTTGTTTTTCTATATCAGGATTGCTTTGGCAGAAAAAAAAAGATTGCTTTGGCTATTCAGGTTGTTGTTGTTTTTGTGGTTCCACATAAATTTTAGGATTACTTATTCTAGTTCTCTGAAAAATGTCATTTGTATTTTGATAGAGATTCCACTGAATCTGTAGGTTGGTTTTGTAGCATGGACATTTTAACATTGTTAATTCTTCCTATTCATGAACACAGTATATCCTTCCATTTATTTATATCTTGTTCAATTTCTCTCTTCAGTGACTTAATAGTTTTCTGAGTATATATCTTTTACATCCTTGGTTAAATTTATTCCTAATTATTATTTTTTATGTAATTATAAATGGGATTACTTACTTAATTTGTCTTTCTGAGTTCATTATTGGTATCAAATTGCAATTTTAAAATATTAATTTTGTATCATGTTACTTTATTGAATTCATTTATTCTAACAGTTTTTGTGGATTCTTTAGGATTCTCTGTGTATATATCATGTCATCTGTAAATAATGACAGTTTTACTTCTTCCTTTCCAATTTGGATGTTTTTATTTCTTTTTGTTGTCTGATTGCTATGTCTAGGACTTCCCATACTATGTTGAATAAAACTAGTGAAAGTGGATTGCCTTGTCTTGTTTCTGATCTTAAAGAAAAAGGTTTCAAATTTCCACTGTTGAATATGCTATTACCTGTTGGTTTGTCATGTTTGGCCTTTATTATGCTAAGGTATAGTCCCTTTATCCCTACTTAGCCTAGTTTTTGTTGGTTTGTTTTTGTTCATCCTCACCCAAGCATATTTTTCCATTGATTTTTAGGGAGAGTGGAAGAGAGAAGGAACGAGAGAGAGAGAGAGAGAGAGAGAGAGAGAGAGAGAGAGAGAGAGAGAGAGAGAGAGAGAGAGAGAGAGAGAGAGAAAGGAACATCAATGGTGAGAGAAACACATCGATTGGTTGCCTCCTGCATGAGCTCTGACCAGGGCCTGGGCCGGGTAGGAACCTGCAACCAAGGTATATGCTCTTGACCAAAATCGAACTCAACACCCTTTAGTCTGCAGACCCAAGCCGGCTAGGGCTGATTTCATTTCTTCTTGAATTCAGCCTTGGAAGATTGTATGCTTCTAGGAATTTATACACTTCTTCCAGGTAGTTCAATTTGTTAGCATATAGTTGTCACTTCTCTTTCATTTCTGATTTTATCTATTTGGGCCTTTTTTTTTTTTTTTTTTTTTTTTTTTTTTAATGGCTAAGGTTATCAATATTTAGTTTTTCAAGGAACCAGGTCTTAGGTTCATTGATCTTTTCTATTATTATTATTTTTTAAGACTCTACAACATTTACTTTTTTAAAAAAAATATATATTTTATTGATTTTTTACAGAGAGGAAGGGAGAGAGATAGAGAGCTAGAAACGTCGATGAGAGAAACATCCCCTACTGGATATGTGCCCGCAACCAATGTACATGCCCTTGACTGGAATCGAACCTGGGACCTTTCAGTCCACAGACCGACGCTCTACCACTGAGCTAAACCGGTTTTGGCTACAGCATTTACTTTCACTCTGATTTTTATTATTTCTTCCACTCACTTTAGGCTTTGTTTTTCTTTTTCTAGTTCCTTTAGGGGTAAGTTAGATTGTATATATTACTATAACATTTTTTAAAAAATATGTTTTTATTGATTTCAGAGAGAGAGACAGACAGACAGACAGAGAAACAGAAACATTATTGATGAGACTCAGTGATTGGCTGCCTTCTATATGACCCCTGTCCCTTGCTTGGGATCAAGCCAGCAACCTGGGCATGTATAGGAATCGAACTTTTACTTCCTGGTTCATAGGTTGAGCTTCAACCACTGAGCCACACCAGCTAAAATTTCCTTTTAGAACTGCTTTGGTTGTGTCCCATATATTTTATCCCATAGATTTTTTAAAAAATTATATTTTAATACACAACTTCTGTACAACCAAAAAATAAAACACCACAATAAAATAACAACAAAAAACATATATTTTATTTGCAATGCATGACAAATAATTAACATCTTTAGTGATAAATGAGCTGTTAGAAACCAATAACAAAGACACTAATAATTCAAGGGAACTGAGAAAAAGAAAATGAAATAATACAAAGGACAATTAAGGATTAAGCATATATGATAAATGGTCTGAACAAGACAGAAGGATAATTTCTCTGTAATATCACACTGTCAATGTCCCATAGACTTTAAAAAATCTTTTTGTTGAAAGTATTACGTATGTCCCTTTCCCCTCATTGACCCCTTTTAGCCCACCAATGTCCCTCAGGCTTTTATTTTCATTTGTCTCAGGGTACTGATGATTTCTTCCTTATTGTTAACTCATCATTGTTTAGTAGCATGTTCCTTTGCCTCCACGTGTTTGTGTGTTTTCCAGTTTTCTTCTTGTAATTGATTCCTAGTTTCATATCATTGTGATCAGAGACGATACTTGATATGATTTCAGTCTTCTTAGATTTATTGAGACTTGTTTTGTGTCATAACATGTGGTCTATCCCAGAAAAGATTCAAGTGCAGTTGAGAAAAATGTGTATTTTGCTGCTTTTGGATGAAATGTCCTAAAAATATCAATGAAGCCCATCTGTCTAATGTGTCATTTAAGGCCACAATTTCTTCGTTGATTTTCAGTGTGGATGTCCTATCCATTGATGTCAGGGGTGTTAAAGCTCCCTACTAGTACTATATGATTGTTGAAATCTCTCTTTGTCAATATTAGCTTTATACTAGTATACTTTGATGCTCCTACTTTGGGGACATAGATGTTTACAAGAGTTATATTCACTTGTTGGGTTGATCTCATTATTGTCATGAAATGAGCTTTTCTCTTTTAGTACAGCCCTTGATTTTTTATTTTGTGGGTTTTTCTCAATGTTTTTATTGATTTTTAGAGAGAGGAAGGAAGGGGAAGGAATAGAGAGATAGAAACATCAATGAGAAAGAAACATCATTGATTGGTTGCCTCCAGAACACCCGCTACTGGGGATTGAGCCCTCAACCCAGGCATGTGCCCTTACTGGGAATCGAACAGGTGATCTCTTGATTTATGGGTTGATGCTCAACCACTGAGCCACACCAGCCAGCCATACAGTCTTTATTTTAAAGTCTATTTTGTCTGATATAAATATTGCTACCCCAGTTTTTTTTTTTCTTTATTCATTTCCATTTGCATGAAATATCTTTTTTCATCTCTTTTCTTTGTCTGCATGTATCTTTCTATCTGAAGTAGGGAACACATATTCAGGTCTTGTTTTTATATCTGTTCAACCACCCTAAGTCTTTTTGATTGGAGCATTTTTTTCTATTTACATTTAACGTAATTATTGATAGGTATGTAATTATTGCCATTTTATTCATCGTTTTCTGATTGTTTTTGTAGTTCTTCTCTGTTCCTTTTTATTCTTCCTCTTTTGCATGTTGATGACTTTCTATAGTGTTGTGTTTAGATTCCTTTATCTTTATTTCTTGTATATCTTTATAGATTTTGATTTGTGGTTATCTTGTTCTTCATATACACCAAGCTATATTTACAGCAGTCAATTTTAGGTTGATAGTCACGTAAATCTGAACACATTCTAAAATCACTATAATTTTTACTCATCTCCTTTCACTGATATGTTTCTGTCAGTATTTTGTACTTATGTGAATATTTGTGTGTATCCCTTAGTTTCTTGTTGCAATTACACATAATCTTCCTACCTTTACCTTTTAACTTTTGTACTAGCTTTATTGTTGCTTGATCCACTACTTTTATTGCTTGCCTTTGTCAGTGAGAATTTTTCTTTCTTATATTTTCTTATTTAATTTTGGATTTTTTTTCTACTAAAAGAAATTCCTATAATCTTTCTTTCTTTTTTTCAACCTTCCTTTTAATCCTGGGTTAGTGTTAATGAACTCTTAGCTTTTTCTTGTCTGGGAAACACTCTCTCCTCCCATTCTAAATGATAACCTTGCTTATAAGTCATTGCCTTTCACCACTTTGAATAGTTCATGCCAATCCCTTCTGGCCTACAAAGTTTCTGTTGAGAAATCGCTGGCAGTTTTATGGGAACTCCCTTGTATGTCACTAATGGCTCTCCTCTTGCTACTCTCGTTTCTCCTTTTGGTTCCCTCTCCCCCTCTCTCCCTCTGGAGCATGCCTGCCCCTTTGTTCCTCTTTCCTCAAGGCACATACCTTTGCTTTCTCACCCTCTCTCTCCCTCTGCTAAGCTCTAAACCCTTTGCCTTTGTAACTTGTTTCCTAAGCCCGTGCAGCCCAGCTAGCTCCCTTATGCTAACTGTGACTTTCTAAATAAACTTTTGCTTGTATTTGAAAAAGAGAAAAGATTCCTTCTTTGTCTTTAACCTTTGGTATTATAATTATGATGTGTCTTGGTATGGGCCTTCTTGGGTTCAGCTTGTTTGAAACTCTCTGTACTTCCTGGACTTGTATGTTTGCTTTCTTTGCCAGGTTATGAAGTTAGGTAAGTTTTGGGTCATAATTTCTTTTTATTGTTAAGCCTCACCCGAGGATATTTTTTTCCATTGATTTTTAGAGAGAGTGGAACGGAGGGAGGGAGGGAGAGTGGGGAAAGAGAAAGAGAAAGAGAAAAAAACATTAATGTGAGAGAGGCACATTGATTGGTTGCCAGGGCTGGGGATCAAATCTGCAACCCAGGTACATGCCCTTGACTGGGAATCAAACCTGTGACTCTTTGGTTCTCAGGCCAATGTTCTATCCACCGAGCCACATGGCCAAGGCTCTTTTTTTTTTTAATTTTTTTTATTTTATTAATCCTCACCCAAGAATATGTTTTTATTGATTTAAAAACACACACATTTTTTTTTATTGGTTTCAGAGAGGAAGGGAGAGGAAGAAAAGGAGGAAAGAAGGGAGGGAGGGAGGGAGGGTGAGGGAGGGATGAAGGAAGAGAGAGAGAGGAAACATCATCGATGATGAGAGAGAATCATTGATCAGCTGCCCCCTGTTTGCCTCATCCACACTGGGGATCAAGCCACAACCTGGGCTGTGGCCTAACTAGGAATGGAATTGTGACCTCCTGGCTTATAGGTTGACATTCAACCACTAAGCCATGCCAGCCGGGCTGTTTTATTGATTTTTGACGAAGGAAGGGAAGAAAGGAGGGAAGGACATTGGTATGCTTGACGTTGTCCCAGAGGGTCCCTTTAAACTATGCTAATTTTTTAAATTGTTTCCTATTACTATTCTGATTGGGTGTTTTCTACTCCCTTGTCTTCTAGACCAGTGGTCACCAAATTTTCGGACCCCACAGACCACCAGTGATCCATGGGCAACTGGTTGGCGACAACTGTTCTTGATCGCTCTTTGATCCTCAGCTTCATTTAATCTGATGTTGATTCTTTCTGATGTAGTCTTCATTTCAGTTATTGTGTTCCTTCATTTCTGACTGGTTCTTCGTTTTATAGCTCCCATTTTATGTTTCCCATCTTTTCGTTAATGTTCCCGCTGAGCTCATCTATTCTTCCCCTAAGTTTATTAAGCATCCTTATAACCAGTGTTTTGATCTCTGAATCTGATAGATTGCTTATCTCCATTTCTTTTAGTTTGTTATTTTTTTTCTTGGAGATTTTTCCTATTCTTTCATTTGTAACATGTTTTATTGTTTCCTCATTTTGGCTGACTTCTTCGGTTTCTATGTATTATGCAGATCTGCTGTGTGTCCCATTGTCAGCAGAATGGCTATTCTTTAGATCCTTAGTCCTAGGAACTCTGTTCAGTTAGTCTTCAGGTGGTCCTGTGTTGGTTGTTCTGTAACTTAGTTGTAGTTTTTTAAAAAATATATATTTTATTGATTTTTTACAGAGAATAAGGGAGAGGAGAGAGATATAGAGCTAGAAACATCAATGGAAGAGAGATATCGACCAGCTGCCTCTTGCACACCCCACAGCAGAGATGTGCCCACAACCAATGTACGTGTCCTTGACCGGAATCGAACCTGGGACCTTCCAGTCCACAGACCGACGCTCTGTCCACTGAGCCAAACAGGTTTTGGCTAGTTGTAGTTTTGATGTGGTTGTTGGAGGAGGTGAGCATAGTGTTTACCTAGTCCACCATCTTGATGGGAAGTCAGGAACTTAACTCTTGTTTATAGTAATTAGCTTGTGGTAAAATTGGTTTTGTTATACATTATTTTACTTGCTTTCAGAACTTATCAGAAGACATTAAGTAAGGGCTTACTGTATACATTTCAGTGATGTTTAGTGAATTTACAGTCAATGGTGTGTGTGCTGTCATCACTATAGTCCAATTTTTGAAAATTTCCCTCAAATAGGTCCCCTGTGCCCATTTGTAGTCATCCCTGTTTCTATTCCTGCTCCTGGTGACTGCTGACTTGTTTTCTATCAAATTTCTTTTTCTGGACATTTTCTATAAATGGAATCCTATCTAATAAAGAGGGAATATGCTAATTGACCCTCATGCTGTTGCAAAGATGGCAGTGCCCACAACCAATAAGGAGGGAATATGCTAATTGACTGCCACACCCTCAAAGATGGCAGCATCCAGAGCCAATAAGGAGGGAATATGCTAATTGACTGCCCTGCCCTCAAAGATGGTGGCATCCACAGCCACAAGCCAGTGGTGCCCAGTCCCCTCAGCCCTGCATGGCACAGCTGGGCCTGTCCCCAGGTGGGTCTGGTCACTCTATGTGCCTGCCTCCAGAGTCCCCCAGTCCCCACAGCCCCCCAACTGCCCCGGGCTGCCTGAGGTTCAGGTAACTAGGGCCAGCTGAGGCTTATGCTGCCAGCAGTGGCAGCAGCAGAGGTGTGATGGGGTGTCACCTTCCCCTGATCACCGGGTTGCCTCCCACCCCTGAGGGCTCCCGGACTGTGAAAGGGGGCAGGCCAGACTGAGGGACCTCCCTCCAGTGCATTAATTTTCATGCACCGGGCCTCTAGTCATGTGCATTTGGCTTTTAAAATTAGCATAATGTTTTTGAGAGTATCTCTGTACTTTATTAGTACTTCCTTTTTGTTGCTGAGTGGCATTCCATAGTATGGACACATCAAAATTTGTTTATTCACCTAACAATTAATAGTTATTTGTGCACAAGTCTTTGAGTGAGCATGTTTACCTGTCTCTTGGGTAGGTACCTAGGAGTGGCATTTCTGAGCTGTGGTAAATTTATATGGAACTTCTTAATAAGTCGCCAAACTGTTTTTCTGGAGTGGCCACACCATCTTACATTCCCACCAGCATTTATGTAAGGGCTCCAGTTCCACATCCTCCCAACACTCAGTTGATTGTTACGTCTTTTTAGCTCTGAGAGCATTTGCAGTGTGGCTCTCTTTGCCTTTGAAGTATTTGTATCCCTTGGCAGATTTTAAAAAATTTCTTTACATGTCAGTGCATTGATTTCTAGGAGTTTATTTGGGGGTGGCAGGGGGCCTGTTGTAAGTGGGATCTCACTTCTTGCTGATTGTACATAGGACGGCGAGGTGTTTTGGTATGTTACTTCTGTACCTCACACCTTAGTTGAACCTCTTACTGTCTGCCACATTTTCAATTGCTTCTCTTGGATTTTTTCAAAGAAAACATAATGATTTTACCTCTTCCTTTCTCCTTAACTTTCTTTTATAAAAAAATATTACAAAAATTGATTTCAGAGAGAGGAAGGGAGAAGGGAAAGAAAAATAGAAACATCAATGATGAGAGAGAATCATTGATCCCCTCCCTCCTGCCTATTCCCTACTGGGGATTGAGCCTGCAACCCAGACATGTGTCTTGATAAGGAATCAAGCCATGACCTCCTGGTTTATGGGTCAACACTCAGCCAGTGAGCCACACCAGCTGAGCTCTCTTTAAATTTCTTTTTTCTCTTGCCTTCTTTCATCAGCTAGAACTTTCCAAACAGCCCTAGCTGGTTTTGCTCAGCAGATAAAGCATCAGCCTGTGGACTTCAGGGTCACAGGTTGAATTCCCGTCAAGGACACGAACCTCGTACCTCGGTTGCAGGCTCAATCTCTGGCCCTGACCAGGGTGCGTGCAGGAGGCAAACAATGGATGTCTCTCTCACATTAATGTTTCCCTCTCTCTGTCTCTCCCCCTCCCCTTCATTCTCTCTAAAAGTCAATAGAAAAAATATCCTCAGGCGAGGATTAAAAAAACCCAGAAACTTCCAAACAAAATAATGGCAAAAGAGAGCAGTCTTTCACTCCAGAGTTTCATGGAAACTTATGCTGCTTCCAACCATTACAAATGATGATGATTTTTGGCTTCATGGGTATGTGTGTCTGCATGTGTAATTTCTAAATTTGATAAAATATTTTAGAATAAATGGTAAATTTTGTCATGCCTTTCAACATTTATGATAATCATGATTTTTCCACACACACACACACACACACACACACACACACACACACACACTCTAGTGGCCCAGTGCACAAAATTGTGCACATTATAAGGGAATTAATTAGAGGAAATATTTTAATATTGTATTTGCCCTTTCTCTATAATAGAATTGTTAGAAATGAAAGAAAATTAGTAAAATGTTTATGAAAATCTTCCTCCTGTCAGAGTCTGGGGCATGCTGCAGGACTTAGAGTCAAGTCCTCACCTACCTGTGTGTGCCTTGAAATCGTGCAAGACCCAGACCCGGCTGGCACCCCCCCATCAAGCCATGCCAGGTGGAGGGCTCAGCCTCAGGTCCCCATCAAGCCCTGCTGGGAGGGGGGCACAGCCTCAGGTCCCCTGGTGCCCCCTCATGTCCCCCGGCCTGGCACCGGGGTGGGGGGCACACCTTGAGATTCCCTGTAAAGCCCCGCCAGGTGGGGGGCGCGGCCTTGAGGTCCCCTCACTGGACACCAGGCCAGGGTGCAGCCTCAGGTTCTCCAGTCCGGGGCAAAGGGCACAGCCTCAGGCCCCCTGGCCCGGCACTGGGGCAAGGGGCGTCTTGAGGTCCACCATCAAGCCGTGGCCATCTTGTGTTACGGGAACCCCACCTCTGCTGTGGGCGCAGCCATCTTATGATGGTGTGACAGTTAATTTGCATCTTACATCTTTATTATTTATATATATTTAAATATATTTTTTAGTTCAGAAAGGAAGGGAGAGGGGGAGATAGAAACATCAGTGATAAGAGAAAATCGATTGGCTGCCTCCTGCACACCCCCTACTGGGGACGGAGCCTGCAACCACAGCATGTGCCCTTGACTGGAATCGAACCCAGGACCCTACCGTCTGCAGGCTGACACTCTATCCAATGAGCCAAACCAGCTAGGGTCTCCTTTAATATATTATTATAAAGTGAATTAAAAGATGTTCTGGTTTTTCCTTTTAATGTCCAGGTGGATTTTACTTGCTAACTAGAGGCCTGTTGCCACCTCGCTTTTCCTCCTGCAGCTGCCACCCCGCACTTTCCACTTTCCCTCCCTCTTCTAAGCTGGGTTAATTTGTTGGGTTAATTTGCATACTCACTCTGATTGGCTGGTGGGTGTATTGGAGTGATGGTCAATTTGCATGTTTCTCTTTTATTAGTGTAGGTACTTTATTTTGGACTTTTGCATTGATTTTTACATAAATGAGGTTGGCCTGTGGTTTCTCTTTTTCTGTGCTACAATTGTTGGCTTTTGATACCAATATTCTGTAGTCTCGATAAAGAATATGGAAATGTTTCCTTTTCCTGTGGGCCCTGGTGCAGTTTAATAGCATTGGGATTAGCATTCAAACTGGCCGGCTTCACCTGGGAAACCTTCAGTACCTGAGCTTGGTTTCCCTGCCCCTCCCCACTCCCTCCATGTGACTTCAGGGATGATGGTATTTTTCTAACACCTTTCTCAGTTTCTTCTGGTATAGTTAGGTAATTTCTCTTTTGGTGCTTGTTGATACCCCCCACCCCCCCCCCACCCCCCATCATCCCCTTCCTCCTCTGAAAATCATCCATTTTCTCTAGGTTTTCGAGTTTGCTTGTATAGAAAGCTAGCGTTGATATCCCCCTTCTTGTCTAGATTAGCTTAACCCTCTCCTCCACCCAATAAAACAATTTGGGAGTAATTAAAGCCATTTTCCTGTTAATTTATTATTTGTGAAACGTTTATATTCGGGAAATGAGTCCATGCTTCCAAGTTGGTCTTGGAGAAACAGGCTAAGGCACACCCAGAGCCCCGGAGGCAGCCGCCGTCGCTGGCAGCATCCTCTGTGTGAACAGTCCAGGGTCTTGCTCCTCTCCTGGCCGCTGAACTCCAAGTCTGCTGGCCAGTGCTTCAGGGTGACCTCATTTTTGCCCACTTATTTCCTGTCTTTAACGAATAATTGAGAAGTGAGGTTAGGTAATAAAAGCTGACTCCGTTTTTCCAAGATGCCTGTTGACTGGGTCAGTCTCCTACCCGCTTTGACAACGGTCAAGTGTGAGCAGTTTTTCCTCTTTCTTTCTGTCCAGGCTCTACTCAATGGCCACACTTTTTAATTTGGCCATAACCCAAAGGATGGCAAGAATGGGAGGGTAGCAGACTGTGCCACCTGAAACTATGCCACTTTGGCAGAAGGATTATTTTGAGCTGAAGGTAATTGAGAAGAAGATGGGAGAAAAGCTCTCTGCTGCCCCCATATGCCTAAAAGAAGTTTGTAAAGGTGTCCCCTCCCCTGTAGATTCCAGGAAGGTCAGAGGTTAACTCTGGACCTTCATCAGCACCACGGGAATCTGGGTGACAGGCCCTGCTAAGAACCAGCCCGAATCTTCCATCAGTTTCCCCATATAGTCGCCTTCCCACCATTTTCCTGTGTGTCACTTCCCCGAAGATGAATTGGTCTTGTTAAGTTGCTGTATAAACAAGGTCTAATCACCCTGTTGAGTTACTTGTCTCGGGTGGGTGCTCATTCCTGTGTGTCTGCCTGATGCGACATGCTTATGTGTATGTTTGTAATCCCCTTGTCAGTCGTATTCATAGGGCTCCGGCCCAGTGAACCTAAGATGGGCAGAGGAAAGATATTTTCCCTCCTCTACGGAAGTTTCTTCCAAAAAAGGACGTGTCCTGGCCATTGTGGCTCAGTGGTTGGTTCTCATCCCATGCACCAAAAGGCTGCTGGTTCGATTTCCAGTCAGGGCACATGCCCAAGTTGTAAGCTTGATCCCCAGTACACAGCCGATAGATGTTTTGCCCTGATGTTGATATTTCTCTCCCTTCTCCTTCCTCCCCTTTCTTTTTTTAAAAAGAAATTATATATATATTACTGATTTCAGAGAGGAAGGGGAGAGGGAAAGAGAGATGGAAGCATCAGTGATGAGAGAAAATCGCTGATTGGCTGCTTCCTGCACACCCCACACTGGAGATTGAAACCACAACCCAGACATATGCCCCCAGTCAGAATCAAACCTGAGACCCTTCAGTCCGCAGGTTGATGCTCTGTCTACTGAGCCAAACCAGCTAGGGCCCTTCCTCTCTCTCTTAAAAGGAAAAAAATAAAGAAAATAAAATGATTTGCATGTTATTCTCCCTGAGATAGAGCTCCTGCTTCAGGTAGAAAGGGCACCTGCCTCCTCACCAAGGCCAGCCTCCCCTGCCCCACTCACCGCCATCCCCACCTTCTCGCTCACCCTCCAAGCTTGTGTCCCAAAAGCATGCACCACTCACCACTCCCAGACCCCTTCATTTCAGAAAACAATTCCGTTGAGCCACCTATTTCCTTCCCTTTCTTGTTTCATTTTTTTTTATTGTAGTAAAATGCACATAACATAAATTTACCATTTTTACCACTTTAAATGTATAATTCAGTGGCATTAACTATGTTCACACAGCCCAAACCAGTTTGGCTCAGTGGATAGAGCGTCAGCCTGCAGACTGAAAGGTCCCGGGTTTGATTCCAGTCAGGGGCATGTGCCTTGGTTGCGGGCACATCTCCAGTAGGGGGTGTGCAAGAGGCAGCTGATCGATGTTTCTCTCTCATTGATGTTTCTAACTCTCTATCTTCTCTCTTCCTCTCTGTAAAAAAATCAATAAAATATATATTTTAAAATATGTTCACAATGTTATACCACTATCAGCACCACCCATCTGCAGAACTTTCCACCTTCCCTGATACTCTACTCATTAGTACTAACTGCCCATCGCTCTCTCCCCAGCCCCTGACAACCGCCATTCTACTTTCTATCTCTGTGAATTTGTCTAAGTGCCTTATAGAAGTGGACTCCTGCAGTGTTTGTCCTTTTGTGTCTGGCTTATTTCACTCAGCATAGTGTCCTCAAGGTTCATTCATGCGTGGCATGCGTCAGAATTCCCTTTTAAGGCTGAATAGTATTCCACTGTATGGATATACTATTTTTTTTTTAATCCATTTATTGATGGACACTTGGCTTTCTTCCTTCTCTCCTTCCTCCCTCCTTCCCTTGTTTTAATTTTTTAAAACCTCTGGTCCAGCCCTAGCTGGTTTGGCTCAGTGGATAGAGTGTTGGCCTGCAGATTGAAAGGTCCTGGGGGTTCAATTCCGGTCAGGGGCACATGCCCATGTTGGGGGCTTGATCCCCAGTGGAGGGTGTGCAGGAGGCAGCGGGAGGCAGCCAATCGATGATTCTCTCTCAGCATTGATGTTTCTCTCCCTTTCCCTTCCTCTCTGAAATCAATAAAAATATATTCAAAAATATATATCTGGACCAAACAGCATGATGACAATTACAAAGGAATTTTAAAAGAAATTTTAAAATTTCTTTAAAAATTTTAAATGTCATGGCCCTTCCTATACACATTTTCCATGTCCCTCTGTTTCCTATTGGTTTTTGTCCATGTGCTGTTCTTCTAAAGGCAGATTTTATGCAGTCTTGTCTTCTGTCTCCTGTGGAGCCTAATCTTTTTTTCATCACCTCATGTTGGACTTTTTGACAAATGAGTTCAAGATAGTGCATGCATTTTTTTTTAATGCACAACTTTAAAGATCATTCCCCGTTGGCTTTTGTAATTTCTCATCATTTTAAATAATAAAATTATTTTGAAATTTCGGGGGAAGCATTTATATTTTCCTCATTTAGGATCAAGTTCCAGGAGTAAGCGTGATTTTAGTGTTTTGAAATGAGTGGAATGAGTGGTTTTAGTGTTTTGAAACATGATGGACTAATTGAAACAGCCATTTTCAGAATGAGAGGGTCAGTTTTGCCCACAGCCTCACCAGTCTGGATATTATTTAAATACTATTTTGCCACATAATAGATAGTTATAATCCTGTTTTTATTCACATCTAATTGCCAGTAAAATCAAATTCCCCCAAATGTTTACTCCCCAGTTGGATTCCTCTTTTGAATTGCCTGTTCTTTTTACTAAATTATCTCATAAAGACTCAATAAAAAGAATTATTTATACTTGCTCTTTATATGCTGTGAACATAAACATTTTTAGGTATTTTAAGTGGAAACATTCCCTCTCCCATCTGTTTTTCTATAAAATCTGCCCATGTGTATACACATCCACCCTCACCACTCATACCACACACCTATCCACCCACCCCATACCACCCCATACCCACCCACTCACCACCAAATAGACCCACCCACCCATACTTACCCACCCACATCACCCATACCACATACCCAACCACCCTATCCACCCGCCTCCAATACTACCCTACCCACTGTCCTTCTCCACAACCTATCCCCACCCCTAAATCTCTATACACCTTGCACTCAACCCACACCCCTGCATCTCCCCACACCACCCCATCCCCAATACTACCCCGCTCTTCTCCCCTCCCCACAATCCACCCCCACACAGCACACATACCCACACCACACCCCTCACACCAACCCCACACCCCTACCCGCACTCTCCCACTCCCTCATTCTCCCCCACACACCACACACACCCACACCACACCACACACCAACATCATACACAAACACACCACACCACCCACACCACACACACACACACACACACACACACACACACACACTGCAGTGCTGATGGTGAGTCTGCCTTCAGTAGGAGAGCTGTTCCTCCCTCCTTGGGTCAGTGGTGCCCACGCCCAGCCCACTGCTGGGTTCCTGGTAAGCACTGACGGACGGAGTGTGCAGGCAGGTTGGGGAGTCTTCTGCAGTTTTCTTTTGCTTCTTTCTTTGCAATATTTTTCATGGACTGCATTTCTGGTGCATTGAATTGAGCAGGAAAACCCGCAGCTGTGTGTGGGGCACCTCTGAGCTCCTCAGCCGGGCCCCCACATCAGTGCTTCCACTGTGAACCCTCACCTTCCCGGCCGCTCCTGGTCCTTCCCCCGGCCTCGGGCAGCCCCTCCCATGGTGGCTGCATTTCTGATCATGAGTGATGGTGGCTTTGGGCATTTAATGTGTCTGAGGAAAAAACAAACAAGCACCACCTATCATAGCTCAGGACAGGGCTAAAGCTCACTGATTCTCTTTCTTACAGGGAATGGTGGGTGATGTGGCACAGGCCGCTGCGAAAGTAGAAGGTGGGTGATTGAAGTTGGGCCGCCTTGGAAGGCAGACAGGTTGGAGCAGTGCCAGCCTGGCCGGCCTGATAGTTGTAAGACCTTGAATAAGTTCCCCAGGGGCTGCTGCTTCCGTTCCATGGGGTCCTCCATGCCTCGGTGGGCTATTAGAAATTCTGAGACAACACCCAGTACCTCTGAGGCAAGCTTGTAAAACTCAAAGGTTAACATGGGCCAAATAAACAAGGTTTAAGTTTACGTGGGCCACAAAAAAACAAAAGCTTCAATTTTCATAGAAACGTAGGTTTATTTTGATAGAGACATGCTGAATACAAAGGGCTGAAACAAGTAATTGTTAACATAAAATAATAAAACATTTTTATAAAAATTAATATTTTTTCTTGAGCATTAACTTACAAAACACTGAATAACTGCACAAATTAATAAGTGTAATGCAAATAAACCTATTTTTCTTGTTCTCCGAAAGTGAAATATTTCCTGTTACATATACCAAACGAGTCAGTCCAAGACTAATGAGGTGGCAATCGGCTGCTAAAATATTAGCTGCTAGTATTAGTGGAGAGAAACGGTGCGCCTTCACAAAGGCATGTAAGGGAAATGGATGCAACACGAGTATAGTAATCATTAGCGAATGTTGTAGTTTGTTATTAATAATTCCGTATAACAGGATATTGTAAAAATCAAGTTATGAAATTTTCATTAAAACGTTTCTTACATACCGTTATATTGGCTGGGCCACAAAAATATTCACTGTGGGCCACACGTGGCCCTTGGGCCGCGAGTTTGACATGCTTGCTCTAAGGAGCACTGTCTGGACTTGGTGGTCTTTGGTTGGAACCATGACAGCACAGCTCACACTCAAGTCAGAACACTCCTCCCTCCCTCTTCTTTCCAGAACGTGGGACATGCAGCACTGGCTTCCCTATTCCCATCCACTCTATGTTCTAAAAACTCAGATTCTCTCAAAGCCTCCTGGTGAGCAGACTTCACAGCCCCCAAGACTCCCCCATTTCTCCAGCGGATGATCGGCCCTCACAATCCAACGCACGTGTTCTTGGACCTGCAACCTTTATTTTTTTCGTTGAAAATGTAAAGGGTAAAGGCTGTCCCTCCCCCACAGAAACTAAACCACTTTGAATGCTGGTCCTCGGGACCTGATGGCCCAGGTGCCCGTAGCACATGTCTATGGAAACCAGGCCTTCACGAAGGAGGACTTCTCAAGTGGCCCCTCAGACATCCAATCCTGTATTCAGTATCTGCCCCAGAGAGGGAGGCTTCCACTCAGGCTCATGAGTAAGGAATTGGGAACCTCATGCCTCAGGGGACCCCCTTGCAGAGGTTGGGGGAAGCCAGTCCCAAGGCAGGAAGACCTTCAGGCAGCCTGGGCTCCTACAGGGGAGGTCTCAGGAATAGCAGCTGGAACCAGTGAATGCATAAGTAAGTGGAACAACAAATAGATGTTTCTGTACGTGTGTCTCCCTTCTCTCTCTCTTAAAAAAGAAAGGAAGGTGGTGGGGTGGGGAAGAAATAGCAGCTGAGCGAGTGAAAACTACCTTGGGCAAGAAAGAGCATCTGTCACATGTGTCAAACACAAGGCCCGCGGGCCAAATCCAGCCCGCCAGGCCTTGCAATGTGGCCCGCACCGCGCTGTCATCACTGCACTCCGCTGTCAGTTTATGACATTGTCAGTTTATGACTGTTTAGTAAACCATTCGGCCCGCGATTTAGGCTGGATTTTAGATTTTGGCCCCTTCTCTGATTGAGTTCGACACCCCTATCAGCTAGATAGAGCCCCCCCTCAGCGGGGTTCCTGCTGGCCAGCTCACGCCTAGACTGCAGTGCAGGTGTTGAAGGGAGAGGATTTTCCAGACCGGTTTGGGCTTCGCTGTCCCCAGAAGCATTTGAAAGCATTGACAAGCAGCTCCTTTTTTCTGTATCTGAGGGGAGTGTGACCTCTGGGCCCTCTGGCCACGCCAAGCTCACTGTTCTGTCCCAGCTAAGGATCTTGACCTTGCGGAGGAGCTGGGCTGTGGTTGGGGGTGAAGGGGTCTGAAACCCTTGGCAGCCTGGTGCTGGCTCAAGCAAAATCCCAACCTGTAAAGAGAAGAGAAGCCAGGCGGTGGTGGGCCCGGCAGACAGGGACCCTGTGCTTCCTGGAATCGGGCCCCTGTCATCGCCCTGGCTCTCTGCAGGCCCAGCGGTGTCAGGCCTGGTGTGGCCTTCGTTCAAAGGTCATATTCCCCCTTGGGAGAGCAGCAGGTATGGGTACATGGTCTTACACCTGAGAGACCAAGAGCCATGGTTCCCCCAGCCCAGGAGTTCCCACAGAGGGGGAGGGCTGGACCCCTGGACCCCTGGATCCCTGCACACGACAATTGGGAGGACAGCGATGCACCTAACCCCAGGCAGAAGGCAAAGGGGAGTTCAGGGGATGGTGCTGGAAGATGAAGACAGAGTCACAAAGGCAGCAGGAGCATTTGGGTGACTCCGGAACATTTAGTGACCGAATGATTTCTCTTCACTTTCAGGAAGGCTGGCCTCACCCCGGACCTGCGGCTCATGCTGAAGCGTGGACCTCTTCAGCCCAGGGTAACAGGTCCCCGAGCCCCTGGCCACCCTCCAGGCAAGTCGCCATTGGCAGGTGAGTTTTAAGTTTTCTCCTTCCCCATCTCTTGTACTTCGTTTTTCTCTGGTGCGGGGGTGGGGTCCTCTGTACAGTGTGCAATAGAGGCAGAGACAGCGTGCATCTATATCTCGCTGCTGACTTTCAAGGGAATGCTTCTGCAGCCCACCGTCCACTGTGATGCTAAAGGCTGTGCACCAAACCCTCACCCTGTCAGGGAAGGTCCCTCTTCTCCTGCATTGCTAGGAGAATTAAAAAAAAAAAATACATGAGCTTTAGAAAATTTTATTAAATGTCTTTCTGTCACCTGTTGAGATTATATTGTTTCTTTTTCACATCAGTATTATCCTTTTAATAACCTCTAATTCCCTGCCAAGACTTACAGTCTGTGTCTGATAAACCCAGCTCCAAACTCCGGTGAGTTGTGTCTGCTGTCTGCCTGTGCTGGTTCTTGCTTTTAGAATTTTGTCTCCTGAAAGTGTGTTTGTTGGTTTTTTATAATTACGGTGTTCATAGGACAGTGTTTATTGTATCACCATGCCTGGCCCTCAGTAGGTGCTCATAAACGTTTGTTAATTTAACATTTTTAATGGTGGCAAAATATGCATAACATAAAATTGACCGTCTTAACCATTTATAAGAGTAGTTTAGTACTTTAATGCACTAAACTTCATAATTTGGTTTAGTACATTAGTATGTTCTATTAAGTACATTCATGTTGTTGTTGCACAACTGGTCTCCAGAACTCTTTCATCTTCTTAAACTGAAACTCTGTGCCCATTAAACAACAAACCCCACTACTCCTCCCACCAGCCATGTCAACTCTTCTACTTTGTCTCTTATCAATATGGCTAGTCCAGGTGCTTCACAATAGTGGAGTCGTATAGTGTTGGCCCTTTTGTGACTGGCTTATTTCACTTAGCAAGGTGTCCTCATAGTTTATCAATGTTGTAGCATGGGTCAGAATTTCCTTCCTTTTTAGGGCTAAATAATATTCCATTGAATGTATAGACCACATTTTGCTTATCTATTCATTCATCAATGGACACTTGGGTTGCTTCTACCTTTTAGTTATTGTGAATAATGCTGCTATGAAGGTGGCTATTCAAATATTTGAGACAGTCCTTTCAATTCTTTGCGGTCTATACACAGACATGGAGTTGCTGGATAAAATATGGTACTTTAATTTTTAAAAATTTTAAGGAACTGCCATACTGTTTTCCATAATAGCTATATCATTTTACATTCCCACCACAATACTTCTGATATCTCCACATCCTCACTCATACTTGTTATTTTCTGTTTGTTTTTTTTATAATAGCATCTTAATGGGTGTGCGGTCGTATATGATTGTGATTCTGATTGGCATTTACCTAATGATTAATGCTGTTGACCATCTTCTCAAATGTTTGCTGGCCATTGTGTATTTTCTTTGGAGAAATGTCTATTCAAGTCCTTTGGCCATTTTAAAACCAGGTTTAGTTTTTTGTTGTTTAGTTGTAGAAGTTCTTTATATATTCTCAATATTAACTCTTTACCAGATATAATTTGCAAATATGTTTTCCTATTCCATATATTGTCTTTATACTGTTGATGGTGTCATTTCATGCACAGACGTTTTTAATTTTGATGAAGTTCAGTTTGTTTTATTTTTTTTGTTGCCTGTGCTTTTAGTGTCATGCCCAAGAAATCATTTCCAAATCCAATGTCATGAAGCTTTCCTTCTACGCTTTAGGTCTTACATTTGGATATCTGATCCTTTTTGAGTTAATTTTTTTGCATATGGTGTTAGGTAAGGGCCTGACTCCTTATTTATTTATTTATTTATTTATTTATTTATTTATTTATGTTCATCCTTACCCAATGATATTTTTTCCACTGATTTTTAGAAAGAGTGGAAGGGAGGGAGAGAGACAGAGAGAAACGTCAATGTGAGAGAGACACATCGATTGGTTGCCCAAATGTCTGACCATCTTGTCAGAAAACAGATCAAGCCTGCAACCCTTCAGTCCCTGGGCACACATTGAGCAAACCAGTTTAGGGCTCAACTCCATTCTTTTGCTTGTGGATTTCCACTTTTCTCAGCACTGTTTGAGGAAAAGACCATTCTTTCTCTATGGAATGGTCTTGATACCCTTGTTAAAAATCATTTGACCGTATATGAAGAGGTTTATTTCTAGGCTCACTATCCTATTCATTGGCCTATAGATCTGTCTTTATGCCAGTGCCACACTGTTTTTATTATTTAGTTTTGTTAAGTTTTTAAAACCAGGAAGTGTGATACCTCCAATTTTGTTCTTTTCAAGATTGTTCTATTTGCAGACCCTTGAGATTCCATGTGACTTTTTTTTTTTATTTCTGCAAAAAACACAATTGAGATTTTGATAAGGATTGTATTAAATTTGTAGATCACTAAGTAGTATTGGCACCTTAATGGTATTGTCTTCCAACCCATGAGCATGGAATGTATTTCCATTTATCTGTATCATCTTCAATTTCTTTTAGCAACATTTGTAGTTTTTAGTGTACAAGTCTTTCACCTCCTCAGTTAAGTTTACTCCTAAGTATTTTATTCTTTTTGTATTTTTTTTTAATTATATATTTTATTGATTTTTCACAGAGAGGAAGAGAGAGGGATAGAGAGTTAGAAACATCGATGAGAGAGAATCATCGACCAGCTGCCTCTTGCACACCCCCTACCAGGGATGTGCCCGCAACCAAGGTACATGCCCTTGCCCGGAATCGAACCCGGGACCTTTCAGTCCGCAGGCCGACGCTCTATCCACTGAGCCAAACCGGTCCCGGCTCTTTTTGTATTTTCTTAACTTAGTTTTTATTTTTACTTATTTAATTTTTACATCCCTTGCACCGTGTGCTGACTTTCAATAGATCGCAGTGAAGGAGCTGCTCTGCTACATACTCAACCCTGACCCAGAGGCAGGTCATCTCCATATTTTATTCTTTTTGATGTGACTGTAAACGGAATTGTCTCAATTTCCTTTTTGGATTATTCATTGTTAGTGTATAGAAATGAACCTGATTTTTGTGTTGTATCCTGGAACTTTGCCAAATTGTCTTATTAGTTCTAACAGTTATTTTGTGTGTGGAATCTTCAGGGCTTCCTACATATAGGACCACCTTGTCAGAAAACAGACAACTTTGTCATTTTCTTTCCAACTTGTATGCATTAGTTCCTTTTCTTGTCCAATTGCCCTGACTAGGACTTCCAGTACTATATAAAATAGAAGTGACAAAAATCAGGCATCTGTGACTTGATCCTGACCGTAGAGGAAAAGCGTTTAATATTTTTCAATTGAATCTGATACTATTTGTGGGCTTGTTATATATGGCCTTCATGATGTTGCGGTGGTTTCCTTCTATTCTTAATTTATTGGATGGCTTTATTATGAGAGTGTTGAGTTTTGTTAAATGCTCTCTTTGCATCAATTGAGATGATCATGTGGTTTTTGCCCTTCATTCTGTTAATGTGCTGTATCACATTAATTGATTTTCCTGTGGTGAATCATCCTTGCATTTCAGGAATAAAATCCCACTTGGTTTGTGGAATTTATAATCCTTTCAATGTTATAAATCAATGTGCTCTTGAATCCTGTTTGCTAGTATTTTGTGGAGGTTTTTGCATCTATATGCATCAGGGATGTTCTGTAGTTTTCTAAAAGTATTTTTGTTTCATGTTTATCCTGTTGGTGGAGTGTTTTGTATTTTTGTCGGGCTTTGGCATGGGGTAATGCTGGCCACATAAAATGGATTTGGAAGTGTTCCCTCTTTGGTCAGTCTGGAGAAGACTGGATTTACTTCACTCAGTGCTTTTAGAATTCACTAGCAAAGCCATCTGGTCCCGAGCTTTCCTCTGTTGGGAGGTTGGATTACTGGTTCAGTCTTCTTGCTGGTATAGCTGTGTTCAGGTTTCTACTTCTTCATAATTCAGTCTTGGCAGGTTAGATGTTTTTAGGAATTTAGCCATTCTCATCTACAATGTTCAATTTGTTGTCAAAGTACTCCCATATAACCCCTCTTATTTTGTTAAAAGTTAGTTGTAATGTCCCCTATTTCGTTTTTTATTATTTTTAAAATTGATTTTAAAGGAAGGGAGAGAAACATTGATTTGTTGTTCTACTTATTTATGCATTCATTGCTTGCTTCTTGTATGTGCCCTGAGCAAGGATGGAACCCACAACCTTGGCATATCAGGACGATGCTCTAAACAACTGAACTACTTAGCAAAGGCTTCACTTCCTATTTTAGTTATATGAGTCTCTGTTATTGCTTTTTTAAGTCAATATAGCTAATGGTTAATTTCATTGATCCTTTTAAAAAACAAACTTTTGATTCCATTGATTTTTCTCTCATTTTCTATTCTCTATTTCATTTATCTCTAAATCATTATAATTCCCTCCCTTCTGCTAACTTTGGGTTTATTTTGTTCTTTATCTAGTGAAGTTAATGTGGTGATTTGAGATCTTGCTAGTTTTTTTAATGTAAGCATTTACAGGAATAAGTTTCCTTTTTAACACTGCTTCCTTTGCATCCCACAGTTTGGTTATGTATTTGTCTCAAGATATTTTCTTATTTATCTTGTGATTTCTTTGGCCCATTGGTTATTTAAGTGTATGGTGTTTAATTTAGCACCACTTGTAATTTTTTCCAGTTGTTGTTGTTGTTGTTTGTTTGTTTGTTTTCTGCAATGAATTTCTAGTATCTTTCCATTTTGATTGGAAAAGACAGTTGTATAACTTCAACTTTTAAAAATGTATACGACTTGGACTTGCTTTGTGGCCTACTCTTTTGTCTATCCTGGGAGAATGCTCTCTGTTCACGTGAGAGAGATGTTTACCCTACTGTTGCTGGGTGGAATGTTCTGTATTTGTCTGTTAAGTCTAAGTGACCTATAGTGTTTTTCAAGTTCTCTATTTCCTTATTGACCTTCCTCCTGGGTGATCTATTATTGAAAGGGATGATATTGAAGTCCATTATTGTAGAGCTTTTTCTTTTTAGCATTCTGTCAGTGTTGGTGCACATATGTTTGTAGTTGTTATGTCTTCTTTGTAACAGTTCAATTGGAATAGAATTTTCTTAAATTCTACTGGTCTGACATGAATAGAGCCACCCTGCTCTCTTTTGGTTACTATTTGTAAGAACTATCTTTCTCCATCCTTTCACTTCCAACCTCTGCATGTCCTTAGATCTAAAGTGGGTCTCTTGTAAACAACATAAATTCAAGTGTATTTTTCAGCCCCAGAATTTTACTTGGTTATTATAACTTCTACCTCTTTGTTGGTATTCTGTTTGTTTGCATATTATTTTCCCGTTTTGTTCCTTCAGCTAACTGAGCATATTTAAGACAGTTGTTTTAAAGTCCCTACTAGACCTGGCCGGTGTTACTCAGTGGTTAGAGTGTTGGGCCATGCAATGACAGGTCGAGAGTTCAATTTCTGGTCAAGCACCTACCTGGGTTGCAGGTTCCATCCCTGGCCTGGTCAGGGCACGTGTGGGAGGCAACCAATCGATGTGTCTCTCTCACATTGATGTTTCTCTCTCTCCCCTCTCCTTCCCGTCCCTTTCACTCATCTAAAAATCAATGGAGCCCTAGGCATTTTGGCTCAGAGGCTAAAGCATCAGCCTGCAGACCTAAGTGTCTTGGGTTTGATTCCCGTTAAGGGTATGTATCTGTTGCAGGCACAATCCCTGGCCCTCTTGGGCACTTGAGTGGGAGGCAACCAATCGATGTCTCTCTCTCCCTCTCCCTTCCATTCTCTCTAAAAATCAATGGAAAAAATATTCTCTGCTGAGAGTTAACAAAAATAAATAAAAAAAAATAAAGTAAGTCCCTGCTAAGTAAGTCAAGAGGCCTGTGTTTCTTGAGAGTTGGTTTCTGGAGGTTTCTGTTCCCTAAATGGGCTCATTTCTTTGTAGGTCTTATCATCATTTGTTGAAACTGGGCTATTTGAAAAGACCCAACTCTCCCAGTCTTTGTAGTGCGTCCCTGTGCAAGGGAAGGCCTTAACTAGACAGCAGCTGATGTAAGGCATTGGCTTCTTTCAACATTTCCGGGGGCATCTTCCCCGGCCTGTGTTTGTACTTTAATTCTACTTCCCTAATATACTAGTACACAGCTGCTTTTAAATTGATGAGGGAGAGAGGAAGGAAAGAAGGGGTGAGGGAAGAGAGAGAATGAATCGTTATTTGTTGTTCCACTTACTTATGCATTCATTGGTTGATTCTTGTATGTGCCCTGACAGGGAAGGAACCTATAGCCTTCGTGTATCAGGACAACACTGACCAACTGAGATACCAGGCCAGGGCTACACAGCTGCTTTTAAATGTCCTGATTCCCCTAGGAGTCTCACACCTGCTTCTTTTCAAGTTTTGATGTAGTATTATATTCCTTTGCCCATAATCTTGCTCCCAACTACTCGCAGGTTTGCAGACTCTTTTCACTGGCACCCACTTCTGCTTTCAGCAACCTCCAACCTCCAACAGTATCTGATTCAGGAGAGACAGAAACCAGTCCCCTGGCAGCCCCCAGACAAGCCAGGATATTGCAAGCAAGTTCCACTCTTTCCCTTTCATACCGAGGGAGGAGCCAGGAATTAGTTGGCTTCCTTGAAATTGCACTGCAGAAGGCAAGCCAGAACGCCACGAAGTTTCCTAGCATCTGAATGCGGCTTTTTCTTGGCGAGGCACTCGGTTGGTGCTGCTGCTCCGCTGGTTTCTAGAGCTCTCACTCCTTTGGTCCATGTGTTATATACTCGGCATTTCCCTGGAGGAGTGAGGGCCTGCAGCTGGCTAGCCTGCCCTCTTGCTGATGTCCCTCTCCTTTCCTCCCTGGATCTCGACCTATCTGACTTTTTCTGGATCCCGTCTATAGTAGTTGGATATCCCCCAGAAGGGTGGTTCTGAATTATCGGGCCTAAGCCACTACTTCAGCGACCTCAGCTGGTCACGATGCTTTGTTGAATTTTGCTTCCTGCTCTGTTAGTAGCCTGTATGTTCAATATCAATGTGTTGAACATTTGCATCAAGTTTGCAGCTGGGCTTCTAGTTTTCCTCTCTTGTATTGTCCTTGGGAGGTTTTGTACCCTAAGATAGTACTAACCTCATTACAATGAGCTGGGAAGAGTTAGGTTTCACTTTCCTGTTCTGGAACACTTGTGGTAACTTATTACAACTTGCTTATAAAACAGTCCGGGCCTGGTGTTTTAAAAAACTGTTTATTATGAAACAGTTACAGGACAGAGAGGTCCTGTGCATTTTTCGTCCAGTTTCCCCCAGTGGTTGCATTTTCCATAACTATATCAAAACTCAGAAATGGACATTGGTAGGATGTGTGTGAATATGTAGTTCTGACATTTGTCACACATGTAGATTCATGTAACCACCACTTCCCACCATCACAAACCTCTTGTGCTCCCCCACTATACCACAATCACTCCCCACCCCATCTGTCATCCCAGCAGCCACTGATTTGATTAAAGAATGTTCTATAAATAGAATCATACAGCATGTGACTTTCTGAGTTTGGCTTTTCTCTCTGTGTAATGCCCTTGAAATCCATCCTAGTTGTTTCCTGTGTCTTGTTTTTGTCAATATCACATGAGAATATTTTTTTTCTTTCTTTTTTTTTTTTTGAGAGGGAAAGACAGAAGCAAATTAATTGGTTGCCTACTGCATGCAGCCCTGGCCAGGGAGGAGCCTGCAACCAAGGTACGTGTCCTTGACTGGAATCAAACCCGGGACCCTTTGTTCCGTAGGCTGACACTCTACCCGCTGAGCCAAACCAGCTAGGGTGAGTCTGTGCTTTTTATTGCTGAATAGTATTCCACGGTGTGGATGTACCAAACCTTGTCTAACATGCACTGGGAGTAGGCTTTTGGGATTGTTTCAAGTTTTGAGCTATTACAAACAATAGTGCTAGGAACATCATGAGCAGGTTTCGGGAGAATGTCTGAATTTCTTTGGGATTATGTCCAGGAGTGCAGTTGCTGAATCCTGGGGTAGGTGTAGGTTGAGCTTTTAAAGAAACTGCCACACGATTTTCCAGAATGACTGCACCATTTTCCATGTCCACCAGCAGTGCCTGAGAGATCCAGCGTCTCTGCAGTCTTGCATTTGATATTGTTACTGTTTAACTGTTCTAACAGGTGGTTAGTGTCATCTCACTTTCCTATGGTAGGGGCTGGTACTGGGAAACATTTTCATGTGCTTATCTGCCATACATAAGTCCTTTTGGGTGAAATATCGCCATATTTTCCCCCATTTTCTATTTAGATTGTTTTTTTATTGTTATTTATATATTCTAGATATCGGTCCTCCCTCAGCTGTGGTTTGCAAATATTTTCTCTCAGTGTATACTTCCTATCCTTTTAATACTTTCACAGAGAAAAAAAAAATCTAGTAATTTCACTAAGTGGCACCTGTGGTCTTTCAGAGATACAATTTGAACCTATAGTTTCAGGTGATTTTTTTTTTTAATATACTTTATTGATTTTTTACAGAGAGGAAGGGAGAGAGAGAGAGAGCCAGAAACGTCAATGAGAGAGAAACATCAACCAGCCGCCTCCCGCACACCCCCTACCGGGGATGTGGCCGCAACCAATGTACATGCCCCGGACCGGAATTGAACCTGGGACCCTTCAGTCCGCAGACCGACGCTCTACCACTGAGCCAAACCAGTTTTGGCAGTTTCAGGTGATTTAATAGAGCTTTCATATTCTTTCTCAAATCAGTTTGGGCAAATTATATTTTTTCAGGAAATAATTTAATCCAAATTTTGAAATTATCATCGACATTGGATCTATAGTTTTGACTTCTTGCTCATTTGTAGTCTTGTGTTTTTTTTATATATCTTGATCTGTTCTATTGTTTCTATTTCATTAATTTATTTGGTTTACACCAGGGATCAGCCAGCCTTTTCTGTAAAAGACCAAACAATAAATATTTTGGGATTTGCAGCCTGATCGTCTGTCACAAACACTGTTCTGCCATCGTAGCACAGAAGTAGCCAGGCAGCGTGTGAATGAGTTTATGTGAATGAGAGCCCACTGGTAGTAAAACATTTGATAGTTCAGTGCTGAGCACTTACTTACTCTTTAATCTTAAATAATGGTTGAACTGGGCATAAGATTGGATTTGACAGTTATTTTCTCCTAATGCTTCAAAGATTCATTCCACTGTCTCCTGTCACTACTGTTAGGAGATGGGTTATCTACTCATTTCTTGAAAGATTCCCTCTCAGGCCTGTTGGTTTTCCTGCAGTTCCAGCCTGGCATGCCTGGTCTGGGTTATTTATACGATTTTGGAGACCATGTGCTTCCTGAATCTGAGGAGTCACGTCTCTCAAATCTTATTCTGGGATTTCTGTTAGGCCCTCTCATTGCACCCTTCCTCTTTCGTAACTTTCAAATGTCAGTGGAGCCCAGCCAGTGTCAACCTATGAACCAGGAGATCATAGGCACATACCTGGGTTGTGGGCTCGATCCCCAATAGGGGACGTGCATGAGGCAGCCGATCATTGATAGAGTTTCTATCTCTCCCTTCCTTTTTGAAGTCAATAAAAATTTATTTAAATGTCAAGGGGATTCATTTTAAAATTTCTTTCATGTCTTTTAACAACCTTGAATCCTAGTGACCGAAGGCCTTGGAGAAAGATTTTCTCCTCAACCAAAGTCTCATCTCAAGTAGGCCCTGACTCTTGTGTTTGTGCATTATTCTATTCCAGTGGTCGGCAAACTCAGTCAACAGAGCCAAATATCAACAGTACAATGATTGAAATTTCTTTTGAGAGCCAAAATTTTAAAACTATATGGGTAGGTACATTATTATTAACTTAATCAGGGTACTCCTAAGTTGGCCTTTGCTAAAAACTCAAGGGGCCAAAGAGCCGCATGTGGCTCGCGAGCTGCAGTTTGCCGACCACTGTTCTATTCTATAATAATAGGAATTCTGCTGTCGGTTTAACTAGAAGCCTGCATTCTCTGTAACTGATCACCTTCACACCTGATAGGGTCCTCACCAGGCGAGGTGAGATCATTCTGGCCTGCAAGAATCCTGTCAGGTCTGTTTAGCCAGAATCTCACTGGCCCCTGCCCTGTTCATGGCTTAAATTCCCACTTCTTGTTGTTTTTGGAATAGAGCCTTAGTGCTCCCTGATTCTACCATGGCGGTCCCCTTGAGTGACCCCTGCCTTACCGTGCTTTTACATGTGTCCCGAATAACTTAACAGGAATCTCATGTTGTCTGCTGAGATCGCGGCCTTCCGCCTCTGTGCGTTGGGAAGTCTGTCATTGGAATCACGCACACACGGGCTGTAGGTGTGCCCATGGATTTCCAGACGTGGTGGGAAATGTGGATTCAGACCCCTGAATGGCAGGTATGTTAGTTACATGTTTTCAGAAGGCGACTTTATGGCTGCCTGACCTCCCTTGGCAGAGCTAGGAGAAAGGCGCTGGTTTTCCCTCTGGGGTGGAACGTGGGGTCAGAGGGCTGGCTGGCCGGGGGCAGCTTACCTCCTGTGGAAGGAGACCCAGGGCACAAAGTCACGGCAGACAGGTGGGTGCTGGCAGCCTCCAGGTTTCAGGCAGGTTGGCTTTCCTGGGAGCCACGGGTTCCTGGATGGTGTGGGGTCACCTGGAATCGAGCACCCATGGGAGTAGCTCAGAGGAAGGGCACAGATTAGGTTGGGGCAAGAGCTGATTTTTGCCCCAGGGTCCACCTGCCGTGAGGCCTCCGTAGGGTCCAGGCCCAGTCTCGCACTCCCCACCCAGAAGCACTTCCCCAGGCTGAGTGGAGATCCTGGGAGAAGGCCCCGAAGGCAGACTCTGTCCCAGGCATGCCTGTTGAGTCTTCTCCATGGCCTACAGTCGCCACCTACCTGATGGGACAAATGCAGGACTCAGCCTCCTGCCTGGACCTCTTTTCTCTTGGGCAGCTCAGCCTCAATAGGGATCAACCACCCCTTCAGCCTGAGGTCTTTGAAGAGAGCATGAGGCCCGGGAACCTCAGCACGAGGGGCCTCCCACCGCCCTCGTGACACGCAGGCCCGAGGGAGGAAGGGCTGTCCCGCTGGCTCACCTGCCAGGGGAGGGTGATCTCCAGGCTGCTGGCCACTGTGCATCCAGCAGCATCCGCACCATCCACTCATCCCCAGCCTTGTCACCCAGAAAACCCGCCAGAATGCTTGTGGGGCAGGAGAAAGCAGGACATGTCCTCCTCCTACATGCTCAGCTGGCCGGGCTTTGAGGGGGCGGCTGAATCCCACCCCTCCATGCCTGACCCCATCCTACTGCCCCAAACCTTCATCAGAGGGAGAGAAGAGAAGAGGGACCGAGGAAAGGGTGTGACCTCTCAGGTCACCATCCCCATCCCGTGTGGCCAGGATGCATTTCTTCAAGGCACTCCAGTGGGCCAGGGGAGCTGTTCTGGGCCTGCCTGCCCGGAGCATGGGGAGCGTGCAAAGCAGGGCTCAAATCCTGGCCCACTCTCCTGGATGTGGGCCAGTCACTTAATCCCAGTCAGGCCCCCTGTACCGCGGGGTGACACTGGACACCGGGAGGATTGCATGAGGTGAGTGTGTGCCATTACAGCCCCAGAAACAGGGCCAGCCATCAGTGAGCGGAGCAGGGAGAGAGCCGTTCAAGCTGTTCTCCAGGCCCCCCCAACACCTCCCCTCCCCCCCGGTTGTGAGTCCCCAAGCAGCAGCCTCGGGCCAAGAGGACCTGGGCCTCCTGCTCACAACCACGTGAGGACACAGCGGTGCTCACTGGAAGCTGACCGTGGCCTAGGCGAGGCCAGCCCAGACCTACCATGGAGCCAGAGGCCAGCTGGATGTCACAGGTGACAGAGGCGCCGTCCTCAGTGGTCAGCTCGATCCTGGGGATGGCCCTCCTCGCCTGGACAAGAGGCAGATCCAGGCTCGGACAGCTCCCGCAGGCAGGGAGGGGTAGTGCAGTCTGGAGGCTGTGGGCCAGGCAGGGCTGAGTGGGACAGGGGACTGGCTCCTGGGGCAGCAGGCAGGAAGGACATGGGCTACCTGCTCCCGTGGTGGCCAGCTCTCCCCGTGCTCACCTTCAGGCTGGGGTAGAGGCGGTGCGGCCACCTCAGTGTTGGTGAGAAAGTGTCACGAGCGAAGTCCTTGGCCAACAGCAGGCTGCCGCAGTGAGCACCCTGCCTGGCATCGGAGGTCAGCATGCCTGGCACGGCCACACACCATGGTCTGAGGAGAGGCTCAGAGGCTGGGTGAGAAGGGCCAGCTCTGCCTAGTGCAGTGGAGCCCCAAACCCACAGGGCATCCCGGTGTGTCCATCTGTGGCCGATGTCCTCCTGGGCGGCCCAGGCCGAGCAATGTGGTCTGTCCGTGACTCAGCAGCCAGTTCCCCAGGAGCCCCAGCTTCAGGATGACTTGACCTCGAGGGGCGTGTTTCCAGTTCACAGCCAAGTCAGCAATAAAAAGCAAAGAAGGACGAATACATGCGTGAATGTGTAAACTTTCTACTTGCAGGGGTCCTCAAACTTTTTAAAGTGGGGGCCAGATCACGGTCCCTCAGAGAGCTGGAGGGCCGGACTATATGAACTACTAATTCCTACTGTAACACCTCGGCTGCGCTCACTGCCCAAAAAACCTGGCGGGCCGGATCAGACTCCTCTGCGGGCCGCATGTGGCCCACGGGCCGTAGTTTGAAGACCCCTGTTCTACTGGGTGAAAAGCCGTCACAAAAGGTCACATATTCTGTGATTCTGTTTACACAGTGTCCAGACTAGGCAAATCCTTGGAGACAGTAGACTGGTGACAGCTGAGGGTTGGAGGGTGATAGAAATGTTCTAGAAGTAACTGGTGAGGAGTGCACACCTCTGTGGATATGCTCAAAGCCACTGAACTGGGTGGTATATGAAGCTACTGAAAAAGAAATATTTTTAAAAAGATTTTGGCCAAGGTTCCATCCATCACAAGGGAGGTGCCACTTGGGCCGGGCTCTGCCCTCTGCATGGTGAGCAGAAGGTGGCCCAAGAAGGGGGCAGTCCTGGCCCATCTGTCCAGGGCACACTGTCTGTGTGCCACAGGCCCAGGCAGCCTCTGGGTGGACGACAAGCCTTTGTCAGCTGGTGGAGCTGAAGGTCAAGACCAGGCCATTCCCCCAGCAGCAGCTGCCTACCAGTGAACGGACCCCCTGACCCCGGGAGGGCTGCTACATGCCCTCAGTGAGTTCCCACTCGTGTGATTACAACCCCAGCCTGGCCCCCGCCCTGGGTGCCCTCCTGCCTGCCCAGACCCTCCCAGCGCCGAGGAATGGGGCTCAGGAACTGCCCACGCGTGTGGCCCATAGGAGTGAGCCCGGACCGCACTCAGACACGAGCGAGGACTGCAGCCCCTGACTGTCCGAGAGGCTGGACTCAATTAGCCACTTCCGGCTGAACCGAAGGACTGCCTTTTGCTTTTCCGGCACAGCCAGTCCCCTGGGAGGGCGCTGGCCTGGAGCCCTGAGCTGCTCGCCAGGGCGGGGTCCCTGGCCCAGGCTTTTCTGTGCTGGACAGAGCCTGGAGCTGCAGCCCAGCCTTAGTCCTATGTGACCTGGGGCGGCGGAGTCACCTTGGGGCTCAGCCTGGGCCAGAGGCGCCCAGCACTGTGCTGCTCGGGCTTCCTGTGGCGCCCAGGAGTGGGCCCGCTCTCTTCTCGCCCCTGAGGGTCCTGCTGCCCCATCCCAAAGGGCATGGGGGCTCCCAGGGAGGAGGGTGCAGGACTCGCATTCAGGGGGCCCTCTGTCCCTCTCCCTCCTTCCACTGGCTCTAAACATCAATGGGAAAAATGTCCTTGGTGAGGAGGAACAAAACAGACGACGGGAGAGACCACCGGGCTGGCAAAGCCTGCAAACCTGCCCCTGGGCCCTTTCCTCGGGAAGGTTTGCCAACGCTGGTGCGGACGCCTGGCTGCTGCCACAGGGACCCGCTGCCCAGGAAACGAGCCGCACGAGGCAAGGGTCTGTCTCTCTCACCCTGTAGCGACAGCATCTGGAACAGCACCTGAGAAAGTGCTCATAAAATGTATGGGACCGAGGAGGCCCCTGTTGCCTCATCTGTAAGGTGGGGACTGAGCACGCCTGCCTCGCCGGCAGGGTTGTCATAAGAATGAGCAGGACGAGGGTGTCATGAGCGCGAGGGTGTTTGAGCACAGCCTGCGGGGGCAGGAGCACAGGGAACACACAGCCGTTACCTGGTGAGAAGCTGCACGGGTCCAGCAAGGGCCTGCGGAGTAGCAGCACCTCTGAGGAGCGGCATCAGCCCAGGAAGCATCTGGTGGGCGGCCTGGGGAGGGAGGGAGCAGTGAGAGACGCCCGGGCCACCCCCGCCTGGATCAGCCCCGTTCCACCCCTTCACCCACCTCACCAAATACAGGGTGCCCCTGTGCGGCCTTGACCCCCCAGGTCCCTGCGGCCTTGACCCCCCAGGTCCCTGCATCTCACATGCCCAGGCTTGCAGCCGCCGCACAGCCTCCTTGCTCGCTCTGGCCGCACCTCTTCCAGGGGCTACAGTGTCCCCTCCAATAGACACCCTCCAGCGTGGCCGGGGCCCTGCCACAGGCAGCCAGTGCCACCGTGCGGCCTCTGGGGCCTGGTGGCAGGCGGGAAAGCCAGTCCCCTGGTGACCCGGCCTCCAGGAAATAGGGCCTGTTACCTGGAATGGGTGGGGGCACGAGAGACTGTGCAGGAGATGGTCTGCATGGCAGCCCGAGATTCCCCTCTGAGGGCCATCCACAAGGTCAGCCCTTGGCTGGCATCGGGGAGCCAGGGTTGGCAAGAGGGCAGCAAGGCCCACGGCGCCCAAACTGTACACACACTGGTTTGTGCTGAGCACCCCGTTCCTTCTGCGAGTCTGGTGCGTGCCAGGCAGAGGCTGCCCCGGTGACCAGCCCCAGGAAAAAGCCCGAGAACAGGGTCCCTGGAGAGCTCCCCGGCAGACAGGGTCTGCCAGGAGCCGTCACAGCCTGGGCTGGGGGAACCGAGGGCGGCCCCTGTGCCGCTGGGCTACTTGCCGGGCCCGGTCTCTTGGGCTCTGGCCCCTGCACTGTCCACCTTGTTAGGCTTTTCCTGTGTCCTCTCCGTGTGACAGGCCATCGCTCTGAGTATCTGGGGACTCCCTGAACCCAGGGAAGGGGTGGGGCTCTGGCTCAGGGACCTAAGCGGGTGAGAGAACATTTAACAGCCAGTGAGAGGGCCGCTGCCTGGGTGCCGGCAGGGGCTGGCAGCTCCCCGCTGGCCATGGAGAGGACGAGGCGGCCGCAGCTCCAGGGCGCTCGGGGCAGCAGTGTCCGGTGAGCAGGCCAGGAGCCTTCACCCCCAGCACAACCACACGGGGCTCATCACAGGACCGGAAATGGGCCCTGGAATCCCACGACAGTGGGCAGGAAAGCAGGAAAGCTGGGTGCCCAGGAAAGTCAGCTGTCCTACAGGAAAGGAGGCGGCGGGAATAAGAGATGTTAGCTGCAAGAATGGAAACAGCACCCCGACGGAACATGAAGGTAGAAGTCCCTGAGAATAAGGCAGGAGGGTCTAAGGAAGTTAGGTTGCAGGCCCACCAGAAAGCAGGCGGCCTCTTTGATTGAAAGAGTGCCCCATGCCAGGCGAGAGGGCCTGGGCTGGGGGCCCTGGGTTGTGTGTGTGTGTGTGGATTTGGGTGCAGGGTCGTGCCTGTCTGGTCTGGCTCTGGTCCCACATCTTGGCCACTTACCTGTATAGCTTCCGGCCCCACCTGAGGCAGCTGTCCAGGGTGCCTGCCTGCTGCTACACCTGCTGCTGGTGGGGAAATGGAGGCAGGATCAAGTTAAGGTTCGTGGCACAGAAGACCCTCATGCCTGTGAGCAAGGGGCACAGGATGGGCCAGCGGGGCATCCCCACACAGACTTCCCATTCTCAAAGCGCTCCCCTGACACCCCACCACAGTACACCCACCAGGCACTGGGACCTTCTCCCATAGGCACCCACACCTCGGGTCCTCTCCTCCAGCTGGGCTTGTACCTGGAGCCCAACCTGGACGGCAGACGGAGGGACTGGCTACAGACTGGTGGCCTTTGCCCCAGACGGTCAGCCACACTCCCCCCTCCTGGCTCTCTCACCTCCGTGAGGCCCAGGAGGGCCCCCCTCTCGCTGCCCCACCACCAGGAGCTGGAAGAGGCCAGGAGAACTCCCCTGAGCCTCAGGGGCAGCATGGCCCGCTGACACCTGATGTCAGACTTCTGGCTCCAGAACCGAGGGAAGAAATGCTGAGTTGTGGTCTTTGTGAAGCAGCCCTTGGAGCCGCGTTCAGGGTGCGTATTAACACGCAGCTTCCCGAGGCCCCTTTCCCCAGGAATTCTAAGTGGGCGGGGGTGGAGCCCAGGAATTCTTAGGAAAACTGACAGGTGGGGCGTCTGTAGGTTACACTCTGGTCTCTGTCCCGATGGCCTGTGTCCCCTCTGTGCCGAGTTGCCTTCACCAAAGGGCGAGAGCCCCGCTGGCTGGCTGCCTGCAGCCCGAGTGAGTTCCTGACCTCCAGGATCGGGCCTTTCTCTGCACAGGCAGCTGTCCCACAGGAAAGAAGGCAGCGGGAATAAGAGATGTTAGCTACAAGATAGCTACACAAACCCCAGCAAGTGAGAAGGGTTCACTCCCAGCCTCCGATTCCAGGGAGGCAGGCCACAGAGCACTGGGATTACAGATGCCGGAGTGGCTGGGCCTGGCTGGCAAATGAAAAACTAAGGGTCAGCCCTGGAAGGAAAGCTCTTTGAACCAGCCTCACCTTCTGGACTTGGAAATGGGCTGGGAGAGCTCCGGGTGCCAGCAGGAACCACCCGTCTCATGAGCACCTACTGTGTGCACTGTGCAGATGTCGCTTTTCCCTCCTAAGGAGGAGGTGGGATTCGTTCCCATTTGACAGAGAAGGAAAGCCACAAGGTCAGGGTCGCCCAGCCAGGGAGACAAGAGGCCAGCAGACATCAATGGAGCACCTATTGCATGCTTTTGCTGTGCAGGCAGAGGGGAGGGTGCCCAGAACCGCACCAACCACCCTATGAAGTATATCTGTTCCCACCCACAGACGAAGAAACGGGGCTCAGGGAGGTCCCTTCCCAAGGTCACTTGGCAAGGTTGGGGTGGAGCAGGCACCCCACCTCTGCCCCCTTCTCCCTCCCGGGGCTGCTGGGAATCAGGGAGGGGGTGAGAAGGCTGGGGCAATTAAAGTTAATAATAGCTAATACTACGTAGCTATTATCAGTGGCTGCTTTATATAGGGCACTATTCTAAACTATATACACAAATTAACATATTTAACCCTTGCATATTAATTCATGGGAAGTAGGGTAGGCCCAATTATCATTACCCACTTTACAGGTGAGGAAACTGAGGCGGAGGTTAAGCAAGTTGCCAACTGGAAAGAGGCTAGTTTGGGATTCAGTCCCAGGGAGTCTAGCTGCCGCCTCTTAGTTCTAGGACTGGGTGTCAGGGCTGCTTGTTCTTGGGCTGCAGTGAAGAGACCCCCCAATAAGAGGAGACCCCCATAAGAGGACAGCAGGAGCCAGAAATCCCACCATGAGAGCCTTAGACAGCAAGGTTCTGCAGTTAAGCTCTGGTCCCCACCAGGGTACTGGCCTGCAGTTCCAATAATAGCCACTAGATGGCTCAGATGCCCAGGTGGTGGTGGGCCCATTGGCCAGAGGGAAACCAAGGTGGTCAATGAATCTTCCTAAGGAGCAGGCAGCCCCAACCCAGCTACCCACCTCCTGCTCCCTGGAGAAGTCGGAGGTCCACGGCCTGCTGTGGCTGCGGAGAGTCAGACTCAGGTGCAGGCTGTGGTCCAGGTCCGGAGCGAGGTCCAACTGCAGTGGGATGTCCCAGGCACCAATCTTGACCCAGGGTGTGCTCCGGGGAGACCGAGAGGGCCTGAGAGGAGACAGTGCATGTCAATGGTCAGGGAGCTGCAGGCGCACAGTTTCCTCTCCCCACCATGCCTGGTCCAGGCCACCAGGACTGTTGCAATGGCCTATCAGGTCTCCCATCCTCTGCCTCTGCCCCCGCCCATAGCCCCTGCTCCCATTGACAGCCAGAATGACCTAAAAAAAAAAAAAAAAAATTCAAATTACCCTAACTGGTTTGGCTCAGTGGATAGAGCATTGGCCTGTGGACTGAAAGGTCCCAGGTTCGATTCCTGTCAAGGATACGTACCTTGGTTGCGGGCACATACCCAGTAAGGAGTGTGCAGGAGGCGGCTGATGGATGTTTCTCTCACATTGATGTTTCTGATTCTCCCTCTCTCTTCCTCTCTGTAAAAATCAATAAAATATATTTTAAAAAATAAAAAATTCAAATCAGCTACTATCCCCCACCCCGCTCAAAGTCGTCTGCCTTCCCATTGCACTTAAAGGAGAAACTGGTCTCCTTGGCACAGCCTGGGGGTCTGGTTATCATCCTAACTTCACCTCCTTACACACTCTGTAAGGGCCACTGTGTTCCTCAAACACTGTCAGCATGCTCCTACCCCAGGGCCTTGGCACAGACAGAGCTCGCACTTGCCAGAGGCCCCCTGCTACCCCATCCCCCTCCCAGCTTCGTCCTTCCACAGCGTTCACCACGCCTGACTACATGTCATGCATCTTGTTTATCTTCCTCCACCCTCTGGAATGTGAGCTCCGAGAACAGGCACTGTCTGTCCCTGTCACCGTCCTTGTCCCCGGAACAGGGCCTGGCACAAGTGAAACCCAAACATGTTTCCTGAATGGGGAGATACATAGATCAGAGGCTGGCAAACTATGGTTCGTGAGCCAAATCCGGCTCATTGCTGCTGCTTATAAATAAACTTTTACTGGGCAGCGGCCACACCCACTCATTTGCACATCATCTGTGGTGGCTTTCATGACGCAACGGAAGACTGGAAGACTGTGTGGTCTGCAAAGCCTAAATATTTACTCTCAGACACTTTACAGAGTTTGTGGCCCCTGGGGTGGATGGTGGACGGACAGGTGGACCGAAGGAAGGAGCAGTCCACCAGCTAATAACCCCAGGGGAAATGTTGGGGGAACGGGGCTCCCACACCTCACCTCTCCTGGGATGACAGCAGCATTCGTGTGTGTGCCAAGTGCTCTTCCTGTGTCACCTCCCACAGGTCCACGGTCACCCCGCCTGCCGGAGCCTGCGCTTCCTCCCTTCCCCAGGTGACGGCGTTCAGAGAGGAAGTGTGCCCTGCCCATGCTCGCCCAGCTGGCAAATAGCAGAACCTGATGTGGGCATCTAGGGCATCCACATCATGTCCTCCTCCCTCCTCACCTCACTCCCACCATGGGTCTCTGGCCCCTCTCCCAGGACAGACTCACCCTGTGGAGGTCACAGAACCCCAGGAGTGGGCCTAGTCCATCTCCACTTCCCTGGGGGCCCTGCCAGTGCAGCTGCAGGATGTGCTCCGGCTCGGCCTCTGCGGGGGTCTTGTCGGCCTTGGACGTCGATGCCCCTGGAACATGAGGGCACCATGGGCAGGGGCTCATCCCACAAGAGGACTGAGTGCCTACAGGTGCCAGAGACCTCTCCCTAGAGCCCTGGCCAGCCTCGCAGCCATTCATACTAGGAGCAGGACTTTTGTTGGGAGCACTGAGGGGCAGAACCTTAGGGTCATAGGAAGCAAGAAGGAGCCAGGGGGCCTTCAGGGCTGGCTGTCCCCATTTCTCCACGGCCTAGTCCTTGCCCCAGGCTCTGCAGATCAGTGCTCAGCCCTGTGATACAGTGATGCTGGGTCCCGGACCCGGATCCCTCTCGAAACCTGAGCTCCCCACCTCCCCGACTCCAGAAGCACACTGGTCACTGGCTCCTCGCCCACCTGCTCCCTGAACACCTGCCTCTTGCTGGGCTACCTGCTCTCATCTCCCGGAGTTCTCACTGCATGTCAGCCAGGGAACTGTACCCACCTTCAGATGGGAAAACCAACCAAAGCTTACAGCCAAGGCATGAGTTGCCCAGGTCCCACAGCACAGCAAGCACCCAGGACCACATGGCTGCAGAGCAGGGTGCTTTGTGCAGTGCGTGGGGCCACCCTGTGGGTCACCTGCCTGGGACCCGCCCCTAGGCCTCAGTGCAGGGGTCAGGTTCTGCTGCACCGGGCACTGTTCCCAGGGTGAGGCGAGAGGGTGGGGAAGCTGGGGGCCCTGCAGGGGATGAAGCAGGGGAGTGGAGAGACCCCTCCCTTCCTGCCCATGTTTGTAGGAGCGCAGCCAGGACCAGACCAGGAGGCTTTAAGTGTTTAAATGGAAAACGCCTCATTCTCAACATTCAGACTATCATTTCCAAAGACAGAATGAAGTCTGAGCCCTCGCTGGAGCCCCCAGGGCTGCTATAAATTGAACTTTGTCCCCCCCAAATTCATATGTGGAAGCCTAATCCCAACCTGATGATATTGGGAGGTGGGGACTGAGAGGATTAGGGTTGGATTCGCCCATGAAGGGATCATGGGTTCGATTCTTAGTCAAGTTCAATTATCTCTATTGCTGGTGCGCAGGAGGCAATCAGTCGATGGGTCTCACATCCCCCCCCTCCCCTCTCTCCCCGCTCCCCCACTTCTCTCTCTCACCTTCCCTCCCTTCTACACTCTCTGAAAAGCAATGCAAACAAAAAATGGCGTAAGAATAACAGGAGTGGTATTATTATTAGACTGTGTGGGAGCTGCTGCCCTGTAGGAGGGTTTATCAAACGTTTAGTGAGCAGGTACCGTGTTGCTGACCCAGAGCTGAGTGTTGGGGTACAAAGGAGACTGTCCTGGGCCTTCAGGGGTTCAGAGACGGAAAATGGTGGGGCAAGGTGACAAGGGTGGCCACGAAAGGTATGTGAGTTGGTGAACAAACTGGGAAGGGCATTCTAGGCAGAAGCAATAGCTTTGCAAAGGCCCAGAGAGAGACATTCTCCCTGCCAGTGGTTGCTGCAGTTGTGGGGTGGCTCAGGGGGACTGCTGTGGGGAGTATGGGAGTTTCCTTTTAAAGGTCCCTAACACCCATGGCTACCGCCTCCACCTTGGACCAGGACACATAATTCCCACCCTGCTCACTACGGGGGCCTTTTCACTGGCATCTCTGCTGCCACACAGCAGCCGGAGGGATCTGAAATCATCATATGGACCCCCGTCCTCAAAGGCTTCCAAAAAACTCCAAACTCTTCCCTGTGGCCTGGCACGCCCCGTACCATCACACCCTCACTGCCGCCTACCTCTCTCTCCCTACTCATCCAGTCTGCGCCCACTCAGGGGCCATTCCTCACACGTGCCAAACGAGCCCCTGCCCCAGGCCTTGGCAGGTGTGGCCCTCTAGGCCTGGAATGCCTCCCACCAGATTTTCAAATGCCGACATTTGCTCTCTCAAATGTTATCTCCTTAGTGGGATCAATCCTGGCCACTTAATCTAAATAATTCTCCAGTCACGCCCACTCATACCATCCATTTTGTTCTCCCTCTAGTCTGTATCACCATCTTATGTGAATTTGGGAGTCAGTTTTCCCATCAGCACTTTGACGAGAAGAAGGACTCATCAGTACCGTTCTATTATAGACAATAGCCCCGGCTTCTGGAGTGGCCCAGGCCTGGCCCCTAGTAGATGCTCAGTGGATAATGGAAAAGGGAGGGGACGGGGGAGAGAATGGGGGTGGAAGGACCTGGAGACCAACTGAGAGTCCACTCCTGCCAGTTTTGTCCATTTCACTGCCCTGCCTGCACTGGGTCGCCCTGGGAACCTTTGCTAAATGGCTCCCGGGGGCCTCCCGGTCTGCCCTGGCCCTGGCCGCCCTCTACGCGCCTGGGGGCAGGTCTGCTCCAGCCTGAGGGTGTCAGTGAGACTGGTCTCAGCAGCCACCAGCCTGGTGCTGACGTAGACACGACGCTCCTCCACCGCCAACATGGATGCACCCTCAGCCTCACCCTCAGAGCGGCGAGCAGTAGCTGATGGAACATTCAGGAAGGTGCTGCTCCAGCCTGTAGGCTCTGCCTCCCAAAGCCTGGCCCAGGCTCGAGACACCCATGGCGCCCAGGACCAGATGAACGCTGATGAAATGACGGTCCTCAGGCGTGGCCGTGGCAATGATCTCCCACGCCCTTCCTGCTGTAACACTGACTTGAAGACAGCCACCGGCCTGGGGCCAGCAGGCAAGAATTCCGGTTGTACTACCATGTGGACAGCAGGGGGCAGCCTAGCACAGAGGACGGTGTATACACAGCACATCACACAGGCAGGGCTTCCATTCTGGCTCTACCACCTATGGCAGGGGGGTGGGGGGGGGAACCTTTTCTTCTGCCAAGGGCCATTTGGATATTTATAACATCATTGTGGGCCACACACAATTATCAACTTAAAAATTAGCCTGCTATATTTGTCCAACATTAGATTAACTCACTCCTAACACCTTGTCAGGGCCAGACCAACTGGCTTCTTGGCTTTATAGAGCCCTCGGGCCGGACACCCCCCACCCCTGATCTATGGGGTGAGTGACCTCCAGCCAGTTCCTTAACCACCCGATAAGCTAGGGTAGTGATACTATTGTGTTGGTAGGAAAGCTGTATGAAGCAATGTGCTAATTGTGCTGCAGGCTGGCCGAAGGGCAGAACCTGGTAGGGCACCTGCTAAAAGTATAGGTTCTGGGCTCCCACCTCGGGCCGTGAGACAGACCCCCTGGGAACCAGCAGAACCGGCACTTCTCAGAGCCCCCAGAGCTTCATGGCCATCTCTTAGGGATGTCTCTGTGGAGAATGTTCTGTTCTGCTCGAGTCTCCTCTCAAGCAAACAATCCAACAAATCCAAACGGAGGCTGCTTCACGGAACAAGAATGGTGATATACGCCCAGATTCTCCCTGAAGGTGGTTAGTGGCAATGCCATGGTTCACGGGCATTTATCAGTATCTGTCACTTTGGAATGCCCCCAAAATTAAGATGGATAGAGAGCTAGGTGATAAAGCAAGTGGGAGGGAACACGAATGAGAAAATCTAGGTAGGGATGTGGGTCTTCATGAGGAAATTGTTTAAATAAACTTTCATTAGGACACAGCCATGCCCACTTGTTTACACACAGTCGCGGCTGCCTTTTCTGCCCTGCGGCAGAGTTCAGTAGGTGCGATAGACCGTGCTGTGTGTAAGACATTTACTGTCTGGGCTTCATAGTGAAAGTTGGCAGAGTTCTGTTTGAGGTTGAGAAACTAGAGGCATGGTAACCAGTCCTAAGGGCGACCCTGGATTGTATCCTGGATTTAAGACAAAACAGAACAGCGAGGGAGAGCACGGTAAGGGTGCAGTTTTACCATGGTCTGTGTACCATGTCCCAGCACAGGCTACAGACCCTGAATTTTGTACTTCCATTGTGTCTTATAAGAGAATATCCTCATTATAGGAAACATTCTCTGAAGTACTGAGGATAAAGAGGTAAGATGTCTCCAGAAGCATCTCTATATCAATGCTCGATGATACAGAAAAAGTGTGTGTGTGTGTGTGTGTGTGTGTGTGTGAGTGAATATACAAATATGTATAACTTATATAAGTTTAATAGAAAGACATAGCAAGATGTCAACAACTGGTGAATGTTCACTGTCTTTCAGTAACCTTTCTACAGGTTGGAAATTATTCAAACTAAAGACCTGGGGGTGGGGGGTGGGGGACCAATGGTTCCCGGAATGAGTGTGCAGGTGCGCTGAGGTTGGGGAGTCATGTGTGACTGTGCTGTGTGGGGCCTGGCGCACAGTAGGCACTCTGCAAACAGAGGCGGCCTGGGCCAGGGAGGGCGATGGACAAAGCCGGCGGGACAATGAGTGACCAGCCGGCAGAGGAGTCACTCACACGCTCACGTGCTCACGCGGGCATTCATCCTCCCACTCCGTGTGCTTTCACTGCGCACCCACAGTGCAGGGCCCTGGGCCAGGTGCTGTGCACGGTCCAGCGGCTCCAGATTTGAGAGAGGAGGGCAGACAGGGAAAGAGACCATGGCGACACAGAGGGAGGGGGAACCCCGGCCAGGCCTCTGGGGCCCTCCCGCCTGCTCCCAGGACCCCCAGACACCACATGCAGGGGAGATGCATGACTGAGGGATGTCCTGGGGGGTCCAGAGGCCAGGTGGGCACAGGGTTCGTGGGCAAGGGCAGGATGGCAAGCAGAGACCAGAGCCACAGGCAGGCACCTGGGATACCTGGGAGGGGGTGCTGGCGTAGCTCTAGGACTGTGTCATCCGATCCGGCCCCGGGAGCATGCCAGGCCAAGGGAGGCGGCGCCAGGCGCCAGGCTCCGGGCAGCAGGCCTGCCCCGGCTCCCTCCGGAGGGTCCCGTGGGCCCGGCTGGGGCTGCCCAGGAATGTAAACCTGGGCCTGTTTGGGAAAGCTGGAGCCAGGGGTTTCCGAGGGCGGCCCTGGGGGGCTCGCGGGAGGCCCGCAGACAGATGTGGCCGTGTTAACACTCGGCAGCGGGGCCCGGCCTGCACGGCCCGGCCCGCCTCGGGCAGGGCATCTGGAACCGGTTAGGAGCTCGGGGCGGCCGGGGCACCGTTACCTTGGCTGAGCGAGGCTCTGCTGGGCGACGGCCTAGGAGGGCGGCAGGTCTTCGCTGGAAGAGAGGAAGGAGAATGCGAGAGGCCTGGCAGGAGGAACCCTGTCTGGGGCTCCAGGGAGAGTAGGGCCAAGCCAACCTCCCAACAGAGACCAGAGACCCAGGAACACATCAGCAGCCCAACCAAGGGCCATGCGTACACCCCGAGTCCCGGGGGCCATGCGGGGTAGTGGTTAGGGCTGGAGTCTGGCCTCAGGCAACCTGACGTGTGTTTGAACCCCAGCCCAGCCTCTGCCTAGTTCTGCCATGTTGGGCCAGTTCCTTAGTTGCCCTCTTTGAGCCTCAGTTTCCCCTTTAGCATAGGGGCGGGAGGGTATTGGGTGGCGTGTCTTCTGTGGGGCCCTGCCTACCACCGTGTCCAAACGGCACCCTGCCTCACCTCCAGGCCAGGGTGCTGATGGCTGCCCACTCTCCCGTGGTTCCTCTACACCAGGGTGTCGACCTCAGTGCGACTGTGGCCTGGGCCACACGATTCACGTTACCGAATTATGCGCCGTGCGCTGTGGGGTGTGTAGCAGCACCTCTGCCCCCTCCCCCCAAGGAGCCAGCAGCACCCCTCCAGCCATTACAACCAGAAACTCCCCAATCATTTCCAAATGTCAACTCGCCCTGGGCGAGGACCATGACCCAGTACAAGTGGCAGAGCCCGGCGGGTGGCCCACTGGCTGTGTCTGTGTGTGAGACACACCTAGTAGGGCTGCAGATGGAGGGGCTATAATAGTTACAAATACTTATGTGAGGCCTGGGATGCCTTGAGTTTGCGGGACTAAGAACTCCTCGTTTACACCCTGAGCCCAAAGATTACGGTTATTTTATTAGCTGTGTGGCCTTGGGTAAGTCATTTTGCCTCTCTGAGCCTCTTTCTACATCTGTGCAGAGTGTGTGTGTGGGGGGGGTGGGGGTGGGGGGGGTAGGAGGGCGGGGAGGGTGTCAGGAATCAACACACAGGTACACAAGGCTGCCTCTCCCATTCCTTGACTCTGGGGACCCCCAAGCTGCAAAGAACCCCTCACCTGAGCATCTGATTCTGGCCCGGACGCCGAGGACCGGCTGGCTGCGGGAGCACAGGCCTCTGCGCGAGGTGCTCGTCTCTTCTTCTGCCGGAGCTCCGGGAACAGGGGCTGAGGAGGGAGCAGAAGGGGAGCAGCTGGGAGGTGTGGGGGGGATAGGGAGGTGTTGGGGGATGGGGGGTGTGGGGGCCCGGGACCCTCACCTGCTGGGCCACTCTCTTCGGCCCCAGCATACCCCTGGTTCTTTAGTCTGACATGGCAGCTGTCCATCAGGCCCAGGCTGCCTGACAGCCCCGTGGACAGTGAGGGCCCGTGGGCAGGGCCCAGCTCCTCTGTCACTGCAGCCCCGTGGCGATGCCCGCTGTGGGCCCCACCACAGACCTGCGCCCCAGACACCAGCAGAGACCTCCCCGACACCCAGCCCGGGACAGGGGTTCAGGTGACGTCGGGGGAGCAGGGAGCCAGGCCGGCTCAGCTGTGGGTGTAGTGATAGGCCCTCTTCATGGGGCGGCATCCGGGCCCCCGGGCCTCCGGGGACTGTCCCTCCTCCCGCTCAGAGGGGTGGGCGGCGGGAATCACTGGGTCACCTGAGCCAGGAGGCTGTGAAGGCGGCGCTGCCTGGCTGTGTGCCCTGTGAGTCAGGAAGGAGCGGAGGCTGGGCCGGGCCGGGCCACTTCACGGCGAGTGACAGTGCCCCGTGCTGGCCCTGCGCGGTGGGGGTCCCAGCCGATCCCCTTCTCAGAGATGGGAGGACACCGTGGGGAAGGGCCCAGGTGCCACGCCCCAGTCCCTAGTTTGCTGCCTACGTGGTATGTGACCCTGAGCAGGCCGCATACATCCCCACGTGTGATGCAGAATAATGACCGTGAACGTGATTGCCATCATCACCACCATCTCCACGGCAGCAAAAGCATCCCTCTCCACACACCATCCTGGGCACGTTACTGATAGGAACTCACTCAAGCCCTCCAACCCGATATTACTGGTGCAGTTATTATCCCCGTTTCACAGACGAGGATGCTGAGGGCACAGAGAGGGTGAGGCATCTGCCCAAGGCCACACAGCCAGCAGAGCTGGGATCTGACCTCAAGGCAGAATTAATGTGAACTGTGCTGTCCTGCCTCTCACTGGGCCATTAGGAGGAGTTAAAGAATCAACGCACAGAAAACCCTCGGAATGGCGGCAAGCACACAGTAGGCACTCTGTACATGGAAGCTGGGACTGATAAAGAGTGGAAGAGCAGAAAGGACCTGGGACCAGGAGCCGGAACCCAGGGCTCCCGGAGGCTCGTCCACACCAGCCTGGTCAGAAAGATGCTGGTTTCAACTATTATTATGATTATTAGTGAAGCCTTTACAACCTGTAAACTGCTTGAGAGTCACGAGGCAAGAGCATCCCCAGCAATCGTGCACACAGTGGGTCCTCAGCACACTGGGAACAGAAGGGGGCGGACAGATTAGGAGGGAACCCTCCCCCTGCACGGCTGGCCCTCCTGCTCCTTGCTCGCCAGCCTGGGAGCCCTGCGGCTGGTGTTCGCCAGTTCTAGACCGCCATCCAATGGCCGGGCCACCGGGGCTGCCTGGTCCACACTGAACCCACTGTCCCCGCCACGGAGGGCCACGCCGACCCCGCCACTGAGGGCCACGCCGACCCCTCCTCGGAGGGCCACACCGTCCCTCACTGAGGGCCACACCGTCCCCGCCACAGAGGACCACACTGTCCCCGCCACGGAGGGCCACACTGTCCCCTCACGGAGGGCCACACTGTCCCCGCCACGGAGGGCCACACTGTCCCCTCACGGAGGGCCACACCGTCCCCGCCACGGAGGGCCACACCGTCCCCTCACGGAGGGCCACACCGTCCCCGCCACGGAGGGCCACACTGTCCCCTCACGGAGGGCCACACTGTCCCCACCACGGAGGGCCACGCCGACCCCGCCACGGAGGGCCACACCGACCCCACCACGGAGGGCCACACCGACCCCGCCACGGAGGGCCACGCCGACCCCTCCACGGAGGGCCACACCAACCCCGCCACGGAGGGCCACACCGACCCCGCCACGGAGGGCCACACCGACCCCGCCACGGAGGGCCACACTGTCCCCGCCACGGAGGGCCACGCCGACCCCGCCACTGAGGGCCACGCCGACCCCTCCACGGAGGGCCACACCGTCCCTCACGGAGGGCCACACCGTCCCCGCCACAGAGGACCACACTGTCCCCGCCACGGAGGGCCACACTGTCCCCGCCACGGAGGGCCACACTGTCCCCGCCACAGAGGACCACACTGTCCCCGCCACGGAGGGCCACACCGTCCCCTCACGGAGGGCCACACTGTCCCCTCACAGAGGGCCACACTGTCCCCTCACGGAGGGCCACACTGTCCCCGCCACGGAGGGCCACACCGTCCCCTCACGGAGGGCCACACTGTCCCCGCCACGGAGGGCCACACCGTCCCCTCATGGAGGGTCACGCCGACCCCGCCACGGAGGGCCACGCCGTCCCCGCCACGGAGGGCTACACTGCCCCTCACGGAGGGCCACACCGTCCCCGCCACGGAGGGCCACGCCGTCCCCGCCACGGAGGGCCACACTGCCCCTCACGGAGGGCCACACTAGCCTGGGCCTAGATCTCTAGCAGCAGAAAATGGCACAGGCTGCTGGGGACTCAGGTTTCCATCTCTTCCCAGCTCAGGCACACACCAGAGACCGCAGAGCGCTGTACCCTGAAGACGCCAGAACAACCTGGGCAAGCCCGTCGTGTCTCTGGGCTCCTACCATGGCACCTGTCATGAGGTGTCTCCCAAACGTGGCCTGGCCGCCTCCTCTCACAGGAGTTACTGCTGAAATGACACCTCCTCCAAGTAGCCCATCGAAAGTATCTCCCATGCCGAAACCGGTTTGGCTCAGTGGATAGAGCGTCAGCCTGCAGACTGAAAGGTCCCACATTCGATTCCGGTCAAGGGCATGTACCTTGGTCGCGGGCACACCCCCAGTAGGGGCTGTGCAAGAGGCAGCTGATTGATAATTCTCTCTCATCGATGTTTCTAACTCTCTATCCCTCTCTCTTCCTCTTTGTAAAAAGTTAATAAAATATATTAATAAAATAAAAGAAAGTACCTCCCAGCCCTGGCTGCTCCCTCCCTGGCCGGCCAGAAGGTCAGCCCGTGGGGACATGGCCTGGAGTCTGTTTCCTTCCCTGCTCTGTCCCCGGGGCTAAGCACAGCTCCAGACACACGGCAAGCGCTCAGTATCTATTGAAGGAGTGAACAAACGAACGAATGCTTCTCTTCAGGGTTGACCAAGTATCAAATCAATTACCAACGGATATAGATCTGCAGCTCACGCAGCCCAGGCCGGAAGGTCCCCGCCTCCTCCCGCCCCTCACAGACATCTTCCCAGGGCCCGGCTCCGAGCTGACCACTCCTCATCTCAGCAGGCAGGTGGAAACCCTCCCAAAACGAAGACTCCAGGATCTGGACCCTCTCCGTCAGGAGTTTATTCTTGTTATTCTTTGGCTTAGACTCCTCCACCCACAGTCTGAGTGTGAGCTGACCTCCTGGACTGCTCTGGGGCCCAGGTGTGTAAGTGATGGGATGGTCTACACCCCCCAGAAATGGTTCTCCAGAGTAAACAGATGGAGCCCAGCATGTGCCAGAGGCCGGGTTCCGGGGGTAACACACTGCTCCAGCCTGAGAGCCACCTGGCCCAGCCCGTCACCTGCCACCTGGGCCTGTCAGGGCACTCCCAGGCAGACTCAGACAAGCCCAGCAGCTCTGAGCCTCAATGTCCTCATCTGTAAAATGGGCACACCCTGCCCACCTTGAGGGATTCCGCCAAGTTGAACTGGGATAACACCTCAGCAAACTGCCCATGGGCACACAGTAGGCCTCAGGAAATGTTCATTGCCTTCCTTCATTCTGCAATAGTCTGTCCCCTATTGCGTGTGGAGCAGGAGGGGAAGAGGCCACAGTCCCCACATCTGGGGAGGGTCCCACACCAGGGACACCAGGAACATTACTGCCTCCTGAAGGGGTGGGACCACCCCGTGTGGACAGCCATCGGGGCATGGAGGCCACTCTGGCTAGAGTGACCACGTCAGGTTCCTGAAGGGTGTAGACCATCCCATCACTTACCCACCAGGGCCCCAGAGCAGTCCAGGAGGTCAGCTCACACTCAGACCCCCTCCCCCCGTCTGATCCAAGTCCCCATTCATCCTGCAGGAGGCAGAGGGCCAAGGACAGAGGAGTTTGAGGCCAGGAGAAGATGACCATGGGATTGGGGGACACTCGGGGGTCCTTGTCTCCACAATTTGCATGGGGCCAGAGGCCAGCTCTGGAGTCACACTTTCTGGGTGCAAGCCCTGATGTCTTTGTTATCCAGCTGGGCGATGCAATCTCTTGGAACTTCCATTCCTCCCCTGCAGAATGGGGACAGAGTTGCTAATCCCTATCTCCCACGTTCACGCATTCCTTCAACAGGTGTTTAATTGAACACCTACTATATACCACTCCACAAAACAGACAAAAATCACCCCTGCCCTTGCAGAGTTGCATTCTCATGTCGGATGAGTAGAAGACAGGCAAGGAGAAGTAAACATCCTACCTAATAAAAGAGAAACATGCAAAGTGACCGTACCTTTGCTATGCCCACCAGCCAATCAGGGTGAGTGTGCAAATGAACCCAGCCAAGATGGAAAAGGAAAGACTGAAGACACATAGAAAGAAGCCAAGTGCTGTGGAGAAGCAAGTAAGCCGGGCGGGGAGAAGGGAGGGAAGCAGGCAGGACAGCGAACACAGCAGGAAGCCCTGTTGCAGGAATCTTTCTGCAAGGGGCATCTAGGATTTAATAAGTTACATAGTATGTTCGAACGGCCAAGCCAGAAAGAGGGATGGGAAGAGCTATGGGGAGGTGGGGTTGCCAGTACGTAGGATGGCTGGGAAAGGCCTCACCGAGGAGACGGCATTTGAAAAATACCCAAAGGAGGTGAGGGAGTGAACCAAGCAGATGTGCAGGGAAGAGCATTTCAGGCAGAGGGAACAGCCTGTGCAAAGGCCCTGAGGCTACCTACATACTGAGTGATTCCAACTATGTGCTGCTCTGGGAAAACACAAATCCAGAGTCAGTAAAAAGGTCGGAGGTGGCAGGGGTTAAGGAGAAGGGGGGATGAGCAGGCAGAGCATGGAGGACTCTCAGGGCAGTGAATCTATTCTCTGTGATACAGTAAAGGTGGGCCTACAGCATGCATTTGGCAAAACCCATAGAACTGTATGACAGAGAAAACCCTAATTAAAGCACAGACTTCAGGTAACATTATTAGATTAATATCGGTGCATCAGTTGTGACAGATGTATGACACCAATGTAAGATGCTAATCATAGGGGAAGTCGGGGGGAGGTTGTGTATGGGAACTCCTATATTTTCTGCCCAATATTTCTATTACCCTAAAACTGCTCCCCACTAAAAATAAAGTGTTTTAATTTTTTAATGTGTACCTGGGGCCCCTGACCAATGGATGCGCCTCTCTGAGCTGGGTCCGAGCGTGCTCTAACCCCCCCCTGCGGGTTCCACCGTATGGCTGGGCTGAGAACGAGGCTGCGGCCCTCTTTCCTCCAGCTGCCTCTGTCCCCAGGGGTCCTGCAGAGCATGTGTTCTGAATGGGCCAATGTCACTGCCAAGAGCAAACATTAGTCTGGGAGAGAGGGATGGATAAAAAACATAACTTACTCTCACCCGGCTGGTGTGGCTCAGTGGTTGAGTGCAGGAGATCACCGGTTAGTTTCCCAATTAGGGCACATGCCCAGGTTGTGGACTCGATTCCCAGTAGGGGGTGTGCAGGAGGCAGCCGATCAATGTTTCTCCATCAATGTTTTTTTCTCTCTCTCCCTTCCTTTCTCTCTATAATAAATAAAAGACATATCTTAAAAAAACTTACTCTTTTTATGCCTGAGGCATAGGAAAGCACACAGCACATAGGCAGAAGTAAAGTATGGTTGTGGGATTAAAATTTCACAAAGGAGGCAGTTAGGAGAACAACGCCCAGTAAAGGCTCCTTAGCGGGGCAGCAATGAAAGCCAGGCTGAGAGACACGGTATAGGATTGCCTCACAGGAGTCTCAAAGGGGGGATGGAGGCTGAGAAGGCCACGCTCCTGCCCTTCCCTCAACCCCCATTCAACCCCAGAGACATCGTGAACAAAGGGCTCTGCTGCTTTAAATAATAACAACATTGGAGCCCAGGAGATGACCCCGCGGCCAAGCTCCCAGTGGGCCCCTCCCTCTCCCTCCCCCCCTCCTCAGATTCCCAACCAAGACCCTCCACCTACACGCTCGGTGACCTTGGGCCTCTCGTCACCTGTGTCTCAGATTCTCATCTGCAACATGGAACAAATGCTAGTGCAGCACCAGGCATCTGTGAGACGACCTCTGACCTCTGACCTCTGAACAGGTTCAGAGCAGCACCCAGCTCGTGGCTCTCAGCAGAGATCAGCCCCCATTACAGCTGAGCCCAGTGACCTCATGGCCTTGGCCTTGACTGCCAGCAGCCTTCAGATGCCCAACTTTACGCTCCACCTTGAAAGCAAAAGGCTGCTCATGAAATAAGGAGCCTGTGTCGATTTGAAGACATGTCCTTGATTTCAGGCGTTGACGTAAAAAAAAAACCTGCATCTGAGGATGATCAGTTTCCGTAACTCAGGGCCCTCCCGGGCCTCCACTCTGAAGCCCACCAGCACAGGGGGGAGAGCCAGGCAGGCGTTGAAATTGCTCTCAAACCCCGGCCTCCTCACTGCTGATCGTCTGTCCACAGCTCCGCATCCCAGCCACCCACTGCCGGTGCCCGTGCACAGAGCACACGGTGCTCGCTCAGCAAAGCAGTGAACATACGGACACTCTCTAAGGCCAGGCCCCCGGAGCTGAGCGCAGCGTCCCCACCTGGTCCTCTTTCTCTGCTCCCCCCCTCGTTTCCCAGAGGGTGGAAACCCCTCCATGCTTCTCTCCCACGCTGAGCAGAGTGCCTCGGGGTCAATGAAGGATCACCCAGACATCCCTCAGACCCAAACACAGGGTAGGGTGGAGAGGGCAACGCTGTTTCTCTCCCTTTTCAAGGGTGAAATGTGATCCCTTCGCCCCCCCAGGGAGCTCAGAGCCCTTCTCACCTGGACAATCACTTCCAAATGATGGATTTGGAAGCCTCCCGGCCATCTGTTCTTGATTCTGGGGGAGCTGTCTGGCTAAGCTGAACATCGTGGCGTGGCCTTTCACCTCTTCCTTCCCGGGGGGCCTCCAAGCTCCTTCCTTCCTCCCCATCCCCCAGGGCTGGCTGCTCAGAGACAACACTTGGCAGGCCACTCAAGGTCACCCCAAAGGGACCATGGTCCTTACCTGTAAGTTTGGAGGAAAGACGTCTGAGCTGGAAGAACACCACCAAGTGAGCGTCAGCTCCGGTCAGCGGGACTGCGGCCTGTTGGGAGGGGGAGGGGAGGAGGAGGTCAGAGGGAGCAGAGGAGAGAGATGCAGGAGTGCAGGAGGTGGCTGCTGGGCACCTGAGAAGGGACAGGTCATTCCAGAGTTTGCCCAAAGCCCAGGCCCAACAGCAGAAAGCAGAAATCTCCATCCTCACTGGATCTTTCTCAGCCCTAACCCTTACTCAGGCTTCTTCCTCGGAAGCTGGAGAAGTGAGGCCAAATGTGGGGCTGGGAGGGTAGCTCTGGGGCCCCCAGGCCCCTGCTTACCCTGCCGTGGTACCTGCTCATGCCTCCCATGTCCATGGCTGCCCTCCATTTGACCCTGACCAGGAACCAGCATTGGCTTTGTGGCTTTCCAATGGTCAACTCATTTTTTTAAAAAATATTTTTTTATTGATTTTTCACAGAGAGGAAGAGAGAGGGATAGAGAGTTAGAAACATCGATGAGAGAGAATCATCGATCAGCTGCCTCTTGCACACCCCCCACTGGGGATGTGCCCGCAACCAAGGTACATGCCCTTGCCTGGAATCGAACCTGGGACCTTTCAGTCCGCAGGCTGACGCTCTATCCACTGAGCCAAACCAGTCCCGGCCAATGGTCAACTCATTTAATCCTCATTTCATAGCTGGAAAAACGGAGGCGGAATGGGGTTGAGTAATTCACCCAAGACACACAGCTAAGTCAGCAGTGGAGCCAGGATTTGAACCTGAAAAGCTCCTTGGAGATGGGGACAGAAACAGCCGCCTGTGCATCCCCAGGACCTAGCCAAGAACCTGGCATGCGGCATCGACACAATCTGAATATGGTGATGAGTGAACAAATATACCTACAGTGGCAGCTATATATTCACCAAAACGCACTTCCTTTTCCTCCTGGACACATCGCTAAAACTGCATTTCCCAGCCTCCCTTGTAGCTGGGATGAGTTCTGGCAAGAGTGACATGGACTTCTTATGGGCTTGGTCCATGAAAACCTCCTGTATAATCCCCCCCGCCCCCATCTCCCACCATCTGCCAGCCAGCTAGCAGGGCAGAGCCACAAGATGGAGGGGGCCTGGGTCCTGAGTGACTAGATGGAGCAGAGCTACACTGACTGGGAAGTAAACGTGCATGGTACAGAAAACATATATCAGACTGTCAGCACATCCTGATGAATCCCACAGACACTGTCAAAATAAGGGCTGGGCTATTGACTTCCCAGGGCCACCTGCCACCTCCTCAGCGAATCCATGTAGAAGCCTGCACTCTCACATTAAAACCGCTCCTCTCTCAGCAAGGGGGCGAGACCGAGCCTGGCCACCTGGGAGGTGGCATTGTGGCTGATGGCAGCTCCTGTACACATTGCAGTTGAATGCTCCCTGAGGACTCCATCCCGTCCAAACTCAGGGCCTTGGGGAACCTCCCCTGGGAAGAGGCGGGCATCCTTTACTTTCGCCAATAGCCGAGCTCTGCGTGGAGGTCCCAGGTTGGTATTCGCCCGGCCTGGGGACGGGCATTGGGAGAAGGGAGCACGTCAGGGCGATGCTGTGCTGGATTTCCCTGGCCGACTGTTCACAGGCAGCACAACTTGCCGGTTGACTTTCAAAGGGGCCTCGACGTGCCTGCTCCTAGCCTGGGTGGCAAGAACTGGAGGCACCGGGAGAGGTTGCCCGCCATCTCTAAGGGCCGGCAGAAGCCACTCTTGGGACCAAGCCATCAGAAGATTGAAGGATCTCAAGATTGAAGCGTTCAAACACATCTATACTGTTCCATGCACAGGGAAGACCATAGGAACAGGCACGGGTGAGGTCTTTTGAACAGAGATGGTAAACTTCAGGACCTCGGGAAAGATTAGCAGGGCAGATGTAAGGGGGTAGACTTGAGTGCCTATGTCTCGTTTGAAGAGCATGCCCAGCGTTAGTCTCTCTTGTTCGCTGCTGACCTGTAACACTCTGCTCAGGTCCTGGCCCATTCTGGGAGCTCTGCACACACCTGGACAATTGCAGAATCATTAGTGTAGCCTGAACCCCAGGCCAGAGCCACGCGGGGGTGGAATAATGTTCAGTTCCTAGTGAGCAGGCAGAACAGTACCCACCGCCCAAAGACGGCCATGCCCTCATCCCTGGCGCCTGCAAATATGTCACCTCACAGAGCAAAGGGACTTTGCAATGAAGGGTCTTGAGAGGGTGATTACTCTAGAATATCCAGGGGCCCAAGATCATCATTAAAGGTTCCTATTAGAGGCAGGAGATCGGAGTCAGAGAGAGAGTGGAAGATGCTACCCTGCAGCTTGGAAGATGGAGAAAGGGACCGTGAACCAAGGAAAGGCCAGAGAATGGATTCTCCCCGGAGACTCTAGAAGCAGCATGACCCTGTCGACCCCTTGATTTAAGTGAAACCCATTTTGGATTTCTGATCTCCGGAGGTGGGAGATAAGTGTGTGTTTTTTAAGCCACCAAATTTGTGGTAACCCTATCTAATAAAAGGCTATTGTGCAAATTGTTCCTTTGAGGGAGTTCAACCAATCTGATGTGTGCTGACCACTACGGGGTGTGGAACAAAGGAAAGCCCCAGCAGGCAGCTGGGCCTCTAGTTTGTTATTACAGCAATCTACCTAATAAATGAGTAACATGCTAACTGACCTTTCATGACGCCTACCAGCCAATCAGGAGTGAGTATGCAAACTAACCCAACAAAGATGGCGGGTTAATTTGCATACACAGTGGCCAGAGATAGGGCAGAACACTTGTGTTGTCACCATGGCAACGACACAGGCATTCTGCACCACCCCAGCCACTCGGAGCCTCTGGGCAGTGTGAGAAGGCAGGAAGGCAGCTCTGGGCCAGAGCAGAAAGGCTGTTCAGGCCAGAGTGAAGGCAGTGCCGGCAGCCAGAGGAACACAGGCCCATTCTTGCATGAATCTTCATTCGTGCATCAAGCCACTAGTCCTACCTACTAATAAAGAGGGAATATGCTAATTGACTATCACACCCTTACAAAGATGGCGGCACCCTCAGCCAATAAGAAGGGAATATGCGAATTGACTGCCATGTCCTCAAAGATGGCAGCGCCCACAGACACAAGATGGTGGCAACCAGTCCAGTCAGTCCCGCTGGCACAGGCAAGCCTTGGATGACAGCTGCCCAGCTGCCCAGGGCTGCCTGAGGCTCAGGTAACCAGAGCCGGCTAAGGCTTGCTCTGCTGGCAGTGGCAGCAGCAGAGGTGTGATGTGGCATTGCCTTCTCCTAATTGCAAGGTTTCCTCCCGCCCCTGAGGGCTCCTGAACTATGAGAGGGGGGCAGGCCGGACTGAAGGATCCCCTGCCCCTCTCGTGCATGAATTTCCATGCATCAGGCCTCTAGTAAGAAATAAATACACATAGTTATTTGATCAGTAGCAGATTACTATCTTTTCCCATCTTTTGACTGAGACATTTAAAATGTCTTGTCACAGAAATTTATCATTAGTGTATACTTCTAATATGTTGCTTTATGTTGGAATTGAGATGGAGGAAGAATAAATAAAAGTCCAAGAGAAGAGAAAAATGTCACTAAAAGGATTTTTTTTTTTTAATGAACAGCCAACTTAAACTGAATGAAAGGATCCCATCCACTTGCTTGAAGCTTACTGTCAGGTGTCGGATCTTCTGATTTTTTTTTTTTAATTAGGAGCTGACATCTGGGTTTTATCCCAAATCTTCCCATTCAAATGTTGACAGTTAATTTTTAAAACGAATTTAAGTGCTAAGCAGGCCAAACAAAACACACCTGCAGGCTGGAGCTGGCCACGGCACCGTACTGCAATCTCCGGTGTGGGACACCGCAAACCCCTCTGGGGCTGTTCCTGCAGGTGTTCAGGTTGTCATCCTCCCCTTTGTCCTCCCTCCTCCCCCCCACCCCCCCCTGTATCCCCCAGGAGCTCCCAGGACTTCGGGACCACACCTCCGGGAGCCACTGCCAGCCCCAGAGGGACAGGGCTGAAGCTGCAGCTGGCCTGGCGTCACCCCCCTTCCAACAGGCTTTTGTAAATCCTACAAGGGAGACACCAGCACTGACGTCCTGGTCCGGGCCCAGCACACAGCAGGTGCTCAATAAATGCTTGCTGGACAATGTGGTCATCTCCCAGAACTTCTACGCCTAGAGGGGTCAGAAGGAGACTTGGATACGAGTCTACTAAGCATGTCTGAAGTACTTGAGGGAGAGTCTTGCGTTACATTTTGACTATCGAAACCACTGCATAAGAAATGAGTGCTGCAGTCTCCATTCCGTGGATGAGGCAATGGAGGCCCAGAGACAAAATAACTTACTAAGAACACAGGCAAAATGAGTTCTACTCCTAGGAAGATGGATGCCAAGACCCCCCCTAAGTCAGGGATCAGAACACCACGGTCCACAGGCCAAATCCACCCTATTTTTGTAAATAAACGGGTCTTAGTGCTGGCTGCTACAGCAAAAGTAGCACAGGCTAGGTGACTTCACGGAAGCTGATTTCTCATGCTTCTGGAGGCTGGATGTTTGGGCTCTGGGTGCCGGCATGGCTGGGTTCTGGGGAGGACTCTCTTCCTGGTTTGTATGCAGCCGTCTTCTCGCTTGTCCTCGTGTGGTGAAGAGAGAGAGGGAGCTAGGTCTTGTCTTCTTCTTTTTAAAAAAAAATTTTTTTTAAAATTTTTTTTTTATTTCAGAGAGGGAGAGAAAGATGGAAACATCAATGATGAGAGAGAGAACCATTGATGGGCTGCCTCCTGCAGACCCCACACTGGGGACCCAGCTCGAAACCCAGACATGTGCCCTGAACCAGGACCCAAACCGTGACCTCCTGATTCATAGGTTGACGCTGAACCACTGAGCCATGCTGACGGGCTCTCCCCCTTCTTGTAAAGGCACTGATCCCTTCCTGGGGCTCCACCCTCAGGACCTAATCATCTCCCAGAGGCCTCGCCTCCTGGTACCATCACAGGGGCTTCTGCGTGGGAACCTGGGAGGGACACACACATTCAGTCCATAGCAGACGGCTTATGGGAACTCGGCCACACTCACCAGTTACGGGCTTTCTGTGGTGTTTTTGTGCAGAAATGAGCAGAGTTGCAACAGGGGTTGTAGGGCGTGCGAAGGCTGAAATCGCTACTATCTGGGTCTCCACAGAGGACGTTTGCTGTCCCTGCTCTGGGTTGGGACACAGTGGGTTGAGACCACAGCTATTCACTGAGCACTGACTGTGCGCAGGGCCCTGGTGCGGGCGAGAAGGATGTCCTCTAAGAGCCACGGGACACATTAAAGGCCTGTGCCTTATGTTAGCCAGGGGAACAGAACGGGGAGGCGCTGGGCATGGCTAGAGCAAAGGCCTGGAGGCCAGAAGTCCTCACCACTCACCAAGGGGGCCCCCACACCCACAGGGACGTGTCTCCAGTGCAAGCCCGCCACAGAGGCGGCTGCCCACGGCACCGCACCGCCCGGTGTGCAGAGCCAGGCCCGCCGAATGGAGCCGAGTGCTTGCCATGGGCCCACGGAGCAAATGAGCAGAAAAGGATCTCTTCTCCAGAGCCCCACACTGGGACTGTGGTTCCCTCTGTCACGTGAGGACAGACGTTGCTTCCCTGGCAGCGGAGGAGGGGCAGGGTCTGGGACGGTCACTCCGAGAAGGAATTTTAGCCTTATTTTCAATGTCACATTTCCCCCCACAAGAGCCCTTGCTCTTGGCATCACTTTAAATCCATTTAATACATAGGAAGGACGATAACCAAGGAGACAAAAGACGGTACACTGAGGAGAACAAACTGTTGCAGAAAAAAATTAGAGAAGACACAACTAAACAGAAAGACATCCTGTGATCACAGACAGAAGACCTAGCACTGATAAGATGTCAATACTACCAAAAGCAACCTACAGTCTTAATGCAATTCCTATCTAAAGTCCATGGTGTGTGTGTGTTTGTTGCAAAAATAGAAAAAAAAATTGCCTTGGCCAGGTAGCTCGCTCAGTCGGTTAGCGTGTGGCCCCAATATTCCCAAGGTTGAGGATTTGGTCCTCGGTCAGGGCACATATAAGGATCAACCAATGAATCATAAATAAGTGGAGCAACAAACTGATCTCTCTCTCTCTCTCTCTCTCTCTCTCTCTCTCTCTCTCTCTCTCTCTCTCTCCTTCCTTCTATCCCTCCCTCCCTCTCTCTACCTCACCCTCTCTTAAATCAATTTTAAGAATTTTTTTCTTAAGAAAAATTCATCCTAAAATTTATATGGAATCTCAAGGGATCATAATAGCCAAAACAATCTTGAAGAAAAAAAAAAAAAAAAGTTGGCCTTCCAAAGCTTCAGTAAACAAAACGGCATGTTGGTGGCATAAAGACAGACAGACAAATGGAATAGGGAGCCCAGAAATAAACTCTCCTGTTTATAGGCAAACGACTTTCAACAAGGGCGCCAAGCCTACTCATCGGGGCAAAGGACAGGCTTTTAAAGCAACGGTGTTTGGATGTGCAGAGAGCAGAGCGCCTGAAGAACGGCTCCTTTGTGCTGAACACATCCAGCGGCGACTTGGGCTTTCTCCTCACGGATGGCGGGCTACCCGTGACCTTCCTGTGATATTACGCCACATATAATATATGTGTGTGTGTGCGTATGTGTGCGTGTGTGTGTGTGTGCGTGTTAAGGTAACCGGATATCCACATGCAAGAGAATGAAGTTGGATCTTTATATCATATACAAATTTAACTCAAATTAGATCAAGACCCAAACAGGAGAGCTAAAACTTATATAAAGCTCATGTTTTGGAAAACAGGGGTTGAAAAGCTTCATTACTGAGTTTGGCAATGATTTCTCGAATATGACACTTAAAAACAGGCAGCAGGAGTAAAAATAGGTACATCGGACCACATCGAAATTAAAAACTTGTTTTCATCCAAGGACGCTGTCCGTGGAGTGACAGGCCGCCGCCGCAGTAGGAGGAGGTGTCTGCAGGCCCACTGCCCGGGAGACAGCTCTGAAGGAGGCATGGGGTTTTTGTTTGTTGTTGTTTTTTTTTTGCGTTGATTTTGATGTTGTAAACTACCGTGTTAGAATGTGACTCCCCTTCCGGACTGCATTTCCGGCCCCTCCTTAAATACTGAGCCCATGGTAAGCGCCTCACACACCTCACCCTGGAACACGCCCTGATAGGAAGTTGAAAAATCCATGGGAAGGTGACTCCTGATCTGCTTCATATAAACCCCCACCCCTGTCCTCCACTCTCCCACGGCCGACTCTGGCTCCTGGGCCTGTGGGCTCCTGCTGCTTCCACCTCTGAACCCCAGATTGTGGTAACACAGGCTCATCCATTCATTCATTCATTCATTCACTCAATACTTTTTTTTTTTTTTTTTTTTTTTTTAGTATCAAGTAGGTATTAGATATGGCACTGGGTACCAGATACCCAGGAGTAAAGGAACCAGAAGTTACCTCTTTCCCAGGGCAATGAAACAGGTAAATGAACAAAGGAACAGCCAGTTCTCCCTTCAGCTCACCCTGCCAGCCACTCTGGTGAATGGCCAGTTCCTTAACCAATCCATTCTCCCTCGTGCCCCAGGACCTTTGCACTTGCTGTTCAGCAACACACTTCTATGGGAACAGAACTGTTTCATGTTTTAATTTTCAGCCTAAATTTTATTTCTCCTCAAAGAAGCCTTCCCACTGCCCATCCAAACGAGGCTCCCTCAGCCTCCGCCCTGCTTTCCATCCTGCCGGTGAAGTCTCCCTGGGTTTGCTCTGTGCCTCTCACTCTCTGCCCCCTGCAGCAAAGGATATCAGAGGCCAGTGCTGCCTGTGCACAGCTCTCCCCCAGCACTGGGCAAACAACAGGTGCTTAATAAAGACCAACTGAGTTAATGGGTGGAAGACTGAGACCGAAGGCCAGTTCCAGATCCGTCCCCATGGGTGGTCTTGAGCAAATCTGTCTGTCTGAGGAGGAGTTCAGGGTGCTATCCACCTTTTTCTGACCCTGGGGCTCTCTCCAGAACCCCGTCCCACCCCGCCTGGGCACCCACCTTATGGCTGAGTGCTGAGACCTGGGAAGGTGGACCTCGTGGCTCTGTTCCAGCGTGTGGGTGCCTCTGAGGGGCGTCCCACCCCCACCGTCTGCTGGTCTGCGGTCTGCGCCAGCCGTGCGGTCTGACCTGTGCAGGGAAACCAGAGACACTGCCCTTCCTCTGCCAGGCAGCCCTCCATCCTGGTCCCAGGAGAGGAGCTCCCGGCCGGCCGAGGCCAACCCCCAGGACGGCCCCACTTACTTAATGTGGCTCACTGTTACCGGCCGATGGGAGGTTTTAAGAGATAGGCTTACATTCCCCCAATGTGCACGCACACACTGTTTTGTTTCGTTTTTCTAACAGGCGGGCGCTCAGTTCCATTCAGAGCCGGTGGGAGGACTGACTGGCTAAGGGTCAGTGTGGCGAGGCTGAAACACCAGGTGACAGCAGTGCCTCAGCCCTCAGAGCCCAGCCCCAGGAGGCGACACAGCCCTGCCACCTCTACCTCCCACTTCCCGTAGCTCAGCCAGGGGCGCTGCACCCTGGACGCTGTGCTCGCTGCTCAGGGAGCTGGTCCAGGCCCTGCTGCTGCTGTGGCCCTGGGTATGCTGCCCAGGAGCCCTGGCACAAAGCGCCCACCCCCAGGGCCACCTCCTGCCACTCCTGCCCCCTCCACTATCTCCACCATCTTCTCTACCATCCTCTTCACCATCTTCTCTACCATCCTCTTCACCAGCGCTGCTGGGAGAGCAGGTGGTGAGCGGGCGGGCACGGTGTGGCCATGGCCCGCCTCCCAGGGATGGCACCCACCCCAGCACCAGGCAAGGAAAGGAAGCGGGGTCCACCCAGGGCCCTGGAAGAACCGGGGCTCAGAGATCGGCCGCTGACGGTTATCCGCACTGTGGGTGGCAGCCCCCAGAGCAGCCTCTGTCCGAACAGACCACCCGGTTCAAACAAAGCGGAACAAGAAACAGAATGGCCGCATCGCCGCCACCCGGTCAGCTTCACTCCGGCGGCGTTTGGGCTGCGCTGACCCAGCCCCGGTGGCTGTGCGGCCACACAGCTCACGGACCCGCGTGCCCGGGGCACAGCCGTCCCTGACCTCGTTCTCCTGGAACCCCCCAGGAGGCCACAACCACAGGCTCCGGCCTGGCCCGCCCCCCACAGGCATCCACTCAGACCCTGCGCTCAAGATCTGAACACACCTTGCAACTTGGCTCAGAAAGCAAATGTGTTTTTTAACGTATCGCATAACCGGGGTCAGAATGAAAACAGTCCCAAAGCTGCTATTTTAAGGTTCGGGCCTTGGGGCCGCAGCGGGGGTGGGAGGAGGGAGGGAGAGAAAGAATGACAGGAGTGGGGGGGAGAGTCAGTGGCTTGGAGGGGGCAGAGGGATCACACAGAAGCTGTGAGGAGATATGGCACCTGACTTTTCCTTAGATGGGATGTTAAAATGGGTGGACTGGGTGAAGGGGACTTCAGTGGGGTCCTCGGCCCTCCCCTCCCATACCCGGCCCCGAGGAGAGGGTGTGGCAGGAAGAGGCCCCTCCTGCTACCTGACAGACGGGCCTGCTCGCTCAGCAGGTTGCTCAGTGTCACGGAGGAGACCACCTTGCTGCCTGCTGAGTGAGGCTCCCAGCGGGGACCCCAGGACCTGCTGCCACCCCCAGTCTGGCCTCCAGCTGAGACCACGGTACCTCACCATCACTGCTGCCACAGGCCGCCCTACTGCACAGGCCCCAGCGTCACCCGGGGGAGGGCCCAGCCAGCAGGCGGGGCCCTGACACAGCACTGGGAGCCGACAGAGGGCAGGGGACGGCCTCCTAGGCTGATCCTTCTCCCATCCCTTAAACGCGATCGTTTTCAAAATCGGTTGTCCACGTTACAAACTCTGACAGAACTATGGAGGACAATAATCCTCTCTCCCCTGCTGGCTCCCGCCCTGGCCCCTGACACCTGTTTTCCACCCGGTGATCATGGCAACCCCTTCGAGACAAGTCGGGTCTCTGCACACCCGTCTTCCTCAGGGTAAAGGCCCAAGTCCTTGCAGAGGCCAGCGTGCCCAGACCTTCTCCAGGGGGCAGAGATGCAGACCTGGCCAAAGAGTTGCCCAGAGGAGGGCAGGGGCGAGTGGGCACAGACACGACCCACAATGCTCTTCCGAGCTCCACCCCGAGGTTTTCTGGAAAACCCATAGCGATTGCACCGTCGTCGCTAGGCCCCCGCCAAGGGCAGACCGATCCAGCAGACCGCTCTGCCGGCTGCCAGCAAACCCATTTACCAAAAAGACGTAAAAGCAGCCGCCCCGTCCTCAGACTGTCTGCTGCTTTATGCTCTCTCGTAAATCCTGTCTTTGCCTTTGTTCTCCTGCAACAGTCACAAATCACTGTCTTTTTAAAAATATAATATATTTTTATTGATTTCAGAGAGGGAGGGAGAGGGAGAGAGAGATATAAACATCTATGATGAGAGAGAATCATTGATTGGCTGCCTCCTGCAAGCCCCCACACTGGGGACCAAGCCTGCAACCCGGGCATGTGCCCTGACCAGGAATCGAACTGCGACCTTCTGCTTCATAGATCAATACGCCACCACTGAGCCACACTGGCCAGGCTCAAATCACTATATTCTGGCTACTCCTCGGCACAGCCACCTCTCCCCTATTCTGCTTCATCCAAATGGGCCTTCGTGCTTAACTTCCAACACTCCAGGCGCATCCCCATCTCGGGACCTTCACACACGCTGTGCCCTCCACCCAACCTTCCTTCCCCCAGAGCCACGCAGTGTCTCCACACGTTCTTCCTGTCTTTGCTAAAAGCTGTCTTCTCCGTCGGGCTTACCCTGTCAACTTATTAACAAACACTGCAGCCAGCCCCCGGATCTTCCTGCCACATACTGCAGACCCCGTGCCCAGCCCCACAATCCCCTTTCCTATCGCACTGACTTACCCACCTATCACCACACAACTTGCTCACTTTGTTGTCTCTCCCATAAGAATGGAAGCACCAAGAGGAGAGAATGGTGTGTCTCTCCCTGAGCTGTCTTCCCGGTTCCCGGCGCCTTATAGGTGTTTGAAAATAGTTGTTGAACAAATGGAGAAAGACAAAAGCTTCATTCTCGTCCTTGGTCTCCCCGTCCCTTTCAAAGACAACCACTGTGCCCATATTCTTGTGCATCCCCAAGAGACAACAGAGGCCTATATGAGTGTGCGTGCTCTGTGTGTGTGTGTGTTCTGTGTGTGTGCATGCGTATGCACACACACACATATGCATGCTCCCCCTTGCACAAAAACAGATGCAGGCTCTCCACTCTGCTCTGGTTTAGTCTGGTCTATATCGGAGGCCACTCAGCGGTGGCCATGACTTTCTCAACGTGCAGCCCGTGAGTAGAATGATTGTAGAATTTCTCATCCAAACCAGTTACAGAAAACACTAGTCATCATTGAGCTGGACCAATCGTAAACTGGGTCTCTCCAGGCAACCAGAGACATGGGGTGCCTCTCACCGCACACCCCTGGAGGCAGGGTGCACTCTCCGCCATTCTACAGTCCCATCAACTGCACTGAGTTGAATCGTACTCTTCTGCTTGGTATTCATGAGCTCATCTGCCTCAGTTTCCTCATCTGACATGGGCGTCCCGAGTGGACTGAAAGGCCAGCTGTGACCACACCAGGACAGGCTTCGGAAAGCAGTGGGCCTCCACTTACCGCAGTCTCCGTGCCCAGCCCCAAAATTCCAAATGCAAATCCATAGTATAGTATGAACTATTTCCCCAAAGGTATTCCAGTCCTAACCCCTAGCACCTGTCAGCTGTCCGCAGCATGGTGCTGGGTCTGAGGCAGCCAGGACCGGCGTTCCTCTGCAGGCACATGTGTCTGGGCGCAACAGCCCTCTGGAGGCAGCGGAGAGGCCTGCGGGGACATCAGGCAATTAGCATTTAGCTCACACGGCGGGCGGGCCGGGGCTCCCAGGGAGTTCTGGAAATGATCTATCTCCTCCAGGCAGTCAGGCAGCTGGGCCTTCGGAGGAGATGCTCTCCCCTGACACCTGGTCTTTCCCCACCTGGCCAGGAAGCGGGCCTGGGAGCGGAGCGTGTGTTTATGCAGCCAAAACCCCAGCCCCGGTCCGGACTCTCTGCTGCGACCTCTCAGAGACGCTGGAGACCGAGGCCGAATCGCCTTCGCTGCCCGAGGTGCCCGGCTCCTGCTTGCGGGTCTGAAGCTGCTGCTCTTGCCCTGTGGGGGGTCGCAGACCTGCTTTATCAGCAGACAGAGGGCAGACAGACACAAAACTCCGCACAATGTAGGGGCTTTCGTGCACCCACCGAGCCCTAGGCAGGCACCCCTGGTTAAGTGCGCGCACATGCGTGCCCACACACACACACACACACACACACACACACACACACACACGGGGTCCGGGAATCCTGCCGCTAAGAATTTAGCCTGCAGAGAAGGGCATTCGGGGAAGCAGATGTGTAAGACCACAAGCCCAGGGACACTCAAGACCCCTTCACTACGGAAGTAGCTAAATAAATTCCATCCCTTCGACCCCTACACAGCCATTCAAAATGCACAAGAGACACTTGCCTTTTCAGAAAAGCTGGGGCCAACTGTACGGAGACCTATTTGCCAGTTCTGGGCAAAGATGGCCTCTGAGGGGAGACGCAAGCATGGGCCATGGCTGGCTTTGGGGCGGGCAGAGGGAGAGGTCCTTTTTGATGCTGTGCCTGTGCTCACCAGCAGAACTCTCCTCAACGAAGGCAACGCTCCTGAACAGAGGTGAGTGCGAGGACCGGCCGCTCTGATTCCCCATCGCTCCCACTCACTCAGGAGCCATGTCCGTGGTCACTACCCTGTTGTACTCACTGGCCTTACCCTTCTGTACCTTCTGAACCATTTAAATGTGTTACCCATTTCCTTAACTAAATACAATTTAAATTGTACTGGCACATGCTGGTGCAGAAAGTGTGCCAAGGTATGTTTTTTACTTAACAAAGCAAAGTGCAAACAAAGACTAGGGTATGATGGTCATTTTTTTAAAAAATAGGAAACACAACAACTCAAAACGGAGAGGTTTTGCAAATCCATAGTATAGTATGAACTATTCCCCCAAAGGTATTGCAGTCCTAACCCCTAGCGCCTGTGAGTGGGACCTTACTTGGAAATAAGGCCTTTATAGATCATTAAGTTAGCACAGCGATTTTCAACCTCTTTCCTCTCATGGCACACATAAACAAATCACTAAAATTCTGTAGCACACCAGAAATATATATATTTTTGGCCGATCTGAACCCCCAAAAAGGTATAATTTTGATTCATGCGCACCAGACAGCTATTGTTGTGTCTTCTGTTGTCATTTTTTTATTTGACAATCTAAGGCAGTGGTCGGCAAACGGAGACTCTCGAGCCACATGCGGCTCTTTGGCCCCTTGAGTATGGCTCTTCCACAAAATATCTGTGTAATTGAAACGTACAGTGAGATTGAAACTTTATGGCCCATGCGCAGAAGTCAGTTTTCAGCTCTCAAAAGAAATGTCAATCGTTGTACTGTTGATATTTGGCTCTGTTGACTAATGAGTTTGACAACCACTGATCTAAGGGAAAAGAGATCAGTGCCCCTGGCTAAATAGTTAGGTATTGCACGTTTTAAAAAGTCTTGTGGCACGCTGGTTGAAAATCGCTGAGTCAGCATAAAGTCATAAGGCTGAGCCCTCATCAAGCATGACTGTGTCCTAATAAAAAGTGGAAATCAGCCGAAACCGGTTTGGCTCAGGGGATAGAGCATTGGCCTGCGGACTGAAGGGTCCTGGGTTCGATTCCGGACAAGGGCATGTACCTTGGTTGCGGGCACATCCCCAGCAGGGGGCCTGCAAGAGGCAGCTGATCAATGACTCTCTCTCCTTGATGTTTCTAACTCTCTATCTCTCTCCCTTCCTCTCTGTAAAAAATCAATAAAATATATATATATATTTTTTAAAAGCGGAAATCATGCCGAGACCGGTTTAGCTCAATGGATAGAGCGTCGGCTTGGGGACTGAAGGGACCCGGGTTCGATTCTGGTCAAGGGCATGTACCTTGGTTGCGGGCATATCCCCAGTAGGGGGTGTGCAAGAGGCAACTGATCGATGACTCTCTCTCATCGATGTTTCTAACTCTCTATCTCTCTCACTTCCTCTCTGTACAAAATCAATAAAATATATATTAAAAAAATAAATAAATAAATAAAGCGGAAATCAGGACCCAGTTACCTACAGCCTGAAGACACAGGGAGAAAAAGTCTGTCTTCAAGCTGATGCCCGAGGCTTCCAGAAATGGGAGGAGAAGCACAAAACAGACTCTCCTCCCAGCCCTCAGAAGGAACCGCCCTGCCAACACCTTGATTTTGGAACTCCAGCCCCCAGAACCCAGAGAGAAGCTTCTGTCATTGCAGCCTCCCAGCCTGGGATCCTCTGTCACAGCAGCCCTCGGAGACTCATATACACTTCTTGGTGTGCGCACGGACATTTCCGCTGGAGACCTGGGGACTGGCATGCAGTCACTTGCCAGTTTATTTCTTTAAGCATGTTCCTACATTATTAATATCATCCATTTTTTTTAACATCCATGATAGTGGGATTTGGGCCCATTTTTTCCCTTCTTTATACTGTTTTGGTATCAGGAAGTCACAAATGTTATTGGTAAGTGAAAGGAGAACAGTTAAAACACAAAAGGAAGTGACTACTATTGAGCAGGGACTCTGGGACAAAGCCAAAAATGCCCGGGAGGTGGCAGGTGCCAACACAGGTGGGCCGAGGGTGTGAGCCAAACCTTGGCGTAGTACACGTCCCTGCCATCCAGTATCACCTCCAGGGAACTCACGCGGACACTCCAGAGAGTTCGATCCTTTCTGGACTGTCCTCACCTCTCCTTAGTGTGACCTGCACTTCTTGATAAGCAGCTCCAAACACAGCATAAGTGGCGACTGGTCTCAGCTTGCTCTGTAACTCCCACCAGATGGCTCCAGACCTGGCATAGCTGCTTGGAACGTAGCTTCAAGCACACTTATGTGCTTATGTGCTTCTCTAGATACGAGTGGTGGCTGGTCTCAACTCACATTTTGGTGCCACCAAAGGGGTCGCAAACCCAGGACAAGGAGCAACCAACTGCAGGTAACTGTGTGACTCTCACCAGGAGTCCCCAAACTGGGCACAAATGGCAGTTGACCTTGGCCTGCATCAGAGCCCCCCCTAAGAGGCTTCAGAACCAACACACCCAGTAGCCAACAGCAGATCACACCAGGGCATTACACAAGCAGCTCCACAAAGGATACACCCAAAGAATGGACCTGGCTGGATCCGTAGTCCCACTGAAGCCATTCCTGCTGCATGGGATCAGCCCCCCAAACAATAGTTCATCCTCTGGAGTCATGGCCAGGCTTCACAGCTAGTCAGCCTGAGGGTAAATCTCACCTACTGATGTGCCAACAGCAATCAAGGCTCAACTACAACAGGAGGGCAAACTCAACCCCCACAACTGATGCCTCTAGAGCCCCTGGCTAAAGTGACTAGGGACCTCACAAGACCTTGACTATAGAAGGTCCCCCTGCCAAAACACACATAGCAGCTCTACCTAATACGCAGAAACAAACACAGGGGGTGAGCCAAAAGGGGAAGACAAAGAAACATGTCCCAAATGAAAAAACAGCACAAGACTCCAGAAAAAGAACTAAACAAAATGGAGACAAGCAATTTACCAGATACCAAGTTTAAAACACTGGTTATAAGGATATTCAATGAGCTTAGAGGAAGAAGAGATGAGCTCAGTGAGAACTTCAACAATAGATAGAAACCAAAAAAGAACCAGTCAGAACTGAAGAATAGAATAACTAAAATGAAGAATATATAACAGGGCTTTGACATAAAAATTGGGACTCAAAAGAACTGTTGGCCCAGAAAGGAACTCACTACAGACTGATTCATTTGCCTCTCAGCATAACCATTATGGCATGTCTCAGTTTTGGTTCTTACAAGGGTATTTCTTGGATCACGTGATCTCACACATCTAGAGGAAATAATGAACAACATAAACTGATGAACAAAAACAGACTCAGAGAAAGAGAAGAAGCGATCAGACTTTCAAACCTCAGAGGGAAAGTAGGGGAAGGTGGGGATAAGGAGAAGAGATCAACCAAAGGACTTGTGTGCATGCATATGGACCTAGCCAGTGGCAATGGACAACAGAGGGGAGGGGGGGGCACAGGTGTGGAGGGGTTTGGGATGGGAATGGGGGGATGAGGACAATTATACTATAATCAATAAAAATTAAAATTAAAATTAAAAAGAATATATAACAGGGAATCAACATCAAATTAGATGTTGCAGAGGATCAGTGATCAGGAAGACAAGGTAGCAGAAAACAACCAATCTGAACAGCAAAACAGAAAAGAAACCAAAAACTGAGGATAGTTTATAGAACCTCTGAGACAACCTCATGTGTACTAACATTCACATCATGGGGGTGCCAGAGGATAAGAGAGAGGGGAAGGGATTAAAAACCTATTGGGGGGGGGGGGGGGAAATGATGATAAACTTCCCTAGCCTGGTAAAGGAAATAGATCTACAAGTCTAGGAAATACAGAGAGCCCCCAAAAAATGAACCCAAAGAGTCCCACACCAAGACACATTATAATTAAAATGCCAAAGATTAAGGACAAAAAGAATCTTAAAAGCAGCAAGAGAAAGACAGTTACCTACAAGGGAGTGCCCATACAACTGTCAACTGATTTCTCAACAGAAACTTTGCAGGTCAGAAGGAACTGGCACAAAATATTCAACGTGATGAAAAGCAATGACTTACAACTAAAATTTCTCTACCCGAGATTATTATTTAGAATTGAAGGAGAGCTAAAGTTTCCCAGACAAGGAAAAGCTAAAGGAGTTCATCATCTCCAAACCATAATTACAAGAAGTGTTAAGGGACTTAAGTCAAAGAAAAAAAAGATTAAAAATATGAATAGCAATATAGAGAAAAATTCTCACTGACAAAGGCAAACACTTAGTAAAAGGCAATTACAACAATAAATGAAGTAATACACACAAATACACATTCACATAAAAGAAGTAAAAATAATGCCAAAACCATACACATGGCCATGCCGGTTTGGCTTAGTGGGTAGAGTGTTGGCCTGCAGACCAAAGGGCTCCTGCAGGAGGCAACCAATTGATGTGTTTCTCTCACACAGATGTCTTTCCCTCTCTAACTCTCCCTAAAAATATTAATGGAAAAATATCCTCAGGTGTGTATTAACAAAAAAACATATACATGGAAGGGATGAGTAAAAATTGTAGTGATTTTAGAATGTGTTTGATTTTAAGCAGCCATCAACTTAAAATAGACTGCTGTAAACATAGCCTGATATATATGAAGCACATGGTAAACACAAATCAAAAATCTATAAATATATATAAGAAATAAAGAGAACGGAATCTAAACACAGCTCTATAAAAGGTCACCATACAAGAGAGCAAGAGAATAAGAAAGAAACAAAGAAATATGAAAGCAATCAGAAAACAGTGAGTAAAACGGTACTAAGTACATATCTGTCAATAATTACTTTAAATAGAAATGGACTAAGTGCTCCAATCATAGGTTGGCTGAATGGATTAAAAAAACAAAACAAAAACAAAAACTCAAGATCTAAACATATTTTGGCTCCAAGAGACCCATTCCAGATTGAAAGACACACACAGACTGAAAGTAAAGGGATGGAAAAATATATTTCATGCAAATGGAGTGGAAAAAAAAAACAACTAAGGAAGCAATATTTATATCAGACAAAACATACCTCAGAACAAAAGCTATACTACAATAGACAAAGAAGGGCATTTCATAATGATAAGAAGATCAATCCCACAAGAGACATAATTCTCGTAAACATACATACATCCAACGTAGGCGCACCTAAATATGTAAAGCAAGTCCCGATGGACAGAAAGGGAGAGAGCTGCAGTAATACAGTCAGTGTGGGGGACTTGACCACCCCATTGACCTCAGTGGGTAGAGCTTCCAGACTGAGAATCTGCAAGGCCTTTAGCTGGATTCATCGAGGGAAAAAAAGAGAGTTGGCCCAGGTAAATATATCAGAGATGAAAGAGGACAAGAGACAACTGACCCCACAAAAAAAAACCCAAAAGATTCTAAGAAAATACCGTGAACAGCAACTATATGCCAACAAATTGGAAAACCTGGAAGAAATTGATGAATTTCTAGAAACAGATGCTCATCCAAGGCTGACTCGGGAAGAAACGGAAAATGTGAACAGACTGGTAACTACGAACAAAAGCGAGTGGAGAACCTGCAGAGCTGTGTAAGAGACAAGCCACCTCTCCTGGGACCCGGGGTCCTAAGGAGAGGTCACACCCCTCTGTGACTGCCGGGAGGTGACCACCGGGCAAGACAGGCCTTGCCCCCAAACAAGTCGGTTGTCCCCAGAAAGGAATCCATGGCCTTCAGTAACACGTACACCAGATGGACTTAGTCGTGATTGTTAGGACACTTCACCCAAAAGCAGCAGAAAATGTCTTTTTCTCTGGGATATTTTCCACCTTCATTCTGGGGGTGAGAGGGATGGGCTGGCGGGGAGCTGAGGAGGGCTTCCTGCTGGGGCCCTTGGGGGGGGCTCCCTGCGGACAAGGAGGAGCCCCCAGTCTGCTCTGCGCGGGCTCAACCAGGCCCATCTCTTCCAGGGTCACTCCGGGGGCGGGGCAGGGGCCCCACCCAGAAGCTCAGCCACCCCTGCTTCCCCAGGGCTCTGAGCCTTCAACCAAGAGGAAGGCAAAGGCGGGGCGAGGGGTGGGGGACTCAGGACAGGGGAGCCCTGGCTCTAGGCCTCTCAGAGGAGACGTGAGAAAGATGTATTTTATTTAATAAGCACCTAGACCAATGGTCAGCAAACTCACTAGTCAACAGAGCCAAATATCAACAGTACAACGATTGAAATTTCTTCTGAGAGCCAAATTTTTTAAACTTAAACTTCTTCTAACGCCACTTCTTCAAAACAGACTCGCCCAGGCCGTGGTATTTTGTGGAAGAGCCACACTCAAGAAGCCAAAGAGCCGCAGTTTGCTGACCACTGACCTAGATGAACTTCCCGATTGCCAGACTGTTGTCAACACGCCACACCTGTCATTTGCTTTAGTCCTGAGACCCTGAGAGGTTAAGCAACTTCCCCGGGGCCACCCAGCCAGGAAGTAGAATTAGAACTTAACCCTGGAGGATCTGGTTCCCAGGCCACATGCTACCCCCACATTCACAGCCTCACAAGCTGCCAATTCTGGGCTCACTCTTGAAGACCAGGCCCCGGTGCTGAGCGTGAGGCACCTCTGGGATCCCTAACCCACGCCTCTCTGGAGCAGGGCCGCCTGGCAGCCTGCGGACATGCAGCCTCTGCACCGGCTCTGTCCTTCCCTGGGACTCGAGGTTCTCAATCTGGTCCTGTACCCACTCGAGGGTGTCTACGTGAGTGTCTGCGTGTGTGTGTGTGTGTGTGTGTGTGTTAGAATCTCAGTGTATGTGAGTGCATGCATTCTGGCGAGGGTGTGCATGTGTCTCAGTACATGTGTATCCTGGTATACATGTACATATTGGTGCGTATGTCCTGTACAAGCGTGTGCTCACTCCTGAGTAGGTACCAGGGTATGTTTGTGTGTATGTGGACTGTGTCCCTGTGTGTGCACATACATGTCCCAATGTGTGTGTGCGTGCGCATGTCTGCATGTATCCTGGTGTGTACTCATGTATCAAGGTGTGGTGGGTGTCCTCGCATGTCCAGGTATGTGGGTGGCCTGGTGTACATATGTGGCCTGTCTGTGTGTGCATCTCTGCATGTCCAGGTACGTGTATGTGTTGGTGTGTATGTCTCTATGTCTCACTGTGTGGCGGCTGTTCCCAGGGTGTATGTATGTGATCCAGTGCATGTGGCTCCATGTGTGTTTTCTTTGTGAAGGGGGAGCCGTGTGGCGTGGACAAGCACACTCAGTGTAGTTCTGGATTCGGCAAATGAAAGCCAGCACTCCCTGTTTTCTTAGCCCCAGGGAGGGAAAGCAGGGCTCAGCGGGGAGGGCAGGGGTTACGAAAAGATGGAGAGAAGCCACTCAGGTCCCGCCCGCCAGGGGCCGCCGCCCAAAGGGTGGGCTGAGCCACCCCCTCTCTGGGAGCCACTGGCCGAGCCAGCATCAGGCCAGGCTTTAAGAGGGATGATGGCTCAGTGAGGGGGTGGGGTCTGCCCGGCACTGCCAGCCTTCCTTGATTTCACAAGAATCGAGCGCCAGGTCTCCATGCAGAAGTCTCTGCCTTAAAGAGGCTTGGTTACACTTCAATCAGAAATCTGTTTAAGATGTTCTCTTTTTTAAAAAATGTAAAGATGGAAAGATAAAATTGTTCCCAAGCCTGTGACCCTCAGACAATGGAATTCACTTTTCTGATGGGACTTCGACATTCGTTCATCGGGTCCCAAACTCAGTTTCTTCCTCATCTCCAAACCAGCCCTCCTGGAAGGTCCACAGCAAAGCTAGAAGCAGAAAAAATACCGAGCGCCGTGACCTGGGAGAGGCCAAGCGCCAGCTAGGAATGACTGACAGGCTGGGACCCACCACAGCCTGGAAGTTCCATTCCTCAAAAGACACCACTGAGAGAGAATACGGCAAAGAGCAGTGGAATACGGCCCAGCAATGGGCAGAGCAAAGTCTCAGCACACATGTACACACCTGTACACACACACAGGTGTATGCATGCATGCATGGCATGGACACATCTCGCAGAGAACGAGGGAGAAAGAAGCCAGACTCCAGGTGCACATGAGTCCATGGTGTGAATGTCAAGAGCAGGCAAAGCACGTGATGGCCGGAAAGGTCAGACCAGCTGTGACCTTTGAGGCCACCCACGAGAAAGAGCCTTCTGGGAGCCGGAAATGCCCTCTGTCTTGTTCGGGGGGTGGCTACACAGACAAGCACAGGTGTGGATGTTCAGTGGGACACTGAAGAACAGTGTGATCTCCGGGGTGACTGGTTTTAAGTGTAACAGAAAGCACACACACACACACACACACACGCTCACACACACCCATCTGCTGTGTGGTGCCCTGTGGGACCGGGGGCAGACAGAGGACATCAGCGGGAGAAGTGGTGAGATCCGAACAGCTGGGGTTTGGTTAACAGAAGGTATCCATGCCTGTTTCTCAGCCATGACACACACGCCTGGCCATGTAAGATGCTAATGGGGGAAGCTGCGCGAGGGGTCAGTGCAATACTGTCTTTGCACCTGTTCTATAAATCCGAAATGATTCCAAAACAAAAAGTGTATTAAAATACTCTGTCTTCCACCCCCTCCTTCTCTCTCCCCACCCCCTTGTCTCCAGCCCCTCTCCACTTTCTCCCCACCTTCTCCCGGCTGTACAAAACCAGCCTGCATGCCCACCACGTGCCCAGCACACACACATCCTTGTGGACTGGGTGAGCGAATGAGCAAACCCAGGCTGCATTCGTGCAAGCTCTGCCCTAGAGCACATGTGTCAAACACAAGGCCCGCGGGCCAAATCCAGCCCGCCAGGCCTTGCAATGTGGCCCGCACCGCGCTGTCATCACTGCACTCCGCTGTGAGTTTATGACATTGTCAGTTTATGACTGTTCAGTAAACCATTCGGCCCGCGATTTAGGCTGGATTTTAGATTTTGGCCCCTTCTCTGATTGAGTTCGACACCCCTACCCTAGAGGGACAGCAGATGCTGGGCTCTGAGCTGAGGGACCCGCCTGCCTTTGTCCCTAACAAGCGGTCACAGAGGGACACCAGCCACATACATAACACTTGGCACACGTCCCAATAACCCATCAGTCCACATGTTCACTACACATTACTCCCACGGCATAGGTGGGGAAACCGAGGCACGGGATAGTTACGGGCCTTGCCCAAGGTCGTGCGGGTAAGGGACAGAGCTGATACCTGGAGCTGGAAGTTCAGATGACTCTGTGTTTTCAGCCGCCTCACTCCTGCCGATCACAGGAGGGAAAGGCAAGAGGGAAGAGCAAGACGATTTCAGGGACCTTGCCCCTGCCCAGCACTGGCCGAGCCCCAGCTTGTCCTGGATGGTGCTGGCATCGCTGGTGGCCAATGTCACCTGCGAGGCCCTGAGCGGTGGGCAGGGCCCCTCAAGGCCCGATTCCTACCTGCCTAACCACACAGCTGGCCTGGAATAGCCCCACTGCCAACCCTGGGGTCAGGGGTCAGGGTCAAGGGCCAGGTTCAGGCCGGGGGTGAGCATGCCCTACAGTCCATCTAGAGTAGGGGTGTCGAACTCAATCAGAGAAGGGGCCAAAATCTAAAATCCAGCCTAAATCGCGGGCCGAATGGTTTACTGAACAGTCATAAACTGACAGCGGAGTGCAGTGATGACAGCGCGGTGTGGGCCACATTGCAAGGCCTGGCGGGCTGGATTTGGCCCGCGGGCCTTGTGTTTGACACATGTGATCTAGAGAGTGAGCCAGAGCCCACTGGCAGGAAGGACAGAGAGGGCCTGCTAGAGGTCCTCGGGGCCAGCGCAGGGGTCTCCCTCACTCCGGGGCCCTGGCCAGCCCATCACCACGTCTAGAGCAGCGGTCGCCAACTGGTCTGCGGACCGCTGGTGGTCCGTGAGGTCCAAAAGGTTAGCGACCCCTGCTCTAGAGTGACCTCTGAGTCCTGGCCCGCTGCTGGTCTGGGACAGCAGAGTGAAGAGCAACTAGTGACAGCGCTCCCACGTGAGGACGCTCCCAGCAGGGGAGGGGAGAGCAGAAGTATCACCATGGGCAAGCTACCCAGCCTCCTCGGGCCTCGGTTTCCTCATCTGCAAAATGGGAATAATAAGAGCACCTACTTCATAGACACATTGTGAGGGTTACAGAAGAGCTGGCTGGCCGAGTTTTGCATCCTTCCCTAATCTCCAGACTCATTAAATGCTTGTTCAAAATGATAACAGCAGCTCGTCCTCTGCATGCTCCAATATCCTGCCAGACACCAGCAGAAGTTTCTCACCAAGAGCCTAGGAGGGAGCTACTCTTCCATCTCCAACTCACAGTAAGGTGACCAGATTTTAACATCGGTGAAGTGGGTCACCATTGACCAGGGAGGGAGGGGGAAGTTCTTGATTAAAAATTTGGTCTATATGGAGCAACAAAATTTTTCAAAAAACGCAAAAATAGTATTGTAATATATATTTTTTTAAATTTCAACATAAGTATAATTTACAAATATAATAAATTTAAAAAATTATGAATAGTATTATTTTATTCTTTAGCATATTTCTCATTGGAGTGAATTTTTTTAGTAGATTGCTGTCATGGTTTAAAAGGTCATGAAATTTTTCACAAAAATTTGTTAAATTATATTTCACACATAAAATGGCTTTCAAAGTCTCAACACTTAATTGTGATTTTTCTGATGTCCATACTTTATTTACTGTAGAAAAAACGCGTTCAGTTGCAGCATTAGTTCCTGGTAAGGACAGCTTGTATTCCACAATTCTAACAACTGATCAACAATGCGAACATTGATGAGCAGTTCTCGATAACCAGTTCTCAACAATTACTTGTTATTATTAAAGTTTAACATTATAAAATTAACAAAAATAATATAAAACTCATATCCTGGCTAAATAGCCATATGGCCGCCAAAAACCGTATATTCCCTTCCCGTTCTCCTGCTGTTCCCTAGCTTGTCGTGCATTCTTTCCAAAAATCAGGACTTTTTTAAAACGCCACAGGACGCAGGACAAATTGTTAAAAATCGGGACTGTCCCACCAAAAGCGGGACATCTGTTCACCTTATTTACAGACCTGTAAATAGGCTCAGAAAGGTTAAGTCACTTGCTTGGGATCACACAGCCGGGAGGAACACTGTTGCAACTCAAACCCAGATCTCTCTCATCTGCCTCCACTGGTTCCCCATGAGGAGCTGGCACAAAGCCTGAAGGAGAGCAGGTTGCCCCCAGGTCCAATTAGCAGCCGAGCAGGGGAGGGGGGCCGGAGCAGGGTGCCAGCGACCACTAGCAGCTTGTAGACCAAGCATGTCAAACTCAAAGGTTAACAAGGGCCAAATTAACAAGGCATGCAGCCCACGGGCCACGAGTTTGACATCTTGTAGTCCCATGGCATCTGTGGGCTGAGGGACAAAGGCCAGGAACCAGAGCCACACCTCCATCTCCTCCTCAGCCTCCTCTACATCCCTCGACTTGATGAGCACAGTCATGAGGACCACATGGAGCTCAATGCCACAGGGCGCAGGGACTCCACCCACAGCTGCCTAAAACTGAGAGAGGCCTAGGGTCTGCGGCCGCCCTCAGGTCATCGTGGAAGCATGCAAAGCTCTGAGCGGTACGACAGGGTCATGTCCACGTTCAGACATCTGGAAGCGGCCAGCCATTTATATGTAAGTCCATAAGAATTAGATAGAGAAGCACAGACCACCTGGTTGAAATCCCAACTGTGACTTTGGGCAAGTTTCCTAAGTGCTCTGGGCCTTGGTTTCCTTCTGCTAACTGTAATGCAGAACTAAGAGCACCACCTACACACAGGATGCGTTGTTGTGAGGATTAAATGAGCAAATACAGATAAAGGGCTTGAAATGGGGATCATGCATTAGCTATAATGTTTTCTAGTTATTCAACCAGACATTTGGCAATGCTTTTTTGCAGGTTTGGTTTTGTTTTTTTGTTTTTTTTCCTTTCCTATTTTGGAGTTGGTAAAATTTTTTCAGGTCACAAAAGTCTCTTCGAGAGCATTTGAAAAACTCACAGGCCTGAAACCTGGATCTTGGGGGCCTGGTGAGCGGCCAGATGCTGGGAAGGAGCCCCAAGCATTGCCCCTGCACTGCCCTGAGCACACGGAGTCAGCTCCCCAGAGACACCTCTCCACAGGCGAGGGGCCTCCCCACCAGCAGGCCCAGGGGTGGGCTCTCAGCCCGCCCAACAGAGGGACCGGATGCCCTTTGGAATGCTAATTGCCGCTCTCAGCAAGAGGGTCCAAGGCCAGGGAGGGAACAAAGCCTGTCTGTATGCCGCCAGGCCCTTCAGCTCCTCGAGGGCTCGGGCCCCGTGGGAACCTCCAGGCTCCCTACTCAATCCATCGCCTTCTTGGCAGAACGGACACCCCCAAACTGAAGGGCGAGTCGATATGACGAAGAGGAGAGGAGGCATCAGCACCATCCGTCCCTCAGTGGGGACCCAGGACAGCAGTGTCCAGCCCACCCAGCCCCCGGAACCGCAGGCAGCTCCCCGTGTGGGGAGAGGCCATCACCCCTTGTCTCTGCACGTACAGCAGGGCTGCCAGCAGGGTCCCGGCAGCTTGTCCTAGAGGCCTGGGAGCTCAGACACCAGCGCCAGGAATAGCTCCACAGCGTGGGAATCGGAGGGGCAGCAGGAGGGGCCCAGCAGGGGGGACTGCAGGGGGGCCCTGGAGGGTCATCCCACCCCAGCAGGATGCAGAGAAAGTAGGCATCATGCTGGCATTTCCTGTCTGAGGTGTCACAGACCCAGGGAGATGAGGTCACACATCCGGGCTTCTCACCACCGCATCCCCGCCCCCGGCCATGGGGTCATTTTCATCCTTTAATTGCACCAACCTTTACCGGGCACCTGCCCTGTGCCAGGCACTGCGATAGGGGGGAGGGACATGGGGGTGAAAAAAACAGACATGGCAGCTACATTGGTGAGCTTTACACACCAGTAAAGCTCCATACATGTCCATCATGATTATCATCTTAGTTCTTATATTGAGTCTTTGCATATCTCATCTAGTTAGTGAGGTGGCAATCTTTTCCAAGATTTTAATGGAGCCAAAACCGGTTTGGCTCAGTGGATAGAGCGTCGGCCTGCGGACTGAAAGGTCCCAGGTTCGATTCTAGTCAAAGGCATGTACCTTGGTTGCGGGCACACCCCCAGTAGGGGGTGTGCAAGAGGCAGCTGATGGATGATTCTCTCTCATCGATGTTTCTAACTCTCTATCCCTCTCTTTTCCTCTCTGAAAAAAACAACAATAAAATATATAATTTTTAAAAAAAGATTTTAATGGAAAAAAAATAAATCAAATGTTTTTTCTTTCAGGATTATGAACAGTGATGGCTAATAAAGAGTGGTTTGTGGTTTTTGTCCCCAGTCTGAAGGCCTGACCAGCTTGGCCTCTCAATGTCCAAAAACTCTCAAGGCAATAAAGGGCACTATCCGAACACCCCCCTCAGGTTTCCCGAGACATGGGGCTTGGTCCTGACTTCCTGCCGGCAGGTCCCAGGCTTCCCCAGGCGTGGCCAAAGCCAGGACCGAAGCCCCCAACTCCGACCTCCCCCCCCCCGCCCCCCACCAGGGGCTGAGTCAGCAAGATCAGCCTGTGACACAGGCCCTCACTGCGCCCGGCCCTTTGTCCTTCCTGCCAGCACAGCTGTCTGTCCCCATCGTGTGTCTCTGTCGGAGGAGCCACCGTGAGCTACGCCCTTATTTCCTCGTGCAGGACACGCAAGCCGGCCCCTGTGCGGGCCGACCGCCACCGTCACCACCGGCCCTGACCACCATCAGCCTCCAATGCTCTGTCACCGCATTTGGAGCAGCTGCCCTGGGCCCTCTCCGTTCCAGGCCCATTGTCTGTCCTCCAAATGGAGCGAAAGCCACGTCCCCCTGGCCGGTGGCACCTGTCCCAGCGTCAGGTCACGGAGACACTCTGGGCTCAGACGGGTGTCCCCGAGCAGGTGGGCACACGGTGGGGCGTGGCTGGGTCTGCCCGCTCGGGGAGGGCAGGGCGCCTGCCTCCTCCAGGGGGGCCTCAGGGCCCCAGTGTTGGCGTCAGGACCAGTTTTCCAGAGTCAGGCACGCGGGAAGGACCGCAGTAGCTCATCCTGGTCTCCCCTCCAACAGGAGAGAATTCAAACATCAAAGGGGGCGGGAGGAGGAAGGCTTTGGGATGGAGGGAAGACCTCCTGGGTGAGAAGCCTAGCACCACAAATAACAACAGCAACAATAACAATCATCTTTACCCCCCCTCCCTTCCCCCTCTGCCCACCGCCCCCCCCACCCCACCCCGTTACTTTGTATGGGGCCTCTGCAGTGTGCCACGCCCTGTTCCCTGGCACTCTACATGCATCTTAGCAAAGCCCTATGAGGAGCGGCTGTCATTGTATCCACTTAACAGAGAAGGAAAGTTACATTCGGGGTATTTAAGTCAAGTGCCAGTGACCTCGCAGCTACTAAGTGGCAGAGCTGAGACTCGAACCCAGGCCACTGAGCTCTTAAATCTACACTCTTTTTAAAAATATATATATATATTTTGTTGATTTCAGAGAGAAAGGGAGAGGAAGAGAGAGACAGAAACATCAATAGATGAGAGAAGAATCATTGGTCAACTATCTCTTGGAAACCCTTCACTGGGGATCAAGCCCACAACCGGGCCTGTGCCTGACTGGGAATCAAAGCATGACCACTGAGCCACACCAGCCAGTCCTAAATCTGCACTCTTAACCAGTGCCTTCCACTTGAGGGCATGGGAAAAAAAAAAAAAAGGAAAGAAAGCTAGCTCTGCTTCGTAGTGTTTGCCAATTTCCATGGTGTAAATACTCCCAGACGGCCCATTTCAAGCCATCTGTGTGCTATTACCGAACACAGCTACAATCGATGCAAATAGCCTCCTGTGCAAATAGAACAGTAAAATAACTGCTGTTGCAGAGCTTGAGCACTCGTTGCCTTTGTTTCTAATAGGGGTCATTTAATCGTAACGTGAGATAACCTCATCTCTAATAATGGCTGTGGAAATCAAACTTTCTGGCTCTTGCAAGCCAGCTCTGGCACCGACTCTAAAACATTTAGCTGCACACGGTCGGCATTGAAGAAACGCCTGTGACGTGGGCTCCCTGTTCTCAGAAGACCCACTGGCGGTCACGAGCTGTGCCTCCCCTGCCTTCACTCCTGAGTGATGCTCTTCTTGGCTGTCCCCACCCGCAACCCCCCACGTCGAGACCCCCGGGCCTGTCTTCGGAGGCTCAGGCCAGGGAACACGCTCTCTATTGAGCGTGGAGTCCTGATCTTGTTTCCAGCCTGGAAAACGTGCCTCCTGCCCGCCCACAATGGGAGGGGCCGAGGCATTCCCAGCTGCAGCCTGGGAGGTCAGGTCCTGGCAGCCAGGTGGCCCTCAGCCCACAGGGGAGGGGAGGGGAAGGCACAGAATGGAGGCACTGAGCTGCTGGCATGCACTGAGGCTTCCCTGAAAAGCCATTTCAGCAACAAGGTCCTCAGCCATTCACCCCCGCACAGGGACCTTTGGGATGAGAAAAGCTGACTTCCTCTCTCACGTTGTAAAAACAGGACAGCGGCCCTGCGCCCTCTGGGGCCAGCACTGCCAGTCTCCAGGAGGGAGGCACTGGCTCAGCCCCCTTGTCCCAGCCTCCTCTGCCCCAGGGAAGTGCCGGTCAGGGGTCAGAGGGCGTGCTGAGATTCAGAGGAGCGGAAGAAAGGGGCCTATCCTTCCCCGTGTTTCGCGAGGTTCAGCACAGGCCACAGAGCAACACTTCTCAACGGGGCGGCTGTGCTCCCAGGAACATCTGGCAGCGCTTTGGCTTGTCACAGCTGGGGTGGGTGACGCTCGCCTCCTTCGGGGCCCAGGGCAGTGTGCCATGGGACCAGGGTGAGAAGCCCTCAGCCCCAGTGCTGCCCGGAAGCCAAGCTCCTGGAGGACAGGGTGCTCCTGGCGCTCCTGGCACCATGCCTGGAACTGGCAGCTCCAACAGGGGCCCCACTCTGCCCACACCCTGAACAACGTATTTCTCCCTGTGCCAGGCACACAACAGTCCCCAAGCCCTCGGTCCAGGAAAGCAGACAGTGAAGTGGTGGTCATTTTACGGCATCCCAAACAAACCAAGGTATGTTTCGGACCCTCCCAGGCTGGTATGGGGTCAGCACACAGGCCCTGGGGTTTGAATAGGAAAAACCCAGCATCTCGAACACTTCCGGGAATGGCTCTGGATGTCACACCACGTCAGCAGCCACGCCGAGCCGGGCAGAAATACCGGGCACCATGCACCCCCACAAAGTCCAGCCCTGAGCTGTGAAAGGCACAGCAAACACCTCCATGTGCCTAGAACGTTCTGGAAGTCATCCTGACCACAAGGTCCTGCAGGAGCTGGCCTGCCTGCTCCCACACACGCCCCCGTGTTCAGGCTCAGGACTGTGGCCCTGGCCAAACCCTCTTTTCGGAGCACTTACCCCCCCCCCCCCCCCAGGTTTTCAAAGGACCTCCCAGCTCTCAATCCCAGTGTCTTCTACTTGAGACCCCTCGTCTGAAGTGGCCACTCAGCCATCCCTGCTCTGTTCTCCCCACAGAGCTCGTCAGCGGCGGAAATACTGGTTCATTTGTCATGGGTACGGCCTGCCCCCCCCCTCCCTCTCCCCCCCCCCACACACACACTCTCACTGCATCTTACGTGCAAGCATGGACTGTGTCTCATTCATCCTAAGAGCCAAGAACTGTTTATACCGTACATCAGGCTGCTTGGGATAAGTCTCCCTCATCTGGATCTGATCCGGGAAGCGCCGGACGGGATAACCGCACGGGGGAACACCAGGCCTAGCAGATGGCACCCTGGGAGCTTTCCCCACACCCAGCTTTCTGCCCACATGTGTGCAGACGCAGGTGAGCCCAACAGGCATGAGCACCATCATGGTGGTGTTGCTGCTGACAATACAAACGGAAACTAACCGTGTGCCCATCGATGGGGGAGAGGAGTGTCAGATAAGCTGACGCCAAAGCCCCGAGGATCGACAGAGAAACCATGAAAAGCTCGTCCACAGGATGGGAGCTCATCTATACTAATAAAAGGGTAATATGCTAATTAGACCGGATAGACCAGATGTCCTTCCGGGCAAAGCCGGCCGGGGTCCCAGGTGTCTGCGGCTGGCCAGGGTGAAGCTAGCCCGGGTCCCGGGTGCCTGCAGCCAGCTGGAGGAAGGAAGGCTGGGTCCTGGGTGCGGGGGCAGAGGCAGAGGCTGTTAGGGGCATCAGGCAGGCAGGCAGAGGGGTTAGGGGTGGGCAGGCAGGCAGGCAAGTGGTTAGGAGCCAGCGGTCTTGGATTGCAAGAGGGTGCAGGCCCAACTGAGGGACTCTCCCCACCCCCGTGCACAAATTTCATGCACTGGGCCTCTAGTTCAGCAATAAAAGGAATGACATTCTGACACGTGTTACCACTTGGATGAACCTTGAACACTTGGATGAACCTTGAAAACATGATGTGGAGTGAATGAAAGCAGCCAGGCCCTGAAGGCCATGTCCTATCTAATCCTATTGACCTGAAGCATTCATTATGGGCAAATCCATAGAGGCGAGAAGGGATTGGTGGCTGCCTGGAGCTGGGCTGGGTGGGAGGACTGGGGGTCATGACGCATGGGTACAAGGTTTCTTTTGGGGGCGACAAAAATGTTGTAACGTTGGCTGCCGTAGCAGTTGCAAAACTGTGAATATAATACACTGAAAGCCATTGAATTGTTCGCTTTAACTGGATGAATTGTAACGTGTGTGGATTCTACCTCAACGAAACTGTTCTTTAAAAAGATGAGGAGCTCATTCAATGCCAAGGGGAGTCCCCAGTTCTGATGTGTTGATGCCCCAGGCACACCTGGTGCCTGGGCCAGAGGGGGCGCTCAGGGCACCGGCCAGTGGGGCCTTCGCCCATGTTCCCCGGAGCCAGGGGGAACCCTGGGCCACCCCAGGCTTCGGCGCCCACCTGTTGGGCTCTCCCTGGGGGGTGCAGTGAGCCCGTGGCAGGCAAACATGATTACCAGCCAGGGCTGCACAGCAGGCCCGGGGGTTCGAGTCCCAGCTCCGCCTCTCACCAGCTGTGTGACCTCAGAGAAGGCACGCTACTCTTCAGAGTGATAGTATCCTGATTTTAAAATGCAGTTAGGAACAGTACTTTCCTAACGGGGTTATGATGAGAACGGAGTAATTCAGACAAAGCACCCTGCACAGCTCCTGGTCCACCATGGATCCTTCCAAAATGCCAGCAATAACCATTAGCCACTCTTATTCCATTATCCCGAGAAATAACTGGTTTTCAACCACAAAGATCTCTCCCTCAGACACGTGGCCTTGCTTGCTTCTTTTCATACAACACTGTGGGAGGGAGCCAAGCTCCAGGGAACGCTACGTGTTGGCAGGAACTTTCCAGAAAACTATGAAACCTGAGCCAGCTCGTCCCCATCAGGGTCCGGCTGAGGGGTCGCCAGAGGGAAGGCGAATTCCCCCACAAAAACTGGGGTCCCACAAACTCCAGCTCCTCCAAGGACAACCCAGGGAAAAGGATCAGACCAAGCCCGAGCCATCTGAGCCAGCAGACACTTCCAGAGAACTTTTAGGAAAAGCGGGCCGATTCTTCCGGCGAAGAAACGGTTGGGAAGTGTCCAGACAGAGACAGAGCAGTGGAGCTCGGCCAGAGGACTCTGTGGGTCCCCTCACCCGCCCCGGTCACCTGTGACAGCCGGGGCACCTCACGCAGGTGTGTGAGGACAGAGCCCGCTCTGCAGGCATCTGCCTGCTCAGAGGCCCACGCTGTCCTGTCCGCTCTGTGCAGGAGGCTTCCCTCAGCTCACTGGCTGCAAACTCTGCCGGCAGGTCGGACGGGAGGCCAGGGGGGAGGCCGGCTCTGGGGGGACCCAGCTGGCGCCCCTGAAACCAGCAGCGAGAGCCGGGGCTGGGGCGTTGGGGGCCGTACTGAGGGCTCCACCAGAGCTTCAGATGCTCCAGCTGGACTGGAGCAAAGCAGCCAAGCAAATGCTGTCAGAGGAGGGACAAGGGAAGCAAGAATGTCCATCAAGCAGGGACCCCAAACAGGGGATGGGGGTGGGGGGTCGGGGTAACAATAAAGCCTCAGTTTGAAAATGCAAACTCCTGTCAGCCCAGTCCTGCATGAGCCTGCCGATGTCAGAATTCCACAACATGTTAATTCATATTAACAGTGACCGCTCTCATCCTTACACACATGTGTGCTGTTTCAACACACTTCCATGGACAGGGAGCTGTGGACTGCAGCGGGAAGATGGTCCAGGGGGAAAGGGATTGGGGGAAGGAACTGGAGAAGAAGAGAGGGGGGAGGAGGGCAGGGGCGGGAGGAGAGGGGGAGGGAAAGGAAGGGGGAGGAGAGAGGAAGTGGGGAAAGGGAGAGAAGAGGAAGGTGGTGCAGGGGTCGGGGAGAGGAGGGGGCGAAGGAGGGAGGAGGGGAAGGCTGGCAGGGCTGGGAGCTCAGGGAGCAGCAGGCCAGGTCCTTAGTCTTATGCAGCCTGTGGGGACCTTGCTGGTACAGCACACGGTGGTGGGACACCTGCCCATGACATCTACCTGGACCAGCAGCCTGGTCAGCCCCCTGCTCCCTGGCCCCCTACCCCACACCCTCTTAGGGCTCCTAGCCTCACATCCACAAAGGCCTGGGGGCCATGGGCATCCCAGTGGCCTGAGACTCAGCACCGTGCACTGCACTTTCCGTCCCTGGTCAGCCCAGTGTGGTGGGCACACCGGATCTGGCGCCCCACATCCTAAATGGAGCAGGACTCAGCCTAGGGGCACTGTGGGCAGCAGGGGGGCAGCAGGCCCTCCAAGGCCCCCGGCCACCTCTTCCCTGTCGGGGCCACAGCATCCCTACCCCTCCTGCACAGTCCATGCTCTCGGTCAGCCCCATGGGAAGCATCCAGGGTATCCCCACCTGCCCCCAAACGGCCTTGCTTCCCTTCCCAGCTGTGCTCTCCAGCCACGTGTGAATCAAGCAGCACAAGGGCAGCCAGCTCTGCTCAACGCCGCCCCGGCCTTGTCATCACTTGGACAAAACATCTGTGTGTGAATCCAGCGTGAAATCATCGACAGCCAAGCTCCCCAAGGCTGCTCATCCCAGCATCTCACAGTCCCAGCCCCCCAGGGAGACACACCCACCCACGTTCCAGGCGAGGAAACTGAGGCACAGAGCAGTCGAGTGGCTTGCTCAGGCCCGCAGCCGGGTTCAAACCCAGGGGGGCTGGCTCCAGCACTACAGGTCTCAGAAACCCTGAGCCAGGAGCGGCTGGAGACCTCGTTATGGTACAGAGGAGGCAATGCAGCTCAGAGAGGGGAGTTCCTGGAGGGGTCACACAGCCAGCTGGGAAGAGCCGGGACCAGAATTCAGCGCACGCCCCGTGACGAAGGGGAAACTGCCAAGGCCCCACATGCCGCCAGCGAGCCAACAAGACAGAACCTTGAGGGGCACTATCCCTACTTGTACCCCCTAGGAGGCCACTGCCCCCTCTCCTGCTCCAGCTAGGGTCCGGGCCTTCTGGAGGCAGCGCCCTGGGTCTCAGGCCTGGTGCTAGCGAAATGCTAATGAGCTGCCCCTTCCAGAACAGCCAGTGTCAGTCTGGTCTGAAGGCTCCGACAGCCCCGCCCACTGACTTAGCATTTCTGATGAGGAGCCCGGACAAAAGCCCATGCGGCCCAGGCTCCCCCAGAAACCTTTGAAGGTCCCTGTGCCCACGGTGCACCACCCCCCACAGCCCTGCACAAAGGCTTGCCTTTTCAACGAATGAATTTGCAATAAAAAGGGAAGAAGGGTCTGTGGAGACGGACTTGCCTTCATCGGGGTGGCTGGACTGGGCTTTGAGGCCACTGAGGCCACTGCCAGGGCGTCCTGGGAAACACGCAAAGGCTGAGTTCCCGCGTGGCTGGGTCACGAGGGCGGGGTGGGGGGGGTGTCTCTGGGAACACCCCGATCTGGCTGAGAGAAAGAAGGGGAGGCCTCCATGGTGCCCAGTGTCTTCCAGAGTGTTTTCAGTGACAATACGATGCCCCGAGGGTGCCTGGCAGACACAGAATCTGCACGTGCTGGGTGACAGGTAGGGGCATATGGGGGAGTTCCCTCCATCAGGTGAGGGAAGGCCCCTGGGCTCCTGTATCATGACAACTCCCAACCATCTGCATCAGTGGTCTCGTCTGGGTGCTAAACACGGTCAAAACAAAGATGGGCCCGGCTGGTGTGGCTTGGTGGTTGAGCATCTATAATAATAAGAGGGTAATATGCTAATTAGACCAGACGTCTTCTGGACTTGCTTCCTGATGAAGCCAGGGCTGGAGGGAAGCCAGCCCAGGTCCCAGGTGCCTGCGGGCAGCCAGTGCTGGCAGCCGGGAGAAGGAAGGCCTACACTTGCATGAATTTTTGTGCATCGGGCCTCTAGTCCTATATAATAAAGAGCTAATATGCTAATTAGACGGGATGACAGAATGACCTAATGGAATGACCAGTGGGTGGGGGCAGGGCCAGTGAGCCTGCACTACCAGGCCAGCCATGGTGGTCCCAGCAACTCCTCCGCTCCGCAGAGGCGGCCACAAGGGAGTGGGCCTAAGCCAAAGTTGGACATCCCCTGAGGCTTCCCGGGCTGCCAGAGGGATGTCTGACTGACAGCTTAGGCCTGATCCCCTAGGAAATGGGCCTAAGCTGGCAGGTGGACATCCCCCGAGGGCTCTCAGGCTGCAAGAGGGCACAGGCCAGGCTGAGGGACTCCCCCGAGTGCACACATTTTGATGCACCAGGGCTCTAGTAGACCTATAAGCCAGAGGTCACAGTTCAATTCCCGGTCAGGGCACATGCCAGGTTTCAGCTTCCACCCCGGGTGGGGGTTGTGCAGGAGGCAGATCAATGATTCTCTCTCATCATTGGTATTTCTCTTTCTTTTCTCCCCCTTCCTCTGAAATCAATAACAATATTTTTATAAACAAAAACAAAGATGGAATTCTCTTGGAATGTCGGTCCAAGAAGGCACTTTCTGCTGCAGGGGGGGTCGCCCTCACCGGGTTCTTCTAATCTGACTTGGTGCCCCCGGCTCCCAGCAGCCATCGGAAGAGGGTGCAGGGCTCATATACCCATATACCCGGCCCCACCAGGAACAAGACCCTTCACAGCTGCACCATGGCCCCAGGGAGGTGTCACCTGGAAGTCATGGAGCTGAAGCAGAAGCACCATGCTGTTCCAGGACCAAACCAGCACCCCCACCTGCAAAGCAGTTCTGGGCCCAGCCTGATGCGTGTTTGGTAGAGGGTGGGGGGATAGGCAAAGAGTCCCTCCCTTGAGCAGAAGGTCCCCGTGTCTGGGTGCTGGGTGCCCCATATCTCCAGGGGTCAACAAACAGCCGGGCCTCCACTGCTCTCTGCTGAGTGTTCAGCAAGGCCTCCTTAGCTTCTCGTTTTCCCCAAACAAGCCCTGGGAGTTTGGGTGAGATTGTCACATGGCCATGCAGTACGAACAGAAATTGGTTAGCTGCCATCGTGAAGAATAGGCTCAGTTGTCCCACTATCACCACGGTTGCCCCAACAATGCCAAATACACACACAGTGCACGTGTGGGTGCACACCCTGCAGAAGAGCACAGACTTTCTAACGGTGGAAAGTAAGGTCATCCCTAAAACCATGAAGTCATCCTCCTATGATTGATTTCACTTTTTTCAGAGCAGTTTTAGGGTCATGGAAATGTGAGGGGACTGAGACACAGAGATTTCCCATATGCCCCCCGGCCCCCTCCAAGCACAGCCTCCCCCCCCTTACCAATACCCTCCCACCAGAGTGGGACATTCGTTGCAAGTGGGGAACCAACACTGACACATCACTACCACCCAGAGTCTACAGCTGACATGGGAGTTCACACTTGGTGGTGTACATTCTGTGAGTTTGGACAAATGTATACTGACAGGTATGTACCATGATAGTCTCACACACATTAATTTCACTGCCCTGTGATTTCATTATTTCAAAGTAACCAATCCTGCCCGACTGGCATGGCTCAGTGGTTGAGCATAGACCCATGAACCAGGAGTTCACAGTTCGATTCCTAGTCAGGGTACTTGCCTGGGAAGTGGGCTTAATCCCCAGTGTGGGGCATGCAGGAGGCAGCCAATCAATGATTCTCATCATGGATGTTTCTATCCCTCTTTCCCTCTCTCTTCCTCTCTCTGAAATATTTTTTTTTTCAAAGTAACTAATCCTCATTATGTTGTCTAAACCCCAATTCCTGTCTTTTCTAAGCCAGCCCCCACCTCCTACCGGGGGCCTTTCACCTCCCCAGTCACCCGGCTTGAAACCTTGGGGTGAAATACAGTTCCACTCACAGTGAGAGGTTGTCCAGGGCCATGAAGGTCTCTGCCATGTTACTGATATTCCTTATTGCCTGGCCACAAGCTTGAAAACTATCCATTATAACTGTACTCCATGTGTTCACAAAGTAAAATAGAGGCATGAAAGATACATTTTCTTTTTCTTCAAGGCACTTTTTTCTTATTGTTTTTATTCCTCACCTAAGGACATGCTTAGAAAGAAGGAGACAGAGAGAAAAACGGAGAGGGAAAGGGAGAGAAACATCAATATGCTTTTGACAATTCAAAAATAGTTTTTTAAAAAAGGAATGAAGTTCTGATATGTTACCATGTGGATGAAGTTTGAAGACATACATCATACGGAGTGAAAGAAGACAGAAACAAAAGGGGATATCGTGATTATGGTAAGTGATTACACTTGTATGAGTTACCTAGGCTAGGCAAACTGATGGAGACAAAAAGTAGAACCGTAATTACCAGGGGCCGGGGGAAGGTGGAGTGGGGAGTTATTATTTAAGGAGTACAGTGCTTCTGTTTGGGATTATTTAGAAGTTGGAGCCGAGAGGGGCCTGGCCCCGGTGTCACCTCACAGCATGCCGTGTTCCCAGCCGTGCTGTACCGCATGGGGCTGGTTTGCACTGAACCAAGTGTCCTTCTCCATGGCACTCCCAATGGGGGATTCCTTTGGCCTTGGGGCATCAGTTGGCAGGTGCTAGACATCTGGAGGGCCTTTGGGAGAAGTGACCAGAAGGGAGAAGGAGGGACATTATAGGGATTATGTTTGGTTTCTTGATCTGGTGGTGACCACACAGGCATGTTCAGTATATGAAATGCCATTCTGAGTATGTATTTTCACACAGAAATTATTTAGCCGATTGCCTCCTATGTGGCTATAAAAGTTCCATGTGCTCTGAAAAATGTCCAAAGTAAGCCAGTTCTTCCTGCCCTTGACAACATTCAACGTTATCAATTTGTTTAATACTAAACACAAAGCATACAAATGGGTGAAACGGCAGCAGTAAAAACAGCAGCCAGTGGTTTTGTGTGTGTGTGTGTGGTTCTTTGTGTGTGTGTTTTATTTTTATTTTAGAGAGGAAGAGAGAGAGAGAGAGAGAGAGAGAGAGAGAGAGAGAGAGAGAGAGAGAGAGAGAGAAACACCAATGATGAGAGAGAATCATTGATCACTGCCTGCTGCACACCCCCCACTGGAAATCAATCCCACAACCGGGCATGTGCCTTCTTGATCGGGATCAAACCACGACCTCCTGGTCCATAGGTCAATGCTCAACCACTGAGCCACACTGGCCGGGCAACGCCAATGTTTTGATGCCCTCTAAGAAGGGACAGCAAAGACTCTAACGAAGTGGCAGTTCTGACCGAACAGACATTTGGGAAAGTTGAAGAATTCGGAGGCAGCTCAGAGCCGCCCCGTGAGAGACCCTCTCCTGTGGTCTACGTGCAAACAGAACAGAACAGTTTTGAGAAACTTGCTAGCAAGCACTCAGCCGGGTCAAACGTGCTTCCCCGCTGGGACAGAAGGCCTTGGAGGAACTAAGAGGCTCTGAGTGCAGGGTGGGTGGGTTTACCCGGGAAGCACATGAGCGTCTCAGAAAGGGGACAGCGAGGAACAGGCAGGCACTTCCTCTTACAAGAACATGGGGGACATCCGGGGAAATCTGGAAGAGAAATCTCCAACCTCTAAATGAGTCTATCTCATCATTCCGCTGTGCCCGGACCCAGGACTACCCCCACCATTCCCCCTTGCCACCCACGTCCAAGCAGAGCCTATGGACCCATGGACTGCACAGCCGGTGCCCAGGCCTCGAGTCTCCAGTCCAGCCTGCTCCTCTGGCCCGGACTTGTTTTGACTTTGCTCACAACAAAGGTTCCCGAGTTGTGACCTTCAGTCTGCCCCCCTCCCCCCCAAGCTCGTCCCATCCTGTGGCTCTTCTTGCCCCAAAGAAGACCCTCACTCCATCCTTAACCCCTGCTGCTCCCCCACTGCACCCACTGCGGCACCTCCTACAACCCAGTGGTGCCGTGCCCCCATGCCACGCTCCGGAGCCCTCACTTGCTGAATTGCAGATTCCTCAGCAAATTCCTCTCTGCTTATTAGACAAATCGGAAATTTCAGAGGCTGTGGCTTCCCCTTGGCCCTCTCCAGCGTCCGCGTGACTTCCTAGTTGCCCAAAGGCCATCTGGCGTGGACCAAGTGCATGGAAGGTGGCCAAGCCTTGGAGGCCAAGGCCATGCCCCTCCACCAGGACCCCCTGCAGCCAGGGCTGCTGTTGGTAGGAAAGTGACAGGTGTAACCAGTGCCCCTGGGAAGGTGGGGACCAGCTGACCCTAGAGAGCAGACAGACAGCTCAGTGCCACCCTGACCATCCGTCACTTTCTGAGACCCAATTCCACCTGGACTGTTTGGACATCCCTGCTCCCGCCTCCCTCTGTCCGTCGGGGCCATGAGCTTGGGGGAAGGCTGGGAGGCTACATACCCCTATGAAGGTTTGGAAAAAAGTAACAAAAACACGAGTGCTTCCCAAATGTCAGCCAGGGCTACCACATCCTCTTCTAAGAGCCAGACGCAGCTGAGGGCCTCAGCCTCAGCTCTGGTCCTGTGTGGGGCTGTGTGACTGCTGTGAGGAGCTGTCCTGTGCACTGTAGGATGTTTAGCAGTATCTCTGGCTTCTACCCACTAGATGCCACTAGCACACCCCAGTTGTGATGAGTAAGCATGTTTCCAGACATTGCGAAATGTCCTGGGGGGTGGGGATGGGAGTGGGGGTGGGGAGGAGAACCAATCATCCTGACTGAGAACCAGTGACCTACACTTACATGAACTCATTTAAGCCTCTTAGTCAACTCTGAGGTAAGCACGCTTATTTTATCCGTCCTACAGAGTTGGAAACAGGCTCAGAGAGGTTAGCAAACTTACCCAAGATGACACAGCTGAGATCCAAACCTCGGCAGTCCGACTCCTCACCTGCTGCCTTGGTGGATAGCAAGTAGGGGACAAAGGCTGGGGTTGGGGCGGTTATCCTGATCTTTACGGAAGACAGAGCTGTAAAGCTGGCCAGCCTTGGGGTACTGGGGGGGGCGGGTAGTTGCTCTGGGGAGGATCTGGTTTAGGGAGCATGACGTCTATGATTCTCTAACCCAGCGGTCGGCAAAGTCATTAGCCAACAGAGCCAAATATCAACAGTACGACAATTGGAATTTCATTTGAGAGCCAATTTTTTTAAACGTAAACTTCTTCTAACGCCACTTCTTCAAAATAGACTCGCCCAGGCCGTGGTATTTTGTGGAATCAGGGGGTCAAAGACCCGCATGTGGCTGGAGAGCCGCAGTTTGCCGACCACGGCTCTAACCTATTTACACCAAGAGACCAATTAGGAAACAAGGTATTATTTATGACACCTCTTCCCCTTTTCATTGGGTTAACATTTTCATGTTCATTGGTTGGACTCAAGTGCGATTACCCCTCACATTTCCCAAAGTGCTTCTCTCTGTGCACAGAACTGGCCCTAAGGTCCTTTCATCAACTCCACCCCAAGATACAAATGGAATCACTTGGTTGAAGACTTTAACTGGAGGGAGGGAGGGGGCACCAGCAATGAGGAAAAGCCCTAGGCTGGGAAGGCTTAGGCCTCTTGCCCTGGTGTGCTGTTTGTTTCTCTACATGCTGACAACACGGCTGGCCTTGCAGATCTGGCTTTGCTCCTCCCCACTGGCCCTTCTGGGAATGTATACAAGGTGCTCTGGACTTGTCCCTAATCATGCCCCACCCACCCACCCACCCACCCCCACTCACCCTGTATGGTCACAACAGGTGCAATAGTGTTAGATAAGACAAGGATCTCAAGGTCTGAGCCATTCTTACTAAATGCTATTCTTGCTAAAGGTCAAAATGCAGACCAGCTGTAAGCAGAATGAGCTGGACTGGAACTCACCCCATAAATGTAGCCGACTTCAAAGAAGAAATCGATAGGTAATGGACTAAGGAGAGAAGATAAGCAATGGCTGTGAAGATAAGCAATGGCTAAGCCTCCCTTCGGGGAGCCAGAGCCTTGGCTGGGAATTCTTTGTCTCCTTGACTTGCAGCCAGCAAATAAACCCTATTTTGCTTAAGAGAAGAAAGACCAGTCCAGGTCTCCATCGGCAAACCCCCCGAGTTCAGCGACAACAGGTGTCCCGAGAGGCTGGCTCACTTGCCGTGCCCTGGTGCAGGGGCTGCCTCTCCCTCCGGGGAAGCTGGATTTATGAAATCACAAACCAGACAGAACCAGGGCAGCACCAGAAGGAGGCAGGGGACAGCCCCGCCCACGGCACACTGAGGTGCTGTGAAAGAAGGCGTTACGGGGACAAGAGTGATAATGCCAGCTCTCCTCTCTCTCATCGGACCAGTAAAGGCCTCCTCACCTGTCAGCCAACCTCTCTTCCCTACCTTGGGTACAGGGAACACTGTCCCCCGCACACACACTTATATGGTACTGACTGTGTGTCATGCGCTGTTCCAAGCCATTTATATATTCCACTCCTTCAGTCTCTCAGCAACCCCCTAAGTGCTGTTATTACTCCCATCCTACAGATGAAGACACTGCGGCCTTAAGTGACTTCCTCCAGCTAGTTAGTGGTGGAGCCAAAGTTTGATCCCAGGTACCTGGCTCCAGAGTCCACAGCCTTCACCTCTCTATTATCATGAATAAATGAGTGAATGAATGAATGAATGAACAAAGCAAGGCCAAGAGGCTGCAATAGTAAAAGCTGTCTAGCCCTGCTACCTGGTGGGTCTTGTGGCACCTCATTTCCCCCCTCTATCTAAGCTGCAAAAGACAACCAGAGTATGAACAGAATGAGCTGGGGCTCCTCAGCCCCCTACCTTAGGCTCCGGAGGACCCTCTGCAGGGGTCCCTAGACCTTCCTCCCTAAGAAAGGTCAGCATTTCCTCTTCCACCCATCCCCAGCGCGAAGCCTCTCCATTCTGGCCTACTGTCAATCCTCATTGGTACTTCCTGCCAGCCACCCGCCTGATCTTCCCTGAGCACCATTGGTGCCCTCCCAGAATGGCCTCAGCTGGGTGTCCTTCTGTGGCCATTTCCATCGAATGGCTTTTCAATAATAACACTTCCCTCCCACGGTGCCTCCACTGGTAGTCATCACACACGCCAGCCTGCCTAATCCCTCCAAGAACAAAACCCCCCCAAATGAGAGGAAAGCACATTTCATACCTTTGGGTTTAGATTTTTTGAACCAATAACACAAGGCAGGCTATTTGTTAGGGTTTTCCCCTGAAGATTTTGGCTCCTCTAACCAAATGCTCTTGGTGTTAAAGTAGAATATCAATGGATAAGACCCTATTTCAAAGATTTAAAAAAATATATATATTTTAAAGTTGATTTTTCAAAGAAAGAAGAAGGGAGAGGGAGAGAGAAACAGAAACATCAATGAGAGAGAAGCATTGATTGTCTGCCTCCTACTGGGGATAGAAACTGCAACATGGGCATGGGCCCCAACTGGGAATTGAACCTGTGACCTCTTGCTGCATGGGATGATGCTCAACCAACCGAGTCACACCATCTGGGCTATTTCCAAGACTTTCACCCCAATCCATTTTCCTTCAAATCTCCCTTCAACTCGTTGACAACATGGACACCGGGCACCAAATTGAACTGTCTGCATGCTTAATCGTTGAACTCCCGGTTGTGCACAGACCCAGCATTCTGCCCGTTTGCTCAACCTGCAAAGACCAACAGCCTCCGGATCTGTTTACCAGCCAGCCATGCAGCAGGTCCCAGGAGCAAGGTGTGTCCTTGGAGTGTTCTGCTTGAACAAAGTCTGTTTTCCCTCCACTTCACAAGCACTTAAAAAAAATAATTTAGATGTGTGTTTTTTAAGTTTCAGAAAAACAAAATCATTCAAGGATGCTATAGGCCAACCAAGGAAGGGAAAAAGTTGAGTGTTGGGAGGTAATAAATCTTTCTGTCAGATCCTACTCCCTTCCAGGACAGACAGGAGACAGACTGAAATACATCTGAAGCCAGATCTCCCTTCCGCCTTCTCAGATGCTCACTCTGCTCCCTGTTCATTCATTGATCCAGATGACACCGATTTACCGAGTGCCTGTTGTGTGCCAGGCAAACAGGCGCTGAAAACACAGTGAATAGAACTGCTGGGATCGACCTGCGGGTCCAGGGCAGAAGCCACCAGCCACAGGTAGCTGCTGAGCATATGACTTGTGACTGGTGTTATGGAGAATGCTAGAGGCTTGGTGCATGAAATTCATGCACAGGAGGGGGGTAGGTTCCCCTCAGCCCGGCCTTTACCCTCTCTCAATCCATGACCTCCTGATTGATGTCCGACTGCCAGTTTAGGCCCAATCCCATAGGGATCCCATAGGGATCAGGCCTAAACCAGCAGTAAGAAATCTCTCTTGCAAACCAGGACTGCTGGCTCCTAACTACTGGCCTGCCTGCCTGCCTGATTGCCTCTAACTACTCTGCCTGTCTGCCTTATTGCCCCTAACCACCTCTGCCTGCCTACCTGAGTGCCCTAACTGCCTCTGCCTGCCTGCCTGCCTGATCGCCACTAACCCCTCTGCCTGCCTGTCTGATCTTCCCTAACCACTCTGCCTACCTGCCTGATCCCCCCAACCCATCTGCCTACATACCTGATCTCCCCTAACCACTCACCTGCCTGCCCAATCACCCCTTACTACTCTGATCACCCCCAACTACTTACCTGCCTGCCTGATCGCTCCTAACCACTCTGCCTGCCTGCCTGCCTAATCACCCCTAACCACTCTGTCTGCATGCCTGATTGCCCCTAACTGCCTCTGCCTCGGCCCTCACTGCTGTGACTTCATCCCGAATGACATCCAGAAGGTCATTCGGTTGTCCAGTCTAATTAGCATATACACTTTTGTTATTATAGATTTTTATTTTATGTCAATTTAATTTAAATTAAACACAGATACTCAAGTCAGTTACTGGGAAACTTTTACATATATTTGAAACAACTTAGCATATATGATACTACTTGTTGCACCCTACATTTTCGGAATTCTAAATCCAGACCAAGTATTGGCAATGAAATTTCAGCATCCAAACTGAAATAGGCTCTGAGGATAAGGTAAATGCTAGATTCATCTCATTTATATCAATTGTATTTTCTAGTGATGCGTTAGGTATATTGGGTTAAGTACAGCATATTAATAAAATCCATTTCACCTGCTACTCTTTTACACTTTTTAAATGTGGCTACTGGGAAACTTTAAGTCATACCCTGGCTTGCATTCGATTTTTATGGAATAGTGCTGCCCCAGAGCCTCCAGCAACAAAAGCTCATTTCACTGCGCAGGTTTCCCCTGCCTCAGAGATACGTTCCTGCATGTTTAAGCACAGCCCCCCACATCCCTGCAGACAGCTAACACCCCTGCCCTTGGGGTCCAGGGAGCCCAGAAGTCAGAGTTTCCTCACTCAGGACTCAGCCCTGGTCTCAGTTCCCAGGGGATGTTGGTGGAGGATAGAAGTGAGAGGTGAGGGATCCACCAGGATCTCCTCCTCCTTTCCCCAAAACACTGCCTCCCTCCCCCAGGCAGAGCCAGGACTGCGGCTGCTAGACCCACGCCTGGAAGCCACTGCCGCCAGCGCCCAGAACAGGACCGAACAGGACCGGAGGCAGGAGGGCCCTGGGCACCTGCACCACCCCTGCCAGGGGGAGCCCCAGCCACCGCCTCTCCCTCCAGGGCAGCTCAGAGCAACCCTGACAAGGGCTGGGCTCAGGCTCAGTCCCCTCTCCCAGCTCAGGGGGTGAGAGCTGGTGGGAGGGGCAGAGGGAGGCTCAGGTCAAAGACACAGACAATCAGGAACCTCCAAAAAAGTTATGAGTGCCCCCACCCAGGAGAGAGGAAAGGGGCTTCTGACCAATGAGAAGTAAAAATCCCTTTTTAATCCAGGGAGGGGAATGGTTTGCCTTTCAATCCTTGTAAACAGAGTGCTCAGGGCAGAAGGTATTACATGGCTTGATTGTTTTTTTAACTGCGGTCTAATACGTATAACATAAAATTTACCATTTTAACCATTTTAAAGTGGCAATTTTGTGGCATTGGGCACATTCACGACCTTGGCATCCACCACCACTGTCTAGCTCTGAGGTCTGAGTTTTGGCCTTTCCCACTGCTCAGGCCTGGGTGGTGGCTCTCCCCCAAAGTGGCAGCTGCAGGGCTTTCCCATGCTCAGGCCCCGGCCGCCCTCCTTGGCTTGTGAGGACCAGCTGAGAAGACAGAGAGGAGGCCTTCTGCTCACACCCCATGTCCTCCTCTCACACTCACCTCCACCCCCACCTCTGGTTTTCAGGCTCCAGGCAGCCTGGTCTGGGCCCACCTCTTCCAGCCACAGTGACCAGCCCCTCTCATAGCCACCTACTTCCCCTCATAAATGTGCTTTTCATCAACTCCTTTATTTTTTTAGTTATATTTTTATTGATCTGAGAGAGGAGGGGAGAGGGAGAAATATCAACGATGAGAACCATTGATTAGCTGCCTCCTGCAAGCCCCACATGGGGGAGTGAGCCCGCCACCCGAACAAGTCCCCTGACCAGAATTGAACCGTGACCTCCTGCTTCATAGGTTCACACTCAACCACTGAGTCACTGCGGCCGGGCTCAACTGCTTTCTTGAGATAAAAAATGTATCCTACCATTCTCCCATTTAAAGTACATGATGCGATGGTTTGGTTTTTCTTGCTGTTTTTAGCATTTTTGCAGTTTGTGCAACCAACACCACAACCAAGCTTAGAATCTTTTCATCCTCACCATGGGAAACCACAGCCCATTCATTAGCAGTTGCTCCTCATCCCCATCACCCCAGTCCCGGCCACCAGAGACCTGCTTTCGGTCTTTATGGATTTGCCTATTTCGGATGTTTTCTGTAAATGGAGTCATTCACTGTGTGGTCTTAGGTGACTGGCTTGTCACTGAGCATCGTTCCCCAGGTGCCTCTCTGTTGCAGCGGGTATCGGTCCTTCGTGCCTAGTTCTGGCCGAGTGCTGTTCTGTGGGACGGGTAAACACGGTTCTCTCGCTCATTCATCCCTTGATGGACAGTTAAATATAACTTCCTTAGAGCTAAATTAAAACCCAGCTGACGAGTTGACACATCCTGTTTTATGAAAACAATCAATCATGCTTTTAGACGTAGGCCATTTTCTCTTCCTATTTTTTAACCAGCGACCCTGCCTTCCCCTCCTCCAGCTCAAATATTTCCACGGGCAGAGCTCAGAAGCCCCCAACCCATAGGACAGAAGGCCAAAAAGGCCCCTCCACTCCCAGCTGCCTACGTGTGCTCTGGGCTGGCGCTGACCTCTGAGAGGAACAAGGAAAATTCCATTGACAGGCTGACCCGGAGGAGCTCGGGAGCGCACAGCCAGGAAGTGCACGGAGGAGAAACGGTGACTGTGCCAGGGGACGGCTGGGAGCAGTAAGGAAGGAGAGATCTCCTTGGGACTTCAAAGGATGATAACAATGGTATTAGGAAACCGTATACTTGCAACCTGTAGATAAATTAAGTCCTGGAAACCTAATACACAGCACAGTCATTACAGGCAGCAAAGCTGGATGATAAACATGGCATTTGCTGAGAGACTAGATCCTTTTATTTTTATTGACACCCAAGCATATGGTGGGTGTTTTTTTTTAATTGACTTGAGAGAGAGACAAAGAGAAAGAGAAACATCAATTGCTTGCCTCCCATATATCCTTGACTAGGGATCAAACCCACAACCTAGATATGTGGCCTGACTGGGAATCGAACCTACAACTTGTTGGTGTATAGGATGACGCTCTAACCAACTGAGCTACCCAGTCAGGGAAAGCAATTAGACCTTCATTGTTCCCTACAAGACATGATCTTTATGTAATGAGATAAGACTACAGTGGAAACCATATTGCAATATAAATGTATCAAATCAATGTTTACACCTTACACTTACACAAAGTTGTATGTCATATGCCAAATATATCTCTATGGGAAAAAAAAAAAAAAAAAAAAAAAACTGAGAAAAACACCAGCAAAATAAAGGGGTTGGGGCTTACTGGTTAAGTCTTCAGTATTCAAGTGGAGAATAGAAGGACCAGAAAAGAACCACGTCACAAGGGAATTACCACATGATAAAAATAGTATCACACACAGTTGGAGAAAGGTAGATTATTGAATAAATGGACAAACATATGAGCACCCCATTCATGGAAAACATAGGTTTTCAACAAACTAAAAGAAGCTCAACCTCGGACATAGAGAAACACAAAATAAAGCTACCAAGTGTGTTTCCTCAAAAGTCACACCTACACCTGCCCCGTGACCCAGCCACCCCACTCCGATATTTACCCAAGAGAAAACCTATGTCCAGGTAAAGACCCGGACATGAGCATTCATAGAAGTTTTGCTTGTAAAGCTCAAAACTGGTGTGTGTGGGGGGGAGGGCACGGGGATACCCATCAATAGGTGAATGGATAATGACATTGTAGTCCATCCATACAACAGAAGACTATTCCGCCATAAACAGAAACAAACTATTAGTACCCACAGTGACATGGATGAACCTCAAAATGATTGTTCTGAAAGAAGTCAGGGGCAGCCCTGACAGGGTAGTCAGGTGGTTAGAGCATCGCCAAGAATGAATGCATAAATAAGTGGAACAACAAGTCAATGTCTCTCTCATGTTCTCTCTCTCAATAATTTTTTTTAAAAATAAGTCAGTGGGGAGGTGGGAAGGGGAGTACATTCTGTATGTCTCCATTTATGTAAAATTCCAGAACTCCTGTCAGTGGTTGCTTGGGGAGGCATGGACTAGGGGATTTACAAGACAAAGGGGAGTGGGACATAGGTGTGCTCTCTCTCTTGTGGGATCTAGGTGTGCTCTCTATCTTGATTGTGGTGGTGGTTTCACCGTATCCTGTGGTCTTCTTTTCGTCTATGCGGTTTGCGGCCTGTCAGTCATCCTCACTGAGACAGCCATGTGATATCCTGCTCATCTGCCAGACAGACGCAGACAAGACCCTGTGAGAGAACAGTCTCTGGCTCTGCGCACACCGTATGCACACATGCGCACAACCTTGGAGGGGGAGTTTAGCAGCCGATAGAATGTAACGTGTACTTGGATGCATTTCTAGAGAAGATGCTACTCTTAGGGATTTGCCTAATTGGTTTTCTACGGCTGTCAGGACACATCACCACACCTTGAGCAGCTTAAAGCAACACCACTCATCATGTCAGAGTTCGGGATGGCGGCAGGGGGAGGGGATAGAGGTCCAGGTGCAGCTCGGTCCTCTGCTTGGAGCCTCTACAGGCTGAGTTCAGGCTGTTTCTAGTTCCTCGTAGACTTTCCAGAGAGAGAGTTCTACCCGTTAGTTAACAAGAAAATACACCTGTATTCTCTCTTCCTCTTGTCTTGTCTTTTAACATTAGGCACGCCACATTCTGCAGCTTGCTTTGTTCACTTAGTTATATTTCATGAATCCGACTGTTCTCTTCTACAGCTGCCTTCTACTCCACCGTGTGGATATCTGGATATGCGTGTCCCTTCTGGCTGTGCTCCTTTCCGGAGGCTCTGGGAACGGGTAGCCTCCCAGCTCATGGGGGTCGCTGGCTCAGCCCAGGTCCTGTGTCCAGCAGAGGGGCGGCTTTGCTCCGGAGACTGTCCACGTTCCTTGCCTCATGGCCCCTCTTATGCCTCAAATATTTCCTCCTGTCTCATCTCTCTGCCTCCAGCCAGAGAAAATTCTTGCTTCAAGGGCTCATGTACCAGATTGGGAGTATTTGTCTCATATAGATGCTGGGATCAATTACCATAAGCTCCGTGGCTTTAAATGACACAGATTTATTCTCAAGGACCACTGTGATGCCACTGGCTCCACCTGGATAGTCCGAGATCTCCCCAACTCAAGGTCCTTCCTCACATCTGCCAAGTCCCTGTGACCATATGAGGAAGTGATCGTAGGTTCTGGGGGTGAGAGTGTGAATGTTTTTGTTTGTTTTGGGGGGGAACCATATTATACTGGGTTTAGCACCCAGATAATCCAGGCTAATCTTTTTTAAGGCCCATAAGCTTAGTCACATCTGCAAAGTCCCTCTGGCCTCCTGCCATAACATATGCATAGGTTCCAGGGACTAGTGTATGGACATTTTGGGGGGCCATCCTGCCCACCACATTATCTTACAATCACACCTGTTTGTGTGCAAAGCGCTGAACCCACGAGATTATTAACGTCATTGCCTGTAACGGCCAAGGACTGAGGCCACAGATGACATCAACTCATACCGGGAAGTACTGCACAGCTGTAGAAAAGTCAGATCCGTGATATTTTGTTAAATGAAAAAAGGGAAGATGTGGAGTGTTGCAAGTTTTATGCCACCCTTGTGTGTTAAAAGATAGAAGTCAGAAAGAAAATGCATGCATTTGCTTGTTCAAACAGAACCCTGTGGGAAGGTTACCAGGAACTGCTAACAGTGGTTTTGTGGGGGTAGGAGACAAGGGGAGGCGAGCAGGGGAGCAGAGCTGTGAGGGAGAGCCCATTTTCACTGCAGCATCTGGGGCATGTAACCCTTATTCAAAATTAAAGTGTGTGTAAGTGAAAAGGCAAAGAAGTGTAGTGGCAGCTAAGGAAGGTGAGGACACAGTGCTGCCAGGGAAAAGAAAGGGGAAAAGGTGTGGACGTTGGAGGTGAAAGATGAAAGGCAGATGAAGGCGGAGGGTGTGAAACTCCTGGAAACAGACAGCGCATCACCATCCAGTGCAAAGACCACTCCTCCCTCCTCATCCCTATCACAGGGTCACTTGTGATGACAAAATGTAGGTGTGTGCCCTGACTGGGACTCCGACCCGCAACCTTTGGTGTACGGGCAGCACTCCAACCAGCTGAGCCGCTAGGCCAGGGCTGCTGCACAGCCTCTTACAGCATGACGGCCCTGCTCACACCCAGAGCCCACAGTTAGCTAAGCACCTGAGCTTACAATTCTGGCCTTGCTTTGCCCGAAGCACCTTTCCCAATAACTCCTTAAGAGTTAAGCCTGGGAGAAGGTAGTGACCTCAGCTTCAATCACCTTACAGGTAATGTAATACATCTGTGCATATTGAAAGGAAAATTAGAAGAAGTATTTTAGTATCACTATTCATCCTTTCTCTATAATAGGGGTGTCAATCAAATTCATAATCAACAATGACAGATGGAAACATACACATGTGCAATTCGTGCCAGAGAATCAACTTAGCCTTTTACAGATATAGAATACACTTGCTTAAACTTTTTCCAGCCCAGTGAAGCACCCCAACTTCTCTCTCAGGTAATTGTCAGAAACACAGCAGTAAATATCAACACAAAGTAGATTATTATTGTAGCTCACACAAGGAGAACAAAGAGTAAATATTTAACTGCAGCAGCGTTTGACTATACTCTGTGCAGTGAGAAAACCTGAAGTCAATTTCAAGGCCCACCATTTCTTACTTCTTTTCAGTCAGCTCAAGTTTCTAAACTTTCTAAATCTCTGTTTTCTGGAAAATGAAAAGAAAATAGGATTCCACCGAGTCTCCTTTCTACCTATTCCAGGACTTCTGTGAGGATCAAATGAGATGAGGCACGGGAAAATGCTTCACAGACATTTGGTTACAGTGTAAAGTGTTTCCACCTGGCTATAAAGCAAGTCATGTTCCTGGGCTGAAGAAACTCCTAGAAGGCTAGTCACTAGGGAGAGGAAGCCGGGCGTTGCTATGTGATGTCATTATCCAGATGGACATTTAGCATGTTAGACTTTTATATGTAGAGATAATTGCTACTCTGCAGTCTCCTGCTTGCTGGTGACCTGGGACAGTGGCTGTCCTTCCCCCAACTCATTGTGCCCCCCATTCTGCTCCCAGTTCTGTAAGTAATATGTTTTGTGACTTTACTTCCCCTTTGTTAGTGTATTAAAACTGCACCTTCTTTTAAATTTTTTTATTTATTGGTTGATTTCAGAGAGAGGAAGGGAGAGGGAGAGCAAGATAGAAAACATCAATGCTGAGAGAGAATCACTGATCAATTGCCTCCTACACTCTCTCCACGTGCCCTGACCAGGAATTGAACCATAACCTCCTGGTTCATGGGACAATGCCCAACCACTAAGCCACATGGGCTGGGCTGCAGATTCATTTTTTATCTTTTAAAAATTTTTCTAAATTTTGAATCACAGTTGATATGTACTATATCAGTTCTAGGTGTGCATCCTAGTGGTTAGATATTTATATAACTTAACTTACCCAGGGATCCCCCAATAAGTCCCACCTGACACCACACATAGAGCATATTCTTAATATAACACCCAACCACAGGCCCCCAGTACAGACGCCGTTTCACAGCCAAAGCGGTTGTGGGGAGCTCAGCGCAGGCTGGAGAGCCGGCTGCACAGGCGGAGCAGCGGGGAAGCAGCTAGGACGGGTGGGGCCTTCTTACTGCAGAGACAGCCCCGAAACAAGGCCCGGGAGTTGTGCAGGCTCTGGGCTCCGGGTGGCTGGGGTGGGCAAAGCGCTAGGTCCTGAGTGGGAAGCAGTGTCTTAGAGGCTCCCCTTGTCCCCTCCCCCACCATAGGCCTCAGCAGAGGCACCTGGGAGAGCTCTAGGGCTGCAGACCTGCGAAAGCCCAGCCGGCAGGAGGGGGTGGGGAGGGCGAGCCCCGGACTGTAAGTCCCCTCAGACACCAGGCTTGCTGTGGGGGGTCCGCTTTCGGGGAGGGGGAGCTGTGAAGTACCGCCTTGGCTCCGTAGGCCCAGGGTCAGGCCTGAAAACCACAGCTGGGTTTCCACTGGGAGCTGGGCTCCTCCGAGGTCTCACCAGGGCCTGGGCAGCGGCTCATTGGCGTCACCTGGCCCGGAGGGGGCGCCCACACCTCGGTCCGCCCAGGACAGTCACCAGGCACGTCTGTTGTCTAGTGTGGCCCTAAGTGGCAGCCCTTTCATCCTCTGAAGTTTCTACCGGGATTCGCCACAACAAAAGATTTTACATGAATACGGTGTGTGGAGGAGGGGAGGGGGGAGAAACAACAGAAAGCTAGCAGTCTTTTTGTTGACAAATGGCACACAAGCTCATCCTTTCTTTGAACCGCCGATATAATGTAGCTATTTTAGAACCATAGATTTAGAAACAGATGAATGGGTAAACAAACTGGGGTCTATCCGTACAATGGATAGACTATCTCCATAAAAACAAACCGACTACACCCTACGAGGCTGAACCTGGAAAACCCTGTGCCGGGTGAAAAAAGCCAGACACGGAAAACCACATAATATACGATTCCATTTATAGGAAATGTCCGGCACAGGCAAAGCC